>NC_053449.1:45732342-47087045 GCF_007990345.1 Gossypium hirsutum | reverse complement strand
TACCAGTTCGAAAGTTCAATGGGTGCGGACTGGGACAACATGACGAGTCAGGAAAGAAGAAAAGGCGATCTACTACCTCAGCAAAAGTTCACTGAATATGAGGCAAAATATTCGTCCGTTGAGAAATATTGTTGCGCTCTGGTTTGGGTAGCTCGGAGACTCAGACAATATATGTTGTATCACACGACATGGCTAATTTCAAAGCTGGACCCAATAAAATACATGATGGAATCGCCGGCACTATCAGGAAGAATGGCACGATGGCAGCTCCTCCTTTCGGAATATGACATTGCCTATGTAAGTCAGAAGTCAATAAAAGGGAGCGCAATAGCTGACTTCTTAGCAACTCGAACGACAGAGGAATATGAGCCTTTAAGATTCGATTTCCCAGACGAAGACTTAATGTGCATCACAGAAATAGAATCCGAGTCATCAAAGAGAAGTCATGGAAGATGTGCTTTGATGGTGCGTCAAATGCTTTAGGGCATGGAATTGGAGCAATCCTGGTATCACCAGACGGGAATCATTATCCGTTCACTGCAAGACTGAACTTCTTCTGTACCAATAATATCACAGAATATGAGGCCTGTATCATGGGGCTTCGTGCAGCTATCGAACGAAACATCGAGATCTTGGAGGTGTACGGGGACTCAGCCCTAGTGATTTACCAAATCCGTGGAGAATGGGAAGTGAGGGACTCAAAATTGATTAAGTACAGTGATTTAGTGGCTGGATTGACCAAGAAATTCAAAGAAATAACTTTTCATTACTTCCCACGAGAAGAGAACCAACTGGCTGATGCCCTAGCCACTTTGGCTTCAATGTTCAAAGCAAGTAGAGAAGCAGAAATAATGCCCCTCAAAATGAGCATATACGAGGTCCCTGCACACTGTTGTAGCATTGAGAAAGAAGTAGACGGACGGCCTTGGTTCCATGATATCTTAGAATATATCAAGAATCAAAGGTATCCCGAACAAGCGAATGAGAACGATAAAAGAACAATTAGAAGAATGGCAGCGGATTTGTTCTTGATGGGGATATCCTGTATAAAAGAGGAAAGGATCAGATGCTTTTGAGATGTGTGGACGATGTTGAAACCAGAAAATACTTGAAGAGGTCCATGAGGGAATTTGCGGAACGCATGCCAATGGTTTCAATATGGCCAGAAAGATCATGAGACTCGGTTATTATTGGCTGACAATGGAAAGTGACTGCATCAATGTTGCCAGAAAATGCCACAAATGTCAAATCTACGGCGATAAAATTCATGTAGCCCCTTCACCCCTTCATGTCATGACTTCTCGGTGGCCTTTTTCTATGTGGGGCATGGATGTCATAGGGCCAATTTCTCCAAAAGCTTCAAATGGACATCGATTCATTTTTGTGGTTATCGATTACTTCACAAAATGGATTGAAGCCGCTTCGTTTGCCAATGTGACGAAGACTGCAGTGTGCAAGTTTTTGAAAAAGGAAATCATTTGTCGTTATGGTTTGCCTGAAAGAATCATCTCAGATAATGCCACGAATCTGAACAATAAGATGATGAAAGAAGTGTGCGAGCAGTTCCAAATAAAGCATCATAATTCCTCGCCCTATCGCCCAAAGATGAACGGGCTGTTGAAGCAGCTAACAAGAACATTAAGAGGATCATTGGGAAAATGACTGAGACATATAAAGATTGGCACGAGAAACTTCCATTTGCTTTGTTTGCATATCGCACATCTGTGCGAACATCTACGGGAGCAACTCCTTTCTCTCTAGTCTATGGAATGGAAGCTGTGCTACCTATCGAGGTTGAGATCCCCTCTCTGCGAGTATTGATGGAATCAAAGTTAGAAGAAGCAGAATGGGTTCGAGCTCGATATGATCAGTTGAACCTCATTGAAGAAAAACGTCTAAGGGCAATTTGTCATGGGCAAATGTACCAAAAGAGAATGATCGCAGCCCATGACAAGAAGGTACGACCAAGAGAGTTCCATGAAGGAGAACTCGTTCTAAGAAAGATTCTCCCAATACAAAAGACCTACGAGGAAAATGGGCACCAAATTGGGAAGGACCATACGTTGTAAAAAAGGCATTCTCAGGAGGAGCTTTAATCCTTACCGAGATGGATGGGAAGGAGTTACCGAATCCGGTGAATTCAGATGTGGTGAAGAAATATTATGCTTAAGATGAAAACCCGAAAAGGGCATCTTAAAAAAAAAAAAAAGATCAGGGCGAAAACCCGAAAAGGGCGTCTTGATTAATACAAAAAGATTAGGATGAAAACCCGAGAGGGCGTCCTAATGAAACAAACCTGGCGGTCGAACGGTAGGTCAAGTAGTGAGACTACAGTATTTGAAGCACTTCTGAAAGCTCAAAATTTCTACGCAAGAAGCCATGCTCGAAAAGATTATTGATTGAGGAACGTGGAAGAGTTCATGTGTTGAATATCTAGAGCATTTGTATCCGTTGTATACGACCTTTTCTTTCTTTTTGACATTTTTACTCTCATTGGTTAACTTTCTTTGTTTGCCACATTTGAAATCAAGGAATATGAGATATCCTTTTTGTCCCTACCTGACCATTCTCATGTATCTCATTATGTGTTTATTTAATGATAAATAGTGAAATGACATGCTCTAAACAAAAGAAATGTCAAGCATTACCCGGATAAGAATTTGATAAATGCAAGATCTTCAAAGCAAGAACAAAGTTTAACCAAGGGCAAAAGGGTGATATCTGAGAAACGTCGATTACTCGTAAAGCTCGAAGACAGGTATGAGGCCTGAAGAGAAGGTCGAGAATCAAAGCAATGAACGCAGATCCTCAACAATCGTGGCTAAATGGACATACGACAAACATGCTTAAGGAGCACCGCATAATCATGTAGGCATAAAAGCATTTAAGACAAACATGTGCATATAATGATACATGGCATATACAGGTACTCCAACAGAGCAAGAAATCTTGAATGAGAGTCGCACTGAATCAAAGGAAAAGATACCTGAGTTCTACCAAAAGACTGGTTTTGGGTATTTTAATGTTTAATGTTCATGCTTTCCAAAGAAAATCAACTCATATCACGAGAGGTGAGTTGAGCCTTTTAATTTCTGTTTTTCAAAAATCAACTCATATTGCGAGAAGTGAGTTGAGCCTAGGGGCACGCCAAGGTATTTTTAGTTTATGTTTTAAATTGACTCATATTGCGAGAGGTGAGTTAAGCCTTTTAATTTATGTTTTTCAAAATCAATTCATATTGCTAGAGGTGAGTTGAGCCTCAGGACACGCTGAGGTAATTTTAATTTCTGTTGTTAAAAAAATCAACTCATATTGCGAGAAATGAGTTGAGCCTCAGGACACGCTGAGGTAATTTCAATTTCTGTTTTCAAAATTCAACTTATATTGCGAGAAATGAGTTGAGCCTCAGGACACGCTGAGGTATTTTCAATTTCTGCTTTTCAAAATTCAACTCATATTGCGAGAAATGAGTTGAGCCTCAAGACACGTTGAGGTAATTTCAATTTCTGTTTTCAAAATTCAACTCATATTGCGAGAAATGAGTTGAGCCTCAAGACACGTTGAGGTAATTTCAATTTCTGTTTTCAAAATTCAACTCATATTGCGAGAAATGAGTTGAGCCTCAAGACACGTTGAGGTATTTTCAATTTCTGCTTCTCAAAATTCAACTCATATTGCGAGAAATGAGTTGAGCCTCAAGACACGTTGAGGTAATTTCAATTTCTGTTTTCAAAATTCAACTCATATTGCGAGAAATGAGTTGAGCCTCAAGACACGTTGAGGTAATTTCAATTTCTGTTTTCAAAATTCAACTCATATTGCGAGAAATGAGTTGAGCCTCAAGACACGTTGAGGTATTTTCAATTTCTGTTTTCAAAATTCAACTCATATTGCGAGAAATGAGTTGAGCCTCAAGACACGTTGAGGTAATTTCAATTTCTGTTTTCAAAATTCAACTCATATTGCGAGAAATGAGTTGAGCCTCAAGACACGTTGAGGTATTTTCAATTTCTGCTTCTCAAAATTCAACTCATATTGCGAGAAATGAGTTGAGCCTCAAGACACGTTGAGGTAATTTCAATTTCTGTTTTCAAAATTCAACTCATATTGCGAGAAATGAGTTGAGCCTCAAGACACGTTGAGGTAATTTCAATTTCTGTTTTCAAAATTCAACTCATATTGCGAGAAATGAGTTGAGCCTCAAGACACGTTGAGGTATTTTCAATTTCTGCTTCTCAAAATTCAACTCATATTGCGAGAAATGAGTTGAGCCTCAAGACACGTTGAGGTAATTTCAATTTCTGTTTTCAAAATTCAACTCATATTGCGAGAAATGAGTTGAGCCTCAAGACACGTTGAGGTAATTTCAATTTCTGTTTTCAAAATTCAACTCATATTGCGAGAAATGAGTTGAGCCTCAAGACACGTTGAGGTATTTTCAATTTCTGCTTCTCAAAATTCAACTCATATTGCGAGAAATGAGTTGAGCCTCAAGACACGTTGAGGTAATTTCAATTTCTGTTTTCAAAATTCAACTCATATTGCGAGAAATGAGTTGAGCCTCAAGACACGTTGAGGTAATTTCAATTTCTGTTTTCAAAATTCAACTCATATTGCGAGAAATGAGTTGAGCCTCAAGACACGTTGAGGTATTTTCAATTTCCGTTTTCAAAATTCAACTCATATTGCGAGAAATGAGTTGAGCCTCAAGACACGTTGAGGTAATTTCAATTTCTGTTTTCAAAATTCAACTCATATTGCGAGAAATGAGTTGAGCCTCAAGACACGTTGAGGTATTTTCAATTTCTGCTTCTCAAATTCAACTCATATTGCGAGAAATGAGTTGAGCCTCAAGACACGTTGAGGTAATTTCAATTTCTGTTTTCAAAATTCAACTCATATTGCGAGAAATGAGTTGAGCCTCAAGACACGTTGAGGTATTTTCAATTTCTGCTTCTCAAAATTCAACTCATATTGCGAGAAATGAGTTGAGCCTCAAGACACGTTGAGGTAATTTCAATTTCTGTTTTCAAAATTCAACTCATATTGCGAGAAATGAGTTGAGCCTCAAGACACGTTGAGGTAATTTCAATTTCTGTTTTCAAAATTCAACTCATATTGCGAGAAATGAGTTGAGCCTCAAGACACGTTGAGGTATTTTCAATTTCTGCTTCTCAAAATTCAACTCATATTGCGAGAAATGAGTTGAGCCTCAAGACACGTTGAGGTAATTTCAATTTCTGTTTTCAAAATTCAACTCATATTGCGAGAAATGAGTTGAGCCTCAAGACACGTTGAGGTATTTTCAATTTCTGCTTTTCAAAATTCAACTCATATTGCGAGAAATGAGTTGAGCCTCAAGACACGTTGAGGTATTTTCAATTTCTGCTTCTCAAAATTCAACTCATATTGCGAGAAATGAGTTGAGCCTCAAGACACGTTGAGGTAATTTCAATTTCTGTTTTCAAAATTCAACTCATATTGCGAGAAATGAGTTGAGCCTCAAGACACGTTGAGGTAATTTCAATTTCTGTTTTCAAAATTCAACTCATATTGCGAGAAATGAGTTGAGCCTCAAGACACGTTGAGGTAATTTCAATTTCTGTTTTCAAAATTCAACTCATATTGCGAGAAATGAGTTGAGCCTCAAGACACGTTGAGGTAATTTCAATTTCTGTTTTCAAAATTCAACTCATATTACGAGAAATGAGTTGAGCCTCAAGACACGTTGAGGTATTTTCAATTTCTGCTTCTCAAAATTCAACTCATATTGCGAGAAATGAGTTGAGCCTCAAGACACGTTGAGGTAATTTCAATTTCTGTTTTCAAAATTCAACTCATATTGCGAGAAATGAGTTGAGCCTCAAGACACATTGAGGTATTTTCAATTTCTGCTTTTCAAAACTTAACTCATATTGCGAGAGATGAGTTGAGCCTCAAGGCACGCTGAGGTATTTTCAATTTCTGCTTTACTAATTCTACTTTTTCAAATCAACTCATATTGCAAGAGGTGAGTTGAGTCTCAGGCCACACGCTGAGGTCTTTTCAAATTCTGTTTTTAATTTCTGTTTTTTAATTTCTGTGTTTCAAAAAAAAAAAATCAACTCATATTGCAAGAGGTGAGTTGAGCCTTTTAATTTCTGTTTTTCAAAAATCAATCATATTGCGAGAGGTGAGTTGAGCCTTTTAATTTCTATTTTTCAAAAACCAACTCATATTGCGAGAGGTGAGTTGAGCCTTTTTCTATTTTTCAAAAAATCAACTCATATTGCGAGAGGTGAGTTGAGCCTTTTGCAAATTCTGTTTTCAAAAATCAACTCATATTGCGAGAAGTGAGTTGAGCCTTGGCTCACGTGCTGAGCTATTTTCAATTTCTATTTTTAATGTCTAGTTTTAAATAGTCAATTCATATTGCGAGAAATGAGTTGAGCTCAGGATCACATGCCGAGTAAAGAATAAAGATTGGACAATTGAACAAAATTTAGTGCTTTTAAGTCTTTTCACTATCCTTGTTTCACAATGATAAGCAAAGAGGGGCAGTTGTAAGCACTAAATTTTTGTCCGACTAGAGTTTGTGTTTAATTTTCAAAATTTCAAAAAAAAAAAAATTTAAAAAATAAAAATTGCATTTTGACACCTAAACTTTTCCTAAATTTCATTTTGACCCTTAAACTTTCTTTAAATTTCACTTAGACCCCTAAACTTTCATTAAATTTCATTTTAATCCTAAATTTTCTAAAAATTACATTTAGCCCCAGAAGTTTTGCTGCATTTGCGATTTGGTCCTTCAGACAAGTTACATGATTTGGGGCACCCACTTCCAGATTTTCAGGCCATAAACATGGGTGGCTGCTCCTTCCCCACTTGCTACCTGCAAAAAAGAAGCAAAACCAACTATAAAAAGGAGTTTAAACTCCAAAAATGAGGACACCCACGAAAAAAATAAAAAAAAAAACTTGCAAAAAGAGAGATTTTTCGAAGGAAAAAAGAAGAAAAGAGAAGAAAAGAGAAAGAGGAGAAGAAAAGAAAGAGTACCGGCGTCGGAGGAGGTAGCGGCGGCGCAAGCGGTGGTGGAGGCTAGACTTTGAAGAAGAAGAAGGAAGAAGAAGGAAGAAGAAAAGAGGAAGAAGAAAGAAAGAAAAAAAAAGAAATAATAAAAAATATTATAACAGTCGGGTCAACCCGACCCGACCCACCTACGACCCGATCCGACCCAGCAGCCCAAGAAAAAACAAAAAAAAAGAAACAAGCCCAAAAAAAAAATCAAAGCAAAAAAAAAGCAAAAAAAAGAAGGGAAAGAAGCAGCACAAAAAAAAAAAAGGGCAGGCCAACAATAGGCCCAATTCCAGCAGCCCAACAAGCAGCCAACAGGCCACCAGCCAGCAGGCCCGCGCAGGCCAGCCCAACAAGGCAGCCCAGCAGAAAAAAAAAAGGAAGAAAAAGAAGAAAAAAGAAAAAAGAAAAAAGGAAAAAAGAAAAAAGAAAAAAAGAAGAAAAAGGGGGTTCAATTTTAGCAACCCGTTCGGCGAAGCTCGTGTTTTAGATTTTTCGGTAATTTTATTTATTTCTCTTTTAATTTAATGCTCGTATTTTTATGTTATTTCATTTTAATATTATTAGCATTTTATGCATTTTATATATTTTTATATTTTGTATTTATATTTACAATTTAATTAAATTTTAATTTTACTTTATTTTAAATAATTTTAATAAATAAGGCAACGAATCGGTTTAGCATCGAGTCACCGAATTCATCGCTATGTTGGGTGAATATCGATGGCTTATGTTAAATTCGGGACCCGTTTTAAAAATAAAAAATGTTTAAAAATCCTCGTGTTTCAAAAAAATTTTCTCGTGTTTTAATACAACCCGATTAAATATTAAATTGAATTGGTTTGACACTAATTCGTCGATTTCATTGCCATGTTGGGGTGAATATCATCGATTCGTGTTAAATATGGTACGTTTTTCTAAAAAAAATTCTTGTTTCAAATTTTCGAATCTTTAAAAATTACTCGTATTTTAGAAATTTTCGAATTTTCGCGTTTTCAAAAGTTTTCGTGTTTGAAAAAAATTTTCGCGTTTAAAAAATTTCTCGTATTTCAAAATTGTCGTTTTTTATAAATCTTCGTGCTTTCAATAATCCTCGTGCTTTTAAAAATTCTCATGTTTCAAAAATCTTCGTGTTTTCAAAATTCTAGTGTTTCAAAAATTTTCTTGTTTTCAAAAAAAAAAATTTCGTGTTTTAAAAAAAATATTTCCGTGTTTTAAAAATTTTTCGTGTTTTAAAATTCTCGTATTTAAAATTTTTTTTTAAGAAAAAATTTTGTTTCAAAAAAATGTCTTGTTTTAAAAATTCCCGTGTTTCAAAAAAAATGTCGTGTTTTAAGAAAATTTCGTTTTTTTCCAAAAATTTTCGTGTTTCTAAAATATTCGTGTTTACAAATTCTCGTGTTTTCAAAAATTCTCGTATTTTAAAAAAAAAAACTTTCGTTTTAAAAAAGAAATACTGCGCTTCAAAATTCTCGTGTTTTTTTAAAAAAAAAGGGGTTCTCGTATTTCAATCGGATCACGACTAAATATTAAATGGAACTCGTATTTTTGAAAATTAAGACAACATGCGTTTAACGAGATACCAATTTTGGGCGTCGCGAGGGTGCTAATACCTTCCTCGCGCGTAACCGACTCCCGGACCCTAATTTTCTCTGGATTTTGACGTGGACCTAAAATTGTCTTTTTTTTTAGAAAAGTTTAAAAAAAATTCTTCTAAAAAAGGATTTTATTTGGTGTCCGATCACACCTAAAAAAGATCGGTGGCGACTCCTCTTTTGTAAATAAAATTTGAAACTTTAATTTTTCAATAATCATTTCAAATAGCGCCTATTGCCAAATTTTTAGGTCGCTACAGTGTTTTTATTAATTTCTCCTTTTGATTTTTTGAACTTATTTTCATAAAATAAACTTCACTGTTGGACATTATTAAGGAAAAATTAAAGTTTTTCACCAAATATTTCTAAAAAATAATTTTTAGATAAAATTATAATTATAAATTAAATAAAAAAGAATAACCACGTCAATCGCTTTAATTCAAGTTAAATTTCAAAATTTATTTTTCAGCCCTAATTAATTGGAGCTGAGAGGAGGACAACGCTGAAACATACATTTATTTTGTTATAATTCATATTATTTAAATTTTGATAATTTTGTATCATTTAAATTTGCTATGTTTCGGTACAATTGAGATAGATATCTTGAGCTGACCATATCGCACGTGCCAAGGTTTCTAGAAGACTAATACGTAAACATATCCAAATATTTCTTTCACCCAAAATCTTATAAAATATTGAAATTTTATTTTTTGTTTTATTAAAATGTAGACACTCCATGTACGTTATTCTCAAATTATTTTAATTTTATACATATTCATTACTTTTATAGTATTTATATTTAAATATTTTGACTCTCGTAACCTACCGGATGGTAAAAAATGTTCATTTATAAAAGTTATTCAGGTTCGAAGTTTTAGAGAGTAAGTGACAGGTCTTACTTAGATAGCTCTTTTTATGGATATATAAATAAATAAAAATATTTTAATTTTACACTAATATAAATAGCTTTTCAATAATAAATTTTAAAAGAGTATGAATAATTTAGTGGAGAATAACATTTAGAGTAAATATACATTTAGGTATTTGAATTTGGCTTTAAGATTCAATTTAGTATTTAAAGTTTATTTTGATCTAATTAGGTATCCGAACCTGACTTATTGGTTCAAATTGGTACATGAACTTGGCTTTTTGGTCTTAATTAGTACTTAGTTATTTGAACCAATTTAAAGTTATAATACCAATTTGAATGAAAAAACTAAACTCCAGTACCTAATTGGAACAAAATAAATT
The DNA here is from genome assembly GCF_007990345.1 of Gossypium hirsutum. Lineage (NCBI taxonomy): Eukaryota > Viridiplantae > Streptophyta > Magnoliopsida > Malvales > Malvaceae > Gossypium > Gossypium hirsutum. The sequence goes on along the minus strand of NC_053449.1, from coordinate 47,077,146 downwards.
TTACGTACCAAATTGAATCTTGAGGTGAAGTTTAAGTCCTTGATCAAATAAAAAAATCTTAAATACCAATTTGAGATTTAAAACCAAGTTTAGATCCCAGATATATATTTAGTGATAATGTATTTCAAACTATACCTACTACGTAGGGCCATGATCGAGTCGACAAACCCCCGTCAACTGAAAAGGATCGGACGGTGGAGACGCAAGAAAGGGACGGCCCAACTTCAGCTTTTGGGTCCTCATTCTGTAGACATAAAGCGTACGAAAGTTGAGGAAGGAAGTCAGGGACCATCTTTGCCCGGTGGGGGTAGTTTGGCACGTGCCAGACCTTCTAGAAGCCCATCCTTTCTAACTCCTCCCCGGAGAAAAAAGAAACCCCTCAATGATCCTTAAAATCTGAATCTAAAAACAATAAAGAAATGAAAATTTATTGTAACCTGCTTGGTTCTTTTGTTTACCATGAAACATTTGATGTGTGGGGCTCGGAAAGAGTATGATTTCCAGCATTAAATTTGATATTAGAGTGGTAAGTGTCCGGAGCTCAATTTGGTATGAGGAAATTGCATTATTTCATTACATTATATGTTAATCGTAAGTGTATATGTCCTATACGAATGTTGAACTTGTACCATTTCATTACTTGATATGCATAAAACGACGTTTTCAGATGAAGTTATCAATTTATTATTACCATTATCTTTATAACTGTATAAACTACTTCTATAGATTAAGGTTTTATTTTTCCCAATAGTCACCACTTTTAATTTGTAAAAATGTCATCTTTAAAATCAAATGTTGTAATCAACAACATAAGAAAATAACACTAATACTTCAATGATTAGTGTTTCACACTTGATATAATTCCACCATCTCTAATTTATAGCTTCACTTTGTATATATATATAAAAGAAAAAAGAAAACATAAGTTGTGATGAGCGACAAATGTTCATTGCTGTTTGGTATTGTTTAGTCAAAAAAATTAACAATTGTTGGTAATAAAATCTTTAGGCTTTGATTTTTATTGATATTTTGGATGACGGTGATATCCAAACGCAGTTATGGAAATATATTGAAGATTGGTTTGGATTGGATTAAAGAAGTCAACCTCCCTATTTTGAAGAGATTGAACTAAATTAAGTAACTTAGTAATATATCCTGAAAATTTGAAGACTTATTCTGATCATATTGAAGATATTATCCATGTTTATTATTTTCCTATTTTGATAAGAAAATTGATTGTAATTAATCTTTATCTTAACAAACCCAAAACTTTTATATATTGAAAGGGCTTGTGTAGGTAAAAGGCGTGGAGAATTTTAGCACTTATTCTATTATTTAGAACTTGTTTTTTTAGTGCATTTTGTAAGTAATCAAGTGGGTACTTGGTTTTTATCCTAAGATTTCAGGGGGAAACTTGGAGGAGAGTAATTTAAATATTAAATGCAAAAGTGAAGTTGCTAATCTAGTTAGTGTTAGTGCTTGTAATCACTTGTTGTATGGGATGTTAAGATAGTGAATTATCTCTATGGGTAAGGCCTCACAGAGGTAGGGAAACCGAATTGCATAAATGATCGCTTCGTGGAATAACAATATCCCAAAGTTGTATATTTATCCCGACCGGTGCCATCTATTTATAGGGAGAAGAAGTGAAACCCTTGTTGAATTAGTAGAAGTCTATTTCAATAGAAAAATAAAAACCTAGTCTAACTAGGAGAAAGAGGGACAACAACCCTAGTTAAATATGCTAGGGGTTTGCTTTCCCATGTATTAGCATGAATGGCTTTTAAGCCTCTCCGGTATTAGGTCTAATTATAAGTACTTCCCGGATTTTTAACCCAGTACTTTATAATTCAATCCAACCTAATACATGTTATTCTATTTTCCAAAATAAACATCATAAATTAATTTCTCAATTAAATAATTTTCTCAACCTTATTTTAATTCCGTTAAAATCATTGCAACTTTACTGTAAAAGAATTTATGAGAAAATATATTTAATATTTCTACATTCAATGGATTCACTATGATAAATTAATTTAATTCCATTTTCAAAATTTAATTAATTAATAATTCAAAAACCCATAAAATAAATTTTCAAGTCATTTCCATTTAGTGAGAAAACCACATTCATTTTTAAATGTTTCTCATTTATCTAACTTTTTTCATTTCTATCAATTTCTGTTCATTTGAAACATGCAATTCATTTATGGTTTCAATGAGTTAGCGGAGGGACCAATTGGACATATTTGATTAGGGATCAAATGATTTGTAATTAAGGTCTAACTTTTCACCTATTAATTATAAACTCATTTAGTCACGAAGTCATTTCACTATAGTACCGTGACTGAGCTCTCCTTAATGACATACCATTACGAAAGCAACTTGATTAGTGTTCATCCAATGGCCTTTTCATAAGTGTGTTACCCTAATAGGATATCTTTAATCTCTTTGGGATAAATCTGTTCTCCCAATATGATCTTATTTTATCTCATGGTAACTATTACATTTTCCTTCACAAAAAGTCAATTATTATCAAATAGTATCAAATCATTCATCATAAAGACGAACGACTCATAGTCACGTTTACATTTCATCTATCATGTAATGTCAATAAGAGGATATCATTTACTCATATCTCAGGATATGAATTCCACTATTGTGAATGACGCTACATACTACAGAAGTCGTATACCCAACGCACCAGCTTTCGGTTCCTTATTTGTTTGAACTCATGCTTTTACTTACAAAGTAAACTAGTCACACATGCATAGTTCATCATCCACTCAGGATTAAAGTATCCTACATTATGAACGTCAATAGCGAATAAATCCATAAACAGATTCATGATCTATTCTCCTTGGGTCCAGTCCGATATACTGTCAGTCTATTCAGTCACATTTATGTCTCTAACTTCTGGGAGTCATTCGTTACGATATATTAGTCTTTCAATCAGTTTGCTCATTTTCGATTAGACTACGGATATGTTTAGGTTTGTCTACTAATATAAGTTATTTTTCTATATTACGATTCGACCACGTAATACCACTTAGTATTAGTTAAACATTAGATAACAAGTGAGCTGATATTTGCTTCTATTTTGTTTTACATGTAAAAACTATGTGAGAACAATATACAAAGGTTATTAATGTAATTTATGAATAATTTTATTAACCAATTTGTTCGAAAAAATTACAAGTGTACATAGACAAAAATATTACACTTAGTGCACCAGATCCAACACACACAACATCGAATGTATATCTTTGCCATACCCACCTATGTTGCTTGTCACAAGTATTAGAATAAATTTAAAAAATTACAGATTAAAAAATTCTAGTTGATAAGTCAAATATTCTAAGCAATTGAATAAGACATCAATATTTAACAAATCAGAAGACATGCAAATGCTAAATAACAAATAAAATATTAAGAACAATTAAATCTCACAAACTTCGAAGAATCAAACATTAAAATTCCTTTAACTAGAAAAGAGGGCTTAGAAATTCATAGAGAAAATAATACACAAAAAGTAAAATAAAATTAAGGTGACTATATCTAATGTGGCTCTCTCTAGGTATGTAACACCGCTAACCCATATCCGTCGCTAGAATAGGGTTTCAGAGTATTACCGAAGTTTATCGATCAAACAGACATAAATTTCAAACATTTTGTATCATATAATATTCAGGTTAGAAGTCAATTAAACTCATACATACTGTCTCTTATTCGAGCCATCGAGGCCCAAAATACACGTTAAAACAAGTTGGGACTAATTCTGAGACTCAGGAAATTTTTCGAAAAAATTTAAAAATTTTCAAAGCTGCAAGGTTCACTAGGCCGTGTGACTCACAAGGCCAAGAGACACACCTGTGTCTTAGACCGTGTGGGCATTTGAAATAGGGACACACGACCGTGTCCCAGACCGTGTCCATGCCTGTATAACTCTCTAACTTGGGTCACACGGCCAAGCCACGTGCCCGTGTGCCAGACCGTGTGCTAGTCGTGTGTCTCATATGGCCGAGTTACACGTCCGTTTGTCTAGCCGTGTAAACTCAGAATGTACCTTAAACAACAAGACCATTCCCTGCAAGTTTGGACACTAAGTAATTCAAAAATCATTCGTTTAACCAGTTCAAAACACAATCAAACACATTCAAATCATGTCAAAATAATCATCCTAGGTGCCTAACCAATGTACCCTCATTGGTACCACATTTATATCATCAATTTATATTATTAAAACATCATTCAAATTCAAATTATAAACATGCCAAAATTCATCAATTTGGCCTATCTCATATATATACTTAAAACATTAACTTAAATTCACAAGCACATACCAGGCTTTTATTCCATTTACCATACTATACTATGGCTTCAAACACAATTACGTGTTATATATATACTAAGCCAACATTATACTTATAACCTCATATACATTTCATCCACAAAATAACTAACATTTAGACACCCTAGGTACATGCAAACACAAAAGGAAAAACATCACCACGTTTGAGATTGGGATCATTGTTGGATGCTGAATTGGCGATCAAATGTTAAGTATCTAACCTGCGCACGGAAAACAAAACCGTACGCTGAGTAAAACTCAGTGGTATTTCTATAATTCGAATATTTAAAGACAAAACAATATAATATGCACATAATAATTATAGGCACAATTGAATATTTAAAACCACATCGTAATACCCAATTTTATCCCGGGCTCACAAAAAAATAATAAACCCAAAATAATAAAACAAAGTCTAAGTTCAATACAAAATTATATCATTTGTCCCGATCGGAATGGCCAATTACTTGAAAAGGTTGAAGGTTCATCTACAAGCTTATGGAAACATAATCTTCAAGGATATGTAATCTTAGATATGATACGCAATCTTAGATTTGATATATGCAATCTTAGATATGATATGCAATCTTAGAAGATATGATTTTGTAATATTAGAGATTTAATTTGTAGATACCCTTTAATCTTAGCTGTTGATGTAATTGATTTGTACCGTTGGATTTGGGGAGGCTCAACTATAAATAGAGGCCTCTCCCTTCATTGTAAAGGACTGAAGTTGGGAGTAATAATAATTCTTAAGAGTATTTACTCAAATTTCTTTCTCTCTTGCGTTCTTATTTTGTTGATTTGTGTATAATTTATTTATTGATTTGTGTATTGTTGATTTCAAATTTCTTTTCCCCTTATTATTCATTTTCAAATTTGTTTACATTTTATTTGGCCTTATATATTTTTTATTTTATACTCTTTGTTTGAAATTCATTGGTCTTTGATTATTGATGCTATTTAATCCTCTACTTGTTATTTTAGTTTTTTAATTATTAAATTAATTATTTTAATATTATTAATACTATTATGTGGCATCATTAATCTTGTATCATTATTATTTATTTTTATTTTTATTTTTATTTTCATGCACATGCATCGTTTTTATGTAATATATATTGTTTTATATATAGTATACGTATGTTTATATATATATATTTTATACATATGTTTTTATTTTTATTTTACTTCTTAACTTTTATATACATATATATACTTTTATATTTAGTTTCAATTTTTTTTTACTTTTGTATATATGTACATGTATGTATTTATATATTTTCTAATGAATATTTTTATATATATATACGCACATGTCTATGTTTTTTATTTGCTTAAATACAAACTTATATTTTCAACACATGTTATAATTTATATATGTATATTTATATATTTTTCTTTATTTTCGTAAATGCATTATATATATATTGTTATAAATTCTATAGTCCAAAATTTTATATGTAAACCCATGTGTATGTCTTTTATTCTTTATAATTTCATGTATATATTTTGTACCTTTTTTTCTCTTTATATTTTTTTGTTTATTTCCTTCATCTGCTTATTGATTTATGTTTTCATTTATATTTTGTTCATTTGATACTTTACATGTCGTTGTTTTTTATGTACATTAATTTCATTTATTTCTATGCCATTGTTGTATTTATTATTGTATTTTACACTTAATGTAGCATTACATATTTTTTTACTCGATTTTAAAATTTTTAAAATTGAGATAATACTCGTATTTAGGATTTTCAAGGAAATTGAGCCATAACGTATTGGGTTCCAATTTTCTTCGTTAAATCTAATAATCGAGAATTGCTCATTAATCAAAAAATAAAATGAAAAGCTTGTTGTCGGGAATTTAATATGTTGTATCCTAACGTATTGGATGTGACGTATTGATTTCTCGAGACAAAGATTTTAAAAAAATAATAATAACAAAGGAAATATTCCAAGTTTAGGATTTTGAGAAATTGTGCCCTAACGTATTGGGCCGCGATTTCTTTATAAATCTTAAACAAATGAATATTCTTTTAAATTTTATTACACGAGTATTTTGGACTAATTCATTTTTGAGGAATTAGAATGTCGTGCCCTAACGCATTGGGTGTGACATTTTCTTTCTCCGAAATGATAAGAGTCTTAATAAGTAACGTTTTTTAAGTTTTTATTAAGGATCATATTTTTAAATTTTCGACATTAAGACACTAATTAATTAACAAGGTACCAATTTTGGGCGTTACGAGGGTGCTAATCCTTCCTCGTATGTAACCGACTCCCAGATCCATTTTTCTAAAACTCGTAGACCAAAGTTATTTTTTAGGTAATCCAATCACACCTCAATAAAAGATTGGTGGCGACTCCCAATTTTTGTTTTTTTAAAGTCGACAACTAATTTGTTTTTTTTTTCTCAAAATAAAAAATGGTTTTGACACACATTTCTTCATATAATGACATTAGCCATGAATTACTCAATTCATGAATACATCATTTTATACCATACTCAATTTTCATCACTTGCTATATATGCAATAGTTTTCCATAATTTGTTCACATATCATTTAAACAATGGCACTATCCATTCCACATTCAATTTATGAGTACATAACTTGTATATTCCATGAATTTACAACATGTTTCACATTTTATTTTCAATTCACTATCTCAATTCCATTTCTCATACCATATCATTTCAATATTAATTATAAAACTTTAATTATATGTTTACCCCTGTTAATATGACTTGTACTTGGACGAATACACGGATCCAACCAACACACCAGTTTGGCACTCAGTGCCTCATTGGGTAATTCGAAGTAGTAAATTGACACCTAATGTCTTATCAAATAAATCTGAAGTAGTAAATTGACACCCAGTGTCTCATCTGTTAAACTGAAGTAAATTGGCACTCAGTGCCTCATCGACTCAAAGTCGAAGAAATCTCTGAACTCTTCCAATCCTATGGCATGCCATCTATATCCGACTCAGCCGAATACAATTAATAGGGTTTAATTTTGCATTTAAAAGACAACCAATGTTCAGTATCAATTTTTCATATAATCACATATACATATGAATTCAATTCAATTCAATTCAAATAATCAATACATTCATAATATATATACCAATTCAATCAATTCCCATCAATTTAAAATCAATTCAATATCAAAATGTCAAATACTCACCTCAACTACTTACCATAAGCATTAAATCAAAATTCAACAATTAATAACTAGATTCAAATTATAGAAATACAAGCCAGAAATTCAGAGCTATTTCCCGTCGACTTTATTTTTCCCCTTTTTAGTTGAGGATTTTGGTACGACGTTAGCTACTGAATTAAAACAATTAAAATTCATCAATACAACACAACACAATTCAATTTCATATTGCATATTTCAATTTTTGCTCAATTTTTGCCTAATTTTCAATTTAGTCCCTAAACCGAGACTAACTTTATTTCTTTACAATTAATCATATATTTTCATACAAATTTCACTTTAAACTAAATTTAACTCCCTATTTTCACTTAAATCCCTAAATTTTGAAATTTTCACAATTTAATCCCTATTACTCAAAATTTACAATTTATTTTACAATTCAATCATTTTTTATTTCTAACTTTTAAATCTATCAATTTAATCCCTAATACTAAAATTATTCAACATTAACAACATTTAAAAACTCAATAATTGCTAAAATTTTGACATAGTTCGGGTAGTACTTAACACCAAGCTTCTCAAAACATAAAAATTACAAGAAAAATGGACTAAATTAACTAACCAATTGAACTTGAAAACTTTGAAACCCTAGCCTTGTCTTTCTCCTTTCTTTCTTTTCCCATTTTCTTTTCTTTCTTTTTCTTTCTGTTTCGTTTAGCCTTCTTGGCTTTCTTTCTCTCTCTTTTTTTTATTCATTTACTTATTATTATTATAATAATATAATATATATACTTAAATATTAAGTAAACATATTTTTAATTACTAATACCATCCACTTGTTGAAATAAGGTTTAATTGTTTCTTTAGTCCTTTTAATATTTTTCTTTAATCTATAATTCAACTTTTATCCTTTATGCAATTTAGTCCTTATACCTAATTACTCTTAATTCATGCAAATTCACCTATCCAAAACCTAATTAACTACACAACTAACTCCGTAAATACTTTTAATAAATATTTATGAGTTTGACTTACGATAACAGAGTCTCAAAAATGTACTTTCTGACACCCGTAACTATTGGGTCGTTACAAGGTATTAACCTAAGAATGTCGTTTTATAGGAAAAAATTCACATAATGGAGAAATTACAAAACATCTCTTAATTAAATAAAGCAGAATTTTTTATATTTCTTGGCAACGTTCACATCAAACTTCTAAGCTAATTTTAGACACATCCTAATATTTTTTGGGCTTGAGTTAGAACTTCAAATAATCTTTCAATTCCTTTCGAATCAATATATTATGGGCTTAAAATAGAGTTATGTAGCTCAAGTTATGACAAAATACTGAAACAATATTGTGTTGAAAGTCCAATCTGTAAAAACTCGCCAAAAAAATAAACTTTAAGCTTTTTTCTCTCTCCAATTATTCCCTTAATCAATAATAGATAAAATATAAATCTAAATAATGCAATTAATAATTTAAATAACATAATTCAAGAGTGAGAAATATCACAAATAAATTGAGATTTATGTACTTATCATATAATAACAACTTTAACCTTCAAAATTTATACATTTTGCTAATTTAGTCTCGATTCTAAAATATTGAACCTTTAATGTTTACACATTGTATAATTTAATCACTTTGCGGTTTTACTTTTCTTCGTGGTTCTTTTTGACATTATCCTTGCATTTGATTCAATGGAAAAATGAACAATAAGAAGAAATAAAACAACCCAAATTTTGGAAAATAGCCCATTCAATTGCTTGAAAATAAAAATAAATGCTTCATTAATTCAACCCAATTGTAAGTCTAATTGCTTAAAATGTTTTTTGAGCTTTGATTTGCTTCATCAATGGCAGTCAACTTAAGCTAACAGAAAATGAATTAATTATCATTTAGAGATATCAATTTCTTAGTCTGTTTTTTTTTTAGTCATAAAGTTTTTAGTCATATGAAGTATAAGGAAAACAATGTACTTGAATATTGTCTAGTTTAATAATAAACATAATTTTAAAAAAAATGTATTTTTTTATTTCTAATTTACATATTGTGTATTGAATTATAGTTTAGTGTAAAAATAGGATAAAAATAGGTAATGGGTAAACATGGAGAGCTAAACTTTTAAAAATTAAGACTAAATTGACGTAATGTGTAAACGTTGAGGGCTAAATTTGTTACTATACTTATTTCAAAAGTTGTCACGCTATATTTCCGTTAGCCATTTAACAATAGAAAATTAAAAAAAATCGAATAATTAAAATACTATTTTATAACTTTTTATAATTGAGTGGTAAAAAAGCAATTACCGGTAATAGTTTATTTTTTAAATACGAAGTATTGGTTCTTGCTTCTTGTCTCATGCTGGTTCAATCTTTTTTAATCTTTCTTTCTTTTTTGTTGACATTACACTACACCAGAACAGGTTTTTAGTGGCGTTTTTTTTACTTTAGCGGCGCTTTTTAGCGCCACTAAAGGTATTTGCGTCGATTGAAGAAGCGCCGCAAAAAAATGTCGCTAACGAGAACGTCGCTAACGTTTGTAGCGCTTACAGAAAAAACGCCGCTAAAGATCATGTTCTTTAGCGGCGCTTTTATCACAAACGCCGCTAAAGAACATGATCTTTAGCGGCGCTTTTATCTCAAACGCCGTAAAAAAAGTAAAGTTATTTAGCGGCGCTTTCTTCACAAACGCTGCTAGAGAACATGAGTTTTAGCGGCGCTTTTATGAAAAATGCCACTAATTTTGGGATTTTTGTAAAATAAAATTTTTCATTTTTCCAGCCCTCCTGCAACAAAAAATCAAAAGCAACTAGACCTAAACCAGCCAAAAACAATAAATTTATATAATATTTCAAATTAAACGAATAAAATAATATCAAAATCAATAAATAAAAGTGAATTCATACTTTTCTTTACAAAAATGTTAAAAGTTAAAATGATAAAAATATTTATTCAATACACTATGACGGCAGAAGTTGCGACTGCTGAAACATCTTCATCATAATCTGAAGCTGCTATTGAAGTTCGTCGTACTTTTTGCTCTGATCTGCTTCTCTCGATGCCACATCTGCTTTAAGTTTTTGCTGGAGTTCTTCATATTTCTTTTGAACCTCTGCTTCTCTCACTGCTTCTCTCGCTGCAGCCTTTGCTTCTCTCGCTGCCGCCTCTGCTTTAAGTTGTAGTTGGAGTTCTTCATATTTCTTTTGAACCTCAAATGTGGTCGCTTGCATCTGAACGATCTGGTCTTTTAACCTCTGAACTTTAGCTTGATCCTGACTCCCTGAAGCCATGTATTGCTGCGAGCTGGATCCAAAATATTGGGTTGGGCTAACAAAAGATCCTTGAAATCGAACCCGACCATACCTTTCAGGACCCAAAACTTCAGTAATAATCCGGTTATCAATGTCTTCAGGATGAATAGAACTATCACTAGAAGCAATCGCTTCGTACTCCGTTTTTTTATCCTTTAGTTTTTCCTAATAAATAAATCACATAGTTAGGAACGCAATATATATTAAAAAAACAAATGCAACATAACACTAGTCGCATTATAAGCAATGAATTAAACCATTAGAAAATAAACACTATAAAAAATAAGTCAAATCATATTAAGTAAATGTACCATAATTTCACCAGCTTCAGGAGTCATAGCAGATCCATCTTTCTTCCTATGTGTAATTTCAAAAAGTTGAAGGCGTCCAACTTTTTGACCGGACGGCCGTTCCTACAATATAGTAGTAAAAATATTATTTAATGAAAAGTTATACATATTTGAGAATATTGAAAAATTAAAAATACCTCCGCCTCAGCTACACATGCAAAACTTCTCGACCCGACTGTGTGAGTGAATTTTTGTTTCTCCCTGCTGCTTTTTCCAACTCGTTCACGATCATACGTTATAAAATTTTTAGTACGTAAATAGTAAATACTATAAACCAAAATAATTACAATAGTTTGGAAGTACGTCATACCTCGCCTTTCTTCGAATGCCAAAATCTAACCGCATCTAAATATTATATAAGTTATCTAAAATTAGAAATTGATATGTAATTAGAAATTGTATCTTAATATTATATAAGTTATGTAATGAGAAATTAATATTATATAAGTTATGTAATTCGAAATTTTATCTTAATATTGTATAAGTTATCTAAAATATATAAATTTATGTGTACTTAGAAATTACAATTTAATATTATATAATTTATGTAATTCCAAATTTAATCTTAAAATAATATAACTTATATTAATATTATAGAAGTTATGTAATTAGAAATTTTATCTTAATATTATATAAGTTATCTTAATATTTATATAAGTTATGTAATTAGAAATTTTGTCTTAATACTATATAAGTAATCTTAATATTATATAAGTTATCTTAATTTTATGTTATTTCCAATTGATGTGTGATTAGAAATTTTATCTTAATATTATATAAGTTATGAAGTGTCCTGCTAAAAGCTATGTAAGTTGTGAAAGTAGATCTGAAATTACTGTTACTTAAGCTATATGCATGTTATATATTATGTAAGTTACATAAAATACATAAATTATGAAATCTGATCCAAAGATTTTGCAAGTCTTGAAATTTGATCTTAATATTATATAAGTTTAATTTGTATTAAGCAAGTTAATACCATTTACAAAAGTTAAGAAATTTTAGCTTTAAGTTATGTATGTTTTGTTAATTTTAACTTTAAAACAAATAAAAATAAATTTGAATTAAATAAAATATTTAATTACATTAATTAAATAACTTTGAATTCAGTCGTTCAAATTAAATAAAATATTTTTAAGTTATGTAAGTTTTAAAAAAAAATTGGTAAGTTATCAAAAATTAAACTTAAAAATAAATTAAAACATATAATTTTTTTTCCATGATTCAAATTAAATTGATGTGTAATTTCTGTGATAAAAAATTAAACTTAAAAATAAACTAAATTTCCGTGATTAAAATAACAACTAAAGGCAAAAAAGAAAGAAAAATTTTGGAGGAGAACATATAAATATTTGCAAACTATACAGACATTTAACCAAATGTTTATATTATTTACACATAAATAACATTCATTTTGTCTTAAAATAATTTACTTGCGATATGGAATAATATGTACACATCAATTAAGCATATTTCATATCAGTGAAACTGAACTGTGAAAATAAAGTGGATTAATTTGTTCTTAAATGAAACGTGTAGTTAAGAAATATTGAATAATTTTAAAATAAAAAATTTTTTATCCAAATCCCAGTACAATTTATTAAATTGCTCCTATTTTGCTCAACATATATAACAATCGTTGATGGATGATAACAGAAAACATAAGTCAGAAAAGTACATGGCAATTGTAAAATAAGTAAAATGAAACATAAGGTAACTTTTACCTTAATATTTTTTTCAAAAATCATCATGATAAAACTATTACTGATTTAAGTTATGAACTAAAACATACCTTAATATTTAACTCAACTTTGTCTACTTCACTCTCACCAGCAAACAGAGACTGCAGTTAGGAATAGGAATTTTGTTAAGCAATTTGGGAAAATGCATATAAATAAGGGGAAAAACGTTCAAATTTTAACATGTACCTGCCCAAACAATAGTTCCGCAAAACACACGCAGCAAACCCCAAATTTCAATGGTCAGATATGTATTAAGATGCACCAAATATTATTTCTGCCTACAATAGATGAACCATGATTAGACTAGCACCAAATATTTTTTCAGTTTAGCCATCAAATATGTAAAACTTTATCAATATCACAACCAAATATTACTTGGAAACATTAAATGGCACTTAAAACTTTACCAATATGAGAACCAAATATAAAAACTTAATGAATACCAATGACCCTAAACCAAATATATAGAAAACAAAAAACATAAGCAGCCAGGTGTTTACGAAACTATAGAAAAGTAACTAAACAAAGTATCAATTGATAAAGTCAAGTGAAACATAAGATCAAGTTGCATGTAAACATAAGATCAATTAAAAGCAGTCAGCTGTTTACCGTCCATTAATGAAGACAATACAATGATGTAAATACAAAATCAAGTTGCATGTTACAGAACTAAGTAATCTCAAATATGTTAAAATAAAGAATGCCATCTATGCACAAACGATTTTAAAAAATTTCAAATACTTAGAAAATATTAAAACACTAAACCTTTACTGCATATATAGTTACTGAAAAATTTAAATACTTAGAAAATATTAAAACATTGAAAAAGTAATAACGAATAAATAAATAGCTACTGAACAAAAAAAGAGAGAGTAAATAGTTGCACTGAACTAACAAGTTAACAAATAAATCAACCTAAGCTCAAGCATATCAAAAATCAAAATGAGAACAAATCACTGATTTCTCATCTCCCTTAATCATAACTTAATATTTTTCTTTTTCCAAGTCAACAATTTTTTTTTCCATTACAGAGGGTAAAACATAGTACAACAGTTTGAATTTTCTTTTTCATATAAGTACCGTAACACTTCAATTCTTCATTTTTCTTGAATTTTTCAACAAGGCAAAAAGGAAATAAGAATAAGCATGCTTTAGTTTTAATACATATACATATACATATACATATACATATACATATACATATACATATACATATACATATACATATACATATACATATACATATACATATACATATACATATACATAAATTTCAACGAGATTCGCCCTACTAAATGAAATGAAAAGGATATTTGAAACTGGTTTTTGATAAAAATGAAATGTCGATATATAAAACTGATTTTTATGCAAAGTTCTCAACCTATAATGTTTTCTGAAAATGAACAGAACTATCACTAGTTCAGAAGCCCCAAATGCACGAGATTGGCCATACACCCGAAATGGATTTTTTTGTTCAAAATCAGTATTCCAGATAACATCCACGCAAGAAAAAGAAAAAGGAAGATGCCGAACTTACCGATTGTTGGGGCACCGGAGACGCAGGGAGACTGTGATGTGGCAAAGCAGATGGCGCCTTACAGGGATACGTCGGGTTTGGGGAACTGTTAGGGATTAGGGGAATTTAGGGATTTGGGGGAGATGACAGTTTGGGGGAAGGGAGATTAATCGGGGTTTTTGGTTTTGTTTCGGTCAAAAGGATGGAAAACAAACGACGCTGTTTTTTTCCTATTTAACCCAGTTGTGGCGTTTATACATAAGCGCCACAAAATATACAGTCAAACGCTGTCGTTTCGACATCAGTTAAATCAAACTCCTGGCTTTTCAACCCTAAACTCCACAACTAAAATAAGTAAAACGGCACCGTTTATATATAAAACTTAAACTATTTGCGGCGTTTTAGGGAAAGCGCCACTAAAGACAATGCCAAACGACGCAGTTTCTTAACTCATAATACACTATTGCGGCGTTTACAAAAAGCGCCACTAAATGCAAAGAACAAAACGACGATGTTTTGCTAACATTTCAATAAAATTAACCGATATTTCAATAATTTCTTTTAAATTAGAGAGAAAATTTTAACTAATAATTACACATTTTAAAAAGAAAATACATCAGTATATTTTTATATTGAATAAATATAAATATTTATGTATGCAATATAAATAAAAATTTATTTTAATTATATCAATAATTATGTTACTATTTTACAAGATTATCTGGATCACACATGATAAAAGTTAATGTATAAAATAGTTGAACAATAAAACATTGTTCGTGTCTGCTTTTGGGATTTAACCCATTTTGATATATTTTTTAAAATATTAATTTATATTTATATTATTTTCATTTATATTAATCTAGAATATCCAAGATTAAACACAAAAGCCCCAATCCCCAAATTAAAGTTGAAACCCTAAAATCATCAACCATATTATTTATCCGTAACCATCAAACCCCAAACTATAAACCACTATACTGTAAGCCTTAACTAATCGTAGATCCTAAACCCTAAACTATAAACCCTAAACCCTAAACCCCAAATCCCAAATCGTAAAACTTAAACCCTAAACCTGTCAATTAACCATAAAACACCAAACCATAAAATCCAATCCACAATATATCGTAAACATTAACTGTAGATCTTAAACCCTAAATTAACCATAAACATTAAACCCGTAAACCACAAACAACAACCACCAAATCATAAACTCTAAACCCTAAAGTTGGCCAAACCCCTAAAGTCTAAACCGTAAGTCATAAACCATAATCCTAAACCATATCTTTGGAAATTCGGGTGGCCAATGTGTTAGTTTAGTACAGAACATATATTTTATATTATTTAATTATTTAATATAGGTGTGCTACAACGTGGCATGGATCCCAGTAAAATTAAAATGTTATTCTTTAATTAGTTTTCAAATAGTAGTATATATATATCTTTAAACCTTGAACATCAAACCTTCAATCCCTAGCCCAAAATAAAAAATAGTATATACACCATAAACCCTAAAACTCTATAGCGAAAATAATGGAAAAATAAATCCTAAAATAATGGAAAAATAAATTAAGTTTCTTGCGGCATTTTTAATCTAAAGCACCACTAAAAGTTACTCTATAGCGGCGTTTCTAAATAAGCGCCGCTAATGAATCTATACGTGAAGCCGAAACGATGTGTTTTGGTCAAAATTTTTGCGGCGCTTAAGCAGAAGCGCCACTAAAAGCTGATATATAACGGCGTTTATGGATAAGCGCCACTAAAGGCGCTATAGCTCAAGACGAAACGTTGCGCTTCGGTTTAAAATTTTTCGGCGTTTTTTAGTTAAACGCCGCTATTTATGGGATATAGCGGCGTTTGCAGGTAAGCGCCACTAATGCCTTTATACGTCAAACTCGAACGATGCATTTTGTTCAAAATATTTGCGGCGATTCAGGAACAGCGCCATGAAAAGCTAATATATAGCGGCGTTTTCGGCTAAGCGCCGCTAAAGGCGCTATAGCTCAAGACGAAACGTTGCGTTTCAGTTTCAAAAGTTCCGGCATTTTTCGGTTACGCGCCGCTAATAGCGGGCTATAGCGGCATTTTCCTCAAGCGCCACTATTTGCTCTATGCCTCATTACGAAACGCTGCGTTTTGGTTCAGATATTTTACGGCGCTTGTACTATAGCGCCGCTAATGCTGTGCTTCAGCGGCATTTTTACAGAAGCGCCACTAATTCTACTATACCTCAATATTGTACGCTGCATTTTGTTTAACATTTTTTGTGGCGCTTACAAACAAACGCCGCTAATTGTGCTCTATAATGGTGTTTTTATAATATGCCGCTACTGCCACTATTCCTGAATATTAAAAGATGCGTTTTGTCAGATTTATTACGGCGTTTTTATATAAAACGCCACTATGGGTTTGACTATTTGTGGCGTTTTCCTAGAGGAGCCGCTATTGCTGGATCTTTACCGGCGTTTTAGAATTAGCGCCGCGAATGCCTGATTTTTAGCGGCGTTTTATCTACAAATGCCACAAAAAATGCCGCTAAAGCTCTCTTTTGGTGTAGTGTTACCTTCCTAACTTTATAATTCAAAATGGGTTAAGAAGATAATCACTAATAAAATCTTATAATAACACTTATCTTTACCTGATTTTACATTTTTTATGATATAATTAAGGTGATTTATATAAAAATAAAAGGGTAAAGTATAAAAATATCATTAAATTATTAATTTCATTCTATTTTGATCATTTAACTATTAATTTTTTCGATTTAATTATTATATTTTTTAAAATTAAATATTTTAGTTAATCGCCCGTTAGTTAATGTTATATGAGAGACGAAAAGCTGAAATGGGTATTGTTTTATTGGTCTAATAACAAATTTAGCCCTATAATGTTTAGACATTCTATCAATTTGATTCTAGACATATAAATTTAACAAATTTAGCCCTCAAAATTTACAAAGTTTGTCATTTTAGTTTAAATTCGAAAAAATTCAATAAATTTAGTACTCAACACTTACAAAATGATAATTTTTTTATTTTTTAAAAATTTTATAAATTTTGAGAGTTAAATTAAATACAATAGGGGAGTTTCTTGCCCATACATTTGCTCCAAACGCCTCCACCACGGCGTATTGTTGGTGGGGTATGGTTCAGTGGGCTATTCACCCCATCCGGTTGAAGGATGAACCATACTAGATCATTAGCAACTCATGGGGAGAAACCTGGGGTGAAAATGGGTTGCAATGTTTGTGGTGTAGGTTCATTGGTCTCCACTGTTAGGGGTGTTCATTTGGTTAACTGACCGGTTAACCGACCCGAAATTGCTATAACCGAATTAACCGACCTTTCAAAATTTTTAACTGTTAATAAAACCGAATTTTTTAAAAAAAATTTAACCGAACCAAATTTTTTTCGGTTAATAAGGTCGGTTAACCGAATTAACCAAAAATTATGTGTTTTTTTATTTTTGGTTAAAAATTACCCGAATTACCCGATTAACCGAATTAACCGAATTACCCGAATTACCTGAAAATTACCCAAAAAGTTCGGTGTTGAGCTTGAGAAAAAATTGGGTCGGGTTTAATTTGACCTATTTTAGGCCCTACCCTGCAAAATTCGGTTTACCCGATTTTTTTCGGTTAACTGACCGGTTTCTAACTGATTTAACCGTTAATCAAAAAAATAAAAAAAAATTAATCGACCCCCGACCGAATTTTTTCGGTTAACCGACCGATTAACCGAACTCGGTCGGTTAACTGAAAAAAAATCGGGTTAACCGAATTATGCACAGCACTATCCACTGTTGCTGGTGTTAATACCAAGTCTGAGTAATGTGTGAGCCCCAATTGGTTTGCATATGTATGTATGTATGTTTACACAGGTATTTGAGAAAGCTTGATGTTTTTACATAAGCTTTTAAATTCCTCATGTTTCTGTATTTGAGTAAAAACAAAGGAAATGTTTGTAACCTTTGTTTTTCATGATGTTTTGGTCTTTTGTCCTTAATCTTTAAAGATATTTCATGTTCTTTCTTAGATTTTATTAACATTTAGAATTTGAATTAAAATGACAAATGTTGTAAATATTTAGAGTTAAGTTTGTTGAATTTTTTATATTTAGAATCGAATTGATAAAACTTATAAACATTAGAGGATTAAATTTGTTATTAGACCAATAAAAAAGCCCACGTCGTCACTCATGATTAAAATATTTAGTTTCAAAAAATTTATTGATTAAATAAAAAATTTAATAATTGAGTGATCAAAATAGAATAAAATCAATAATTTAATGAGATTTTTGTATATTTACATAATGACATTTTATTTTTAAAATATTGAAGGGCTAAATTAAACAATTTAAGATAAGATTGAAGCTGTTCTAATTCAAAAATGAAAACTTATTTTCCATGACAAATTAAGAGTCCGTTTGATTGCCAGTAAAATATTTTTCGTAAAATGATTTCTGGAAAATGATTTACTTTTCTGTAAAATGATTTATTGGAAAATATTTTTTGGTGTTTGATTGAATCTGTGTAAAATATTTTCTGCTGTTTGGCAGATTTCCTGAAAATATTTTCCGGAAAAGTTGTTTTTACATATAGTAATATATATTCTCATCTTCATAGTGTATATGCTGCATATATACCGGGTATTCTCATCTTCATAGTGTATATGCTGCATGACAATCAGCAAAGCTTTCTCCCTCAAGCTTTTACAAGGCCAGTATTTAAGCATAGGCTCATATAAATAGTGGAGAGATGCCCAAAGAATATCCTGAACCAGAGGATGTGGGTAGTATAGATCTTCCTAAAAGTATTTGGAAGAAGAAAAAGAAATAAGTTCCAACCTTGAAATCTAAAGACAAGAACCATCATCTAGGCATTTGACTAGAAAAATAAACATGTTTTCACAAAAATGAAAATGGAATACCAGTGCAATTAGAGTCTGCTTACATACATATTCTCATACAGCCTTTCAAAGATAATTTATTTACATAATATAAATAATATTCTTTTTTCTGTCATGGAAAAGCACAAGATTGTTAAATGAGTTCATTCATTTAAATGACTAAGAAAAATATCATGAGCTGGTTGCACTGGTTTTAATATTTCACAATCTTGTCTCTACTACTTTGGTTTGATAGATAATGATGTGTGGATTACATAATCAATATATTAAACTGCAGATGGGAACTTGAGACAATATTAAAGAATTATAGAAAACCAAAAATTAATGGATGAGAAAATTGTAAGGAAAATTATGAAATACTGACAACAAGCCTTTAACAATGCACAATGCCAAATGACAAACAAATTAAGGTCAAGAAGATTATTTAAATGGAAATACAAAATCTAGCCTTTCCTTGACAAGTTGGAACACAAACAAGAATATGAGACCTCTAGGAATATAAGTTGGAACAGATCTGTTAATTTCTCTACAAATGTCCCACTACTGATTTGCGTTCATGGTTTATAAGTGAGGAAAATGATTATTAACTTCTAACGATTATTTTACACATTGAACAGAAAGCAGTGAACATGACCATTTCACTCATTACGTAAATCTATGATCCCAGCAATCATATTTTCTACGGTTTATTTAAATTTTCCAGGAAATTCTGTTGAACTCTCTGTACTGGCCTGGTGAACTTTCAGCAACATATGATTTCAATTAAACTGCATTATTGTCAAGTGTCTTGGATAATACATACAATCAAAATTTTCAACTGACACCTATTGATTTAATACAACCAGGTAAAGAGGCAGACAACCATCTGATATCTATGAAGCAAATGAACTAGCAATATGCTAGAAATATCAGCAATTGCAATCAACAAAGGCAACAGGCAGAAGAACATAGACATACATACACCTCCTCCAGGCCAAATTAGCTCACATCCCGGAGTCTTTTTATCAATGCATCCAAAGATTTCTTCTTTGAATTCTGCTTAGCACCCCTGCTCCCAAAGGTACCAAATAGCCGATCTGAAGGATCCCTTAAAAGTTTGGTCCTCCATGAAAGAACACTGGTCCTCCATGAAAGAACAAAAGCAAAACACTGGTCCTCCATGAAAGAACAGAAGCAAAGAATTCCCCATAAATGACTAAAAAGTTTGGTCGGATTGTCAAAAATAAAGCAAAACCAGGATGCACCGTTCAAAAAAAACAAACAAACAGGGGATTATAAAAAATCTCGTCTTTTTTCTCAACAAATAATCCACTCACTGAAAAACCCAGATCATCAGAATCATAACAAATAAAGCTTGAAGAAGGAGATAAATAACTTACCTGGAGATTTGCGAAGTGAACTGGTTGCACAAATTGAAGAAGGAGAAGCACGGGAGGAGGAGGAAAGATATGGAAAATGTCTTACTGAAAAAAAATTAGTAAGACATTTTCCCCAAATCCCTTCTTTATTTTCCTGTGTTTCTAAAAACTATTTACAATGTAAAATGTTTTTCGCCAATCAATCGCTAGAAAAATTAAAAATCATTTTTCGAAGAATCAATTTGGCCAATCAAACCCACCAGTAATCTCTA
Source organism: Gossypium hirsutum (assembly GCF_007990345.1). NCBI lineage: Eukaryota > Viridiplantae > Streptophyta > Magnoliopsida > Malvales > Malvaceae > Gossypium > Gossypium hirsutum. Next base: position 47,056,171 of record NC_053449.1, on the reverse strand, counting down.
TCATATTTCCATCATTTTCAAAATTTCTTTATTATTTAACACATTAACCACTATATCCCTACACGTACCAAACATGGCCTTAAGATCCTTTTAGCTAGTGAGGTGATAAGGGTTTTAAAGAGTAGTTTAGCTGGTGCTATACGGTCATGATATTAACTAAGAATTTCCTAAAAATATGATGTGATATATGGACACTAATTTAATTTAGAGGTTAATAGTTGATACATTATTATAAAATTAATTTTATTTAACCTCATGTTATTATCTAGTTTATTAGCTGGGTTAAGCATCAACCCACACCTGGGTTCATGAATTTGCCAAACAAGGGCCACTAAAATTGACTTAGAAGCTTGTGATGAAAAAAAGAATAGGAGAAGTCATCCACTTAAACGGATTAGTGGTGATTGTCCCCAACTATACGATATTATAATCAAGTTTGTTTTTTCGATTACAGGCATGGAAAATGGATTGCCGAGAAAAACGAAAATCGTGTTGATATGTCAGTTCAAAAGAAATTGATTTTCAGTAATAGGATAGAGAGAAAACACCAAAATCCTACTTCCCGCACATAAATGGTTATTTTTATAATTTATCGATGGTGTTACGAGTTGATATGATTATCCAACTCCACTACCGCTTTGTGGAGCTTTAATTATGATTCTTCTTATTACGGATAATTGAGATTCCCTATGAGCTGTTTGTCATCCAAAGTAGTCACTTTGAGTTGAAATCAACTAATTGATTAGAGAGCGTCTCTTGCGGTAACAAAGTAAAACATAAACCGAATCTCGACTGTCCAAAAACAATCATCTTTAAACCCAATCATTACTGCTTTAATATCCTTTCAACATATGTTATTGCTAAGAATCTATATAAGATTGAAGAAGACAGCTGCAACTTAACCATAAACAACCAAAAAACCTCACAGCTGCATAATCAGCAAATGGATGGACTAATTGGACAACAACACAGTTAGATATTTAGGGGGAGGGGGGGCTGAACCAAGTGTCTCCATACAGACCCCTGTCATCTAATCAACTAATCCCATCAAACAAAACCTACTCCATGCATGTTTTCTTTGTATTTTTGAAAAGATTGGATTGATAATTAGGTTGTTGGTTTAATAAATAAAGAATATTACATTTCAAAAAATTGTGCTACCAAATATATTTTTTATGGAATAATAACTCTTGATTTAAAATAATTGTTCAGAACTTGTTTGAAAATAGTTATGTTTAGAATAGGACTTTAGATAGAATAATTGTCATCCAGCTAATTAGTTGTTGTTTGAGAATAGCTAAAGTTCGGAACAATCTGACTAGAATAATGATGTTTCAGAAATAGTTATGTTTAAATAACTATTGTTTGAAATAATTTGTATTTATAATAATTGTATTTTTTTTGGAAGAGTCATTATTTAGAACAAGATTTATCAAGAAAAAACATCATCACAAAATAACTCTTATTCAGGAACAACTCTCATCCGAGAACAACCATCGTCTTGCTTTTCAAAAGATGTTCTGCGAAAGATGTTTGACCAAAATAGAAGAAATAGAAATAACTTTGGAATATGGTAGGGTTCTTGAGTTGTCTTCACCTTGGCTTGGTGAGCTAGATGTGGAGGTAGTTAAGAGTTTTCCTCTTAATCATTAATACGATTGTTAATGCAATTGTAACTGAAAATTAATTACATTATTCATATTAATTAATAACTTTGTAACTCCTATCCTTGAAACACTATAAGTAAGAGACCTTCACAACTGGTGAAAGGACTTTTGGCACTTTGACATTTTCAGCATTTTAAATTCTCAAATGATTCTCTCTAAAATCCCCTCAACTTGCTTTTTTGTTGAATCTGATCATCAGTCATATTTCATATTCTCCATCTTACTGACCACCACCTACTGTTGCTTTGTTTGAAATACCCCCTCTATTACCTTCTACAAATCTTTTTTTTTTCTTTTTGAAATAACCAATTTTAATACTTACACTTAATACATATTACAAAAATCAATACATTTTTATGTAAAATATAAACCTCATTGATGGTGTATTTTTAGGCATTTCTTTTCTGAATCATAGTAAGCATTATTGATCTTAAAAATCAGGAAAACAATGAAGCCTTGGTACTTGGGAAATTGTATTTAATTCTTTGGAGGCACATGAAATTGGGAAATTGCGGCAAATTTCAAGTGGTTCCACAACATGCTATTTCTTGCCAAATAACATTTCAGGACATCTTGTGGTGCTTAATTTAATACAAATACTATGAATCTTAAAATGTTAAACATCAAATATGACGTAAGGAAATTAGTCCAGACCACAAATCAGTCAATTCTTTTGTTTTGTGTTAAATTAGATGTATACGTAATTTCTTTTAATTGGACTTTTAGACCAATTTTCTTATATTAAAAAAAATAGGTTGATTTTGGAGAGAATGTAAAAATGCATCCAATCATCTTCGCTTTTTTTTAATTGTTAGGGTTAAAAATTAAGATTAGGGTTTTTTAAGAATTAGGGTTAGGGTTTTAGGAGTAAAACCACAAAAATTTATAGGTAGATTTGAGGGGTTAGGGATGTGATAACGCGTCTAAGAACATATACATTTCATATGTCATGCCGGGATGAGACCATTACCTCAAAAACTCATCCTATGGAAGTCAGGTTTTGGGGTGATAGTGATTAATACAGTTACGGGTCGAAGTCTAAGTAAATGTCCCAATCGGCAGTCGTGATGTGGTCACGAGTTCAAGCTTTTTTGATACCCTTAAACTCATCCTATGAAAGTCAGGTTTTGGGGTGATAGTGATTAATACGGTTACGGGTCGAAGTCTAAGTAAAGGTGTAACACCCCTAACCCGTATCCGTCGCCGAATTAGGGTTATGAGGCATTACCGAACAAACACAACCATTTTTAAAACCAAACTGATCACAAAAGTGGAAATTAAACCATTTTCGCATTTCTATATATATATATACAATCCAAATCTAACCAAAATCATACTCAAACCTATACATGCCATAAGATCAAGTTCAAATTGTTAACAAAATACCAAAAGAAGTCGATAGTATGATAGACTATGCTGATGATCCCCGAGCTCATAACGCGTCTCCAAAATCTATAAAACAAATGAACAAAAACAATCAAAGTAAGCTTTTATAGCTTAGTAAGTTTATAGCATAACCAAAATACATATAAACGATCATATGTATAATCATTATATACCTAAAAATCAAGTTACATACATAATCATTAATTGCATATATATATTCCAAATATACTTATCATTTGCATTTCATTGAATGCTTGTTTATGATCTTTCAAAAAACATATGTCAAAAACTTATATTTCCACTTATAAACTACATGAATCATATGCACATTTATACTTCTAATCCACATGTGTCGATTTCGTACAAGTATATTCAACAATTTTCATATCAACCAATGTATATATGCCTATTCACTAAACTTATAGATTGAAACATTTATAAGCTCATCGAATACATATAAATAAATATTCATATACTTATTCATTATATATATAACACAAAATCAGTTATATTCATATATCTATCTAATGCATATAATCACATAATTTAACATATTCACCGGCACTTAGCCTGCTAGGCTTATAGCCTGATTCATATCACCGGCACGTAGCCTGCTAGGTTTATAACCTGATTCCGATCACCGGCACTTAGCCTGCTAGATTTATAGTCTGAAAAATTCACCGGCATTTAGCCTGCTAGGCGCTTAGCCTGAAAATTTCAATTTCACAGATACAAGGATGATTTCTCGTATATTTCTTAATAGCAACACACGTTCATAACATTTATGTATAATTCACATCCTCAACTCTATCCCAAGAAAATTTATAATCCTTGTTCGAATCATACAAGCATTTACAATTTATACTTTTAATCCAATGCAAACCTTAAACATATATATATACATATACATTCGACCATATATATATCAATATATAATTCCATACCTAATTTCAATACAAGAAGTTATACCTGTACGTAAATATATATATGCATAACTATATATTCGAACCTCACACATATGCATATATATATAACACTCATACTTAAAATTCATTACAAGAACATATACATATATGTAAGCATACTTTTTCAAATATAACATATACATATAAATTACAATTCACATATACATATCTATTCGAAACTTCTCATACAATCATGGGTTACATAACTTTAAATAAATCCAAGAGTTTATGCATGTATATACCTATATATATATATATTCGCACCATATATATATATATATTATACATACCTTTGATTAAAATCAAGAATTTATACCTGTGCAACATTCATACTTTAACTAATTTCAATAACTTTTATATATATGTATATATATTCTAGCATTATATACATATATATACATACTCATACCTTTATCTAATTTCAAGACTTGTTCATGTATTTACATATATATATTCGAATCTAACATATGTATATATATCTTTCTTACCTAAATTCAATACAAGCGATTTACATATATATATACATATACATGCTTATTCGAATATCAACTATACTTTTATACATTTCTTACCTTTATTTCAACCATAAATCTATACAAGATTTTACTTGTATATTCAAACATGCTATATATATATAAATATCATCCATACTTCAAAATTTATTCAATCAATATACTTTTAATTATAGCTCAACACATAATACAATTAGTATACATGTATAAATATTAATTTAATAACTTTTAATTGCTAATAGACTTACCTCGGACGATAGAAAATCGAAGTCGGACGATTATTCGACTAATTTGGCATTTCCTCGATCTAACTCCGATTTCTTTGGTTCTCGATCTAAATATATTCAAAATAAGATAATTTATTTATTAACACATTCAATTTAATCCAAAAACACATAATTTGGCAAATTACTATTTTTCCCCTAATATTTACACTTTTTGCAATTTACTCCTTATTGCATAAAACACAATTTACACAAAATTTGCCCATACCACACAAGGGCTGAATATTCATGGTTCTCATACAAGTCCACCATTGCATTTATTTCACACTTTAGTCCCCCAAAAATTTAATTTCACAATTTAGCCCTATTTACTCAATTTCACTAAAAATTCCAATACAAAACATATTAATCTAACAAATATATTTCATATTTCACCTACTAACATCATAAAACTCAAGCATGCATCAATGGCACATTTCAAAATCATCCACAATTCACAAAATTAAGATATGGGTTTTGAAGAACATGAAGCAACGATCTCAAAAATGTAAAAATTATCAAAAACCGAAGTAAAACATACCTTTAATCAAGTTAGTTTTGTGCCGAAACTTTAACAAGCATGGATGAATTCTTTCTTTGCGATATTCGGCCAAGAAAGTTGAAAAATGACCCTTTTTTATGTTTTAATTTAACATATATTAGCATAAATTTTAGTTTACAAATTTAACCTTAAAGAAATAAATTATAAAACATATAATATAAGGGCAATGTTGACCATTGCCACCCACTATCATTTAAATGGCTTAATTGCCATTTAAAACCCCTATTTTTTAAAGACAACAACAATTGGGTGCTTTTAGATTTAACCCCTAAATTTTCATTTTATGCGATTTAATCCTTTTATTTAATCGGACACTCAAACGGCGAAATTAAAGCACGAAATTTTCACACTAGTAAATTCACACATAATAAACACAGAAAATAATATAAAAATATTTTTCTAATTCGGATTTGTGGTCCTGAAACCACTATTCCGATTAGAGTCAAACCAGGTTGTTACAAAAGGTCCCAGTCGGCGTCCGTGATGTGGTCACGAGTTCAAGCTTTTTGGATACCCCTAAATGAAGCCTTATATATACCATACATAAGATTGAAGCCATAATCAAAGGGAAAAACGAAGGGCTTTCTGGTGTAATCATCGTAATTTTTTTCTCTATTTTCAGGCAGCCAGTATCTTTATCATTTCATTCTTATTTGAAGGCTGACACCGAGGTGGACACAAGAGGGCCCTCAAGTAGAGAGCGGATGTTTCGACATAGTAGAGGTCAAACTTAGGTCAGCGCAATAGTGGTTGTAGTTATTAATAAGTTGTTTAATAATGACAAATGTTGTCACCCTGAAAGGAGCATCACCTTTACTGCATCATAATAGCTGCTTTCCGCGTAAGAGTCCTCATGCGTCCACGGTGGTGCCGACCTTTGGATTATAAGGAAGATTAAAGATATCGATTGCCTGGAAATGGAGAAAAAAATTACGCTGATTATAGCGGGAAGCCTTACAGTTTTTCCCTATGATTATACCTCCAAACTTCTATATGATATTTATAAGGCAACATCTTCGGGTATCCGGCTCTCCTGTTATACTTCGATCCATCATCGCATAACGGTTGTTGATTAAGACCTCTACGTAGACTTCCACCCATGGTCGTATAAAGTAAAATAACCCTGAAACTTGACTTTCATAAGAAAGGTTTCGAAGTTAATGGTCTCATCTCGGTAGGATATATGAAATGTGTGTTTCTCGGAGCGATATTGCATCACTGACTATTCAAAAATACCTCAAATCAGAAATTTTATTAGTGACAGAAATTTTTAACACTGAAGCAAACATTTTGTAACGCCCTTAACCCGACCTGGTTCATCGGGTCTGAATCTCGGGTGTTACTTTACATGAAATTTGAAACAGTAGACAAACACTCTTTACTTAAAACCTTTTTCTTATAATTTCTTTTAAAAACTTAATTTCAAAGAAACAAAAGAAAGTATTTAAAATCGAATTATTACATCACATTTAGTACAACACACTATGACACACAAATTTACTGAAGACAAACTCTTAGGGCATGAGACTACAATATGCCACTTTTCTACTATATGCATAATAACCCTCTTCGCTACTACCTTAGTATTCTCCTGGCATAGTCCCTATAACACCCTATACCAGACCCGGTCGCCAGACCTGAATACAGGATGCCACACCACCGTCTTATCTCACTCACAACAAGTGGAAAGCCTATTCTAAGCAAAATGTCCTTTATTATAATATGCTTGTAGGTTTTAGGTCACTTAATTGGTTAATTATCATTATTACATGCAAAGCATACCATAAATAGTCCTAAAAATGAGTATTAACATGCATAAGGTCCATTTAGAAAAATTCTCAAAATATGTTTGTAGGTATCGATGTTGACACTAGGGTATTGATATTTTCTTAGTGTGGTATCAATACCACCTGGAAAAATGATACCAAACTTGCATTCTGTTTCTCGACTAAATCTCAAAGCCTAAAAAATTATCAGTACCTGTCATAAAATATCGATACTTTAACCTTGAGTATCAATACTCGATCAAAGGTATCGATACCAAGTCTCTATTCTGACTTTTTGCAAGTTTCAAAACATAGAGGTATCGATTTTAAAACCCGATTATTGATGCCTCTACTCCAGACCTTAAAAATGTAACATATATAAATAATTAACCCATTCCAATTTAGTTCCTAAACATCATGCAACAATTACTTTGACAAATAATCATCCAAGGACCTAATTAATAGGTCAATATCGCAAAATCGTGTTCAAGCAAGTAACATCAATCCGTCTTTAAATTCATGAACCCAAGCAACACAATAACATGTAATCCTTATAAATCGAACCAAAAACCAGCATAATGTCTAGAAATCAACAGGGCTATAATGAGTCTACCATATTTCCTTATTCCCCAAAACGTAAATAAATATAGGACACCTACGAAAAAAATAAATAGACTTACTTGGATCACCTCTCAGAAACCACAACGCTCATACCAGCACACAACTAATCTGTAATGGTTAAAGAAGGGAGTGGGTGAGCTTAACAAGCTTAATGAATTCCTAGAACAACTATCATGCAAACAGTTCATCAAACAAAAATTTTTTGACCCTCTTTGTGCCCAAAATGCCCTTGAATGGGCCTTCAATGATTGGTGCTTCGGTTGGACAAAGACTACCCTTGGTGTCATTTTTTGTCCTCTCACGATGTTGGTATTGCGATACCCTATGATAAGATATCGCGATACCGTTGACAAACTTGACTTGGGTTGCTCATTGAGCTGGTGAGTATCGTGATACCCAAAGTGGATATCACGATACCATTGTGGGTGGTCTTCATCTTTGGGGCCTATTGGGGGTATCGCGATTCTAAAGGTAGGATATGACGGTACCTTCTCTTTTGGTGATGTTCTCGCTCGATTTTGGCCTCCAACACATCCCTACGACACTTAATCATATGTTAGGGCTCCCACAGGCACAATTGGCCAATTTGGGTCTCAAAATAAGTAAAAAGAGACATTCACACTTATAAATCAAAATTTTAAAAACTACGAAAAACTACAAAAATACACTAATTTGCTCGAAAACAAACTCTATAAGTATAACGGGAAAACTTAATTTGCCATATCAAATTACAGTAGATCAACCCCTTAATTATTTTTTTAATTTCTCATTTAAAACCTAAAATTTTTAAAAATTTTAATTAGGCCCCCGAAACTTAGTCCTATGATCTGCCATTGTATATAAGTTCATTATGTGATTATATAAACTTTGATTAAGTTGATTACAAGCACATAATATCTGACGTGATTAAGTTGATCATACATGAAATGAAATTAATTGAGTGACTATATAATATATGATGTGATTACAAACACATAATATGATCATATTGTTTTTTAAATATGAAGAAAATAAGTGTAATGTCATGATCTACGATTATATAATCATTGATATTAATAGGTTTACAACTAGCTTTGAAGTCATCTTGCAGGCTTGTAAACAAATGTACATTCTCACAAACAACATATTGTCCAAATTATAAATGGTTGTGGTAGTCCAAAACATATAGGTCAATTGTTTGCCACCCAAGCAAGTGAAGCTACCCACTTTGTGATTGTCCACGAGGTTACTTAAACCCCAAACAAGTTACCAGGCACCCCCTTGAGTCCTTGTAAGATTAAAACTCCTTTGTTTTGATTGTTTCAATACTCTAAATTAAAATAAGACTATTGCCTATTTTCCCTCTATAAATATACATGTTGGCTGACCACTCCATACATTCAAATATTGAGGGAAAACTCTATCGAAATTTAGTGAAAATTTATTTGAGTAATTTTCTTTTACTCAAATAAATTTTATTTTTCTGGAGCAACAATTCTAGATTAAAGAGAAATTATAATTTCATCTAACAATTATAATCTAAGGTCCAATGAATTTTTTAGCGAGTTTGGTTTCTTTATAAAGGTTTGTGCAAACTCCCTTAAGGAGGTGGCTTGGATTTTTCCATTGTTTAGTTTTCTTTAGGATTGGAGCTCACTCTCCAAGTAACCGTGAATTCGAGAATAGTGAAGAAGATCAATTAGTTAAAAGTTTGAAGACATCAAATTTTGTTTCAGGTTGGTTGAAAAGCTTGAGGACTTTCTTAGAAGACCTTTGCATTTTGAGCATCTCCTTGAAGCTGCAACACACATGTATTTTATTTGATCAAATTTATAGCTTTACATATCATAATAAAGGTCTATATTAGAAAAAAAAAATTTAATTTCGTTGTGCCACTTTACCATGTTTTCTAAATTGATTTTTAACAATATGTGGGGTACAACCATATCATGTCATTCAACAAAAACAAACATTAATTGATACCTCTTCAAATAATGTAGAAATAATTGCAATTCACGAAGCAAGCTGGGAGTGTTAGGCTAAGGATATTGATCCAACATGTCTAAAATATATATAATTTGCTGTTGTAGGAAAATACATAAACTATCTTATATGAATATAATGCAACATGTATAGCTTAATTAAAGAGAAGATACATCATAGAAGACTAAAAGAAACATATTTTAGTAAAGTCATTCTACACTTATGGTCTTGATAAGAAAGATGATATTAAAGTTCGACAAATTTGTTTTAGTGATAATTTTGTAGATCTAATCACTAAAGTATTACCAATTGTAACATTTGAAAAGTTAGTACACAAAATTGGTATGCATCAACTCTTAAATGACATTATTATTAAGGAGAGTTCAAAACATGTATACTATTTTCTTTTAGTCAATGTTTAGTCCCATTGAATTTTTTTGATAAAAGTTTTTAACAAAATAACTTACAGTGAGAAATTATCTATTTTTTATTGGATTTTTATCTCACAATATAATTTTTTTAATAAAATTTTGATGAGACATATTTCTTTTATTGAAGAAGAGAGAGTGAGAAGTAAAATAAGTAAATTCTTTCAAGGAGAAATTATATCTCCATAACTTATCATTCATTTCATGAAAAATAATTATATTAGTTAGTGGTGTATGAACATTAATTATACAAAAATTTGTTGATATGCTAATAATTGTGTTCTGGTCGAGTGGGCGACCATTTGCCACAAACAACAAATTAAAAGCTATAAACCTGCATAACATAAAAAAATAGGGTAAACTATCAAAATAGTCACTTTTGTTTATCTTAGATTATATTTTAGTCACTTATGTTTGAAATATTACGTTTTAGCCACTTACGTTATCGCGTTGTAATATTTTAGTCACTGAGTCGTTAATTATCAGTAACGGTGCAACGGTAAATTGACGTGGCACGTTAAATCATCATTTCAAACAAAAATTTTAGGTTAATTTATATAATTGGTCACCATATTTTTTCGTTTTGAGCAATTTAATTTAATTTTTTTATGTTCTTTTAACTTTTCTTTTCTTTTTCTTTATTTTTCGTTTTCTTCTGCTTCTCCCTCTGTATTTCCCCCCAAGTTCTGACGCTCTTCATGTAAAAATATTTCTGTATGGCCACTCCCAACAGTCAACAACTCTATGGCATGCACAACTATCTTAATGAAAAGAAAATACAGATATATCTCAAAAGAATGTACAAGAAAATCCAAGCTCTAATTTCATGATAAGCTCTTATAGTTGCCAGAACAAAAATATTGAAATAGCACCCCATACAAGGCTAAAAAATTGCACTACTAACAAATATAAATAGATGAAGATGGAAATATGACAGCTCACCAAGGACCAAATCCTTTCAAGCATTCTGCTAATACATCCTGAGAAATACCCAACACACAATTTTATTTAAGGTTAAGGAATCAAAATTAGGAGAATTAAAAGAGAATGCAAATTGATACTATATCCCCATTCATCACCTTAGTATTTTCCCCAAGAATTCCAATTATAAGCCCCATCAACCTATGTGCAAAAGCCATTGGTTTCAATTGAATGCTTTTATGTGCCAAGCTGTCCATGCCTTCTAACCCCTAACAGAAAAAAAGGAAATCAAGTGATTATTTCAAGGTCCAACTATCAACACGACGATATAGGTTATACATGGAAGGTACATACCATTGTTAATGGCCTCATGTATAACAAGCGAGAAATATACAAGAGCAGAGAATATTAGCATTACCGAGCACTATTTGTAACATGCTTCTCAAGCCCTACCGAGCTTGTTGGTGAGCATATTGAAACCAGAATGCACTTGGATCCAGCTTATTTATCTGACGACCTTGCCATTTCTCCTATGCCTATGCAAAATAAAAACTCAAATTACTTTATCTATGGTGGTAGTGGACCTTGAAGCAGAATGAAAGAAAAAAACTATGTTAAAAGAAATGGAGAAAGGAGGAAACAGAAGATAATAGAAAAAAATAAAGGAAAGTTAAAAAGAACATAAAAGAAAAATAAATAAATTGTTCAAAATGAAAAACTATGGGGATCAATTGTATGAATTAGCCTAAAATTTTTGTTTGAAATGGTTATTTAACGTGTCACGTTAGCTTACCGTTATACTGTTAACAGTTCAGTGACTAAAATGTCACAACATGATAACGTAAGTCACTAAAAACGTAACATTTCAAACATAAATAACTAAAATATAACCTAAAATAAACAAAAACAACTATTTTAATAGTCTACTCTAAACTAATAATATAATAAATACATCATTATAAATATAGAACTATCTCAAGACATATAATAACGCAATAAAAAAGAGTGTTGATAGGAGTGTGTTTGAATGTGATCTACGTGGCCACACGCAAATATCCCTTTCTTCTTTCATTTTCAACTGTAACAGTGGATATTAGAAGACAAATGTAATAATATATTTGTTTTTGAGGCAATTCCACGCTGGATACACGTGTTCTCAATCCTTGCAAGTCCCTTTCGCTACATTTTAGTCATTTAAATTTAAAAAATTATTTAAAAGTTTATATTTAAGTTATTAAATTATTAAATATATATTTTATGTGTTTATTTCTTAAATTTTGTTAAATAATGTTTTTATTTGATTTATTGAATGAATAAGCTATTTTAAATTACAACCATGATTAAACTTTTTGTTGTTGTTGTTGTAATTTTTAGTTAATCTAATATTGAATGGTAATCATTTTATGTTATGACCGTATATAATTTAGTTTTGATTATCAAAATATTACTGAAGACGAATAATTTAAATAATGATGATAGAATAATTTATGAAGCATATAAATGGTAATTTTAACTTTAATAAAACATTCTCTAAAAATAATTTTAAAATAAAATAAAATATCATCTTAAAACTCACAAATAATAAACTGAGGTCAATTAAAATGGGAAGGGATTGAAATAAACCAGTTGAATGGGTAGTCGAACTAATTAAATTATTTTTTTAATAATTTATTTAGTTCTTGTATAAACTTTAGTTTAAATGCGTTGATGTAAAATTTATGCTTTTCAAATAAATATGGGATTCATGGGAGGTGAAAAGAAAAGATGAGATACGTAGCCACATGGGTCCTGCCACGTGGCACATTTGTCCAAGTTGAAGGGAAAATCTTGATTTCTTCCTGCAAATTTCAACCTGGTATAAGAAAATGTGAAATATGAGTCACATGCAATGTATAAATATTTGGTCCAATTGGAAACGTAAAAGGCTGCGTACCCTTTTTGACAAATCCATCGCATGGCCTTGTCTTACGCTCTCACTCTCCTCGTTATTTCATCATTTTTCTGCAACTCCTTTAAATATAACTACTTTTTTTTTTTAATAATAATAAAAAAAACACAGTGGCTAATTTCAAGAATTTTTATATGCGTATAAAAGATTAACCCAACATAATTCACTTCCCTGTCTCTTTTTCTTTTTCCAGGACTATAAATAGCCCCCTCCCCATAATTAGTTCATTGCATCTGGGACTTGGGTTTTGGAAGGCAATCTTTGTTTATTCCATTTCATATTTTCTTCACTTTTCCTTGGTTAAACGAAGAAAATGACTGTTGGGGCTGGGATTTGTGTGAGTGATGATGGGAAGTTAATGGTGTTGGGAAACTGTGTTCTTCACGATGTTCCTGACAACATCGTGGTGCTTCCAGCCTCTGGTGATGCATTGGCTAATGGAGCTTTCATCGGTGTTGTTTCAGATAAGACGGGTTGCCGCAGGGTCTTCCCCGTTGGCAAACTTCAGTATGTATTCTTATTTCTTCCTTCACTGTTTGTTTCCCGAGAATATGTTGCATAACATTCGTTTTTTTCACGTTTTACAATTCCAAGATGCCAACATAAGGATTTTCTTGTCATCAAAAGCCAAAATTCTGAATTTGTCTTATGTTGCAGGGGACTGCGTTTTATGTGTGTTTTCCGATTCAAAATGTGGTGGATGACGCAGAGGATGGGAGCATGTGGTCAAGATATCCCCTTCGAAACCCAGTTTTTGATTGTGGAGGCACGCGATGGCTCCGGAAATGGAGACGATTCCGCCGTATATGTTGTGTTTTTACCGATTCTTGAAGGGGATTTCAGGGCTGTTCTTCAAGGCAATGAAAGAAATGAGCTGGAGATTTGTTTGGAAAGTGGTATGAGAGGGAAAACAAGATAATTTACTCAGATTTGGTATTGTTTTAAAAATTTTTGGCTTGTCCTTCTAGAACTGAAGGGATCATTGGCCATTGCAGGGGATCCAGCTGTTGATGAGTTTGAAGGGAATCATTTGGTTTTTGTGGCAGCTGGATCAGATCCATTTGATGTCATCACCAATGCTGTGAAGTAAGTTTTAAAACATTTTACATTGACGCCATCTTTGTACATATGATGCTTGAAAGTAGCAGTGTTTACTTCCCATGCTGCTCGGGTCCTTCATTTTTCTTGAAGCATCCGTGTTTGACATCCATGTCCTGCACATATTTGGAGATGTCTACGGATGCAGCTCTCCAAGAACTTTTAAATAAATGAAAAAAAATTTTAAAAAATACGCATATCTGTATTTAATACTCACAGTCGAGTCCAAGTAAAATAGTTTACTTCAGCCATGGTCCTTTAGTGCTTCATGACTGCAGATGAACTCATCGACATATCTTTTTAGAGTTTTATCATGACTTTTCTTGGGGCACATTGTCTAACATGACGAATTATTAGCCAAGTAATACTGGAAATTATATGCAGGTCTGTGGAAAAACATTTGCAGACGTTTTCGCATCGTGAGAGGAAGAAGGTAAGTCATTCTGTTGCTGAAGCTAGAATCGTGTTGTTTCTGTTCCTAATACATGGAATTATAATTGCATTCATTCTTGTTGTTCAGATGCCAGACATGTTGAACTGGTTCGGTTGGTGTACATGGGATGCTTTCTACACCAATGTCACCTCTGAGAGTTTAAAGGAAGGATTGGAAAGGTGAGTTTTAAGTATTTCAATGCTATTTATCCGATTCAACATTTAGAGCATTAGATATAGGAGATTAACTATTAACTCTTTCAGCTTGGAGAAAGGTGGGATTCATCCAAAGTTTCTTATTATTGATGACGGATGGCAATCTGTTGCCATGGATTCACATGGAACTGAATTCAGAGCTGATAATGCAGCCAAGTAAGGATTTAAACCATTCTCATCTTATTCTTGCTAATTCTTCCTTTCCATAGGCTAAAAGGTCTTGCTGTTTTCGGCTTTCTTGTGTTTCAGTTTTGCAAACAGGTTGACAAATATCAAAGAGAACCATAAATTTCAGAAAGATGGCAAAGAGGGTCACAGAGTAGAGGATCCAGCTTTGGGGCTTCGCCACATTGTCACCGAAATCAAACAAAAACATGCCTTGAAGTATGCTTATGTCTGGCATGCAATTACAGGGTATTGGGGAGGTGTTAGACCTGATGTTACCGAAATGGAACACTATGAATCCAAAGTGGTTTACCCTATTTCATCTCCTGGAGTTGAGTCAAATGAGCCTGATCAAGCTTTGGACAGCATAACTAAGAATGGTCTTGGCCTTGTTAACCCTGAAAAGGTTTTCAACTTCTATGATGAACTTCATGCATACCTTGCTACGGCCGGTATTGACGGAGTCAAAGTTGATGTTCAGAACATCCTTGAAACTCTCGGTGCGGGCAATGGTGGAAGAGTGAAACTTGCTAGAAAATATCATCAGGCTTTAGAGGCATCAATTGCTGGGAACTTTGCTAACAATGATATAATCTCTTGTATGAGTCATAACACAGATGGTTTATACAGGTAAATTTTCATTTGTCATGTACTAGTAAAGCTATCAGTGACCATGAACTTACACTGACATATGACTCGCTTGTGCAGTGCAAAACGAACCGCCGTTATTAGGGCATCGGATGATTTCTGGCCTAGAGATCCGGCATCCCACACAATTCATATTGCATCAGTTGCATACAACACTGTTTTCCTTGGGGAATTTATGCAACCAGATTGGGACATGTTTCACGTAAGTTTACAGGTTTCACCTATTCTTAAAGCATTCAAATTCGATCCATGCTTCATTGAATCGTCCAATGTTAACGCATGAATAAATTTGACAACAGAGCCTGCATCCGATGGCCGAATACCATGGAGCAGCCCGTGCTGTTGGAGGATGTGCAATTTGTCAGGTACAATTTAGTGTCATCTAGTGGGCTTTGTGACAGTAGTAAATTTAACGCTTGATTTCCCATATTGTGTGTTGTATTATTACAGTGACAAACCTGGGCAACATGACTTTGACCTACTCAAGAAACTTGTACTTCCTGATGGTTCCATATTGAGAGCCAAACTTCCAGGAAGACCTACAAGGGATTGCTTGTTCTCAGATCCTGCCAGAGATGGGAAAAGGTGAGAAAAAAGAAAAGAAAAGTAGTTTTACTTATGCTACTCCGTCCTGAGTACGTATCTGACATATTAAGAATTATGCTCATTATGCTCTTGGTATCTACTGCAGCCTTCTAAAGATTTGGAATCTGAACGAGTTCACTGGAGTGATGGGAGTATTCAACTGCCAGGGGGCAGGGTGGTGTAGAGTCGGAAAAACCAATGTCATTCATGATAAACAACCTGATACAATTACAGGATATGTGAGGGCTAGAGATGTAGATTATTTGCCTAAAGTAGCCGGTGATGAATGGAATGGAGATTCTATCATATATTCCCATCTTGGTGGTATGTCTATCATGTTAATTTTATGTTCTTTTTAACCTATTGTTAATAAGATACAAGTATCTGTTGGACATGGATATGTGCAACAATATTTAAGTTTCCCTGAACAAACTTCACTGATTCCAAATGCAGGAGAATTGACTTACCTTCCAAATGATGCAACAATGCCGATCACTTTAAAGGCACGACAATATGAAGTTTTCACAGTGGTACCTGTAAAGATATTAAGCAATGGGTGTAAATTTGCTCCCATTGGCTTAATAAAGATGTTCAATTCAGGGGGAGCCATCAAGGATTTCAGATATCATCATGCAAACATAGACATGAAAATCCGAGGGTGTGGCGTGTTCGGAGCCTATTCGTCAACACGACCGAAGAGAATAACTGTTGAAACGGAAGAAGTGAGTTTTGAATACGAAGATGCGTCAGGTTTAGTGACACTTTCATTGAGAGTTCCTGAGGAAGAGTTGTATGTTTGGAGCATAGCCATTGAAGTGTGATGATAACAAAAAACCCTTTCAAACGAAAAACAAAGGCAATGTGGGTCTCACGAAGAGCATTGTGTTAGGTGGCTGGGTAGAAAATGTAAAGAAGTTTGTATTTAGGAATTTCTGGGGAAACTGTGAGGCATGGCATGGGATGGGGCTATTCATTATTCAACGTGTTGGCTTTTGAAAACAGGGACGTGGGGTTGATCTTGCCATGAGCCAGATATATCAATGAAATGTTTCCACCAATCAATAATAGAAAAAAAAATTATAATGTTTATAAAAAATAAAAACCATGAATTTTATCTTATACATAAAACACTTTTTATTTATTTTTTTACACCATAAATGTCTTGGAATTAAATAAACTTATAAAATTAAATCAATAAGCATTAAGTGTACAGGTAAGTTATATTGCATTTTCAAGGGGAGATATAGTTTTAAATTTTAAAGATATATTATTAAGAAGGATAATCATGATTTCTGAACATGAACCGCAAAAATAAATATAAACGATATAAAAAAAATATTTATATAATTATACTAAAATATAAAAATTAAGGGCCAATGAGGTAGGGCATGCATATTTGAGTATTTAAGTTCAAACCCTCCATGATTATGTGTGTCTTTGAATTTCATCATGTACCAATGTATAAGTTTTAATTTGGTCCCATTATGTACTGTTGATATATGTATATTTTTTGTATACATATTTGATCAAATAATATTTTACTTTTTAAATAGATCATTTGTCAATACGAAAATTTGCCTGTAAACTTTTTTTATATAAAAAGAATAATATCAATTTTTTCCGAAAAAATGTAATTAAATGTAAATTATGTTGGAACAAACTTATCCACATAAAAATAAAATTGAGAATCAGGTTCAAAAATTTTATTTATCTATTAATAAAATACTTGAGTAATAATATAAAATTTTATTTAGGGTAAATTATATTAATTATCTCTAAATTTTGTTTAAAATTATATTTCAGTTACCCAACTTTCAAAAGTTATATAATAATCACTAACATTATCAAATTGTTACACTTTTGTCACTTACCTATTAACTTTAGCTATCAACTTCTGTTAAAAAAGTAATGTAGCACCTTTAGACTAATAGCTAATTTGGTCCCTAAGCTATAGTTAAAAATCATTTTGATATTTTAAAATTTTATTAACAATAATTGTAAAGAATTAAAACAAATCTTTAAAATAAAATAAAAAACCAAGAATTTTGCAATTAAATTTTCCATATTCAATCTCATAAAAAAGCAAAGTCTTTGAACTTTCACAAAAAAAAAATTAAATACCCATTCACTTTTTTTTATTTGCTTTGTTGTTTTATGCTCTCTTAATTATCATATTTCTTTCTCTTTTTTTTCCTTTTTTTTTTCATGCATGTCAAGGTCAGCTCTGCTCTTCCCGTATCATTAAAAATAATATATATGTTTTACTTGTAACTGAAATTAAAATCTTAACTTGAAATTTGAGAGAGAAAATGATGGGTTTAGAGAAGAAGAATAACACTTTGTATTATAAATTTAAAAACTGAAAGTTACTCAAAATCTCAATTAATATAATAATTGAAGTTACAGAAAAGAAATGATGGGTTTAATAAAGAAACAAGGTATTTTGTATTATAAATTAAAAGAAAAAATCACAAATTTCAAAAAATTGAAACTTACCAAATAACATTTTTCTTTTCTCTCTTACCCTTTTCTTTCTTGTTTTTTTCTTCATAATTATCAAGAAAATCTTGTAGATAGGTCGTTGATGGTAGAAGTTTTTATGATTCTCAAGAATGAATGCGGTGTTGCAAGCCTAGATTTTGTTTCTTGATAACTCGAGTAGCAATAATCGGTCTAATAGTGAAATTTGAATCTTGCATTGATATGTATTTTGTTAGGGCTTTTAGAAAAAAAAAGAAAAAAATAAAATTTGCAAAGCAATTTCTAGGTAAAACAACATAAAGTTGTTGATGTGATTGAAGGTATTCATCAACGGTAGAAAATAAATGGAATTTGGTTTGAAAATTTTATGATGTTTTATATAATTAAAATTTGCAAGAAATGTTAGTTTAAAATTTTTTTAGTTTTAAGTTTAAGAAATTTTTAGATTTATACATATTTAAATATTTTTATATTTAAAAAACATGATTTTTTAATTATTTTTATATATTTTAATAATTTTTAGTCTAAGACTTTTTATTTTATTTTTTTACAATTATTGTTAAGAAAATTTTAAAGATATCAAAATGATTTTTTCACTATAGCTCAAGAACCATATTAGATATTAGCCCTTTGAATTAAGGTGCAACATTATTTTTTTTAATGATTTGATAACGTTAGTGACTATTATGTAACTTTTGAAAGTTGGGTGACCGAAATGCAATTTTAGACATTTTAGGAACAATTGATGTAGTTTACCCTTTTATTGATTATTCGCTCTTTTGTAACCTTAATATCATGAGGTACCTCCACATCTTTCGGACTAAACAAGACGATGTGGTTAGAAGACGTTAATTGTACTATCGAAAGAAGATTATTTTTCATACTTAGGACATGATAGACATTTTGAAGCAATACCTCATCAACACTAGATTAGGGAGAGACAATTGTACAACCAACATGAACTATTGGTAACTTTGAGTTATTTGGTGTTACCACCACACGACTTTCCTTGTACTCTAATAGATTCTACAACCTTTTCATGTCACTTGTCATATGGTTTGAACAACTTGAGTCACACTCCAATCACTTTCTTAATTAATTCAATTGGATGTTAAAGCTACAAAGGCTGGTTGATTTTTCTAACACTTAATTTTTTTCATGGACTCTTCTCCTTCTTCTACACAAAGAATGCCTCAGCATCTCATTCCGTTTCAACAAAAAAGTAGCAGCATTGCTTTCCATGACATTTTTCTTTGACTTACAATTGTTGGACATACGTTCATTGTTCTTGCAATTAAAGCATTGTCTTTCAAACTTTTTTCACAACTTCAACCCTTCGAACCCCCTTACGTGAGCACTCTTTTTTTTCATCACTTTTTTTAGACCCACTTGTACCACGTTACTCAAAATTCCAGCTACCTTTAGTGCCATAAAGTGTTAAATCTTCACCCACTTGTACCATGTTACTCAAAAAGGATTGTCATCTATGAGTTAAGGCTTCTTATCTCGATAGAAAATTATTGAACTCTTGAAGTGATGGTTAGTTTTGCCATTCTTGTACTCTAACAATGAAGCTTCTTTATTTAGGCATTAACTTATAGATGACATTCCTTTTTATTCTTATCTCTCCAATTGGATCTTATGGATATAATTCTAAAATCTCCCAACATAACATATTCATTTTATGGAATTATTGTGTGACTATCTTATCGTATTGCACTATCAAGATTCATTCACTCTCTAAAAGTTTAAGCCTTCTATCATTCTTGTTTGCAAATAGAGTAGTAAAAGTGTCCCAAGCCTATTTCGAGGTTGTGGTATCTCTAATGTACTTTATCACATCCTTTTCAATCGTCATCTTCAAAGCAAACATTCCTTGCTTCTTTTATCTTCCCATATTGCAACATGTCATTTTCATCTTTTGTTGTTTATCATATCACCTTACTACCATTAACAATCTACCAGTATCCCACAGGTTTTATCCTTGCATGTAAGGCATCATGCAAGTTGACTACATATTATAGTTGTTATTGATGAGCTTTTCATTCTGTAGACAACTTGTAGGCTTGTCATCGTATTGATAATAAACTTTCACAAATCTATAATAAAAGTTTCCAAATAATAATATGGCTTTGAAATCAAAATTTTGAAAATAATAAAGTGACAAAAATGGTAAAACATTAAAACTCATGAAGATAACAAAGCTTGTAAAAAGCAAAAGTAAAAAACAAAGAGACAATGAATAGAAAACACACACTATTAAAACTCATGAAGATAACAAAGCTTGTGTATTAATCTCTCAACTAAAAACTCTTGGTAATGATATCTCACAAAAATACAATGAATAGAAAACACACTTTAAATAATAGTGGGATGATTGTCTCTGAATTGATGATTTCATTCAATGCCCTAAGTGAGCTTTATGTAGCCAATAATTACAATTGTTCTCTTGTATTTTAGCAATAACAACGTTAAAAAAAACAACTTTTTTCTAATATTTTGATATAGCAAAACAATCCTTAACCAAATTTGATAATATTTCTCAAAGAAATTATTTTCAAGTTGTTTTAAACTCTTGGAAATAACTCAAAAGGTCAAAAAAATTATTTTGAGCCCTTTTAAGCCAAATTTCTACATGTTTTTAGCGTTAGTATCGATACCTTTATCCAAAGAATTGATACCCAAAGAGGCAGTAAGCAATTTACCTCAGGGGTATTAGATAATAAGCAGGGGTATCGAACTCAAACCCTGTATGGTCTAATCCCTAGGTGCCAAAAATGTATCATCAATCTTCAAGGGTATCTGACCTTAATTAAAGAGGAATCAGACCCTTACTGATGAGGTATCGAACCACCTCCCTTTCAATTCAGTACTTATGATTATGACGAACATCTTTGTAACCCAAGAATTGGACCCCATAGACACAAGTATCAGAACTTAAGCCTTTGCAACAACATTTAATGCCTGAATTAATGTCTCCAACAATTCAATTTTCCCTTTAAATACTCCAAACAAATAGAAATAAAAAATAGGGTATAAATAAGGACAAAAAACATTAAGAAGAATACAAGAAAATAATGAGCTTGATTGTTGTAAATTGGCCTTTTAGAGGCAATTTTTCTTTGATTACTCGTTTCTTAAAATTGTGAAGGTTTACTTAAGTTTTTAGGTAGAAAACCTTAAATGGAAGTGATTTTATCCTTCCTATTAAAAATATAGAGTTGTAAATGTTAAACATTATCCTTAAAAGGTCTCAAATTAGTGAATTTGAGAAATTCTTAGTTTTGGTAAGCTAACGTAGTGGAGGTACGCCAATTGAGGCTGAACCACAATAAATCCTTATGTCAATTTTTATTGCCATCTTTCTTACAAAAATTTTAGACACCAATTCACCCATATTTTTGGTGTGTATTAAGCTTTACAAACTCATTCCTAAACAAAATGAGTCATTTAAAGAATTTGTAAATAGATAATTAAAGAAATTTCCAAAACTAACAATTGAAGACTTAACCTAAGATACTAGTTTTACATGAATAACATATAAAAGATTAAAAAGGACACGTGTCAACTTTTAAGACTTGCTTGTGGAGTTTTCTAATCTCATTAATTGTACCTTTTCTATATACAAGTAATCATTTATCATTTTATTTATACTTAAGTTTTCAAGTAAAACTATCCACGACCAGGATAGGGTATGGTTTGGGTTTATATATGGTATCAACATTATACAAAATTATTCAAGCTTAGTTTAACATTGATTTGAAATTGTATCTAAGCCTGCTATTATTGCATTTAGTTAATTCATTTAAGTTCTTCCATATTTTTTGGTAAAAGTTAAACCAAACAAAAGTAACTATACTAGCTTAGGCCAAGAAACACATTACCTATCATCATGAAGTGCATGGATTACTTCTATAATTGAAAGCTTAAAAGTATGAAGTGTAAGGTCTCTGTTAAGTGCCAAAGCTGCCATGTCATCTATTTCTCTATTTCCCTCTCTTAACACATGAGTCATTGTTATCTTCCAACTTTGTTGCATTATTGTTTGGATAGCTCAGACAATGATATTATGGTGGTTTTCTTCTAATCTTCTACATGTTACCTAAGTTGTTGTCAAACTGTCCATTTTTAGTATAATATGTCTAGCTTTTATACTCCAATCTTGACATAAGCCTTCACATGTATCTCATAATTCCTTCTTCAATACTAAACAATGACCAATATTCCTAGAAATCCCAACTACCCATTCCTTGTTATGTTTTTTGATCACTTAGTTGCAAGAGGTAACTCCTTCCTCCCCTTTAAAAGCTCAATTGGTGTTAACTCTAGCCCATCCGAAGAGTGGCCTTTCCTAACCAACTTTTTGAATAACCCTATTATGCGTCGTGCAATAAGTGCTACTATACCCCTCATTAGCATAATGTATCTTATGAAGAAACAAAAAACTCTTGTCCAAAATTTATCCTACTTCTAGTTATTCTTCATTGAGAATCCTATTATTTCTTCAAAGCAATGAGTTCCAACATATCCCACCAAAAAGAATATCACAGTCCCTTTCGTCCTTTGTAAAATAGAGGGGTTTGAGAAAACAATATGGAACCACATCATCATTTCCATTCCTAAAAACCCATGCATTCTATCACTTTTAACCAGCTTTTTCCATATTGAAATGATTGTGAAACAACACTTCAACACGTAACTAAAAAATTCAACTTGGGCACCACAGAGTATACAACTTTGTTACCCCATTAAGTGTTTTCGCACTCTTTGTTCATTTGTCAACAACTTATTGTGACAAGCAAGCCAAAAAAAGACTTTAATTCTTTGAGGTCCTTTAAAAGACTATATCCATTTTCATCATTTATTGCAACCGACAAATATTCTATCCTCAAAAACCATGTATGTTATTGTGTTTACGTTAAAGATCTGACGACATTATTTGGACAGTGAGAAATTCTATATTTACACCGACCATAAAAGTATTAAATATCTCTTCACGCAAAAAGATTTAAATTTGAGACAACGCAGGTGGATTGAGATACTGAAAGAATATGATTGCGTAATAGATTTTCATCCCGAAAAGGAAAAAGTTGTTTTCGATTCCTTAAGCTAAAAATCTATAGTTGAATTACAATCTATGTTTAATCGTTTAAGCATGTGAGACGATGGAGGATTGTTAGCTACATTTTCATTGAAATTTAATCTAATTGAGTATATTCGAGAGGCACAACTTTCATATGTCAAACTAAATGACAAAAGAAGAATGGTTGAACAAGGTGAATTCGGGGATTTTAGAATCAATAGTGATGGTTTTTTACGATTTCATAATTGGGCATGTGTGCCAATGATGATGATTTGAAGCATCAAATTCTCCGAGAAGCACATGATGGTTCTTTTTCTTTACACCCAAGAGGTATAAAAATGTATTTTGATTTATAAGAATTGTATTGGTGGTCGAGTATGAAGCAGGAAATTGTCGATTATTTTGCACGATGTTTGACTTGTTCGAGGGTCAAAGCCAAGCATCAGGTTTCTTCAAACTTTTTCAATTCCTGAATGAAAATGAGAGTAAGTAATAATGGACTTTATTTGAAGGTTACCTACTTCACCGAAGAAAAAGAACACCATCTAGGTGTTCGATTTGGTGCCCTTGTGTAGTATATTTGTTTGTAAACTTGTAATTTTTTCGAATAGATTGGTTAACAAAAAAAATTCATTGATTACATTAATATACTTTGTATAATTGTCCTCACATGGTTTATGTATGCAAATCAAAATGGAAGCAAGTGTTGCTCATTGGTTGTTTAAATGTTTAACTAATACTAAGTGGTATTACATGATTGGGTCGTGTACAAAAAGACAACTTGTATTAGTAGACGAACATAAACATGTCCTTAGTCTAATAAAAAGACTAATATTTCATCTATCAAGTCCAATTGAGGAGATGCTTTGTCTTGGGCATCGGAACATATGACTACCAGAAGATAGAGACATAGATGTGGCTAACTGGATTGACAGTACATTGGATAGGACCCAAGTAGAATAGATCTTAAATTTGTTTATGGATTTATTCACTTGTGACGTTAATAGTGTGGCATACCTAAATCCTGAGAGGATGGTGGACTATGTATGCATGACTCACTCATTTTAATGTAAGTAAAAGCCTGAGTTCAAATAGATAAGGAACCGAAAGCTGGTGCATTAGGTGTACAACTTCGGTAGTATGTAGCGTCATTCACAGTAGTGGAACTCATAGCCCAAAAAATGGGTAAATTATATTCTTTTATTGGCATTATAGGGTTGATAAAAGTAAACGTAGCCACAGGTCGTCCATCTTTATGATGGATGACTTGATCACTATTTGATAGGGATTGACTTTTTATGAAGGAAGATGTAATGGTTCCCTTGATATAAAATAGGATCATATTAGGAGAATGGATTTTATCCCAAAGATATCAAGGATATCCTTTGAGAGTAACATACTTATGACAAGGTCATTGGATGAGCACTGAGTAGTTTTTTCGTAATGGTATGTCGTTGGGGAGAGCTTAGTCATGATCTTATAGTTGTATGAATCCATGACTAAATGAGTTTATAATTAATAGATGAAAAGCTAGAACTTAATTATAAATCATTTGAGCCTCAACTAAATATGTTCAATCAGTCCCTCCACTAGCTCGTTGAAACCATAAATGAATTGCATGTTTGAATAGAAATGAACGAAATGAATAAGAAAAGAAAAATTAGAAACATTTAAGAATGATTATGGTTTTCTCTGAAATGGAGAAATGGAATCATTTGGAAATGAATGTAGGCTTCCAAAATGGAAATGAAAATGGAAATGGAAATGATCCATTTGCAATCCTATATGGATTATTTAAAAAATGATCGGAAGAATGAGTTTATGTTTTTAGACTATTTTGAAACCCAAAAATAGAAATAAATCATTCTGTCATAGTGAACATATTGAGTTGTGAAATACTGAACATATTTTCTCAAAATTTTACCAGGAGAAAAATCATCAAAATTTTATTAAGGGTAAAATCGTTAAAATTTTACTGGGGGTAAATATAAATATTAAAGTTTATTTTGGGAAATAGAAAACTTGAATTGGGTTGGATCACATTACAGAGTACTGGGTCAGAAATGCCTAGGAAGTATTCGTAATTGGACCCGATGTGAGAGAGGCCCAAAAACCCCTCATGGACATGAAGGGGGCAGGAACCCTAGTTGGAATACTAGGGTGTGTCATCCACCCTAGTCCTATTCTAAGTAGGATGTTGTTTTTCTATTTAAAATAAACCACTACAACTCAACAAGGGTTTTACCTTTTCTTCCTATAAATAGATGGCACCGACAGAGCTATTAACACAACTTTGAGAAATTGTTATTCTACTGAAAAATAGAGAGAATTCATAATGTAATTCTTGTTTGTATCCTTCAAAGGTATTGGTAGAACTCGTCACATGTAAATCTTGTTGAATCAATAGAGGTTCAACCAAATTTATCCTTCGAGGAAAAATCAATTGAGATTTTAGCTTAGGAAGTAAATGAATTACATAATAAGTGTGTATCACTAGTAAAAGTTCTGTGGCGAAGTTATAGTGTTGAAGAAGCCATATGGAAACCTGAGGGATCTATGCGGTTGCAATATCCCCATCTCTTTTTAGGTAAATTTTGAGGACGAAATTTCTTTAAAAAGGGGAGAAATTTAACGATTCAATTTTTACCAACATCGAAAAATCTGATTTTAGGGTCGAATTTATTAAATCGATTTAATTGAAAATTAGAATCAAAAGATTACGTATGAGGATGGAAGTATAAGGATCCAATTATTAAGTGAACTTAAATTAGATCTATTGCTAATTATAGTACACTGGCTAATTTATAATGCATGTTAGAGTTGAGAACAATTATATCATCATTAATCAATACCTATTATCACTAAAGTGTAATTAGCTAATAAATTAATAAGTTAATTTAAGTAAATTAAAACTAAATATTAAGTTATTTATATATATATGAAATTTATTGGGAAAAAACAAAAAAAGCTATCTTCTCTTTTTCTTCCCAATTTAACTAAGGCTAGTAAAAGAAAAAGAAGAAAAATCCCCTCAAGCTTCCACCATTCCTGAATTCTTAATAAAATTATTAGTAAGTTTTCTTCATAAATTAATGATGAACTTTTAATTGTTAAGGTTAAATTCTTTAAACCCGTTCATTTGATCATGGAATTAATGGAATTAAGATTCAATCCTATAGAAGCTTCAAGAACTTGAATGTTAAAAGATTAAAGGACATGCATGTTAAGGATTAGTTAGTTTATGGAAAAATTATGTTAAAAATGTGATTAAGTTGAATAAAATTTTAGTTACTTGATAAATTATTTGTAGTTAAGGACTAAATTATAAAGGATAACAACTTTAAGGTTTTTTAGTGAATAATAACATAATGAAGTCCTTGTACTATGTTTACAAAGTAAAACTTAAATTTGATCAAGTAAATTGTGAGATACGAGTGTTTCGGATATTAGTGTTTATATGGAGTAAAATGAATAAGTGCATTCATATGTTTATTATCATGTTTCTATGTCTGAATTATATAACTAATGAATTTCCTATATCCAAATTTATCATACGTAGCTAAAGACGACATCAGGACGTCGAAAAGCAAAGAGAAAGCTAAAGTTGCTAACAAATAAATATTTCGGTTTGTGCTTTCATAATTTGCTTTTGATGTATATACTTAGTTAGTTAATTGAATGGAAATGAAAAGAAAAATATAGTGTGTAATGCCCCTTACCCGGTCCCGTTGTCGGACCCAAGTATCGAGATATTACAAACAATAATCGGACAAATTCATATAATTTATTTATAATAATTTGTAATAATATTAATTAATTGCATACAGACATGTATATAAACACAATAATCAAACAATTTCATGTAGATATTTAGAATACAGAAGCCTAAAACCAATTTGGTAATGAACAGGGATTAAATGGGATCAAAAAAATAAAATCTACCTATAGGGGTCACACGGCCATGTGCCAAGTTGTGTGAACCTAGAAAATGGCTTCCAAAATAAGTATTCATCCATGAAACACTTATGCCACAATCTACCAATTAGACCAAAATTTAACTCATTCAAAAGCATTTAATTTAATCCCAAATCATCATATAAAACAATCATCCTAAGAGTCTAACCAATATGTCATAATTGGCACCTCAAATCATAATTCAAAACTAGCAAAATGATCACATTCATTCATGTCAATATACCTTCAATGGTTTCTCAAGTATTCAATCTACACATGCATACATTCAACCATCATATATTTAAGTATCAAATTTACCAAATCATTCCTTAATATAACTTAAGCATTTAACTAAGGCAACCTATCAAAATATTACTCACAACTATTGCCATCAAACATATGCATGATTACACAATTTCAAAAAGGCTAACTAAATACAAAATGACCATTTAAAACCTTCAACATCCTAGGTACATGCCAAGACCAAAAAGAACAATTCACCAACATTTGAGTTTGGGATTGCCACTGGATGCTGAGTCGACAATCGACTCAATGAGAGATATGCAGAGAAACATATGGCTTTCATATTTTCAGAACTACATAAATGGGCATCTATATGAAATTAATATGATTGATCAATAATGGATCATTGGTTTAATGGTATATACGTGCTAAAGATATTGAAAGTGAATTAATTATTGATTCATATGTTTATGTTTGATATTTAGTTGTTTATATGATTTTTGTTATGCTATTTTTAAATTTGAATTATGTTAGCACTACTAAGTATACATTATTCAGCTTATAGATTTTTTTTTCGTGCACAAGTTTCAGACAAGAGATATAGAAAACCAAAGGTCATAAAACATCCAACTTGACAACTAAGCTCAGAAATCAACTCGTTATCATTTTGTATGTATATATGTATTTTGGGTCATATGACATGTACCTAGGTTGATTTTGGTTACGTTTTAAGCTAATGTTTTGGGTACTTCTATTATCATAACCTATAATGTTAGGTTGGTGAATTTCATCTCTTGATTTGGAGTTATTTATGCATGATTTTAGGTGTTTGGTTGCATAACTAGTTTGGTTATGCCTTGATGAAATGAATGTTAGGCTATGTTGGTAATTGAATGTGTTTATATATGTTGAATGGATGATTTTGCATTGGTGTTAGGTGTGAGTATGTTTTAGGTGCAGTTTGGTATGATTTCAATGTTTGAAAATATGCTTTTAAGGTAATTTTTCCTTTAAGTCTCGAGATAGCAAGAACATGTCTAGAGACCATTAGAACAAAATTTACCATATTGTAAATTCGATTGCTTGATGTCTCGAGACTTGTCATGCTAGTCTCGAGACAACCTTAACAAGCTTTCGAGACAAAGTGGTCTTTATTTCAAGGCAAGGACACATTGAATCTAAATAATTTTTTCCCTACTCTAGGTTTTGAGGTATCTAAACATGAAAGTAAAAATAAGAAAACAGGAGAGGTTGGTCTCGAGACCTAGTCTTGGGACATAAGGGATTTTGCCTTAAGACACATCCTTTAGTGTCTTGAGACATGTTATCATTAAAGATAAATTTTCCAAAATAATTTATAGTCTATCTCGAGACATAGAGTCCCCTGTCTCAAGACATAATCTTGAATTTTTAAAAGTGAGTGTGGATTTGTGCCCTAACTTCATTTTTGACTTAGCATAACCTTGTAATTTGATAAAATAAGATCTTAAACCTTATGGATACATGTTGATTTTATTAAATTATTTATTTTTTACGCTAATGATAAAAGTGAATTAAAACTGGTGGAATTATGTTGAAATAGTCTGAGTTGTTTCGGCAATGTAATTTGATGTCCCACATTTGGATCCAGTGATCGGGTCTAGTGTAGGGTATCACAAGAAAAGTTTCAGCTTATTAACAATGACTTCGGGAACAACCTGTTAGACAATTTTATACAAACTAATAAGTCGAAATAGTTTGATTGTTTCCAGATAATCAATTTTTAGTATAAGCACTAACAATGTTCTATTGAGCCACCAATTAAGTTCATCACTAGCTATTATTTAAAATATATTGTAGATGATTTTCAGACCAATTAAAAAGTGTCACGTGTCGAGTCAAAGTTACCATGGGTGAAAATAATGACATCATAGACTATGTCATTATTATTTTTCTTTGATTAATTTAAATTAATTAAGAGATAAATAAAAAAATTTTAATTTATCAATAATTAAAATAAAATAATTAAGTGAAAATATTAAATGATCGTTTTTTTCTAATTAATTAAATTAATAATAGATAAATAATAAAAAAGGGTTTAATTCTTATAGAACATTCAAATAGAGAAGTTAAATTCTAGAATAACTTTCTTTTATTCATGTAATTGACAATATAAAATGGGGTCACCTACAAATCATTCTATACATGCACAAGTTTAAGAAGTTTAGAAATTCTTCGTAGAAAGCTATGAAAAAACTAAAAACTTAAAGAAATTCTGATGAGCATTATATCAGTTCTGAAGAAAAGTTGTCTTCAGGTCCAATTCAATTACGGAAAGGAGGTCAAAAGCCATTTATGAATAAATCGCCCTTTAATCATATTCAACCGGAAAAAAAAAGGAGGCTAAACCTATTTTTTCTTTCAAGATCAAGTCTAGAAGGCTTTTAAAGTGGAATCTTCCATCCAAGATCAAGTCTAAATGAACCTTAGATCAAAGCTCTCTCTAATTTAGTTTCTCCAACACAAAGGATACAAAACTTGTTTTCAAGATCAAGTCTTGATGATCTTTGAAGCGGACACCATTGATTTAGGATCAAGTCTCAAAGACCCTCAGATCCAATCAAATCAAATTCTCAAGCAAACTTCTCACTAAATGATGTCCACGAAACTAACTAAAAATTTGACTAAGGTAAGTGTCCCTATCAATTAATAGTATAACTACGGTGAGTAAATATATTGTTCCCACAAAGATTAAAAATACTAGTAATTACTGTCTTTCTATTATTTAACCGAATAAATCAAGTGATGGATTAAAAACTAAAATTAACTAAATTAATTAACTAACGAACACAACAAAGAAAAAACAAAAAATAACTTATTAACAACCAAGAAGCAAAACAATACCTAGGAAAGGATTCACCTAGATTTCATCTGTCACTATCAATCTAAATTTAGCAACACTTAGCATCTTGATCCGTAGAAATCCCTGAATTATGCCAAGATCTCTTTTGATAGTAAGAGCAATTGACTCCAGGTTGATTAATAGAAATTTCTTTCTAATTAAAACTCATATTATCACATTAACTCATGTTATGAATTCCCCTATTAGATTTTACTCTAATCCAATAGATTTATGTCATCCTATTTCTAGAATTGCATGCAACTCCACTTAACTATTAAAGATCTACTTTTAAACAGGGTCTATTCAACCTCTGATTTAAGTACATCAAACATGGATCAATAGCCTAGAAATATTAAATCAAGAAATTAAGCACACTTAATTGAGAATAAGAAACTAAAATTTATTGTATAAAATAAAAATCAAACGACAGAATCCATCATAAGGTTCACCTCCCTAAGTATTTAGAAAATTAGTTCATACTTGAAAATAAAAACATCCAAGATCAAGTATAACCGAAAGAAAGAAAGAAACTCATGATAATCTCGTGAGAAATCAACTGGGAGTCTTCAATCTTGATGGAAATCTACTTCAAAATCGGCTTCAATGGTGTTTTTCGAGTTGTTTTTTTGAATATTCTATGATGATTCTCTCCTATCTTCTTATTTTTGTCATATATACGTTTAGAATGCCCGAAAAATATAAAAATTATGGTTTTCGCTCTTATGAGTGCAAATCCGCGCAATCAACACGGCCTACCACATGGTCATGTGGTAGCCCGTGCGGGTCAAACAACCGTGTGGCCAAGTTGTATGGAATGGGTCAGCTCATGTGGCTCCTGTAGCTTGCTCCGATTTTTTGGTTTTTGCTCATTTTGCTCACAAGTGCTCTATTAAGCATTAAAACATGAATTTAAAGGATAATGAGCATAAAATTCACAATTAATAATGAAGAATCAACAAAAAAATGCATTAAGAATGAGATTAAAATATGTTACTTTTAAAACTTATCGCTAAACTCAACTTGAAGATAAAATATTTACAACCCTTGAAGTAAACCACGTCCTTCCACGATCAAGTCTTGACGAACCTTGGGTAGAAGCTCCATCGAAGAGAAGAACCAAAGGCGTTTTCTTTGTAATCAAGAAATCTAGAGATTTTACTCTTTTCAAAGTTCATAAATAAAATATGACTCCAAATTTTCTAGTCAATTTACGACTCGAAATATGTACACACTGATTTCTAGCATGCTCGGTGGGACAATCTCTTCTTTTCATATCTTCTCTCCAAAAGTCAAAGTTCAAAGTTACAATGACATCTAAGAATATCATCATCAACAAACCAGCTCGTAAGCCTACTCAAGCTAACCCTATTACTCATTCAACTTCATTGACAAGCATATTTGTCATTTCCCATCCCTATGGTATTAGGTAGAAAACGAAAGCACTTTTTGAGTTATTTAGTTAAACTTCTTCGATG
Organism: Gossypium hirsutum; assembly: GCF_007990345.1. Lineage (NCBI taxonomy): Eukaryota > Viridiplantae > Streptophyta > Magnoliopsida > Malvales > Malvaceae > Gossypium > Gossypium hirsutum. The sequence goes on along the minus strand of NC_053449.1, from coordinate 47,023,909 downwards.
CTTAGTGAGAATCCACTCTATGATTCTTTTTCACCAAGTCGTGACTTAGAAGAAGTTTTTGTTCATAGATCAAGTGTAGCTCACTGATTATCATTCAAGGAGAAAGATAGTTACAAATCAACAATTTCATTCCAAGATCTCCCCCAAAACAAAATTTTTGAGTGATGAATGTCATGAAAACTGGTGCCACATCCTTAGAAGAACAAATGTAATCTCTAGTAAAAATGATGGAGAGTCTTTCTACAAGCATCAAAGGAATAGATGATCAAATTGCTTTCATGATGGCTCAAATCAATCATCTAAGTGGAAGTAACCAAAATTATACAAATGAAATTCAACGAAAACCTTTTCAAGGAGTTTCTGGAAATAAAGTTATTGAAGAAAGATTTCAAAGTGTTTCTTCAAACCAACTCAAGGAGCTCATCAAAGAAGCCATCCAAGATCAAGTCGAAAGTGTTGCTCCACCTTCATATACATACGCAAAGTCATACACTCAGAGTATTGATCATTTGAAGATTCTTAAAAATTATCAACCGCCAAAATTCCAATAGTTTGATGGTAAAGGAAATCCACATCAAAATTTTTCTCACATCGTGAAAGCTTGTAATAACGTTGGAATTGATGGAGATCTCATGGTGAAGTAGTTTATTCGTTCATTGAAATTAAATGCTTTCAATTGGTAGATCAACCTTGAGTGAAATGATTGAAAGCTAGGAATAACTTGAGCAATAATTTCTTAATATACTATATAACACTCATCGCATTGTTAGTATGATCGAGCTGACAAGCTTAAAACAACATAAAAATGAGTCAATTATTGATCGCATCCACCACTAGAGAAATCTAAGTCTAAAATGCAAAAGGAAATTACCAGAATTATCTATCACCGACATGTGCATACAAGGCATGAAACAGGACTTGATCTATATTCTCAAAGGCATCAAGCTAAATTCCTTTGAAGAATTAGCTACTCGAGCTCACAAAATAGAGTTAAGTATTAATATTGCTACAAATAAAGAGCCTCCTAAGCAAGTAATCCATAATGAGGGCAAAACTTTAGTTGATGATGAAAATGTTGATTAGTCTATAGCTATGAATGTGAAACCATTTCTGCTCAAGTTAAGTTAAAGAAAAATTTACTCTAATGGAAAGGTGAAAAATTAAGTATCATTTCCTTGATGTTGATGTTCCAAGCATGCTTGAAGAACCTTTAAAATCTAAGTTAATTCGGTTGTTCAGAAGGAAGTCACCAAAAAAAGTCAATCGAGTAGATGATCTCATCTATTGTAAATATCATATGTTGATTAGTCATCCTTTCGATAAATGCTTCATTTAAAAGACAAAATTATGCAACTCCATGAAGAAGGAAAAATCGAGTTTGAATAAGAAGCAATTATTGGATCTGGTGCCCTAAGTTTAGTATTTTCGTCTATATACACTTGTATATTTTTCGAATAGATTGGTTTAATAAAATTATTCATGAATTACATTAATACCTTATTTATATTGTTCTCATATGATTTTTGCATGTAAAGAAAAATAGAAGCAAATATTAGCTCACTGGTTATCTAATGTTTAGACTAATACTAGGCGGTATTATGTGGTTGGATCATAATACGAAAACACAACTTATATTAGTAGATGAACCTAAACATGTCCTTAATCTAATCGGAAATGTGAAAACTGATTGAATGACTAGTATTCTGTATATCAAGTCCAATTAAGAAAATGCCTTATCTTGGGCATCGAAGCAGATAACTTCTAGAAGATAGAGACATAGATGTGACTGACTGGATTGGTAATACATCGGATTGAACCCATGAATAATAAATCCTAAATCTTTTTATGGATCTATTTACTTATGACGTTCATAGTGCGGCATATCTTAATCCTAAGTAGATGATGGGCTATGTATGCATGATTCGTATAAATTGATGTAAGTAAAAGCCTAAGTTCAAATAGATAAGGAACCGAAAACTAGTTCGTTCATGAGTAAATGATATCCTCTCATTTGCATTACATGATTGATGAAAAATAAATGTGGTCATGGGTCATTCATCTTTGTGATTAGCGACTTGATTACTATTTATATTAATTGACTTTTCATGAAGAAAGATGTAATGATTACCATGAGATAAAATAGAATCATATTGGGAGAACGAATTTATGCCAAAGAGATTAAGGATATCCTATTAGGGTACCACATTTATGATAAGGTCATTGGACGAGCACTGACCGAGTTGCTTTCGTAATGGTATGTCATTAGGGAGAGCTTAGTCATGATACTATAATGGAATGACTTCGTGACTAAATGAGTTTATAATTAATAGGCAAAAAGTTGGAACTTCATTATAAATCATTTGAGCACTAATTATATATGTGCAATTAGTCCCTCTTTTATCTAGTTGAAACCAGAAATGAATTGCATGTTGAATCAAATGAACATGAATAAATAGAAATGATAAGTTGGAGAAATGGGAAACATTCGAAAATGAATGCAATTTTCTCTCTAAATGGAAATAACCTAAAAAATTAATTTATGGTTTTTCAAATTATTAATTAATTAATTAATTGAAGTTTAAAAATCGAATTAAATTAATTGATCCTAGTGAATCCGTTGAATGTAGAAATATTAAATATATTTTCTCATATATTTTTTTACAGTAAAGTTATCATGATTTTAACAAAATTAGAATTGGGTTGAGAAAATAATTTAATTGGGAGATTTATTTATTTAAATTAGCTTATAATGTATATTTTGGAAAATAGAAAAACATGTATTGGGTTGGATTGAATTATAAAGTACTGGTTAAAAGTTCAGGAAGTATTTATAATTTGACCCGATACGGGAGAGGCCTAAAAGCCCTTCATGCTAATACTAGGGATGACAAACCCTAGTATATTTAAATAGGGTTGTCGCCCCTCTCTCTCCTAGTTAGATTAAGTTTTTGTTTTTCAGTTGAAATAGACTTCTACTAATTCAACAATGATTTCACTTCTCTCTATAAATAGATGGCATTGACAGAGCTAAATATACAACTTTGATGTATTGTTATTCTGGTCAAAAAATAATGAGAATTTATTTTCTAATTATAAATTCTATTTTCCAAAATAACAATTCTACCAGTTTCTATTAAAGAGAGAATTTTACTTTCCCATTGAAAATAAAGTAAATAGTTTCTGGTTCTATGTTCGATTCAAATTTGTTCGAGCCTACACTCGAAGCAATTCGTTGTATGAGAATAGTGGAGAAGGTCGTTTGGTGAAAGCCAAGAATGACAAGGATCTGTCTAGCTGAAAAAACATGTGTGATTTTGGTAAAGGGTTTATTGTTTTAAATATCACAAATCGACTCAATTTTTTAAATTTTAATCTTCCACTATGCAATAAAACCGTTTTTGAACCGGATTTTTTCTAACAATTGGTATCAGACCCAAGTTGTGTTATGTTTATAATATAAACCAATACCGAAATTTTCTCTCTTCTTCATGTGTGATTAATTTTGATAAAATGTGACATTCTTATAATTATATGCATGTTTGGGGGAATGTATACGAATGAATATATATTATTATTTTATTATTATGTATGATAAAGTAATTTTGCCAAAGTTGTGATTCCTGGAAAATTAAATGTAATTATTATTAATTTTTGAGTATGTATAATTAGATCATGGACTATTATCTCAACACAGGATTTATTTTTATTATTTTAGAATAAATTATGTGAGCCGAAAATAAAGATAAGACCTATGTATCCTATATTTTTTGACGAAACTCGAAGAACCGAGAGCATCCAAGCAAATCAACACGACACAAACTCGATCCAACCAAACTAGTAGTAGACTGACGGTGGTCCAACAGCAAGAGGTTATCAGTGGTCTGACAGTGATGATCGATGGAAAGGGATACCGGTGGTGGTCGACGATGGTTGGCGGCATCCTTGCGATGGCGGCAACGCAGAAATGGCGACGGAAAAATAATGACGACATCAAGGTGAACAGGTACCATAGAGGAAGTCTATGGTGGCAAAATAGAATACCCAAAGTATGCTTTGGGGTAAATTTTATAATTTTGTTGTTTTTCCAAGATGGAATAATAGAAACTTTGGTTGGTCAGAGTCATTTAAATTTTATGATTTTATATGTGATAGCATGATGATATTTATTTGACTGCGAATGTATATTCATACATATGTATGATAAGCATGCCATATAGTTTAGGTAAAGAATGCCACATGTACTTGTCATGCATATATTGATCATTCAAGATTAAGTGGGAGAAGGTCCATAACGAAGACCTACAGCCTCCATCAATGGTCTCTTGTGATGCCATGACAATCTAACTGCCCCACGGTAGGATTGTCATGTGGATCTCACTGAGGAGATTTCTTGAAAGTAAGTAGAACTATATTATAATTGTATGATAGTTGGTCGGCCTTGTTATAGGTATTATCATACGATATAACATGAAATTTTTCTTTAAAGAAGACAACAAGTCACAGCATGTTACTCAGTGAAATTGTCTCACGATGACTCATTTGTGGTACATAATGTAATAGGTATCGAGTTTATGGTTATACACTCAATATCTTCTAGTTAAGTGACTTCCCACGAAGCTTTACTTAAGTTAGAACGATGACCAAACGTTAACTAATTATTAGTACGTGAGAATTCCTAAGGAATTAGGTTCGTGTACTAATTTGATGAAAATCCATGTTCTTACTAGTTGGTCGATATTACCCCACAGTGACTTGATTTAATGGGTGTAGGGATCGTTGTTGCAACGACTTACAAATGTTTTCAAGGTTTAATGTAAGACGCATGCATCATCTTAATGCATATCGTGAAGTTACAAAATGTTTTCAAATAATTTCTTAATACGAAGATATTAATTAAAGAATATTTTATTTTCAGTTCGAAAATGGTACATACTCCCTTATTAAATATACTCACTGAGAACAAACTGAATGCAAATAATTATACGGAATTGAAAAGGAACCTCATGATTGTCCTGAGCAGTGAGAAACTAAAAATAGTCCTTGATAATAAATGTCCTCCGACCACACAAGTCGAGGCTAGAAAATGCTGGAATGAGTCTGATAAGATATCTCGTAAATTGCCATCAGTGTCACGACACCGCCTTGACGAGGAAAAATAATGAGCCAAAGGCATTTTGGTCCGTTCAATAAACTTTAAAGTAAAAACACCAGCCAAATTAGGTCAATGGACAATGATCAACCCTAGGCCTATAAATAGATTGTTTTAAACACTTCATAAACAGTTTTTTCAAGTTTTAGGTTACGACTTTCATTTAGTTCTATTTTCAGTTTCTTGCTAGTTTATTTTGTACTTAGGTTATTTTCATTTGTAATTTTATTCTAGCTTTTATTTTCATTAGTTGTGGAACTCGATTTGTGGATTTTTGTTCTTGCAATTATAAATACATATTAGGATTCTTCTTAAACTTTATTCTTGATCTATTATTTATACTTATCTTTTTAATCAAGTTTGTAATTCTTATTAGATCCATGAGGAACTAATCCTTTTATAGGAGATTAGCGAGTGGACGTAGGAGTAATTAACTTCTATGTAGGGTTTCTTAGTGGATCAACTAGTTAGGATAAGAACTTAAAACCATTAGGCTTGACAACCCTAGGAAGCCATCTAGGTGGGAATGAACCCAAAATTGGTATTGCCTATCCGTAAACACCTTGCCCCAATCCGGTCTGGACTATGAGGTTGAGCGATAATTAGTTTTTGCTGACTCATTAGTTTAGTGGAAGATCAAGAAATCCTACTAGGTTAATGACTAGTTGATTGAAAACCCGAAATAGGATTTAGTTATGATCACCGAAGCGAGTTAGTCTTCCGTCGTTAAAATTTATAAAGTCTACAAATTAGTTTCCCGTCTTTATTTTATGCATTTTAATTATTTTAATACAATCTCATTTTTCATCACCTTAGGATTTATCGTAATATAGTTTAATTAAATTACTAATTAGATCTAGTAATATTGAAGTTAGAATTAGTTTAGCTTCGCCTCCCTTGGTACGATCCTCGGAGTACTCCAATACTTCGTTGTATAAATTTATATTACAACCTGACTCGTATACTTGCAAAAGTCGCCTAATGATAATATTTGGTTGCAAGATTTACACTCTAGAAGTTAGTACGTCTGGAGGCGGTCAAAAGGCATTTCGGTCTAATCGAGGTGGAGAATATTTATCAAATGAGTTCTTAGTGCATCTCATAGAAAATAGGGCTCTATCCCAGTTAATCGTGTTAGACACTCCACAACAAAATAGCATGGCAGAGAGAAGAAATCGAACGTTGTTAGACATGGTTCGTTTGATGTTATGTTATTCGAAGCTACCAATCTCTTTTTGGGGATATGCATTGCAAACGGCTTGTTATATTCTGAATAATGTACCAACTAAGGCAGTATTTAAAACTCCATACGAATTGTGGCATGGCAGGAAGCCAAATCTAAATAAATTAAGAATTTGGGGATGTTCGACCCATGTATTAGGTAAAGATTTAAGGAAGTTGGATTCACGAACATAATTGTACATGTTTGTGGGATTATCCAAAAAGAACAAATGGTGCTTTGTTTTATAAATCGAAATAACAAATTGTGATAGTGTCAACTCATGTTACTTTTCTTAATGAAAGTTACATGAATTACTTCAAACCCCGAATTAAATAAATACTCGAGGAACTTTCAGGAAATCACAAAGCCCTATAGAAATGCTTCTAAAATGAACTCCTAATAGTAGACCTACAAATGATCAACGGCATAGGGTGCTTCGTCGTAGTGGGAGGGTAGCTCGTAGGCTTGAGTTCTTCAAATCTAGTGGAAGTGTTTTAAACATTGAGTCTGGCAAATTGGAAGATGATAACCCCCTCATATATGATGAAGCGATGCAAAGTGTTGATTCAAAGCTCTGGGAAATAGCTATAAAGGCTGAGATGAATTTTATGGATTCCAACTCAATGTAGGAACTTGTAGACTTACCAGATAGGATAAAACCCATAGGGTGTAAGTGGATCTATAAGAAAAAAAGAAATGTGAATGGAAAAAGTGAAAACTTACAAGGCCAAACTTGTAGCAAAAGGTTATACTTAGAAAGAAAGTATTGATTACGAATAAACCTTTTCTCTGGTTTTCATGCTCAAGTCAATCTGCATATTTTTATCCATTATGACAAATCTCGATTACGAAATCTAACAAATTGATGTCAAGACAGCGTTCTTGAACGACTATCTTAAAGAGAGCATCTATATGATGCAACCTACTGAATATATAACTAAAGGAAACAAGCATTGACTTGAAGAGAGCCACCGTAATGGATAACAATATATGAATTAACTTTAGCATGGCAACTGGAGAGAAGGTTTCTTCATAATCGATATCTTTTTTCTAAGTATAACCTTTTGCTACAAGTCTGGCCCTATAAGTTTCCACTTTTCCAACTGTATTTCTTTTCCTCTTGTAGATCCACTCACACCCTATAGTTTTATCCTTTCCAGTAAGTCTACAAGTTCCCACATTGAGTTGGAATCTATAGAATCCATCTCAGCTTTCATAACTATTTTCCAAAGTTTGGAATCAGCACTTTGTAACAGTTCGTCACATGTGAGTGAGTATTTATCTTCCTATTCAGCAGACTTAGTGTTTAAAACACTTTTGCTAGATTGGAAAAGCTCAGGCTTATGAGAGACCCTCCCACTACAATGAAGCACCATATGTTGCTTATCATTTTCAAGTCTACTATTAGGAGTTGGTTTTAGAATCGTTTTTGTAGGGTTTTGTATATTTCTTGAAAGTTTCTCGAGTACTTCTTTACTCCGAGGTTTGAAGTCATTCATGTAACTTTCCTCAAGAAAAGTAGCAAAAGTTGACGCTATCACAATTTTCTCTTTCGGGTTATAAAACAAACCCCATTTGTTTCTTTTGGATATCCTACAAACATGTACAATTCTGTCTGTGAGTCTAACTTTCTCGCATCTCTATCTAATACGTGGGCCAAGCATCCCCAAATCCTTAAATAGTTTAGATTCGGTTTCTTTCCATGCCACAATTCGTATGGATTTTTCGACACCGTCTTAGTTGACACATCATTCAGAATATAGCAGATCGTTTATATCGATATCCCCAAAAAGAGATTGGCAGCTTTGAATAACTTAACATTGAACGAACCGTGTCTGACAACGTTTCATTCCTTCTCTTTGCCACGCCATTCTATTGTGGAGTGCCCGACACGGTTAACTAGGATAGATTCTTATTCTTTATGAGGTACCATAAGAACTTATCTGACAAATATTCCCCACCTCGATCAGACCAAAGTACCTTTATGGGTAAACCTAGTTGTTTCTTTGCTTTCGCACGAAACTCTTTAAATTTATCAAAGGTTTCACTCTTACGGTGCATTAGGTACACATACCTATATCTGGAATAACCATCAATAAACTTTTCAAAATACTCATAACCACTTCTTGCATTGTTGCTTATAGGGCCACATACGTCAGTGTGCACAAGTTCTAGAGGTTTCATAGCCCTCGTTCCTTTTGCATTAAAAGATTGCTTAGTCATCTTACCTTCCAAGCAAGATTCACATTATAGAAGATCAACTTCTTTAAGGAAACTTAAAGTGCCACCTTTCACAAATCTAGTGATTATTTCTTGTTTAATATGACCAAATCTCAAATGCCAAAGGTAAGCCTCATTAGAGTGAGAAGTTTTAAGTTTTTTATTCGATATTTTAGTCTTAAGCAGTGTGTACATCTTCGGTTTGACACAATAGAGATTATTTGACATTCATCCATTATAGATAAGTTTACGATTTCTAAATATTGCAATACTATTATTAAAAGTCTCGGTTAAATTATCTTTATATAAACATGCAACAAAAATTAAGTTTGTTTTAAAATTTGGTATATAGAAAACGTCTTTCAAAATTATCTTCCTAAAATTATCAAAAGAAAGATGAACATCTACCACTGCTTCAGCTGCCATAGTTGTCCTATTTTTGGTTTGCAACGGTAGACTTTTATATATAAGATATTTCGTCTCCTTCAACCCCTGTAGAGAAACACATGCATGATTAGTGGCTTTCGATTCAATGATCTAGTGGTCTATTGAATCTTCCACTAAATAAGCATCTATCATAAAGAGTTTCATACCTTTGTCTTTAGTGGCCTGGTATTTCTTCCACTCTTTACAGTTCGCTTTTAAGTGCCCTTTCTTACTGCAAAAGAAGCATTTAGAATTAGAAATGAATTGCATGTTGAATCAAATGAACAAAAATGGATAGAAATGATAAATTTAGTGATCTGCCACAATTTTTTGTGGCAAATTAAACTTTTTTCAACACTTAACGAGCTTGTATTCAAGTAAGTTGATGTCTTTTTAATTAGTTTATAGATTTAGTAGTTTTATCGTTGAATTTAATAAAATGGATTTTTAGTGTTTTATGACCTGTTAGGCCAACCTGTGCCCAAGAAAGAACTAATGTGTTGGTTGAGTGCGCAAGACGACGTTTTAGGCCAATGAGTCACTGGACTGCCCCGGATGTCGCAACACTCGAAGAGAATGTCGTGACAACAAACTTCAAACCTTAAAGGAAACATCCAACCATTGATGTTGTGACATCAACTTCCATATGTCGTGACAACAAACTTCTAACCAAGATCTAATGTTGCGACAACAACCATAGAATGTCGCGACACCGGTCCAACAAGGCCCATTTAGCAGCCAAGGGTGTTTTTCATCCGCAAACCCTCATTAACATGTTTAGTAGCTTACAATTAACCTAATTTGGTCATCTAAGAACAACACTATAAATATTAGTGCTCAAAATTCAATTAGGGGGCTTCTTTTGATTATTGATTTTTTTTTCTTTGTAGATTTAAGGTTTTTAATTCAGCTTTTCTGTTCAAATACTATTTTGCTTCAATTCAAGTTTAAGTTTTGCTCTTTTTAGCAATCAACATCCATTCAAAGGGCTTTGAAAATCAAAGTTTCAGCAATTATCTGTGGATTTAGATTTCTCTTTTTTCCTTCTCTTCTTTTTACGTTTCTTTCGAATGTGCAAAATCGATTAGGAAAAATTGTATCTAGAATGACCATGAACTAAGAACCCTAGGAAGATTGACGAGCGAAAGCGGAAGTGATTGACTAAGGGTTAGGGTATTATCACAAATTAGTTAGTATAGATTAAGCAAAATTAAACCATAGGATTAAGGACCCTAAGAAGTAACTTAGGTATATGAAGTTGAAAGGATAGTCTACTTAGCACCACTTAATCTATCCCGATTTAAGATATCATAAGATAAGTAGGTTAAATCGATCAATTAATTTAGTTATAGGCTGAAAGGTATTAACTAGGTTAATCGTTAGCGAATTTGTTAAAAACCTGAATCTGACGTTAACCATGAACACAAATGCAAGTTAATCTTTTGCCTGCTTAAATTGATTGAAATTCGATTGTTTATCTTAGAATTTATTTTGATCTTATTTTATATTTTCTTCTTATTTGTTTTGTTGTAATATAATTAGTACGAAAATAGTATTTAGACCTAGTTGTCTGATTATTTGCAATTTAGTTTAGGCAAGCCTCCCTTGGGTACGATTCTCGGAATACTTCCTACTATTCTGCTGTAACACTTTTAACTATATTACAATTTGATTTATATGCTTGTAGATACCGCAGTTCATATTCATATATTTAATTACAGATTTACAAGCTCCGGTGCACGCACGTCATGGTGCGGTCAATTAGAGAAATAGGAAACATTCATAAATGAATGTAGTTTTCTCACTTAGTATGAAAATAAGTTTTTTGAATTATTATTTAATTAAATAATTGAAGTTTGAAAATGGAATTAAATTAATTGGAGACTATGAAATCCGTTGAATGTAGAAATTAAATATTTTTTCTCATAAATTCTTTTACAGTAAAGTTGTAATGATTTTAACGGAATTAGAATTGGGTTGAGAAAATTATTTACTTGAAAATTTTATTTATTTAAATTAATTTAATAAATAATGTCTATTTTGATAAATAAAAAATATGTATTGGGTTGAATTAAATTATAATGTGATGGGTTAAAAATCCATGAAGCACATATAATTGAAACCAATAGAGAGGCTCAAATCTCCATCATAATACATATGAGAGGAAGCAAACCCTATTAGCCTCTCTCTCTCCTAGTTAAACTAGAAGATTATTTTTCTATCAAATAAGCATTAAATGTTTCTACTAATTCAACTAGGGTTTCACTTCATATCGCTATAAATAGATAGCACTGATAGAACTATAAACACAATAAGTTACACATAAGTTTGAGATATTATTATTCTACCCGAAAATAGTGAGAATTTATTTCTAAGTATAAATTCTATTTTCCGGGAATAACAGTTCTACCGATTTCTATTAGAGAAAGAGTTTTACTTCCCCACTGAATGTAGTAAATAAATTCAGATTTTGTGTTTGATCCGAATTTGTTCGACCCACACTCAAAGAAGTTCGTGGTAGGAGAATAGCTAGAAAGGTCATTCAGTTGAAAGCTAGGAACGACAATGATCTGTCTAGCCCAAAACACAAGTGTGATTTCGAGAAAAGTTTATTACTATAAATATTACAAACCGGCTCGATTTTTAAATTTTTATTTTTTCATTGTGCAAGAAAATCGTTTTTGAACCGGAGTTTTTCCTACAGTTGGTTCCTAAACTGTTTTTTTTTTGTCTCAAGTGGCACTTAAACTATTCTTCTGTTACTCATTTTACACCAAATTGTTATATCCGTTAAAAAATATTTAGCCAATAATAGATTGCCACACCATATAAACTTTAAAAATAAATTTTAATTTGTTTATTTTCTATTACATTATTTCTCCTTTTTTATTTCTTTTCTATTTGCTCTTTTTTTTCCTTTCTTCTTATTTTAAAATGTCTGACAATGTCAGCAATGCTCGAAATTGGTCCTATTGAGATCGAGACACTAGCGATTAATTTTGTCTTTGAATTTCACCGCCTAACAGGATTGAAAAAGTTCTTTCATCGATCAAAACCAATATTTTCAGAACTGGATTGGATTGACCGGTTAAACCGAGAACCGATCAAGAGATAAGGGTTGAACTAGTTGACTCGTGAACCAATACAAATCAGTTGAATCGAGCTAAAAATTAGTTGAACTAGTCGAATCAGTTTTCTTTATTTTTTAAATATTTTTTATTTTTAATATTTTTTAAGAATATATATAAGATGAAAATAATACATTGTCTTTTCTTATTACTACATGGCAGCTTTTAATCGGTTATCTTTTTTTTAAAATAAACTTAATGGTTTGACTGACAATTGAACAAATAGAGGCACCAGCTTGGAGAAAAATAGTTTATGTACCACTTGTGACAAAAAAATGTTTAAGTACCAAAATGAGAAAAATAACATAGTTTAGGTACCAATTTATGGGTTAATCCATTTTTTTTAAAAAAATAGACTTAATACTTTAACTAATGGTTTGACTAATGAAGATATATCATGAACTTGGAAAAAAAATAGTTTAGGTAATACTTGTGACCAAAAAAATATTTAGATACCAAAATGAAAAAATGACATAATTTAAGTACCAATTTATGGGTTAATCTTTTTTTTAAAATAGATAACATTTTAACTAATGGTCTGACTAACAAAAATGCCAACTTGAGAGAAAAAAAAATTAACAACACTTGTAAAAATAAATATTTACATATCAAAATTGAAAAAAAGATATAACTTAAATACTAGTTTATAAGTTAAACCATTTTAATTTCTCAAACGAAAATTTTCAAAGTTATAGGCGAGGAAGATTAATGCGGTACATCAACTGAGACTTTTAATTGATTAACGACTTTCTTTAGACGAGATAAAAGCCTGCAATGACTGGAAATTAAAAGTTTTATCTTGATACAATTTTCTTTCGAGGTTTAAAAGTTTACATGAAATTATAAGTTTTTTTATTTATATTTATTAGGTTGTTTTACTGTTTATGTTCGAGAGCTTGTGGGTATTTTTTTAAGATTCGAATTTAGATCCTTCTTTTGAAAGTGTAATATATTTTACTATTGCGCTTGATAAATTACAAATATTTATGAGCTGCCTTTTGAAGTGAGGTTATAAAATGTTGGACCGACTAAATTATTCTAGAAAGAAGATGTCATGGCTATTTTCTCCTTCAAATTTATGTAGCAATTCTTGTCAAATTATTGTACATGAGGACCAAATTAAAATTAAGATTAATTTATTTTTATATTCCAAAATTCATATAGTTTTGAGAGGATATTTGTAAACGACGAAATTTTAAATTAATTATAAAATATTCATGTATCAAGTTAAAATTTTGGTGGATTAAAATACTCTTGAAACAATATCTTTCATTTGAAATCATCTAAACGATTCCAAGTTTGGGACTGAAAGAAAGGATTTGTTGCGTCATTTTGTACTTCTGAAATGCCTCGTTGGAGCATCGTCAAGAACCTAACTGATGGTGGGGGCTCCAAGGTTCGAGACTTAGGTGAGACGGGCATTTGATGAGCGCGGGCAATGGCGCTCACAACCTCTTTGGCGCTCAAGATCTCTTCTCCCTTAAAAAGCATAAAAGCTTTTATATTCCTACTACCAGCAGACATTTTTTTTTTGAAAGTGCCACCCTTAGACGTTCTTTTACCCGAAATGGGGATGCTTTTTAGACCACTTCCACTTTGAATTTTTAGTTGAATTCTTTTCTCTTTTTTTTTTTTTTGAGTTAAACAAAAATATAAGTGGCATGCGTTTTAAATTTGGGTTCAAATTCCCCGGAAAAAAATAAAAAAAATTCACGGATCGCAAAATATTAAAAAAAATTCTGAAAATTAGGGTACGAGTAAGATGATCATCTCCAATTCGGTTGTGTCAATATAAAGGAGACAACCCATTTTTAAGATCAAGTTTCGATGACTTTTGAAGTGAAAATCATTGATTCAAGATCATATCAAAGACCTTTAAATTCAATCAAATCAAATTTTTAAGCAAACATCTCACTAAACTCAACTTCAAGACAGAGGCGATTCTAGGGGGCTGGCATGGGCCCCGGCTCCCCTAAAGTGAAAATTTGACATTTAGGCTCTCTAAATTTTTTTAAAATTTTAAATTAGTAAAGGTAAAATTGCACTTTGCCCCCTAAAATTATAAAAATTCAATTTAATACTTTAAAATTTATAAAGATATAGACTATAAAAAATTAAAATTTCATTCGCCCCCCTAAAAAATTGTTCTGACTTCGCCCCTACTTCAAGATTAAGTCTTAATGACTCTTGAAGCAAACCACATCTTTCTAAGATCAAATTTAGATGGTTTTTGGATTGAAACTCCATCGAAATAAGAATTAAAAGAGTTTTCTTTGTAATTAAAAAATTCAAATATTGTACTCTTTTCAAAGAACACAAATAAAATTTGACTTCAAATTTTCAAGTCAATTTACGATTGAATATTTTTGTGTACATGTATATATAAACTTTTATTAATATTTAGGAATTTTATATAATTTTTAATTAAAATTTATATTATTAATAAACATAAACAATCACATATATTATTAATTTTTATATTATAATTTTTATATGACATAAATTTTATAATATAAAAATAAAAAATAATGTCTCGTTGGTTCGAGCGTGCTCAACACATATTTCTTCTTATTTAAGGGCGAGAAGAAGTTATGAGTAGGTTTATACTTTGTATCAAACCAAAAAAAAATTATTTGGATATGAGTTGAGATTAAAGCTCCCCATGAACTACGCCGAGCCAAGCCCTGGTTTCAAAAAATTTTCACGCTCATACCTGTTTCGGGCTGACACGATCCACTAAAAAAAATCATTTTACTATTAAAAATAATAAAATAATAAAAATATTTTTAATTAATATTTATAATTAAATTTAAATTTAAAAAATAATTCAAGCCCAAAATACAACATTCCTGTCCAAGTTTGATCCAAATCAGGCTGGGTTTATTAGACCGAGTGGGCTACCCGGCCATTGGAAAGGTGTAGTGTGGCACTCAAATCACCTCAATTTTCTTGACATTTCATTTCAGTACCAACGGTGAATCATGTTTTTGCCTTTTTGGTAAACTAGCGGCTTGAAACCAACAAAGGGATCCTCCAAACCCATCAAGTCCCAATGTAGAACTGAGCAAACCCTTTTTACAGTGTCGTAAAACCTCCATAAACCCACAGTTTTTTTTTTCTTTTTAGAATCATAAACCCACAGTTTTAAGAATTAAACCCAAGAGAAACCCAGAGAGAAGACGCTAATCCCCCCCCAAGCAAAAAAAAAAAATGTTTCAAAGCAGAGTAGTTGGTTCAATTCTAAAGAGAAACAAAGCTATAATCAACAGCTTAACATCCAATCTCAAGGGAACCTGTTCCTCTCGTTGTTTTACGCCTTCTTCTGCTAATGCAGTTGCTAGGACCTCCTTTTATGGCTTTAGATCACTGCCTAAGGTTCTTTTATCTCTCGATTTTGATTCTTTCTTCATTTTATTGATATGGGTATCGTTTTTTTTTTCGAATAAATCTTTTGTAGTTAATTTTTTAGTTCTTGAGAAGGGATGTGATTGGATTGATCACCTTCTTTTAGCGTATTTCTTTAAGTTTTTTGTTGAGTAATTGGAATTTGCATTTCTCTACTGTGATGCTGATAGATTGTGGTTATTGGTGGGAGAACAAGTGATTTGGATCATCCCCTTTTTTTGGATTTGTTTGATTTAAGCTTTTGGAGTGTGGGATGAATGATGGGAATCCATTTAAAATTAGAAACATTCATACTAGAACCATAATATGAGTTTGATGACAGCACTTGGGAATAGTTTTTTATTCTAGCATAACAGATGCATTCCCTGGTTCTAATTTAAAGAACTATTAGGAATTTTGATCTGTATTGCTTTTTCTATATTCATGGAGAGGCTACATTTAGCGTAAGTACTTGAAGGTGAAAATGGTGGTTCAAGTATTGTTTTAACATCCAAGGAAAAAAAGTTGTTTCTGCTGTAAATTTTCTCTTAAAGTTACGTAAAAGAACAATGGTGATATGCTCTCCAAGTGGTATGTGAATGTGACTAAAAGGAAGATCTTTTATTTGTTTTAGGGACATCATGTGCCGTCCTTCAGGAATATGTCCACCGTGGCTTCTGTTGGCACTGAGAAGCAGGGATTGAAGATGCTAGTAACTGCAGGTCCACGTGCTCAGAAAATGGTGGGGATATGGCTTTTTGGTTCTGCTGCATGGGTTTTTAGTATGGTGGTACTAGGTGGTGTCACACGATTAACCCGATCTGGCCTTTCAATGACTGATTGGAAATTCGCCGGGAACCTTCCTCCTCTATCTGATGAGGAGTGGCAGCAAGAGTTTGAGAAATACAAGCAGTCACCAGAGTACAAGCGGTATGAGCAAAAATCTGTTATAATGATGTATTTGCTACAATAATCCTAGTTTCACTTCTAAGTACTTTGCAGCCCTAGGTAGAACTTCTCATGACTATATTTTGCTGCCATAATCGATTTATTTTTATAACTTCTATTATGTTCTTAACAAACATTGCTAAGCAGCCAGGAGGGGTGAAGATGTGAAGTTTCATTCTTTTTAGTGCTTACTGCTTAGAATGAAAACTATCTATTAATGATTTAGTTTTGATTTGAATAATCTGTATCATGCAGAGTAAACAAAGGGATGAGTATTGAAGAGTTTAAATTTATATACTGGATGGAATATGCCCATCGAATGTGGGGGAGAGCCCTAGGTGTCATGTTTGCATTGCCGTTCTCATATTTTCTTCGTAAGGGATATATTACCATGCGCCTTGGACTAAGACTCTCTGCTCTATTTGCTCTTGGTGCTGGTCAGGGTTTAATTGGTTGGTGGATGGTTAAAAGTGGATTAGAGGTGAGAAGTAATTTGTTTTAATTTTATTTCACCGTTCTTAGTACATATGAGTTTAAATTTGTAGAATAATATTGTTTCTTCCTACAGGAACCAGCTTCGGAATATGTTGAGCCCCGAGTGAGCCCTTATAGACTTGCTGCTCATCTTACTTCTGCATTCGTTATTTATAGTGGCCTGTTCTGGACTGCTCTCTCTGTTGTAATGCCTGAACCTCCTGCTGAGTCATTAGCTTGGGTTCAAGGTGCTGCCAAACTCAAGAGGCTTGCAATTCCAGTGAGCCTCATTGTAGGCATTACCGCTGTTTCAGGAGCATTTGTTGCAGGAAACGATGCTGTAAGTAACTTATTTTGTTCATTTCTTGCAAATTTTTTCTTTCACAATAACCTTTTTAAAATCATTTGGGGTCTTTTCTGATTAGCAATCTGTGTATCCTTTAATTTCTAGGGCCGTGCATACAATACTTTTCCAAAGATGGGAGATGTGTGGGTTCCTGATAATATATTTGAGTTGAAACCAACAATCCGAAACTTCTTTGAGAATACATCCATGGTGCAGGTAATTTGTCTTCTCTATTATTTCCTGGTGCTCTTATGATTGCTTAAATAAGAAAATCAATATGCTGGTATCAGTTCATATATAGAGGGTATAATGTATTACATTTTACAGCTTGACCATCGTATCCTTGCAACTACCACTTTAATCTCCATTTGCGGTTTATGGTGGTCAACCAAAAAGCTCGACATCCATCCAGCTATTCGAACTTTGGTTGGAGCCACGTTTGGCATGGCTGCTCTTCAGGTAATTCTCCTTCATTCAGACCCTGTTTTTTCTTTCAACAGTTTAAACACTAATAACATTATTTTTCATTCTTGTAGGTAACCCTAGGTGTATCAACACTTTTATCATATGTGCCTGTTTCACTTGGCACTGCACATCAGGCAGGGGCCTTAACCCTTTTAACACTGATGCTACTTCTCAATCACACTGTGAGGAGGCCATCAATGTCACTTTTGAAAACACTGCCTGAGGTGACAAAGACAGCTTGGTAGCCATTGTCTTTTAAGTATATTATTAGTTAGATTAATCAAACACATCGATTTGTTATTTGGTTCACATATCGTTCCATTTTTTAAGGTCATTTTGATTGTAAAGACCTCAACAAGGAGAATGCATACTGATTTGTAATTTGGAAACTTGTTTGCTAGCACTGAAATAAAGAGTCTTATCGGCATATTTATGAAAGCTGTACTTTAATTCAATAACTAGCACGTGTCGTTTGAATGGACTGATGACGGCCTCATGGAAGAGCCAAACCACCACACATAGGTTCCAAGAAAAGCCTAAACGGCACGTCTTTTTAACCTCTTTCGGTTATAAAATCAGAGAATCAAGCCCTTTTTTAAGGGGAAAAATAACCAAAAACAAGGAAAGTTGAGAACAATGGCGGAAAGGAATGTGGTGTATGGCAGGTCAGTGATGTTGGCAGCACTGGCTGGTATGGCACTGGCTGCACCGCTGCTAGGAATGATGGGGTTCAGCTTCTTGGCAACACTGACACTGCTATTTATAACCTCACCTCTGCTGCTGATTTTCAGTCCACTGCTACTATTTGCCGGGTTGGTTCTCATGGGTGCTTTGGTTGGTTTCGCCATTGCCGCAACCATGGCTTTTGCAGGTGTCTCAACTTTGGCATGGATGTATAGAGAGATAAGAGGTACTTTAGGATTTGGTTCCAGGAGGGGTCAATTGGTGCCAGGGAGGTATTTGCAGCAAACAATACAGGAGAAATGAATCGCTTGAAACATTAGTCAATGTTCAATAACTGAAACAAGGTCATGGTCTAGTCTGAAAACCATGTACCGTGTGTTGTGTTGAAGTTTCTGTCAGCTTGAAAATGGAAATAAGTTGGTGTAGTGTTGTAAAGTTTCTTTCACATAAATTTAGAAATGGAGGTGTCTTTTTTTTTTTTTTCTGGCTGGCTCAAGACTTGACCCAACAACACCAGACATTGAACATTGGTTGTTTTTTTCCCATAAATAAATATATAGGCAGCATTGTCTGGCTTGACCATGGAAATGGAAACTCACATATTTTCTTTAGAAAAAAATTAAAGCTTTAAATTTGGGATAAAAGTTAAATAAATATCTTTAAATCAATCATTACCTTATCATGAATAGCTTTGTGAAATTTGAGATGGGTTTGTATGGTGAAATCTGGATTCATATATTTCAATGTTTCCATTTTTGGAATTTTAGAACAAAATTTGATCAAACAAATACAAATAACAGATTATTTAGTATTAAAATAAAAATGGTGATCCGATCCGCCAGATCACATGGATTCATATATTTTTTACTTAATTTAATCTAACATTAGTGAACTTTTCAAGTTTAACCCTTTTTTTTCCTTTGTTTTCTCCAACCTTCAATTTAAGGGGAATTTTTTTTTTTTTAAAAGGGAAACAATGAAAGACAGGCAATTCAAATTAGTAGGAAAAATTATACGAAGAAAACGGAAAATCAGAACTTAGCTACACTACATATAACCCCCTAAATACGAAGTTAGAATCCAGTCTCATTCATACGGTCTCGTCGTTAAGGGTTCTCTTTCTTACCAAAAGAAAAAAAAACAGCATTTTTTTTCTTTTGGGTAAAGAATATTATTTTGTTTCTTTTATTTTTTATTTTTTTTTGGAGGGGGTTTTCTATTCATACCCAACTCAGATTTTCTAAAGATTTATAATAAAGGTTAGTCCTTTCTCAGATCCATTGATGTATTGACAACTTTTGTTGGTTTCCCTTTGTTCTGGAGATTGTTTATTTAAGCATTCATTGATGTTAATATTTGATGCAATTTTAGGCAAACAGGAATCTATATTTCTTGTTTCTTCATTCTGTCTTTATTCTATTGTATGCTATTGATTGTTTGGAAATTTGAATCTGTTAAATGTTTTCATTGATTTGATGTAGCTGGTTTCTATTTTTATGCATACAAGTCTTAGAAAACCAATTTCTTAAGTTTGATTTTATTATAGCATGAATTGATAGACAAGTATGGCAGGGGGATAAACTTGAAAGATGAGATCTTGATTTGGAATTTTATTTCATTATTGCAATTTCAGGGTATTGTAAGCGTACGTGCTAATATTATGCTTTTTTTTCCTTCATTGGAATAAATTTCAATTGGGCTGTTGTTATTTAGACATCGAGGAATTAAAAAATTAGCACATGATTTTGTAATGCTTTTATGTTAATGGCCATGGAGAACTTATTGCACTTTTGATATGTGAAGATGGATTACAAGCTGCAAGTCGGAGTTCAATCCCACCTTGAAGTATGCTATTCTTCATTTTTAATGTTTTACCCTTCACCATTTCTTTCCCCCTACCCTGCATTTCGAGTTGCTAATTTGATCTTTCGAGTATATTTTACTCTGTGTTTGTAATGTTCTCTTGAAGCAGATGGGATCACTAGAAGATAGGTCAATGCAAGATCTCCATGATGAATGCCTCCATTCCCCTGAAACGGATGCTCGAAAAAATCAAATTACTTATTCAAATGAACTGTTACCATTTTCTGATGGTCGTCTGCCTGTTGGCCGTAATAATATGATAGGACATGGTGTCTATAGGAGCATAAAGACTGTAGTTTTCTCTAATAAACTCAACTTGCTCATGCCTTTCGGGCCTCTAGCAATCCTTGTTCACAAGTTGATTGCTCATAATGTGAGTTTTTGGTTTTGATGCTCTTTCCTCCGTTGCTTTTCTGTTTTTTTTTTGGTATGCATTGTTTAATTGCGAGGTGGATTGTAGGGGTGGGTTTTCTTTCTAAGCTTACTGGGTATAACACCTTTGGCAGAGCGTTTGAGTTATGCTACCGAGTACGCAGTCTTTTTCTTTCATTGAATTTGGTTTTTTGATGCTACTAGTTGTTTTATTGTCACCTTACATTGCCTTTTCTTTTGAATGAATGTAGGCAATTGGCTTTCTACACTGGACCAACAAGTACTTATTACTCTTAATTGTTATGGATTTCTTTTTGTTGTTGTTGTTGTCTAGATTTTTTTAAAAAAATGGTCTTTAATTTGTTGAAATCAATTGCAGTTGGTGGTCTTCTAAATGCTACATTTGGGAATGCAACGGAGCTGATTATTTCAATATATGCACTGAAAAGTGGAATGACCCGTGTGGTTCAACTGTCATTGTTGGGTTCAATTTTGTCAAACATGCTTCTTGTTCTTGGATGTGCGTTCTTCTGCGGTGGGCTTGTATATCATAGAAAAGAACAAGTTTTTAACAAGGTAAAGACACAGCAGTATTTTGCCTGATTTTTATTTCTGCTATTTTGTTTGTTTTATCACTCTAAACGAACCTAAACTTTCATTCAGGCCACAGCTGTTGTCAATTCAGGACTGCTGCTAATGGCAGTCATGGGTTTACTCTTCCCGGCTGTCCTCCACTACACACACACTGAACGGCAATATGGGAAGTCGGAGTTGTCTCTTTCAAGATTTAGCAGTTGTGTTATGCTTGTAGCATATGCTGCCTATCTTGTTTTCCAGTTAAAAGGTCAAAACGATCTATATGCCCCTATCAATGAGGAGAACTTAGATGATGATGATGATGATGATGATGATGATGGTGATGATGACGATGATGATGATGAAGCTCCAGAGATCTCCAAATGGGAATCGGGGATTTGGCTTGTAATCTTGACTGCTTGGATTTCTATCCTATCAGACTATTTGGTGGACACAATAGAGGTATCATGTCGTTTTTTATATGCATCCGCTATATTGTGTTTATAAGAGCAAACAGTTGGTAGGGTGGGTCGGAACAGGTGATGGATTTCCTCTAGCTTTGAAGCATACTTTAGGGATTGACTTGAACCAAACTGAACATGAATCTGTGACATTGACAGTATGTAAGATTGTTGGAGGACCATGTCTGCTCCCACTAGCAGCATATGTGTTAGCACTCAACAGGCTTTAAGATTTTTCCATTTTTTTTACTAAAATTATATTGGTAAGGGTATATTCTGATTGCTTTTACATTATCTTTTCTGATTATTGTTTATCAGGGAGCATCTGAGGCCTGGGATGTATCAATTGCATTTATCAGTGTTATCTTGCTCCCCATTATCGGGAATGCCGCAGAGCACGCAAGTGCTATTATGTTTGCCATGAAAGACAAGCTTGTAAGTGATTCTCTTTAACTCTCATTTCTTAGAATTTGTATATCTTGCAAATTAATAAACTTCTTTGCAGGACATATCATTGGGAGTGGCAATAGGGTCATCGACTCAAATTTCTATGTTTGGGGTAGGTGTTGTACACTGGATGTGCTCATTGTGTATCAATATTACATTTTTTCCTACATACCTTCTAAGGTCAGGAGTTTTTGGGTTTACTTTTATTTTCTCAGTAGCAAGTACTGAATCACATTCTTATATGTGTTCTTTTATTTCGTCAATTATTTAGTAATCTCCACTCTTTTTACATGACAACTCCCAATGAGTGTTTAAGTCGTGGCATTTTGATTAACTTCAAAGCTTGAAGTTGAAACTGAACCATGATATATAAATATTTATAATTCTAATGTGTTGTTTCTTTTCCTTGGTGTGCTAATCCGGTATTCTTGTTGAATACGCAGATTCCTTTTTGTGTGGTTATTGGGTGGATGATGGGACAGGAAATGGACTTAAACTTCCAGCTTTTCGAGACAGCAACTCTTTTCATTACTGTTATAGTTGTAGCCTTCTTTCTGCAGGTTTGTGTATACCAAGAACTTAGGAAAATAATGGCCAATGGGTATCTTTACCATCAAGAATGAAAGCAATATTCAAATACTATGCTGCGGTGACTATTTTTCTTGAAATACTGGTGTCTGACGCATACAAGGACATGTATCTTGGAATATGACTTTCCAAATACATTGAAAAACTTGGAAAAAACTGAACATACCCGTCATACCATAACCTATATCTGAAGGCTCATTTAGGCCAGAAGGCATTGTGAAGTAAATGAATTAACTTTCCTGTTTTGTTTTGTGTCTGCAGGAGGGAACATCGAACTACTTCAAAGGATTAATGCTCATACTTGCATATCTGATAGTAGCTGCAAGTTTCTTTGCACACGAAGATCCTACATCTGCTAGTAAGTTTTCCCATTTGCCTGTTCCATCTCTCTCTTTTGGTTTCTCTTTCATGGCTCTCTTTGTCATTGTTTTTATAACGACTGCACTGTAATTGATTCAACCTTACAGACGAAAACAAGCAACTGTGAATGAAGCAGTGGAATGAAAGGGATGGTTTGGGAAAGAAGTTGAGTCCCACGTTGCTGCTGTAAATAATTGTTTTCTATAACAGATGCTCCATTTTTCCAGCTGCTTATGCTTGTGCAGATAACATGATTGTGGAGACACAAGGGGTCTTTGCTCACTATACGGTTCTAGTTGTGAACGCCAAAACAACTGCCCAAAATGGCAAATTAGGAGAGGCTGTGTATAACGTAGGAAAAAAGAAAAAAGAAAAATGTGTTACTGTTAAATTTTGATAGTTAAGTATGTAACACACTAATTCTTGTGAACATCGTTCCCTTTGGGATTGTGTGCAATGAAATATATCAGTTGGTTTTCAATTTTTACTACTGTTTATGGCACCTGGGAATTGAACCCTTATGCATGATATCAGTTGTAGAGATTGGTGTATGTACGTTTTGTATGAACAAAAGTGAAGCTTCATAGGCCAAGGTTGATAAATATTTTGTAAGATATTAACATGCAATAGGAAGATCTCTCTTTGGGAATATCATGGAGTTAAAAATTTAGGGTGTTCCGTAGGATAATTATGCAAAATGAAAAATATCCTGTAGGTAAGACCTATCATTACCGACTACACTAATATAAAAGAGACAATGTGCACTTGATTGATTCACCCTTTATTTATTTTCCAGGAAATATTTTATTATTATTTGCTTAGTGGATTATGAAAATTTTAATGGACCGTGACTTATATATAATAATCCATAATTAAATTCATTAATTAATCGTGCAAGCAATATACCTTGCGTCATTAGCTGCCATTTTTTTTCCAAATTTTGCTTATTTAATCAGGGTTAAGCTAATTCCATTAACCTCTAACCCAACTTACTTTTTTTGTTCATTTAATCAAATTTCCCACTTCACATTGTTTTCAGTAATTGATATCTTGAATTAAGGTTCTTCAATTGAAAAAAAAACACTGTTGTAGCACCAAAGACATCAGACATGGGTGAAGAAGAAGAAGACAATCAGTTGTCTCCATTGCTGCCTAGTTCTTCAACAAGCTCTGTCAAAAGAACTGGTAGATGACCCTTTTTCCTTTAACTTTATGGACATGCAGTTCATGGTTTTCATATCTCAAATTTGTTTGCCTGTCCCTTCATGAAGTGCTATTTTGCTTATAGTTGAAGGTCTGAATATTTTATGTTTGACATGTGTTCGTAAAAGGGACTGTGTGGACAGCAGTAGCACACATCATAACAGGAGTGATAGGGGCAGGTGTTTTATCCCTTGCGTGGAGCACCGCTCAACTTGGATGGATTGCTGGCCCTATATCCGTGCTTGTGTTTGCAGCAATCACCCTTGTTTCCACCTACATTCTATGTGACTGCTACATGTATCCTCACCCTCACTATGGCCCCAACCGCCTTAGATCTTACATGGATGCCGTCCTTTTCTATTTGGGTAACCAAATTTCTTTTCTTTCATCACCAACTTGTTTCCTCGTCATTGTTGACGTAAGGATTGTTGTACCATGTCCATTATAAGTTATTGATGCATTATTTAGCTATGAGCTACTGTTGGTTTTAAAAGTAAAGAATTCAGCCCATAAATAATGCAAGAATAGTCGGATAATATATGTTTGTTATATGGTATTTAACGCTTTAGAGGTCAAAATCATCTACACAACTTTGTACTTTAAGTACACACATCTCGATGGACGAAAAAAAAAAAGTGACTCTTCTTTTGCAGTCACAATCCAATGTTTAACTAGTCGATATCAAATTTTTTTTTCATTAACTTTTTTCGGTTAGGATAAACCCAGTTTTATTATGCCACTATATACTGGGTTGTACATTTGCAAATTTTATGAATGTTCCAAAATTTAAATTTTTGGAAGGAAGAATTAGATATGAAAAAACATGGAAAATGCATATGCAATGCAGGAGAGAAGAACCACAAAGTGTGTGGAGTAATTTTAATGGAGACCTTGTATGGGTCCACACTTGCCTATGTCATAACCTCTGCTAGCAGCATCAAGTATGATTCAATTCTGACTCTTTACTACTCTTCTTTAATTAATTTGTTTCCTATTAATATAATTGTACTGCAAAATTACGAAGTTTCCCATACCATGTTTCTTACAATTGCTTCAAGCAGATGCCAACTTGGACTAGGTGATGTATATACACACACCATGTTACTCAGATTCTGGTGTATTTGCCCAACACGGGAGTCTTCAGTTCATTTCTCATCAAGTTTTTCCATATATTTGGAGAGCATTTAGAAGCTCGTATATCCAAACTAATATTTATATATACGTCAGACATGGGTGTTGGATTTGTCTGTGTTTAGGACCGATAAGGATCAAATGTCAAGTGTTTTATGTTTATTTTGTGCTTGGCTTACATACAGAGCAATTCAGAAATCAAACTGCTACCACAGAGAAGGCCACAATGCTCCATGTTCGTATGAAGATACTTCCTCTATGCTTCTATTTGGAGCTGTTCAGGTTGTAATGTCACAGATTCCAGATTTCCATAACATGAAATGGCTTTCAATGTTAGCTGCAATCATGTCCTTTGCTTACTCTTTCATCGGATTCGGGCTCGGGCTCGCACAAGTGATCAGTATAACTCCAAATTCACCTTCACTTTTACTCATCTGGAATTCCTGATATCATACTCATGTTCCCCATTGCAGAAAATGGAACAATTAAGGGGAGCATAAATGGAGTCCCCACTGCTAATATTGCTGATAAACTATGGTTAGTATTCCAGGCACTTGGGGACATTGCATTTGCCTATCCATACTCGGGCATTGTTCTAGAAATACAGGTAAAAATGGCTTTCATTTTCTTTAATAAATGAAATAGAAAATATTTGACAAATCATAATATTCAGGATACATTGAAATCACCTCCACCAGAGAACAAAACCATGAAAAATGCCTCAATAATTGCCGTCTCCTTGACAACCTTCTTCTACCTCTGTTGTGGATGTTTCGGATATGCTGCCTTCGGGAACAACACGCCTGGAAACCTCTTGACAGGATTCGGATTTTACGAGCCTTATTGGCTGGTTGATTTAGCCAATGCTTGCATTATTCTTCACCTTGTGGGAGGATATCAGGTACATGTTTCGAGCATAGCTCAGTGGTCGACAATCTGAATCTTTTTTCTTGATATAATCGAATGACAAATACGATGGCATCTGGTGTTTTTTCCTCAGATTTTTGGTCAACCAGTGTTTGCATTTGCGGAGAGATGGTTTATCAACAGGTTCCCAAACAGTTGGTTCGTCAATAACTATTATACGAACAAACACCGATGGTTTCCTTCGTTTCAGATTAATCCCCTCAAGATATGCTTTCGGACAGCCTATGTCGCATCAACAACAGCCATTGCAATGATGTTCCCATACTTCAACCAGGTTTTGGGAGTGCTGGGGGCTTTGAACTTTTGGCCTTTGGCTATTTATTTTCCAGTGGAAATGCGCATTGTGCAGAAGAAGATTCAATCCTGGACTAGAAAATGGGTTGCTCTTAAGAGTTTCAGCTTTGTTTGCTTGCTTGTGACAATAGTGGCCTTTATAGGGTCGATTCAAGGACTAATAAATGCAAAATTTGAATGCGATATCATTGTAATCACATTCATCACACGTTTAAATATTATTCTTTTAATAGAAATTAAGTTTTAATTTGAGAAATTTATGACTAGGTTTCAAGATCTCTCCTCCTACAGACCAATCTACGTACCTTTAGATCAATGGTATTTTGTCCACTTTAGCCATTCATTATGTACCTTTAGAAACAAGGGGGGCAAGGGAAATAAAAGCTACAGATTATCAGGTGGAATTAAGACATCTTGCCATATTTACTTATATTATTCTTTCTACATTCAAAAGATTCCTCAAAATGGATGAATAAATGTTTCCCACCCTATTTTCTGTAAACTACTTCCACAACGAACAAAATTTTAATGTGTTGGCAAATTTTTTACCCTCATAAAGAGAAGCAAGTTTCTTTTAACACCTCAATATTACGGGTAAGAAAAAAAAACATATAAATAGAATACTAATCTCAACGTTTAAAATGGTGGCTCCTTTGATCATGCAGCTCTGGGGTGCTGGATATCAGACAAGAACGACAGCTCTGGCTAACGGAACATCAATGAGGATTTGACTCTAATCAACCTGCTTTGAAGCTCTCTGACAATACCTTATAGAACTGTTTTTGCTGTTTCAAGAAGATCAAGATGATACA
This sequence comes from Gossypium hirsutum, assembly GCF_007990345.1. Lineage (NCBI taxonomy): Eukaryota > Viridiplantae > Streptophyta > Magnoliopsida > Malvales > Malvaceae > Gossypium > Gossypium hirsutum. The sequence goes on along the minus strand of NC_053449.1, from coordinate 46,996,429 downwards.
AACAGGTTAAATTAACCAGTCACTGCTATCAAAGAAACTTTGCATCAGAAGCAGAAGTTTAGTGATTGAAGGTAAATGATACCTTATCAGAGACCGATGGTGAGATTTTACTTAGTGCACGTTCAAAATGGCATGTCTTGATTGTGCATGAATCCTCAGATGTCTCTGTTGAACTGAGTTTATCATACAAAGCAACCATGGCAGCTTCATTCATCTGAATATTTGCAAGCCCAATGTTATTAAAATCAGTCCATACATGGTACATATATTTTAATGTAGAATGAACAGGCATACCAGTGCAGAAAGATCAGCCCCGCTTAAATTCTCACAAGCCTCCATTCGTCCAATGGCACTCAAATCCACACTCTCATCTACCGGCTTCTTCCTAGCAAGAGCTTTCAAGATCAACCCACGTTCATCTGGACTGGGGAGAGGTACATAAAGAAGTTTACCAAATCTACCAGGGCGTAAAACAGCACGATCCATCACCTCAGGCCTGCCAAAACATAAGCCAAAGCCAAAAAGTGTAAAGAAATGATAAGCAGTGATCTTCCTCCAAAAATGGAAACAACAAATTCTACCTATTAGTGGCACCAATAACAAAAACACCACACCGCTGGTCTGCACCATCTAACTCTATGAGTAACTGAAAACAACCGATGCTTCCACGTCATTATTTGCATTTTTTATATGGAGAAGATGGGAAATATTAATTTGTTTGTTTAGAGGACTGCTTAACAAATTGACTAACCTGGTTCAGAAGTCGCTCAACGACCCATCCCCCCTCTTTTCCCCGCTTTGTGGTCAAAGCATCCACCTACATTTTACAGAAAATCCTCAAAATTATCAAATTCAACAGTAGCAATTTTTTTCCAGAAATTTTTCCTTTCACTTAGAAATAAAAAAGAGAGCCACAAACCTCATCAAAAAAAAGTATGCATGGTGAACATGTCCTAGCACGGCTGAATAATGTCCGAACTGCAAGCTCACTTTCTCCAACATATTTATTCAAAAGTTCAGGACCCTTAATCAGCAAATAGATTTATGATCAGTAAAAGCTCAAACATAACCAGTAAACATCATCTTTAACAAACAAAAAACAAGTTGAAAACCATGCTCTAGGCTGACCTTTATGTGAATGAAATTGGCTCCAGCCTCATTAGCAACAGCCTTTGCTATCAACGTTTTACCACAGCCTGGTGGCCCATAAAGCAAAAATCCCGTCTCCAAGTCCACTCCAAATTCCTGACATTTTGAATAACACAAAGATTTACTAATAGCAACCCCACTAACAAAGTAGATATGGGCCTATATTATAGTTTCTCTAAGCTTACAAAGATTTACTAATAGCAACCCCACTAACAAAGTAGATATGGGCCTATATTATAGTTTCTCTAAGCTTTCAAATCAACTAAGTTGGAGGACATGCAAGACATGTTTCAATTACCATGTTAAGAAGGCCAACCCTAATCCCTTTATATATTTCTATGTTTGAGGGTTTTCTCCCCCCTTTTTTGAATCGGCAGAGAAAAAGAGAGAATATAGAGGCAGCAAAAATCTATAATTACCGCATATTTCTCGGGAAATTTAATGCGCCTAACTATGTATCGCTCAAATTCCTCCCTTAGGAAATCAAGCCCGCCAACATTCTCCCACGTAACATTTGGAATTGAAGAGAATCCCTCTCTTCTTGATGAGGGTTGAACCATTTTAGTTGCTTCCTGCAAGTAAAACATTTTTAAGCAAATACATAAATACAAGGGCATAACTAAATTTCATCTAAACTTTCTAGAATAAAAGAAATACTTCTGCATACCAGAAAGAAATATACAAGCTTTGTTTCAATTTTTTTCATAAATCTTTTTTTAATTGGAACAATTTCTGTCTTATTTTAATACTAAGAATTGTCCCCTTAAATAGAGGTTATTCTTGTAGTCTAAGAAACTAAAATGATCTTGTAGAGTAATAAACTATAATTAAGGAAACTAAAATTAAGTACTTTTAATAACATTAAAATACTGCCTAAATGAATATTCTAATTAAGAATATTATTAAACAAAGTTGCTTAATCTTTCCATCTTTGGCGCTTTTAACTTCTTTTCTTGCCCATTAAGGCATCAATAACAAGAAGACTTAAGAATGACAACTATACTATATTGCATGCCAGTCAAAGTGATATTGCAAGTAGTAAAACCACATTTTGAACTGACAATAAAAATTCATTTCCCATACAACTTTTATATTTAAAACATTGACAGCAAAATAATAGCATATGGAACATGTAAGCCACTAAGCATACACAACAGCTTACTTTTAATCATATAAATAAATGAAAACAGAATAAAAGGTATAGCTTTCATTACCTCAAAATCAGCCATAGTGATTGCTAGCTTTTCCATCTCGTCGGGCAACCAAGGCTGCCTCCACCACTGATCAGCTTGTTCATCATCTATTGGTTCTCTAGAAAACTCATGCTTTCTTTGGTCTATGATCCTCTTCATGGCCAGATTACCAGCCTTGTTAGCCAAGGCAGACAAATCCGCTCCAACAAACCCTGGTGTAGCCCTAGCTATTTTTAAAAGATCAAAAGACCCTTCAAGTCTAAGATTGCCTGTAAGCACAGAAAGGATCTCAAGCCTAGCGTTTTCATCAGGAACACCAAGAACAATCTCACGATCAAATCGTCCAGGCCGACGTAGTGCAGGGTCAACAGCATCAGGCCTGTTGGTAGCTCCAATTACAAGCACATAACCGGGCTTGGAATCAGAGTTCTCCAAACCAGAATCCTTATCATTTGGTTGCACAAGTCTATGAGATTCATCCATGCAAGTCATTAACTGGGTAACGATTCGGCGCTCCATCTCCCTCTGCAGATTTTCTCTTTTAGATGCAATGGCATCAATCTCATCAATGAAAACAATTGAAGGAGCAGTCCTATATGCTTTTGAGAAAAGATCCCTAATATTTTCCTCTGATGCACCTAGAATATTAAATATGAAAACATAATCATCAGCAAATAAATTTCATTTATCCAAACCCTAAGCAATACTTCCATGAATAGTGCTCTGAGTCAAACGGAAGAATCAAAGAACGAAAAGAGAAAATGAATACCTGAGACCCCCGAAACCACCTCAGTAGCTGAAATTTTATAGAAAGGAACACCAGTTTCATTGGCAATGGCGTGAGCCAGTTTGGTCTTGCCGCAACCAGGCGGGCCATGGAGCAGAATGCCGGCCATTGGCCTAACTCCCAACCATCGTGGTAAATGTGGATGGTAAAGAGGCACTATGACTTCCATCTTCAGCTCCTCTAACACTTCCTTCATCCCACCCAAATCCCTGAACCTTGGCCCCTCTTTCCCATTAACCTCCATACCATCAGCATCAGCAGCAGCCGTAAATGAAGCCTTTGCATCTTTTTTTGCAGTCCCACCTTCATTGGTCATGTCAATCTTGTCCTTAGTCTTATTAATTGCAACCTCCATCTCCATGTTCTTCTCTTCAAGCTTGGGTTTTGTGTTATTGGATTGATTGTAACCTTGTCGTAACATTGATTTCATTAAATCAAACTTGGGTTCCTCTTTTTCTCCATAAACAGCATCTTCAGAAGTTGAAACCCCCTCATCTACTTCTTCAGATGAAGATGATGAGTCAGTGTCCGAGTTCGAGCTTGAATCGTAGCGCTGACGTCTCTTTTCAATGTGTAACTCCTCGAAATGCTGTAACCTTTCTTCTTTCGCATCGGTTACCCTAGCCTTTTTCCGCGAACGTGAATGAGGAAGCGACGAAGAAGAAGAAGCTGCAATGGCATGCTCGTGTTCATCACTATCAGCATCGAAGTTTAAATTAGAAGGTGAATGAGAAGGCTTTTGGGTGCATTTGGAAGAGGATCGGAGAGCATGTCGGACAGCGATTGTGAAAGGTTGTTGCTTCATGCGTTTGTAATCGGGGTAGTTAGTTCGAAGGTGGTCGACGATTTCTTCGACAGTGGAGCAAGTTTGTTGACAAGATTCTAGTCGACGGCTGAGAATTCTGCGGTTAAGAACGCCGGAAGCGGCGGGGGAGCGGCAGCCGCCCGATCTTCTTACCATAGTTTTTTTTTTTTTTCTGGAGAGCAACGCCTGATACAACTTAGGAAAGAAAGGGTGGGCGAGGGTTTCTTCTGGGGAATAAATAAAAGGTAAACTCTAAGAATAGTGACCCAACTATTAACATGTTTATATTTTGGTCATCCAGATTTAAAAATTTTTATTTTAATCACTAATATTATTAAATTTTAATATTTTGGCCGCTCTTCACTTAAATCATTAATGGAATATTAACGGAATGTTGATGTGGTCTTTTTATTGGCATAATAATAAATTTAGTCCTGTAATATTTATAAATTATATCAATTTAATCTTAATTCTAAAAATTTAACAAATTCAGCCCTTAACTTTATAGATTATGTCAAATTAGTTTTTATCCTTAAAAATTCAAAATATAAAAATACATACAAAATTATAAATAAATGAATACCTAATTACTCTTTTTCTATCATGAAATTTATTTATTAAAATAATAATTTTATAAATAAAATATTTTTTTAGAAAATCCACATGATGTAAACCATATTTAAACTTTTTCTTTTCTTTTTTAGTTTTATTTTATCAATAATAATTTATTTATTATACGACTAGTTTTATTTCTTAGTCCTTTTTAAATTTGTCAGGTGTTGGGCACTATCTTAACCAACAACCACTTGCACCAATAACCCTTACTCTTTAACTCTTCAATATTCATATCCTTCGATGTTGCGTCATGTAACTAGGAATCAATTGTGGAGCTAGTGGCATGCACTTCCACCTACTAGGTCTCCAAGACTTATTTCTCACTTACATATCCCCAATCATGTCCTCTCTCAAGCGCAACGACCTCGTTATGGGCAACAACCTAAAAACATTGATTCTTATCTTTTTCAATCTCAAGCTATAGTTTTTAACCCAACCTGAACAGTGATTGTTACCGTTGAAAAAAGAGAAAAACTAAATTTACTTAGGTTTTCTTCAATGTTTTCCTCTTGATTGTTTTATTTATAAAATTATTATTTTAATAAATATCATGTTAGAAAATGAGAAAAATAAATATTCATTTATTTATACATATTTTTATAATTTTGTATTTTTTTATCAAAAAAATGAATTTTGAAATAATTTTGTTTTTAAAGTTTTTAATTTTTATTTTTTAAGAATTAAAACTAAATTGATAGAATGTGTAAAGTTAAGGGATAAATTTGTTGAGTTCTTTTAAAATTAGGACCAAATTGATCAAATCTATAGATATTGGAGGGCTAAATTTGTTATTATTCCAATAAAAAAGATCACATCATCATTTCATTAGTAATTTATTGGAGGAGTGATCAAAATATTATATTTTGATAACGTTAGTGATTAAAATAGAAATTCTTAAACTTGGATGACCAAAATAGGAACAGAATAATAATTGGTTGACTATTTATGTAGTTTACCCTAAATAAAACTAAGCCTTATATATTAGAGTAAACTAATGGATGAGGACTCAACTGTATGTATGTTTTCATTTTGGTCCTTTAATCATAAAAAGTTACAATGTGATTATTTAAGTATTCGAGATTGTGTTTTGTGGTCACACAACTATTAATTGTTAATAGAATAATTACGTGACCTTTTTAATTGGTATAACAAAAAAGCTAACTAACAATATTTACATATTATATCAATTTGATCTTGATTCTAGAAATTTATATATATAATTTTAAAAATACAAAATAAAAATAAAATTCAAAATTAATCATTAAATACTAAGGGTGAGTTTGGATGGGCGGTGGGGTGCGATGCAGTGTGTTTAGCTTACTTTTTGTCTCATGCTATAGTATCGCTACATATATAATATCACCGTCAGTGTTGTTTTTACACGAATCGCAAGTAAACACACTGACCATCCAAACTCACCCTAAGGCTCCGTTTATTTCACTGAAAATGACTTCCGAAAAATTATTTCTGGAAAATTACTTACTTTTCTAGAAAAACTAATATTTTCTAGTATTTGGATGAATCCATGTAAAATATTTTCTGTTGTTTGTTAGATTTCTTGAAAATATTTTATAAAAGTTATTTTCAATTAAAAAACATACATTTGAGATTTTATTATCTTTTCATTGTTTATTTGAGTTTATTTTATATCTATAAATTTATATTTATATTTTATGTTTATACATATTGCAATGATTTATTTATAAATAAATACATCAAATTAAATATATAATATTACTCAATTATTAAGCTAGAATATTAACAGACATAAATTGAAAACAATCATAACGAATAAATGATTCTTGATTGTATTATAAAAACACAAAAAAAACAAAGATTGAATAATAATAAATTAACTTCCAAACAACAATTAGTACTACATAACATTAAATTAATAATATTATCCGAGTGCATAATTAGTAGTACACAACATGATGACTACAATATTTGTTTGAATAATAATAAATTAGCTTAAAAAACAGTTGAATAAATATTAAATAAAAGCTTTTATTATTTATTATTCAATTAGTAGAATAAAGGGGCTCAAATCTATGGTAAAATTGTAAAACATGAAGACAATTAGGGAGATGTCATTCTTAGGGCTCCAAGCTTTTAACTTCAAAATTCAAGTAAGTTCTTGGTTATTTTCTTATAATTTTTATAGATTTGAGGTCATGGAAACTTGATTTAGCTAGCCCATGTACCAATTTGAAAAATTGTTAAAGTTTTAGAAAGTTGTCATTGTTGATTTCTTGAAGTTTTAGGTGTTAAATTGATAGATTTAAGCTTAGATGTGAGAAAAGATTAAATTGTAAAGCTTAATTGATAGTTTCGTAAATTAGGGACTAAATTTAATAAATGTAAAATTGACTGTAAAAGTAAGAAATGAGAGGTCCCTAATGCATAATAGTGAAATCAAAATTCAATTTGAAGCTTTAAATCGAAAGTTATGTTAGTTCCAATTTTAGGGACTAAATTGAATAGATAACAAAATTTGTATAAATTGATAATTGAATGTGAATTGGTTGATTATTGATAGTGCTATATATTTTATGATAATCCGTAGCTAACGTCGACTAGAAAATATCCAAAGACATTTTGGTAAACAAAGCCTTTTACGTTAACTAGAAAACATTTTACGTTGACCATCCTATTTTACGTGAAACAAACATCGGAAAAGGCTGAAAATATTTTCCGTAAAAGCTTTTACATGAAACAAATGAAATAAATTAAAAAAATTATTTTTTTAAAAATCTCTTTACCTTCTTTTTTTTAATGTACAATTAAAGAGTTAGTACTTACACACCCACGATAAGGACACACCCATACCCCACTCGCACAGACTACATCCAAAGAGAGTTACCCAAATAAAAGCCTACCACTTCCCAAGATTTAAATCCTAATGAATTTTAAGGGTGAAAAACCCTTAAGAAATTCCCATAACTTTCTTTTTAACTCTTTCCCATGCTTATATTGTCAAGATCTTGAGTTTGGGAAACCTAAGTGGCTTGTTTTCCAATATGATCAAATTTGGTGCTATTTGTGTTCTTTATTTTTCTCTTTATAAGATCCAATTCTTCAAAATATTTAGGTAATAATCATACAAACCCCAAAAATTGCCAATATACTTGTATTAAAATTTTCTATTATACTTTTAACTTTTTATGATATTTCAACCTAAATTATGAAAAAAAGGAATAAATATTATGGCTCAGTTTGTTTCACTAAAAATGGTTTTTGAAAAATGATTTCTGAAAAAAAAATTTACTTTTTTGGAAAAATTAATATTTTCTAGTGTTTGGATGGATCTGTGTAAAATATTTTCTATTGTTTGGCAAATTTCTTGAAATTATTTCATAAAAGTTGTTTTCAATGAAACAAACATACTTTTGAGATTTTATTATCTTTTCATTGTTTAGTTGAGTTTATTTCATAAAGCTTATTTATATTGTAATTAATCATGTTTTAGTTTTAATAAATCTTAATTTACTTAATTAAGCTTAATTATTAATTTCGTACATTAGGGAATATAAATTAGTAGATAAAATTTATGTTTAATTAAGTTGAAAGTGGTAAATTTTTATTTTGAATATTATTTGGATGAGTAAGTTGAAAAATGATTTAATTTGATAAAAAATGAAGTAAGGATTGAATTGTAAAATTTGTAAAATTTTGAATTCTAAGGGTTTAAGTAGTGAAATCTAAAACATTGATGTATTAACTAAATTATATGATTGTGAAATATGAAAATTTGGAAAGTTTAGCATAAAATAGTAAAGTTTTAAACTATAGGGGTTAAATTCTAAAGATTTCAAAACTTGAGTTTTAGGACTAATTTACATTATTTGAGAATTTACAATTCTGAAAAATAGAATATGAAAGTTTAACTGTTCAAAAATCAAGGACTAATTTTTGGAAATTTTGACAATTTTAGTTGTAAGGACTAAATTATAAAATCAAAAAAATTTTAGAAAAGGGACTAGTTTGCAAATCTATAAAAAAACGAGGTTTAGGACTAAACTGTAGAATTTGCAAATCTATAAAAAACAAGGTTTAGGACTAAACTGTAGAATAAGAAAATCTATTTTTGAGGAATTAAATTGTAGAATAGTAAAAAATTGGATTTCAAGGACTAAATTATAAAAAAAAATATAAAACTAAAATATATGATTGTTTTCTTCGACATTGAAGAGAGCTTCCTCTTTGTTGCTCTTCCCTTTTTTGTTTCTTCGATAGTGAAGATAGTGAACAGAGCCTTATCAGTTTGGAAAATGTCATACGAAAAAATTATTATAAGACATTTTCCTTAGAAAAGCCTTGATTTTACCATTTTTTTGGAGAATGATTTCCTTTTGGTAAATCATTTTCCACCAAACAAACACTGTAAAACAATAAAAATATTTCATGAAAAATATTTTAAATACAAACAAAAAGACCTTATATTAAAATATTATTATAATTAAAATATTAATATATGATATGAAATGCATATTTCATATGAAAAAATAAATTAGATGAAAGATCATTTTCTCATATAATTATAAAAAATACATAATTTTATGTATTTTAATTTTTGAATCATAATCAAATTGACACAAAGTGTAAACATTGATGGCTAATATTTTTAGAATTGGTACTAGTTTGACATGATGTGTAAATATTGAATACTAAATTTATTATTATGTCAAATAAAAAGGATACCGTGATATTTCAATTAGTCATTTAATAATTAAGTGATCAAAATATACTCGCCTAACACTTGGGGTTAGTCATATTGGCTATAATTTTATTGTAGAGAAAATTAGAACTAAGTTAAGCTCGTGGAAAAGGAACATTTTCTCTAAACTACCCGTCTAACCCTTATCTAATCCATAAATTACAATTCCTACTTACTACATGCATAGTGGACTTTACCAACATTGATCACATCAGTTTTATAGATTCCTAAAAAAATATTCACCTTCCAAGATGAGAGGAAGTGACAAAAACAAATAGTAAGGGTAAACTAGATCTCATGGAAGACAAAATTCAGAAACCAATCCCTTGTCACAAAGTTGGGTTGGTACATCATCAATGAACCCGTTAATCTTTGGGCATGAATTCTTGATTCTAAATACACTGAAAGGAACTCTAACCTTAAATTTGCAAACTTAATTTTGCCCATTTAGAGAATCTTTGAAAATGCCTTTGTTGGACTATGCATGATAGGGGTTCAATTAACTTCTAGATAAATAATTGGTCAAGTTTTGACCCTTTGAGAAGGTAAATTATTGTAGTTCTCTCAAGAATGGAAGAGACTCACATTGGAATAACTTGAGACCTCTTTGCACCTCCTTTGATTTCTCAATCACTTTGTAAGTACTCTAATTATCCTTCATGAGGAAAGCAAATACCTAATCTATTAGAACTACTCCCCAAATAGAGAACTTACACTTAACAGTCCTTACAAAGTTGCAATTTACTTCATAAAGCCCCCAACCTGACTTAATTGAAAATGTCAAGGAATATTTTATCAAAAAAAAGAAAATGTCAAGGAATAAGTCAATAATTAAATGATAGTTTGTTAATCAGTTAGCAGTTAAAGTAGTTGTTTCTGTTAACAAGCTATTGAAGTAGTTCAGTAATAAATGTTATATAAATGCAGTAAGTTTAATCTCTTGGATGTATTGTTTTTCAATGGAAAACATTTGTTTGGTCTATCATTTTGTTACGTTTCTCAACATAGCATCAGAGCTAAGGTTCTACTATTTTTTTTCCTTTTATTCTTGCGTTGTGTTTAATCATTATGGCATTAGAGGTGGTTGCAGACAGTCACCATATTTCTTCCAATGGTGCTGGAGAGCAAGTCAACTTTCCTTGTTCAGATCCTGGTTCAGTAACTTCTATTGTTGGGAAAAAGGTTCAACAATTTCCTAAACACGATACTGCTAAACTTGGTGAAAGCAATTTTCTTCTATGGAAGCACCAAATTATGTTGATTCTTGAAGGTTATGGTATGTAAGATTTTGTATTGGGAACTGCTAGTGTTCCTGCTCAGTTCATTGTTGATAAAGATGGGCAGCTAGTTAAGAATTTCGATTATGTGTTGCATGTCTAACAAGACAACTTATTGGCTTATTGGCTACTATCGACTGTGTCTAATGAGATCTTGATCTATCTTACTAGTATTCATACTAGTTTTGATGTGTGGGCTAAAATTGAAAGAAAGTTCACCACCAAGCCTACTGTCAAGATATCAAGTCTATGACATGTGCTATATTCTCAAAAGAAGGGTCACCTATCAATCAAAGATTATTTGGCAAAGATTAAGTTAATGAGTGATACATTAATTGCTGCAGGAAACATAATATCGGAGCAAGAACAAGTCAGCATTATTCTTGCAGGGCTATTAGTTGAATATAAGTCAGTAAGGGTGGTAGCTTCAGCTACTTGTCTTTCTCTTGATTTGTTAACTGAAATGCTGCTAGACTGTGAAGCAAGACAAGTTAAGTTCCTGGCTAATATCTCTGTCCAAGCTAACTTAGCTAGCAAACAAGCCCGTGAAGATGTAGGTCCATCAAAGAATTCTGACTATCAATGGCATAAGCAACAATATCGTGGTGGTGATTTTCAATGACATAGAGGCTTCCATCGTGGTAGGAGTTGTGGGGGTCGAGTTTCTCATACTCGCCCCCAATGTCAACTATGTGGTAAAGTTGGCCATGTTGTCCAAAAATGTTATTATAGATTTGACGAAAGTTTTGTAGGTGTTTCTGATGAAGGTCAGTCCATGTCAGTGAATCATCATCAGCTTCTTGATTCACGACAGGTAGAAAAATCTGCATCAAACTGTGCAATACATCAATGCTGCAATAGAACTCCTAGTTCTCAAGAACGTGGTAGTCAACCAGGGTGTCATTTTTCAGTAACTTCCACCAATTATGCAGGTCAAATTTGGTACCCAGATTCAGGTGCAACAAACCATATTACCAATGATGTTTCGACACTCAATCATCCTACTGAATATACAAGTATGAGTCAACTTCTAATAGGCAATGTGCTTTTGTTCCTATCACTCATGTAGAGACCTCTTCGATTATTACAAGTAGTAGGCTCTTACACCTTAAACATGTTTTACATGTTCCAAATGTTTGCAAAAAGTTTATTTATGTAGCTTAGTTTGTAAGGGATAATTAAGTATTTTTCAAATTTCATCCCGTTCATTGTGCACATACTGTTGAGGTTCACACTCATGATGGTTTTTAGTATGCACATACTGCTGAAGTTCACACTCATGATGGTTCTTATTCTATGTTAGAGTTGTGGCACAAAAGGCTTGGCCACCATTGTACAAAAACTTTGCATCAAGTACTTCAAAGTTGTAATATTTTTCCAAATAAATCCATGTTGCCTAGGGTGTATGCTCCTTGTCAGTTAGGAAAATCACAAAAACTAGTTTTCAATAATTCACAGACTGTATATTCTTCACCTTTTAAACTTGTTGTGTCAGATTTGTAGGGACCGACTCCTCTTCCTTCTGAAGGTTGTCTCTATTATCTGTCTTTTGTTGATGCATATAGTCGATATACTTAGATTTATCTTTTAAAGATAAATTCTGAAGTTCTTGCCAAGTTTATTCAGTTTTAAAAGTTTGTGGAAGTTCAGTTTAGGTTCAAAATTAAAATGCTTCAAAGTGACTGGGTTGTGAGTACAGACCATTGGCTAATGTCCTCTCTCAGCTTGGTGTTCAACACAGGTTGACTTGCCCCCATACTTCTGAACAAAATGGAATTGTCGAAAGGAAACACAGACATTTGGTTGAAACAGGTCTCACGTTGCTTGCTCAAGCTTCTTTGCCTATGCATCATTGGAGTCATGTGTTTTTTCATGCTATTTACTTGATCAATAGACTTCCTACGTCTGTTCTAAAAGGGCAATCCCCTCATAAATAGTTGTATCATACTTCACCAGATTATATATTGCTTAAGGTTTTTGGTTGTTGTTGTTACATGTATCTTAGTCATTATAATAAGCATAAACTTCAATACCGGTCTCGAGCTTGCACTTATCTTGGTTATAGCCGTAATCATAAAATTTATAAATGTCTTGATGATAGTGGTAGAATTTTTGTGCCCAAGCATGTGATATTTGATGAAGCTTTCTATCTGTTTGCCAAGACAGAGACTCATTCTACAAAGACCGTCTCATCAATGATGCATCAACAATCAAGTGTTCCTTTGTTGCATAAAATTCTGAATGAATGGTCTTCTGGTATTTCAGTTGCTCAATCATCTAATCCCTGTGCTACTGGTTTTTTGTTTGGTTTTGGTGATGCGTTAAATGCCAGAGTCTTCACACTTGTCGATCAACCTGGTTTTTTAGCCGTTCCATCACCTGATACCGGTACTGCTGCTTCATTGTCCGGCTCCATTCAAAGGTTGACTACTGAAGTTTTCACACCTATTAATCAATCAAGTGGTTCACTCGAAAAGTCACATGGGACATCCTCTTCTTGTTCTGAATCAGTTTCTACCAGTGTTCCTATGGATCAATTTGGAGTTGCTCGTGCATCTTCAGTTGCGCCTGTTAGTTCCAACACACATCCTATGCAAACACGGTATAAGCATGGTATTTTCAAACCAAAGCTTTATACTACCGACTTAGCTGAACATGAGCCTTTCACAATTGACGAGGCATTTTTAAGTCCTGAGTGGACTAAAGTTTCCCAACAGGAATGCAATGCACTCATGCATAATTAAACATGGGAGCTTGTATCTTTACCTCTTAACAGGAGATTAGTAGATTGTCAATGAGTTTTCAAAATCAAGAGACATGCGACTGGCTCTGTGGCTTGTTCTAAAGGCAGGCTTATTGTCAAAGGGTATCTTCAGGAATCTGGTATTGATTTCCATGAAACCTTTAGTCCGATTGCTAAGCCTACAACAATCTGAATGGTTCTTTCCCTTGCGGTTACGTTTGGCTGGGTTTTGAGGCAAGTAGATATAAATAATGCTTTTCTTAATAGGGATCTTAATGAAGAAATATACATGCTTCATCCCCTAGGTTTTGAACGTCATAATAGAGGTCAACCATTGGTGTACAAGCTTAAGAAGGCATTGTATGGCCTCAAACAGGCACCTTGGGCCTGGTTTCAAAAGTTGAGAGATCATCTTGTTGCCTCTGGTTTTGTGTTATAAAAATCTGATGCCTCTTTGTTTATTAGATAGTCTGGTAAGATTCATCTATATGTTTTAGTCTATGTCGATGACATTATAGTCACAAGCAATCATCAATCAAGTATTGTTAACTTTGTGGAGTCCTTAGATTCAAGATTTTCTCTTAAGGATTTGAGACAGTTGAGCTACTTTTTGGGCATCGAAGTCACACATACAGCTTCGGGGCTCTTTCTCAGTCAACGAAAATACATTCAAGATTTGTTGCAACGAATTCACATGAAAAATTCCAAAGACACTCCTACTCTCATGATATATTCTTGTATGTTGTCTGCTTATACGAGGAGTCCCATTGACAATGAATCAGAATATAAGAGCATCGTAGGGGCCTTTCAATACATCGTGATTACCAAGCTAGATATTACGTTTGTTGTCAATAGGGTCTATCAATTCATGCACAAGCCCCTCGATCATCATTTCAAAGTTGTTAAACATATTTTAAGATATTTACAGACAACGATAGATCATGTTGTTTATTTCATTACTGCCTCTCATCTGTCTCTTGTTGGTTACTCAGATGCTAGTTGGAAAAATGATCCTGATGATAGACGCTCAACGTCGGGTTTTTGTATTTTCCTTGGTGGGAATCTTGTATCTTGGGGTTCAAAAAAACAACACGTGGTATCTTATTCTTTGGTAGAAGTAGAATACAAGAGCCTTGCTCATGCTATAGCAGAAGTTACTTGGCTGGAGTCTTTGTTGGGAGAATTAAGATTTCAGCTTGCTGGAAAGGCAGCTCTTTAGTGTGACAATTCAAATACAGTGGCCGTATCTACTAATCCAATTCTACATTCCAAGTTCAAGCATGTGAAGCTTAATTTATTTTTTGTTCATAAAAAGGTGACCACAAAAAAGCTAGTTGTCGGTCATGTTCCAACTCAAGACCAGGTGGTTAATGTGCTCACCAAACCTCTTTCAACTAGGTGTTTTACCATATTCAGGACACAACATAAAGTTGTTAGTAGACTTGAGTCCTTACAAAGCAGAAGATGATAGAGGTGCATCAATTGGGTGAAGGTTAAGGAATAAGTCAACAATTAATTAATAGTTTGTTAATCAGTTAGCAGTTAAAGTAGTTATTTTTGTTAACAAGCTGTTGAAGCAGTTCAATAAGAAATGTTGTATAAATACAGTAAGTTCAATATCTTGGATGTATTCTTTTTCAATGGAAAACATATGTTTAGTTTATCATTTTTTTACGTTTCTCTACAGAAAACAAGCAATGGTTTTGGAAGTTAAAACTTATCCTAACCATATACTCTTCAATTGGGAATGTTTGCACAACATTTTACCCATTAGGCCTCTCCTTTACAGGAAAGGTATTCACCTTTAAGGCATCTATCTTTTATGCTTAAACCACTGCGAAACAGCTAAATATTTACTTCGCGTCTACTCTGTTAGCAATAACTGGTGGAAGAAGCTCAACCCAAACCTCTTCACCCACTCACATTTTTCCTCAGTTGGAACGATTGGCTGAAAATCAATCTATCATTAAAGAGCTTCATAAACTCTTTAGTTCCTTGTCTTCAACTTTTGTCTTCCTGAAATTTGGTTGACAATAAATCCCCTTATCTTCAATGACAAAGAAATTAATGATACTTCCATCTTGAAAGCAATGGAATATTTTGTTGTTGTCTCAATTAAATAAAAGACCTAATTCCCATCAGAATTATCATTGGAGTCATGTGGAAAACCCCTTTATTGAATGGTACAAATTAAGCTCAAATAGTTTCTCTATTAGCCACTTAAGGATAGGAGACACATATGCTTTGATTCGATATTTTAGAGGAAATTAGGTCATTGGTTCCATCGACTATATCCCCTATGCCACTAGTGTTGAAACTGAATTATGGGCACTCTGCAGTGGTCTTAGACTTGCTTCGTCTACTAAGATTTCACAATTGAAAATTGAGTTAGATGTTACTTCTATGAGTAACTTATCTTATGCTTGTTTTGGTTAAGGATTGCATGACTTTCCTATACCAATTTGAATAGATTTCCATCAAGCATGCATTTACGGATGTTAATAAAGTGTAGATGCACTTGTATTGAAAGCAACTTTTTAAATCTCCTTGGATCAAACATTTTTAATTGTTTCTATCACTTTTGTATCTATCATGAGTCCCTCGATTGCTTCAAAGCTTTTCAATTTGCTAATGCTCATGGCTCTTTTATGTATCAAACCGTATTTTAGTTAATGCAAGTTCTTATTTGATAATTAAAATATTTTTATTTATCTTAAATATAAAATGTATAAAAATTAATATAAAATTATTTTTTATTTTTGTGTAAAGCCCATCGGAATTAAAACAAAAAACACTTATCTTGGCAAGTACAGCACGGTCGAAGGGAGGAGGCAGCTAGGGGCCCTAGCCCCTTAAAATGAAAAATTAGGCTTTTAGCCCTTGAAGATTTATAAAAAGATTAAGTAAATAAATGGTAAAATTATAGTTTGACCCTTAAAAATGATAAAATGATGATTTAGTCCTAAAAACAATAAAAATATATGTCAATACAAAGGTGAAATTGCATTCTAACTCTTATAAAAATATACAACTCAATTTCAACCCAAAAAAAATTCTAACTTCTCCCCTGGGATAAAGTAAATTTGAGTGTGGCATTACTTATTGCTACTAGTACTAACTTGGTTTGAGAACCACCTTCCTTCAATGAGTTGAAGATTAATTTTGATGATTCAATAGTTGTGAACTAGAAGTTGGAAGGTGATGGGATAGGTATTATCAATAAATTTTTAAAATTTTCAAGTTCATATTTTAAATTTTTGGGTTAATTTAAAATTTTAAATCTCTAAACTATTTCGAGTTTATTTCATTTTAGGTTTAAATCATTCGAACTTTTCATATTGGGTTATTACGGATTAAATCATGACACTAAAGTTATATGAGTCTAGATTATTTTAAATTATTGAATTTATTCCTATTTTGAATCTAATATATATTAAAATTGAATTCTTTAAATTATTTACACTTTTTATTGTACATATGGAGGGGAATGAAAACAAAAAGAATTGACCTTAATATTTAAGGTGTAGGGCTTAACCATTGCTCCATTATGTTGTCAATCATTTATACTTTACTTCATAATTTAGCTTTTTAAATCTTCATATTCTAAATCAAGACTTTATTAAATGTCAAGTTTTATTTTTAATTTTAATTTAAAATTCAGTCAGTTTACCCAAATGGGGTATTGAACAAGGTTTTCATAATTAGATCAGTGGTCTAATTGGTCAGACCATCGATTCCCGATTCAACCACTTCATTTGGCTCAATTGAATGAATTATATAAAAAATTATAAAATATAGAAAATTAGTTCAATCAAATCGCTCGATCAATTCGATCAGTTCAACCAATTCACGGGGTCAATGGGTCTAATCTTTTATTTCAAACCAGTACCTCAATTGATTCACTATCCAACCGATCTGATCAGTCATTCTAATTCAATTCTAAAAAAATAGTATTAATTCTAAAACCTTTTTTACTTCCCCTCTTAATAAAAATACCTTATCCAAAACAAAGGAAATGAATAATCCCCCATTTTCCCTCATTTTACTTGGTTTTCTTTTATTTTTTTTAATCTAAATATGGTGTTAATGATGCATGTTCCATTTATTTATTTTTAGGGAGTGTATGGGTGAGAAATTATAGAAGGAATTTGATTTGTATCAAGGTTTTTAAAATTCTAGAAATGAATTTACTTGTTTTGATAAATATATTAGAGAAATCAAAATTTGTGAGTACTTTCAAAAGGAGATTTTTTCAAATTCCACCTAGATAGGTAACTTTTTAAAATTCCTCACGATTTTACTTGATTTAATACACATGGTTCCATTATAAGTTAAAAAGGCTTAAACATCAAAAATCATTTTTTATTTAATTATAATATATACTTTTTAAATTTTATTTTATTAAAACTTAAGATATTTTTTTATATTATTCATTTTTAATATAATTATTTTTATTTTTTTAATTTGTAAAATTCCAGCAAATTAATTTTTTCTAAATCAATTATTTAAGCAAAGAAAGCGATTACAAATCCTAGCTAAAATGCTAGCATTTCAAGATTTTTAAAATTTAGACATAATAGTTTAAAAGGTAATTGAAATTTTTTTAGAAAGATAATTGAGTATCCCAGCTATGAAAATGTATCAAAAAAAAGTTCATTGACGGGGATGAGGTGGTGGCTCCTCTGTTCCCTTAAAATATTTGTTCATCTTCTTTTCTTCTTCCCACTATTTTGTTTTTACGGGAATCTATGTGCTTTTTTGAAAATGATAGGATTCTTCCATGCACGCACCCACCAGTTTGAAACGAACACAACCATCACCAAGCTCGGGTTGCAAACCCCAATGGTGGAAAATTGCTTATAGTAAGTTTGATTCATGGAATTAAATAAATATAATAATGGTTTGATTGAATAGAATGAAATAAGTATTGTAGTAGTATTCATGTGTTTAGTTGGGAAAAATAGATATGTAATAGTAAAAAGAAAGAAAAACTCAAATGACGAATAAACCCTTTAATATTTTAATGTATTTTTCACGTCAAATTTAATATTAAAGAATAATATTTTCTATTAAAAGAATACTCTTTTTTATATTAAATTATTAAAAGATTTTTTTTATTTTCTCCATCTTCTTCATCTTCATTGGTCCCCTCTCTCTCCCCAAATTCAGCTTCATCTTTCTCTCCAACATTTTTCCAAAATTTTTGACCTAAACTTTATTTAACAAAATCATTTTGATATAACAAATACTATGTTTTGAATAAAAATCATTTTAAACAACACTTGGCAAAATTGTAATTCAAATTATTTCTAAAATACAAAAATGTCAAATTTATACTTAGAAAAAATTTCAAGGCCAGGTAAATTAAAAACAATACTTCAAAATATTTTCAAATAAGTTAAAAATGCTCTGGGCCAAAAAGTATCGATACTTTTTGTCAGGTATCGATAAATCTCTAGAAATCGATACCAAAATAGGCTACTAACTTGCAAATGAGTTACCAAATATCAATACGGTACCTATATCTTTTTGCTAGGTATCAATAACTTTTTAAATGATATCGATTTTGACACACTTTATCGATACATTTTTTAGTATCGATACGAAATTAGCATTATGACATTTTGAGGTATTCATTAAGTATCAATCCAGTATCGATACCTTTTATTTGGTATCGATAATTATATCTTGGTATCAATCTTATCAGTTTTAACGGTCACTGAATCAAGGCATTAAATACTAAAATTATCGATACTTTTCCAAATAGTATCGATACCTTTTGTTGCAGGTGAATTAAATGCACTGATATTTTTATCCCAACGGCTCTATTAACTTCCACAACAACCCCAACAATTGGAAGTGAATTAGATGGTATAAATACCGTCTTCTAAAGGTCCTACAACAATAAGATAGAATGTTCAAGCAAAAAGATCAATCAAATAACTTTTGTGCAAAATATTTCCATACTTTTCTTTCATACATTTGTGAGGTTCATTGCTATTCTATTAGCTCAAATGTTTTTCTTTGTAATTGAGCTTAATGTGCAAACACCTTGATCTTGTAAGGACTATTTCATTATTTGCTTCTTTATACCTCTTTGAAAGGCTTTGTATCTTAAGGTTTAGGTAAAAACTTTAAGGGAGGTTGTAAGGTTAAACCTTATCCTAAAAGGTTATCAAATTAGTGAATTTGGGAAATCCTTAGTAGTGGAAAGTTAAGATAGTGGAATAGGCAATTGAGGCTGAACTACTCTAGATTCTTGTGTTCAATTTTCTATCCCTTCTCTTTAGTATCCACAAAATTTTTAAAAGCCAATTCACTCCCCTCTTGGCAATTTCAATTTGATTATTTGAGCTAACAATTGGTATTTGATGCCCAATACAAGACATCTACCCTGTAACACTCCCAACCCATATCCCTTGCCATAATAGGGTTACGGAGTATTACCGGAGTTTGCAGATCAAACAGACATAAATTTAAACACATTCAAATCATGTCAAAACAAATTATCCTAAGTGCCTAACCAATGTACCCTCATTGGTACCACATTTATATTATCTATTTATATTATCAAAAAATCATTCAAATCCAAATTATAAACAAACCTAATTTAATCCATTTTGCCTAGTTTATGAACACTTAAACATCAATTTAACATGCCATAATATGACCTCAAACATAAACACATATATATATATATAACCAACCAATATTAACTTATAATCTTATTTACAATCAATCCACAAAATAATTAATATTTAGACACCCTAGGTACATGCCAACACAAAAGGTAAACATCACCACATTTGAGTTCGGGATTGTTGTTGGATGCTGAATCGGCGATCAAAAATTAAGTACCTAACTTGCGCATAGAAAACAAAACCGTACGCTGAGTAAAACTCAGTGGTATTTCTATAATCCGAATATCAAAAGATATGAAATCACAAATATACTATCTAAATATTACAACAACCATATCACATTTCGTTTGTTTCACAATATCTCAATTTTCATACTTGCTATATAAATAGGTTTTCACTATATAATACACATATCATTTAAACAATAATATTGTTCATTCCATATACAATTCATGAATACTCAATTTCATGTATCTCAATTCATATTTCAATTCACTGTCCCATTTTCATTTCACATACAATATCATCTAACATCAATCATAATGCAATTTCAATTAATTACCCTATTAACACTACTCGGACTCAGATGGATACACGGATCCAACCAAAACATACAGTTTGGCACCCAGTGCCTCATAAGATAATTTGAAGTAATAATTTGACACCCAATGTCTCATCGGCTAAACTGAAGTAAATTGGCACCTAGTGCCTCATCGAATTAATCTGAAGTAGTAAATTGACACCCAGTGTCTCATCGACTCGAGGTCAAAGAAATCCATGAAATCTTCCAATCCTATAGCATGTCATCTATATCCGACTCAGCCCGATACAGTTAATAGGGTTGAAACTCACAATTCAAAAATAATCAATATCTAATATCAATTTTTCATATAATCACATATACATATAAATTCAATTCAATATCAAAATGCTAAATACTCACCTCAATCACTTACCATAAACATTTAATCAAAATACAATAATTAGTATGTAATACCCCGAAAATTTTTACAATAAGATATTATTTTTGATATAGTAAGGAAATAAAGTGAAAAAAAGGAGAATTTTGAGTTATGACAACATTGGGAAGTATATTATGACATATTAATTCAAGAAAGGATTAAATTGTAAAAGTGAGAAAAGTTTTGTTACCCAATAGTAAATACTCAAAATCTGAGGGGTTAAAATGTAAATATGAAAAAGTTGAAGGATCAATAGTGTAAATATTTTAAGGGTGGAATAATCTAGAACCTAAGTAAAATGGACGAATTGGGACCAAATTGAATAGATGAAGAATTATGAGGGACCAAATTGTAATTTTACCAAATTAAGTGATGACTCAAGGATGGAATTTTAGAAGGGCAAAATGGTCAATTAGAAGAGAGAGAAATCTAGAAAATAATGATGATGTTGGAGATATTTTAGATCAAATAAATAAATAAATATTAGTTTATTATATTTTGATTTGATTTTTTTTCTTAATGATATTTTATTATTTTATTTAGTGTATATATATACGCGTGGAAAGAAAGATGGAAGCCATCATCCCACCATTTTTCCATGCATCAACGTGAGAAGAAGAGAGAAAGAAAGAAAGTTTTGCTTTCTTTACAATTTGGTCCACACACCAAAAATTCACCATTTTCACTTAGAAGTCAAAGAAATTTCCATAGCCACCAAGAGAGAAAATTGATAAGGAGGATATGGGGAGCTAGAATATCAAGTTAGATTCAAGAAATAGAGCCTGGAGGAGAGAGAAAATCAAGTTAAAGATTGAAATCAATAGATCAAGGTAAGAACATCAAGATTTCAATATATTTTTGAGTTTGATATTATTGAAAAAGTATGAAATTGATGTTAATGTATGGTTTTATTATATAAGGTTCTATGTTCTTGATATTTTAGTGAAGAAAAATAAGAGAAAGTGATGGGAAATACTATAGAGAAAGGGAATAAGGGTGTTATAAATTTAGTAATCAACATTTTGCACTAAAACAGTTTTGGACAGACACAGGAGGTTAAATTTGAAAAATCACCATAAATCATGGAAATTTAATTAGAGGATGAAAAAAATGAAATTAAATCTTATTGAGTCTAGTTTCTCATAGAAGAAACGGTGAAATCAATGGAATTGTAAATTATGAGATATAATAAATTTTGTGATACAAGGTCAGAATGAATTTGGGTTCCCCTGTTCTGAATTTGGAAAATCATTAAAAATTGTACAAAAATTATTATGACTTATAATTTATATTATTAGAATCCTTAATAAGTCTATTTTAAAAAGGAACAAATGAGAACATCATTCAAATCCTGTATAAGGAGATAATTAATTTTTAGTGAAGAAGGGTCAAGACTGTCAGATAGCAGAACAAGGATGACTTTAAAGAATAAAATGCACTTATCTAATAAACCAAAAAATTATGAAAATTTTATGGTAAGAATATATGTGATTCTAGTTTAGATAAAATTTACGGATCTCAATTCAGAGTTCTGTAGCTTAAGATATAATTAATTTAGTGACTATAACTCAAGTGAACGGCTTGTTATGAATAAACAAGTAAATAGTGGTAATATATGTATCAAGGATGTGGAATGGAGTGGAGGAGGAGGAAAAATAATATATGTGAATATTTAGATAATATGAGTTTATTTTAAAATAGCTAATTTACATGTTTTAGATTCAAGGACTAAATTGAATAAAAGTAAAATTTTAAGGGTAATTTTGTAAAAATGTCAAAAATGACCAAATTGCATGAAATGAATTATTTTATCATTTAAATTAATAAATTGAATGAATTATTAATTTAGATCAAGATTTGGGTGGAAATTCGAGAAAAATGGAAAATTATCAAAATGTCCCTTAATTTTGATATTTCTGCAATTTAACCCAATAAGTTCATGTAACTTGAATTATATTCTTATATGCTTGAAATGTATGTTATTGATGAAACATTGATATATTTGATAAAAAGAAAAAAAAATCTTGGTTGAATGGAAGGAAAATTCGATGGATCTTTGAAAAGGAATTGACGGTAAAAAGGATCTAGCCCGGACGGGTGATCCTATCCTGATATAGCCCTCCCGAAGAATATGTGTGAAAAAGCTCTAGCCCGGACGGGTGATCTTGATATAGCCCTCCCGAAGAATATGTGGAAAATAGATTTAACTCGGACAGGTAATCCGAATTACGGTCTGAATTTAGTCTGAATTGGTAATTCAAATCCAAGCTCATTAGAGTAATTGTCGTTGCAGGGGATTTAGCCTGGACTAATAATCCTGACAATACTTTATGAGTTTAATTACAGGGGATTTAGCCTAGACTGATAATCCCGCTGTAAGAAATGAGGTTCGCGGGAGTGTGCTCTCTTGCAGGGGATTTAGCCTGGACTGGTAATCCCGCTGTAAGAAATGAGGTTCGTGGGAGTGTGCTCTCTGAATTGAAAAATGTGCGCACATGAATATGAATTGACGGATCCGAATTTGTACACTAAAGTGTACCCTTGAAAATCCATCGAAATTCCGAGAAATTCAACGGGATAAAAATAGAAAATGATAAGTACATAACATCATGAAATTAAACTTGAAATACATAGAAATGATAATTATTTGATATACTAAAATATGACATGGAAAATACATGTATGTGAAACTTGCCTGATAATTATGCATATTCAAGATTATGAACTGCTACTGGAATAAAGATACATTGAACTTATAAAAAAATTATGGTACATGAAATATTGTCATAATGAATTGAATAATTTATATTTAAGAAGAAACAACAAGAAAAGGATATGTATCATGACATGTAAATATGAGACTATCTTTGATACGTTGATACAAGGAAAATTATGTGTATTAAGACGAGTAATAAATTTAAGTGAGACATGGCAAGAAAATAAGTTTGTCAATATTAAAGTACGCTAACCAATGTTGTTGCTTGAAATTTAGGCAAGTG
Source organism: Gossypium hirsutum (assembly GCF_007990345.1). NCBI lineage: Eukaryota > Viridiplantae > Streptophyta > Magnoliopsida > Malvales > Malvaceae > Gossypium > Gossypium hirsutum. Next base: position 46,972,541 of record NC_053449.1, on the reverse strand, counting down.
CCAAATTACTGTTGAATGATAATATGTTTAATTATAAGGTGCATTGGAATGGTAAATGCTTAGATGAAAATATAATTGAGCTTATGAAAGAGTAGAAAGGTTTCAGTTATGCAATTTCTTATGAAAAGATTTGTTATGTGATACGCCCGTATGAACCCTGCACCTAATTCAGAAATAAAAAAATTAAAATCTATATATATATATTTAGGATTCTGCCAAAAATTCCCTATGATTCCGATTTAATCCCAGTAGGTTCCTAATAAATGTTTTGGGCTTCGAGAGCCCAATAGAGGGACGTTATGATTATTTTCAGAATATGAATAATAAATTATTCAGAATTATTGAAAATGTTCAGTAAACTCCGGTAATGCCTCGTGCCCTATTCTGACAACGGATACGGGTAGGGGGTGCTACATAATAACTAAGTTTGGATTATAGAAATACAAACTGGAAATTCCGAGCTATTCCTCGTCGACTTTATCTTTTCCCTATTTAGTCAAGGTTTTCGGTACGACGTCAGCTACGGAATTAAAACAATTAAAAATCATCAATACAACACAATTCAATTTCATATTGAATATTTCAATTTTTTCTCAATATTTGCCTAAATTTCAATTTAGTCCCTAAACCGAGACTAACATTATTTATTCATAATTAATCTTATATTTTCATACAAATTCTACTTTAAACTAAATTTAACTCTCTAATTTCAATTAAATCCCTAATTTTTGAATTTTTTACAATCTAGTCCCTATTACTCAAAATTTATAATTTATTCTACAATTCAATCCTTTTTCATTTCTAACTTAAAAATCTATCAATTTAATCTCTAATACTAAAATTATTCAACATAGACAACACTTAAAAACTCAATAATTTCTAAAATTTCGACATGAGTCGGGTAGTATTTAACACCAGGATTCCAAAAACATAAAAATTACAAGAAAATGAACTAAATTGACTAACCAATTGAACTTGAAACTTTGAAACCCCTAGCTTTGGTCTTTCTCTTTTTCTTTCCTTTTTCTTTCTTTTTCCCTTCTGTTTTGTTTGTCCTTTCTTTCTTTTCCTTTTATTTTATTTTATTATAATATATTTACTTAACATTTAAGGTTTATTTTATAATATATATAATAAATTTTCACATGTTTTAAATTTTATGTGGCCTCATTTAATGCCAATGGCATAACTGCTTCTTTGGTCCCTTAAATTTTCTTTAATCTATAATTTATGCAAATTCACCTGACTAAAACCTGATTAATCACACAACTAACTTATATTTACGAGTCTAATTTACCAAAACGGAGTCTCGAAAATGTATTTTTCGACACCCGTGACTATTGGGTTGTTACATACCCAATTGGAGTTGATAGACGACATATTAGTCTTTCAATTAGTTTACTCATTTCCAATTAGACTAAGGACATGTTTAGGTTCATCTACTAATATAAATTGTATTTCCGTATTACGATCTGACCACATAATATCGTATAATACTAGTTTAAGCATTAGACAACCAGTGTGTCAATATTTGCTTCTATTTTGCTTTACATGCAAAAACCACATGAGGACATTATACAAAGTAAATTAATGTAATTCATGAATTATTTTATTAACCAATCTATTCGAAAAAATTACAAATTTATAAACAAATATACTACACTTAGAGCACTAGATCCAACATTTTAAACTTTTTACCATTTATAGCTTTAAAAGATTTTAGTGTTTTGTCATAGTATTTTATTGGAATTATGCCTTCTCTTATACAATTTTGATCTGCTCCTGTGTCAAAAAGAACTATTGTTTCTAATTGAAATTGAATAGGTTAGAAAAGAGGGAGATGAACAGGAGTGGTTTTCTGCAAAGAAAAGACTGAGATAAACAATAAAGATTCTCTGCAAAGAAAAAACAAATTTGAACAGTAACAATTCTCTACAAAAATCCTCTCAAAAGAAAAAAAAGATGAAGATACAATAGAGATTCCCTATAAAAGTTTTGTAATTCAGAGCAATTGTAATAATTCTCTATAATTGTAATAATAGTACTGAAAATAATAATTGTGTAATCTTTGTAATAATGTAAGGGATAAAATTTCCCAAGAAAAACGTTGTAAAGAGGTAAAAGCCCTCTATAAAAGACTCAGTTTGACAATGAAAAACACGACTCGCAATACAACTCAAAATAGAACTCAAGAATTATCTTTAGTGAAGTTTCTCCAAATAGTTTATTAACTTTCAAAATTTTAGCTTTTGTTTTCAAATTTAAATTTCCAAATTTCACTTCCATATGATTCTCAGATTTTCGAGACTTTGAAATCAGAGTCAAATAATAATATTATTTATTATTTATTTTTAATATAATTATTTTTAAACTTATTAAATTTCATGAAATATTCACCAATACTAATGTTAACGTTGTGAAAATTTTCAAAATTTTAAAAATCTGGATCGAAACATAACTTTAAAAAATTGTTTAGGGAATAAATATACAATAAGGCTTAGAATAGTTTACTCCATCTAAAAATAATGGAGGATAGTAAAACCCATGTACCATTGAAACTATTTAAGACTATGCTAACTAATTTTGTTAAAAAATTTGACCCCATAAGCCCCCTCAAACAATAAAAAATTTGTATACAGTTAAGTCCCTATCATTAACAAAAAAAGTCAATTAAGCCCCTCCATTAACGATTTTTGTCATTGACTAAATTGACCGTTAAAATAAATTGACGGACGAATCAGATGGTGTAGATGGCAGCTTTTGGTCTAATTTAATATTTTCTCATAAATATATTAAAAAATCAGAAAAAAGTTATAAAAATAGGAAATTTTCTAAATATTAAAATTATTTTTAAATAAATTTATAAAACTTATAATAAAATAATAAAACCTTATAAATATTTTTAAATTCTAATAAATTATAAAAAAAATAAAAACTTAAACCGGATCGGATCAGTAGGTTAGTTGAACCAATTAGTCTGAAATCAACAAGTGTACCGGTCCAAAGAAAGCCATTAAATTGGTTGACCTGGGAATCAAGCGATTGAACCATTTTTTTATTTTTTAAATATTTTTATTTTTTTGTTTTATTTAATTGAATTGGATGGACTAGTCGAACTGACTAATCGGTGACCTAAACGGTTCGACCACTGGTTTGGTTCTGAAAATCTTGGTCAAAATATTTCATTCTAACATACGTTAATAGTTAGATAATGAAATTTTGATTTGACAATATCTAATTATACTAAAAATAATTTATATCATACAATACTTAGCAAACAATTTTCAAATCCAAACTATTGTACTCTAATTAAAAAATTGGAGATAAAAATTTAAAAAATATATATCAATAAAAGGAGAGGATCCCACAATTATCATTTTATCTGTGGAATATCGAGAACATTTTATTTAACATGGAAATGATACTAACAATGTGATAACTATTTTCATTATCCAACGATTAGCGTGAGGTCATGTGTTCATTATGATTTTAAGGGTTTAAATGATTTTTATAATTTTTAATATTTTTTATATTGTTTATTAGTTTTTTTAAGTTTTTATAGAATTAAAATATTTCAAATATATTTTTTAATAATTTTTATAAGTTTTTAATAATTTCTTTTACGTTTTTGTAAAATTTTATATATTTTAAATTTGTTTTATTAATTTTAAAAATTTATTAGAATTTATTATATTTTTATAATATATAGTTTTTATTATATTTTATAATTTTTTTATAATTTTGTGTCAATTTTAATAAATTCAATATATTTTTATTATATTTTATTAATTTTTATGATTTTTTATTGAAAATATTATATTAAACTAGAAATTGTCACATGTCAAAATTTGATTAATTCATCAATTTATTTTAACAGTCAACATTACTAACAATGAATTATGTTAACGAAAAAACGTAATTAATTATTTTAATTAACAGAAGTGGCACAATTGAGTGCGAAATTAATATAGGACTTTTTTTTTTGCATTTTCTTAATGCCTTTATATAATTATTAAATTATATGCCCCACGTGTTGTAATGTCATGGAATTATAGGATAATGTGACAAAAGATATTCTTTTAAAAATATATTCAAAAGGTTAAAAAAATTCTAAATATATATAAATAAAATTGATAAAAATTCAAAATTATGTAATATTAAAAAATTAATATATAATTTTAGTCAAAGAATGCGTGTGATGGCAAACGCGTATTGGGTCAGAGGATGATCAATATGAAACATATGGTGAACTTACAATGCATTGCCAGATTTTATGGATAAGCCATGGTTGCCACGTTATTAACGTGCTCAATTTGATTTTCTTGAAACTAGAATTATAATTATAAAATTAATACATTTAAATAATTATAACTAAAATCAATATTAAAAAAAATTGTCTTTTTTTAAAAAAAATAACCCTTTTTAATTCATTAATTATGAAAATAACTTAAGGTAAAAGTCATATACGTAAATAACATGATCTCAACAGTGATTGTCGGTGCCACCTGACGCACCGGTGGTACCGTTTCTCAATTATGACCCAATCATCACTTTTTTAAAATAAATTTAGGCATTGCCACTATGTCAGGCGGCACTTATATATATTTTTCAAAATACCTGTTAAAAATACGGGTATCTACGAAGAAAAAATATTATTTTAATGGGTGTCGCTGGTGTGTCATGCGGCACCGGTGGAAATTTTTAGAGAAAATCCAAGTGAAACAAAAAAAAAGCTAGAAAAAAAATAGTTGAAATAGAAAAATAAAAACAAAAAATCTGTGAACGATGCTTGCTTCATAGGTGGTTCTTATTTTCTTGGCTTGCCAATACCACCATTAATAGATTGAAAAACTCAAGAAAATAAAACTAAATACAAATAATCTTAGACAAGATAATAATGGAAAAGAAACAAATATGAGAGAAAGATAGAGGGACGAGAGAGGAAATTTCCTTTTTATATATCTATTTTTCGTATCTTTTACTCTCTTTTCCTTTCCCATTTTTGACTTTCCCTCTATCTTTTTATCATATCTCTTTCTTACCCACTCTCATTTCATTTAAGATTATTTGTGTTTAGTTTTTCTTTTTTAAATTTTTCAATCCATTGATGGTAGTACTGATAAGCCAAGAAAACAAGAATCACCAATGCAACAAGCATTGGTCACGGGCTTCCCCTTTTAATTTAATTTTTTCTATTTCAATTGTTTTTTTAGCTTTTTTTTCTAAAAATTTCCACCATATCGGCGGCACCAAAATAAATGTTTTATTTTTAAAATTTACTGGTGCCGCCTGACACATCAGCAACACCTATTTAAAATATATTTTTTTCTTTTTTTTCCTCCTTGTATACTCCTATTTTTAACAAGTATTTTGAAAAACATATACTGGTGCCGCCTAACACAGTGAGACACCTAAAAACTTATTTTTTTTTAAAGGCGATAATGGGTCATCATTGGGGGCGATGCCATCAGTGTGTTAGGTAGCACCAGCAATTAAATCGGAACTAATTTAAATAAAGTTTATACATAGTGAAAGTTAAATTAGAATAAAATTGAACTAAAAATCTACACGAGATTTAAGCATGATAAAACTTGATTCTAAGACATCAACTTTATCATGAATAAACTCAAATTGCATTAAAGGTGTTTCTATATTCTACATAGAGATGGCAAAAGGCGTATGCGGTTTTTTATTAAATATTAATTTATATGCCTTCAACTCAACTTGAAAAATCAAAATTCTACAATTTTCTTATATTTTTAATGAATATACAACAGTAAATATTAATATAAATTTTATTATCATATGTTTTAATTTTATTTATTTATTTGTAAAAATGTAAGTTAAAAGAAAGGGAATAGTAAGTGTTGCGAAAATCAGATAGTATTTAACAACAAATAATATTAATTTTTTTATTAATAAAATAATAAAAGTCAAACCTAATAATATTAATAATTATTTTTTATTAAGTTAACCCTAAAATTAAAACTAAATACAAAAGAGTTAACATTGTTAACATTAGATACTAAAATATACAATATAAATACCTAATTAGACGAAAAAGTAACATAAATACCGCGTTAATAAAATGTGTTAAATTCAAATAACAAAGTCTATAATATGAGGATTTTTTTATTTAATTCTTAATTTTTTTAATTAAAATTTATATCTATGCTTATAATAAAAGGTTGTTAAATTCATCTCACAACAAGTAAAATTACTTAAAATTTTGTGACAATAATAAAAAAAGTGTCGAAACCATTTCTATTTTGGAAAAATAATAAAAACAAGTTGTCGACTTAAAAAAAAATAAAAATTAGGAGTCGCCACCAATCTTTTATTGAGGTGTGATTGGATCACCTAAAAAATAGCTTTGGTCTACGAGTTTTAGAAAAATGGATCCGAGAGTCGGTTACGTACGAGGAAGGATTAGCACTCTCGTAACGCCCAAAATTCGTACCTAGTTAATTAATTAGTGTCTTAATGTCGAAAATTTAAAAATATGATTCTTAATAAAAACTTAAAAAACGTTACTTATTAAGATTCTTATCATTTCGGAGAAAGAAAATGTCACACCCAATGCGTTAGGGCACAACATTCTAATTCCTCAAAAATGAATTAGTCCAAAATACTCGTGTAATAAAATTTAAAAGAATATTCATTTATTTAAGATTTATAAAGAAATCGCAGCCCAATACGTTAGGGCACAATTTCTCAAAATCCTAAACTTGAAATATTTCCTTTGTTATAAAAAATCTTTGTCTCGAAAAATCAATACGTCACATCCAATACGTTAGGATACAACATATTAAATTCTCGACAACAAGCTTTTCATTTTATTTTTTGAGTAATGAGCAATTCTCGATTGTTAGATTTAACGAAGAAAATTGGAACCCAATACGTTAGTGCTCAATTTCCTTGAAAATCCTAAATACGAGTATTATCTCAATTTTGGAAATTTTAAAATCGAGTAAAAAAATGATGTAATGCTACATTAAGTGTAAAATACAATAATAAATACAACAATGGTATAGAAATAAACGAAATTAATGTACATAAAAACAACGACATGTAAAGTATCAAATGAACAAAATATAAATGAAAACATAAATCAATAAGCAAATGAAGGAAATAAACAAAAAAATATAAAGAGAAGAAAAGGTACAAAATATATACATGAAATTATAAAGAATAAAAGACATACACATGAGTTTACATATAAAATTTTGGACTATAGAATTTATAACAAAATATATATAATGCATTTATGAAAATAAAAAAAAATATAAATATACACATATATATATTATAACATATGTGTTGAAAATATAAGTTTGTATTTAAGCAAATAAAAAACATAAACATGTGCGTATATATATAAATTTTCATTAGAAAAATATATACATACATGTACATATATACAAAAGTAAAAAAAAATTGAAACTAAATATAAAAGTATATATATGCATATAAAAGTAAAGTTGGGAAGTAAAATAAAAACAAAAACATATGTATAAAGTATATATAAGCATACGTATACTATATATAAAACAATATATATATTACATAAAAACGATGCATGCGCATGAATAAAAAAATAAATAATAAATAATAATAATAATAATAATGATGATGATACAAGATAAATGATGCCACATAATAGAATTAATAATATTAAAATAATTAATTTAATAATAAAAAAACTAAAATAACAAATAGAGGATTAAATAGCATTAATGATCAAAGACCAATGAATTTAAAACAAAGAGTATAAAATAAAAAAAATAAGGCCAAATAAAATGTAAACAAATTTGAAAATAATGAATTTGAAAATGAATAATAAGGGAAAAAGAGATTTGAAATCTACAATATACAAATCAATAAATAAATTATACACAAATCAACAAAATAAGAACGCAAGAGAGAGAGAAATTTGAGTAAATACTCTTAAGAATTATTATTACTCCCCACTTCCGTCCTTTACAATGAAGGGAGAGACATCTATTTATAGTTGAGCCTCCCCAAATCCAACGGTACAGATTAATTACATCAACGGCTAAGATTAAAAGGTATCTACAAATTAAATCTCTAAGATTACAAAATCACATCTTCTAAGATTGCATATCATATCTAAGATTACATATTATATCTAAGATTGCATATCATATCTAAGATTACATATCATATCCAAGATTGCATATCCTTGAAAATTATGTTTACATATGCATCAAGCTTGTAGATAGACCTTCAACCTTTTCAAGTAATGGGCCATCCCGATCGGGCCAAATGATATAATTTTAGATTTTGTTTTATTATTTTGGGTTTATTATTTTTTTATGAGCCTAGGCTAAATTGGCCTATTACAGCTGCCCCTCTTTGCTCATTATCGTGTAACGAGAACGGAGTAAAGACTTTAGAAATGACCAATTTTGCCTGGTCATGCTAGACTTTAGCGCTCTTCTTCTTCTTCAAATAGCCTCATTCCTTCTTACTGCATCTTCAGAGGTACAGGAACTAGTGCTTCAACCTACTCCACTGCAATGCCAGGGAGATAGGATTTGCACGTTGTAGTTTTTCAAAATTTACTATTTTTAATCTGCTCCACTGCAACTCTAGGGAGATAAGACTTATAGCTTCAACTTGATCTGCTGCAACTTTAAAGATGAATTTGATGCGATTTGCTCTACTGTAATTTCAGAGAGATTCTAATCCACTCCACTACAACTTTAGAGAGATGAGATTTGTTTATTTAGTCTGCCCCACTGCAATTTCAGGGGGATAAGACTTGATTTCTTGAGTATGCTCCACTGCAACTTCAGGGAGATAAGACTCGCTTTCTTGGGTCTGCTCCACTACAACTTCAGGGAGATAAGACCCGATGCGATCTGCTCTCTGCAACTTCAGAGAGATAAGATCTGTGATTTTAATCCACTCCACTGCAACTTCAGGGAGATAAGATTCGCCATCTTCAGTCTGCCTCACTACAAATTCAGGAGAATAAGGCTTGCTTACTTAGTCTGCTCCATTGCAACTTCAGGGAGATAAAATCTGTTATTTTAATCTGCTCCACTACGACTTCAGGGAGATAGAATTATTGGCTTTAATCTGCTCCACTGCAACTTCAGGGAGATAAGATTCGCCATCTTCAGTCTTTTAAATTGCAATTTTGGGGAAACAAGATTCACCGTCGTAGCTTCAATCTGTTCCACTACACCGCCAGGGGAGTAAGATTCACCGTTGTGGTTTCAATCTGCTCCATTGTGATGCCAAAGAGATAGGATTCGCTGCCTACAGCTTCAATCCGCTCCACTTCAGCTAATCCAAGCCTTAACGCCAGGGAGATAAGATTCGCCGTCGTGGCTTCAATCTGCTCCGCTACAACGCCAGGGAAATAAGATTCGCCAGGGAAACTCATTTGGACTGTCACGTAGGACCACCGTTAGGGAGATAAGGGGAGCTTAACGGTAGAGTGACCATTTCATAACAAAAAGATATCGTAAGTGACTAAAACGTAATACTTCAAACAAAAATAACTAAAATATAATATGAAGCAAACAAAAATAATTATTTTTATAGTTTAGCCTTATTTCTATTTTTAATATATATTTAAAAGATAATTGTTTCATATAGTGCTACTTAAATAAAATAAAGTCGTTTAAAATATATATTTTATTTTTACAACAGTGAGATTTGTTATTTCAATGAGCGTGCGTGCTAAGTATTACTTTTCAGTGCGAGTGTTCCTGTCTTATTACGAGAAATTATTTTACGAAGTTTTTCTACCATAATTTTTTTAATTAATTAATGATATTTTAATAATTTTTTTTATAATTTTTTACCCTTAAATCCCGAATCTTTAACTTCAAATTCAAGATTCGGATTCCCAAATTCAAATTTTAAAGGTTTCAAGTTAAAATTCAATATTCAAAATTTGGAGTTCGGGATTACAAAATTATAAAAAAATTTGCTGACTCATTTTACTACATAAGCAAATAGTTGTAATTAAAAGAACAGAAGATTCAGTAAAATTCCAGTAGTTTGATCATGCAACACGAAAGTACTACACATCGTTTTTCCCATTTAATTTTAATTCAAATTCGAAGTTGCATCTTTGTACGCAATCTTCTTCTATAAATTTAAACCAAAATCAGACTTAAATGCTAAACTAAAAAGGCCATGGAAGAAGCTCATTCTAGTAATCAAACCCCATTGTTGAACAACAAGCATCATAATCATCTCCATAGAACTGGTAACTGTGTTCCCTTTGTTTCAGTCTTAATGATTTTATTTCCAAACACATCCTGTTTTTGTGTATCAAGTGAAATTTGATCATTTGGATTTTTTATTGATGGTTGGATGAAGGGAATGTATGGACGGCGGTGGCGCATATAATAACGGGGGTCATAGGCGCCGGGGTGCTATCTCTGGCGTGGAGCATGGCTCAGTTGGGGTGGATTGCCGGACCTTTGGCTATGGTGCTCTTCGCGTCCGTAACTTTGATTTCCACGTATCTCCTCTGCAACTGTTATAAAACGCCTGATCCTGAAGTTGGACCCGTCAGAAATCGATCCTACATCGATGCTGTTAACATGAATTTAGGTGAGATTTTTAAACAGTTTATCATCTTTTTTTTACTGACTCCATCTTTGAAACTTCATCAAAACATATTCTTAATCATTATATCGTCGGTAGATTTCAGAGTTTCTATTGGAGGAACTCTGAAAAAAAACACGTATACTAGAGTTTTGAAGGTAGTTGAGAAAAGATAGGTCCATGTGGAATGGTAGATTCAATCACTGAACCTACAAAGAAAAGACGGTAGACTTTTCATCTTCATAGTTCTGCAGCTCTGCAAAAATTTTCTTTCGCTAATATCTTTGTTCATTTCAATGTTCAATTTTCTGCTTTTTTTTTCTCTACTTGAGTTCATCATTTGATCCAATTACTGATTGACTCATATGCTTTAATAACAAAACATACATACTTAATTGAGACACAAATAAAGTATATGGACCAAATTGAACATTAAAATCAAAATCTGAGAAAAAAAATATTTAAATATCAAATTAAAAAAACTCGATTATCAAAATAAACTAAAACATTAGATACTAAATTAAATATTAAAACCATTTTCTTTAATCACTATTAAAGTCAAATCCATCCATGTAGGAAGCCCACAAAGGAATTAGATTTTGTCATGCCTTGCTAAGTTAGACAAACTCGGCTTCGAGTGAGGGGAAATTCATTGATTAAGGTCGTGATGATAATCATGAATGTTTCATCCTAATGGTGATGATTATGTATGGGCCTTTTGACCATTGAATCTCTGGATTGATCATATAATGCATAGGTGTCCACTTACATCACTAAATTTCATATTTTCACGCAAGTCTTTTCCTGAGTTTCCACTTGTATGCATCAGGGATTCATGAATCTCCAAGAATTTCTAAACTATTTCAACTTTAAAATCAGATCTAATCAGCCTACATAAAAAGCCAACAGTTGGCATATTCTCTTGGATAAAAGGAGATTGTAAAACCAAGTAATTTTCAATCTAAATCATGCACCAGAGCAATGCCATTGAATAAAAGAGGTCAGTCTTTATATTGAAAGCAAATTCCTACTAAAACCACACTTCACTGTTTGTTCACCAGCTGTTAATTACAACAATATATGTTTATACATGCCTGTTAGTCATCAATTTTGATTGCTTATCATGGATTTTCAGGGAAAACCAATGCAAGGGTTTGCGGCCTTTTTGTTCAAGTAGGCTTGTATGGTATGGGAATAGCATATACAATAACATCTGCTATTAGCCCGAGGTGTGTTGTTAAGGTTCCTTTTACTCCAACTGCTTGATCCTAATTTACTATGGCTAGTTCACCAAAAGATGCTGCCGTTGCTGCTTATGTTACTCCGACTCTTCATTTTCTTGAAGTATCTATGTTCGACCCCCATATCAGATGCATGTATAGACAAGAGTATGAGTATGACCCTTCAAGGACCTTCCAAATATATGAAAAAACTTGAAAAGAATTGAACATACCTGTGGCAGACCAACACTCGCACCCCAGTCCGAGTAACATAGGTTGTTGCTATTGATTTTCCTCTTTTTAGAGGTATGGTTTTGGTTGCCAATGCCTATTTTACTTGTGAATGCAGAGCAATTCAAAAATCCAACTGTTACCACAATGAAGGGCATAATGCTGAATGTTATTTTGGAGATGCTCAGTATATGCTAGCTTTTGGAGTTGTTCAATTAATACTGTCTCAGATAAATAATTTTCACAACATACAATGGCTATCGGTGGTTGCTGCATTCATGTCCTTTGCTTATTCTATCGTTGGTCTTGGACTTGGCATTGCTAAAGTAGTAGGTAAAATGATGAACCTATAGATTTTTATAGATTTCTCATTGTAGAATATCTGAAAGAACTTGACTAAGATCTTACTGATGTTTCTGTTCTAAAATTGCAGGAAATGGTTATATTAAGGGTTCCATTCGAGGAATCTCAACATCTACTACTGGTGAGAAAGTTTGGCTGGTTTCTCAAGCACTTGGAGACATAGCATTCGCCTATCCCTACTCCCTAATTCTTATTGAGATACAGGTTGACACCATTAAAGATGAGTTCATATTGTTATTTCTTCATTCTTCTTAAAATATCCTTGTCAAACATATATCTGAAAATGAGTATGGGATAATATGAAAAAACTTGGAAAAAATTCATCATGCCCGTGTTTGACATTCTCACATGAGTCTCAGTAACATAGTTGAATGACAGTTTAAGTCTTGGTGATATGCTGAACTAATGGTGATTACAATTTTAAAACTTGAAGGATACTTTAAAGTCACCTCCTTCTGAGAAGGACACCATGAAGACAGCTTCAATAATATCAATTTCTGCCACAACCTTTTTCTATCTCTGTTGTGGAGCACTTGGATATGCAGCCTTTGGAGATAAGACACCAGGGAATCTCTTGACTGGTTTTGGATTTTACGAACCATATTGGCTCATCGACTTTGCTAATATGTGCATTGTTCTTCATCTAGTTGGAGGATATCAGGTACTAATAACATTATGTTTGATTAACATTTTCTGGTTCAGCTACATGTTATCGTTCTTAGGAACTTTTCAGTTGTTAAAATGATAATCATATGGTTTCAGGCCTTTGCTACTTAGAAGTACTCGTGTCCAACATATATCATGGCATAGATACGAGAATATAGCCCTTTAAGAATCATTCAAATTCATAGACATGTACTCGTATCCAACTCTCACACTAGAGTTTGAATAATGTTGGTGTTAACCTTTGTGTTAATGCCTTGCATTTGGCAGGTTTACAGCCAGCCACTATTTGCAAACGTTGAGAAATGGGTCTCAGTGAAATTTCCGGACAGTGGAATCATACACAAGGATTTCAAGTTGAAACTCCCACTTTTGCCAGCTTTTAAATTAAACGTTCTTAGATTATGCTTCCGCACCATTTTCGTAGCTTCGACAACAATAATTGCCATGTTATTCCCATATTTCAACCAAGTTTTGGGAGTATTAGGAGGCATCTACTTCTGGCCCCTATCAATATACTTTCCAGTGCAGATGTACTTCAAGCAGAGAAACGTTGAAGCCTGGTCACTAAAGTGGGTCATGCTCCAAAGTTTCAGCCTTGTGTGCCTTCCACTGACATTGTTCGCCCTGGTCGGGTCGATTGAAGGGCTCATAACTGCAAGATTAAAATAAAGCAACTCCATTGATTCTAGACAATCATGGGGAAGAGAAAGAAACATTAGGATTGTACTTGTATAGAAATGTATGAAGTTAGATTTACATTTAGTTGGAAATTACAATAAGCCTTTGTACTTTTTCAGGAGATTAGGAAACATGGTATTGGGATTGTAGTGTTGGAATCAAATAATCATCTCCTTGAGCGAATTCAATGGTGTGTGTGCTTGAGCATTTGGAATGTGGGTAATTTTTGAATGATTTATCAGCAAGGTTTGTGTGTAAATTCATGTATTTATGTATTCGAGTCATGTTCCTATATTTATGTATCATTAAACCTTCTCCTAGTGATTAGGCCTATTTGATCCTTGCTGAATTTCCTCCAAGTTCTAATCTTCTTATTGTTTCAAATTAGAAACTTTGGGCTTTTCTGAATCCAATGGGTTGGGAGCCCAAAGAAAATAAGGAAAATGAATACATTTTTTTAGCAACTATTCATTTCTTTTTCTACATATTATTTAAATAGCAAAAATCATTTCCTTACAGGTTTACTATCTATTGTCCCTCTCCGATTCTTAAATTAGAAAATAATGCATTTCAGCGTATTCGAACTCACAACTTCCTACACTGACAACAATGCTGATACAAATCAAGTTAAAACTCAATCGGCACTTCCAATTTTTTACATGAATTAAACTATATAAAAAGAAAAGAGTTGGAATATATACATTGTGGAGTGGCTTCATACTATTTTCCCGCAATTTATGAAAAAATCAGTCTAGTTTAAGGTATTGATAAAGTCAAACCGACAAATATTTGATGAAGATTGATATTTTTGGATGGTAATATGGAATATTAAAACATGTGGTAGCTGGGGCATAGGGATGGGGTTGGGGGGCTACGATAGCAAATTGGCATTAGTTGACCTCCATACTAGGCCTAGGAACCCTCTTCTATTTAATAACGGCAATAAATAAAAAAGAACGAAAGCACCAAAAGTGTAAAAAGGAAGGGAATTTTGCATTGGATTCGAACATATCAAGCACTCGCCTCGAGACTTTACACACACTGCACACTTCAGACAGCACAAGACACAACACATCGCAGAGGAAATGTCAAGTTTGGGTTCTCACTGTTTTTCCTCCTATTGCCTTGGGCTTCACCTATATCTACAATAAGCATTTCACAACCAAGGCTATTTTACCTAAATAGCCCCCAAAAATATTATATTTATAAAAATAATTCAAGTTTAAAAACAATAACTAAAATAACCTGAAATAAATAATAAATTTGGGTTGTGGCCAGCCAATGGCTGGAACCCACTCATATTTTGCACCCATGATTGCCTGATAATTGTATCAGACTTTAAAAAAATAATTTTTGAGTTTTGGCCTATCAATGGCCGGAACCCATGTATTTTTTAAAAAAATTTGTATTGTCAAAACCATTTTTTTGAAAACAAAAATTTAGTTGTCGACTTTAAAAATAAAAAACTGGAGTCACCACCAATCCTTTATTGAGGTGTGATCGGCTCACCTTAAAAATTATTTTGGTCTACGAAATTTGAGAAAACGAGTTCGGGAGTCAGTTACGCACGAAGAAAGGTTAGCACCCTCGTAACGCCCAAAATCGATACCGAATTGATTGTTTAATGCCTTGGTGTCGAAAATTTGAAAAGATTTAAAAAAAAATTTAACTTGAATGAATTAAAAACATTCTTATTTCAAAGAAATAAAGGATCACACCCAGTAACTTAGGGCACAACACTTTTTAATCTTCAAAATTAAGTTTGTCTTTTGATTTTTGAAACCGATGCATTTAAATTTGAGAAGGATATTTGTTTATTTAGGTCGAATGAAAAAAATCAAAACTCAGTAAGTTAGGGCTCAATTTCTCAAAACTCCTAAATACAGAATATGGCCTTTATTATTTTAGGAAAATCTTCATTTCAAGAAAACAATATGTCATACTCAATACGTTAGGACACAACATGTTGAATTCCCGAAAATAATTTTGATTTATGAATTTGTGCGATTTTATTGCAAAATAAATACTTAGCTATCTAAATTCATCGAAAAAATCGAAATCTAGTAAGTTAAGACACAATTTTTCTCGAGAATCATGAATACCAAATATTTTAAAAATTACGAAATAAGATGATTTTCATGCTTTAATTAAAAAAATATTTTTTAGAAAACAAATATAAAAATATATGCTTAAAATGCTAATGAGAATAGCACGAGCAATAATCCAATAAACAATAAAATCAAATAAAATAAAGAAAAATAAAAAAACAAGTCAACTAATGTAAAACAAACGGTAATAAATGAGTCGAATTAAAATACTTTTGTAATTAAATGGGCATAAAAAAGTAGACATTTTGTGAAACATTAACCATAAAATATATGAAAATTTTAATATACATATGTATGTGTATATACATAAAATATGAAAAATATATGTACGTATACATACTTTAAAATTATGAAACAAAAATATATAAGTATGTTTATAAATAGGTTTATAAAAATTATAATATATAGAAGTATATAAAAGTATACATATTTAAAGATATGTACATATATATTTACAAAATAAAATAATATATATAAATATAATAGATAAATAAACCATGAAGATATATATATGTGTAAAAATATGTATGTATACAAATGTATATATAAAAATATATATATATATAGAAAGAAAATGTAAGTATATATATAAACTATAAAAACAATATGTACGTATATTTCAAATGTATTCACATAAATGCATGGTTATAATAATAATAATTTAAAACAATAATAATAATAGTAGTGTAAAAATAACAGAAGGACTAATTCGTAATCCAAACAAAAATTTAAAGGGCAATTCGAAATAAACATAAATGTGCGAACCCCGTTGAACACGCACATAACAGATAGGGACCAAAAGGGAAATTAATCCATTCTCCCAAAACGTTGCGTTTCAATAAGGACCGAAGTGAAATAAAAATAAAACGTGCAGTAAAATTTAAGAAAATTACGAAATTTAATTAACCACACTGCAAAAACAGGGAGGACCAATTTCGCAAATATCCCCAGCAGTGAAAACACGCAGGTCTCCAAGCGGGTCGGGTCAATCACACGGGTGTAGGCCTATACGGCGCCGTTTTGGGGCCACTGAAACAAGCCTAAAACGACGTTGTTTCATGTATGTTATAAAAATCAAAATTTTTCTAAAACAACCCATTTTCTGCCATTTAAAAACAAACAAACAAACAAACCACCCTAACTTTCTCTGCTAGGGTTTCTAACCTTTTCTTTAGCCGTCGCCGCATCTTTGTCTTTCAACCCCGGCTCCACCGCGATTGGTGGCCGGATATTCACCGAGTTGGGTTTTTGAACCCCGTTGGAGCAGATCCGAGTGCCAAGGTAAGCTTTCTTTCTTTTCTTCCTTTTATTTTATGCATAAAAATAAAAACATAAAAAATGATGAACACAAAAAAATCACCTTTTATTCAAACTTTTCTTTTCTCTATTTTTTTATCTTTATTTTCAATCTTTTTCTCTGTATTTTTCTGTGAAAAATCCCCCTTTTACAGATTTTAATTCGGCCTTATATTGCTGAAATCCCCAAAAAAGAAAAACTCCCAAAAACTCATATTTTCTCCCATTATTCGCTATTCGTGGTCGTGGTTTGTTGCAGGAAGAACTTGCGTGGTGCGGGGCGACGTGCTGCGACATTCGTGGAGGCGTGTGAGGGAGCCGTGCGGCGCGCCCTAAGGTTTCTGCCTCCTTTGCTGAAAACATGTTGTGGGCCTATTGGGCTAGGGTTCATTGATTCTGTCTTGTGTTGTTAGTGCTAATGGGTTTTAGGTTTAGTATTGGGTTTGGGGTAAATGGGCTTTGGACTGTTATTGGATTTTGATATTGGTTTTATTCATTCAAATAGGTCTGAGCAATAATTGGGTATCACAGCTGCCCCTCTTTGCTCGTTATTGTGTAACGGGAACAGAGGAAAGACTAAAAATAACCAATTTTGCCCTGTCATGCTGGACCTTGGCGCTCTTCTTCTTCAAGTAGCCTCATTCTAACCTTCTGTGTCTTCAGAAGTATAGGCATTGGTACTTCAATCCACTCCACTGCAACATCAAGGAGATAAGATTTATACCTTGTAGCTTCTCAAAAGAACAAAATTTGCTATTTGTAGTCTGCTCCACTGTAACTTTAGGGAGATAAGATTTGCTATCTTCAGTCTACTCCGCTACAACCTCAGGGAGATAAGACTGCATGCAATCCGCTCTACTGCAACTTCAGAAAGATAAGATCTTATTTTAATCTGCTCCACTGCAACTTCAGGGAGATAGGATTATTTTCTTCAATTTGCTTAAGTGTAATGTCGAGGAAACAAGATTCACCGTTGTGACTTCAATTTGTTCCACTACACCACCAGGGAGGTAAGATTCGCCATTGTGGCTTCAATCTATTTAACTACAATGTTAGGGAAACCAGATCCGCCGTCGTAGCTTCAATCTATTCCACTGCACCGCTAGGGAAGTAAGATCAGCCGTTGTGGCGTCAATCTTTTTAATTGCAATGTCGGGGAAACCAGATCCGCCGTTGTGGCTTCAATCTGTTCCACTACACCGCCAGGGAAATAAGATCCGCCGTTGTGGCTTCAATCTTTTTAATTGCAATGTTGGGGAAACCAGATCCGCTGTCGTAGCTTCAATCTGTTCCACTACACCGCCAGGGAAGTAAGATCCGCCGTTGTGGCTTCAATCTATTCTACTGTAATGCCAAAGAGATAGAATTCGCTGCCCACAGCTTCAATCCACTCCACTTTAGCTAATCCAAGCCTTAACGCCAGGGAGATAAGATCCGCCGTCGTGGCTTCAATCTACTCCGCTGCAACGTCATGGAAGTAAGATTCGCCGTTGTGGCTTTAATCTATTCCATTACAACGTCAAGGCGATAAGACGAGTATCTTCGATCTGCTTCGCTGCCAATACAGGAAGGCAAGCTCTGCCATTTTCAACCTACTTCATTGCTGCCCAGGGAGACAAGACTGGTTTCACCGGTTTGTTATCTAGGGAACATGACCTGTATAATTCAATTTATGAACCTAATTATACCTAGCGATTAGGATATCATGATCAGAATGAATCAAATGCTCCTAACTAGACATATATGAATGACATTTGAATGAATGTAGAATATTATTTTTTTGAGAATGATCCCTCTCTATCACTTAGGTTATCATTACTCAAAGTTTATTAAGGTTTTATCACTGAAGTGCTACAACGCATTTTTGCACGGCTCGCATCTCTAAAGAAACGCTTGATTAGATTGCCCTCCACTGTAAACCTCAAAGTTCCATCTATTGGGACGCAAAATTTGTACCATCTTTCTCCCGCTGTGACCTAAGGGTAGAAAAATCTGGTCTTTTCTCAATTCTTTCCTATCGCAATTCAAGGATATAGAATGTGAAACTCCTTGGTTCTTTACACCATTCCCAATGTGTCATACCAAATGCTCATGCACAAATGAAGACTTTTTTCTCCGAGAAAACCTCTTCCTATTGCTTGGTGATCATTGTCTGCCTGTTCATTAAAGCCTTATAACCGACACGACATCTTGTCATTTTGTTTAATCAATGCCTTGACAACAAAATCTGAAGGAATAGTCTCAATTTAGACTTTCCCTTCCTAGATATTTCAAAATTTAAACTTGGTGCGTTCTAAACAATAATCCTATTTCAGGTTACTGTATTATTTAGAAACTTCTATAGTAATATGCAAAACCTTCCTTTGTGAAAGTTTTATTGGTCCATTAATCATTATTCCAATGCAACATGCTTGCAAAAAGATCATAACGATGGATAAAATAGAATTGATTTGAGAGTATATCTTGAAATGAATAAATTATAAAGGATAATAAGAATAAAAGAGGAATTGATTGGGAACACATATCTTGAAAAAGAATGAAGTATTCCAAGAACAACAAATTCAAAATAAATAGTATGAAGACTAGGTGCCCCAGATATCGCAGCTTGAACTTCTCTGTACAAACTTGATGAAGACCATTCTGAGTTTGACATGTGTTTAGGAGATCTACAATACTCTGTTGATGCCCCAAGATGTCGCATACCCTTTCCTACTGATTCAGGTAAATCAAGATCACCACATGCCCCATTCTGATCAAAATCTGAACTATTCTGATCACTTCCTGCCCTATTCTGATCAAAATTTGAGCCTCCCTTTTTGGGTTTTCAACTCAAATCCCTTTGGTCTAAGGCGCCCTTTGTGGGTTTTCGCCTTAGCCTCTCCATTTTTACTTTTTCATTTTCATCTTTTCATTTTTTCACATCACTTCTTTTTTCCTTTTTTCTTTTGTTGGGACTCAAACTGCCCTTTGCGGGTTTTTACCTTGGTCCTCTCCTTCTTTAAGCGAAGTATTTCTTGACTGAATCTGAGTTTACAGGATTGGACAAGTTTTTACTATCCATCTCACTCAAGATCAGTGCTTCTCTGAAAAATCCTTCTCTACAACATAAGGTTCTTCCAAATTTGGTATTTGTTTCCCTCTAAAATATTTTTTTGTAGTGGGAGGATCTTCAACATTAGGTTACCCTCGTGGAATTCTCTAGGACGAACCTTTTGTTATAAGCTCGCATAATTCATTTTTGGTACATCTGACCATGATGAATAGCTTTTAACCTTTTTTCTTTCTATCAGGTTCAACTGATCACATCACGATTGGATCCGTTCTGCTTCATCCAACTTGCTCAGCCGATATCTGGAGAGAAAGAATTTCGAATTCAATGAAAAAAAACCGTGATAAACTAAGGAGAGAGGCATTGCCCCGGTAGAGTTTTCACCATATCATTCATGATATTAATCTTGAACATACTGTAAATTTCTGATATCGTGCTATTGTTTCGATTGCAATGACAGTGCTTAACCCGGGCATATGCGAAGACGTAGTAACTTAACAATGTCTTGCTTTGTTTATTTGGTTATGCACGTTTCTTTAAAGTCACAATCTTCACTGTCTCCTCAGGAGGTAAAATTTGTTTCTCTTCCTGTTCTGCCATCCTCAACAAGTCCGGAGATAGGCTACGATCTATGTCATCTTCAAAGTCATGAAATCCCTCTAAACACATGTCTCGCTTAAAAGGAGATTCTAAATCTGTAGCAATGTCACTCATGACATTGATATCTAGGGACCCATAATAAATACCAAAGAATATACAAAAGAATATAAAAATTTATGAATAACTATTTGTACAATATGAATATGAATGAATGAATGACGTGGAAGAAAATCTAAAAGAATGAAAGAATAATTATTCAAAAAAAGACCGAAAGAATATTGGTTCAAAAATTATCGCAAGGATGCATTTCATTAAAATAACGACATTTAGACATGAGCCTATTTTACAAAGAAATTCTTATTGCCTCTAGGCTAAAAGCAACAAGTGTGTTTTGAACATTGCTCTAAATAAGCCCTAAATACTACAAATATTTCTTCTGCAGCTCGATTGCTTAAAACACTCCCAGGTTTATAAAGGTGGATATCTAACAAGGTCCCTTTTAAATCGTGTCTCCATATATGGCATTGATATGAAAATTTCCACCACTTTTTCATATATTGCATTCACTCCATTATCAATCATGATTGGGTAGCGGATTTCCTACACTAGATGAGTCATCCAACTTGACAACATCCATGTTGATGAGTCTTTCAACTAGCTTTTTGAAGGTAGTGCAATTCTCTATTGAATGCCCCATAATTCCCGCATGATAATCGTATTGTGCACTTGCGTTATACCATTTGGGGTACGGAGGCTGTGGAGGCTTCACATGAAAAGGAGAAACAACATGCGCATCAAATAAGCTTTGATACAACTCCATATACGACATTGGAATTGGTGTGAACTGGAGCTTTTTAGTACCTTGCTTCACACTTGATTCTTGTCTTGATGAACCTTGCTAATTAGCAACCATCTTTCTTGGTTGATTCACCGTAATCAATTTGTTGTACGTATTCACGATGTTCATATCATTTTCTTTTTCTTTTGAGGCTTGCCTTTTGTTATTTCCTCCAGCATCAATCTTTCCGCTCCTTATGGCGCTTTCAATCATTTCACCATTTATGACTATGTCAGAAAAGCTTTTTGTGGCACTTCCTAACATATGTGTGATGAACGGGGCTTTCAATGTATTTATAAATAGCATTGTCATTTCCCTTTCCAAAAGCGGTGGCTGAACTTGAACGACGACCTCCCTCCACCTCTGTGCATACTGCCTAAAACCTTCATTCGACTTCTTTTCCATGTTTTGCAAGGTGATTCTATCAGGAACCATTTCTGCTACATGACTGTATTACTTCATAAAATCCTGTGCCAAATCTCTCTAGGGACTAATCCTAGTACGACTCAATTGATTGTACCATTTAGATGCTGACTCCATAAGGCTATCCTGGAAGCAATGTATTAATAGTTGGTCGTTATTGACATACCCAGTCATTCGCCTACAAAACAAGGTGATGTGGGCTTCCGGGCAACTGGTCCCATTATACTTCTCAAATTCTGGCATTTTAAACTTGTGAGGGAGCACCAAATCTAGGACTAAACTCAAATCCTTAGCATCAACCCCGCGATAGCTCTCGGTGCTTTCCACAGCCTTGAATTTCTCTTCAATCCACCTTCACCTTTCCTCTAATTGCTTTGGCAATTCTTCTTTCACTTTTTCTTTTTCAACCGTCTCATCAAAGTCGGGGATAATATAATTGACAGGTTTATTCTCAGGGCTAGAGCCTGATCCAGCTTGGTAATTCATTGACCTTGAAGCGTTGGCCTGAAACTGCTGAGGCCTAATTGTAACAGAAGATTTGAATGGGTAAAGTTCAGCTTGGGCTTGCACACGTGGTGGAGTAAAGGAGGATAAAGATTTCCATCATCGCCTCCCTCTTCAACATTAGCCATAGGGCATTTTCCCTTTTATTTTCCACCGATCAACAGTTGAGTTAACTGGATCATCATATTCTCTTGAGATTCCGTCATTTTATCCATCATATTCTGCTGAATCTTCTCAAGCTGCTCTTTCATTTGCTGCTGAAGTTGATCTTGCATTTCTCTTTGGAACTGTTCAAGCTTTTCCAATCTCTGGTCCATACTTTTTGATTTTGCTCGTGTACCGTAACAATGTTTGGCTTGCTTGCTGGTTTCCAGGTTAACTGAGAAATGATTTTAATCGATTAGGCTCTTTTAGTAGACTTTAATGCGTATGATGTCATGTAATGCGAATGTATGAAATGAATACATAAAGAGACGTTGATTCTAATTCAATTCCATTTAGAAAACTTTACTAGAAGACAAATTTCTTTACATAAGGCGGGTATATATATACGGCTTTACCCTCATACTCCATGTAAAGACATCTTTTCCGTCTTCATCCAGATGCTAATATAACCCTCACAAATTTCCAATGGATGTCACTGCTAGCTCATTTTGCTTGATTATGGTCGCAATCCATTGTCTGCCTATCCTCGCAATGCTCATTAGCTTCTTTAAGGAAGTTGGAATATTGAAAGCTCTTAGACAATCATCTTGAATCCTCAGGCCACGAAGTAAAGTCACGTACTCTACCATCGCCCTTCTGGTATTTCTTGAAATATATTCAGGCAGCTGTATTATTTTTCATTTTATCAAGAAACCCGTATTCCGTTACAAGCTTTCTAAGTTAGTAATCGAACTTTGAATCAACATCTCTTTTCTAAAATGCAAATGCAATGCAATCATAATCAAAACAAAACAAAACGGGTTAGTATCAGGTATAAACATTAAATCCAATACAATCCAGAAATAAAAACTCCTAGTCAGGTATCTACTAAGGTTTAGAGCAATTCTACCTAAGGTGAGTTCCTAAGGTTCACTATATGAAGTTTGGCTTCTAAAGCAAGGGTACCCGAACCAGCAGATTCCTCGATCCTTACCCATTATAGGCTCATATGGACCAAGTTCGGTTTAGGGGAATACATTTCCTTATGGCTACACGAAGATGAAAATCTCACGAAGACATAGGTACGGATGTATTCCGAAAGTGATCCATTATCCTGCACGGAGGTGAAAACCTCACGAAGGACTAGTTTCTCACTCCCACCTAAAAGGGTTAAAATGACCGACTTATGAAATGCAAAATGCAAATAAGCTAACAGACTTAAGCCAATCAAACAAACATATGACAATGAAAATCAATGAATGCAAAGGGGAAATCATGAATTTTAAAACAAAATTTAATTTTTCGAACAATAGACAAAAATTAATCAATTTACGGCTCGACTCTCTAACCATTCCCCAATGGAGTCGCCAAGCTGTCGAAACCATTTTTTGAAAACAAAAATTTAGTTGTCGACTTTAAAAATAGAAAAACTAGAGTCGCCACCGATCCTTTATTGAGGTGTGATCGGCTCACCTTAAAAATTATTTTGGTCTACGAAATTTTAGAAAATGAGTTCAGGAGTCAGATACGCACGAGGAAGGGTTAGCACCCTCGTAACGCCCAAAATCGGTACCGAATTGATTGTTTAATGCCTTGGTGTCGAAAATTTGAAAAGATTTAAAAAAAAAAAACTTTTTAACTTGAATGAATCAAAAAACATTCTTATTTCAAAGAAATGAAGTATCACACCCAGTGACTTAGGGCACAACACTTTTTAATCTTCAAAATTAAGTTTGTCTTTTGATTTTTGAAACTGATGCATTTAAATTTGAGAAGGATATTCGTTTATTTAGGTCGAATGAAAAAAATCAAAACCCAGTAAGTTAGGGCTCAATTTCTCAAAACTCCTAAATACAAAATATGGCCTTTATTATTTTAGGAAAATCTTCATTTCAAGAAAACAATATGTCATACTCAATACGTTAGGACACAACATGTTGAATTCCCGAAAATAATTTTGATTTATGAATTTGTGCGATTTTATTGCAAAATAAATACTTGGCTATCTAAATTCATCGAAAAAATCGAAATCCAGTAAGTTAGGACACAATTTTTCTCGAGAATCATGAATACCAAATATTTTGAAAATTACGAAATAATATGATTTTCATGCTTTAATTAAAAAAATATTTTTTAGAAAACAAATATAAAAATATATGCTTAAAATGCTAATGAGAATAGCACGAGCAATAATCCAATAAACAATAAAATCAAATAAAATAAAGAAAAATAAAAAAAAAACAAATCAACTAATGTAAAACAAACGGTAATAAACGAGTCGAATTAAAATACTTTTGTAATTAAATGGGCATAAAAAAGTAGGCATTTTGTGAAACATTAACCATAAAATATATGAAAATTTTAACATACATATGTATGTGTATATACATAAAATATGAAAAATATATGTACGTATACATACTTTAAAATTATGAAACAAAAATATATAAGTATGTTTATAAATAGGTTTATAAAAATTATAATATATAGAAGTATATAAAAGTATACATATTTAAAGATATGTACATATATATTTACAAAATAAAATAAAATATATAAATATAATAGATAAATAAACCATGAAGATATATATATGTGTAAAAATATGTATGTATATAAATGTATATATAAATATATATATATAAAGAAAATGTAAGTATATATATAAACTATAAAAACAATATGTACGTATATTTCAAATATATTCACATAAATGCATGGTTATAATAATAATAATTATAATAATAATAGTGTAAAAATAACAGAAGGACTAATTCGTAATCCAAACAAAAATTTAAAGGGCAATTCGAAATAAACATAAATGTGCGAACCCCGTTGAACACGCACATAACAGATAGGGACCAAAATGGAAATTAATCCATTCTCCCAAAACGTTGCGTTTCAATAAGGACCGAAATGAAATAAAAATAAAACGTGCAGTAAAATTTAAAAAAAATACGAAATTTAATTAAACACACTGCAAAAACAGGGGGACCAATTTCGCAAATATCCCCAACAGCGAAAACACGCGGGTCTCCAAGCGGGTCGGGTCAATCACACGGGTGTAGGCCTATACGGCGCCATTTTGGGGCCACTGAAACAAGCCTAAAATGACGTCGTTTCATGTATGTTATAAAAATCAAAATTTTTCTAAAACAACCCATTTTCTGCCATTTTTAAAAAAAAACCACCCTAACTTTCTCTGCTAGGGTTTCTAACCCTTTCTTTAGCCGTCGCCGCATCTTTGTCTTTCAACCACCGCTCCACAACGATCGGTGGCCGGATATTCACCGAGTTGGGTTTTTGAACCCCGTTGGAGCAGATCCGAGTGCCAAGGTAAGCTTTCTTTCTTTTCTTCCTTTTATTTTATGCATAAAAATAAAAACATAAAAAATGATGAACACAAAAAATCACCTTTTATTCAAACTTTTATTTTCTCTATTTTTTTATCTCTATTTTCAATCTTTTTCTCTATATTTTTCTGTGAAAAATCCCCATTTTACAGATTTTAATTCGGCCTTATATTGCTGAAATCCACAAAAAAGAAAAACTCCCAAAAACTCATATTTTCTCTCATTATTCGCTGTTCGTGGTCGTGGTTTGTTGCAGGAAGAACGTGCGTGGTGCGGGGCGACGTGCTGCGGCATTCGCAGAGGCATGTGAGGGAGCCGTGCGGCGCGCCCTAAGGTTTCTACCTCCTTTGCTGAAAACATGTTGTGGGCCTATTGGGCTAGGGTTCTTTGATTCTGTCTTGTGTTGTTAGTGCTAATGGGTTTTAGGTTTAGTATTGGGTTTTGGGTAAATGGGCTTTGGACTGTTATTGGATTTTGATATTGGTTTTATTCATTCAAATGGGTCCGGGCAATAATTGGGTTTCACATGTATAATACTGATATACAAAAAAGAAGAAAAAAAATTGGGTATCACATGTATAATTGACAGGCCAGCACCCAGTACAAAAAAAAGGAAAAAAAAATTTTGGGCCAGCAACACCCAGTACAGTAAAAAAAGATATCAAATTTTGGTTTGTCATTGGCCGGCACCAGGGTACGAAAAAAGTAAAAAAAATTTGGGGGCTGGCCTGTTAATGGCCGGCACCCAGTATAGTAAAAAATTATTTTACTTTTTTCGTGTCAGTATCAGGTATCAGTATACGAAAAAAGTAAAAAAAAAATTTTGGTGCTGGCCTGTCAATGGCCGGCACCCAGCACAGTAAAATTTTTTTTTACTTTTTTTCGTGTCAGTATCAGGTATCAGTATACGAAAAAAGTAAAAAAAAAAATTTTTGGGTGCTGGCCTGTCAATCGCCGGCACCCAGCACAGTAAATTTTTTTTTTACTTTTTTTCTTGTTAGTATCAGGTATCAGTATACGAAAAAAGTAAAAAAAAAATTCGTGTCATCACAGTTCATAGATCCAGATCCAGTGAATGAAGTTCCTCCATCATTTGAAGATATTTTTGATGACAACCTCCACCGTCAACATTTGACATGATCCGGATCATCATCCTCATACCACCCAGACTTCCACCCCGAAGCACGTACACCCACCACTAAGGATATTTTTCCATCGGCACCTTCGGTCACACAATACCAATTAAGTCCCGATTATGGTGAATATAATTATTCCACCTTTCTAACTACACCGGAAGGGACACCGAACGCCGGACCGAGCAATTATCGAACACCTCAGCAAGGTGCACGGCATCATCGACGAAGGCATCCGGATCGTTACACGCCAACGCCGGGAACGTCCACAGGATCACGACAATTTTAATTTTTTATTTTAATTTTTACTTTCTTAAAATTTATTATGTAAATATTTCTTTTATTTTTATATTTTTTCTTTTTTAATATTTATTTAATGGATTTAACATAATTATTTGTTTGAATACATGACTTCGTAATATTTAAAAAATAATAATTCAAATAAGTAATACTACACGACAAATTAAATTTACATACACAATAAAATACAATCATTTTACAATATTAATACAAAAAATATATATTATTACCCGATAATATAAAAACACAAACGTTCGAAAAAATTATTACACGAAAATATAAAAATAAAAACTTAAATCCTGAACAACTATATTAAATTTATAGATATAAAAATTTTTTTACTTTTTTTGTATATTGATACCTGATACTGACACGAAAAAAAGTAAAAAAAATTTACTGTGCTGGGTGTCGGCCATTGACAGACCAGCAACAAATTTTTTTTTACTTTTTTCGTATACTGATACCTGATATTGACACGAAAAAAGTAAAAAAAAATTTTACTGTGCTAGGTGCCGGCCATTGACAGGCCAGTACCAATTTTTTTTTTACTTTTTTGTATACTGATACCTGATACTGACACAAAAAAGTAAAAAAAAAATACTGTACTGGGTGCCGACCATTGACAGGCTAGCACCCAAAATTTTTTTTTTCCTTCTTTTCGTACTGGGTGCCGGCCATTGACAGGCCAGCACCCAAAATTTTTTTCTTCTTTTTTGTATATCAATATTATACAATTTAAAAAAATACACGGCTTTCGGCCATTGATAGGTCAAAACCCCAAAAATATTTTTTTAAAGTCTAACATAATTATCAGGCAATCATGGTGCAAAATACAAGTGGGTTAGCCCACAACCAATGTGTGATTTGTGGACACACTACCTATGCCATTGAAAGGCGACATATTTATATCCAAAGACAAAAACCCTCAATAAGTAAGTTTGTTTTGGGTAGGATAGGACATAGGAGCATGAAAGGCCAAACCAAAAGGAAAAACCCCATAATAGATGTCCAAATGTCCAAGCTGTTGTGTTTTATGTTTCAGACAGTGTGATACTGTCTTTCTCTGCCAATGGGGATGGGACCATGCCCATTCCTTTTTACCCAATTTTCTCATGAATTAGATTTTTAAAAATAAAAAATGTTTCACCATCACATGCATTTGGGAATCAATTTGACTGCTTATGAGAGAGAATCCTATACATATTTAAAAAATAATAAACAGAAAGAACTTTCTGGATATGTCATTGTTGTTGTAGGCCATGGGTGGTGTGTTGTTAGATCTTGTAATGTGACCTTCACTAAAACTAGTTGTACTACACTACGTCGTTGGAATCCTTTCTTTATTATTGCATTACATGATATAGCAATAGCCAATAGTGATGTTTTTATTTTATTTCCGAAATATTTTTATTTTAAATATATATTTTTTACAAACAAAAAATTCGAGTATTCCCATTTACTTTTGGACCAACCAATTAAGAAACCAAATTGCTAGAAAACAAATTTTGTTATTTTTGTCTAACATGTTATTGTCATTACCCTCTCTCTTTTTTTTTTATATTATTGTAAATTTATATGTCTTACTAATACTTATTTATTTATACGAGCTTATTGAATTTGTATCTTTCAATCAAATTTCAATTTACTTGAGCAATTATTGAAAATTCTTGATGGAATTTAAATCCAAAACACAATATTTTTCAATGGTTTTATCAAATAAAGCTTCATTTTATATCTAAGTCAATTTTTTCTATAAATATATTTATTGCTTTATTTAGTTTCTTGAAGTTCTTATGAGAAAGGGAGAGATTATCATATCAAAGACTTATGCAATGACAATCACAAGACTGAGCTTTCCAAAGCTCTCGACCTTTTTGGGTCTGATACTTCCTTGTTAAGCCTAAAAATACTAAGAGAGGGGTAATTTGGTATTTTAATTTTCTACAATTTCATAAATAACAAGTAAGTGAAAGAAAAGCTTGGGCAATTCAATTTATAGTGGTTTGACCCTAATTGTCGACCTCCACTATCTTAGTATGCCTCAACCAATGATTTTCTAATTTTGTTACATTTCAAGGAAAATGTATAACCTTTACAAATCCTATCTTTTTTACAAGGCTAAGATAGAACCTTCTCCCCTAACTTTTATTACAAAGGCTCCACTAGAAACCTCTCTAATCTCCTTAAGATTTTATACCTCAAAAATATTAAGTACACTCTTTACAACAAAGAGAAGATGAGCAAACTAACAATGAACATCTAATAGGTGTGTTTTTTTGTGCAAATTGAAGCTCTAAATACAAAGATGAGAGTAATAAAATATTTTTACAATAAGCTCTCAATAAATACGTAGAAGAGAATAAATAATTTTTTGTCTTGAACATTTTGTTTGTATGTTGCTCTTTGAGTTTTAAAGTGTTCTTCAAGAGTATGTATATCAAGAAACAAGGTTGTGGATGCTTATAGATGTTGGGGATGAATTCTAGCCGCTACAAGCATTAAATTCGGGCTTAAAAATTGTCCATGCAACGCATGTCTTGAGACTTGATTGAAAAATAACCATTATATAGTCGTTGGCAGGCTATGTCTCGAGCGATACAAGCCAATGTCTCTAGACATGTAGACTATATCTTTAGACATGTAGCACATGGAGTAAAGGTTTGATCCTAAACTTGCATGTCTCGAGACTTGACTACCAAAATACCGTAAAAACATTTCAAACACCTTAGAACACTTTGGTAATGACTCAAAATCATTTGGATTAATTAAAACACTTTTTTTTAAAGAACACATTTAAAACATGTTTTTGGGTAATTGCAAGTTTATGAAAATGCTTTAAAGTTTTCAACCATATTTTCACGAAATGTCTTAGGAAATATTATATATATAATTCATCCTAAATGTTGTTATATCAAAAGCTTGTGGCATCAAAGCTAACACTTTTATGGCATCTTTTTTTTTAAGATACAACTCGTACCTTTTAAGATACCTCACTTTCTCAAGCATCGAGCCTTTTAAAGCTCTTGACATTTTCAGGTCACGTGCTTTTTAGGTATCGTATCTTTTAATATATACATTGCCTTTTCAAGCGTCGAGCTTTTCAAAGCTCTTGACCTTTTTATGACACATGCCTATTAAGGTATCATATCTTTTAAGATACACATTGCCTTTTCACGCGTTAAGCTTTTTAAAGCTTTTAGCCTTTTCAGGTCACGTACCTCTTAAGGTATCATATCTCTCAAGATACACCTCGCCTTCTGAAGTGTTGAGCTTTTGAAAGCTGTTAGCTTTTTCAAGTCACATACCTTTTAAGGTATTGTCTCTCTTAAGATACACCTCATATCTTTTAAGATACACCTCGCCTTCTCAAGGGTTGAGTTTTCGAAAGCTTTTGGTCTTTTCAGGTCACATATCGTTTAAGGTATTGCATCTCTTAAGATACACCTTGTATCATTTAAGATACACCTTACATTCTCAAGTGTCAAGCTTTCCAAAGCTTTTGACCATTTTAGGTCACATATCTCTTAAGGTATCTTTGAACTTACACCTCACCTTCTAGTGCATCCAACTTTCCAAATCTCTTAACCTTTTCAAGTTACATATCTTTTAATGTATCATATCTCTTAAGATACATCTCACCTCATCAAGTGTGAAACTTTTTAAAGCTTTTGGCTTATCAAGACACATATCTCTTAAGGTATCGTATCTCTTAAGATACACCTCGCCTTATCTGGTGCTAAGCCTTTTAAAGCTTTTGACCTTTCTAAGTCACATACTTCTTAAAATACTGATGCGGTCGTTGAAAGCACCAAAAATATCCTATCCCTAATAAGTAATAAAAAGGGAAGTAGGGTCAAATCCTCAGGGACTGGATTTGCACAATGTCTTGTTCCATGAAATCCTAGGCAGAATCTTACCCAAGAAAACTGCGTTCCTGAAAAAAATAAAAATAAAAAAATAACAGAATTAAAGGTTTGGATCTGGAAACGAAAAATAAAATAAAAGCAGAATTAAGAATATTGAATCGAAAATTTGAGAAATTAAAAATAGAGTTGAGAGAAAGGAAATTCTTATGGGAGATTCCAGCCTCCAGTTGTCTCGTTCCGCCTTGGGTTCAATCCTAGGCTTTTAGCTGATCCTTCCCAAACCGAATAAGCCAGTTATAGTGGAAGAGGACGCCTACGACCACCAGCTCCAAGGATTTAAACTTACGATTTGGTGGAACCTGACCCTAGCCAACAATCGCTTCTGTGGGATCGTCTTATGCTAGATCAACGCTTCTCAATGGCGAATCCCACGCCATTTTGTCTCTTGGGCTCGCCAACCTCTGACGCAATAAGCTAACGAACCGATTGTGCAACCTTCCCAAAACATACAAAGTGGCCGCCTTTGCATACGTTGAAAAACTTACTTCTTAAGGGACATGGACGGAAGCGTTAGCCCCGTAATGCGGAGAAACGATGAATACTCGTTGAGAAGGCTAAGCACGAATTCTAAGCCTCATGAACCCTTTTGGGGATTTTCGACAACCTTTGGCTAGATGGGTTTAGTGGCTCATGGTTGTAGTGGAAAAGAAAATAAATATAATAAAAATAGAGATTTTATTAAAAGGAAATATGAGAAGAACAAAAGCTAGACTTTTGGGGAGAGAGTGTTTACAGAAAAAGATCCATCTTTTTTGAGTCACTTCACCCTTATTTATAGTGCTAGGGGAGATAGTCTAATCCTACTTAAATTCCTAAAAGATAAATACATTTAATTGAAGATAAATAAAGATAAATAAAATAAAATCCTAAAAATAATCCTTAATAATTATCTCAATATTAATTATCCTAATATAATTAAAATAGAATTTAATAGAATAAAATATCTTCTTTTTACATTTCAACCCTTGTGTCCTCCATGCTTGCACTTTTGGCATCAACTTTTCATTGTGTCGCACATTGGCCCATTTTATCTCTAAATTCACTCTTTTGGCCCTTAATTTTGCTTTTGCCTCAAATTTAGTCCCTATGAGATAAAAGATCATAAATAGCTCAAATTAGCAGGATCATACTCAGAATAAATACATAATTAATACATAAAAATACGTTATTCTAGAGTGTTATCAAATACCTTGCATTCCCAAACACTTAGCTTTTCAAATCGTGTAACCTTTCCAGATCACATACTTCTTAAAGTACCTTGCCTTCTTAAGCATTGAGTTTTCAAAGCACGTGTCTTCCCAAGTCACATACTTCTTAGAGTACCTCACCTTCTTAAGCACTTAACTTTTCAAAGTTCGTAACCTTCCCAAATCACGTACTTCTTAAAGTGCCTTACCTTTTCAAACACAACTTTTCAAAGTTCATGACCTTCTTAAGTCATGTACCTGTTTTGGTACCTCGTCTTCTTAGGCACATTGCTTTTCAATTATTTTGACTTTCTTAGGTCACATACCTTTTACCTTAGTTTCTTAGTCATTTTGCTTTTCCAAAATTCTTGACTTTTTCAAGATATATACCTTTTTAGAAACCTTGCGTTTTCAAGCGTATCGCCTTATTACGCACTTAATCTTTTCAAGTAGAATTCCACCTTTTTAAGTTTAATGTAATATCAAGCACTTAACATTTTTCAAGAATAATTTTGCCTTTCAAGAAGTGGTGGACTAGGGATACTATTAATTTAGTTTCTATGATTTGCCTTTTCAAGTTTTATAAGAAGAAATGTGCATTTTTTTTTCTAATAAAAAAGGATATTGCCCACGAGAAAGAGGTTTCAGCCATATTTTTTCTAAGAGAATGTCACATCCTCTATAGCTCATAACCACCCTATGCATTATAAGGCAACATTCCATGGACCTCACCAAAAGGCCCATTGTACATACAAGACTCTTCTCTATCTTTTCCATCTTTTTCTCCACAAGAGCACTCCAAGGATGTAGCTAGGGGCTGGCAGGGGCCTCGATCCCCCTAAAATGGAAAATTTTTCATTTAGACATTTTAAAATTATTAAAATTTTAAATTAAAAAATGTAAATTTTCACTTTGGCCTCCCCTAAAATGATAAAATTTTGATTTAATCTTTTAAAAATTATAAAGATATAAGCTATTAAAATTGTGAAATTGTATTTTTACTATAGTAAAAATTACAATTTAATTTTGACCCTCTAAAAAATTTTTCTAGCTTCGCCCTTAGAACACCCTATTTTAGAGGGACTTCATGAACACCAAATAGAACTCATCTTCTTAGAGAAGCTACATACAAGCTTCCCCTTTTCCATCATATTTCTAACACCATATGACTCTATGGCCTTCAAAGATGAACCATCTCTAAATTCCCAACTCAACTCTTATATCAACAATATAATACAAATATTTTTATAAAATTAAAATATAAATTATAAACATTTAAAATTCATATATAAATATAAATGTCGAGACTAACATCAAAAGTAAAAATAAAAATAAAATAAAAGATTACACCAAAAGGTACATAACACATGTAAGAAGAGACAGGCGCAGCCCGTGTTCGTGTTGGTAAGGCCATGTTTGGATGGTGAAGCCATAATAACTCCAATTAATTTACTGCCCACTATGAGACAAATGAAAGAATTACATTCACGAGGGCTTCACTTCTACACTTATTGTGTCTGCTACTCCCACGCATGCATTATCCCTTTCTTTTTTAAAATTTTATATATTTAACATTTCCTTTTCATAAATTATTCTAGTATTTTACTTCCAAACTACTTTTTATAAAAGTTCAAAATACTTGAAAAGTCCATTGAAAAACTATATTTTATAAAGTAAGAATGGATTGTTCGGTAAATTTGTGTTGATACAATGTGCAACAATGGAAGAGGACAAGGAGGAGAGTAAGGTGATGCTGTAGAGGTCGATTCACTTAAAAAGACCGAGGGCCGGAGCAAAGATAAAAGGACAGACTGATTAAGAGGATAGTTGCTCATAGTAACTTTAGGGTGCTGGAAATCGATCCTTTCTTCATCGTTGATCAAGATATTTATAGGAGATGTCATTTTATCCATTAATATGACATGACACATTATTATGAAAAAATTTATCCTCATTCAATTTATGAAAGACGTGTACAGTGGGGTCCATTTTGTTATTCATTCCATCATCATGAGATTGTTACGCTCATGTGGGCCTCTCATGACCTTGAGAACAAATGTTCATATCTAAAAGTGGGTGTCTGGCCCTTTTTGAGAGGAGAGGATGGTTATCAAAGGGTGCTGAGAGCTAGCGGTCAAGATTGCGCGAGAGGATGCTCTTTTGATCAAAGCAGGTGGTTGGGAAAGGTATCGTTTCAAGTGGAGTCAACAAGAAGATAAACGCTACTTCTAACGCTAACACGTGTCCAAGAGGTGAAGGGATATAACAAGTTGTTCTTGAGTTAGACCAAGTCAAGTTATAGCCTTATTCCAAAAAGCACTTCAACCCCAAAATTGTTTTTGGGTCGACTTAGCCTGTTGACCCATTTATGAGATAAAATTTAATACATACTGAAAATATATTGTTATATTAATATTTATATAATTTTAAAAATCAATTTAAAATAACTTCATTATTTAAATTAAACATGAGTGGACCCAAAATATAATTTTTTTTGTCTAAATCTAACTCTACTAAACTAGGTAATTATTTAGTACTAACCAAAAGATAGTAAAAGTATCATGGAGGCTTCTTATATTAGGAGTCAGATTGTATTTTGTTATTTTTACTAAAAAATTGAGTAAATTAGTCATTATATGTTAAATAAAATAGCAAACTAGTTCTTTTAATTAAAAATTTTAACCATTCGTACTGTTAAAAACTGACGTTAACGGAATAATTAGACAATTACACATGGCACCTACTGTCTAGGTACAATGATCAATTTGCTATTTGATATAATATACCGAGACTAATTTGCTTATCTTTGAATAGAATGGAACAAAATGCAATCCAACTCTTAGTATAATAATCTACATTTACCCCCAAAAGATGATTTTTTTTATTTAATATGTAATGATTAATTTACTAATTTTTGAAACAAACGAAATAAAATACAATCTAACTCTTAAATACCAAAAGATACTTTACAAACTCTACAACTGATGCTAAGCGTATGTGTATTTTTATTTGGATTCTTGAGGGAGAGAGAGAGAGAAAGAGTAAGGGTAGGTGCATAGAGACAGCGTTTGTGTGTAAGAAAAAAGGGGTATTAGAATTGAGACGGAATGTGAGAAAAGTTGACAGAAAATCCAAAGGGAGAGAGTGGAAGGCATATATAGCACAGGCATAGGCATAGATGCTGTTGTTTGCTTTGTCGGACATAACAATGTCTTCCTCCACCAAAATAACTTCTTCTTGGAATGAACTGGTACAAATTCAATATAATATAAAAGCAGATGGAATAGGTCCAAGTAATTTGTGATTTTCAAAGAACAGAAGAGATGAAGAGGAAAAAGAGAATGGGGTGAAAGGGACTCTTAATAACTGCAGAATTTGATTGGTGTGCTGACAATTCTCCTCCCCTCCATTTCTCAATCATTTTTCTCCTCTTCTCCTCCCTTACTAAAATGTGCATATCACCAAAACCTTATCACATTCAATTTTAACCGTGTTATCATGCTATCCACACATATATCACATCGACACTTAAAAATTAAAAATATTAAAAAATTATATATTTTCATATTTTTTAAATACTTTTTAATTTTAAAAAAACTAATTAATTACTAACATAGCATCCACATGTATGTCACTTTAGCAAGGTTAATAGAATCTATTTTGAGGTAATTTGATAAACAACACAAATTTAAATACTGAAAGAGAGGAAAAAAATAAATAGAAGGTTAAAATGACTTCTTTTTCTTTTTTTGTAAAGTTAGAAGGCCAAATAAATCATTAGATTTGTCACACTCATGATTAGGGTGGAAGAAAATATTATGTTAAAAAATATTTTCTTTTAAAATTTATATAATAATGAATATAAATGGAGTGGCGACAAACTTGTATTTTAACACTATTTGAACATGTGTTTGATCTTTGAATTTATAATTTATAATTGTTTTATTTAAAGATGACATAAAAGTATGAAAAGATAAAAATGTCATCATAACCATATTAATTATAATTTAAAAGAAGTGATAATTTGTACTTTTATAATTGAGTTAAGAGTGACGCAAACCCAGTAAAGTGATTAAGCATAAGTATTTGATTAATTATAATTAAAAAAATGACATATTTCTATAATTTCATAATTGACCCCGGGTCACCCAAAATTAAATTAAATGTACCACAAAAATATATAACCCTATAAAACTAATTTAATTTGATATAAATATAAAGGGTAATTATTATATCCTAAAGTTGTCCATGGCGCAGCCTGAAAGCCCGCCTGAAAATGAAAAGGTTTGGACAAAAATATAGGCCCGAAAAATAGGCTTGGATAAAAAATGGTCCGTTTAGAAAATGGGTCAGACCTCAGGTAAGGTTTTTTGACCTGGGCCCAAGCTGGCCCGAATTTGCAATAAAAAACCCATGGTATTTTATTGTTGTTTTTCCATGTTTTGCTATTGTTTTTTCACTTTTTTCCACTGTTTTGTTGTTTGTGTTTGAATATTGTATAATACTTGTTTTATTGTTAATTTTGTTACTATTTTAGAGGCGTTTGCTTATTAAGTTACACTTATCTTAGTATAAAGACTTTTTAAATTTATTTTCAATTTGTTGAAAAATATTTATTTTAATATTTTCAGTATATTTGGTGTATTATATATTTTTTAAAACTTTTTTATATAAAAAAATAAAAATTTTAAAAAATAATACAAATGGGTCGGGCTGGACTCAGGTTTCAGCATTTTTATCCGGGTCGAGTTTGGACAAAAATTTAAGCCTATATTTTAATTCGGGCTAGGCTTGAGGCTTATTAATCGAGCTTAAAATTTTGTTTGAACCCGACCAGACCCAATCCAACCCATAGACAACTCTATTCTATCCACAGTTAGAAGTGAGTTTAGGAAGATGTGAATATTTAAAAAAAAATTAATTATTTTAATACACCCTTAAAAACAAATGGCATCTTTTTACTCCACTAATAATATAAATGAATGCGCATGCATGGAGATTAGTGAACAATAAACTCTTTGAAATTACATTTTAATACTAATATAAAATAATGCATTGATGAAATGGCATGTAGTGGAAGTCAAATAATGCAAAATCTTAGAGAAAAAGTAGAGATTTAGCTTTATTTAGTTGATTTTCCGAAACAACTTTATGTGTGGAAGGGTCCAAAATAATTGAACTATTTCAGCTACTTTATTATGGGTGCCAATGATTTTAGTTATGAGGGGCTAATGCAATGAAGTACAACCTACCCTATCCTCCAAAATCATCATACATTTTTGAAACATAATTTATTAATTATAACTTTTATAAATTTAGAAAATAATTTCACAAAATGTTTAGTATTGCTTTTAAAAAGTACATTTGAGATAAAAACATTGTTAAATAAAATGTTTTTGAGCTTTTCAAATGTGCTTTTGGGACAAAAAATATTTTGTAAAAGCAATTTTTTAGCCAAAAACATAAAATTTTAATTTTGCTCAAAAAGTGATTTTTGACCCAAAAATACTTTTGAGAATAAATGCTAAATTAAGCTAAAGTGGTGTTAAATTTTGAATAAAAAAAAATAGTTCCAAATAACTAATGTTGCCCATATCTGAATTAACAATTAGATCTGATTCCAGCAATATTTTCGAATCAGATTGGTGGTTGAATAGGTAAGATTGTTAGTTTGTCGGTCCAATCAGTTTGATTGAATCAATTGGTTAGTCCAATTAAATTAAAAAATATAAAAAAATCCGACTGAGCTAATTTTTTGCATCGTTCAATCTATATGTAACAATTCTCCATTCAACTGATTCAATGTCCTTCTCCGAATTGATATCCGATCAATTTTCGGCCCAATTAATTCAATCAATCGATCCGATTCGATTCAAACAACTTTGAATTTTGGGATAACTTAGCTTTGATTGTCGTGTTGGCTTAAAACCAATGGATGGAAACGTGCCCTATAATTTGAAGCACTATTTTTTCTTCTCTCTTTTTCTTTTTAATATTCGATAATCATATTAAACTTAAATTAAAATTAAAGTTAAATTTGATTGGATTAAATCCGTAAACAGAAATAACTCTTTCAACCTTATTTTCTCTATCTACAATATACAAACTCGAAATCTCACATAAACAACATCAAACTTGTGTTTGTAAACCTAAGGAGTGTTGGTATTTGAAGCACAACTTTGATGATAAAAGATGAAAGGGCAGTTGCTGTATGTATGTTTGCGGTTCGTACCAAAAACATATGGAGGTGTGGTAATGGGCAATGGGTGTATAAATGGCGGATGCTTAAAGGAGTTGATATGTATGTAAGGAATCCAGAAATGGTGACCGACGGTAATTTGGACGTTAGTTGTTGGGTTGCTACTCTCAATTTTGTCATGCTCTTTATTTAATTTATACCCCCAAACTTGGACTTCTCTCCATTGCAGTAAAAATCAAATCAGTAGGTTATAAAAATGAAAATTAATTTTATAATAATCGATTTTGATCGATTCAATTTTTTATTTTTGATTCAATTATCTGATTCTGACAACTACTTTTTTCCACCTTCTTCATCTTTCACCATTCGTCTTTATATTAAATTCAACCCTTGCCACGGTGGATTTGTTTGGTTTTTTAATTAGAATAATTTTTATTCATTTAGGATGTGCTTAATCTTGATAAATAATTAAAATTTATCATTTTATTAAAAATGAAAATTCTCAACATTTAATAATTCAAATATATTTAATAATTATTTTAATTTTTTACTTAATATAAAATTTTCAATAAAAAATGTTAAATAATATAAGTAGTTAGATAGCTACTTATCACTTATGTCTCGTTTGGTTACTAATGTAATAACATAAAAAAAACTTATTTATTACATATGTATTGGCTGAAAGGCTATATAAGCCCCTAAACTTTGATGAAAAAATCAATTAAGCCCCTCGGCCAAAAAGGCACTCAATTAAGTCCTCAAATTCTCAATTTGCATCAATTAAACCTTTGACCAATGTTTCCGTCTTTGACTGTTAAAGAGCTGACATGGCCTAACATATTCAAATAATTGGATATATTCACATTTAAAAAAAAATCTTACATGCACGATTAATAAAATTTAAATTTATTTATTTTCTAAAATTTATTTATTTATTTTTATATAGACTAAAAGGTATTAATAGAATTAACATATTGATACATGTATCATATTTTTAAGGAAAATTAATTTTTATTTTTTAAATTTTATATAATTTAGAAAAATCGTTTTAAATGAATCTGGACATATAATTGTCCAGATTTACATTATACTTAGATAACCTAGATTTATTTTGGATTTAATTTTGAAATGGTTTTTATTAATTTTTAATTTTTTGAACATTTTAAATTTTATAAATTTTAATTATGTTTTAAAAAATAGCTTTTTTTTAATTTTTAAAAAGTTTAAGCTTTGAAATGAATGAATCTGGACAATCACATGTCTAGGTTCATTCTAGTAAAATATTCAAAATTTCTTTTAATTTTTTTACTTTTTGCTGATACGGACATCAACAACTTCTATTGACATGGAACGCCACATTAGCGTTGTTAACAACCATGTTAGTGCTGTAACGATCAAATATGAAAAATGTTGGTCAGAGAGCTTAATTAATGCAATTTGAGAGTTTGAGGCCTTCATTGAGTGCGTTTTTTTACTGAGGGGCTTAATTGATTTTTTTGCCAAAGTTCAAGGGCTTATATACCCCTTTAGCATGTATGTATTACAATAGTTAGATATAAAATAAAAAACAATTAGTACAAATTTGAACTTGAAATTAGAAAGATAAATAAAAACTTTTGTAAAAAATAAGACATTTTCAAAAAAAAAAAAGCTTCTCTTTGCTAAAATTATCAATTGAATTAGTTTATTGCTAACTCACATACTAAAATATGAGTAAACAAATATTAAGTTGATTTTATTTTATTAAAAAATAAAATAACTTATATTTTTCTAATATATATATATTAAGATTACAATATCTTTTACCCAAAACTATTCAAAATAATATAAAATTTATATTAATAAGATTAAAAAAATTAAGAAATAAATATTAAAAAAAATTATTTTTATCAAACATAGTTGTATTTAGTACTTATATTTTACAATTTAACAAAAAAATATATTATAAATTCAACACTTATAAAAATTAACACTAAAAATTCAACACCTAATTTTTTAATATTTAAAATTTTAATTTATCACTTTACACTCTAATTCAAAAAATTGTGACATGTCTCATTTATTTATTATTTTTAAATATTAATTAAATTTATGCCATAATTTGTAGGAGATAAATATAAAAATTATACATTAACTTTGATTCAACATGCAATTTGATGTATGAATTCTGATTTGGTGTAATTATACACATGATACTTTAATTGCAATTCAACTGTATACATGAAACTTTAATATTGAGTCAATTGTGCACATGAAATAAATGCATCAAATTTTTTATATTAAATAAATATAATTATTTGCGTATGCGATATATTAACATAAAATATTGTTATTATATCGATAATTGTGTTAGTGATTTGTGAAAATTGAATCAAATTAATATTTAATGTATAAAATTATACAAAATTAAAGTTCATGTGTAGTTTAGACATTATTCCTACTTTCTAAAAATAATGGTTAAAAAAGACGATATATTTTTTCCAAATAAAATAAAATTCATCATGAAAAAACGTATCTAATTAAGCCCTTTGATTAATGGTTTTCGTTATTTACCATTACTTTGGTAATGTAACCATAAATGATATCAATCAGTCGTCATGATGTTGACACGACAAATCTTGTTTTTTATGTACTTCTTTAATCATAATACTACAGTTTTACATCTTAAATTAAAATTGAAAGCATGAAATATTTGAGTAAGGCATTTTGTTTATTTTTTTTAATAAAAAGATTTGAGGAAAAAGTTTCTTTTTCAAAGTTTTTCAAAAATTTCTTTTATTTTACTCATATTTTCGCACTAAAAATAAAAAAATTAAAGCAACAAAATATATATTTATATTTGATGTTTTTCATGTCCATTTTATATTACATGTTCGAGGTTGTTAAATGTTTCTTCCAATAATATCAAGTTCATACCTGTGTTTCCTTTTTAAAGATTAACGTGTCTTATTATTACACAAACATTTATTAGTAAAACATCTTTTATTCTTCGCATTCTGTGGGTCCATTAAGAAAGTAGATGCTGGCCACAAGTTTTAAAGTTGTTCTATACCCAGGATGAAGATCGAACACTTAACATTAGTTAGGATAAAAAAACCCTTATCATCTTACCTAGCTCTCGTGATTAAGCCAATAGATAACTTTAAACAAGGTATCAATACTAATTACTAGGACGTTACTAAATAATTATTAACTAACTAAAACTAGTGGTCAGCATTTATTATAATCCCAAATAAAAATATAACTTTTATTATGATTTGGGAAACCACTTATTTATACTATTTTAATAATAAATAAGAAATAAAA
This sequence comes from Gossypium hirsutum, assembly GCF_007990345.1. Taxonomy (NCBI): domain Eukaryota; kingdom Viridiplantae; phylum Streptophyta; class Magnoliopsida; order Malvales; family Malvaceae; genus Gossypium; species Gossypium hirsutum. The sequence goes on along the minus strand of NC_053449.1, from coordinate 46,930,424 downwards.
CAAGAAAGTGCTACGTGTACAGTTGCAAAGCCCAGCTCACAAGCAAAAAGAAAAGAAAAGCAGAGATTAAGGCTTAAGCTGAAGCTATTTCTTTTTCACTTGCTGGAACCTTCATTTGCTGCTTTTGCTTTTCATGGAAGAGTTTCATTTTTTCTTTGATTTATTTGTGTAGAAAAAACATAGAAGAGATTTAAAAGAACAAAAAAAGGATAAAAATCAGATCAGATCTTTCAAAAACATTTTTTTCCTTAATTTTTATATCGCTACTACCATTTTTTTCCAGAAATTCCTCCACATTTCCCACAAAGTTTCTTCTTTTACTTTTATGGTGTGTGTTTATTTTCTTGGGTTCTCTCTCCTATTCTCGAGAGATTCGGTGCGGTTGTGGTTTGATTGATAGATTCCCACCTTCGCTCTCTGGAGTCCTTTATCTGTGGGTGCGTTTTCTTTTTCTTTCTCTTGCTTCTTAATGGTGGAAATGGAGGATTGTGGAGATCCGTACAATTGATATAGTAAATAATCAAGCATTGTATTTGTGAGAGTTTTTGAATGCGTTGCGGGCGTCTTCTTCTTTTAATAGCTTTAACTGCGCTTTTACTCTCATTTCTTAACGGTTTTTCTTTCACTAACTCCATTATTCTACTTTCACTGAAATTTGACGCCTTCGTTTTGGGGTTTTTATTTGGGTTTAACTTTAAAGGGTAGAGGTTTTAAATTTTTGGGGAATTGGGTTTTATTTTATTTATTGTTTTATACCTTCAACAGTCATGGAGCAAGATTAATGATAACTGAGAGAAAAAAAAAAGCTTATTCAATATTTTGTCCAGATCTGATCATCTCTTCATTATTTCCTGTCATGTCTCAACTCTAAATTTCATTTTAGGTTTACTTTTTGCATAAATTTTGCTGATTTTTTTTGTAGTCATTGCTTCTTTACATCAAATGATTCATTAGCTTTTGTTTTCTAATTGTTTTCAACAATGTGCAGATCATGATGGGTTTTTTACATTCTATTCAACAGTACTAATAGCTTTAAAAGATCAAAGCCTTTTCCTTTTGAGTTGCCAGAGATGTCAGGTATATTAATTAATTCTACTCTGTGTTTTTTAGTTTTATTATGAAATGCATTTATGTCCTGTTTAATTTATTGTATTGGAAAAAAAATAAAGGGGTGGAAGAAATTGGGGCAAATGATGAAAGCAGAGATAGAAGGTCTGATTTTGATAACTCTGAGGATGAGAGAAGGAGATCCAAAATTGGGAATCTGAAAAAGAAGGCCATAAATGCGTCCAACAAGTTCACTCATTCTCTTAAGAAAAGAGGGAAAAAGAAAATCGATTACAGGGCCCCTTCTGTATCCATTGAGGATGTCAGGGATGCAAAAGAGGAGGGTGCTGTTCATGAATTGCGTCAAAAGCTTCTTCATAAGGATTTGTTACCTCCTAGGCATGATGATTATCATACTTTGTTGAGGTCAGTTGTTGCTTTCAAACACAGTGGACAAGCTCTAATTTGTTCAATGTTTCACATTATATCTGCCTTACTAATGTATGCTGAGAAGTACTACTACTCTTTAAACTTGTAGATTCTTGAAAGCTAGAGAGTTTAACATTGAAAAAACAATCCAGATGTGGGAAGAAATGCTTAAATGGAGGAAAGAGTTTGGAACAGATACCATTTTGGAGGTGAGAAATGTAGACTTTGTTGTATCTCTTTCATTGCCTTTTCACTGGAGAAGAGTTAACAAATAAAACCTCAAATGAGTTGCATCACTTTTGATTAAGCCAAACAGTTTTCAGGCACCCTTAAATATTTTGTTTGCTTTCAAGATTAAGGGCCAGGTTTTTGTTTTGATGTATCTTTTTATCATACAAGTTTAACCTTTTGGCTATCAACAGGATTTTGAGTTTGAAGAGCTAGAAGAAGTATTGCAATACTATCCCCAGGGGTACCATGGAGTGGACAAGGAAGGGAGACCTGTTTATATTGAGCGGTTAGGAAAAGCCCATCCAAGTAGGCTTATGAAAATCACCACCATAGACCGATATTTGAAGTACCATGTCCAAGAGTTCGAGAGAGCTCTATCGGAGAAATTCCCTGCTTGTTCAATTGCCGCAAAGCGACAAATCTGTTCAACAACTACTGTATTGGATGTACAAGGACTGGTATTTGCCTTTTATCTTGTGCCCTTCAACAAATTGAGATTTGACAGCATTGTTCATGCCATTACGGCAGAACGTTGTTAGTCTTGTACCTTTTAGAAAATTTTGCATTGTCATTCTACTTAACAATTGTCTTTTATACGTAGGTTTAGACTAGAACTAAATACAAAAGCTTCCTTTTACCTTAATCCTTGCTATGGCCCCATTTCACCGATGACTTGAAGCAGATTTCCTAATGGAGTGTGCAATATAGCCTGTCACATCTTCTATGGAATGTTGCAATACTTCCTTCCTCTAGGATAGTTACTTTCTTTTCTTTATAGCAGCCTAACACCCCCCCCTTTCCAGCAGCCTAATGGTCCTAATGGTAGAATTATATTGATGGTTAAATTTTGTTTTCCAAGTGATTGATGTTTATTGTTTCCTTTAGAGCAGCCTAATGGTAGATTTATAGTCAGCAATTGAATGTTATTTTGAATGTAGGGCATGAAGAACTTTAGCAGGACTGCTGCAAATCTTTTGGCTGCCATGACTAAAATAGACAACAGTTATTACCCTGAGGTATCTGATCTTATCCATTCATGTTTTTACTTTCTGTTGCTAATTGGAATGTAATTCTTTTTTATATGGCTTTACAGACATTACACAGAATGTACATAGTCAATGCTGGTCCTGGATTCAAAAAGATGCTTTGGCCTGCTGCTCAGAAGTTCCTCGATGCAAAGACAATTGGGAAGATAAATGTAAAGGATATGGCTTTGGGCATTCTTCTTTTGATTCCCTTTCTCCTGCTCTGTGGTTATTCAATGTTCTATTTACTAATTTCAGGTTTTGGAGCCCAAATCTCTTGGTAGGCTACTGGAGAGCATTGATTCTAGGTCTGTTAATTACCTGTTCATTCTTGCCCTTGCGAGAGTTCACCTTGTGATCCCTCCTAAGTCCTTGCTTATTCTTCTCCTCTTTCAGTCAGTTGCCAGATTTCTTAGGAGGGTCATGCACTTGCTCTACAGATGGAGGGTGTCTTAGATCCAACAAAGGTCCATGGAATGATCCAGAGATAATGAAGGTAGCCATCCCCTTAATCAAAGTACCTGTAATATGATGTTTCCTTTTTTTATTTCCTTACATGTGGAGTGGTTGTTAGATGTGATTTTTTGTTTTATACGGCTTTTACCTGGAGACTAACATGTGTTTCCATTGATAGCTTGTACATAATGCAGAGAGAACATTTGTTAGGCAAATTACCAGAGTATCAAATGACCAGCATAACTATGAATCTTATGTTCAGATACGGCCACTAAAGGTAAGTTGCAATCATTCAGGACAATAATGTTAGGTGGTTATATCTTTTGATGCTTATGTTTCAACACAAGCTCTGTCAGGGAATGACTAGTGACACATCAGCAGCAGAGTCAGAGATCGATGACCAGTGTTCTCCAACTGAACGGAGGAGCTCTGCATTTCCTTGTTTGGCACCAGTTCGCGAAGACGTGAGTTGCAAAAGTAGGGAATTCTGTTTTATTGGTAACTGATGTGAGTTTCTGACCCTCTTAATAAGATTGATTGTGAATGCAGGTGAGGGTGTCAGATCCAAATGCTTATTATAGTTGCAATGATGGTTTCCCTATGATTGAAAAAACTATAAAAAGTGACCAAGGACTCCTATATTCACCAGATCAGTTGCCTAGTTGTAGTAATGCAGATAGCCAATCTCATCAAAGAGCATCTTTTTATTCCCAAGGTATTTTAAAATGCTATTTCATCTCAATAACCAGTTTCCTGTTAGTTATCTGGTTTAACATAGAATGTAGATAGTTAACCATGTAGTTGATGGAAGCTTTTGTCCTAATTCCCTACCCTTTAGATTTGTTTTCTAAATTGACATCAAATTTCAGGAACTCCAATCACCAATTGGATAGACAACGTCAAGGAAAAGTTTGGGAGAAGGAATATTCAGTCTTTTGCAAAATTGCTAATAGCTTTATTGGTTAGATTGGCTGCTTTTATTCGTACTGTTCGATTGGAATCATGGAGAAGACCAAACAATATACATCCTTCAAATGTGATTGGATCCAGCACAAATAGCCATTCAAATGTAACAGTGCCAGAAGCTGTTAATGAAGAAGACCATGTCCGTCCTTGTATAGAGCGTCTCCAGAAACTAGAGAAAGCATTTGAGGAACTCTGCAACAAGCCTGCTGGTATTCCATTAGAAAAGGAGAAAATGTTGATGGAATCTCTGGACCGAATCAAATGTGTTGAGTATGATCTCGACAAAACTAAGCGAGTATGGCTCAACTTGGTTCATTTAGAGAAGTCAGGTACAGAGACCTGATTTTGATTTTAATGTTGACAGATATTTTGACAATGTTGTGTCATTTTACAGGTTTTACATGGTACAGTAATGCGGCAAATTGAGATTTCAGAGTTTCTGGATAATATACGGGCGTCTGAATATCATGTAAGTTCTGTTCTCCGTAAGGCTTGATCCTATTCTAGTGTTTAGAAGATTGCATGTGTTTTAGTGCTATGTCAATCTGATAGGAGCAGCAGAAAGAAAGGGGTTACTGGTAGCTAATAAAAGATGCCATTGATTGATAATTTCACACCAAATGAAAAGGAATTTAAGACCTAATCAAGGCAACCATCTGCTTAATCTGCATACGAAAAAGAAGTTTCACCAGGTTTTATGAAATGTAATGTGGGGTGTAGCCTCTAAAGAGGGAAATGCAGATTAATTGTATAGAAATTTATCTCAAGTCACTGTTTAGTCGAATCAAGGAGTGATGGATGCTGGCATACTTGTTGGTTGTTGTTGCAGCGACGAAGATTGTTTTGTTGAATTTTTGGAGAGATTGACCGATATTGTTGGGAGGAGGCTCTAGGAGTAGAAGGTTGACGCTGACAAAGTTGATCATCCGGGGCCAGCTTTGCTTGTGGCACCACGCAGTTGATGATGAAGCATAGGGGATGGACCTTTTTTTCCTTTTTAGCTTCTTCATCTCCTTTTAATCACCTACAGTACCATGACTGAAGTTACAGTTGAGGTGTACGGATTTTTCCAAAGCACACAGCTTTGAAACTGTGTATGTAGAGAGAATACATCTATGTGTATGTATCAGTGAGATTTTCTTGCAAATTACATTCCTTTTCAATTTTCATTGTATTGGAATGAATATTACCATGTCCTGCTTTAACTGTACACACTAAAGTTGTAAAACGAAATTTTGAAGTCCATCTTCCGGTGAGACGGCCACAATTAATACAAAAGTCCAAGGGAACATATAAGTGTGTATGTACAGAATGTGTGTGTAGGTTAACATAGATCTTCCATTTGTCCAATTTGATGCCACCCACCCACCAATGATGCTTTCATGGGGGGAGAATGTGGAGTTGACAAAAAGAAGACGTGGTCTCAAATAAGCAGCACGAGCGCTGAGATGCACTGAATTTTGTTCAACTATCAGTCAAATCAATCATTCCCTATCATGCATCCATTTCATTGATGGTAATGATATATAGTCATAAAATAAATAATAAAACAAGTGTTTTCTAAGATTTTAATAGTAAAACTCATTATGTAACTGTTCAAAATGAAATGAAAGAATGGTGGGTTTTTCTTGTTCATGTTTTCTATTGAGGTTATTAATGATAGAAACTAAAATCACTTCATGGTAGGGAGGCTAAGGTGTTGGAGTTATTATTATATGCTTAGTAGGTTGGCAATGAATACATGTCCAATCCATTTACATTCTAATTTTGACAATTCATATATTTATATTATATTTGTGATTTTTTACTTAATAAAAAATTTGATAACTTTTAGTTTGCTTTATGCCAAAAGCATCAAGATAAACTTAATTAAATTGCTTGCTTTTGGATGAAAAATTTGACTAAACTGTAAAAATTTTAACGGTATTGATGTGGCCACTAGCGTAATAATCCATGAATAATTCAGAAAAATTTTAAAAAAATCAACAAATTTCAGAAAGTTCATAAAAACTTTTAGAAAATTTATCCATGTTAGAAGTGAAGTACACATAAAATGCCACATGAGTTGCCATTAACATTTTAATAGTTCAGTCAATTTTGCTGTTAAAAAACAATCAATTTGACTTATTTTTAAGGGTTGATGACGAAAATAACCCAAAAAAGAATAAGAACCAAAATAATAAAATGAATAAACATTAGGGGTTAAATTTATGTTTATGCCTAAACAAAATTAATATATTTATATGGTATTCACATTTTTAATTATTTTTATGTCATGTTTTATATCAATATAATTATATCTTGTTAGCTCATCTATAACTACCTATAAAAGCAATCCCCTAGCAATGAGATTGGAGAATTTCAATTTGTGAGCTAGTGTTGGAAATAAATTAAGATTTCAGGGGTATTTAGGGTATTGACTGATTTTTTTGAGATGAACAATTAAGAAAGATAAAAGAATAAAAGTTAGGGAACATTTAGTCCCTCAACCGGTAATTTTTCTCTACACATTAGTTTTGGTTTTCTTTTTCAATTTTGGTGTTTATGATGATGTAATACTCTGATATTATATCATGTAATCACTTAATTTTTTTAGAAAAATATAATTTTTATGTGATGACATGGCACTTTGATATCATTCCAAGTCATCAGATTAACCAAAATTGAGAGAAGTTGTCAAGTTTGAATTAATATGAGAAAAGTTAACAAGTTTCAAGACTAAGTGGGCCGAAGAAGTTTAGAAATTTCAGAAAAATTATCAAGTTTAAAGAGTAAATGGTGATTTATACCTAAAATTTACAGGAAAAAAAGAGAAATATATATATATATATATGTTTTTGTGTGTTAAGTGTTGACAATGGTATCATATTTTGTGTAATGATTGATAAATATTTATCATAGTGTGTATCTATTATGTTTATGATTTTTACCTTATTTTAATTTTTATTTTTGATAATTAGAGGTAAAGGGTGAGATTGTTAGGTTTGAACCAAAATGTGGGCATTTATGTAATTTAACCATATGGGTAAAGGTTGGGCACAAAATTTATGGCTACATGTGATGTGAGTTTTGGACCCAAACCATGGTTAATGCATGATTTCATCATTTTCAAACTTATGGTTACCATTTTTAGTTATTTGTTTTTATCAATACTGGTCCACACCCACTATTTGACTAAGGAAATATAAGAATAATACAAATACCTAATAATTATTTATTCGTTATTTTAATTCAATCGATATTGTTATTGCTTCAACAATTAATAGGGCACTAATTCGAGATTGGGAGATTATGGATAATAGTAAGAATTATATAAAAAATTATCTATAATCTATATTGTATATAAAAACGTGAGTTTGAAGAAATTTTTAAAGTGATTAATATAATTTTTGTTGTTCATTATATTACTAAATTTACCATTTTAAATATTTTTTTTATTTTTTTATAAGATTTGTCAAATTTTAAATATGAATTTTGATTTTACTAAAATATTTAAATGAGTAAATAAATGTACTTGATCATACTTATAAATAAAAATTTTGGTTTTATTAAAAAAAATATTAAATGAATTTTTAAAAAAATATCACTTTTGTTTTAGATGGAAAATTTTAATTATTTATATAATAAATAGATAAAATTTTATAAATAATACATTTACATTTACATTCACATTCACATAACCTAACCTAATCTAATATATTATAATTATACTAATTATATATAAAATATGTATGCATTTAGTAAAAATAAAAATATTTTTAAATACAAATGTAAAATAGATTTATGGGTAAAATATAAAATAAATTTGGATAATTAATATTTGTAAATATTTGAATTCTATCCATGGTCATCTTCACCCTATACTAGGGTTTTTAAAAGGGCATTGTATTTCATTTGATAAGCCTTTTGGGCCTATTTTCTGTACCCCTTTCTTCTTTTATAATTATTTAATAAAAATAAATTATTTTTTTAATATTATTTAAAATTGAAAATTTTAGTCAAACCTTAAGATGTGTTTGTATGATTATTTTGGAGGAGATTTTTTAAAATTCTAAAAATAAATTTATTTTTTATTTATTTAATAAATCAGACCGATTTATTATTAAAAAAATAAAGAACGAACAAAATCAAAGAAAAACCCACAAAGCCAGATTTCATATGGACCAACGCAGCTCAATTTTCCCGCATTTATGGGCTTATCAAAAGCATAAAGACCAGGACCAAAAACATAAAATAAAAACAATAAAACAATAAAAACCCTGGTCTGATAAAACTGGAAACCACTCAACATTTGCATAATCATTTCGACGGTTCCAGTCCCTAGGAAGAAGTTTCCAAAAACCATCACTTATCCTACTTTCCTTTCCTTTTTCCAACTTAAAGGGCACTCACCCCGACCTATCTTAGTTCGGTTCTCTTCTTCTCCGCAATCCCACCTCTGATGTTGCTTGTTCAAGAACGACCGTGACTCTTCTCTCATCGCATTCCTTGCTAAATTGTGCGCCATTAGATTTGCATATCTAGATACATGTCGAAAGATTATCTGTTGGAAATATCGTTTTTGTTGTTGAATGTTTCTTATTAATGCCTCTATCACCGATTTGTCCATCTGTTCCGATTTACTCTTTTTTATAATTGATGTTGAGTCTCCAATTATTATTGATGTGAGTCCCATTTGCTTACCCATCAACACTACTTGGAGACATGCGTGAGCCTCTGCTGAAAATGAAGAAACAACCTTCCCATGAACCGTTGTTTTAACAGCGAGGACCTCCCCAGAGGCATTTCTGGCCACCACTCCCGATACCAAATTTGCCTGAGATTCATCGAAAGTCGCATCAAAGTTTAGTTTGACATCAGACCCATCAGGGGCACACCAATTTGTTGGCTCATTTCTTTTGGTAAGATTCTTAACCTTACAATCCTCCATCTCTTTTATATAACGTTTTATCCATGCAACAATTTCTGGCCCCATACTTCTTCTTCCCTCATGGAACTCCTTATTCCTGTCTGTCCAGACCGCCCACAAGGAGCAACAAAACACGCGACATTGTAGACTGGTACTATTCTTGAACACCTAGGCAACCCATTCCCAGTTAGACAAATTCATCTCCGGTAGCACCCACTCCAAATTTAAACTAATCCATACTTATCGTGTTACATAACATTCTTTGAAGATATGGTCCATATTTTCAGTCGCTTCTCCACATTTGGGACACATCGCCTCCGACATCAATCTTTTAATTCGAAGATTAGCAAAATAGGGGATAAATTTCCATGAGATTTTCCAGATTAATATCTTAATATTCCCTAGAATGTGAATATTCTACTACTTTTTGTAAAATATTTTTGCCTCTGTCTGTAAATAACTAGGAGTAAGGTTACTTCCATGTAATATCTTATATGCACAACGTACAGAGAAATCTCCAGACGACTCCCCCTTCCATACCATAAAGTCCTCATGAAAAGGTAGAATAAATAATTATAAAATAGCCCGTTTCTTCTCTTGAAAAGGTAGAATAAATGAGTTCAAGTTTCCATTCCTTCCTATGTTCATCAATTAAGGGTGAGTTTGGATGGGCGATTAGGTGCGGTGCGTTTAACTTACTTTTTGTCTCACGCTACAGTATCGCTACAGTATTTAATCTCACCGCCACCGCTGTTTTTACACTGACCGCAAATAAACGCATCGCCCATCCAAACTCACCCTAAATCTGAAACCTTACTAATTTCGTTATTACTGATTATTGACTCCACCTTATTACTTGCATTTCTAGGAAGCCACACATCAGCCATAACTGAAATGTTCTCTTTGGTTCCTACCCTCCAACAAATCCCGTCCTTCAATAACCCTTTTGCTGACCACTCACTCTTCTAGGTATACGAAGGTAGTCTCCCTAACGTAGCATTAAAAAAATCAGCATGTGGAAAATACTTGACTTTTAGAACTTTCAATAATAATGAATCTGGATAATTACTAATGCGCCAACCCTGTTTAACTAATAATGCAACATTAAACTTAGCTAAACTACGGAAACCCATACCCCCATTCTTCTTAAGGTCGCAAAGTCGATCCCAACAACATCAATGGATCCCTTTTTTGCCACCAGAATTGAGCCATAATACTATCCAATTTTATACACAACTTACGAAGCAAGAAACAAGCCATAGTATAAGTAAGTATAGCCTGCAATACTGTTTTTATAAACACTTCTTTTCCCCTTTATGATAGGAACCTCACAATCCAATTCTCAATTCTGTGCCTCATACGATCCTTTAAAAGCTGAAAACAAGCCCTTTTTATTCTTCCCCACCACATTCGGCAAGCCTAGATACCTCTTTATATTATTATAATTTCTCACCCCAAGGATGGTAGATACCACTCGTCTAGAACATTCCAATGTGTTACTGCTATAATAAACTGTGGATTTATCATAATTGAAACCTTGCCCCGAGCATCTCTCATATTCTCTCAAAACTGATTTCATAACATGCGCTCCCCTTTCACTTGCTTCCCTAAATAAAATACAATCGTCAACAAATAATAAATGGGAAACCTAAGGGCCCCCTCTACTTGCCTTTGCACCCTGAATTAAACCTTCCCTCAAAGCAAGCCTGATAAGTGATGAGAGGCCCTCACTACAAATTATAAACAAAAAAGGACTTAAAGGATCCCCTTGCCTTAGTCCTCTCTCTGGTTTAAATATCCTTCTTGTTATCCCATTAACAATTACTGAATATGAAATAATCATACATTTCATAATGTTATCCACCCACAAAGTATGAAATCCCATCCGCAACCTCATTACCCTTAGGAAAGACCGTACGCTTTACTCATATTCAGCTTAAGCGTCATGAATCCTTTCTTTCCTACCCTTTTTTGTCGAAACGTATGAAAAATCTCATAAGCAAGTTGGACATTATTTGATATTAATTTACCCGGCACAAAGGTACTCTGAGCACCATCAGTGCAAGTTTTTATTACATTTTTGAACCGGTTCGCTATTATCTTAACAACTACCTTATAAATAACATTGTATAAACTAATAAGTCTAAAATTCTCCAAACTTTTCGGATGGAAAACTTTAGGAATCAACACAATATTGTATTATTACAGGGGTCCATAGGCATACCTTTATACAAGACGCCCAAGTAATATTTGATTACATCATTTCCCACAATGTGCCAAAAATGCTGAAAAATAAAGCCAGAAAACCATATTCCCCCTAAGCCTTTTTTGGCCTTATTTACTTTAAAGTCGTCAAGATCTCCTCCTTTGTATAATTTTCTATCCGCTTTGAATTTACTTCCTCAGAAACATATCTCTCAACCCTAGAAAGAACATGCATAGTATCTTTACTCCAATTTGACATAAAGAAATATTGAAAGTAATTTCGAGCAATTCCCTCTATCTCCCTCTCATCAGTAGTCTCTATACCATCATCATGACTTAAACTTCGAATAGTGTTTCTGTAACAACTCGATTTGGGCCTAGTCGAAACAGTAGTTTCGGGACCACAAATCCAACGAGGAAAAATTTATTCTTATTATATTTTTATGGTCTACAATTTCACAGAATAATTTCATGTAAATTTTGTTCGAAAATTTCGACGTTTGAGCACTCAATTTAGTAAAAAGGACTAAATTGTAAAAAGTGTAAAAATTGAGTTCTACATGTTAGAAGTGTCCAATTATTATGAAATTTTAATCTGAAGATCCTTATATGGTAATTAGACTATTGGTTAAGTTGGTGGACAAAAGTGGACATGGTTAGGCATGTTTCTAAAGTTTTCATTGAGGGTATTTTAGTCATTTAGTAATTAAAATGAATTAAAAACAAAATTAAAAGCCAATTTTTGTCCATCTTCAAGCTAGGGGCCGAAATTTGCATGGAGAAACCATGGCTAGGGTTTTTGAAGCTTTCAAGCTCGATTGTAAGTCCGTTCTAGCCCCGTTTTTAATGATTTTCACGTTTTTGAAATCCTTGTAACATGATTTATTTATTTCTACCATTTATTTGAGATATGATGAAGGTTTAGGTTTTGACCCATGATAGAAATTTGTGTATTTTGATGGTTAATGGTAGGTTATGCATGTTTATGGTTAGAGAAACAACTTTTACTAAGTGATTTTCGGTGAAAATGCATAAAAAGACTAATTTGTAAAAAGATTGTAAAATGTGTGTAAATGTGCGAATAAGTGAAAATTGTGGACTGCTATAGTTATGAAAATGGTTCGGCTAGGCCTAAAATGTAAGGAAATTGAATTAGAGGATGAATAATATATGAAATTAAAGCTTAATGAGTCTATTTTCACATAAAAGAAACAGAGCAAGCAAAAAAGTTTTATATTATGAGATATTTGAATTTTAGTGAGACAGAGCCAAAATGATTTCGAAATTCCCTATTTTGACTTTGGAAAATCATTAAAAATTGTAAAAAAATAATTATGGGCTAAACTTCATATGTTTAGAATTTTGAATTCAAAAGAAACAAACGAGAACATTATCCGAATTCTATAAAATGAGATAATTAATTTTTAGTGAAGAGGGGTCAGAACTATCGAGCAGTGAAACAGGGGAAACTTTAAAAAATAAACTGTACTTATTGGATAAGCCAAAAATTTTGAAAATTTTATGGTAAAAAGATATATGAGTCTAGTTTTGGGGAAAATTAACGGATCTTAAGTTGGAGCTCTGTAGATCGAGATATAAATAAATTAGTGACTTTGACTCAAACAGACAACTTGAATTTATATACAGGAAAATAGTGAAAGTATGGATAATGTGGTTTAAGTGTGTTATATACATTAAGGATGTGGAATGGAGAGGAGGAGGAGAAAAATTGGAAAATATATGAATTATTTGTCTATAATTAGTCATATGTTCGATTATAATTAATAAATGATGAAAAAGAAATAACGCTTATATTTGTGTATTATTGGTTATGGTTTAAGCTCATGTGGGAAAATAAAGTTTCATAGTATGTGTGTATGGTATATTGGGTATATGATTTGGCATGAAGTAATGTCATGAATGGTTTATGAATTAACTCATGTTGGTAAGTTTGATACATGAACAACTGTTGTGCTCATCCATGCTTATAATGCTTATGCTATATGTTTATTTGGCTAACATATTTGGTGTATATGCTTAGGCTTTGGCCAAGTTGTGGCTGGATTATGCCACGTTAAACTTATAATTATGCATTGAAATGGTAAGTGCCTAAATGGAAATATGCGTGTGATCAAGAAAGGGGTGATAAGATTTAAATTATGTAATCTCTAGTGAAATGGTTTATCATGTGGTTGGTTCCAAAAAGAATTATGTTTAAATGCACTAGCTTGCGACTATAGTTGAATGATATGTATAGGAAACGGGTATAGAAAGGTAATGAAATAGTAAGTTCATACTTGAAGTGTAAAATGACGAAAACGGGGATAATGAGTTGAATTGATGTTGTTATTTAAGCTAAATTGATATTTTCATTGCAAAATTAAGAATTTCATAGATGTGTTAATGAATGGTATAATCAATAAACATTGAGTTAAATGGTAAATACGTATTAGTATTGATCTTAATGATATTGAATTGTAAGTGAATTAAAAGGAAATTGCCAGTGATATAATTTGAATTGTAAGCATGAGAAATTGTGAAATGAATGAAAAGGAAATGAAGCATTGAATTGCATGAATATGTATCGAGTCTAGTAGGCCCTATTTATTATAAATATAATATTTTGAGGATATATAGTGAAGAATTATAATAGTATGTTAATAATTTGAAATTTTTAATTTAGATGAAATTTTATAACTCGATTCAATACGTTTACAAGTGTATGTGTTTTGGTAATGCCTCGTACCCTATTCCGGTGTCGAATACGGGTAAGGGGTGTTACAGTTTCTTCTTCTTCTTTGCAAGGCGTGACTGTGAAAAAAGTTATATTTTTGTCACCCAATTTCAACCAATTAGCACGAGCCCTTTGCTCCAAACACATTTCATCTTTATCAATATTAAGATTGATGTGAATTTTAGCATCAATCAAATCCACCATATTCTCAACAATTTTGTCTTGATCCAAAAGGACTTTTACTTTCTCTGCCAACTTGTTTTTACGTCCTTCCCTTCTTTACCTCATCACGACAACCCATCTCCTTAATCTCTACTGTAACTCTTTTAATTTCTTCAAGACATTGCCTCTAGCAGAATGCCATAGACTCTGTACCTCTTCCTCAAAGGACTCTTTCTTAACCTACCATGCAAAGTTAAATTTCCTTCTAAACATAGTATTTAATCTTGTGTCTATATTAACCAGAAGAGGGTAGTGATCTGAGAAAGAATGTGAAAAATATTGAATCACTACTAAAGGAAACATATTACTCCACTCCAAATTAGCCACTCATTTGTCAAGCCTTTCACGAATATTAGTCTCCGAAAAATTCCCTCTTTCCATGTAAACCAAGTTCTCGAATAACCAATATTTATTAATTGGCAATTAACCAAAACATCCCTAAAGTCTACCGTCCTCTTCTCTTCCTTTGGTACATCGCTTACATTCTCAAAGGAGTATAAGATTTTATTGAATTGCCATATACCATCCATGACAACCCATGAGAGCAACTTAAGTTTCTCAACAAATCCCACGAAACCCCTCTACTATGCGTATAAAGGGAGTCGTAAAACCCGGTAAACCTCTATTCCTTTTCCCCATCATATTCTTTTAAGATGACATCAATGTGATAATCAAAATAACTTTTTAATTTAACTGTAGCATTTTCCTTCCATGCTAAGCATAATCATTTTCTTGATTCAACCACAGATACCTCAATCCCATTTAAAAAATCACACCTCCTTTTAACACCTTCCATTCGCATTTCACTTAACTTAGTCTCCATAAGGAAGACAATCTAGGGATTGTACAACTTCAACACATGTCAAAACCTTCTAATAGCCCTTGAACTCCCCAATCCACAGACATTCCAACTACATATTTTCATTACGATCGGTTGGCTTGCCCCTTGGCAGTTGCTGATAAAAAATGGTTTTTTTTCCAACACCCTCATATTCCTAATAACTAATTATCCCACCCCATCCCCTTCCAAAGGTTTATCGCTCTCTTTTCTAAGCTTTTTTTCCCGTCTCTTTCTTCCAGTACACGAACATCCGAATCATGATCTATGTTTGATTGACCTAATATTTTTGAAGGATTGCCCTCCAAACTCGAAACCCGATTCATATCTCCCTCCAAATTACACCCAGAATAGGGTTAATAAAACTTCTAAATCCACCTCTATCTGCTTCTTCCCAATTGCGCCTTTCCAAATCAGGCCCCTCATGAAAACTCTCCCTTTTCACACTACCCTCATCTTCTCTCAGCTACACACTGTTCATTGTAAAAGCACGTCGAGATTGAACTTTCAGTGTTAAGTCCCAACCCATCTCAGTTACTTTAAACCCCAACTCCATCTTAGCTTAACAGTAAGAGTCACTATGCCCTAACCGGCCACAGAAAAAACAAAACAAAGTTAATCATTCATATTTAAAGTTAAGATACGAATAATTCCTTGATGAAAATAATATATTCTTTCTCCTCAAAGGATGCTTTACATCTAATTGAACCATCACACGCAAATGATTTCGCAAACCTCTCCCGGATTGGCATCACCGTATTCTAAAAAATTCCCAAGAATAAAAATCCCCCATTTTCCTCGCCAAAGCCTTAGAAAATATCCTGGAGGTACCTCATGAATTTGAACCCAAAAATTTGCAAAGATCAGTGGCACCTTTAACGGATCCTTATGTTTCCTCAATGATATAACATCAAAATGTGGTTATTAAAAGTCCATGAAGACCCTTTTTGAACACTCTCCAAATCTATCCTATGAAATAATCTATACAGAACCTTTTCTCACCTAGATTCAAGATTTGAACCCCTTTTATTGGATGCCAAAGATTTTCTATTGTGCTTCTCATTGCTGGAAAGTGTAACATTTGTTGTTAAAAAACACCTTACCAAACAAAATTCTTCTTCCTCAATAACCAGATCAGACTTTATCGATGCTTGTAAAACTTTCTCTTCCTCGTTATCCAATGACAACGCAGCAAACCCCTTTCCATTTTGTTATACTGCGCTAAATAGACACCCACAATTAGAAACAAAATCGTGAACCCTAACCTCATCACCACCGCCCAGACCTTACGAAAGCCACAAAGAAACACAAAAACCCTAAAACAAAAAGCTGCTAGAAATAACAGACAGAAACATGCTAGGATAGTAAGACTTCAAAACCGTTGTTTGGATAATAATAATGAAAAATTTTAAAAGATGATTTAGATAACTCAAATTTCTTTTTCCAAATTTCATTTTGTGGAGTGCGCTTCGCATTTTCAGACCTCTTCAAGCATTTTTCGTTACCTGTATCGCGACACGAGGACTTCAGAATTGTAACACCCCGAACATTGCCGCGACGATGAGGTTTCTAACGTTACGATAATGGTGAATACAACGTTGTGATGATGTGACTTTTTCCCCAAGTAATTCCTTCTTTTTTGCAGCAAAGTATGATTACTTTTCTGAGTTAAACTTTAATTACTCTAGCACAATTCTAGTCATATTAGGTCACGAATTTTAGCCTAGTTAAAGGCCATAGTAACACTAGAATTAAAAGATAGAAAATACAAAATTGAGAGGAAAAATAAAGAAAGAGTTTTGTGGAAATTTTGTGAGAACTTTGTATTTTAGGTTTGGATTTGTTTTAATTCTTCATCTTGTACTCTTTCAGTTTTGCTCATTAGTGAAGTTTCTTTTGCCCATGGTTTTTATCTTCTTTGGAGGAGTTTTTCATGTAAAATTTGTGTTTGATCTTCTCTACCTTTTCTGTTTCATTGATTATACGGGTTGATCCCCAACAAATTGGTATTAGAGCTTGGTTCGGATTCTATATTTAACCCGTTCAGAGATGGCGACAATGAGATACGATATTGAGAAGTTTGATGGGATCACAAATTTCAGTTTCTGGTAAGTTCAGATGACAACAATTTTGGTTCAGAACGATCTGAAGAAGGCCGTTACAGGGCAAAAGCCCGCGAATGCGAATTAGATAGAAAGGGATGCGTTTGATGAGAAGACGCTATCTACAATTCAATTATGACTTACAAATGTGTTACAAGAGGTGCTCATGGAGAAAACGACGTTAGCCTTATAGAAGAAATTAAAAGCTCTCTACATGACAAAGTCTCTCACAAATCGTTTAGTATTGGAACAATGCTTATATGTAACACCCCTAACCCGTCTCTGTCGCCGAAATAGGGTCACAGATATTATGAAAATTAACATATTCAATAATATTTAAACACAATTCAAAAATCAATTTAAATATCATAAATCAATGTCCAATCAATAATCATAGCATTCAAATAAACCTATGAGACCATAGAAACAGTTCAGAAACAAATAGGGACTAATCTGAAACAAAATAAAAAAATATGGAAAAATAAAAATAGGGGTCACACGACTGTGTGACAAAGGCCAGCCTGTGTGGCTCAAAGACATGGCAGTGTGGCTACCTCACACGCCTATGTGACTACTCCACACGCCTATGTGCTTAGATCGTGTAACTAATTGTGACAATGTGAAAAATTCTGCACCTTAAATTAATAAGACACACGACCGTGTGAGGTGGTTGTGTGTGTCACACGGCCATGTGGCAGCCCGTGTTCCAGGCCGTGTGCACCCAAAAAGACCCTTAATGCCAACCAATTCAACATCCATTTCTTGGACACCAAACCAAACCTTTTTCAATAATTTTCACATGGTTAAAACACATTGAAATATACCTAAAACATGCCAAAATCATTCATCCTATGTGTCTAACCAATATGCCATCACTTGGCACCACACTTCAAACATTGAAACATAATCCATTCAAGTGCAACTACTTAGCATTTCATACTTCTTAAACTATCAAATTTACCTCATTTATTATGACCAAAATCATCAACCAAGATTTACCTAGTTACCTAAGCATTTGTACCAATTCAGCCATTCCATTCACTTTCAATCCCACCATATTTCAAACACTTCCAAGAAACATATACCAAACAACTAAAGACATACATATATGGACATATATAAGACAAATCCAAAGATATATATATATATATATATGCTTAAACTAAGTTTAAATAACATCATTATAGCAAAAGAACTTAAATGCTCCTAGAACATGCCACTTATAACCTAAATTAGAAATAATCACATCTTATATCGAATTGTTGAATAGATAGTGTGGTCTCCAAAAGTAATCCAATCAACAAATCGAATCTAACAATCTACAAAGAAGAAAAACCAAAACAATGTAAGCTTGCATAAAGCTTAGTAAGTTTGTGATAAACTTAAACTTTGACTTACCAAAAAGGATGTAATAAAACATTTTACAAGATAATTCAATGTCCTGGTCATGAGTTGGTTAATTTCCTATACACATCACAAGTCTCACAAGATTACTGAGTTCATATATAAAACATGTAACTTTATCATGTCATCAAACATATACCTAAAAACTCATTTGGTACATAAACCAACCACTACATATTCATTTACCATTTAAGATCTTTATTCAAGTATATATTACAAATATCCATTTTTCACATATTTATATTCCTAAAAGTATTTCGTATAAACACTTTATATATTCGTTTCATATATCTATATTCATAAAAATTTTTTGTAGAACCATTTCATCTAAACATTTCATTTTACCATTTAACACATATTCATTCATTAAATCTTGTACTTACATTTCTTTCCTATACAACACAACCTCACAAGGCTAGTAGGTATCGCAAAGAAACATATAATTCCAACAAATAATGGAACATGAAATAATAACATAACAAGTACATATTATATCCATCATGTGTTCGATAAACATAACTTCCCATTTCAAGTATTTATATCAATATCTTCCAATTCACATGTCTTGACCATATAACATTACATATATGTACATATTCGTTTAAACCTTTATCACCCGTTAAACCAAATGAAATAACATCGGATACTCGAGAATTACTCACACAAGCTGTGACTATAACATGTAACCGTTTATGTTTACAAGATCTGCGAAATGGGTTTACTCACAGGAGTTGTTGGTCGGGATGTTAGGCTACACGATGATGCTCACACGAGTTACGAAGAATCCGTAACAAATGTAGAACCCCGACCATGAGTAAGACATCCAAGACCAACACCCGAACTATAATAACCCTAATGACATGTCATTTGGATCCTAAGCATTCACAAGGTTCATACGGGCCAATATCCATTCCAATTCGTTTAAATTTCTCCATATCATACCATAACAAGAACGTATCCATATAGTTTCTATTTATGATCATAATCATTAACTTAGCTAACATGGTAATTCAAATCATTTCATTAATTACTATATATATTAATTAATCCAATTCATCACTTATCAATTATCAAACAAATGCACTCAATCACAACATATATGGATCACCATTAAATCACAAAGCAACAATTAATTAGTCAAACTAATTTATGAACTTACTTAAATTGATTCTGCAGCAAACACGACTCTAATGACTAATCAACAGATTTTCCTTTTTCCGCATTTGCCTATCAATTGATTTGCTTCTTGATCTATATATAATAATTTAATTCAGTTATCCAATTCAAATACTTCAATTCATGTAATTTATCCTTTATCAAAAGTTTACACTTTTAGCCTGAACTTTCACCTTTTATTCAATTTAGTCTCTAAACCTGTAACTTCAAATTTAACATAATTAAACTCAAATCATGTTGACCGAATATTTCATAGTCCCTATACAGCCCATATTTATTACATTTTTACAAGAATTTCACGAAATTTTACTATTTTAACAACTTAGTCCCTAAATACAAAATTAACAAAATTTTCTTAATCAAATAGTTTTTGAACATTTCATAGCTTCCAAATCTAACAATTTCTTTCAAAACATATAAGATTCATCGATGACAAGTTTTAAAATCTTTACCAGTTTTGAAACGGAGATACAGATCAACGATCTCAAAAACATATTAAATAGCAGAAAAGGTTGTAGTGGTCTCATCGACAACTCTTAATTTAAACTTGAAATTTAGAAGTAAATTAATAATTTGTTAATAAGTATGCAAATATAGAATTATATTTCTGTATAATGATAGATTTGTAATCATATTAAAATTTAATGTTATATTTTTTGAAAAAATAATTTATATTATTATAAGTTGAATGATATGAGGTATACATGATCACCACAATTGTTACATAGGTAGTAGTAGCCGAATTCACTATTTTTCATACATTCTTTAATCGACCATAATATGTCTAATTAGGTGAAAACACTACTTGTGAGAAATGTGTTATTTTCCCGTCCGGAGTCCATAAAATCAAATAACACTTTATTGCCTTTTACGATCTCCATTTCTGTTAAACTGCTGCTAAGTGGATTTCAAATGCCACGTGTCATAAACATTTTTCCCTCATAAAAATGAAAACACCCTCCTCCTGCTCGTCTTCTTTCTTCATCTCCCTGAATTCATTCGAGTCGGTCCTGTGGAATAAGGAGTGAAGGTTACAGGGCAAATTCGTGGTGAGACAGAAGAATGGTCCCTGATGCAAGACATGTTGGTGTTGGTAAGGGATGAGATGGAAGAACTTGATGCATCTCGTGATTTTTGGGAAGCAGATTCAATCTCTGCAATCTGCTGTAAGATTTATTTCATAATTAGCTACTTCATCCCTGGAACTATATATATTTGTACTTAATAATGTGTGTGTTGGTTTGATTAGGTGAAAGAATGAAGACAAAAAGCAATGTCATGGGAGTTAGAGGCACAAATCTATGTGGAGATTGAGGTAAGGAAGAGATAGAAAAACAGGGAGGCGCCAAATTGCATCACCCATCAAGCAAGAAGCACAAAATGAAACAGAGAAGAGGGTGCTTGTGTGCCACTTGAAGGATCTCTTTAAGAGATGGAAGACGAAAGCCCCAAACAATAGCAATTTCTCGACAAGCCCTTCTCACTTATCTTTGCCCTCGTTGATAGAAAATAATAGCAATCGAGTTTCAATTTAGGGTTTGATTAGAGGCTTTGAGTCGATTTAGGGTTTGTGATTGGAAAATATACCTGATACATGATTTAGGGATTTCACTGGAAAGCTTTTATTTATTCAATTAAGTTACTTAAGCGGAGTGAGGGTGAGTTTGAATGTATGGTGTGTTTATCTGCTGTTAGTATAAAAATAGTGGTAACGGTGAGATTATACATTGCGTAAATCAAAAAGTAAGTTAAACGCATCGCACTGCACCTTACCGTCCTATCCAAACTTACATTGAAATTTAGTTTAGATGGGCAGTCCGTTTACCTACGGTTAATATAAAAATAACAGTGATTATGATATTAGATACTTTATCCTGAGACAAAAAAATAAATTAAACACCGCACCTAATTGATATTAATATTTAAGAAAACATCCTTCAAATTGCTATAAATTTTGATGAAATAAATCTAAAACTTAATTAGAGAGATAAACTATTTGAATCTGTAATTCAATATTAAATATCATTTTCATCCTTACTATTCAAACCATTAACTTGAATAAAAATTCATCAGAGTTAGTAGCTGGAAAAGGAAAAAAAGAAAAAAAAAACAGAGATGAGCTGTTATCAATTTTCAGTGATAACAAAAAACACGGTTTTTCCTTCTTCCCTGTCTTTCTCTGTCTTCTCTTACTTTTTATATTACTCTCAATTCCCATTAAAACTTTCAATCTTTCAGCCATAATTAAGCTTCTTCCCTTCAGAAAACATCGACTGAAGCTGCTCCAAGATTAAAGAAGCTTCAATTTATAATACTCTGCCCCTTAAACTAGCAAAGCCTGATCTGCTGCATAATCGTCTAAAGAAAAATTGATGGGGATAAATAAGTTGCTGTGTTGGTTTGCAGTTTTCTTCTTTTTGTTGGGTTTCTCTGCTTGCAGTTCGATTTCTGGTATTTTATCAATAAATTCATAGCTTCTCTTTGTTTGTTGTGAAACCCATTTTTTTTTCTGATATGCGACGATTTGAATGAGTACAGATGGTGTTTTTGACTCTTTCACTTCTACTGGAAGGCACCTCCTTCAAGCTAAGAAAGGTTCTTTTTTCTATCTTTTTCCTTTGTTGGGTTCAGTTTTGTTTACATTAAGATAATAAATATTTGCTATCAGATCTGATTCCTTGGTTTGGATATTTCAATTCTTGGTGTTACTGTGAGCATATTTGAGATCTTGCGACCTTTTAGGCTAATACATGAGTTTGTAACACAAATGAATATGATTAGGCTATTTCAAAATCTTGAACAGAGGGAGAAAGGGATTGAAGGGTACTTTTTCATTTTTGTTTTTGGGCGGTTTAGATCTTGAAAGGAGCAGAAAGGGCTTCAAAAGGATTGGTTTTCTGATTTCCATGAAACTGAAAAAAATCTGCTGATTAAGGGTTACTTTCATTGATGCTCTGCTTGAACTGAATAAAAAAAGGGTATCTGACTGTGTTTTCTAGGTTTATCCCATATTTTAAGAACCACCTAAGGTTATCATTTGTCAAGCCATTCTTTTCGTAACACAACAACATATATTCAGTTTATTTTCTCTTTTGTGTTCCTGTAAGTTAAATATATTCTTATATGGGGTTTTCCATTGGTATCATTCATTTGATGTATGGCTGTTAGTATTTGTCCTTTTTCCTTTGCCAATTTCTCCTTCCATCGTAAGGGAAATATTGAAAGTGCATAGTAATGTTCTTTGTAAGGACACCCTATACTTAATGCTGATTTTTCTTTTGGTACAACAAAGATTTGAACCCAGGTTAATTCTGGGAATTGAACACCCAGCCAATAGGCCAGAACTTCGGGTTCCTATAGTTAATGCTGATTTTGTGAGTCCTATTGTTTTATTTTCTTTGTGCTAAAGGTGACTCAACCAAATGCGGCAAATGTTAAAATCAACAGATTTATGTCTTGAATTAGATGATCACCCTTCATTTTGATTTGTGCCTGACACGAAGTTGGCAATTGGTATGGGGACAAGAGCCTCCAATGACCCTCTAAATGCGTAGGAAAACTTTAAAAAACTTAAAACATACTCATGTTTGACACGTGCACGTATTGAACACTTCCATTTGAGTCCGAGTAACATAGCACCTAATACCTTGAAAGGGATATATGATTAAACTTTTGACATACTATTTCTGATGCATCATTTGCAGCTTGCCCTGTTAACTTTGAGTTTCTGAACTACACAATTATCACAAGCCAATGCAAAGGACCAAAGTATCCACCTGAAAGTTGTTGTTCTGCATTCAAGGAATTTGCTTGTCCTTATGCAGAACAGATCAACGACTTGACGACCGAATGCGCTTCAACCATGTTCAGCTACATTAATCTTTACGGGAAATACCCTCCTGGTCTTTTTGCTAGTGAGTGCCGTGAAGGGAAAGAAGGGCTCGCTTGCCCTGCCTTATCGCCATCAGCATCAGCATCGGAGAATGCTAATGGTAGTCAACAGCTGATACGTAATCCTTGGATGCTGGTAATGGCCGCAATCATAGCTGCAGCTATGTTGTTATGAAAGCCTGGAAATGAATTCCGATTATTCCATTGTTTGATTTTTATATAATATTTATATTATTTTCCCACTTTTAACGCTGAAGAAGAGTGCAGTATTTTGATTTCATACACCAGGTTCTTTCTTGGTGCATCCTTTTATTTGTACTTGAAATGTTGTAGAAATAATATACTTCATTTGGTTTTGCGTGGACAGACATCAAGTCTAGTAGTATTAGGAGATTTCAAGTCGGTTTCTACCACCTAAGTCAAATTGGGAGAGTTGTTTACATTTCGTCATTCTTATTTGGTTTGATTGAACAATGGAGACCAGAGCATGGACAAAGTCAAAGTGAAGAAAACTAGATTGTGAGGTTAAATTATAAAAAATTAAAACGAAAACTAATGCATAATGTTAATCTTTGATAAATCATTGTATAAATGTAATATTATTACAAAATTGTTGAAGTTACTTATAAGGTTGAAATTGCGAGGTTGATACTATCCTTTTTATTAAGGTCTTCCTTTACTTCATTAGTAAACTTTCTTTTAAATTATTTTTCATTAATGTTAAACATTTAGAACAAATATATTTAAGCCTTCAACGCAAAACTTGTTAATAAATCAATATGTTGTTACCTTAAATTGCTTGTTTGCTTAATATGAAAACTGTAATGGAAGTGTTTGATGGCAGTGGCCATTACGGCTTGACACTGTGAAAAATTGTGCAAACAAAACTAAATAACACCAATGATTCGCAAAGCTTGTTAATAAATCAATATGTTGTTACCTTAAATTGCTTGTTTGCTTAATATGAAAACTGTAATGGAAGTGTTTGATGGCAGTGGCCATTACGGCTTGACACTGTGAAAAATTGTGCAAACAAAACTATATAACACCAATGATTTGTTTACGCAGTTCGGTTTTCCTAAATTTGCAGAGCATAGCTCAGTGAGTAATTCCACCATCTTTAATCCACAATACAACAAGTGATTTGCACTCTATCATCTCACCTTCATACCTAAAGACTAAAACACTCACCTACAAATCCTCCCCCTGAGAACTTGGGCAATAAACATTCAACAATGTTTACAATTCAGTTTGCGCTCTCTTACAGATTAGAATGCACTCAATAAGCTCTCATCCAAAACTTAGACAAGCGTCAAAGCATATATCAATTTCGGCTTGCTAACATAGAATCTAAGTGAATACAAAGTAACTCTTTGAAAATAGCTATTACAATTGCAACATTCAAAGCACAATCAATCGAAGATATACTCTCCATATTCAACAATGTAATCTCGACCGAATCTCCACATTCCAGAGATTGATTTGATTCACTCGAGTTCAATTCAATTTTCAAAAACCAAGGATTGATTTCCATAAATGGACCAAAGTATCTTTAATATAACAACACATTATCAGGTCTAAAGATTTTCTTCATTAAATTGCCAAGCTAAAAAAGGTAAGTAATAGTGGCAGCCTACAGTGGGCACTGTCGAGTGCCACTCAACTCCATTAAGCATATCTTGCCTCAACATAACATACAACCAATAATTTTCTTTCACCAAAAATAAAAATCACTGAAGTATTTTTTTTTATATCATGAGAATACAGTATTCAAACAATAGAAGAACACTAGCAATAACAATTTTTAAATAAAAATGTCAAATTTCTAAGGGTAAACTACACTCATGGTCACTTTTGTTTACCTTAGGTTACATTTCAGTCACTTATGTTTGAAATGTTACGTTTTTGTCAGTTATGTTATCGTGTTGTAACATTTTAGTCACTGAGCTATTAATTGTCACTAACGGTGTAACGGTAAGTTGATGTGGCAAGTTAAATCATCATTTCAAACAAAAATTTTAGGGTAAATTATACAATCGATCCCCATATTTTTTTTATTTTGAGCAATTTAATTTTTTTTATGTTCTTTAATTTTTTTTCTTTATTTTCCATTATCTTATGTTTCTCCCTCTATTTTCTTACCTTCTCCATTTCTTTTAACATATCAAGAAGTCGAATTGGCAGTGAATAAATAAGTAGGAAGTCAAAAACCATCATTGCCTATAACCAAAACCCATAAACCCATACCATGCTGTTTTCTTCACCGCCAATTTGACTTCTTGATATGTTGAAAGAAATGGAGAATGTAGGAAAATAGAGGGAGAAGCAGAAGAGAATGGAAAATAATGAAAAAAAAAGAAAGTTAAAAGAACATAAAAGAAAAAATTAAATTGCTCAAAATGAAAAAAATATGGGGACCAATTGTATAATTTAACCTAATTTTTTTTGTTTGAAATGATGATTTAATGCGCCACATTAGCTTACCGTTATACCGTTAACGACAACTAATGGCTCAATGACTAAAATGTTACAACACGATAACATAAGTGACTAAAACGTAACATTTCAAACATAAGTGACTAAAACGTAACCTGAAGTAAACAAAAGTGACCATGAGTGTAATTTACCCAATTTCTAATCAATATTCAAGACAATCAATATTAATTTATTCAAGGATTTGTATTAATCAACCTCTAAAATTTATTATCCATCAATATGTTAGTAATCTTATACAAAATCAATATCCTTAAATCATTCAATCGATAAAAAAATTGAATCTTACATAAAAATCTCCTTCTATCACAAAAAAGCCACAATCCTACAAATTCTAAAGAGAAAGTGTGAGAAAATAAAAGAAATTTGAAAAAAAAAGTGAGAAATATTAAAAGAAAATAAAAAATGGAGATTTTTAGGCTTTAATGGGTGGGTAATGAATTTGTTTTTATATAAAATAATTTATTTTATAAAAAATTCTAAAAATTTTTGGTGGGACCATTTTTCAAATGTTTTCTAGGCAATAATATAAATTGAAATATTTTTATATAAATATTTTTTCCTACAATTTAATAACGTTAGAATATGTAGTGTTGTTAACGGGGCTTCCAACATAAGAATGTCTTATTGAGCACAATTTAAGGTAGATCCTTTACGAAACTTTTAGAATTGGTACTGACCTTTTAGTTGATTACAAAGGGTTTCGAGTGAAGTTAGATTAGTTGAACTCCATTGAAATTGCAAAAGTATGCAAATACAAATCTATTAATTAAGAACACTGAATTTCATTGAATGTAATCGAATGCAACAACAATCATATCTCTTAATCGGCTCACCGGTTGATTTCTCGAGGCATCCATGTCAAGTCCCTTATATAGCATGTATGATTCAAGCGCCTTCTAAATCTTTTCCATTAATCAATGCAACAAGAGATGTTATTGGTATTGAAAAGCATTCTAAGATATTATACAATATGATATTTTTACTTTGTGATGGTTTGGAAGGGATAAATGTTAACCACAATATGTGTATTCATACCAATGATTATAGAAGCAAATAGTAATCGTTCATTTTATCAACCGATTCACACACCGCCATACAATGTATCCTATATAGATATGTCAGAGTGGCGAAGTCTAGTTGAATCTATCAACCGCCTCAAAATCCTTTAATAGAAGAAGAAACATGGTATGATCTTGTTTTCAAACACTGACAATAACATTTATTATGTAAAAGTCAAAAACTCAATTTATTTAATATTTTTTGTCATTTGTTAGTGATTAAATTTAAAAATTTTTTTATGTTCATGTTGTGTTCATATTCATGTCATTTTCTACTAACAAAAGTGTTATAAATTTATATGGCTTAATTAAACAAGAGGCTTCTAAACTTTTTTTTATTGAATTGAGTACCTAAACTATAATTCCATAACCAATTGGCTCCTACTGTCTTAAAAAAAAAGCCAAAACCAATCATGAAGTGCCACATCATTAAAATTCAATTAAATAAAAAAAATCCCTGTCCCCCTCCTCCTTTTCATCTTCTGCCTCCCTCCTTCCGTCTCTCCCTTCCCTTCTCTCAAATAGGAGGAGTCTAGTGAATGTAGGGAAGAAGAAAAACTAGGAAAAAAGTGAAAAAAAAAGAAATGAAAAGAATGAAAATAAATAAGAAAATAAATGTGTCATGTGTCACAATTTGATTAGTTTTGACTTTTTTAACGGAGTGTAGAGATAGGGGCCAATATTGGTTACAAAATTAAAGTTTAAGTATCCAATTCGAAAAAAAATTGATATAGATCTTTACATGTTGATTGTTTTATATAAAATTTGATTTGGTTGTACATTGTTGCTGTGTCATATTGTGTTGAATTTTAATGATTTTTCTATTGTTGTTTAAAAAATAAAATAAATGCATTAATGGAAAAATAAAATAAAAAGTATTCTTTACGTCCACTTTACAGTCTTTTCGAAGTTTATAGTTATATTTGTAAATGTATTAATATCGTAATCTTTTATTCTCTCTGAATATAATGTTTTTATTCTGGTATTGGTATGTTTTAGTTTTAATAAAAAATATATTATATATACCTCTATTACGCACAAATAAATATGTTTTAAAATAATTGAAAGGTAAAACTAAAGTGTTTTAAAATATTAATACGTATTAAAATGACTGGAATTTTAAAGAAAGAAAAACAAGATGAAAATGTTAAAATATTGACTAATCACTGATTTTGGAGATAAAGAATTGAAGGCACCGATGCGGATGTGGTTTGCACGACCATCACACCCCAATTTTCATGGATTTCTGCACCCAATCAATTTTTATTTTATAAACTTTAATTATTTCGCTTACATTCAATTTTAGATTTCATACATTTTAGCTTCTTTGGGTTTAAAGCTCAAAATTTTTACTCTTCATTATTTTAATTTTGGTATTTTTTGAATTTAAATTATTAATCTTTTGTAATCAAATTTGAATTGAAATCAGATGTAGTGCAATTTAACTTCTCTAACTCATTGTCCTTCATCCACTTCAATGCAAATTACACGTGGGATCGAAAACGGAAATAAATATCACTCTACGTTGGGATATATTGTTCCTTGCAGAAACACTTCATGTTGAGAATGTTGTGGAGTTAAGCTTTGTAAGGTTGGTAAGATTCTACAGTTTGCTTTACTGTTGGGATGTCTTGGAGTGCATGGTTTGGAGGCTCAAATACGAATATTGTTAAGAATTTCACTTCACTTCTTAACCTTTCTTTGGAGCACAAGTGTTTTTTTTTGTCTTTCCCTTTTCTCATTGAATCAAACTATACACTTGTGTCACGGGCCAAAGTGCAAAGCCCGTGACCGTTGCACAAGATGCGCCCCATGGAGGTCTATCGATTAGATGGGGAACATTTAGCCCACGAGAGCTGGCCCGATTCAAAGAAATATTGGAGAAGCCTATCAGATTGAAGCCTGGTTGGCCCGATAATGAAGACATGGCAACTTAGGCTAATATAGTAACTAATCTTAGAATATAGAGGGAATCATATCTTGTAAAGATTAGATTAGATTTGATATGACATATCTTGTAAATCTCTAAAATAAAGGGATATGGTTAATCTCGTCCGTCGATGTAAATGTATTTTGACCGTCGATTTTGGGGGAACTTAACTATAAATAGAGAGCCTCCCATTCATTTGTACTCATTCCATTATATTCTGAATTCTTAAGAGTAATAGAATTCTGAGAGCATTTACTCAAACACCTTGTGTGCATTCTTTTCTGTGGCTTTCTGTTGTTCTTTGGTTTAGCTTCTTTTGGTATAAATCGCTTCCGCTTTTCAATTTGGTGCCTTGGAGGAGTTCTTAAAGAATCTTCACTTCAGTTAAGGTTGACTTAGGCGAGTTTGGACGAACGGATTGCCTAAGGCAGCACAGTTCGCGAGACAAAAACTCTAGCCTTGTGACAGTTGGTATCAGAGCTTTTGGTTCGAAGACACTGTTGGGATGTCGAAAGAAGTTGTTGGTCAGGGTGAGCCAATGGAGACCCGAGGAAGGGCCAAAAAAGCGAGTCGATCAAGGGACTTATTGTCAGCTTTGGAGGATCGAGTCGTCACTCTCGAGGAGTCCATGGGGGATGTCAAGGAGAGGATCGACGATGTCGATGATAGACACAATGATGGATTGTGAACATTGCAAGAGCAACTTAGGGAATTTGTGTGGGATACTATCGGTTCCTCGGAGAATAAGCTGGTTGGAAAGGACGATGCTCTCGAGGTTTTGGTGACAGATCTAAAGGAGGAGATCAATGAGCTTAAGGAGGAGCTCAAGATTTTCAAGGCTGCCATAGGGAATGGAATGTTGGCTTCAAATTCGAAACCACAAGCGATAGATGTGCCCAAGCCGAAGGCGTTTAAAGGGGCAAGGTCCGCAAGTGAAGTGGACAATTTTCTTTGGGCCATGGAGTAATATTTACGTGCGATGAACATCGAGGATGATGTCACAAAGGTAAAAACTGTTGCTATGTATTCCACTGATGTTGCTTTGTTATAGTGGCGACGTAGGTCCACTGATGTGAGACATGGTGGGACTGAAATTGGAACTTGGAAGGAGTTCCAAAGTGAATTTAAAGCACAGTTTACCTCGATTATGTCGAAGATAAAGCTCGGGCAAAGTTACGACGGCTAACGCAACAAGGCACGGTTAGGGAGTATGTGCGAGAGTTCAGTAAACTCATGCTCCAGATCTCTGATTTGAGTGAGAAAGAAGCATTTTTATCCTTTACAGATGGGTTGAAACCATGGGTGAAGTAAGAATTGCAACGTCGAAGAGTTCGGGAACTTACCAATGCCATGATGGTAGCGGAGTCCATAGTGAAACTTGCTCCAAGAAGAGACAGGTTTGAATCTTGCAATCCCAACAGGAAGGGCAATGGTGGGTACCATGAGGAGGATGAAGATGGACAAAGCTATGATGGCAATGGTAGTAGCAGTGATGGTGATGATAGGAAACCACGAAGTGGGAAGTGGAAACCTAATAGCCCGAAAGAAATGAAGGGAAAGTTACGGTGCTACTTTTGTAAAGGACCGCACATGAAGAGAGACTGCCGAAATGTATCTTCAGTTTTGGCTATCAAGAGAAATGATGAGCCGAAAGAGGCGAAGCCTATTGAGGAAAAGCCATTGGGGGTCAATTTGATGGTGCTCATTCCTAAGAAGAAGAATGGTAAAGAAGGGTTGATGTTTGTAGACATCAACATTGCGGGTCAGAAGCGGAGTGCTCTTGTTGATACGGGAGCATCGGACTTGTTCATATCGGAAAAGGCTGCAAGGAAGCTTGGCCTGTCGATTAGGAAATTGAATAAAAAGATCAAGACAGTAAATTTCAAGAAGGCCCCAACTATGGGTGTAGTTTAGAATGTGAAGCTACAAATCGGCAAATGGAAGGGCAATGAAGACTTTGAGGTAATCGAATTAGATGATTACGATTATGTACTTGGCTTAAACTTCCTTGACAGGATTTAAACAGTTCTGTATCCATGGGCCGATCAAATTCATATTATCACCGGTCCGTTAACAAAGATTATTGTGCCGGTGCATTGAGATATGAAAGTGGGGGCAAAGGTGTTGTCGTCAATCCAACTAGTCGAGGATGTTTCGTATGGGAGGAACATCGACTCGATAGAACGAGTAGTTACGAAAGCTCCTTCAGAAGTGTTAGTGGCGCAAGAGTTCGATATGAAGCTTGCAGATTCGACTGTGGGGCCGACACCTTTGGGAAAGGTGGGTTGTACATTGGGCTTCAAGAAAAAGGGAGCGATGCAAAAACAGTGAGGACGAGTAAATGCTACGAGTAAGGTACATTACGAACACTTTGATAGTGTTTTAAATTCTGACTTGTTGGCTTGGCAAGGTCGTAGGGGCCTTTTCAAAGTTCATGAGCAAGGAGGCCAAGGGACTGTGGGCAATACGAAGCCAAGATGTGAGAATTAAGGTGATTCAAGAGAGAACAAGTCAAAGTTGAGGCAAGTTAGAGCGGAGACTTCTTGCCACTAAGATGTACCAACGAATGCAACAGTTCAAGTGAAGACGCGACGGAAGTCGAGGCAAAGCTTCCAAAGGAAGGGACAACCTGATTGCAAGGCAAGTCAGGAAGACGCCAAGGCAACGAGAGGGTTCAAAGGCAAATCAAGTCAGTGCCATTCAGAAGTCACAACGAGGGCGTTGCGAGAATGGGTGAGGGAGAATGTCACGGGCCAAAGTGCAAAGCCCGTGACCGTTGCACAAGATGCGCCCCATGGAGGTCATCGATTAGGTAGGGAATATTTAGCCCACGAGAGCTGGCCTGATTCAAAGAACTATTAGAGAAGCCTATCAGATTGAAGCCTGGTTAGCTTGATAATAAAAACATGGAAACTTAGGCTAACATGGTAACTAATCTTAGAAGATAGAGGGAATCATATCTTGTAAAGATTAGATTAGATTTGATATGGTATATCTTGTAAATCCCTAAAATAAAGGGATATGTTTAATCTCGTCCGTCGATGTAAGTGTATCTTGACCGTCGATTTTGGGGGAGCTCAACTATAAATAGAGAGCCTCCCCTTCATTTGTACTCATTCCATTGTATTCTGAATTCTTAAGAGTAACAGAATTCTGAGAGCATTTACTCAAACACCTTGTGTGTATTCTTTTCTGTGGCTTTCTGTTGTTATTTGGTTTAGCTTCTTTTGGCATAAATCGCTTCCGCTCTTCAATTTGGTGCCTTGGAGGAGTTCTTAAGGATCTTCACTTGAGTTAAGGCTGACTTAGGCGAGTTTGGACGAATGGATTGCCTAAGGCCGTACGGTTCGCGAGACGAAAACTCTAGCCCCGTGACACTTGCACTTAAGTTTGCAAATAACACTTTCCTTGCTAAAATGAGTTACATGTCTGAAACTTTTACTAAACTACCACTATATCCACTATTTTCATAACTTCTCCCTCATTATCCACTACAAGTAACATAAACATGATTTCATTCATTATTATTACCCAATAATTCATAATACGTTCTTATGCATTTATCTACATCTCTCCCACATTCCACAAAATAAGTCACTTGTTTCATAACCGTTGTTTGAGATAATTTCCTTTCTAAGGCCTATAAATAGATGTTTGAATGTCTCATTTTAGTGGACTTTTTGATCTTTTAGGCAAACTAAGCACTCTAAAATTCTCTTTGCAACTTCCTACACAACAACCAGTGTAGCTCTCATCTTTCTCGACTCCTTGTTGGGTCCATCATCACTACTTGCCACAACACATACTTTCTAAAGTCTGCTTCGATCTGTAGGAGAAAAATCAAGTTTGAAAACGATTTTCTTGCACAACAAAATTTTTTTTGAAAATCTGCCCAGTTTGTGATATTTATAACAATAAATGTTAATCGAATACGTACATGTGTTTTTGGATAAGCGGATCATTGATGTTTTTAAACTTTCAACTAAATAATCTTCTCTACTATTCTCGTACCACGAACTGCTTTAAGTGTGAACTCGAACCAAAACACAAAACTAGAAAAAGTTTTCTTTTTGGGGTGAAAATGAAAATTCTCTCTTCTTAATATAAACCGATAAAATTATTATTTTGGAAAAATATATCTAAAAGTTGAGAATAAGTTCTCTCTATTTTTTGGTAGAATAACAATATCTTAAAAGTTGTCTTAATAGTTCTACCGATACCATCTATTTATAGGAAGATAAGGTAGAACCTTTGTAGAGTTGTATAAGTTTATTTCCACTAGAAAAACAACATCCTACTTAGAGTAGGAGAGGGGGTGCACGTCCCACCCTTATATTTCTACTAGGGTTGCCACCCCCTTCATGTTATATAAGGGGTTTGAGGCTTCTCTCACTCGAGTCCAACTTGATTCAGTTTTTCTTTTTCCCAAAATAAACTTTAATATTTATACATAAAAACAATTTTTTCATCCTTATTTTTACCTCTAGCAAAATTTTGACGATTTTGTCCCTGGTAAAATTTTGAGAAAATATGTTCAATATTTTACAACTCAACATATTCATTATGACTGAATGATTTATTTTCATTTACAAGTTTCAAAATAATCTAAAAACATAAACCCATTCTTCCATCATTTTTTAATTAATCCTATATAGAATTGCAAGTTTTAGTTTTCATTTTCATTTCTATTTTTGGAAACCTACATTCATTTTTAAATGATTCCATTTCTCCATTTCATAGAAAACCATAATCGTTCTTGAATATTTCCTATTTCTCTTTTTCTATTCATTCGTTCATTTCTATTCAAATGCGCAACTTATTTCTGATTTCAACGAGTTAGCGAAAGGATCGATTGGACATATGTGGTTGAGGCTCCAATGAATTATTTTTAAGTTTTGGCTTTTCGCCTTTTAATTATAAACTCATTTAGTCATGAAGTCATTCCACTATAGTATCATGACTGAGCTTTCCTCAACGACATACCATTATGAAAGCAACTACTCCGTGCTCATCTAATGACCTTGTCATAAGTGTGTTACCTTCATAGGACATTCTTGGTCTCTTTGGGATAATATTTTTTCTTCCAATATAATCATATTTTATCTCATGGTAACCATTACATCTTCCTTTATGAAAAGTCAATCACTATCAAATGGTGATCAAGTCATCCATCATAAAGACAGACGACCCGTGACCACATTTATTTTTCATCAATCATGCAATGCCAATGAGAAGATATCATTTACTCACGTTTTGGGCTATGAATTCCACTATTGTGAATGATCCTGCATACTACAGAAATCGTACACCCAATGCACTAGCTTTCGGTTCCTTATATATTTGAACTCAGGCTTTTACTTACATCAAAGTGTACGAGTCACACATACATAGTCCATCATCCACTCAGGATTTAAGTACGCCATACTATGAATGTCACAAGTGAATAAATCTATAAACGGAATCAGGATCTATTCTGCTTGGGTCTCGTCCGATGTATTATCAGTCCAGTTAGTCACATCTATGTCTCTATGTTCTAGGAGTCATCCCAAGACAATGCATCTTCCCAATTGGACTTGATAGATGGCATATTAGTCTTTTAATCAATTTGTTCATTTCCGATTAGACTAAGGACTTTTTAGGTTCGTCTACTAATACAATTTGTCTTTTTGTATTACGATCCGACCACGTAATACTGCTTAGTATTAGTTAAATATTAGACAACTAGTGAGCAACATTTGCTTCTATTTTGCTTTGCATGCAAAAACCATGTGAGGACAATTATACAAAGTATATTAATGTAATCAACGAATTTATTTCATTAACCAATCTGTTCCAAAAAATTACAAGTGTTTATTGACAAAAATACTATACTTAGGGCGCCAAATCCAACACGATCTTCCTCTCTGCCATCTCTTTACGACATCTCGTTTTGTTAAATTAACGTATCTTCACCTTATCAAAAAAACCCTTTACAATCTCAAATTTTATTTTATTTAGTTTAAGTAATGATTAAATATGTTTCATTCAATTTTAAAATATAAAAACAAATATTTATTTTATAAAAGAAACTTTTTAAAATTAATAGAATCTAAATCAGTTAGTTGGAATATTTATAGTAGTGGTTTAGAAAGAAATCAGAGTACTCCACGTCATAATAAATAATTAAGTTATTTGTTATTATTAGCTTAAGGTTAGATATAAGTATGGCATCCTTCACAATACATCTAAACTTTGTTTATTAAGAGATAGAAAAAAAATTAGAAAAATTGAAAATAATAGAAAATAATATTAGTAAAATATGATGGTTGAGGTATATAAAGCAGTATCTTTTAAGACTACAATATGCTTTCAAGATACAATAAAAACTCTTAACACTCAAGCAAAATAGTAAAAATGACTAATAATAAGGTCATTTATGTAGATACTAAATAAATATATCTTTTCGTATGACACCCTTTCATAAGGATATATTTTTTAATGATCCTCCTTTTTATAGGGTTGTGTTGTTTTACAAAATAATTTTACATAAAGTTTTGTCTTTAAGATAACTTTGTGTACAAAATTACATCTTTACAACATAATATTTTATCAATAATTATAATTTATTATAAACTACTAACAACCCCCCTTAGTTTCAAATGTTGGTATCAAACTTTATAGCCTTTCGCACAAACAAATATTATGCATGCAAGATGTTATCTCTCAATTTAAATCATCAATTGGTGGATGTATTTAAGAATTCTAATGAATTTGTTGATGTTCGAAGATTGAACCACAACTTCTAATAGTAGAAGTGGAAATACACCACATAATATTTATTTATATTTCTGTCAGAAGTTGTTTACTTTTAACACTAATATGGTCATGTGTTTATCTTGTTCATAGTAGACATTTATAAGAGAGATCTCACATCTTCTTGCTGAAACAACATCATTTTTTATGTTTATATAGGTAGAGTTCCTTTAATATCTCCATTTCTTTAGAAATTTAAACAATAAACAACAGACTCTATTAAGAGCATTCAAACTCATCTTCTATACGCGTGGACCACACTAGTTTCCGTTAAATTTGTTTTAAAATGAGTTTTAGTAGTGCAACACATACACATAACGATAACTTGTTTTTACCCATTGAAATTTAAAATTAGAATTTATTAATTAAAAGTTGGGTTCCTATTATCGGTGTCTAATAATAGGGTCAAAACTCATTCTAGTTGGAGTACTACTAATCAAACAAACTTATTTGCTCACACATTCATTACCTTAAATTAGAGATTGAACCAATATAATCAATTCATATTCTAACATGTCCAAACTTCTATTTTATAACATGCTTTTAGACATTGTTTCATTTTTCTAGAAAATAGTTAGCATTGACTGTGGTCAAAACTCTAATTCTCATTAATATAAATTTCAACCATTCTATTTCCATAACTTTAATCTAAATTGAAGTTTGATAAAAGAATAATAAAAAAAAGCTAACCACTTTAATTCTTTAAGATTAAGAACAAACTCAGACTTTTTTTTTTTTCAAAGATAGCTAAACTTATTAGCTTGCATATTTTCACAATGTGAAACTATATCAAATCTTACAATACTATGGTGATATATATATATGATTCTAATTTATTCTAAATATATAAGAAACCAACATACTCACCCTGGGCAAAATGTACATTCTTTTACTAAAGAGGGTTTATTTCAACACTCAATATACCATATATATCAATACCATGCTCTTGTATTTATCTTTTCAATATTTGGTGGGTCCTTAAATATTATTTTCACATAACTAGGAGGCCTCCAACTATTGACCCTTAGTGAAATAACATTGACACAACAAGTAATATCTTAAACTTTTCTATAAAGTTTTAAAACTTTTGATAAATTTAATAAAAGTAAGTATATATCAAATATAATGACTCTCAAAATAAAATATCTAATTCCTTGACATCGTTGTGTTTTACAAATATAATATAAATCTATATTTATAGTGTATCAACTGGTATATTAATGCCTTTACCAATAAACACCATTTTTCAATTTTAAGCAAACACACCACAAAATCTTATTTGACATTTAATCATCAAAACAATACAACAAATAAATATAATTGTTAGTAATCATCCCAATGAAAGGACAAACTTTTGGTCTTATGAAGTTCCAATTTGAAACATAAATTTGAGAGTGGTTTTATTTTATATTATGCACTCATAAATTTATTTTTATTTTATAAAAAAAATCTAACTATACACATTCTTAAATTAGACAAAATACTAGAAAAAATATATTTTTTATTTATTGAAAGATAAATTTAGTCACTATAAACATAAAAAATGTCGATCGAAAAACATGTGTTAGACTCGAAAATACCAACAGGGGGTGAATTGGTATTTTAAAATTCTTTGCAAACTTTTCTAAATAATGAGGAAATGAAAAAAAAAACTTGGACACTTTGATTTATAGTTGTTCGGCCCCAATTGCCTACCTCTACTACCTTGATATACCTCAATTAAAGATCTCTCAATTCACTATACTTGAATTGTTACCTTTCAAGGAAAAAAGTAAAAACTTTACAATCTCTATCTTTTTCACAATGCTAAGATAGAACTTTCCTCCTAGTTTTTATGGCTTAACTAGAACCCTCTAGTTTTTATAAGGCACTACTAAAACCCTTTACAAATTACTTAAGGTTTTATACTTCAAAAACCTTAACTAGATGTTTCAATATAAAGAAAAGATGTAAACAATGAAGACCTTTCAAAGACGTGTGTTTATAAGTGCTAAGCTATCTCAAAGAATGAAAATGATAATGACAAAAAGATCTAACAATAAGTACCTAAGAGGTATGTACAAGAGAAAATTATGAAATAAAGAATTGGAGGCTTCTTTGGATTTCTATGCTTGGATGCTCATCTCGTGTGTCTTGATGTGTTTTTGAATTGTATTTATATTAAGGAATGAGTTTTTGGATGTTTATGGCTATTGGGGATGAATTCTAGTCGTTAGAAGCATTAATTTCAGGCTTAGAAAAAACATGCAGAGCTTTCAGGTGCGATACTTAGCCTTTGAGGTGTGATACCTTTTTTTAAATTTGACCGGTGAAACAAGTATTGCACCCTAGCTGGAAGAGTGCGTACCTCTTGAAAAAGGAGGTGGTACCTCTTGAGTGGGGTGCGGTATCTAAGTGAAAGGGTGTTGTACCTTTGTACTTTTTTGCACACTAACTTCTAGGTACCACACCTTTTGGCCATACTTAAAAAAATTCTTAAAAATTATTTTTCAAGTCTTAAAAGTGTTTTGAGAATGTTTGATAATATTTTCAACTATATTTTCATTAAATGAATTTGAAAATATAATATATAAAATTCATTTGAAATATTATTATATCAAAATCTTGAAGCATCAATACTAATAATATGAGATATTGCGACGAAAAATATGCCATTGCTATAGTGGTGTGTCGATATAAATCTTCACACACTAAATTTTGGTAGGCTGACACCTAATTTATACGAGCAGCCTTTCCGTCAGCAAAACTACCATCGGTAGTGTTTCGCTACCGATGATTTTGTAACAAGCATTTATAGAGGGATGTTTAGAAAAATTCCTGTATCAACAATGTTTAGTTGTTATATAGGTAACAATCATAAATAATATTATAAGTTAGAAAACTTATCCTACTTTTTTTTATTGAAAAATCATCAACTTGTTCCTCAATCATAAACATTCATTTCATCTTTGTAATCATCAATCCACCTTTTTGGAATTTGTTTGATGCGAGATTCATCTGAAAACATCATGCTTTGTATTCATAAAATAATTCTTGCTTTACATTTTTAAAGTTTTAAGATTGTTAAAAAAATAATAAAACATAATGAATTTAAGATACATCAAAATTCACAACAATCTAAGCAGAATAGTAAAATACCATTATTATTTGAACCGAACCAAATTGACCTATTGAATCGATTGGACCAGGAATCGACTAGGGTGATAATTTGAAGAGTGACTTTGAACGAATTAGATCAAAAACCGGTACGAACCGGTTAAAAATTGATTGCACTATTTTAATTTTTAAAATTTTAATAATTTTTTAATCAGACTAGTCGAGCTGACCAAACTAATCAAATCGATAAATAGATGGCTTGATCAATTTGACCAACAGTCCGATCTAAAAACATTAAGAATAACTAATAAAAAAGTAAAAATACCAAATATCGTTTCGTATGATACGCTTCCATAAGAATTCAATGAGATACATTTGTATAAGATTGTGTTATTTTACAAGACAACTTTACATAAAATTTTATCTTTATAAAATAATTTTAGGTACAAAAGTTACATCCTTACAACATAACTATTTATCAATAATTATAATTTATTAGATTTCTTTACATAACAAAAATATTAATACCTACCAATATTAGTAATAATATTATAAATTACTAACATTAGGGATAATTAGATTCTAAATAATTAAAAAAAAAGACTTACCTCATATGTGTGCTATTTAAAATTAAGTTCAATTGAGTCTAAGATAAACTCATATGTGTGCTATTTTATACTATGCCCTACCGCCCTTAAATCCAGGTGGCAGGAAGGAAAAAAGTTTACAGCAGCTCAATAACGCTACCATAACTGTTGCCAAGCGAAGCCATGGCAAGAAGCCCAAGTGCTGCTTCGCTATTATATCATTATACAACTACCACGACGGGGATGAAGGTGGTCGACTTTAGAAAACCCCAATCTGCTTCACCACATGATGTTGGCTCTGGATTTACGTCGGAACTGCTTCTTTCTTATGCACCAGGTCCCTGGGAACGTGCTCAACTACAACACACCATTTATAAAGGGGTAGGGTTAGGTCTATGTTCATACATAAACCAGATAAAAAGGAAAGGGCATTTTCATTTTATCATGTAACATCAAGTTCATGACCGTAAAAGCAAGGATATGGGAATATAATAACCTTTCGAAGATCCACTAAATACAAGAAAAAAAAACCCCCGAAAATAACTGTATCGAGTAACATAGAAAAAACCATAGCATCTAGAATCATTGAAGTGACAAAACCATCAGATGTCGGTCATACAGAACATAAAACTTTAATGCAAGTGAACACCGGTAACTATTTTCATGTAGTATTCTTTGATATGGTTAAGTAGCTTACGTTGCTGATAAACTTGGCCCCAAACCATGCAGTATCTGGACCATGAGGAGGAGGAATGACTCTTAATCCATTTGCTAGGGAAGGGGAAAGAGTCTCATGTAGTTCCTTCTCTAACCTCTCTGGGAAAACAGTTGCAACATACTCAAAACCTTAGATATAACCCTGCTAGTGTCTATTAACCCAAAAAGAAAAGGAAAGGAATGATAGA
This sequence comes from Gossypium hirsutum, assembly GCF_007990345.1. Taxonomy (NCBI): domain Eukaryota; kingdom Viridiplantae; phylum Streptophyta; class Magnoliopsida; order Malvales; family Malvaceae; genus Gossypium; species Gossypium hirsutum. Next base: position 46,889,925 of record NC_053449.1, on the reverse strand, counting down.
AGATTGAAATTTCAGATTCTACCTGCTAGTCCCGGTAAACATGCAGTTCCCCCTGACAAAACTATAGTCTTGAACCAAGTATCATCGCATGTCAATTCTGCAGCATGGCAATGATCCATGCAGAGTGCTACCGCCTGATGCAATCCCATAGCACGCCTGTACAAAGATACAACTTATAAACATTCAAAAAAAATTTCTTCGTGTTTCGGTTTCAAATCATGTGCAAGGTGTCAATAAAACCTCAAGAATATTACTGGTATTCAATTAATCTTAAGATGGTTCATAAACAATTTATAATGTCTTTACTTGTATTCAGTTCAGTTCCTTGAGAATTTAATTTTTTAATCATTTGCAACTTGCAAGTATCAGTAAGGTCTCACGAATAGCACCTGTGCATCTTCCTTAAGTACTTGACAGAAACAATTTTATAGGTGCTACTAGTTATAGACTTACACTCCTCCAATACGTGGCTGGAATAAGATCTCTCCAGTTTGAAAACGTTCCTTTGACAAAGTAAACCAACCCATGGCTGGAACCTCCATTGATGCTCGAGTATCTTTTGATAGTTCTGTTTTATAATCAGCAGCAACATAGCATAGGTTCTGTATTTTAAGCAAACTAAAAGAGCATCAAGAAACTAGAATGAGCATGTTGCCAATTACAGAAGAAAGTAAAAGGAACTGTCTTGCATGAACATTATCGAGTGAAGGTGAGGAGTTTCTAAAAGAGAACAAGGCATTGATTCTAAAAGGGAGCAAATGCACCAAAGTAAATTTATCAATTTGTATCACCTTCGGCAATATCAATTAAGCACATAATATATGCAATGATAAGTTATATATTTACTAATACATCAGAAGCATGATATATGTTGGATTTGTTATTCTTGAATTATCAAATTTTTTGGCAAGGAAACAATCCAAGTGTGGTTATCCTTCTACTACTTGAGCCATAGAAAGGAAACACCGAAACAGCCTCAATCTAAAGTTGCAAAGGATTAAAGCATACCTCTTTTAGTGTCCGCACGGTGTACAATGATTCAAAGTTAATATTGTTCTGCTGCATGAGTTCCTTGAGGTATCCTGTGAGTTTTAATGCTCCCAGTCCAATAACTTCAACACCCACCTTACGCATAACTTTCCCATTTAAAACTATTAAACACATAGACAAACCATACAAATTCAGAATTCTATTAAAAAAAAAAATAGGTGAGAGAACATAGTGAAATATAAATTAGGCTGAAAATAGTCAAATTGATCAGTTCTCTTATTTCTCTTTTTAACAGGGAAAAAATGAAAACAAAAGGATTAAAGAGAAAGGATAATAATGAACACATGATAAATCACCATTAATTATATATTATCAACAACAGATGATAAGAGGACTTGAGAAAAGTCAAGTTCTTACTGGGAACAACAGATGTAACTTGAAAACCAATGTTAACAACAATTCCTGATGTCCGTCTTGCTGCAAAGAGAGCTAATGTTGCCTGCAATGAATCACTTGCAAAAGTCATTGTGTTCAGACAAAATGAATAATGGAGAGAAATCAACATCTCCACATATGGCTAGAAAAAAGCATGACTAGGGGAAAGATGTAAGGTTCATCAGCTTGTGTTGTGCATGAGCTTTAAGAGAGGGAATAAGCATTTGAAAACAACCATATTCCTTGTGTGTGTTGCTTTGACTATTTCTTGTTTGGTTGCTTCTTTTGAGATTAATACTAGACAGTATCTAAAAATACAATGATGCACCTGATTCACAGCACAAACAGCAGGAACATTCATGTCAAATAAGACAGTGTGGATGGCATCTTTAAGCTGCCTTCTTGATGCTTTGGCCGAATCTGTATCTGGAGAAATCAATTCAGAAGAGGTTAAACCTGGATGTTAACCATGCTAGCCCAACTATCACTGGCTACAACCAAATTTACACAATCAGGTCTGACAAAAATATCAGTGGTGTATTCTCTTCTTCTCAGAGATAATACTTATCTCAATGTTTTCCCATGGTTCCCATGAAGAGAATTATGTGATGCAATCAATACTGTTAATTCAATAATCAAAGCAGAACAAGTGCTTGATCAAGCACATATGACACATCATCTTCGTCCATAGGGATAACCCTCTGCTCTGGTATTGTACAAATTGGCCAATACATACCGATAGGGAAGGTTATAGACCCAGATCAACTAGCTAGAAAGCTACGATTTAAAAAGCATACTACAAAAATGGAAGTACGAAGATTGAAGGGTATTAAAGTCGTAAAAAATTCAGTATAGCTATGAAGAGATATTGCTTCATTCCAACAAATAATGGCATGAGATTCATAAAATTTGAGCATTAAAAATCATGATTAGGAAAAAGAAGAAGAAGATAGTAGCCAACCATCATAATGGCATATTGGAATGGACAGGACAATTGGTTGAGTGGATGGCTTAACCTGCATCCTGTACAAGAAGAACGTCGTCATATTTACAATCCAAAATCCCCATGCGAGAGTAAGTTCAAGAAATTAGAGGAAAGCCAAGGAAAGGAATGAACCAGTTGGAATACAACAAACCTGCTATAAATAGTGCCAAAAAAATGTCGAAGTCTAGCATACATTGGAGATTCGATATTACCAAACTCCTGACACATTGATGTCAAAGACAAATTTTAAATTAACATCACGTCGTATACATATATAAGGAAAGATGAAGACATATCTAACAACAGAATGGAGTTTCCCACATCTAGAAAATCCGTCTTTGTAAAACCTTACAAGCTTACCAGAAAAGTTGCAGACCGCCCAGATGGACAAGCATACTTGCTCCACCCAAACTTGCAATAGCCGGAACCACCTTTTTCAAGTTTCCAAAGGGAGGACAAGACAAAAAATCAAGAACAGCCCACAGTATCAGGTGTTTAACTTTGTTAAAATCCAGTTAGTCAGAATCAGTGGGGTTAACTGAGACTTGAGAGATAGTTAAATTACCATCAATAATAACAGAACCAGAGACTTGTGCACGTTGACCATAAATGCGCATGAAAGATAACTCCCCTGTGCGACTTGGGAATGTTCTGCAAATCAAAATGCAGTTGGTTCAAAAACTCGTGGAATAAAATAGTTAAAATGAACCCATATAACTATCATCAGTAAAAATGAAAACGCAAGTAAAAGAGGGAATATTTGTCAATTGGTATAGAAAGAAATTCTTGCAGAAAATTTGGGGATTATGAGGCAACGTCAATCATGAAAAAAATACAAACAAATCCAAATGATTTAAGTGAAAAATGGGTGAAGAGGAAAGGGCACGAACTGCAGAGGATAACCGGACCGTAAGTTCAACTCGGCGAAGAAAACGGAGTCCCAGGGATCGTCGTGGCCTTGATAGTATTGGAGAAAATATATCCAAAGGCGATTATCCGAGACAAGGGATCTCCAGGCTCGGCTAACGCAACCAAGCTTGATGGCGTCCTTGGGGCCGACCAGCCGGAGTATCTGTAGCAGAATATCAAGCGGAATAGAATCGAAACAAGGTCCGAGCGATGAGTCGGATGAAATGGCTGAAGAAGAAGTTAACTGGAGAGGTGAGTGGGAGGTGGAAGAAGAACGAGCGGAGACAGACTCCCAGACTTTCCGGAGCAGCGTAGCCATGGTGGAGGGAAGGAGTAAATTGAAGATTAGATGAGGTGGAGAAATGAAGGAGCTAAAAGGCAGGAGGGCAGGGGTAGTTGACGGCAACGTGGATAAATATGATAATGACACGTGGGGGGCTACGCTCTACGTCCTCGTGTAACATGCTAATGCACCTCACACTCGCAAGTCGCAATGGCTTCCATTTTATCATTTGGACTTCTCGCAAAGTCTTAAAACAACAGCTTAGTGTCGCTGAACTGAAAATTAAATTTTATATTTTACCAACCGCTTCAAAGACTGGAAATTCACTTCTTCTCATGGTTTTTTATTTCAAATAATTTGAAGATTTAAAATTAATTTTTTAATGCTTTATTTTCATAACTAAAAATAATAAACTACTAATATATTTTTTGTAAGTGTTGTATACACTATTTAGATGGAACTCGACATCCTTAAATGTTTAGGTCACATAAACTTTAACCATCACTGTATTTTGTTTAAAAATAAGAAAATCAATTCTTAATCCTTAAATGTTTTTTTTAAAAGAAGAAAATCTCACAAATTTAAATTGACTTTGATACTATAAATTAAAAACCCTAACACTAAAACTATAAATAGCCTATTCCACTTGTTCATTTTTCATAGAAAACCCAAATCTTCCTTCTATACATTCTATACTATCCTACACTCCCGAGATTTTGTAAACCCAAATTTTGAAGTTTTATAAAGGTTGTCTCTTTATTGAGATTGAAAGAGACTCTGTCGCTTAGAATGCAACAATAATAGAGTATTCTCTAGTGGCTTTATGTTATAGTAATATGGATTCATCATTTGAAAGGTGTTAGTTTCTATCACATTAGTTAAACTGAGATTTTTACTTTCGTGCCAGCATTCATTTCTATTTTAGTTGAACGATGGAGACCCGAGACCTATAAATTTCATTTATTAAGTGATGAAGCCACAATAACATTGAAAGATGTAGCGTTATTGATGGGCTTTCGGATGGATGAGCATCCAATAATGGGCATTTTTTAGTACAATTGTATTTGTGCAACATTCAAAATTGGCATCAACTATAAGTTTGATTCCAATGGGCTTCAAACTAAGTTAACATGGTTGAATAGCCACTTTAAGCATCTCTCAAGAATCAAACTTGCCTTGATATTGAGTGTCATGTTAGAGCTTACATTCTCTAGTTGTTTAAAAGTGTTTTGATACAGAAAAGTTTGGCAATAAATATCATCCCATCTTTCTCCCATTATGAGCTAATTTTAAACGACTATAACATACAATGGGTGTAACGACCCAATACTCAGTGGAGTCAAAAATGGTGATTTCAGAAGGTTGTTTTCTGAAGATAGAATTAGTGAATATTATTTATTCATAGTTACGAAGGTGTTACAGTATTATATTGAGGTTGATCTAATAATTTTAATTATTAGAAAGTTAGAAAAGGTACAAGTGTATCAGTTCTAAAGTCGATGGTTTTAAAAATTGAGGTATTGGGACCTCGCTTTCCTAAACCGGACTCGTAAATATTTTTATTAAATATTTACAGAGTTATATTAGAAGTGAATTAAATTTTTGGTTATGCAATTTTGACGAAAGAGTGTTTAATTAAAGTAAAAGGACTAAATCAAATAAGTGATAAGAGTAAGAACTAATACTAAATTATAAGGTGGATCTATATTAAGGGACTTATTAAATAAATAAGCCATTATTTATATAAGTCTGTGATGGTGGACGGTTTTAGTAAATATTATAAGTATTATATGTATTAAGTTAGTATAATAATTGGGGGTTAAATTGTTAATTTTTGTGAAGCCTAGGGACTGTTTTGTTGGATTGTTTTTTGTGCTGGAAATTTGAGTTGAATTACTAAGTTTAGTGAGCAAGTAAAATATTTTGTATTATGAGTTTTATTAGTATTAGCTTTCAAGGAGTTAAATACTATAAATTAACCTAGCATGGTGTTAAGTTATAAAGTTCAATAATTTAAGGATTGTTAATAAATTATATGTATGTGTGGTTAGTTATGGAAATTAGATGAAGAAGCAATCAAGCTAATTTTGATGTTAATGATTAAGTTGAGTAAATGTCAATTGTTGAGGGTAAATGTATAAATTATGACCTAAGGTTAATTGATTTAATTAAAAGCAAGTATGGTATTCAAATTAAGTAATGGAATTAATTTGTTAATTTGATCATGAGAAGAATAGATCGGGTATCAACCGTGGGAAGGAAAAGATCACTGAGTAGACGTCTTCGATTCGTAGCATCTGTCATATTTTTGTAAGTTCGTAGTCTCGAACTTAACCTTTTTATTAATCATTTATTTAATTAGTAATTAGATGCTACTTAGATACTTGATATACAATATTATGTTCATATTTGAATGATGATGTTAATTAATGAATGAAGAAATTGTGAAAATAAATAATTATTTATTCGTCGGTTTATCCGACTAGCACTGGGCACAAATATCGTTGGTGTATCGAACTAGAGCTGGGCTCACTATTTATTCGTCGGCTTATCCGACTAGCGTTAGGCGCAAATATCGTTGGTATATCCAACTAGAGCTGGGCTCACTATTTATTTGTCGATTTATCTGACTAGTGCTAGGTGCAACTTCCGTCAGTTTATCTAACTAGTGCTGGGCGCACATTTGTCGCACAACTTTCATTAGTTTATCTGACTAATGTTGGGCACACATTTTGTTAGAATTAAGTGACACAAATTCTTATTTAAATAAAATACAGTGATAAAATAAAATAAAAGTAAAATCCCTATAGAACTATACTTCTTTTATTTTATTTTAAAATAAGGTTTTTTTAAACCTTATTAAACTCCATCTATTTGATATTGATTAGAATAAGGTGTTTCAATCTTACTACACTCCTATTAGAATATGGTTTTACAAGCCTATAAATAGATATAGTCTACTCCTCTTGTAATAATTTAAATTCGACATAGTGAATTTTCTTCTCCTTTGCCCGTGGTTTTTTCCCAAAAGGGTTTCCACGTAAAAATCTGTGTGTTCTTTATTTTTATTTCTCTTTTCTTTGTGATATATTGTCATTACTGACATTCTATTTTTACAAATTGTATCAGAGCTTCCAGGTTGTTCATCTCAATCACGGTAATGGCGTCGTTGAAGTATGAAATTTTGCTGTTGGATCTCAACACCAGATTCGCGTTGTGGCAGATAAAGATGTAGGCAGTTCTTGCACTGATAGACTTAGAGGAAGCCCTACTAGGGGCAGATAAAATGCCTTCAACATTGACAGAGGAAGAGAATAAGTGCAAGGATCGAAAGGCGTTAACACAGTTACATTTGTATTTGTCTAACGAAATTTTACAGGATGTGATGAAGGAGAAGACTGTCGCTAGATTATGGAAGAGGTTGAAACAAATATGTATGTCGAAAACTCTAACTAGCAAGCTGCATATAAAGCAACATTTTTATACTCATCGTTTGGAGGAAGGTGCATCTGTGCACGAACACTTAATAGTGTTTAAAGAAATTCTCTCAAACTTGGAGGGCAAGGAGGTTCAGTATGATAAGGAAGATCTAGGGTTGATTCTACTTTGTTCGTTGCCCCTGTCTTATTCAACCTTTAGAGATACTATTTTATATAGCCACGAGTCTCTCACAGTTGATGAGGTTTATGATTCTTTAACCTCGTATGATAAGATGAAAGATCTTGTGGTTAAAACTGACTCTCAGGGAGAGGGTTTCATTGTTCGTAGAAGATAAGATCGGAATGATGATGATGATCGTGGAAGGACATAGGAACGAATCATCGCGGTAAATCTAAGGGTAGATCGAAGCCTTCAAATAGAGGTAAAACTTGTAACTTCTGCAAGAAGAAAAGACACATTAAATCTGAGTGTTACAAGCTACAAAACAAGATCAAAAGGGAGGCTACGAATCAAAATGGAAAATAACCAGAAGATTCTGGTAAAACTGATGTTGTAGAAGACTATAGCGATGGTGAACTTCTAGTCGCTTCTGTCAACAATTCTAAAGTGAGCAAGGAGTGGATCCTTAATTTGGGTTGTACCTTTCACATGAGTCCTAATCGGGATTGGTTTACAACTTACGAAATAGTGTTTGAAGGTGTTGTTTTGATGGGAAATAATACTTCTTGTAGAATTGTAGGTGTTGGAACAATTAAAGTTATGATGTTTGATGGAGTTGTCAGAACACTTAGTGACATATGACATGTTCCAGAATTGAAGAGAAATTTAATTTCATTGAGTACTCTTGATTCAAATGGGTACAAATACATAGCTGAAAGTGGGGTTTTGAATATTTCCAAAGGTTCCCTTGTTGTGATGAAAGGGCAGAGAAAGACTGCCAAGTTATATATTTTACAGGGTTCTACTATTACTAGTGATGCAACTGTCGCATCCTCTTCCTTGTCAGATGATGATATTACTAAACTTTGGCATATGCGCCTAGGGCATATGAATGAGAATGGCATGGTAGAATTGAACAAAAGAGGACTTCTTGATGGGCAAGGAATTTGCAAATTGAAGTTCTATGAGCACTGCGCTTTTAGGAAGCAAAAGAGAGTTTGATTCACCAAAGGAATCCATAACACGAAGGGAACGTTGGAGTATATTCATTCTGATATGTGGGGGGCTATCCAGAGTGTCTTCAAGAGGTGGAGCTAATTATATGCTAACTTTTATAAATGATTTTTCCAAAAAAGTTTGGGCGTTCTTCCTGAAGCAGAAAAGTGATGTGTTTTCCATATTTAAGTCTTGGAAAACTATGATTGAAAAATAGACGAAAAAACAAATAAAATACTTTTGCACAAACAATCGCTTAGAGTTCTATTCTGATGTGTTTAATAAATTGTGCAAGTTAGAAGAGATCTTAAGACACTTGACAGTTCGTCATACTCTATAGCAAAACGGTGTTGCAGAATGAATGAATAGAACAATTATGGAGAAGGTTCGATGTATGTTGTCAAATGCCAAATTACCAAAGTCATTTTGGGTCGAAACAACATCTACTGCATGTTTTTTGATCAACTGATCTCCATCCGTTGCCATTGAGAAAAAAACTCCACAAAAGGTATGGTCTGGTAATCCTGTTGACTATTCTGACTTAAAGATATTTGGATGTCCTGCGTATGCTCATGTTGATAATGGAAAATTGGAACCGATATCCATTAAATGTGTTTTTCTTGGTTATAAAGCTAGTGTAAAAGGGTATAAGTTATGGTGTCCTGAAAATAAAAATGTTGTGATTAGTATAAATGTTGTTTTTGATGAAACTGCTATGCTACCTAACTTATCTCTTAAAGACTCTTTCAATAAAGAAAATCAAAAGTAGGTGGAACATCAGATTAATCCAAAATCTACAATAGAATTGACTCCTTAAGCTAGTACAAAAATTCAAAATAGAGTTGCTTCTTCACCACAATATCGCCAAAAACAGAACTAGAAGAGAAATTAAACCTCCAAAAAAGTATGCCGAGGCTGATCTAGTTGCTTATACTTTAAATATCGCTGAAGATATTGTAACAGCTCGATTTTTGGGTCTAGTTGGAACAGTGGTTTCGGGACCACAAATCAGACGAGGAAAATTTCTAGGACGAAATTTATTTTAAGAGGGAGAGAAATGTAATACCCCGAAAATTTTTATAGTAAGATATTATCTTTGATGTAGTAAGGAAATAAAGTGAAAAAAGGAGAATTTTGAGTTATGACAACATTGGGAATTATATTAAGACATATTAATTAAAGAAAGGATTAAATTACAAAAGTGAGAAAAGTTTGTTATTCAAGAGTAAATACTCAAAATTTGAGGGGTTAAAGTGTAAATATGAAAATTTTGAAGGACCAATTGTGTAAATAATTTAAGGGTGGAATAATCTAGAAACTAAGGAAAATGGATGAATTGGGACCAAATTGAATACATGAAGAATAATGAGGGACTAAATCGTAATGTTACCAAATTAAGTGATGACTCAAGGATGGAATTTTAAAAGATCTAAAAGGAAAAATGGTCAATTAGAAGAAAGAGAAATCTAAAAAATAATGATGATGTTGGAGATATTTTAGATCAAATAAATAAATAAATATTAGTTTATTAATATTTTAATTTGATTTTTAAATGACATTTCATCATTTTATTATTATTTTATTTAGTATATATATGTGGAAGAAAAGATGAAGAATCATCTTCCTTTCCCATGCATTTCACGTTAGAAGAGAAGAGAAGAAAGAAAGTTTTGCTTTCTTTACAATTTGGTCCTTCCACCAAAAATTTACCATTTTCACCTAGAAATCAAAAGAATTTTCATATCTACCAAGAGAGAAAAATGTTAAGGAGCATATGGGGAGCTAGAATATCAAGTTAGATTCGAGAAATAGAAGCTGGAGGAGAGAGAAAATCAACTTAAAGATTGAAATCAATAGAGCAATGTAAGAACATCAAGATTTCAATATATTTTTAAATTTTAGATTATTGAAAAAGTATGAAATTGATGTTAATTTAGGGTTTTATTATATAAGGTTCTATGTTCTTGATATGTTAGTGAAGGGAAATAAGAGGAATTGATTATCAACATCTTGCACTAAAACAGTTTTGGACAACAGTAGTAGGTTAACTTTGAAAATTACCATAAACCTAGAGGATGAAAAAAATATGGAATTAAAGCTTATTGAGTCTATTTTCTCATAGAAGAAATGATGTAAGTAATGGGATTGTAAATCTTGAGATATAATGAATTTTGTTAGAAAGGTCAGAATGAATTCGAGTTCCCCTGTTCTGACTTGGAAAAATCATTAAAAATTGTATAAAAATAATTATGGGTTATAATTTATATATTTAAAATCCTTAATGAGTATATTTCAATAGAAATAAATGGGGACATCATCCAAATTCTATACAAAGAGATAATTAATTTTTAGTGAAGAGGGGTCGAAACTGTCGAACTGTGAAATAGGTGAAACTTTAAAGAATAAACTGTACTTATTGGCTAAACCAAAAATTTTGAAAATTTTATGATAAAAAGATATGTGAGTCTATCTTAATTTTGATCTCTGTAGCTCGAGATATAAATAAATTAGTGACTCTAACTCAGACAAATAGCTTGAATTTACATACAGGAAAATAGTGATAGTATGGATAATGTTGTTTAAATGTGTTATACACATTAAGGATGTGGAATGGAGAGGAGGAGGAGAAAAATTGGGAAATATATGAATGATTTGTGTATAATTGGTCATATGCTTGATTATAATTGATAAACGATGAAATAGAAATGATGCTTATATTTGTGCATTATCGGTCATGGTTTAAGCTCATGTGTGAAAATAAACTTTCATAGTATGTGTGTATGGTATATTCAGTATATGATTTGACATGAAATAATGTTATGAATGGTTTATGAATTAACACATGTTGGTAAGCGTGATACATGAATAAATGTTGTTTTCATCTATGCTTATAATGCTTATCCTATATGTGTATTTGGCTAACATATTTGGTGTACATGCTTAGGCTTTGGCCAAGTAGTGGTTGGATTATGCCACGTTAAATTTATAAGTTATGCATTGAAATGGTAAGTGCCTAATTGGAAATATGCTTGTGATCATGAAACGGGTGGTAAGGTTTAAATTATGTAATCTCTAGTGAAATGGTTTATCATGTGGTTAGTTCCAAAAAGAGTTATGTTTAAATACACTAGCTTGCGTCTATGGTTGAATGATATGTTTATATATTGTGTGATGTGTGCATAGGAAACGAGTGTGGAAATATAATGAAATAGTAAGTTCATATGGCTAAAATTTAATGATTAAATGTTAATTTCATGAATTATATAATGTATGACGAGATATATTTGTTGATGATTTGAGAATAAAATAACAATGCGAAAACTGAATAAATAATCAAATTGAGCGGAACATCAGATTTAAGTACTTCTGATCAGTGACAAGTGATAAGTGGTAGCTTTAGCTACACTTATCTGATTAGTGACAAGTGACAAGTGATGAGTGGTAGCTTTAGCTACACTTATCTGATCAGTGACAAGTGACAAGTGATAAGTGGTAGCTTTAGCTACACTTATCTGATCAGTGACAAGTGACAAGTGATGTGTGGTAGCTTTAGCTACACTTATCTAATCAGGGACAAGTGACAAGTGATAAATGTGATCCGTGTAAGACCATGGTAGGGATATGGCTTCGGAAAGTGCTAAGTGATCATACGTAAGACCATAGTTATACTATGGCAAAGTGGAAGTGAAGTACTCAATTTTTCATAACTGTTCCCTAATTTGACTAAGGATGGTAAGTGACAAATGGGCCCAAAAGAATTATAGTAAATGGATAAGTGGTAGTGAATTTATACCAAGATGATGAGTTGAGTTGATGTTGTTATTTAAGCTAAAGTGATATTTTCATTGCAAACTTGAGAATTTCATAAATGTGTTAATGAATGGTATAATCAATAAACGTTGAGTTAAATGATAAATACATATTAGTATTGAACTTAATGATTTGAATTGTGAACATGAGAAACTTGTGAATTGAATGAAATGGAAATGAAGTATTAAATTATTAAGACTTGTGAATTGCATGAATATGTATCGGGTCTCGTAGGTCTTATTTATTATGAAAATAATATTTTGAGGATATATTATGAGGAATTATAAAATCATGTTAATAATTTGAAAGTTTTAATTTAGATGAAGTTTTATAACTTGGTTAAATACGTTTACAAGTGTATGTGTTTTGGTAATGCCTCGTACCTTATTCTGGTGTCGAATACGGGTAAGGGGTGTTACAGATATAGATGCAAACCAAGAGCCATCTAATTATTCTGATGCGGTTAGTTGTGAAAACTCAGAAAAGTGGATGTTTGTTATGCAAGAAGAGATGGAATCACTCAACAAAAACAAAACATGAGATCTTGTGAAACTTCTTAAAGGTAAAAAGGTTGTTCGTTGTAAATGGGTGTTTAAAAAGAAAGAAGAGACTCTAGGAGTTGAAGAACCCAGATATAAAGCAAGGGTTACAGTCAAATTCCAAGAGTGGATTTCACAGATGTGTTCTCCCCAGTTGTGAAGCATAGTTCGATTCGATCTTTATTTGGTATTGTAGCCATGCATAATTTGGAGCTTGAGCAGTTAGATGTAAAAACTGGATTTTTGCATGAAAAACTTGAGGAGGATATTTACATGCAACAACTAGAAGGTTTTACAGTCTTAGAAAAAGAGGACTATGTTTGCTTGTTGAAAAGTCCCTTTACGGTTTGAAATAGTCACCAAGACAGTGGTATAAGAGGTTTGACTCCTTTATGACTTCTCATGATTTCAAAAGAAGTAGCTTTGACTATTGTGTTTACCTTAAGAAAAATAGTGATGGTTCTTTTGTATATCTACTCCTTTATGTTGATGGCATGTTGATAGCAGCGAAAGATAAAGGAGAGATAAGAAAGGTTAAAGCCCAACTAAGTGAAGAATTTGAGATGAAAGATTTGGGACTAACAAAAAAAATACTTGGTATGGAAATTCTTAAAATAGAAAATCAAGTAAATTGTATCTAAGTCAGAAGGGGTACATTGTGAAAGTTCTTTACAAATTCAATATGCAGAATGCTAAGCCTGTTAGTACTCCTTTAGCAGCCCATTTCAGACTTTCATCGGCTTTGTCTCCACATTCAGATGATGAGATGGAGTACATGTCACATGTTCCATGCTCTAGTGCAGTGGGATCTCTCATGTATGCTATGGTTTGTTCACATCCAGATTTATCATATGCAGTCAGTGCAGTTAGCAGATACATGGTGAATCCCAGTAAAGAACAATATTGGAAGGCAGTTCAGTGGATTTTAAAATACTTATGAGGTACTACTGATGTTTGCCTACAGTTTGGAAGAACCAGAGATGGAGTCATTGGGTATGTTGATGCTGATTTTGCTAGAGACCTTGACAAAAGAAAATCTCTCACAGGTTATGTCTTTACAATCGGAGGTTGTGCAATCAGTTGGAAAGCCACTTTACAAACTACAGTTGCTTTGTTTACCACTGAAGCTGAGTACATGGCGATTACTGAGGCTTGTAAAGAAGCCATTTGGTTGAAGGGGACTCTTTAGTGAACTCAATGAAAACCTTCAAATCAATACAGTATTTTGTGACAGTTAAAGTGCCATCTTCCTTACAAAAGATTAAATGTTTCATGAAAGAACAAAACACATTGATGTTCGGTATCATTTTGTTCGTGATATTATTGCTCGTGGTGATATTGTTGTGAGCAAAATTAGTACTCATGAAAATCCTACAAATATGATGACTAAGTCACTTCATATAACCAAGTTTGAGCATTGTTTAGACTTGATTGGTGTTCATTGTTGAAGTTAAACCCTTAAGGGGTTTTATAAAAGAGATGCATAACTTGTTCGTTGAGAGTTAGCAATGAAGAACTTGTTCGTTGAGAATTCGTGTCAAGGTGAAGATTGTTAGAATTAAGTGACCCGAATTCTTATTTAAATAAAATATAGTGGTAAAATAAAATAAAAGTAAAATCCCTATAGAACTATACTTCTTTTATTTTATTTTAAAATAAGGTTTTTTTAAACCTTATTAAACTCCATCTATTTGATATTGATTAGAATAAGATGTTTCAATCTTACTACACTCCTATTAGCATATGATTTTACAAGCCTATAAATAGACATAGTCTACTCCTCTTGTAATAATTCGAATTCGACATAGTGAATTTTTTTCTCCTCTGCCCGTGATTTTTTCCCAAAAGGGTTTCCACATAAAAATTTGTGTGTTCTTTATTTTTATTTCTCTTTTCTTTGTGATATATTGTCATTACTGGCATTCTATTTTTACACATTTGTCAGTTTATTCAAATAGCGCTGGGCGCAAACTCTTTCGTGGTTTATCCGCTAGGCACCGGGTGCCATGTATCGATTGGACTATACATCAAGGTTATATGAACCATTGAAGAAAGTTGGTTATAGGTATTACTAAGGAAGAATTATATTTACTTATGTATATATATTTATTCATTGAAAGATATGACATATTTCTTGAATTAGATTATTAAAGTTGTGAAATAAATTCAAATGCTTTAGATATACTTGTGGTTATTTAAATAAGTGAAATCTATTTAATGTGGATTGGTTCCCATGTTTACAAGTTAGATAAATAGTAGACTCAGACTCAACATCTTACAAGAATCCCATACTCAACGTCGGTGATGTCATCTTTTGTGTTTTTTACATGTACCTAGGGGGTATTAGTTGATTAATATCTTTCGTTTATGGATAGTATTGATGAATGTTACTTGTATGATACATAAGTTATAATCTTGTTAAATGATGTATATATTTTGATATAATTATGTTTATATATGTAAATGTTTGGAAATGATGTTTTCTTTAAATAAGCTAGATGTCCTATTAAAATTGGTAATTTAATTTGGTTGACATGGAAGTATTGAATTAGGTATTAGCTTTATAACATGTTTATCACTCTTGAGTTAGAATAAAGAATCAATTTATATTTATGTTCGGTCATTTTGTTGATGCTTGAGTGCATATGGTAGATGTTAGATAGTGCATTGATTCAAATGACTTACTTGATTGTTTAGTACATGGTTGAGATGCTTTTGAATGACATATTGGTTAAGTACTCAATATTGTTGTTTTGACATGTTTTGAGCATATTTAATTGTGCTTTGAATAGGTTATATGATTGATGGATCAGTTGTTTAGTGTCCAAGAAACCACAATTTGGTAAACTTGAGTTTTAAGGTACATTTAAGTGCACACGGCTTGAGGCACGATTTGTCACATGGCCGTGTGTCGTACATGAGCAACACACACGGACGTGTGCCCCAATTTCGAAAGTCACACGGTCTGGGGCATTTCACATGGCCGTGTGTCCCCTATTCCAATTTTTTTTCAATTTTTCCTAACTTTTCTAATATGTTACTATTTGACCTCGAAATGTTTCCAAATTATTCTTAGGGCCTTACAGACTCGTTTTTAGGTCCGTATATGTATAATAGCTTATGAATGGAATGAGATTGATTAATTGTAATCATGATTGAATAATTATCGTATGAACTGTTAAATGTTTAGAATGTTATTGTAAAACTCGTGACCTAATCCGACGATGAAATCGGATTAGGGGTGTTACAGTGGGGGTTCAGTAGTTTTGGTATGCTATATAAAGCATTGTGTAAGGTGTGCAGAGTGGGTAACAATGAAGGAAATGATTACCTTGTGATTTTGCAATTATGGGGGGTAGATATTGACTTTTGTGGCTAATGTCCATCCGTATGAATTTCTCAGTTTCTCTCTCGCTAAAAGGCAAAATTAGAAACATATGTTATAAAAGGGCATTACATTCTAAACAATTTATATCAATACTAACATTTAATATTTTAATAGATATCTAAGCAGCATGACCATACAGCTTACTAGAAGGATGGTATCGTAGCGATACAATCATCTATTAAGATTGAATCATATGATTCAATAATTTATTTGTTATACTGATATTTAATTAATATAATTACTAATATAAATGCATTTCTTTAATTATTTTTAAAGTTGATATGAATGTCATACTAGGTGGAAAAGATTGTTTTCGATGGACTCATGAGCACACAACGATGTTTTTAATGTGTGTATATTGTTTATATGCTTCTCTTGCGTTGCGTGGCACCAATCTAATCGAGTTTTGCAATGTTTTGGGATGATCCAAGAAAATTTGGAGAATCCAAAGAACATTGTCGACTATTATGATAATGATTTGTGTACTAGGAACGAGCGCAACTAGGGAACTTGTTAGAGTTGTCTGACACGAACCCCTGTTAAAGAAAATAGAGCGGTACAGACCATGATGCACAAGTAGAATCTGTATAGAACTACATTTCGTCTATTTAACATTGATTAGAATAAGCCTTTTCAACTTTTAAATAGATGTAGCCAAAACTCCTCTTGTATCATTCAGTTTTTAAAATTAGTGAATTTCTCCTCCTCTGTCCGTGATTTTTTCTCGAAAGGGTTTCCACATAAAATTTGTGTGTTTTATTTTTCCTGTTCTTTTTTGCTTTGCGATCGTTTTATATTATCATTATTGATGTTAGTTTTAATAAAACTATTTAAACTTAGTACTCTTTTGATTAATGGTGGGTTTGGATGAGCGATTGGGTGTGGTGCGGTGCGTTTAGCCTACTTTTTGTCTCATGTTACAGTATCTAATCTCACCACCACTGCTATTTTTACACTAACCACAAGTAAACGCACGGCCCATCCAAACTCACCCTAAGTGAAGAGGTGGTGATGAAATATTACATGCGGTCATGATGATGGGTTTTAGAAACATATAGATTCCCACTTCATTAATTCAAATAATAAACTGAGATCAAAGGGTTTAATGAAAGTGAGAGGCCGCCAAGTTAATAAGGACATCACATGGGGATGCCAAGCTCTTTTACCTATAAAAATCAACTCATTAACGACTATTATTCTTCAGCACCTCTAAATTCACTTGTGGGAGAAAGAAGAAGAGATCCAACGGTTCATTGTATAAATTTTAGTGTATTAATACGTGTTTTTGTTTATTTATATAATTTTTATGATTTTTTAAATTTTTTACACAACTATAATTTAAAAATATATATATATTTTTCTAGTTTCAAAAAATAAATAATGAATTTTAAGATTTTTTTTATATTTTTAGAACTTTTAATAATTTTTTCACAACCTATATTTGTAATTAACTTAATGATATTTGTATAAATTTACCTATTTTTGCTATTTATTACGAAGATATCTATATTTTTTAGACATTATTATTCATAGTTAATTATTTTAGTTGCATAATGAATCATGAATGAATTTTATATATCATAAACATCAATTTAATTATTATATTTGATTGTGCCATTATTAAATATCATAATTTTTATTTAAAATTTGCATCAATTAATTATTTAAATATATAATAATTTTTAATTTTTGAAATGATAAATATTTTATAAGAAGTGGTTCAAAAATTTATAAATTATATAATTTTTTATGTTATTAAATATTTTTAATATTAATTTATTAATATTTCTATTGTTAAATTGATGGATAATTTCATAAATATGCTAAAAAAATAATTGAGAAACTAGGTTAAAACTCTAAAAAATTATCGATCTACGTTGTTTTTGGAGAGAGAAAGGAAAACGCGTTCTACAAGGCGCGTTTTCATTCTCTCTCCATAAAACATGTTATACATGGAGCGTTTTCACTGACACGTTTTTACTTAGGTAAAAATTCTTTTTTTTTTCTTGCAATTAGAAATTAGAAGTTTGTAGATTGATTTTTATTCGTGTTTGAGATAGACAGACATGGTTACAGTTTTAAGGAATGTTTGAATTTACGGTGATGTCGTGGAGCTGGTTGGCCTGCAAATTTCATCTGTCATGTAAGTATAGAGCCATCACCCAAGAAGCTGGATCGTGTTGCAACTCAAGGTCCCAGTTGACAGTGATTATACAGTTTGAGGTTGAAGTGTAACTAAGACTTCAAGTTTACAAAGCTTATGTTGTCAAGAGATGTGGCATAAATGGTGGTAGTAGTTGATGGTGGATATGCGGGCACGTCAATGAGTTTCTCATCAGAAGAGGATGCTTTAAAAGACTCAAACATAAATATGAGGAAGAAAAACGTAGTGACGTTTTAGTACAATCAAGTAATGCGTCTTATCCACCACCATCAAAGGTGGTGACCCCGTTATTATAACCCGTGACAGCATTGGGGTGTAACATGTTATACTAGCAAGGTCACAGCTTTCGATGGAGATGGACAACACGAATAACTCGATTATACTGGAAGACCCCTTGCATTTTCCTTCCTCGCACCTATGTTTGAATTTTATGAAACATGTTATTCTGACGAGAAGACTCATTGTCGTGCTTGCATTAGCACCATCAACTATGGCCCCATTTATGTGTAATCCTTTGACAACATAACATTTGTAAACTTGAAGTTTTAATTACACTTCAACCCGATACGATATAATCATCGTCAACTTGAACCTCGAGTTGCAAAGCGATCTTGGCTTCTTAGGTGATGGCGCCATACCCGTACGGTAGGTGAAATTTTTAGGTTATCGAACTCCATGACATCACCGTGAACCTAAACATAACTTAAAACTATGACTACGTCTCCCTCAAAGTGAGAGAGAAATAAATCTTTAAACTCAAAATTTTCAACACGTAATAAGAAGAAAAAACAATTTAGAGGAGATTGAGATATTGTGAGTAGAGGGATGAAGAATGGGCGTTTATATAGGGGATGAGGTGTGATATAAAGGGAAAAAAATTTATCTCGGGAATCCCAAATTGCAGGCTCAGAAGCAATCAAGCTGGGGTAGTTGAAATGGCCAGAGAGAAAACGCTCCCTACAGGGGTGTTTTAAGCGTTTTCATTTGACATGGCAGTAAAAATGCTTCCTGTAGGGGACGTTTTTCTAGGACATGTTAGACATATGGCTTGAAAACACATTCTGCAGGAAGCATTTTCACTGCCCTGTCAGAGGAAAGCACCCCCTGCAAAGAGTGTTTTCTCTCTGGCCATTTCAACCACAAAACTTTATTGCTTTTGAGCCTCCGCACCCCGAGATTCTTGGGATAAAATTGATTGAGGAAAATGTAGAAATTGCGTATGTAGAACTCATACACCAAAGTTAATATTAATTCACTAACTCATGTAGAAGAGGTAATTAAAACACGAACTCATGCAGTGAAAACACTAACTTATTCGTTTATTCATTAATTTTTGTTCTAAAGTAAGGTTGAGCATTCAATTAAATCTAATGAAAAAATTCGAGTTAATCAAGTTGACGAGTCATATTTTATCATCCTAACTCGACTTGAATTTTTTTCGAATCGAGTTGAGTGAAATGAAATTCGAGTCGAGTCGAGTCGAATTTAGTAAAATTGTTTGAGTTAAATTTAAAGATTAAACATGTCAAATTATAATTTTATGCCAATAAAACCAACTCCATATTAGAACACATAAATTTGAAACCATATATATTTGAAAATTTTTTCAAAGCAAAATAAAAAAAATACTTTAGTATGCTAAACTTGAATTGTTAATTAACTTAGGTCTCTAAAATTATTATTCTACAAAGATTTTAATTTTTTAAACTTTCTTTATATTTTTTTAGATTTTTTTGGAAAATTTTATAATTTTTACATATAAAATTTGTTATTTTAATTATTCGAATTATTCTAGTTATTCGAATTGTAAATTTACAACTTGATTGCATACAAATGAAACTAATTTAATAAATGTGTTTCATATATTATAAATAAGTATACATTTTGGATGTAAAACAAAGTATATAAAAAATTACAAAGTTACAGAATAACGTAATCATGGGCGACCCGAATGTATGCCAGAATCGAGTGGGCATTATGCACGCCTAGGGTTCCATCGAACTATTTGATTCGGTAGTTGCTCGTCGACTTCGGCTTCACCTTGACGTGTACGTCGTGGTTGATCGCTGACTTCATCTCCTTCCTCCGTGGTTGACTACAATCATGTCTTAGCCACCCATTGTGGATCCCTTCGAGTTGAGTCGACGGTTGCAAAAATGATCCACATCGATAGAACAATGATGCTAGGGGTGTTTGCAACACTATCGACGGGCCACTATATGGTATCGCATGGGCCAGTTGCAGATAGAAGGTGGGAATTGAAGGTGATATCGAATGCTTCGGTGTCACTGGTGGGATAGGCATGTAATAAGGCATAGCGGTGACAATCGTGCATAAGAATCCATGAAGAAGGTGTTGAAGCAGAGAATGATGGGCGTGCTATTATGCTTGCGTAAAATAAACTGGTGTTGAATGTGTTGATCTAAAGAAAGATTGTACGTAATGTGGTGGTTGTGTAAAATAAATCGGAACTGAAGTTGATGATGCCAGGAATGAGTGTGCGTGTTGTGATGGTTGTGACAAAAAAACTAGGTTAAAAGCAAAAATAAATGAACCACACTGATCGGGAGGTTGCATGACAATCGAGTCCTTTGATGTAGATGGAGCAAATGTCGATCTTGCTGCGTCTCCATCTCTCGACCTAGGATTGATGGGCCCTTGTCTTGGTCTCCTACGACGACGTTGTCTACTCTTTTTTGAAGTTGACAGTAGATACGGCTTACTGTTATGCCTGAACCAATCCATATAATCTAGAGACGTTGTCAACTTCAGTGTGAGAAATGGTTTACGCGTTGGCAAAAAATAGTATTTATGCTCCCACATCTCTATATACTTCTTGTGAAATGTTGGCCAATTTTCCTAGAGTCTCCCCTGCAAGTTAATCTTGTACAGGTCCTTGAGCTCTTGGGGTGGCGGTGGAATGTGTTGTGTACACCCAAACGACCGCATGACTAGGTCGGATCTGTGTATCTTGAACGTTGCAAAAATGACCAATGACACTTTGACGTGCAAAATGTTGCGATTGGCCAAAAATTCGACCGGAACACATTCTTAAATCCTCAGATTTGCATATGGCATCTATACAAACTGCATTACGAATTTATAATTTTTAGAATGTATGTAATATTTAATTTCAAGTGCTAGAATACATATTATATAATTTTGAAATTTATAAACTAAACTCCTCTTTGGTTTCTTGGTCTAGAGCTAGTTGGATATCCTCGAGCTCAGTCGGTATACCGTTGTGTCTCACAAGGTTATTCCACCTATTCAAATAATATGTTATTTCAAAATTACAACAATGAAAAATAAAAGCAATAATGATATTATGGGATGAATATTACCATATGACGACTAGGAATTCGTAAGGGAGTTCCACTCGGGGGTGTAAAAATGGTAGTCAATACCATGCCCACAATTGGAGAAGGAGCATGTAACCGCCGATTTTTATTTTATTTGATATCATCGCTTGACACATTTCTCGGTATAATGTCGCCAACATTGTTGATCCTCAACTAAGTCATCTCGATTCCTTCAAGTCAACTAATAGTAGTAATAGCCACCTCAAATGCACCAGATTGTGAAATTTATCTTGCATTAGCAGACCCTCGATCAACTTCAAGATGATTGCGTGCGTGAATTGTTCCTTTTCAATGTTGCTTGCTGAAGCCTCGACAGTTTGGAAGTTGTCCTCCAATCATCTCATCTCGATCCGACTACCTTTGAACTTGTTCGACACCTTCCTTAGCAGTTTCTCACATGTTACACTCTAATCGGCATTAACAACTGCCCTCGTAACGACATCCTCATTGACTGGTAGACTGAGTTGTAAACTGATGTCCTCGAGTGTAATTGTACACTCGCTGCAGGAAAGATGGAACGTGTGCATCTCTGATCTCCATCTCTCAACCAAAGCACTGATGAGTAGGGGATCCAATTTAGTCCCCTCGAGCATGCGAGCCGCGTATGAAAAGCTTGCATCTTGCAAGTGTCCATGAATGACCTTCGGTGAACCTTCTCTTAAATTGTTTATGTACGTCTCCAATATCCGATCTTCGGGTTGAGTATATAAATATAAAAGATTAACAATCTAAATAGTATAATAATTAACTATTTCAATTTAAATAATTTAATAAATTTTTTTACCATTTGCAATTAAACATCAAAGATATGCTTGTCGTCCAAATGAATAAGTTGATTTGCCATTTAAAATTTATAAGAAAAGAATAAAATCAAAGAGAATAAGATTAAAAAAAAAAGAACTTAAAAAATGATTGAGGATTGAATATCTGAAATTAAAAATTGAAATTAAAAATTGAAAATTAAAAATTGAAGATTGAAAATATAAAATCAGAAATTGGGGATTGAAGATTGAATATTGAAAATTTAGGAAGAAAGAATGAGTATGAAGTATTTGGTTGAAAAGAATGAAGTTTGAAGGTGGAATAGTTACCGTTGAAAAAGTTATCGTTGGAATAGTTACCGTTGAACGGAGAATAGGTCCTACAGGGTGTGCTATCACTTATGTGGCGGTGAAAACGTGCCCTGTAGGTTGCGTTTTTGTTCTCTCTCTTCAAAAGGCGCCTTGTAGAACATATTTTTTTTCTCTTTCTCCAAATACAATGTAGATTGATAAACCTTAAAAATTTTAACCTAGTTTCTCTAATATTTTTTTTCAGCATATTAATATAAATTAACCTAAAAATTATTAATAAAGAAAACTTAAAATTCCTTCTATCTGAACAAGTTTTTTTTATCTTTTGACCATAAGGTCTAAACAAGTTTTGGATAGTGTAGCTTGAATTGAATTGGATCAGACAATTCAATCAGTTAGATCGAGAATCAATCAAGTTATTGATATGGTGAGGGATATAAAACTAGTTGATATAGGCTAATTGAATTGAATTTTATAAAATTTATAAAATTTATTAATAATTTATTTGTTTTGAATAGGAAAATTGGTTTAAAAATGGGCTGTGATATAGATTTGGATTTAGATTAGATAAAAGAATGTATGATCCAAAATAACCCAATGAACCAAAGCCAAGTGGACATAAAAATCTTCCTCCAATCTCTCATTTTTAATCCCCTCCAGAATTTATCTTAACTTTCCCATTTTCTCTGAATCTCAATTAATCAATCCACACACTCAGGCAGCCATGGCATCAGCCTCAGCTTTGTTAACCCCCATCTTCACCACCACCCTCCAAAACAAACATGGCAGCCGCCACAACATCGCCACCCCATCGTTCCATGGCCTCAGGCCCCTACGCAAGGTCCCCTCCTCCAAGCTCACCCCCATGTCTTGTGGTAGAAAGGTTGGTGGTGTGAAGGCGGAGCTAAGCGCCCCAGTGGTGATAAGCCTAAGCACAGGGCTCTCCCTTTTCTTGGGTCGGTTCGTGTTCTTCAACTTCCAAAGAGAGAACGTGGCGAAGCAAGTGCCTGAGCAAAACGGGTTGACCCATTTCGAAGCGGGTGACACTCGAGCCAAGGAGTATGTTAGCCTCCTGAAATCCAACGATCCGGTGGGATTCAACCTGGTGGATGTTCTGGCTTGGGGATCCCTGGGTCATATTGTTGCTTACTATATCTTGGCCACCTCCAGCAATGGCTATGATCCCAAGTTCTTTAGTTGAACAATCTTGTTCTTAGTTGATGTTTGACAAGATTATCCCTTTGTAATTTGTATAGTTAAGTTTCTGGGTTACTTTGGAGTGTATGTTAGTTTTCTAGGTTGATAATTTCATATATATAACTAAATATCCCAATTTAGCAGTTTATTGAAGTAGAAGATTATTTACCAAAAAAATTATAACACAATAATCAACCATATGCGTTGAACCACCATGATTTCTTTGGATTTATTTTCTTTCTCTGCATTTTTGGCATATATCAATTTATTTTAACTTAAATCCGAATTTATTATCATTAAAATTTTTCACCTAAATTCTCATTTTTAAAAGAAAGATCATGCAATTAACTAAAAGTTAATATTACCAAAACTATTAAATATAATTTAAGATAATATTATCCTTTATTAAACCATATTTAATGTTAAATAATTATTTATTCACTGATATATCAAATCTCTATTTTTCTTTTACAAGCTACCACTTCCAAATTAAATATTTTATGGCAGTATGGTATCATTTAAGGGTTAGGGTTTTTCAGATTTTCATTTATTTTTCCTCTCTCCTGTATCAACCTTCTTATTTATAAATAAAGACTTGCTTTAGCTTATAATAATATTCTATACCAACTTTACTTTGTTCTTAGCGTTAATTTAATTAATCAATATATTAATAGGGTAACAAGCAAGCAAGCATACCATTTGAATAGCCAAAAGAAAAGAAAAAAAAAAGAAAAGAAAAAAGAAAATCGAAAATCACCCCAAACTGATTTACCTTTGTTTTAGAGTTTAGAGTCTAAAAATGTCTGAGCATCAAGAGCAGAGTGAGAGTAGAAATGGGCACGCCAACATGTCTCGCTATCCCTCTCCTACTGCTACCTATGAGGATGTTCTTCAAAGCCCTGACCTTTTCTGGGAAAAGCTCAAAGCTTTTCACATATCTCTCGGCTTCAAGTTCAAGTATCTCTCTCTTTATTTTTTATAACAATTCCTAGCAATTCCCAACCAGATTTCCTTTCCCGGGCCTACTTTTTCTTGCTTTCTAACTGCTTATTTTGCAAGAGTAGGATTTAGCAGATCCTTGTACTTTATGTTTCAACTCTCTCTCTTTTTCGTTTTTCTTTGCAATTTTTTAGTTCCTCTACTTTGGCTTTAGGGGTTCTGGAAATTGTTAGAGGATGAACCGGTGTTCCTATTATTTGCATTTATTATTGCATCATCTGTCTGCAACACGAGCATTCTGTGTGCTTAAAGAAAATGTTTTCCACTTTAACAGTTTAATTTGAAGTTCCATTGTTGTAATTTTCCCCAGTTCCCTTTTTCTTAGATTGCATGCGGGGTTTTGACCAACTATTTTTGTATATGTAAAGGTTTTGATGAACATAGCACTCACCGAGTCTTTTGCTTGTATATAGCTGCAAATCGCAACATTTTCTGCTGGCATTTTCTTTATTGAAAAATGAACCAACTGAACAACGTAAAACTTTGCTCTTTGAGGGAGGAGCGCAGCAAATCCTGCTTGTTCTTTCTTTATTTTAACAATCACATTTACTCTAAGATTAGATTCAGTTGTGTTTAGTTCTACTATGCATAGATCCTAACACTTTATGGCATCAATTATATGGCTATAGTGGATGCTGCTTCTTTCTTGTTACTTATTGCTTAATATACCTATTCTCTTCTTTGATATGAAGTTTTAACCTTTAGTAATCCGCGAGCTTCATACCTTGATTTACTTGAGATATGATGTAGAAATATTCATGCATGAACAAACAAGAGGCTGGGGTTCCTTTTTCTTTTTCGTTAACTCTTTTAAAGTATGTGCCACTTGACTTGTTAAAGAGAAACTGGGGGTTGGGAAATAATAAAAACAGATAGGGAAAGGAAAATACTACTTAGGCTATATTATCTTCTGGTGTTTTGGTTGGATAGGGTTCCGGTTGTTGGAGGAAAGGCTCTGGATCTGCATCAACTCTTCGTGGAAGTCACATCACGTGGAGGTCTCGAAAAGGTATTAAAAGTTTTTTAAAAGTTCTCAGGTTATCGACACATTGAGTTGGTCCAACATGTTAGTCCATTTATTACACCCCCTCTGAAAGGAAGTTTATTTTCCTTTCCTATTTAAGTTTTCCTTCAAATGGTTTACAGGTAATAAAAGATCACAAGTGGAAGGAAGTGATTGTGGGCTTTAGATTTCCTACAACCATTACGAGTGCGTCTTTTGTTTTAAGGAAGTATTATTTATCATTGCTTTATCACTTTGAGCAAGTCTATTACTTCCGTAAACAACTCTCTTCAGTCTCAACCCCAGGTATTTGAAAACGGTACTCCTTTTTTTTCTCTGATGAAAGCATCGGATAGCTTCTGAAGAAATATTTATAGCTTGTAATTTATATATATATTTTAACTCTATTCTGGCAGGCATTGCCAGTGAGAGCCTTGTGACTGGATCTGCAAACGCAATGGAAGATGCCTCTACAAACCAATTAACAGCTGTTGGTATGTTTAACTACCTATTTATATGAGGGCTCCGATTACCATGGCGGCTATACTTGTTTCCTTAGACTTGTTTGCCTTCAAATGAAAAAGTTATTTCATTCAATATTCTCTGGAATGATATCGGTATCTCTAATCTACATTCATTACTTGATATTTCTAGACTTATTAGGGTTGTGTAGCCATGTTTTTGACAATCCAATCATATTTGGTAGCCATTATAGTTGCAATTTTTAGTGAAGAGAAAGTTATGATACATTTTAAATGAAAATCATGCATTACAGTGGCTTTTCCCTGAAATAGTTATGGATTTTTGCAATTGAATTTCTCAGCATTAGTGATTTAACAAATATTTTCAATGTAAATTGCTCAGTGATTGAGCTTCTAGAATGCCTGTTTAACTATGAATGCTTTGTTTGCAGTCAAGAAAGAAAAACTTGAGATAAAGTAAGGATTTCATGGGGTAGTTGTAGTTGTGTTTTATACCAAAATTTTCATATCCTTTATGTCTATTTTGTATACCTGTTTGCAAGTGTGTTAATTTAGCTGTCTTAGTAAATGCGGGTTCTTACCATTCTCATACAAGAAGGAGCTCAGGAGTTGCAGATTGGCAGTTCCGTGACGGGGATCATTGATGGAAAATTTGATAATGGCTATCTGGTTACAGTTAGGTTGGGGTCTGATCAATTTAAAGGTGTCCTATATCATATCCCCCAAATGCATCAACTGTCTCAAAGTTCAAATACTTCAGATGTACCTCCTCGACGCCGAAAGAGATCCCGGTTAGCACAGGACCCCTCCAGGCCAAAATCAAACAGGAGTGGTTATAATCATTTCTATGCTGAGCATTATGCTCAACTCAAACCTATGTACTACGGGGAAGAGAAAGTCATCAGCAAGAAAATTGGGAACTTATGGAGCAATCTGACAGAGGCCGAGAAACAGGTGGGAGTAGACTAGTATATCCTTTGCCTGCATTTGTATGTATGCGTCGGTGTGTGTGTGTCTGCGTTTGTATGTATGTGTCCGTGTGTATGTGCGTTTGTTTGTGTGTGTGCAGTTTGAATCCTGCATTGTTTCATTTGACCGTTGGAGCTCTCTTAAAACGACATTTCTTGATTGTGATGTAGGTTTATCAGGAGAAAGGGATGAAGGACGAGAGATACGGAACTGAAATGTTGGAATATCGATCTTCCCATGATTCGACACCTCAATAGCATCTGATGAGTTGGTCGTTAGGAACTAAATGATGGGGTTGCCAACCCTCCCTCAATGTTTGTTTGTTTGTTGTTGTTGCTCAACTTTTCCCTTGAAAACTCTATGAACAGATTATCTGAACCCTGCCCCCTTTTCTCAGACTTTGGGTGATCAGATGGAAGATCTTTGTAAAATGTGGTTATATTAATCTATCAGAATGCTAGAAGCTTAGAACAGTACATAGCGCTTTATGATATAAGGATATAGTGATGTTAAAAAATATACAATCTGGAAGGCATATGATATAAGATCATGGTGATGTCGAGAAGAGAAGCTCAAATAAAAAATGAAAAAGGTTTCCACTTTTAATCAAGTTGTGGTATTTAACCAATGAAATCTTACATTTTGGATCATTGCCTAGACAGTAGAATACACACATACACTCACAAAAAAGAAAGGGCCTATTTTCCTTAACTCAGGTGGGGACAACCACCCCTGAATGGATTGACAACTGCAAAATAAGGAATAAGAACACTAAAACCAGTAATACTAGTTGTGTAAAAAAACATGACATAACCTTGCATACTCTTCCGCGCATCTGCAAAACCTCTTCCACATCTAAGATGTCTCCATGATATTTTTCCAACTCCTCCGCTTGTTTCTTTAGCATTACAGCCTTGCTTTCTACCTCTCCAAGCTTATTCAACATCTGTTCTTGCTCCACAACCAATGATGTTTGCTCTTCAACTACTGTGATTTGATTGCCTACTGAAACTTTCAACTTCTCTATTTCCCAGGTTAGAACTAGAAATTCAATTTCAGCCTCCATTTTCTTTTGAAACAGGCCCTCAAGGTGAAGTTCCATTTCTCTATATTCATTTTGTTGCGACTCTGCAATGCTTCTTGATTCTTCCTTCCATGACCCGCTACTCTTCACACTAGTTTTCAGTTCAGAAATCTTTGATTCCTTCACCTGAAGTACGGACCTTGCTTCCTCCAGTTTGCTCTCCAAATATTTTACTTTATGTGTTAAGGTGAATACCTGAGTTTCCAAGGAACCTGAAGCACTTTTTGTGATCTTTTCAGAACCTAATTGGTCAGAGGAGCTAGTTTCGTGGATTTCCTCATCAGCAAAAGTAGAATCCACAAGAACATTGTTAATGTTAACTGAACCATCACGTACAGGTTCCTTGCCTATCTCTACTAGCTTCTGTACTTCTGCATGTGAAAACAAAAAAGGACATAGTCAGCAATTATGCTAGCAAGAAATGACTAGTACTTCATAGGCGATAAAAATTTTACTTCACCAAGAATGAAACATTTATGTTATAGTGCAAGACAACTCCACACGATTAATGGTAACCATCAAATAACCATGAAGCATTGAAGACAAGCAAAATAAATGTGGCAATATCATTGTAACATTAACCACAAACCAGAAAAAATCATTGGTGTGATTCTCAATATGAACTAAACATAATCTTACTGCTTCTCTGACTACAGTTTCTTGCCAAATTTCCTTTTCTAGGTCAACCTTATTCCTGATGCAATCGGACTTCACCAGATACTTACCATCACTATCAATTGCTAATTATTAATAAATGCCTCACTAACTTAATAATATAAAGTTCACTTATGCTATTCGCATTAGCTTTTTACCCTATGTTGACTGCTGCCCTACTTGCCCATTAAGATGCTTGTTCTAGACTTATCTAAGACTACCAGCCTAGAACATGCATGGAGACTGGTTTTGCAAATTTCCAAGTTCCCCTAATAATATAAAGCTCCCTTATGCTATTCGCATTGGCTTTTTACCCTATGTTGACTGAGGAATTATGATTAACAACTAAAGTCAATATTTCTCCTAACTCTGAAGCAAAGGAGGACATTGTTATCTCAGCTGCAGTAAGTGGATACTAGTGGAAATATCTCAAATTTCAAATAACTAAGCTAAGTAAAATATGAACCAATTAGGAGGATCATCAAGCTAGATTTGCAGAATATAGGATACAGTACAAATGAGTAGTAAGAATATATAAACAAACCATGAGAAGGTTTACCAAAACTGTAAGGAGGATACCCACTCACCATTTTCAAGGGCTTCCTGGACAGATTGGAGAGCAAGAATAGACTGGACCAATGGGTCTTGATCTGGTGAAGGCCGGTGATTCCCACTTTTTTCTTCTTTGTCCTCCCAAGATAATTCTGCAGCTAAATCTTCAGGTGAAAGTTCCTCAATATCACCTGAATTTTCTTTCCTATAAACAGTTTGAACTTCCTCACTGATCTGGTGGTCGTCTTCATGAGCTTCATCACTATTTTCTCCATCATAATTCATGGGGTTTCCACTTTGCTTTCCATTACTTGTCACAGCAATTGGATGCTGCGTAAAGATAAAGTTGGAGCTTCTTGAGTCAGATTCCATACTAGAATGAGAATTTTCCTTCTCGATTTTGATCCTTACTCCTCTGGCCTTCTTACTGCTTTCAGCACGGCCCTTTCCCTGATGAACTCTATGACTTGAATTACCCACAATGTTCCCACCTAAATTCTTCATCTGGTTTTTATCATGCATGTACCCCAAAACTGCAGGCAGGTCGTATCTCACCTTTGGCATACTGGCTGCTGTTGATGACTTGCTACTCCGGTCCTCACTATTTTCAGAGTCTGTGGCAGAAGCAAAAGCAGCTCCAACAGCAAACATGGATCCAGGAGCAACACTTGTGTTCAACATATTCACAGGTCCAATAGGGGATGCACGATTCTGCTTGATCTCAGGTGATGCCCTCTGTTGAGGTTTACTTGGATCCGGATTTGCAGAACCGGTCAAACCTCGCTTCAATATTTTACTGCTGTCCATTGAGGTGGTGGAATCCTTAACAAAGTCTCTCTTGATCCGCCTCCATTTCTTCAAGCCATACCCTTTGGTGGTAGGAGGAGATGACCCACCAGGGGATTTACCTGCTACAAGAGGTGGTGAATGCATCGGCAGTACAATCTCAGCAGTACCCTTTACATGATTACCAGCTGTCAAAGCATCGGAATCGCCAGTTTGATCGATGGCCGACCTCTGAGTCAGATTATCAATTGCGCATGATCCATTATTTTTACTCTCGCAATCATCACCGTGATTATTCTTCATTTTATCATCACCAACATGAGGTATTGTTTTTTGAGTGGCTTCATTATCCTCAACCAATTCAAGCGCAGAACACTCGCTTCCCAAATCCATAACTGTAAATTGGGTTTCGTACAAGATTTACTCAGATCAGGATCGAGAACTATAACTACCATTCCAACAAAACCATGTCCAAATCAACCAAATTTTGAAAAAAAGAAAATCAACTCAGCTATCATCCTCAATTTGGAAAAAAAAAAGTCAATGAAGTGAAATAAAATCTAAACTCACCCATCATTGGATTATCAATTAATTATCAATTTCGAATACAAATTAAGGAATTCAAAGAGGAAAATGAGCTTAACTTTTCTATAAATATACATATCATGAAAGCACATTAAAGAATTAGAAGTGAGAAAAAAAGTAAAAAATAGGATGTAATTAATAAAGCTATGCAATTAAAAGTCGTACCTTTTATGGTGTCATAGATATATATGTTTGTGAGAAACGGAAGTAAAGGCCTAGAATCGAAGATGAAGAAGGTAAGGGTGAAGGAAATGGGAAACCCTAGGCAGTAGTTAGATTTGCAGTTATATAGGGTAGGATTTTACTCAATTTTTTTTTATTAAGTAAAAAAACAGTGTCATTTAGATTTAGTGTTTTATATATTTATAGATATAAATATATTTTCTCGAGAAGCAATGCAATTGGTGTAGTAAGTACAAAATATCGAGAATCTCCATTATCTTTCTTTTTTTCTTCCAAGCCAATGCAAAATCTATTTAAATTGTAACGGTTTTATTATTATTATTTAGGTTGGATTATGATTTTTTGTTGGAATTTTTATTTATGAGTTAAAAAGTTGGTGATATTTTTTGATTCACATGGATATTGTTGTTAATACAGGAGGACGTGGGTCTTTCTATTTATGGGTTACGGAAGAGTTATGAGTAATTCTAGACATTGTGTCAAAAAGAGCAAATATGACTAAAATCTGTAATGAGATTATTTAAAAAAAAGAGTTGTTGATGTTTTAAATTGATGTAATTGGTCCAATTGAGAATTAAGAAATTGTGCTAGATACTTATATATGATTTCTAAAATTATCTTTTTATTTATTTTTGTTAGAGATAGTTAGACTATTACAACTGACTTTGTTATTAGTTAGTAGCATTTACTTCTCCTGTATGTGTATATATATACTTCCCATGTATTCCATTTAGCAATAATCACAGAGTTTATTCACAAATTTAGGGTCTGTTTGATAGGGGAAAATATTTTCCGGAATTGGTTTTCCCTATTTTCCAGTGTTTGATTGGAGAAAAATATTTTCCTCACGTAAAATCAATTACAAACACGGGAAAAAGAAGCCTTTAATTTTGGAAAATGTCTTACCGATTTGGAATCAGTAAGACATTTTTCGATTTTTCCAGCGTTCTCCCTTCTCTACACTCTCGTTCTCCCTTCTCCTCTCTACACCGATCTGGTTTCGTTCTCCCTTCTCCCTTTCGTTCTCCCTTGATTTGGTTTCGGGCTCCTTTTCCCCCCTTGATTTCTTCTTCTTTTTATAAATTGATTTGGGGATTTTCTGCTTGTTTTTGTCTGAGATCTTGCTTGGGTTTTCTACTAGTTTGACTGTGCTGTTTGGCTTGTCTTGAGCAGACTTTCTTCACAGACTTGCTTTAGAAAGGTATATTTTCTTCTCCATAGTTTTGTGTATCGGTTTCTTGTCCATAGTTAGAAAGATTTTGGCCCCTGTTTATGCTAAATGTCACTTCTGCTCTCACTGATCTGTGCGTGCTTTTTTTGTTTGATTTTAAGTGTATTTTTTAGCAGATCGAAGCTTGTTTCGCTGTTTTTGATCAAAGTGTTTTTTTTTATTTTTCTTTTGATTTTCGGTTTTTGATCGAAATTCTGTGTTTTTCTGTTTGTTTGTCACTATCTCGTTTACTAACTGTTCATGCAATTATTAAAGAGTATTATATCATAATTGATTCTTTTTAAGTCTCTGTTTGGTTGATAGGAAAATTCTAGAATTATATGAAAAAAGAAATGTAAATTTAAGTCTCATTCAGAAAATGATTTCTACTTCGATTTTGTTTTATTATTCTGTTTTGCACGTTCTATTTCGTGCATGCTTCATCGTATCCATATTATGTTACTCGTACTCAGATTTGTATATATGTATATGCATCTGATAATAATATGTTCAAAGAATTACAACATTTGATGTTGAAGAACAAGAAATTAGCTTCTTCGTTTTCTTTTTTTTTTTTTGGTTTAAGTGATTCTGTTTTAAGTATATGTTTTACCTTCTGCAGCCATTTCATATCTTTCAAGCCTTCTCTCCCAAAGCAGGCCAAGGTAAGGATCTTTGACTGGTTGTGAAAAGTGAAAGAAAAGCTGGTAAATGATTCTTGTTATGCTTTAAGTCTAGCATCACGTAAGCAGGGTTTGTGGTTCATGTTTTAAGTATCTGCTTTACCTTTGTTCTCCAGAGTAGTTGAATATTTGTTTCACAGCTACATATATAGGAATTTGTGGTTCATGTTTTTAAGTATCTGTTTTAAGTATCTGTCTTACCTTCTGCTGCCATTTCATATCTTTCAAGCCTTCCCTCCCAAAGCAGGCCAAGGTGAGGATCTTTGACTGGTTGTGAAAAGTGAAAGAAAAGTTGGTAAATTATTCTTGTTATGCTTTAAGTCTAGCATTACGTAAGCAGGGTTTGTGGTTCATGTTTTTAAGTATCTGCTTTTCCTTTGTTCTCCAGAGTAGTTGAATATTTGTTTCACAGCTACATATATAGGAATTTGTGGTTCATGTTTTTAAGTATCTATTTTAAGTATCTGTCTTACCTTCTGCTGCCATTTCATATCTTTCAAGCCTTCCCTCCCAAAGCAGGCCAAGGTGAGGATCATTGACTGGTTGTGAGAAGTGAAAGAAAAGCTGGTAAATGAAACTTGCATTTGTGCCGTAGAGCCTCATTCGGAGGCATAGCTTTTAACACGCTCTTATATAGAAAATAGTCATAATTGAGCATAATGCAATTTCAGTTCAATATTTCATTTCATTTATCAAGGTTTCAGTTTCGTATATGGTGGTGCTGCATTATTGATATTATCCCAATTATGAGATATTATTCCAATGATGCTAAAAGAGAATGGGGTAGAGCTAACAAGAACAAATTCATAGCATGTGGATGGTTTTAAATAGTTGTGCAAACACTTTGAGTGTAAAATTGCTTCATGATATGGTTGTGGAAAGATTGTGGGTTAAGCAAATGGCACAGTTTCTGTTTTAATGTAGTAGGTTGTACATTGGTTTTGGTTACATTTCTTGGTGGATGTCGTTTGAATAATAAATTAGAATAACTAAAATTTTTTCTTACACCGATTTTATTTTTGATTCGTATAGTGTACACTGACTAAAACATTTCACACCGACTAATGCACGAACAATACTAAAAAATTATTTTTACCAACTTTATGGATAATAATTTAATTATGGATAATAATTTAATTAAAGATATAACATAATGAAATATGGATTATTCATTTTTCTTTATCTTTTTTTTTGTAAATTTATTCGTTTTTCTTTATTTACAAGTAATCGATATCAAAATCTTTTACGAAAAATCTTTATTTATAATTATTCAATATTATTACTTGTACTCATTGTGGATAATATTTTTTCAATTTCTAACGATCAATATTGTAGCTTAATAATTGAGTATTATTATAAATAAATCATTGCAATATATGTAAAAGCAATTTAAAATATAAAAATTTATTAATATATATTAATATATGTAAAAAATAACTTTTTCGGAAAATATTTTCAGGAAATCTATCAAATAGCAGAAAATATTTTACACAGATTCAATCAAACACCAGAAAATATTTTCCAGTAAATCATTTTACAGAAAAGTAAAACATTTTCCAGAAATCATTTTACGGAAAACATTTTACTGGCAATCAAACGGACCCTTAGTATTTTCATTTTCTTACGTTTAGTATATGATTCTTTCATGGTATCAGTTGTTGGCTCCTAGGTTCCGTTCCACGCTTGATGGCTACTCCTTTCGCTAATGAGTTCCTCAAATATTTAACTCCGGTTCACAGCTCCTTCTCGCCTTGTTCCCTAGATGGTGAAAGACCTATTCGTGTCGTGCAATCCTTTCCTAGACATGAGACCGTAAAACTTAAGGAAGGCATGTATGCTCAATGGCAGCATCAGATCAAACTTGTTATTGATGGGTACAACCTTACCGGTTACATTCTTGGTACTCTTCTGATTTCGTCCAAATTTGTGCTTGATAACGAAGGGCATTTGGTCTCTAATCCCAACTTTGTTGTGTATCATCAGCAAGATAAGCTTTTTGTTTCTTAGCTTTATCTACGATTAGCATCGATCTCTTACCGTGTTTTATAGGTACCTCCACTACTTGTGAAGTTTGGAGCAAAGCTTGTCATCTATTTGCTGCGATATCCAGTGCTAAGTTCTCTAGGCTGAAGCATGATTTACACTCGTTAAATAAAGGGAATCTCCCATTTAAAGAATACATGGCTAATATCAAAGGTACCTGTGACCTTCTTGAAGCATCTAGACATCCTGTTTTCACCGCGGAGCAAGTCAATACTATTCTTATTGGACTTTCGGCTAAGTTTGACTCAATGCTCACCATTACTTCTTTT
This sequence comes from Gossypium hirsutum, assembly GCF_007990345.1. Taxonomy (NCBI): domain Eukaryota; kingdom Viridiplantae; phylum Streptophyta; class Magnoliopsida; order Malvales; family Malvaceae; genus Gossypium; species Gossypium hirsutum. Next base: position 46,854,692 of record NC_053449.1, on the reverse strand, counting down.
TTGTCTAAACCTTTGACGATGGAATGGCTTGTCGATATTCTGCTAGAGTGTGAACATCGACAATAGAGGTTTGTTTCAGAAATACATGTTCAAGCGAATCTGGTCCAAAGCTCGTCTACGTCGAATGCTTCAATGATGGCTCCATTGTCCGTTCCTGTGGATGGGTCTCGATTGATGGGTTATTCTTTGGGCTTTTATTATAGTCGTGGCCGGAGTTCCTGTACCCGTCCACAATGCTAGATTTTTGGTCGTCTTGGCCATCTTGCTCAAAGGTGTTTTTATAGGTTTGATCAAACTTTTGATAGACCTCTTGTTCAATCCTCGCCGTTGTCTTCTCCTAGGTTTTCTGATGGATACTCATCCGCTAGGTTTTCTTGGTTGTATGATGGGAGTTCTATGGCTGCTGCTAACCCTGATGGGTTTCATCCACTTGGGATGTCTTATGGATCGGGTGCCTTTTCTACTAGGCCTGCGCCTTCACCGACCACTCGGTCTATGCGGGTCATGTAAGTTTCCCAGGCGCATCACAACTATGTAGACCTATTAATGTTGGCTTCATAGGGCCCGTTGTTACTGGATTTGCGAGGCTTATTACTATGGGTTTTATGGGGCCCTCTTTTTATCCAGGTGCTGGGCCTACTCCTCTATTAGGTTATTCGTTTGTGGGGTTTTCTCCTTTACCATCTTTGGGCTATAATTCAGCTACTGGATCAGGTTCTTGACTACACATGGGATTACCTCAATTTGCTGGGCCTGCTTCTTTCTAGCATGTGGGCTTATCGAATAATACCTCCACTAGGCTGAATCTTCTTGTTTCATCTGGGCTTGTTAATGCACTATTTAGTCAGCCTATGACTTTGCTGCATACTTTAACTAAATCTGTTTGGTATCCTGACTCGGGTGCCACTAGTAATATTTGTCAGTCGGTCTCGTTATTAAATAATTATAATGAATATTCAGGTAATATTCCTTTACTTATGGGTGATGGTACGTGTGCCCATATTGAATGTTTGGGTTATAGCATGATTTCCACTTCTTATAAATTGTTGCATTTAACAAATTTGTTACATGTACCTAAGATTAAGAAAACATTGTTCTCAGTTTCTCAATTTGTTTGGGATAATAACGTATTTTTCAAATTTCACCCATTTCATTGTCTTGTAAAGGATATACAGACTCGAGAATTTTTACTTCGAGGCCATACACATGAGGGCTTATGTTAGTTTTCTCCGATGTCGTCTTCAGTCAATATGGAATTCGTTCGTGATGCTAACCTGTCTCTTCACAATACAAAATTAGGCACTAAGTACAATTTGTTTGAGTTGTGGCATCGCCGACTTGGACATTCGTCATCGAAAGTTGTCAATTCGGTTTTAAAAACTTGTAATGTTGTTGTTGATACAAATAAATTACATCATGTGTGTTCTACTTGTCAACTAGGAAAGTCACACAAGTTACCATTTATGGCTTCCACTACAGTGTATTCTCATCCTTTTGATTTGGTTGTTTCTAACCAATGGGGACATGCTTTTATTAATTGTGGGACTAGTTGGTATTATGTTTCATTTTTTGATGTTTGTAGCCGGTTTACATGGTTATTTTTTATTTAAAAGAAGTCTCAAGCTGTTGATTGTTTTATGAAATTTTAGAAATTAGTGAAAGTTCAATTTGGAAAAGATATAAAGCAGTTCTAGAGTGAATGGGATGGTGAATACCGTCTGTTTACTTCCTTGTTAGCTCAGCAAGGCATCCTTCATCGGATCACGTGTCCACACACATCTGAGCAAAATGGGATTGTCGAGCGAAAGCATCGTCATATAGTTGAAATTGGGCTCACGCTTTTTACTCAAGTTCATTTATCAATAAAGTATTAAGGGTATGCTTTTATATGTGCGGTTCACCTGATCAATCGGTTGCCCACTCCGATTCTTCAGAATTAGTCTCTGTATTTTGTGCTTTATGGTACTCTTTCTACATATGATCACCTTCGTTTTTTTGGGAGTTTTTGCTATCCATATCTCTGACCATTTAATCAGCATAAGTTAGAGTATTGATATCAACCGTGTATTTTCCTTGACTATAGTTATCACCACAAAGGTTATCAATGCCTTGCTCCGGATAGAAAGGTGTTTGTTTCTTGGTATGTGGTGTTTGATGAGGGTCATTTCTTTTTTTTCTTCTAGTATTTTGATTATGTCTCTGGCATTTGGTCGATTTAGCACCGTTCTTCATCTTGTTCAAACCCCTTTGGCATGCACTATGTGCTCGGGAGATGATCATTTGGCCCCTCCGCTGGTTTCTTTCTCTGACTCTGCCCTAAACTCACCTTGTCCAGATGAAAATGCTATTACTTCCTTGGAGAATGGGTCTGACATTTCCTTTTTTACATCGAAAGTCCCTGTATCTCTTGTTGATCCTCCACTGTAATGTGTTATACTCAATTTATGATCACTCGATCAAAGGCCAAAATTTTTAAACTAAGGGTGCTCACTATCGAACTTCATGAACGAGAGTCCTGTACTATTGAAGAAGCCTTTGCTATTAAGGAATGGAATATAGTTGCTTAGGAAGAGTATGATGCTTTGATCCACAATTACACTTGGACTCTAGTTCCCTTACCTCTGGGTCAAAAAGAGATTGGTTGCAAATGGCTTTTTAAAATAAAAAAGAATCTTGATTGTACAGTATCCCGACGAAAAGGATGGTTGGATGGAAAAAGGTGTTCGTAAGTCCCTGGGTGTGACTTTCATGAGATATTCAGTCCTGTCATCAAACCGACTATAATTCGCACTATTCTATCCATTGCTGTTACCTGATGATAGTCATTACAGCAAGTTGATGTTAATAATGCCTTTCTCAATAGTGATTTGACTGAAGAGGTATATATGCAGCAACCTTCCAGTTATGTTTAAACTGATGCAAATGGGTAACCCCTTGTATGTCGGCTAAACAAAGCATTGTATGGTCTCCAATAAGCTCTGAGGGCATGGTTTGATAAGTTGAAAGCTATCCCTGCCTCTTTTGGCTTTGTCTTTTCTAAATCTGATTCTTATTTATTCATTCGTATTACTAATGAGTCTCGTATATATGTCTTTGTTTATGTTGATGACATCATTATTACAAGTGACTCCGTTGTTGATATTGATACGTTTCTTCATCAACTTTACACTAAGTTTTCACTTAAGGAAATGAACTCTTTTCATTATTTTTTGGGTGTTAAAGTGACTAATTCATCAACTGGTGGCCTCCATCTTTTTCAAAGAAAATACATCATTGACTTATTGGATCGTTATTCTATAGAAAGGCTAAAGGCATCCCTACACCCATGATTAGTTCGTGTTCTCTATCCAAACATGTGGGAACTCTGCTTGATAATCCTCATGAATATCAGAGTATTGTTGGAGTGCTACAATATATGGTTCTCATTTGACCCGATATTGCATATGTTGTTAATCGTATCTGTCAGCTTATGCACGCTCCAACTGGTGTCCATTTTGTTGTAATAAAATGCATATTCGCTACCTTTGTGCCACTGTTGACTATGGGTTGCATATTTGACCTTTCGAGAGGTTGTCTTTAGTTGGGTATGATGATGCAAATTAGGGCTTGAATTTTGATGACTGTTGATCCACCACAAGGTATTGTGTGTACTTTAGTAGAAATCCAGTTTCTTGGTGCTCTAAGAAACAGCAGGTTGTTTCTAGATCGACGACTGAGGCAGAGTATCACGGTCTCGATACTGCCATTGCCGACATCACGTAGCTTAAGTCATTACTCCGAGAACTTCAGCTACCTTTTAATGATCCACCGACCATTTGGTGCGATAACTCTAGTGTTGTGACTGTTGTGGCTAATCCCGTCCTTCATTCAAAGTTTAAATATGTTGAGCTTGATTTGTTCTTTATTTGAGAGAAGGTTGTTGAAAGAGCTCTAGTTGTTGGTGAGGTACTCGCATGTGATTAAGTTGTCGATATCCTCACTAAACTATTGTCTTCTTCTTATTTTTGTCATTTTCGAGAGTAACTTCGAGTCTCGATATTGTAGTAGTTGGGTGAATCTTAGAGATAGTTAAACTGTTACAACCGACTTTGTTGTTAGTTAGTAGCAGTTACTTCTCTTGTGTGTGTATATATACACTTCCCATGTATTCCATTTGATCAAGCAATAATCACAGAGTTTATTCACAAATTTAGTATTTTCATTTTTTTATGTTTAGTATATAATTATTTCAATTTTTAAGTATGTAATTAAAGTTTATAATAGTAATACCATATAATTATATTTCAACAATAAAATTCCTAATTTTACAAAATTAAAATTCATTTTAATTATAAGAAGGTATGAATAATTCTTTATAATTATAAGATTTTTATTTTAATATTGTGAAAATTATATTGTTTTTTATAGATAGATGAGAAACTTTAGGCTCTATTTGATTTTTAAAAGTATTTTCTATTTTTTAAAATAGTTTTTATTTTTTAAAATAATTGAAAACACACTTGGTAAATAGAACTAAATTTTTTTTTGTTAATACAATGTATAATAAGAAAGAGACCAATGAAGAAGATGCGGTGGAGTTGAGGAGGCTGGTTAACCTTAAGAGGTGGAGAGCAGGACAAGACAAGAGGACAAAGAGAAAGCTAAGGAGAAAATTGAGAAAGATAAGTGTTAAAGGATTGCTTAAGGGTTCCCTAAAAAGAGTCATTTCTCGTCGTTTGAAAGGGTATTTATAGGATAAGTCTTGTCTATTAGCGTGATGTAGCATGTCGTTATGGAAGAAGTTGCCATCATGGAGTATGTGAAAGGCGTACGTAGTGGAGTCCATTTTCTTATTCATTTAGGCAGTACGAGGTTGTTATGCTCAAGTGTGCTTCATAAACTGTTGAATAGTGTGTTCACACTGAAAAGTGTACATTGGTCTATAGCGAGCAAATAACGAAGTTGGTTGGGAGGTGCTTTCCTCATTTAATGAGTGGTCTTCATCAGGCCGAGATGGTGGATCATCTGATGACGGTCTGGGTAGCCGAAAAGGTGCAAGTCACTCTCTGTTGTCCACGTAGAGTCTTCTGAGTCTACCACGTGTTAGGCCCGAGTGGTAGGTATAATAGTTTTCAAAAATGAAAACATGAAAATATGTTTGGTAACTATTTTTTTATAATAGAAAAATAATAAATAAAATAAAAAAATTGGCATTTATATGGATTCGAACCAAAGTATTTGATTTAATATTAAAATTTTGTTAAAAATAATATTTTTGAATTTATATGGGTTTGAACTAAAGCCAATTCATTTAAAGTTAAAAACTCTCATTTTTTCACTTTTACTAAGCATTTTAAGTGAAAACAAAAACAACTTATTTTTGTCTTCTAATATTCACATATTTTCATTTTCATTTCCAAAAATTATTTTTAAAATTTTCAACCAAACAAGTTTTTTTTTTCTATATTTTCCATTTTCTAATAAAACAAAAACAAAAATGGTTGTGTTACCTAAAATCAAACAAATCTTAGTTTTCAAAACATTATTTTTTAGGACTACCTCGACACCCATGGATGTCAAGTTTAATATGCATGTAATAGACACAAAGTCCTTCACACACCCTTGGAACCAAAGTATTATTATGATATGATTGAAGCACCTCAACACCCGTAGATGTCAAATTCATTTGAATATTTAAAAATTGAACGGCTAAGTATAAATTAAATTTGGAACAACTACAAATAAAATATAACACTAAACTCGACATCCATGGTGGTTGATTTCCGAATGGGAATTAAAAAAAATGCATAACCAAATTTGATTTAAATTAAGTGGATAACTTAATTGAACTCAATACTCGTAGGTGTCAACTTCTTCAAAAAAAATTCTAATTAAACCCTATAACGAAAACATATAAATATGATATTATAGTTAATAGTTTTTCACTAAAAATTAAAAACTATTATTGTGCTACATGTTGGAAAAATCGATTTGAAAATAGTATTTTTAAGCACAACGAAAGTTTAAAAATGTTCTTTAAGAATCAACTAGTTTTTATATTTATAGCAATAAACCTATTACATGAATTATACCTGTGTTTTCGAATTAGGCAAACTTTGTTGTTCTCAACTTTCAACCACTTGATCTTCTCTACTAATCTTAACCTCGGTTTGCTAGAGTGTGAGCTCTATTCACAAATCGGTGAAAATTTTGGTGAAACTTTTAGAGCTAGAAACCGAAAGATGAATTTTTTCAAAAGGTAGAATTTATTTGGAAAATAACTTGCCTATATTTGATAGAATATTGGCGTAGAGAAGTGTGTTATTTGACCTAGCCCTTAATCTTTATTTATAAAGAAAATGACAAGAGTCTCAGTAGAATAAGATATAACTGAATTGTTATAAAATAAAAGGCAAAGAATAAAGAACAAGGAGAATGTGAGAGCAAAGAGAGAGCGTATTTTATTGATCAATCAGAATATTTATAAAGCTTCTCCAAAGTCTCTATTTATAGGCATAAGAAATATAAATGAAGTAGAGATCTACTTCTAATGACTATTAGAATTTAAAGTACATCAAAACTAGACCTGTCCATGGGCCGGGTCGGGCCCGGAAAAAATTTTCGGCCCGACTCTTAGGCCCGGCCTAAAATATGGGCTTGAAATTTTGCCCAGGCCCGGCCCGGGAAAAAAAGAGTAAGCCCGAGCCCGGCCCGGCCCGGCCCGATTTTTAATAAACACAAAAAAATATTTTAAAAATAAAAAATATATTTTTAAAGTATTTTAAAATTAAAAAATAAAAATAAAAAATATATATTTATTATATTCGGGCCGGGCCAGGCCCGGGCCAAAAAAGTTAAGCCTGAGCCTGGCCCATTTTTTTAAAGGGTCTCATTTTTTGCCCAAGCCCATATTTACTCCCACTCATGAAAACATAACATACTTTCTTATATTCTACGTATTCAATCTCGAATAATAGTCTTTCAAATAACTATTTGAATGTACTTGCTAAGTATTTATATCATCATTCTTTTGAAAGTCATGAATGAGGGAAATTTTTTGGGGAAATATATTTTGATCTCTTCGAGAGTTTCAACAATAATCATAGTAAACTTTAATCATGAGTCTTCTATAAAAATACAAAGAGGTATTTTGGATCATCTTATAATCCTCCTTTAACTACTATTTACCACAAATGTTCAAATTATTTCAATTCATATAAATGAACAATTTCCCGAGAATTTCAATATGCTTCTAGCATCCTAAATCCTTCAAGAATATTAATATAAACTTTACTATATAGTGGTTCATAAAAGATTGTAACAATAACCATTAGACGCAATCTAAATCTTTTATGAATTGTAAAAATAATATATCTAAAAGTTATTGCATCCACCACAAAAGAATATTATATCTTTTCATAATCAATGCCAAGACTTAGCGAAAAACTTCATATCTTTATTCCGCTTTTGCAAAACTACTTCATTTGAACCCTCACTAGCTTTATACCTTTAGATATTTGGACGACTGGTCCAAATACTCCACAAATTTAATTGTACTTGAGTTGCATCTTTCTATTTTGATCAATTTATTCCATATCTATATTTCTCAATAGATTTATTCAAGACCATCCTTTTATTTCATTATTTCAATAATAATATTGCATGCAAAATTATTGTCGACCACTTTTATTATTTGATTCCACATTTTCTCGAATTGACATAACTTATTGAGATATTTTATTTTCATTATTTTAATCTTTAGTTTCAAGTACCTGAATCTCTTCTGGAGTTTTACTTATTAGTTATGTCTTGGGTCTCTTCTGAAGCACCCACCTCCTCTATATATTTACTCTAACTGATTGTCCTACTTGGACTTTGATTCAAATTAAAATATTAGATGGTATATAACACTTGTTTATTCTCATTAATTTTGTAAATACATCTAACAGTTAACTTGTAATGAGTTATCCTTGCTGAACTTCTGGTTCAAATTACTCTCCCCCTAACTCATTACAAGTTATTATTTATCTCCCCCTAATGTCTGGAAATCTATCGAATCAAAATTATAATCACAAATCATGTCATAATTGAATCTCCAATACATTCAAAACATCTAATAATACAAAGAAACTTGTAATTAATATATATTTCCAACTTTCTTTGAGAATTCACTCATTTTTGTGCGTTATGGTGGAGTAATTAGAACATATATGCACATACAAAAATTCAAAGATGAGAAATATTTAGCTCTTGATAAAGAATCAATTGTAATGGGGAGTATTTATAACTTATTAGCTTGATGCGTATAACACGTAAATCAACATAATCTCATGTTGAAATAGGAAGTTTAGTTCTCATAAGTAATGGTTTAAACATTAATCAGAGGCGTTCAATCAATAATTTCCCTAAACCATTATGCGCATAAATAACAAACTTTTACAAAAGTTTTTCAAACTCAATCAATAAAAGACTAAGATATAAACTCATTAGTATTAGCAAGATGAATTGCCTTAATTCCATGATCTAAAATTATTTGTTTAAACTATCAATCTTCCAAACGACAAGTTGCAAGTTGATACTACATACGTGATTATTTTATAGATGCATCTACCAAAATCATATAAAATCAAAACCATCCACATGTTGGATTAATGGACCCATATTCATTTCAGAAATGCAAGACATTAAATCTCAACTTTAGCTAGTGAGTTTCTAACAATCAATTTTCATTGAAAACAAGCAATAAATGAGAATTCTTTAAATGAGAATTCTCAATTAATTTTCAGATCATATATGATCCAAGTGGTCTAACTGGTCACACCAAGTAGTAAATGCATTTGTATTAGTAAACTTCTGGTTTTCTTTAACAATGCGTTTCAATTGTACTAAATTATAACAAATTGATAATTTTACTATCATTCATTTTACTTTGTATCCACATATAAGTACTATTGTGACATTTATTACTGGAAATGTCTAAATCAATGTGAAGTCTATAATGTCACTAAGTCCATAAATATAGTTTCCAAATAATTATATGTAAAATTCGCTTCAGAGAATATGTCAAAATTTTCAAATGCAGGACATTTAGTCTAGTGGTATGATTCTCGCTTCGGATGCGAGAAGTCCCGAATTCGATTCAAAATACTTTAAAACCCTTTTAACAAGAGTTTTGCATAATCAGTTAACTACCAAGAATAATTACCTAGGCTATGTATAGAAACAAACCTATACTAAATATATCAATACACGTTACATCTCAAACATAAAAATATGACATAATGAAAAACTAGCAATTTTTTTCATAACCATCATCATAAACATGCATGAAATTTAATTCAAAATCCAACCATTCAAGCTCATTAAACTTTTCATTTACAATTGCTCATGTCATTTCTCTGAATAATTAACAAACAAAATAATATAAAACATATGGACTACTACCTTTAACAATTTTTTGAACTAAATCAAATATGAATAACCATAAAATTCATTGGTTTATTAACATAAATTTACATACTAGATATGTTTTAATCAAATATATTATTTAATTACAAAACCTATTATAACGACATAAATAAATAAATTAATATTCATTTTCATGAACAAATGAGATGCTTAAAACAATATGTAACACATGTAATCAAAACTTAAAAAGAAGACAATATAAAAATATTTAATCATATATCAAGTTGATTTAATATTTAAAGATGTACATTTTTTTGTTCTACGCTGAGTCTTGACGATAAGAAGTAAGCAAATTAAACTTCAGTAGTAGACTTTCAATCCAATCAAAATCTATTAATAGCAAACTTTGAGAGTGGATCTTATTTTCCAAGTGTACAATAGGTACATAACCAATGACTCTTCATAAATAAATTGTCTCTCTTCTTAAAAAGTTCTTGGAAATTCTTGTTCTTTTCTTGCTTTCTTCATTTTTCCACTTCTGATGGTGAGAAAATTTATTACGACCATCCTGAATCACTATTATTATAGTCCAATTTATTACATCCACGTTAAATATTATTTCTTTCAAATTTATTAGATATTGTTACATTCTCTTTAGGGAATGATTAGGTTTCGTGGTTAAAAACTTTTGTTCAATTATAAGTAATTTTTTTCATGATATTGCTACCGTAGGAGCACATTTGAATCATGAAAAGTTGAATAAGTTCTCTCTTGCACGGTTCTCATCAATAATATTTTTCCACTAAATTTTAATTGAAAACTTATTCTAAATACTGTAGAGTTATACTCACAGTTTTAAAAAAAACTTACAACTTCAGGTGCATCAAACAATAACGAGTTTTAGATACATTTATCATATTCTATTGCTCATAAGTAGATCTTTCATAGTCAAATATTTCAATTTCAACCCCTTAATGAGGATGATGACAAAAGAAGATCACAAAGATAGTCACGATCAATTCAGTTTATAACAAGAGTAATAAATAAACCAATAACCCAATCCTTTTTTGATTCATATGAAATGTAATCTTTTCTTAATTCACAATCCCAATATGATATCCATTATAATGAATATCTTTTAAAAATAATGTATTAGCCATCACAAATTTAGTGTTTTTTAGATATTGATATATTAGCTCTTCTGGAGCTTTCAACTAATTTTGTACTATCAAATGTTAAAATAATATTTATTTGTTTTAGTAACAAATAAGATAAATATTTCATATTTGTAATGATAGAATTTATTAATACATTCTCATATCATTCCTCAAAGAATATTAAAAAAAACAAAATATTTGGGCATACGTCACATATTGGCCAATAATCTTTCATATCACATTGATAACATATGTTATCTTTACCCTTTGAAGAGTTATCTTGAGAACTCTCATTGTTCTCTTATTTATTACTATGTTCCCACTTTTAGTGGTCCATAATTATATCTTTTATTTATTTTTATATTTGCATTCACTTCAAGGAATGCAACAAATCTGGTAGGACAGACTTCTAAACGCCTCCATTGATTCTTTATTTCATAATCAGCATCGCAAAACATGCGTGGATTTCAAATCAAAATCTATCTATTTATATTGTTATGATTAGTCTCCAATTATAATAAACATGATATAATAAATAAATCATAATAAAATATACTTGAGATTCTTTAACATCATCGTTATCACATTAACTATTATCACGAGCACTATCACAAGTAGTAAAATAACTTTATTTTCGTAATAACATTTATAATCTAATAGTAAAAAAATTATTTAATAAACAAAATCAAAATTTTCATGTACGATGCTTGAAAGTTACCCGATACACTGTAACACCCCTAACCCGTATCCGTCATCGAATTAGGGTTAAGAGGCATTACTAATCAAAACAGAACTTAGAACAGACATTCAGTATAGTTCAATAATTTTAACGGTTACATATAAATTGCTAGGTCTAATATTAAACATGTAAAATTTTAAACTTCTCTTTAAAATTACAATCCAGTTAAAGCATAAGAATATAAGTAATTTTCATATGACTATTAATTTCATATACAATATATCAAAGTACGACTTTCCAAAACATTTATCTAGCCTGTACATGCCATAATTAAAATTTAAACAGTTTAATACCGAGACAGTAGATAGAGTGATGATCTTGCTGACGATCCCCGAGCTTGAAACTTGATCTTTAAGTATATAAAACAGAAAGACATAAACAAACAAAGTAAGCTTTTATAGCTTAGTAAGTCTATTGCATAATGAAATATATTTATAGAAATAATATAAATTTTTAATTTAATTTACTGAGATTGCAATTAACACATATAATTAATATTTATACATTTACTGTACTCAGACCATTTTATTTATAGTCAAATATATGTACTTGTCGAAATGCATTCAATTGAATATATATATTTATACCAAACAACATTACAACCAAATGAATATAACCGAGCATATTTGTATGTTATACACATATCATATCCAACTGTGTATGTATACTCATAATAAACTTATAACCGAATACAAATCTAATACATGTGACCAAATGCATTCATCTTCATCAAATAATTATAAATAGAGGTGTATACATTTCAAATGCATATGTAGATACTTATCAAATACATATACTGAATATTTATACGTATACATTTATCGACTGCATAAATTGAAAGCATGTATGTATATTTTTACAAATACATAGACCGAATATGTACATATTCATTAAACACACTTAGCCGAAGGTATATATGCTCATCAATTCAAGATAACCAAAATCATATAACTGTACACTTAATCACATTCTTTAAACAGATTCACTGGCACTTAGCCTGCTAGACTTAAAGCCTGATTCAGTACACCGGCACTTAGCCTGCCAGACATATAGTCTGAAATGTTTCACCGGCATTAAGCCTGCTAGACGTAAAGTCTAATATTGTTTCACCGGCATTAAGCCTGCTAGATGTAAAGTCTGAAATTATTTCACTGGCATTAAGCCTGCTAGACGTAAAGTCTGATATTATTTCACCGGCAATAAACCTGATAGGCACTGAGCCTAAAATCTCAATTCACAGAAGTTATATCTCATATTTGTATATATTATCCACATAAAAATTCAACTCAATAATTTATAAACTATATCTTTAATCCACATAGGTATATAAAGTTCAGACATCAAATTCAACTCAATAACTTAATTATACATCCGAACATATATATATATATATATAACTTAATACATTAAAGCCTACTACCTAATATCATGCATTCGAACACCTTATGATATTCCAAACTAATAATTTCATATCTTCAATTCCATTCAAGAATTCTTACATGAATATACATACATAATCGAATCTCCCTTATACATATATAAATTTCATACTTAAACTCATTACAGAACATATATATATGCATATTTGCATAATTGAACCTTATATAAACTTGTATAAATGGCATACCTGAATTCAATACACGGACATATACATGTATATTTGCATATTATAGATCCAAAAAAAAATTTTATACCAATATAAACCTATATTTATTTCCGAATCTTAAGTACACACACACACATATATATACCTTTTATTAAACCAATACTTTATACTTGCATATACATGTATAAATTCAAAAATTATACATATAAAAATATAAAAATTTTATACTCCAACTAAATTTGATAACATTTATAATTGTATATCCTTATATACCTTCATACTTTAACTAAATTCAAATGACCATATAAGTATATACCTATGATTCGAACATGTAACAATAATGCATATAATTCACTCATACTTTTAATTATTTCAACCAAAATATTTTAAATTATAATTCATCAAAATACAGCACATATACATACCCATATACTGATTTTTATGACATTAAATAGCTAATAGACTTACCTCGAACAGTGTAAAATCGAAACCGGATGATTAGTCGACGACTTTAACTTTTCCTCGATCTAACTCCGATTTCTTTGGTTCTTGATCTAAATATATTCAAAATGAGATAAATTAAATATTATTACATTCAATTTAGTCCAAAAACACATAAATGGGAAAATTACCATTTTACCCCTAATATTTACATTTTTTGCAATTTAGTCCCTATTACATAAAACACAAAATACACAAAATTTGCCCATACTATACAAGGGCCGAATGTCCCTAGTGCTCATACAGGTCCACAAATTTTATTTATTTCACATTTTAGTCCCTCAAAATTTTAATTTCACAATTTAGCCCTAATTACTCAATTTCACCAAAAATTCAAAGACAAAACACGTTGATCTTTCACATATCTTTCATATTTCATCATCAAATATCACAAATCTCAAGCATTCATCAATGGCATATCACAAAATCAACACCAAATTCTAAAATTAAAGCATGGGTCTTGTAGTACACAAAGCAACGATCTCAAAAACGTAAAAATTTTCAAAAACCGAATAAAAACGAACCTTTAATTAAGCAAGGATATGGCCGAAATTTAGAAAGCCATAGTTGAGATTCTTTTTGCTTAACATTCGGCTTGGAGAAGATGATAAAATCATCTTTTCTTAAGTTATTTTAACTAATATATATTTTAATTACTTAATGACTACTTTAACCTTAGTTTAATTAATTATAAAACATATAACTTAAGGGTAATTTAGACCATTGCAGCCCATTAACTATTAAATGGCCTAATTTCCATTTATAACCCTTATTTTTAAAAGACAACAATAATTGGGTGCTTTTAAATTTAACCCTTAAATTTTTATTTTACGCGATTAAGCCTTTTTTATCAAATTGTGCACTCAAACGATCAAATTTTTATACAAAATTTTTATACATAGTAATTCACATACTGCAAATATCAAAAATATTTTTAAAATATTTTTTTGTCTTGGATTTGTGGTCCCGAAACCACTTTGTCTGATTCGGGTCAAGATCGGGTTGTTACATACACATTGTATCAAATTTTGATACCACATGTATATTATAAAATCTTACGATGCTTTAATCAAATATTTATAAATTCAATTTTAAAAGATATAATAAAATAATTTCAAGCATATTTAATAACAATAATTTAATGATAAAAATTTTAATTATCCAAATATCATACATATTATAATTTAATAAAAGAATCTCAGTTATCTTCAAGTAATAATATTTTTTATAAAATAATTTACCAAAAATCAATTAATAAAGGAGAAAAACATACACGTAAGAATTATATAAATTTCTTTGCATAATGATTACCCATAATGAGCAAGTCTCGATTGAAGACTAAAATAACAATAGCTCTAGAAGGCAATCGACATCAGTTTAAGTAGCAAATTTGAGTGACCAACTATTGCATTGGTTGTTACTTGAAAGGGGTCAGGCTTGGTGAAAGGGAAAATTTTTTGTAACTTATGGAGAAAAACAATTAAAAGAGAATTGTGTTGATAACGTGTTATAAAATAAAAGACAAAGAATAAAGAACAATGAGAATAGGAGAGCAAAGAGAACGTATTTTATTGATCAATTAGAATATTTACAAAGCTTATCCAAAGTCTCTATTTATAGGCATAAGAAATATAAATGAAGTAGAGATCTACTTCTAATGACTATTAGAATTTAAAGTACATCAAAACTTATCTTGATCTTGATGGACATCTACTTTGTTATTCTCGACTTTTTAGCACTTGATCTTCTTTGCTAATCTTAACCTTGGTTTGCTAAAGTGTGAGCTCTATTCGCAAATTGATGAAGATTTTGGTGAAACTTTTAGAGCTAGAAACCGAAAGACGAATTTTTCCAAAATGTAGAATTTATTTGAAAAATAACTTGCCTATATTATGATAGAATATCGGCTTAGAGAAGTGTGTTATTTGACCTATCCCTTAGTATCTATTTATAGAGAAAATAACAAGAGTCTCAGTAGAACAAGATATAACTAAATAATAATATTTTAACAGGAAACACGACTGCCACAAGGAGTGTATAGGAGGGGCAGCGGTAGCACCCTTCTAGGGCTAGGGTTTGTTGCCCCTTGCTTCTAAACTGGGCCTATTGATCCTCGTCATGTATGGGGTCAATTATATATGTATATGGTTTTTAAACAAACTCATATAATTTATCCATCCCAATAAATGTATTTCTTATTCCCAAAAATATTATTTATCCATTCAGTTAATTAATTAAATTATTTATTCATTCATTCTAATTTCATTAAAGTCATGACAACTTGACTATATTAGAACCTATGAGCAAATAAATTTAATTAACTTGTTCTTATGAAACTATTATGACTTAAATAATTTAATTTCGGCTTCTAACTTCAATTATCTAATTACAAATTAATTAAATAATAACTTAAAGATATTAATTAATTAATTCATGAGTCATCTCTTGTTCATACTGAGGAAACACATTTATTGCAGACAGTGATACAGACGATCTATGTCTCTAGTTCGTCATTTCATATTTTTCCATATTAGTGAGTAATGCAAACCATCAAGGTTATACCAAGCTAGTGAATGACCAATTAGACATATATAATTATGGCTAATTAAGTTATGACTCTTCATCTATTAATTACTACATTATTTAACCATGGAGTCATACCACTGAAGTACCATGACTGAGCTATCCTTATTATATACCATTTCGAAAGCTACCTATCAAAGTGTTCATTAAATGACCTTGTCATATATGTGCTAACTTCATAAGATATCCTTAATCTCTTTGGGATAATTCCGTTCTCCCAATACGATCCTATTTCATCTCATGGTAATCATTACATCTTCTTCCATGAAAAAGTCAATTACCAACACATGATAATTAAATCGTTCGTCTATTGACAAATGACCTGTGGTCACGTTACTTTTCCATTATACCATGTAATGCCGATTAGAAGATATGATTTACCCTTTATTGGGCTATGAATTCCACTGTCGTAAGTGAAACTACATAATGCAGAAGTCGTATATCTAACGTACCAGCTTTCATCTCTATTACCAATTGAACTAACGCTATCAAGACATAAAAGTATACGAGTCACATACACATAGCCTATCATTTATTAAGGATTGAGGTAAGTCACACTACTAAAGTCACAAGTGAATAAATATATAAATGGATCTACAATTTATTCTACTTGGGTCCTGTCCGATGTACTATTAGCCCAATTAGTCACATATATGTCTCTATTTTCTAAGAGTCATCCACTCCGATACCCAAGATAAAGTGTCTCCCAAATTGGACTTGATAGACGACATAATAATCGTTTAATCAACTAGCTCAATTTCAATTAGATTGCGAGCTTGTTTAAATTATCTACTAATACAAGTTGTCTTCTCACATTACAATCCAACCATGCAATTAAGCTTATTATTAGTTAAACGTTAAATAACTAGTGAGTTAATATTTTCTTTCTTTTTTATTTGTGTGCAAAAATCGTTGAGGATAATATACAAAACATATTAATAATGATGGATTTTTATTAAATCAATTTGTTTGAAAATTTACAAGTACATAGATGTAATCATTACATTAAGGGTACTAGATCCCAACACTAAGATCCAAAATATTATATCTAATAGTATTGTAATGGCTAGCAACTTATTGAGTTTCGAAAGAGAACCTGTTTCTTGGGAAGCAACAACATTGCAATATTCTCTTGTGGCTTAGCTTCATGACAATGGGTACAAGTCAGCCTAACAAAAGAATATCCTAATTCAAGGAAATTGGTTTCTGTCATGCAAGCCAAATAAGGAGAGTTACTTTTGTTCTTTCATTTCTATCCACTTTAATTGAATAATGGAGAACAAAGACTCATATGATTCATCTCCTATGTGGTGAAGTGACAATAAAGCTAAAAGATGCAGTGTTGCTAACATGGCTTCCAATTGAATAGTGTTTTGTAGCCGAAAAGCTTTGAATTTAAGCTACAACAAGCCTTTTTCACAGTGTTAGGACAGGTATTGACCTTCCTTCAATTACAACAGAAAGCGAGTGAAGATTGAATGGTTATAGAGACACTTCCAAAATCTCCCATAGAATCCAACACCTGATGATCTTAATTTCCAAGGTCAAGTATACATTTTCTCATAATCAAAGGTGTGTTGATGCCAATAAAGTCTGGTAACTTAGCCTATGCTATGTACCTTTTGTTGAGGCTCTACGGTATACAAGGCATTATGCAAGGGTTGTAGAGTGGTGAATTAAGAAGTGAATGGTTTCCTTTGTTGGAAAAATTGATGTAGAAAAGAATATTTTTTAGGCACGATGAAAGTTCAAAATATTTCTTAAACCGAGCCTCGTGGTATTTATAGTAATAAACCATTAACTAAATGATTACATGTGCTTTGTGCGAGGTGGTCTAAGTTGTTTCTCAACTTTTTACCAAACGATCTCCTGCTATATCCTCAAACCCTAAATTATTTTGAGTGTAGACCCAAACAAAATGAACCGAACATGTAACACTCCAAACCCGATCCTTACAGAGGATCCAAGGATGACTCGTCGCTGCCTTAAAATTATTATCTTTAAAATCGTATCTAACGTAAACCATTTTACGCCACAGTTTAAGTTAGCATGAAATATAAATTATTTTTCATCCAAGGATAAATAAGATAATACACTTTAAAAGTCATAAATACTTTACTTGTAACATCCTGATTTTGGGCCTAGTCGGAACAGTGGTTTCGGGACCACAAATCCGATGAGGAAAAATTTATTTTTCTTATATTTTTATGGTCCATGATATTACAAAATGATTTCATGAAAATTTTGTTCGAAAATTTTGACGTTTGGGCACTCAATTTAGTCAAAAGGACTAAATTGTAAAAAGTGCAAAAGTTGAGTTCTACATGTTAGAAGTGTCCAATTGTTATGAAATTTCAAATTGGAGGTACTTATATGGTAAATATAGACCATTGGTTAAGTTGGTAGACAAAAATGGACATGAGATAAGTGAAATAGAAAATTTTTAAGTTAGGGGCAGTTTGGTAATCTAGTAATAAAAATAATTAAAAGGGAAAAAGATGGCAAAAATCATCATCTTCTTCATTAGGACGAAATCAGCAAGGGGGAAGCCATAGTTATGGTTTTCAAGCTTCCAAGATCCATAGTAAGTGATCCCAAGCCCCGTTTTTAATGTTCTTTACATTTTTGAGATCCCGGTAGCTTAATTTAGCTTATTTTAGCAATAATTTAACCTAGGGTTTTTATTTGGAAAAATACCCATAGGTAAAAAGTGTTTATTTTGATGTTTTATGATAGAATATGAAGATATAAATTATGTTAAACAACTTTTCCTAGCCGATTTTAAGTGAAAACGAGTAAAACGACATAATCGGTAAAAATACCTAATGTTCATAAGTACATGCTAGAGTGAGAATTTGATGTTGTCATACAAGGGAAAAATGTTCAGCATGTCATAAAACATAAGAATATGAGATGAAGTTTAATTTCTGGGCCTTGGGGCAAAAATGTAATTATGCAAAAGTTTAGGGGCAAAATTGTAATTTTGAAAAAGTTAGAGTCGAGGGCTGTTTTGATGAATGTGAGTATTAAATAAGTTAAATTTTCTATTTTAGATCAAGAAAAACGAAACTCGAGGTTAGACAAAAGAAAGAATAAAGTTGAAGACTAAGTTGGTGAATTGGGCTATATTTGGTACCGAGGTAAGTTTACGGTAAATAAATACAATATTTTAATAATTATTATTAATGCTGTTATTTTCCAGCAATTATTTATTTATTTTATGAATTTATTTAATGTTGATTTAAGTATGAGATGATAGAGAATTAAAATTAAAAAGTCCCGTTGATACATAAGGATGGTATTGGATACGAATGTCATGACATTTGGGTAAAGAAGTCCCATGTAAGACCATGTCTGGGACATGGAATTGGCACCGAGATGAGAGGTCCCATGTAAGACCATGTCTGGGACATGGCGTTGGCACCGAGATGAGAGGTCCCCCGTAAGACCATGTCTGGGACATGGCATGGGCACCGATATGAGAACATCCCATGTAAGACCATGTCTGGGACATGGCTTTGGCATGTTATGATCAGAAGATACCCGAGTATCCTTATTATTCCAATGTGGTTCAACGGGCTAGTAAACGAATCAGGTACATGAAAGTTCAGTTAAAAGCATAAATGGCAAGCTCAGGTAAGTTATAAGAGTTAAGAACTTATTATATTATCAAATGATACTCAACGTTTCAGCAATGAAAGAGTAAGATATGATCACGAGTTAACTAAGTAAACAAGCAAGAGAATGTGAATGAGATTAATTAAAGAGTAAACTAGAGACCTTGACATTTGAGTATAATCATTTGTGTTAAATGTTGTTATTTATTTGCTAGTAAACTTACTAAGCTTAATGCTTACTTCTTTTATTTTTCTTTCTCTTATAGTATTGCAAAGTTGCTTCATGGATCCTAAAGAAGTCGGAGATCGTCTACACTATCAAGAACAACTGCTCGGTATTTTATGATGAAACACGTTTGAGTTATGGCATGTATAGGGACTTAGTTATTTTTCATGTTTGTAATTATGATTTTGCTAAAGAATGGTGTGTGAAAATTTGATGATGAATGGTTATTAAAATGGTTAAGTATGAAGATGTTTGTTGTTATAAGAGTCTAGGTGATAAATTATGCATGGAAATCATGAAAGGGTAAAATTATGCTAAGAAACAGAATTCAGGCAGCAACAGTGACGTGAATTTGAAAAATCACCTAGGATGGTATAAAATGAATTATAGGTTGAATGATATATGTAATTAAATCTTGTTGAGTCTATTTTCATAGAAAAATAACGGTTTAACAAAATTAATTTTATATTTTAAGATATGTGAATTTTAGTGAGACAGGGTCAGAACTATTTTTGGAGTCCCCTGTTCTGAGTTTAGAAAATAACTAAAAATGATACAAAAATATTTATGAGTTGTAGTTTATATGTATAGAATCCTTATTGAGTCTATTTCTGTAGAAATAAGTGGTAACACTATATGAAAATCCCACAATGAGAAATTTTATTTTTAGTGACAAGAGGTCAGGGCAGTCAAGTAGTGAAACAAGGGAGACTTTAACTAATAAAATGTACTAATTTACTAAACCAAAAATTCTAAAAAAATTATTGTACGTATAAATATGAGTCTAGTTTCAGGGAAAATTTACGGAATTGAATTTCGAGTTCCGTAGCTCAAGTTATACTTAATTTTGTAACTGCTGCGCGATTGGACAAATTTGCTGTAAATAGTGAAATAAATTTTCAAACTAAGTTTTTATGCTCCGAATTAGTAAGATAAGCTAAGTAATGCCTCGTGCTCGATTCCGAAAATGGTCTCGGGTAAGGGGGTGTTACATTTATTGGTATCAGAGCAAGTTTAGTCGGTTCTCGGAATAGTCGGTATGAATAAGAGTCTAGCTATACATGCCATACTTATATATTTTGATAGTGTGACGACTCTTGACGATTTTAAAATGTTTTCTTTTATAGTTATGGATCCCGAACGAGCTGGTATAGATGAAGTAGAGAGTAATGCACCCGCTCCCACTGAAGGGACGGTGCCACCAGATGTTAATGTTAGTGAAAGGCCCATTTCAGTTAGTTAGGGAGGAGGGGCTCGAGAAGCCTTCTTCCAAGCTATGAATGAGTGGTTTGCCGAGTTCGTTCATACGAATCCGGCTGTTAGACCTCCACCCCCTTATGATTTTCAAATTCCCCATGTAGCTCCCCCAATTACAGGTACTGGTACAGCTATAAGAGAAAGGCCACCAGTTGATAAGATTAGAAAACAAGGGGCTGAAGAATTTCGGGCTACTAAAGACGATGATGTAGAGAAAGTAGAATTTTGGCTCGAAAATACTATCAGAGTATTTGATGAGTTATCCTGTACACCCGAGAAATGTTGAAGTATGTTGTCTCACTCCTTAGAGATTCGGCCTATCATTGGTGGAAGACTCTTGTGTCAGGTGCACTGAGTGAGAGAGTTACTTGGGATTTCTTTCAGGAGGAGTTCCGTAAAAAGTATATCAGCCAGAGATTTATTGACCAGAAAAGGAAGGAGTTTCTTGAGCTAAAACAAGGTAAGATGACTGTTACTGACTATGAATGTGAATTTGTCAGACTCTGCAAGTATGCTCGAGAATGTGTATCTACAGAAGCTACTATGTGTAAAAGATTTGAGGATGGGCTCAATAATGATATCCGACTGTCAGTTGGTGTTCTAAAGATAAAAGAGTTTGTTGTTCTAGTTAAGAGAGCCTGTAAGGCAGAGGAGTTGTTAAAAGAAAAAGGAAAGGGCAAAGCTGAAATTGAAGTTCAAGACTCGAAGAAAAGACAGATGAGTCAGATAGTTCTCTTGACATGATTTCTGTTAAGCTTACTTAGAAATGTTTGAGAAAAGGGTATGAAGCTTATCTTGCTTTTGTATGGAATACTAAAGATCCAGAGTTGAAAATTGAATCAGTGTTAGTATTTTGAGAGTTTTCCGATGTGTTTCCGGAAGAATTGTCAGGTTTGCCTCCTATTAGAGAAGTTGAGTTTGGTATTGAGTTGATTCCAGGTACCATTCTTATTTCTATTGCTCCTTATAGAATGACTCTGATGGAATTGAAAGAATTAAAAGCTCAGTTGCAGGAATTAACTGATAAAGGTTTTGTAAGGCCTAGTTGTTCTTCGTGGGGTACACCAGTGTTTTTGTGAAAAAAAAAGACGGTTTGATGAAATTATGCATAGATTATCGGTAGCTTAACAAAGTAACAATTAAAAATATATATATCCACTGCCTATAATTGATGATCTGTTTGACCAATGGAAGGGAGCCACTGTGTTCTCCAAGATAGATTTAAGATCCGGTTACTATTAGATGCAGGTTAAAGAATCAGATGCTCCGAAGACTACTTTCCGGACTAGGTATGGTCACTATGAGTTTCTTGTTATGCCATTTGGTTGGACTAATGCTCCTGCCATATTTATGGATTTAATAAACCAAATCTTTCGACCATACTTGGACAAGTTTGTAGTTGTGTTTATTGATGATATTCTGATTTATTCTCTTGATGAGACTGAACATGCCGAACATTTGAGAACAGTTTTACAGATTTTGAGCGACAATCAGCTGTATGCCAAGTTTAGCAAAAAATGAGTTCTGGCTTCGAGAAGTCGGATTCCTTGGGCACAATGTCTTCGGTGATGGTATTAAAGTTGATCCGAGTAAAATTTTAGCAATTGTTGAGTAGAAGCCTCCTAGAAATGTATCAGAGGTTAGAAGCTTTCTTGGATTAGCTGGTTATTACAAATGAGTTGTAAAGAGATTTTCCATGATAGCCACCTCGTTGACAAGGTTGTTGCAGAAAGATGTCAAGTTTGAATGGACTGAAAAGTGTCAGCAGAGTTTTGACAAGTTATAGGCATTATTGACTGAAGCTCCTATTTTAGTACAGCTAGAACTGAGTAA
Source organism: Gossypium hirsutum (assembly GCF_007990345.1). Classification (NCBI taxonomy): domain Eukaryota; kingdom Viridiplantae; phylum Streptophyta; class Magnoliopsida; order Malvales; family Malvaceae; genus Gossypium; species Gossypium hirsutum. The sequence continues at coordinate 46,831,786 of NC_053449.1, read as the reverse complement.
AGAATTTGTAATTTACAGTGATGCATCCATGAATGGATTGGTTTGTGTACTTATGCAAGAAGAAAAAGTCATTGCATATGCTTCGAGATAGTTAAAGCCTCATGAGACAAACTATCCGACGCATAATTTAGATCTGGCTGACATTGTATTTGCGTTGAAGATTTGGAGACATCACTTGTACAGTGAGAAGTGTCGAATATTCACTGACCATAAAAGTTTCAAAATACTTGATGACTCAGAAAGATTTGAACTTGAGGCAAAGAAAATAGCTAGAGTTGATTAAAGATTATGAGCTAGTGAAAGATTATCACCCGGGTAAGGCAAATGTTGTTGTTTATGCCTTGAGTAGAAAGTCTTTATTTACATTGAGAGTTTTGAATACTAGTTTGACTTTATCTGATGATAGTTTCATTTTAGCTAAGTTGATGGCCAAACCGATGTTTCTCGAAGAAATCTATAAAGCTCAAAAAGATGATAGTGAGTTACAAGCTAAAAGACTCAGTGTGAGACAAATGTAGAGTCTGATTTTCAGATCGGTTCTGATGGTTGTTTGATGTTCAGAAATCGGATATGTGTACCGAAGAATGATGTACTTGTTCGAAAGATTTTACAAAAAGCACATAGCAGTTAAAGCACATAGCAGTTCTTTGTCTATTCACTCAGGTAGTACAAAGATGTATAATGATTTGAAGAAAATGTACTGGTGGGTAGGAATGAAAAGAGATATTTCAGAATTTGTTTCTAGATGCTTGATCTGTCACCAGGTAAAGGCTGAATGTCAGGTACCTTCAGGTTATTGCAGCCTATGTTAGTTCCTGAGTGGAAATTTGATCAGATATGACATACGAAGAAGAGCCGATTCGAATCTTGGCACGAGAAGTGAAACAATTGATAAACAAAGAAATTGCTTTAGTGAAAGTGTTATGGCAATGACATGGGATGGAAGAGGCAACATGGGAAACCGAGGAGGCTATGAGGAAACAGTATCCCAACTTATTCACTGGTAAGATTGTCGGGGACGAAAATCCCTAAAATGGGGGGAGAAATGTAACATCCTGATTTTGGGCCTAGTCGGAACAGTGGTTTCGGGACCACAAATCCGATGAGGAAAAATTTATTTTTCTTATATTTTTATGGTCTATGATTTTACAAAATGATTTCATGAAAATTTTGTTCGAAAATTTTGACGTTTGGGCACTCAATTTAGTCAAAAGGACTAAATTCTAAGAAGTGCAAAATTTGAGTTCTACATGTTAGAAGTGTCCAATTGTTATGAAATTTCAAATTGGAGGTACTTATATGGTAAATAGACTATTGGTTAAGTTGGTAGACAAAAATGGACATGAGATAAGTGAAATAGAAAATTTTTAAGTTAGGGGCAATTTGGTAATCTAGTAATAAAAAGAATTAAAAGGGAAAAAGATGGCAAAAATCATCATCTTCTTCATTAGGACGAAATCAGCAAGGGGGGAAGCCATAGTTAGGGTTTTCAAGCTTCCAAGCTCCATAGTAAGTGATCCCAAGCCTCGTTTTTAATGTTCTTTACGTTTTTGAGATCCCGGTAGCTTAATTTAGCTTATTTTAGCAATAATTTAACCTAGGGTTTTTATTTGGAAAAATACCCATAAGTGAAAAGTGTTTATTTTGATGTTTTATGATAGAATATGAAGCTATAAATTATGTTAAACAACTTTTCCTAGCCGATTTTAAGTGAAAACGAGTAAAACGACATAATCGGTAAAAATACCTAATGTTCATAAGTACATGTTAGAGTAAAAATTTGATGTTGCCATAGAAGGGAAAAATGTTCATCATGTCATAAAACATAAGAATATGAGATGAAGTTTAATTTCTGGGCCTTGGGGCAAAAATGTAATTATGCAAAAATTTAGGGGCAAAATCGTAATTTTGAAAAAGTTAGATTCGAGGGCTGTTTTGATGAATGTGAGTATTAAATAAGTTAAATTTTCTATTTTAGATCAAGAAAAACGAAACTCGAGGTTAGACAAAGGAAAGAATAAAGTTGAAGACAAGTTGGTGAATTGGGCTCTATTCGATACCGAGGTAAGTTTACGATAAATAAATACAATATTTCAATAATTATTATTAATCCTGTTATTTCCAGAAATTATGTATTTATTTTATAAATTTATTTAATGTTGACTTAAGTATGAGATGATAGAGAAGTAAAATTAAAAAGTCCCGTTGATACATAAGGATGGTACTGGATACGAATGTCATGACATTTGGGTAAAGAGATCCCATGTAAGACCATGTCTGGGACATGGCATTGGCACCGAGATGAGAGGTCCCATGTAAGACCATGTCTGGGACATGGCGTTGGCACCGAGATGAGAGGTCCCATGTAAGACCATGTTTGGGACATGGCGTTGGTACCGAGATGAGAGGTCCCCCGTAAGACCATGTCTAGGACATGGCATGGGCACCGATATGAGAACATCCCATGTAAGACCATGTCTGGGACATGGCTTTGGCATGTTATGATCAGAAGATACCCGAGTATCCTTATTATTCCAATGTGGTTCAACGGGCTAGTAAACGAATCAGGTACATGAAAGTTCAATTAAAAGCGTAAATGGCAAGCTCAGGTAAGTTATAAGAGTTAAGAACTTATTATATTATCAAATGATACTCAACGTTTCAGCAATGGAAGAGTAAGATATGATCACGAGTTAACTAAGTAAACAAGCAAGAGAATGTGAATGAGATTAATTAAAGAGTAAACTAGAGACCTTAACATTTGAGTATAATCATTTGTGTTAAATGTTTAACAAAATAACGGTTGAGTCTATTTTCATAGAAAATAACGGTTTAACAAAATGAATTTTATATTTTAACAAAATGAATTTTATATTTTAACATATGTGAATTTTAGTGAGACATGGTCAAAACTATTTTTGGAGTCCCCTGTTCTGAGTTTAGAAAATCACTAAAAATGGTACAAAAATAATTATGAGTTTTAGTTTATATTTATAGAATCCTTATTGAGTCTATTTTCTGTAGAAACAAGTGGTAACACTATATGAAAATCCCACAATGATAAATTTTATTTTTAGTGACAAGAGGTCAGGGCAGTCAAGTAGTGAAACAGGGGAGACTTTAACTAATAAACTGTACTAATTGGCTAAACTAAAGATTCTAAAAAAATTATGGTAAGTATAAATATGAGTTTAGTTTCAGGGAAAATTTACGGAATTGAATTTCGAGTTCCGTAGCTCAAGTTATACTTAATTTTGTAACTGCTGCGCGATTGGACAGATTTGCTGTAAATAGTGAAATAAATTTTCAAACTAAGTTTTTATGCTCCGAATTAGTAAGATAAGCTAAATAATGCCTCGTGCTCGATTCCGGAAACGGTCTCGGGTAAGGGGGTGTTACATTACTGAAGTTTCATTGGAACCATAGATTCATGATCTTGAGTTTAGATACAAAATACATTCTTCAAAATGTAAATGTCTTGATACCACCCCCATGTCATGCGTAATACAAAATATAAGAAGTCTCACGGTGACGATAGCCCTCTGGTGTAGTCTTCAGAGATTTTTTTGCTTCGCCAGCAGGCCTAAGAAAGAAATGTAACTAAGTAAGTTCAAAGAACTTAGTGTGTTCCGGAGGGAAAACATATAATTCAAGTAAACCTTTCCAACTCAGCACAGTCACACAGTTCGCCAGTTGCGAATACCAAATACAGATAGATTACACAGATAGATTATACGTCAAACACTATTCTTTTGGTGTGTACACTACGCCTATGCAATCATACAAATCATCTTCTTCGTGTTAGCCATAAACCCTAATCCATATTCAAAGCCATATCATTTTTTCATTCATTTTCCTTTGTCATGATTTATTCACTACCAGAGGCTACATGACCCTTTTCAAGTATTGCAATTTGCCAATTCAATGTTCATTTTATTGAAGGCAATGCCATGAATTCATTTCCATATTTCAGATCACATTGTCCATTTCAAAAGCAATGGGTAGTAGCATACACACAAAGGAATGTTCTTACATTTTTAACACGGACAGAACAAACTAGACTAATAACGACAAGCATCCATCTTCATAGAACATGCATACTTACCTTAAACCAAAAATAAACAAGGCATTACACACATATGGAGTAAGAAGAAACTCACCAAAAAATACAGTAAGATTAAACTGCAAGACATTTGCCCTTATCAGGAGAACCTTTATTGGTATCTTGAGCTATAATATCAATGGTTAAACTCATCAGATCATTGCACTAGAAAACTAAACAAACTTATAAGAAACGTCATTACAGAAACCTAAATTTAGGAACTTTTCTCATTTACATTCTAAACTAACACTTAAGCGTATAGCTCTAAGGTCACGTAAATAACTATGGAAATAACCTAAAGTTCATCGATATTTACCAGGTGCTAAACAATGAAAGAATTGGCTGAGTACAGCGAACCCAAATCTTCAAGCAGGTCTCCAGTCTTAGGTTTTCTAAGAGAAAGATGTAGAGAAAAATTTGAAAAGAAAATATAGGTGTAAGAGAAAACGTAAAACTTGCTCAAGAAGCTAATACCAACCTTACACAACTATACATGGAAGTTGGATTTAGTGGATAAGTTTGATTATCCCACTAAACTCCCTCGATTCCTGTGACTAAGCATTTTCTCTCTCATCATAAATGTGAGTCTTACGACTATAGTTAGTTGTATTCTAACCAATTCTCATTTATCTAATCATATTGTCCAACTAGAATAATAATGTAATGATATAGTAAATAGTTCTTTCAAACTAAGGACTTAACATATGTGTCTAATAGCTGGGGTGGCGTATACTCTACAAAGGAGTTCGCCAAACCACCAAGCTTGCCTAGCACAGACTTTGCCCAAAAGCGCACTCACAGAGTTACATACCTAGTCACAATTAATACCTTACCCACTTAAAACTTGCTCTAAACACTATACTTCGATAAACAATATTCGAACACTAGGACTTCGTCAGGTGGGATGTTACAGAACACACAAAATGAAAATTTTTATTAACTTTCAATAGGAAAGTTAATTTCTCTTTATGGGAACCAGAAACTTTAAGCTTTTTCAGAAAATAGAATTTATTCTAAAAATAAATTATCATTGCTTTCAAATAGAGAAACGACGCCTAACAACATGTGTAGTCAGGTCATCCCATAATTCCTATTTATATAGGAAAATAACAAAACAATGAATCTCATTGAATGTGAATCAAACATCAACATACTTCTACATTAGCTCATCGATCAATTTCTCAACATATCTGTGCCAAGTCCTTCCTATAACATGTATGGTCCAACCAACCATTAAATCTACTCCCAAATTCAATGCAACAACAAATACTAAGTACTAGTACTTAAACATGTTTAATGATTTATTAAACAATGTGATACTTTTACCTTTGATTAACACTAACCATGGCTACGAAGAGATTAACACTAACCATGATATACTTATCCATGCCTAGGTCTATAGGAGCAAGCTGCTGATCTAGTTGATTGGTTCATGGATAGTCTTGGTAAGTGCCCGATAAAGATAAACTAGAGAAGAAAAACTACAACTATATCTCCTTGCCTCTTTAACATCCTTCAACATCGGAAGAAACATAGGTATACACCTTATTCCAAGACTTGTCTATGAAGAACATTCATTCGATCATCCAAAGCATCTAAGGTTTGGTGTATCGATACATCTCCACAATAGTTGCATGAGGTGGAAGGGTTGGTACGACAAGCTTCTTCAACCATGTACACTTCAATCGGTACCTATTGTAACACCTTTTAACTTAAGTCGATGATAGCCTTAGTCAGTCAGTGTTACAACTCTCCTATCTTTAAAAGAAATTTTGTCCTCAAAATTTAATTGTATGGAACAACTGAAGATGTTATTGATACATTACTTCCTTGGGTTCCTAAGGTGTTACTGTTGGAAAATTTTGGCTTAAAAATGGTTGTCAAAGTAGAATATTAAAAATTTGAAAACTGAGTCGGTTTGTGATATTCATAGTAATAAACTTTCCCTAAAAAGTTTTTGTGCTTTGGGTGAGACAGATTCTAGACATTTATGGCTTTCAATCGAATGACATTCTCCACTATTCTCATACTACGGATTGCTTCGAGTGTGGGCTCAAACAATCACGAATCAGTCACAAAACCAAAAACGATTTATTACTTTCAGTAAAAAAGTAATTCTCTCTCAATAGAAACCGGTAGAATTGTAATTCCTAGAAAATATAATTTATACTTAGAAAATAAATTCTCTCTACTTTTTGGTAGAATAACAATATCTCAAAGTTATGTAAAACTTGTGCAAATAGCTCTACCAGTACCTAAAAAGGTCAAACTCAAATAAATTGCATCACTAATCACAAGTTCATGGATTTTTGAAGGGTAATCCATGCCAAAAAACCAATTACAAGAATCAGCGGCCACTTTTTTACAAATAAAATCAGCCACTGTGTTACAACACCGGTTGGCCCAATAAATATGAGCTGACATAAAATTTTCCATAGCTTTATGAATTTCATTGACCCGTGCGCTTATGACAGTGACGTTCGTACCTCAATTCTTCGCTCTATTAATGAGACTTGCATTGTTAGTTTCAAACACAACTGTTGTGATTTTAAGGGAACACACAATCTTTATGCTTTCTTCAAAAGCATATACTTCAACCCGTTCTGTCGTCATCACCTCATTCTTAAACCCTCCCGCCTATGACGAAATCGTCTTTATCACGATACTAGGGCTTGGGTCTCTCCTGTATTGGATCCAATTATATGTGCTTTCTAGACTTTTAACCCAACACATTATAATTTAACCCAACCCAATACATAATTTTCTATTTCTCAAAATAAATATTATTTATTAATTAATTTAATTAGATAAATTAATTTTTCCAATTAAATAATTTTCTAATCTCATTAAAGTTATGAAAACTTTACCATAAAAGAATCTAAGAGGAAATCTATTTAATTTTCATATCCAACAGATTCACAATGACTAATTAATTTAATTTAATTTCTGAACTTCAATTATTTAATTAAATAATAATTCAAAAAATTTAAATTAATTCTCAAGTCATTTCTATACTCAGCGAGAAAACACATTCATTTGTGAATGTGACTTATTTCTCTAACTTTATCATTTCTATCAATTTCTGTTCATTTGATTCTACATGCAATTTATTTCTAGTTTCAACGAGCTAGTAAAGGGACCAATTGAACATATGTAATTAGGGATCAAATAATTTATAATTAAGTTCCAGCTTTTCGTCTATTAATTATATACTTATTTAGTCACAAAGTTATTTCACTATAGTATCGTGATTGAACTCTTCATTATTACATACCATTACGAAAGCTACTTACTCAATGCTCATGCAATGACCATATCATCAGTGTATTACTCTTATAGGATATCCTTAATCTTTTTTAGATAAATTTGTTCTCTCAATATGATCCTATTTTATCTCATGGTAAACATTACATCTTCCTTCATGAAAAGTCAATTACTATCAAATAGTAATCAAGTGATATTACAAAGACAAACGACTTGTGGCCACGTTTATTTTTCATCTATCATGTAACGCCAATAAGAGGATATCATTTGCCTATTAATTGGGTTATGAGTCCCACTATTATGAATGATGCTACATTCTACAGAAGTTGTATACTCAATGCACCAGCTTTCAATTCGTTATCTATATGAACTTAAGTTTTTACTTACATAAAAGTATATGAGTCACACATACATAGTTCATCATCTCCTCAGTATTAAAGTATGTCACACTATGAATATCACAAGTGAATAAATTTATAAACAGATCTAGGATCTATTCAATTTGGGTCTTATTCAATGTATTGTCAATCCAATCAGTCACATTTATGTCTCTCTATCTTCTAGGAGTCATCTACACTAATACTCAAGACAAAGCATCTCCCCAATTGGACTTCATAGGCGATATATTAGTCTTTCAATTGGTTTGCTCATTTCCGATTAGACTAAAGACATGTTCAGGTTCATCTACTAATACAAGTCATCTTTCCGTATTACAATCCGCCTATGTAATACCATATAGTATTAGTTAAACGTTAAATAACCAATAAGCCAATATTTGCTTCTATTTTGCTTTGTATACAAGAACCATTAATGACAATATACAAAGGGTATTAATGTAATTAATGGATATTATTAAACTAAATTGTTCAAAAAATACAAGTGTATACAGGAAAAAATACTACACTTAGGGCACTAGATCTAACAATTACACCCATCTAATTCCTTCGACCTATCCTTTAATGGTATAACATCCAATAATCGTTTGCACTTGCATTCTATGTTGATGCCACTAGGTTTGTCATCGTATTCCCATTAATTGAAAGGTTAATTATTAAAGAGACATCTTCAAGAGTGATGGGTTCTTCCTTATGGCAAATAGAATGTAAATGTTTTTAACCTCCATCTTTCGACTAAGGTAACAACCAATTCAAGAATGACATGCAACTTCTTCATTTTAAAAGTCACATACAAATCAGTATCCTCCAAACATTTCCAAATACATGGCTAAATGCTCAAATTGGGGCAAAACGTTTTAGGGATTGCTCATATAAGGGCTAAACCTTTCAAAATGATAAGGGACAAACCTTTTTCAAAAGTGCTTAAACAAAGGCTTCTCAAATTTCATATGTCAGGATTCAAATTATGTTATTATCATTATTATTCTTTACAAGCAATATCTAATTCAATTATTATGTGTTTTATTTATAAACACGTCAATATTCATTTAATTTTTACTACAAACTAGGCTAAAGGCGTAAAAAAAACCCTTATTTGAACACCTTTATAAATATTAAACCATTATATAATTATTTTGAAAATTTTGAATCAATCCTTAAAAAGTTTAAATCTAATTTAGTTAAGAAGAACTTATAAAATGGTGCAATTACTATTTTAAAGATAAAATGGTGCAATTAATAATAATATTAAAGTAAAAAAACCATAAATGTTGCAATAACAATTTTACACTTGATCTTAGCCAAAAGGCCGTGAAAGGTCCATTTTAGTTGTACTACATATTTTAGGAAACAGAAAACGAAATTATTATTCTCTACACTACTAGTGGTAAACCCACAAAATAAATAATAAAGAGGGAAAAGAAAGTGGGCGGTGGGGATGACTGATGAGGGGCACACAAGGTGGATGGGCCCACACTGAGACATAGGGCTGGACTGGTCGGCCGCCCACCTTTCGGAAATGACAGAACAGAAGAAGATGGAGAGGCTTTGCTAATTACTACATTGCCCCCTTTTCAATTATATATTCGTTATATTATAGTTGTGCGTTGTGTGCATGTGCATGTGTTTTTATGGGTAAAACACATCAATAGTGACAACTATTAACTTAATTTTGTTTTGATTAATTAATTTTAGAAACTTTTGATTTAGTCATCTTAACTTTACTCATCTTCTCAATTTAGTATTTATTCGAAACACTTCAAACTACATAAAAAAAATTCAAAAAAATTAAAAATTCGTCAATAAAAATATTAAAAATTTTATAAAAAAAGTTTTCAAAAGAATTATAATAAATTATTTTTTTAAAAAAATTAACTTTTAATTTTTATAATAAAAAAAACGTGAAATTTCCATTGGTGTTCTTCCTTTTGAAATTTTTGGTGGGAAATTGAGAACATTGTGAAGCCCCTTATAACAAGGCTGTAGACAGGACTAAATTATATATATATTGGCGGATGAAGGTGTTGTAGCAAAAAAACCCATTCTTTCAAAGGTTAGCATCTCAATCCTTATTTCATTTTATGTTTTGTTATTCTCCAATTTCTACTTTTCAAGATTAGCCCTTTTATTGTTCTGTGTGATTAGGCTGATCTACATTTTGGATGTTGAAATATTAGGCATTGGTAGTTTTACCAAACATCATTTCATTCATTATCAAATTTGACATGTGAGATTAAGTATTGTCTCATCTTTGAGCAAGAGTTACTGTCAACAACCCTTTCTGTTGTTATTAAGAGATTTCGTTTCACTTGATAAACAAATGCGGGTTCGGTGGTTGATGATGATTCACCTGAAGGCCGAGAGTCGTTAGGTGGATGGAGATGAAAAAAACCCCAAAAATGTGGGAGTTATGGATAATATTCTGAGAAAAAGGAAGAGAAGTCTCCAGTTGATTTTGAAAAGCTAAAGGGCTTGATGTGGTCCTTGAAGAGTTGATGTGTGGGTTTGACTAAATATCCCTCCCTTTTGCTCAACATTTATCTCATGATTAGGATGAATGCTTTTTTGATTGTGTTACCAAGAACGTTGAATCAACTAACTAGCTTCAATATCATGCTTAGCATCTCTTAGAAGAAGCTAGTCAGGAAAATGTCTAAACTGGCATCAAATTCAACTTTGATTTAAGGTATCATTTAGATTACCATTATTTTAAATTTTTAAATTTTTATAAAATACACAAAACCTTTTTAAAACTTTTATGTATTTTTAAACAACTTTCTATTTTTAATTATTATTTATTGTTTTTTAGAAGGCTTAATATATCTTTTGGTACTCGGGTTTTATATTCTTTTTTTCTGATTTAGTATTTATATCATTTTTTGGTCAAATTTGGTACATGTATGTAACGCAAGTTATATATTTTGGTACCAAAAAAAACGGTGTTAACTTTTTAGTGTTTAATTTAGATTTTATTGTTGATTTGATGAAAATTAATTGTTAATAGAATAAATTTAGTGTTAATTATAAATTTGGTTAATTTTACATTTATTTTGTCATACGCAGTCCTATAGATGTGATTTAATTTGGTTCTTAGTGTTGATTTGATTAAAGCTAATTGCTAATATTATTAGCTAATTATGAATATGAATCAAATCAACTCTAAAACCCGAGTTAAATACTAAAAGGTTAACATTGTTACCTTCAAGTACTAAAATGTATACATTTTGTCAAATACAGGTATCACATTGGATTAAAAAATAACACAAGTACCACATTAGAAAAAAAAATATCAAACTCAAGTACCAAATTATGTATTAAGCCTTTTTAGAATCAAAACTAAATTGATAGAATGTGTGAAGTTGAAAGCTAAATTTGTTAAACTTTTTAGTATAATGACCAAATTGATAGAATTTGTAAATATTAGAGGGCTAAATTTGTTATTTTACCTAGACCACATCAACATTTCGTTAGTAATTTAACGGAGGAGTGGCCAAAATATCAAATGTCGAACGTTAGTGACTAAATCAAGATTTTTTAGAGTCAAAATAGAAACATGCTAAATAGTTAAGTGGCTAATGGTAGAGTTTTTAATCATTTTTAACTTTTTAACAAGTGATAAGGAAAAGAATTGTTGGAATTTGAATATGATATTCGGGTCAATAAGGCTTAAGTAATCCAATACTAAAGGCCCATTCAGAGGAGCTGTGCGTTTACCTACGATAGTGTAAAAACAGCGGTGACGATGAGATTAAATATTATAGCGTGAGATAAGAAAAAAGTTAAACGCACCGCATCGGAGACAAACCCCCATTCAAAGAGGCCCTAAGTGATTGACTGACGAGTCTTATGTTGAATTTTAATTTCTTTTTGTCTTGTTGCAAATAAAAGCAAATTAAATAGCTAATGACACCATATTCAATGACAAAGTTGAGGTCTTAGAACTTTGAGATTATATGTTTAAGTCTCACTTTATGTAAATGTGTCGATTCTCCTTTATATTTATTCTGGTTATAGTTAGTTTGGTTGAGTTTAATTAGCTATTGAATTAATTATTTAATTCTTTGCTTATAATAATTAATTTTGATTGGAAAAATAAAAGTTTATCTAAAACAACAATGATATATTTGATAGCCACATGTTTTAGTATATGAGTGAGCAACAATCTAATTCAATTGATAATTAATATTTAGTCATTCCCATAACTTATTTTTAGCAAAAAGAAGGAAAAAATTTTACTTATTTTAAATATCTTATTTTTTACAAGAATTTTTATTAATCTTTCTAATTTCAAGTTTAAATCTGTACTATCTATTATTTATTATATTTCTAACTATTGTAATACATATATAATAAATAAACATTTTTCTCATGTTATTATACTAGAAACCAAACGAGTTACAAATGTTATATGTTATAATTAGTTAGTTTGTTTAGGTATTTAATTCAATACTTATAATAATTTATTCTGATTGAAAAAAAGGTTAGTATTTGGTACACTAAAAGTTATTTTTTTTTATTTCACAAGCAGCCTTAAAAAATTGTTATGTATCTACTATACCTTATAGAACACTTGTCAACCCCTGATCCTACTTATAAATTAACTTGCCTTGCAAAAACTTCTCTAGTTAGTTATTTTGTTTTGGGTTTAGTTTAGTGGTTGAAGGGTTATATATAATAATTGATTTTGATTGGAAAAATAAATAGTTATCTTTATTATATCTCACACATGTCTAATTACATTCAAATCCAATTAATATGTAACTTTTTAAATTTAACCTTTTAATGTTTACAAATTCTATCAAATTGGTCTTAATTTTAAAATTTTAATAAATTTAACTCTTAACTTCGTGCATACTATCAATTTAGTCCTTATTATAAAAAAACCAAATAAAAAGATAAAAAAAAGTCAATTTTTTTTTATAAATGCCTTTTTTTTCGTTTTTTAATATATAACTTTAATAAAAATGGTAATAGGAATTGCCGGTTGAGAGGTTTGGGATGGGAGAAGATTTCAAGCATCAGGACGTTTTGCAGATAGGGTTTAAATGCAGTAAAATCATAAAATGTAATGGCTAAGAACATGAGATTGAGGTGCAACTCTGAATGCAGGCAGGGAGTTGGGCTTCTGGTTTTTCAATAAGTTTGATTGGAGATGCAATCTAGTAGGATCTTGTACATACAATCACATCAAATTGAAAATTTTCATCTCACATATATATAATTTTAGAATTTATCTTGTATTATAATTATTACATTGAAAGTTTTTGTATCTAAATGATAAATCCAATTGAAACATAAAACCAAGCAACATACATACATGATATAGGAGGTAGTAGAAAGAAAGAAATTTGATAGTTTCTGGTTGGTTAAATATGTTGTTAATCCTTGTACTTGTATAAAATTTGAGATTTAGTCCATATACTTTAAAAGTTAAAAATTCAATCCTACTTTTTCAATTTAAAAGTCTTAGTCCAATCATTATCACTTTTGGCAATTTCTACCAAAATTTGTCAATTTAACATGTTTATTTTTTGCCAATTATATGAGGACAACTTAATCAAAATTCTAAGTAAACAAATTTTAGTAGAAAATACTTAGGGTTTTAATGATTAGGCTATGAGTTTTAAATAAATAAAACAAGTAGGAGAACTTAACTTTTAACTTTTAAAGTATAGGGATTAAATCTCAATTTTTGTCAAAATGTAGGGACTAACATCATATTTCAACCTTTTCTGATTTGACGACCAACCGACTAATAATATAATACAGACAGATCAGCAAAGCAATGTAGGACAATCATGTCATGGAATATAATATAATAATTTAGTTATTAAAATAAATAATAAATCATATTATTTTATATTAATTACTTAAATTAAATAATATATTATTTAAACATTTAAAATTATATGCAAGTATGTGATACTAAAAATTAGTATATTATTATTGGTGTTTTTGAAAAAGCTTGGTTATTTAAGCTGAGCTGAGCTGCTTATGTTCCACCATTCAGCCAAAAACCAACCAACCCCACCGCTTTCTTTCTTTTTGACCACAACAGACTGTACTCGACTCCCTTCCCTATTCTATTCTCTCCATATACAAGAGATATATATTAACCAATTGCGATTAATTATATATAAGAGGTTGCGTCAGTGATAATAACAACAAATAAAACTACACACGTACGTAGCCATGGCTGTGCATCATCATCATTATCAAGTATAGGAGATCATGCAATTATCTTCAGCTATCTTCTTCTTCATCGCTCGTCTGCTAAGTAAGTATATCCCAGTTGGTACTATCAATATCATGAAATCCCCCCTGCTCATGCCTATTCCCATGCTCATCACCTATATTTTTATATCTAATGCCTCCATCCTTGTATATATCTTTGTTTTTTTTACTTTTTTCTTTATTTTTTGCTTTAGTTCTTCTAGTCGGTATCTTGCTTCCCTTCCCTTCCGTTGGATGCATGCATGTCCAATATATATACATAGCAATGAGCATCATATCAAAATTAACCACATGCATATACATTTGGTGTACTCGAGATCCATATGTTTTCCTCACTCAGACATTTAACTACCACTGATTGTCTCGTACTCGCACACATGCAGATTCTCACACCGCCATGCAATCATCCTCACTTTTAAAATTCCTCAGCAGCCAAGTATCCATAAATTCATAGCTCTTTTGTGTGGCTACACACAAATGCTGTTTGTGTGCCTATACACGTAACATATTCTCACATTCAATGATCTCAGGTTCAGAGTTCTAATATTTCATCATGTTACATTACATTCCTTGATTTAATTTCAATAAATGAAAGTATTCACATATTTCTTCAAAATAAACATTCAAAACTCATGATCCCTGTACCATTCATTAGTGAAATTGGCAAGCCATTTGAAAATGTCGAGACAACAACAAAAATAAATAGACGTCAGAAAAACAAGATTAAAATGGCTATAGTAACACTTTTTATCAGGCTTTATTTCAAGGATAGCTTATACATTATCTAGTCTTTGGGGTAAATTTCTAATTGTCTAAGCAGAAGCCTCAAAAACTACAAAAAAGTTTGTGAAATAAAAAATAAATACAAACTCAGATCTCAATTGCTAAACTTGCACCGAATCTATTAACTCCCAACACCAATTATTTTAGCTTTTGCAAATCATTTTGAAGCCCCATAATTTGTGTCAGTATGTAGTCATGGAGACGCTCAAGATACAGTACAAGTTTTGATATGGAACCCGCTGATGCACAGCACAGTCCATCTAACAATTCCCATACCCCGCAAAGCTGCTAAGACAAACTCGGAGAATAATAAACTGCAGGTCTGAGATGGCCCCTCGAGGGTGATATAGCCATAAGAGGAGCCCGCTGTGGCACCCCAGAACCTTCTGAAGAGCAATCCCATCTAACAGGAACAGTATTGGCTTGACCCGAAGGGATTGCATTAAAGTTCTTATTTTGTACCATGGTTGGGTCACCTAGTAAAGCTCCTTCGGAATGATAACGAGAAAACGGATTCCTGTGCCTTATGCTATGATTAGGAACTAATGGCATTGAAATGCCAGCAGGTATTAGCGGGCTTTCCCTCGAGCCTTCGAAATGTTTGGCAATGTCGGCAAACTTTGTTGTTTCACTTTCAGGCTCATCATCAATGATAATTACTTGTTTACTGGAAACAGCAGAATCACCATTCCTAAGTCGGCCGTCTAGAGTTGCAACTTTCTCCATATCATATGTTGCTGCTGGACCTGGCTTGTTCTTCAGTCTGTTCAGTTGAGCTGGCAAATTATAGTCACATTCATATTTGTAGAACTCCATGGAGGTTGTCAAACCACGGTCCACACGCTCATCAAAAAACATCCCAGCTGGAAATTGTGGTGGTGTTCCAAGATTTGCATGGTTTCTATAGCCATTTGTAAATTGGACATCAAAAGATTGCCCCACCAAATCTTTTGGATGCTGATCAAAGATTAACGAACTCTGAGACATTGCGTGATGGAATGGCATCCCAGCTTGATTCCCCATATTGCTAGGAGAGATTCCAGAAGGAGTTGGAAACTTAGGAGTAGGATGATCACTCTGGGCAAATGACTGGGCCTGACCAAGTGGCACAGATTTGTCTTCCTCCTTGTTAACCACCATTAAGTTCTTTCCCATCAGCCTGAGAACAGGATTAGAAGATGACGGAGTGGCAGAATCACGATCATTGGATGCAGAAAGCTTGACACCAGCATCAGGGAATCCATTAAAAGGAACGGGATCTGCAGGCAGTTTCATGACAGGTAGAACCATTTGCTCAGATCCTAAACTCGCACTACTGCTCCTAGAAGTTGTTTCTGGTCTTGCATCCAAATTATCGGGGCTGATATTTTGATTGGCAGCAATTCGCATTCCCGTGGCAGGGACCAGCATTGAACCCATTGTCCGTTGCCTTAGTAGTTGTGATTCCTGATAATTTAGAGCAAAACCCTGAGATGATCTATCTTTTCTTTGGCAACAGCATGGCTGATCGTCATTTTTAAAAATCAAAGGTCTCTTTTCAAAAGATATTCTATGTACTCTAAGCTTCTCTCCTTCCAAAGTTCTATCCAGTCCAGCGCTTGAATGGGGAAATGCAGCACCATTTTCGGCTAAAGGCTCAGATTTGGTAGTAGAGTAGCCAGACCTATAATTTTCTAGCACTGCAGGAGCATCAACAAATGCTAACGGTTCCGCATACTTCAAATCTAACTTGGCTTCCACAGAATTAGAGATAGTAGATACCGCAGATATTGGTGAATCTGATGAGTCCCCATCGACAAAATCAAGCTGATCTTGAGAGGATTGAATTCGGCTGGTGGTCAATGATGAATTCCCTTGAAAATCATCCGAACCCATGTCCCTAGGGCTAGGCAAAAATGATCCTGGAGGACCAGGAATAGGTATTGGATCAACCTCGGGAAAAGAGTTCACTTGTGCTGCATCAGAATCCAATTCTCCTCCCATATTAGCTGTTTGCCCAATTATACCATCGCTAACTTCAGCACAAAACATGTGTGGTTTACCAACAAGACTTGGCTCAGTAAGGTTAGCAAGTTCTTCACCCCCACATAGAGGCTTGCTGTAATCTTCACTAGTCTGTAAAGAATTGGACCTATTCATGGAAAGATTACTCAGTTCGTTAAACTTGGTTTCTACTGGCTGACTCAAACTAGTGACCGTCTCCTCAATAGATTCCAAACCATCAACTCTATCCAGAATATTCTCACTACCTCTTGCAGAAGAACCTGTGTTCTCCATCTCATCATTATCATAATAACGAGGTTCTGAATGTAAGCTCTTCAAAGCCATGGATTCCTCCCTCCTGGAAACACTTCTTCTTCCTCTTTGCTCCCCAGATTGGGCTCCTCCGATGCTGCTTCCACCAAATGACATTTCTTTAGTAATCTCTTTCCTTCCACATTGATTTTTAGCACCATCATGCACCAAGTCACATTCTTGATCAGACTCAGGACCCCAGGATTCTTCCTCATCAATTTCTTCCATAAAATGAAGTTGGCTCTCCGTTGTTAAATGATTCTTAACCAAGTTAGACCCAGATTTAACCATAGAAGGCCTGCTGCTAGCAGACGGCAAATTTTTCTTTGGTGAGGATCTGAAGCATTTGAATGCAAAAGAACGATCACTGATAGGTGTTGTAGCAGTGACAGGACTATTTGGATTACTATTTGCATCGATATCAATCACCTGTTTGCTCAATGAAGATGAACAATTTCCACCAGAGTTCATAGATCTCGCCATATGATGCCTATCTAGATGGGGATGGTCTTTGCTCAACTGATTCGCATTTTGCTTAAGTGGCCTTAGCTCCACCTTGTTATGGATTCTGGCTCCAAACAAGGAGCTCCTTACTCTCTTTCTTCCCAAAGAATGCTCCCTCTCAACCATATCTGAAGGGGCTTCATAAACTGGCTTCTCTGTCTTCTCACATTTCTCAGGAGAAGAAATTGGATTTTCAGATAAATTTTTTAACCTGCGAACACAATTTCTCTCCACAACAGGATCACCTTGATGTGGTTGGTCACTTGGAACCTGCAAGTCCAGGGTAACATACCGTTTGCAATTCGATGGTTGATGTCTGTCTTGATTATCAGGCTTCCTTGAAAGACCAGCTTGTTTAGAGCACACCTTTTCCCTAAAGTTTCTAGAATCACTTGATTTAACCTGCCTTGGCACATGCGATCCCTCATTCTTGCAACTTTCAGATACTCCACAGCACCCTTCTTGACCTCCAACTATCTGTTGAAAAACAGTATAGCAACTATATTAATTACAAATGATAAATTACTCGATAACAAAATTCGCACAAGGATGAGAAGTTAAATTTGTTTAGGTCAAGAAAATATTTATATTTTAAACCCTATTTATTTTTGCAGCATGTAGATACCATGGTCACTGCAGAGCTTATAATCACAAACTACAAAAAGAAAATGGAGTTCAACAGCTAAAGGCATATAAGGTTGTTTATTTTATTCAATTCAAAATTCCATAAGTTTTCAAGGCATTTAGAAAGATAAACCAATCAGCTAGGCAACAACAAATACAGGCAGCAAAGTTCTTCAAAAGTAGCTAAGAAAGAAAAATAAAATTAATTTGTACGAAGAAGAACATATAGATATAGAGAAAACAACAAGAACATACCATAGAAGAACGGGTCTTATGTGAGAAAAGTTTTCGGCTTTGAGGAGCAAGTTTAAGATACTTGTTATGTTTCAAGGAATGTCGCCTTTTCTTTTTGGTTGAAAGGAATTTGCTTCCTTTACTCCCTTTGAAAGCTTTGTTTGGTCCAGGATCATCTCCAACTTTTGACACTAGTGGAGCATCATTAGGCTTGGATAAAATACGAATTTTTGTACCATTGGCATCAAAATAAACAGCACCTACATCACCAGTATCCTTGGGAATAGTAGAGGAAATCTTTTGCTTTTTCCCTTCATCAGATATTTCAAGTTTCCCAGAATCCTGTCTAGGTATGTTAGATGCAGTGGCCCAGCTTGTACCATTCCTCCTATCAAGTTCTTCCAAAGTGCATGGCTTGGCAGTAGCATATACATCCACCATCAGTCTTGTCTTCCTTGGCTTAATTCTATGGCGGGTAAGCTTAGAATCCACTGTCCACTTGGGAGTCGATTTGTCAGAAAGACATTGGTCGATGTGAGCATTCAAGGTGGTATTGGAAGAGGACGAGAAAGTTTTACAAACAGGGCAAACTTTAGAAGCCATGGATTCAGATAACATGGTACAATTCGAAGTAATATCTTCAATCGAGCTACGATCAGAATGGGCACCAAATTTCACAATTAACCTGCACTTCTTGCCTGATGGTCGAGTTGTGTTTTCGGTCTTCCGGATCTTACCAGTAGCTTGAACTTCAGCTGATGCTTCCACTGATGTATCGGTTTCTGATGGTAAGCTGGACTTCTTGTTAATGAGAACCGAGTCTATATCAGATTGAGAAACACTAGCTATTGTAGAGGGTAAACCACTTCCATGTTCTCCGGATCTGCAGGAGCTATTGTCTATGCACGTACCTGCTAGGTTATGGTTTGAGTGAGCATCACTGGATGACTCTAGTACCACATGATCGTTTGACCCAGATGGCTCTTCACCGGATTTCCTTGTATTTTGCTTCTGAAATGGATTGGTTTCAACCACACATCTCTCTATGGGTAGGTTTCTTACAGTATCAAGAGGCTGAAATGGTGGCAATGGATCCTTCAAGCCATGCTTCAAACAAAGTTGCAAATTCTTGGGAGAAAATGGCCAATTCTTCCTGATATCCTTGCCCCGAGCAGTGAACACATAATCTCTACAGTACAAGAATTT
This sequence comes from Gossypium hirsutum, assembly GCF_007990345.1. Lineage (NCBI taxonomy): Eukaryota > Viridiplantae > Streptophyta > Magnoliopsida > Malvales > Malvaceae > Gossypium > Gossypium hirsutum. The sequence continues at coordinate 46,812,145 of NC_053449.1, read as the reverse complement.
CTCTGTTGTCAGTAAATGAGATAAATACGTGAAAAAAAATTATATGCTAAAAGGGACAATAGATAAAAAGAAGCGAAAACTTAACACCAAAGAGCTACTTAGGGGGTTGAAATCTAGAAGACTCTGATATTGTATGCTAAGTCAGGAAGGAGGGGGACACATGGACCATAACAATACTCAAAAAGAGAGAAGAAACGACCAAGCAAAACAAAACCCAAGATTCAATGATCTATTAAACTGAATTACCCAGCAAAGTAGAGAGAGGAAAAATGAAAAAAGTACTTCCTCTCTGCATGAAATGGTAAAGAGTGGGGCAAGTACACAGGTAGCAGCTAAGAGAAGCAAGAACTTCCCAGAAGTTTACTCCCCAAGAAAATAAAATTCCATGTCCAAAGTGACGTGAAATCAAAAAAATTAAGACCAAAAGTAACCCCCACCCCCCTTCCCCAAGACCAAAATAGAGACAAGATTTGAGGTGTGTCAATAGTTAGGTTCCCATGTAGAAACTGAGCCACCAGATAATATACAAACTCTGGATCTGACCCAACAGAAGTCTTAAGATGAGATCAAAGATAAGCTGTGAGAGTCCATGGGGATAAAAAGCATCAGGGTTACTATTCATTCTTAAGCTGAAGAGAAAGGTAGATGGAGAGAAAGGAAATCAAAATCACATCAAAACTAGATTACCTTATGGAGAATTTAGGGAGTGGGGTTTGATGATGATGACGATGATGATGATTATCAAGAGACGGCTTCTTTAGCAGATCTACCTCAGGCAAGGGAAGCTTATGAGGAGCCCTCTCAATCTCATCACCACCACTTTTCAGCTGTACTATAACTTGGCAGGGACATGGGGGATCTGGTGGAGGGTTTTCAATGGATAACATCTGATGAAAAGCTTCTCTCTTCTTGTGCTGTTTTGACAACAGTCACAAGCCACGCTTATACTGCTTCTTTCTCCAGCAGTAGAGCCCCTTATCTTCAGCATAACAACACTTCACCCCCTCTGATCTCTTCCCTCTTCGATTGTCTCCTATTTCTTTCTAGTTGTGATCCCTGATAACCTCAAAACCTCATTATCTTCATTCATTTATAGCCTGCAATAAAAGAGAAGCCAAGAAGATGATGAAGACAAGGCACTGAAAGAACGTTATTTTATGTGAAAGGGATGGAGTGTAGTTGAAGCATGTGCGTTTTGGTTCATCAAGGAAACCAAAGAACATAACCCGCAAGTAAAGATGTTGCTCAACCAAAGCCTAAAGTGTCCATGGGGAGCGTTATTTTATGTGGGCGAACCCAGAGAAAAGCAAAGTACTCCTCTTTCAGACTTTGTGCCAACACCATCCACTACCAAACTCTCAACAAATGATCAAATCCCATAAAAAGAAAAGGGCTAACCATAATTAATCACATAATAAAGGCAAGAGTTATACATATAAATGGGAAATTTTGAAGCTGAGAACGAGCCAACTAAGCTTCATGAAACCGATAGATGTAGTCAAAGAGTTGAGAGAAATCAAAGAAAAGGGAAAACCCAAATCTGAAATATATAGTAGAACAGATCCCAGAAAGGAAATCTAGTATATACACCCCATGGACTAGATTCTCCTTCTTCTTCACCTTGGGGTTAAGAAAAAGCGAGAAAGGAACTCAGAAGCTGAGGGGGAAAAAAGAGGAGATGGTGAAATCATATGTACATATATTTAGTAAGTGAATTAGTTTTTGAAGGGAAGTTGATGAGTGAAAAAAAGAAAGGAAGCAGGAAAAGAAAGATGGGTGGGTTTGGTTTGGTTTGAAACAAGATCAGGCAGAATAGATGTAGAAGAAGAGAAGAGAAGAGAAGATTAGGGCAAAGAAGTTACCTTTGAGAATTTGATTGAAGTGAGGCTGTAGTTTTGGGGAGGAGAGTTTTTGTTTGGGAAGAAAGAAAGAGAGATGAGAAAGTGAAGGAAAGATCAGAGCCACCCACTCACACATCAAAAGGGGCATCAGGTTCCCCTTCTTTTCCTTCCACTCCCACCCTTAAATTAAAATTAAATATTAAAAAAAAAAAGCAAGCAAAGTCTGCAGTACCATTCCATTCTATTCAAACAGTAACACTATATAAAAAAACAAAGAGGAGAGAGAGATTTTTAAAAAAATACATTTATTTCAAAAAGAAAATCTAATGGTAAACAAACCCAACCCTTCAGTATATATTTATTGTAGATATTTTGTTTTTGGTTTATCAATAATAATACTTTCCCATTTCCATGGTTGAAATGTGGGTTTTAAATTCGATCACTTCAATATTTTTGTGTTTCTGCAAATTCCAAACACAAGAGTTTGATAGATTATTAGATTAGAAAGTCGTCGAAAATCGAAACCCATGTTGCCCCTCTCCAACTAGACGACAAAATTCCCCTGTTTTTGTCTTTACAATCACCATTATTAATTAAAAATACATGATATGGATGATTCACCATCCATTTCCTGTATCCATCCTGTCCACCCTTTATATAAAATATCAAAATTTTCACCGTTTTTCATGATTTTGGAGGGTAGGATTGGTGTCTAACTGTTAAGGGGAAAACGATAACTTTTAAATCATCATTGATCCATTTGAATTTTGTAGGTTTTTTTTTAGATAATGATAAATTTTATTTTATGGAGACGTTGTATCAATAGTAAAGCTTTTTCCTTTTCTTTATTTTTTTCCCCAAAAAAATTGCAAGCCAATAATAAAGTTGAAAGACAGTACAGTACTATGCTATGTAGTATTAATCTTTTAGTAAAATTTACTAACAGTGAGGCTTTTTTTACTTTTGAAACCTAAAGCTCTCTATGATTTAGGGTTTCTTTTTTGGCGAAAATTAAATTTACAGAAAATGTTTTTACTTTTTTTCATATTGTTTTATCAAAATAATTTAATCAAAATAGCTCTTTTCAAGTATCAATTATAAAAAATTTTGCTGAAAAACAAGAATAACTTTAAATTAGCCAAATATGCTGAATTTTTTAATTGATTAAATAGGGTTTTTTTTAAATTTAGGGAAATAAATAAATTTTGGAGAGTTTCCTCATCCTCTGGTTTTTTAGGATTAGGGTTTAGTATTTAGGGTTTTATAAGTGAAACTGTGAAAGTTTATAGGTAGATTTGAGGGGTCGGGGTGCGATAATGTATCTCAGGACACATACATTTCATATGTCATGCCGGGATAGAACCATTACCTTAGAAACTCATCCTATAGAAGTCAAGTTTCAAGGTGAGAGTACTTGATACGGTCACAGGTCGAAGTCTAAGTAAAGGTCCCAGTCAGCAGTTGTGATGCAGTCATGAGTTCGAGTATAACCGAGGGCTAGTTGACAGTCGTTATGCGGTTACGAGTTTAAGCTTTTTGGATACCCAAAAATGATGCCTTATATATATCATACATAATATTGATGTCATAATTATAGGGAAAAACAAAAGGTTTTCGGTGTAATCAACGTAATTATTGTCTCTATATCCAGGCAACCGATATATTTAACCTTTCATTCTTATCCGAAGGTTGACACCGAGGTGGACACAAGAGAGCTTTCAAGCTGAGAGTGGATGTTTTAGTGAAAGTAGAGGTCAAACTCGGGTCAGCTCAACAGGCGTTATAGTTATTAATAGGCTGTTTAATAATGATAATCATTGTCGCCCCGAAAGGAACATTACCTTTACTCCACCGAAATAGTCTTTCCCTACCTCAGAGTCCTCCTACGGCCACAGGGGTGACGACCTTCAAATAAGAAGGAAGGTTAAAGATATCGATTGCGTGGAAATGAATAAAAGAATTACATCGATTATAGCGACAAGCCCCACAGTTTTTCCTTATGATTATGCCCTCAAACTTCTGTATGGTATTTATATGGCAATATATTCAGGTATCTAAAATTTTGAGCTCATGTCCGCATAACGACCGTCAACTGGCTCTCTCGTTATATTCTGATCTATGACCTCATAACAAACATCGACTGAGACCTCTATGTAGACTTCCACTCGTGGCGATATAAAGTAAAATCACCCTGAAACCTGACTTTCACAATATAAGATTCCGGGGTAATGGTTCCACCTCAATAGGATATATGAAATGTGTGTGTCTTAAAGTGATATGACATCACCGATGACTCAAGAATACCTCAAACAGGAAATTTTATTAGCGAAAAATTTTTAATAGTAAAGTAGAGAATAAAATCGAGAGAAAGAAATATTCTAAAGTAGAGGGATGGTGGCCGGGAGAGACGATGGGTTTAAGGATGGTGGAGTGTGGAGGAAGAGCCCTTCTTTTATAGGCGCGGGGAAGTGATGAGATTGGAAAGAAAAAAAAACCTCGTGGTTGAAAACATATTGTAGGAGAGACGTTTTCATCGAATATCTAAAAGAGGAGTCTCAAATCTTACTTGGGATTCCCGAGATCATAGCACTTTTTTCAGGCTTTGAGTGGTGGTGGTGGTGGTAGTGGTAAGAAAGCTCGTCCAATTGAGCGAGCTTTCTTACCATTTTCACTAAAATCCTGTCAAAAGTGTCTTGACCCTAGGAATCTTGGGTAAGATTTCAAGCATGTTTTGAAGCATATTATGACCCTTTGAAGCATGCATTTGATGGAATTAGTTGATCTCTGAAACGTGTTTTCAAGCATAGAAGAGCCTTTCATTATTATTATTCGATGAAAATACATTTTTTGAAACTCATTTTAAAGCACACATTCCTCTCTCCTCATTCTTTTTTTTCTATTAAACTACAGAAGTATTCAATACTTAGACATGCAACAAATTCACTCTCTTTTGAAGAGTTGCACTGTTAGTGTCATTTGTATTTCTTTAGATAACAATTTGAAGATTTTTATTGTTCTAAATATCTACTTCGTTTTAAATTGAAGTGAGTTGATGAGTGAAATCCGTAATTTATTACGACAATCAAATTTATAATACAGATGTCGAGGTCATATTTGCAAGAGCCCAATTTGTGGAATTGGCTTTCAACCATACCATTCAATTACGTGAGCTACGGACTAGAATTAGGAGAAAAGTTAGAGGTTTGAGCTAGAGAAGAATTTCGAGCTTGCAATGTAGATATCTAGCATCGATAAACCCTTTTAAGTATGAGTTATTTGATGTGAAAGGCGAACTCGAGGTGGAGGCAGTTATATCATCGCACTGCTCAAGTGGAAAAATGTTATAATGTAGTTATATGTCAAGTTTGCCGAGATTGATGGAACTGGTCATCTCCGACCAATATTGCAACTATAAAGTGAGAACCAAAACAGAAGTAAAAAGTCTTACTACATAATTATACGGTGGGTTCATTGATTTGTTACAAAGCTTATATTATAATGTCCCTAAAGCATCAATGGGTAGATATTCTTCAGTTTCAGGCACCAATTTCAACTTCGGTGACCATTGTCAGTTGGGATATGAGCGTAACTCGAACTTCGACACCTGGGTGCAACATTCAGTCAGTGCATTCAATTTTAACTTTGGTGGTTTAATGTTTTGGGGTGGAAGCACTTATACCAAGAAGTTATCAACCTACATCGGTTGACAATCTGGTACAAATTTTACCGAGCATATGGGGTATAGAATAACTGATGACTTACTCCCTACGATTGGGTCTAGCAATGGTACATCGAACCCTTTGGTTTAAGATGACAATGAAGATGCAACTAATGAAGAAAATGCAGTTGAGGAAAAAGGGGCAACAAATGTTGCTGATGGATTACAATCAGGACTCAATCCAATTTGGTAATTCGGTTCGGATAGTTCAAAAGTAACATTTTTTTTAACTAGAGCTAGTTTCAACTAAGCCAGAACCTTGTAGTTTTGACGATGATGGTTCGAACAATGTTTCAGATCCAGATTCACGATTTAGGGCATATGAACCTCTACCCCACATGACCAACATTGACCTCTCCGCCGAGAGTGGTTAAGAGTTCTAATAACTCTCGCACAGAACATCTAGCCATGCACGTTTATCGTCAAATGTCTGGGTATTGGAAGTTGGCATGGAGTATCCCCACAAAAATGCTTTTGTTACTGCACTGAAGTGATATAGCTTTAAGAACGACATGAACTATCACTTCACAAAATCTCATTCGGAGAAATTCAAAGGAAAGTGCGCAATGCGTGACGAGAGGTGCAAATGGAAAATTATGACATCATTTAAAAGATGAGCTTGTGGACAATAAAGAAGTATACCAGTCCACATACTTGTTTTGTAGTAGGTGCGCAATGCGATCAGTTGATTTTTAACATAACGTGACCTAACCAGGGTCTTCACTTTTGCTAATAACATAACTTTAACTCGTACTTTACAGATGTAAGTTACGATCATCTAAGGCTAGACTCCAACATGATATCTAACATAATTCTACTTATAGTGAAAGCGAGTTCCAATATTCTCTTCCCAATGTTTATTGCCAACATCTGTAGCCAATACAATTATACGCCATCGTATTACAATGCATGAGTTGTAAAACAAAAGGTTATGGATAAGTTGCATCACAGTTGGGACAGGTCATATAACGATTTGTGGTAATGATGTTAGGTACTGGCTTCATACGTATAAAGTTTTGTAACCGATCTAGAAATGCACCCATCATACTTCGACAACCATCTGATCCCTAGAAAAAGAGTATTTCATCGATTCTTTTAGACCTTTGAACAATGCATGGAAGCTTTTTGAAAGTGCAAGCCTTTGGTACAAATTAACGGCACTTGGCTGTACGAAAGGTATGAGCATCGGTTGTTGATAGTTGTTGCCCAGGATAGTAATTGGAGGATTTTATCAATAGTGTTTGCAATAACTCCCTCCAAAAAGGTAAATGATTGAGATTTCTTCCTTAACCAATTGCACCATCGCTTTTGCCTACAACTCGACACATGTTTCATATTCGATAGGGAACCCCAAATTTTGGTCACTATTGAACAATATGATAGCATTTAGGATTACAAACACCATAGGTATTGTATGCAACATGTAGACTCCAAGTACCATTCAAAATGGCCTTTAGAAAGTGAGCAAGATCAATGCATTGACATGGTAAGTAGCTGCCACTATTTCCACAATAATGCTAAACCATATTTCGTTCATTGTTTGCATTCATGGGTATACCTTTCTCGATAGGGTACAAGCTTGTCCAAGATCATTTCCATGAAATATTGGATAACTTGCGCTCTATTAACAACACCAGTGTGGACTACCTCGCCAACATACCCTTCGAACAGTAGACACAATCGTATAAAGGGGGTCTACGATATAGGCACATAACAACGAACCTAGCAAAATGCATCAATTTCATATTGAAAGGGATGCATCATTTTTCGATAACCTCAGTTGTCAAAGAAACATACTTTCACTTGACAACCTTATTTCTAAAATAGGTTGTGGTATATGCTGGACAGATAGCGGGCGGTCACGTTTGGTGTGAGAATGTTATAAAATAAATTAGACTAAATGTAGAGAGAGAAAACTCTATGTACGTAGTGTGTCACTAACGTCCAAACCTAATATTTTGGGTTATGGAGCACGCTAGGCCCAACCAAGACAAGTTAGGGGCATCATTCCGTGTTAACCTACCAGAAGGGACTTACGATTGTTGGATATTCTAGTTACTTCGATTCCCATGTGCACATGTAATTGTTGCATGTGCTACTGTATGAATAGAATACAAGCCTTATATTAACAATGTGTACAGACTAGAAAACATGCACAATATATGCAAATTTGAATTCCTATTCATCCCAGATGAGAGTATGTGGTCGCCAATGTTCAATGCTCCATTCAAGTTGGCCTTGAATATGAACTTGCATTGTGTCCCAAAAGTTTGTTCGAATTCTACTCGAATACACACAAATTTAGATGTTCAGGAGATGAACAAAAAATAGAGGTTATGCGGCTACTGTAGAAACTTAGGGCATAGAAATGCAACATGTTCTATATTTAGGGATACATTAAGACCTCAATGTCGCTAATATATTTTTTTGCACAGAAATTTATTACAATGCTTCTTTTTTTGTACAAAATCTGTTTGTTCTTTATTATTATTATTTCATTTGTATTTTCCACCATCAACTAACATTCATATAGTGGAAAAATTGCTACTTTTAGCGCTACTTCAAGTACCAATTACAATTTCTCTAGCGATTGAACTTTTACCATTTTTACTATTTAGTCTTTATACCTTAATTAATCATGTAAAAGCCCATTTTTGCCCGGGCCCATACCAACAAAATAACCCAAATAATAAAATCCAAAATAAAATCCCAAGCCCATTTAACCCATCCTCAAACCCAAAACCTAAAATTAACCTAGCCCAACATCCAAGCCCAATCCCAAAACCCTAAACTCCCACTTGCCTCTTCCCACTCTCCCATGCTGTCTACCACCAGCACCACTCCCACTCTCCCATGCTGTCTGCCACCAGCACCATCACACACCCCCATACCGTCTACCACCACCATGCCTTTTGCCACACCTGCAAACAAGCAAAGGAAAAGGACAAAAAATGGAGCAATAAACATTAACAGAATATTGTATTTTTGGCTATAAAAGCCACAAGCAAAATCGAACCAGGGGGGAGAAACAAAAAAAAGAGGGGGGGACTTTTGTAACAAAAAAAGAGAAGATTCGGCTTTTGAAAAAATTGAAAGAAATAAAAAGGGGCTTTAGAAGGTGATTCACCTTATTTTTTTTATTGCGTTTTCTTTATTTCCGTTCTATTTCGGTTTTTCTATAGTATTTCTTTCTCTTTTTTATTATCATTCAATCAACACACATATATATAAGATAAAAAAATAAAAGTAAAAAGGAGTTTACCTGTTTCCGACGGCGGTGGAAAGAGGAAGAATCGAAAGGTCTCTTTCGATTTCGGCCCTTTTCGCTGGGATTTCGGCTTTTCTAACCCCAGATCTGGACTCTATTTGCAAAAAGGAGAAAAAGGGAGCTTTTTTTGGTTTTCCGGCCACTGCAAACGGCGGCGCCGTCGCCGGCGTCCGGCGACCGGCGCGGTGGCCGATGGCCGGCAAAGGGGGCTCTTCTTCTCTTTTTACGGACACAAGAGCAATAAAAACATAAACTTTGAATCGGAGAAGTAATTTTCGTTTCTTTATTTTGTGTGTTTTTACATCTAGTTTGATTTCTTTTTATTTCTTTCTACTTACGAAAATAAAAAAAAAGAAATAAGGAGAGGAGAAACTCACCGGAGTTGGCCGTGACCGTGCCGCCGGGGTTTCTCTTCCATCGTCGGCCGTCGGTCTTGGTGGCGTGGTGGCACTCAAGGTGTTAAGAAACCCAAGTGTTGGGTGTTTGAAAAAATGGTGGTTTGAAAGAAGGCAGAGTCTTTTTCCTCTAGCAAATTCAAAAAGTGAAAAAATAAAAATATAAAAACATTTTTGGTCTTTTTTTTCAATCATGAACAGCGCATTAGTGGGGAATCTTGCACATGCTTGTCCTTAATGGGTAATTTATGCATTTAGTCCCTCCAACTTGCGTTGAGGTGCAACACAACTTTTTATTTCTTTTAGATTTGGGCTGCAAATTTTGATTCTGTTTCAATCAGGTCCTTTGACCATGTGCGGTCATTTGCATTGAAACGTTGCACTCTGGGACTGGGGCATATTGCCTGATCAGTCCTCTAGCCTTTAGGCGCATTCCATTTCAGCCCCGAATCACCTCTTTTACTTATTTGCGAATTTAAACCCCTAATTTTAGTTTAGTTTTCCATTTAATCCTTTATTTGTTATTTTAGTTATTTTATCATTAAATTAATTATTTTAATATTATTATTACTATTATATTACACTATTATTATTACTACTACTATTATTATTATTATTTCCTCATTTTGAAATATATATATACATATATTTTTTTCATATTTTTTTTATAAATTTATGTACATACACCTTTTTTATAACGTATATACTTATATTACACATATATATATACATATTATTTTATAATCTATATACCTATATATGTAAATATTTATGCTTTTATTCTTTTATAATCCATATGCATATCTTTTGTTTATTTTCTTCATTTATTTATTTATTTGTATGTCCGTTATTATTATTTATTATGCTTTAGAATCCTTTTTCTTCATTTATTGCTCGTTATTGTACATATGTGATTAATTTTATTTACATACATATGACTTTTTATTTGTTCATCTTTTGTTTTTATCTGTATTATTTTGCTTACATCATCATCATTTAACTTAAATAATTGAGATTACTCTTTTAAAAATGAAAAAAAAAACTCATTATCGAGAATTCAATATGTTGTGTCCTAACGCATTGGATGTGACACGTTGTTTTCTCGAAAAGAGGATTTTTCGAAATAAATGTAATATTCAATGTTTAATATTTTAAGAAATTGTGCCCTAACGTATTGGGTTGTGATTTCTTCATTTGATTTAAACAATTGAATATTCTTTTAGATTTTATTATACGAATCTTTTCAAATTCAAGTTTTAAACGATATCGGGAATTAAAATGGGATTGTGTCCTAACTTACTGGTCGTGATCCCCTTTTTAATCCAAGATAGTTAAATATCTTTTAAATAAGTATTTTTTACGTATTGGGAATTCGAGACATTGTGTCCTAACTTACTGGATATGATTCTCTTTCTCGGATAACGTGAAATATATCCCTTTTTCTGGAAATTTTTAACATTTTAATACGTGGATCGTATTTTTTTAAAATTCTTCAAAGTTATCAATTTTCGACATTAAGACATTAACTAATCAACTAGGTACCAATTTTGGGCGTATCGAGGGTGCTAATCCTTCCTCGTGCGTAACCGACTCCCGAACCCGCTTTTCTTTTTGGATTTCGTAGACCAAACTCGTTGTTTTAATAAAATCAAATTGTTTATCAAAAACAACCATTTTACGAGGTAACCCGATCACACCTCATCAAAAAAGATTGATGGCGACTCCCAATTTCGTTTTATCTTCAAAATCCAAGTCGACCCCGTTTTTCAATCAAAAAAATGGTGTCAACAGCTTGGCGACTCCACTGGGGAAAATAAGAGAGTCAAACCACGTGTTGATTATTTCTTGTCTTTTTGTTGAAAGTGGAAAATTCGATTTAAATTTACGATCCTCTCATTGCATCTCTTTTGTTTTGAGTTATAATTTTTTATCGTGTTCTGTATTTTATTTTATACCTCTGCACATTGCATTGCATGACCGCTGGTCATACCCTTTTAAGTGGGAGTGAGAAACTACGCCTTCGTGAGGTTTTCACCTCCGCATGGGATAGTGAATCGCTTCCGGGATACTTCCGTACCTATGTCTTCGTGAGATTTTCATCTCCGCATGGCCATAGGGAAATGTATTCCCCTGAACTGTACTCGGTCCATATGAGCCTATAATGGGTGAGGATCGAGGAATCTGCTGGTTCAGGTACCCTTACTTTAGAACCAAACCCCATGTAGTGAACCTTAGGAGCCCACCCTAGGTAGAACCACTTCGAACCCCTAGTATTCACCCAAATAGGTGTTCTATTTATTCTTGCTTGCTTTTGCTTTGTACTAACATGTTTTCTTTTTGTTATAATTGCATTGCATTTTCATCATAAAAAGAGGTGTTGATTCACGTTCAATTGCTAAATAGAGAGCTTGTCATAAGAAAATGGGTTTCTTGATAAAGTGGATGACGATACGGTTGTCCTAATACGGTCCGAGAAGATATAACAAAAGAAGGATGATAGTTCAGTAGAGGACTATACGACTTTGCCTCGTTGCCTGAAGACTCAAGATGACAAAGATTATTCGAGAGCCGCTGAACTTTCTTAAAAGAGAAGCCAACGAGCACCATGAGGTTTAGTGAGCAACGAGTCACGGCCCGGATTGAGTAAAAAGGAGATATAAGATACGTCCCTTTTGAAGAGTTCGTGAGACTTATCTTAACGCTCGAACGAAGAAAATGATCGAATGTCTCCGCATATGAGGGCAAAGCCGTATATGTATCCGCTTTATGTAAAGAGATTTGTTTTTCTAGTAAAGTTGTTCTAATAGAATTGAATTAAGAATCAATGTCTCTTTTTGCATTCATACATCTGCATTACATTTCATTGCACGTATCTCTTCATTCATTAACATTACATTTCATTACATACAATAAATTTCCTAAAATCCAAAAATACGCGTTCATGCATTAACATAACATTTTATTACATACAATAAATTTCCTAAAATCCAAAAATACACGTTCATGCATCAACATTACATTTCATTGCATACAATAAATTTCCTAAAATCCAAAAGTACGTCGAGTTTAGAACTCTAGTACAAAACCAGATGGATTGGAATTCTTTGAATATATCGATGGTTCGAAAGGTGAAGATGTGTATGCCTTTGAAAAAGAACTAAAAAATAAAAAAAACCTATCTTGAATTTGTTTCTACATCCCTAGAGGCGTTTTAAAAAACTGAACCGTGGAGGAGATTCTTGTAATTTTTAGGACCATTTCAGAGTAATATTTGGAACGCTCTTATTGTTCTAAGCCTGGGAGCAATAGAAAATCCTTTTGTGAAAAGGCACAAGTCCACTATTCTTTATTTCAACGAAATGCATCTTTGTGTCTTGTTTTGGCAAATATTCTTTTGTTCCTTCCAATTCATTCATACTCATACCACCAGGTAATTACCCTTTGATTCGTTAGCTCTTTGAGACTTCCTTCGTCCCTAGAATAGGTCTCCAGATATCAATGATATGAGCGACACTACTATTGACTCTGAACTTTCTTTCAAGCAAGATATGTGTCTAGAGGATCCTCAAGACTTCGAAGATGATCAAGACTGTAGTTATCTCCTGATTTGTTAAGGATGGTAAGGCAAGTCGAAAAACAGATCCAACCTTACAAAAAAAATTCAGTGGGGAATTGTGAGCTTAGGAGAAGAGAAAAAGGTGAAGATTAGAGCCTGTATCACTGCAGAGACAAAGCAAGACGTCATTGAGTTACTCTAAGAATTCAAAGATATTTTTAGACAAGTGGATGCTCTTGAGGTTAAGAAGATCTTGGACGAGGAACACGTGCTAATGGTTTTGCAATGGCCAAGCAAATCATGAGATTTGGGTACTGCTGGCCCACCATGGAAGGGGATTGCACCAGTTATACCAAGAAACGCCACAAGTGCCAAATTTACGGAGACAAGATTTATGTGATTCCTTTATCTCTTCATGTTATGAATTTTCCATGGACTTTCTCTATGAGGGGCATGGATGTTATTTGGGCCGACCTCGCCAAAAGCTTCTGGCGGTCATCGATCTATCTTTGTGTTCGTCGATTACTTCATCAAGTGGGTAGAGGTTGTTTCATATGCCAATATCATAAAGTCGACACTCGGCAAATTTCTTGAAGAATCATATGTCCATATGGAATGCCAAAAAGGATCATATTAAACAATGCATTGAATTTGAACAACGGCACGACATCAGAAGTTTGCAGTTTGTTCAAGATTAACACCATGTTGCCCTCAAAATGAACAGTTCAGTGGAGGCCAAAAAAAAAGAACAAATAAAAACCAAATAAAAACAAAAGCAAAAACAAAAAAAACTCTACCAGGACAACTCATTTCTCATTGGCATATGGAATAGGGACAGTTTTACCCATCGAAGTTGATATTCCTTCCCTTCGAGCCTTGTCAAAGTTGAAGTTAGATGAAGTAGAATGGATCCAGGTCCGATACAATTGAAGAGAAAAGGTTAACAGCTATCCGTCATGGTCAAATGTACCAAAAGCAAATGATGCGAGCTCACCAAAAAAGGTTCACCCTAGAGAATTCCATGAGGGGATCTAATATCGAGGAAGATCCTTCCCATGCAGAAGGACTTCATAGGAAAGTCTATGTCAAACTGGAAAGGACCTTATGTGGAAGGCCTTATCTGAAAAAGCGTCGATATTAACCAAGATGGATGGCAAAAACCTGCCTAATCTTGAGAATTCTGATTCAAGCAATAAATACTTCACTCGAAAAAAGAAACAAAAAAGGAACAAAAAGAAAAAAAGGAGAGGCCAAGGTGAAAACCCGCAAAGGGCGCCTTGAGACCAAAGGGTTTTGAATTGAAAACCCAGAAATGGGCAGTTCAAATTTTGATCAAAGGTGGGGCATGCGGTAGTCTTGCCCTTTCTGAATTAATAAGAAGGAGGGATGCTACATCTTGGGTTATCAACAAAGCCTTCTAGGACTTCTAAACACATATCAAGTTCAAAAGGGTCCTTAAGAAGTTTGGGGCAGAGAAGCTCATGCTACGATATCTGGGCACCTATTTCCATTTTATTCATTTTTGTATTTTTGACAAAATACATCATCTTGATTAATTTATTCTCGTTTTGTATTCTAGCAAAATTTGCTATCTTGATTAATTTGTTCATTTAGAGCTTTGCTCTCAGCAAATTTTCATCTTATCCGTTGTGATAATCTTTTTCATCTTATTCCTCTCGTATCTCAGCAAAATTTGCTATCTTGATTTGTTTGTTTAGAGCTTTGCTCTCAACAAAATTTCATTTTGTCCATTTTGATAATCTTTTTCAAGCATTTTTCATTAAAATAACGATTAATGGACTGACAATACACATGCAGAAGGAGTTCTGCATATTACTCTGAAAGTTTCTAAATAATACGAGGACCTGAAACAGGACTATTGTTTGGAACTAACCAAACCTAAGGGTTGGAAACATTTGAGAAATGATAGTCTAAATAGCATCTATTTCTTTAGGTTTTCTGTCAAAGGTACTGGCTGAACAAGAAGGCATCAGTGATAGAACCTTGATGAACAATGAGGAATGGCAACCTAAGCATTAAAAATGGATCATTCTCATGACATTCTACAAATATAATACATACACATCTAGTTAGGAGCATTTGATTCATTCTGATCATGTTATCCTAAACACTAGGCGTAAATAGGTCCTATCTTCCTATATTGGTAGGAAGTGGATCGAAGATGCAGATCTTGCCTTCCTGTATTTGGCAGCGAAGCAGATCAAAAGATGGCAGATTTTACCTCCCTGACTACAGTGGAGTACATTGAAGCCGATAACTCTATCTCCCTGCATTTGGCAGTGGAATAGATTGAAGATCAAAGATGGCAGATTTTACCTCCCTGACTACAGTGGAGTACATTGAAGCCGATCTCCCTGCATTTGGCAGTGGAATAGATTGAAGATCAAAGATGGCAGATTTTACCTCCCTGACTACAGTGGAGTACATTGAAGCCGATAACTCTATCTCCCTGTATTTGGCAGTGGAATAGATTGAAGATCAAAGATGGCAGATTTTACCTCCATGTGACTACAGTAGAGTACATTAAAGCCGATAACTCTATCTCCCTGTATTTGGCAGTGGAATAGATTGAAGATTGCAGATCTTGCCTTCCTGTATTTGGCAGCGAAGCAGATCAAAAGATGGCAGATTTTATCTCCCTGACCACAGTGGAGTACACTGAAGCCGATAACTCTATCTCCCTGTATTTGGCAGTGGAATAGATTGAAGATTGCAGATCTTGCCTTCCTGTATTTGGCAGCGAAGCAGATCAAAGATGGCAGATTTTACCTCCCTGACCACAATGGAGTACATTGAAGCCGATAACTCTATCTCCCTGTATTTGGCAGTGGAATAGATTGAAGATTGCAGATCTTGCCTTCTTGTATTTGGCAGCGAAACAGATCAAAGATGGCAGATTTTACCTCCCTGACTACGGTGGAGTACATTGAAGCCGATAACTCTATCTCCCTGTATTTGGCAGTGGAATAGATTGAAGATCGAAGATGGCAGAGTTTACCTCCCTGACTACAGTGGAGTACATTGAAGCCGATAACTCTATCTCCCTGTATTTGGCAGTGGAATAGATTGAAGATTACAGATCTTATCTCCCTAAGCAATAGTGGAGCAGGTCGAAGACGGCGGATTTTACCTCCCTGATTACAGTGGAGTACATTGAAGCTGGTAGTTCTATCTCCCTGGGCAACAGTGGAATAGATCGAAGATTATAGATCTATCTCCCTAAGCAATAGTGGAGCAGGTTGAAGACGGCAGATTTTACCTCCCTGTGACTACAGTGAAGTACATTGAAGCTGATAACTCTATCTCCCTGTATTTGACAGTGGAATAGATCGAAGATTACAGATCTTATCTCCCTAAGCAGTAGTGGAGCAGACGAAACCACAGATTTTACCTCCCTGACTACAGTGGAGTACATTGAAGCCGATAACTCTATCTCCCTGTATTTGGCAGTGGAATAGATTGAAGATTACAGATCTTATCTCCCTAAGCAATAGTGGAGCAGGTTGAAGACGGCGGATTTTACCTCCCTGATTACAGTGGAGTACATTAAAGCTGGTAGTTCTACTTCCCTGGGAAACAGTAGAATAGATCTAAGATTACAATCTTATCTCCCTAAGCAGTAGTGGAGTAGATCGCATTAAGTCTTATCTCCCTAAGCAGTAGCGGAGCAGACGAAACCATAGATCTTATCTCCCTAAGTAGTAGTGGAGCAGATCACATCCAGTCTTATCTCCCTAAATAGTAGTGGAGCAGACTAAAAACACAAATCTCATCCCCATGGAGTCGTAGCAGAGTAGATTGAAGCTACAAGGTGTATCTGAAGTTGCAGTAGAGTGGATCGAAGCAACAAGACGTAGCAGGCTGGAATAAGGCTACTAGAAGAAGATGAGCACCAAAAAGTCAAGACTCGGCAAGACCGGGCAAAATTGGCCCTTTTGATGTCTTTGCTCTATTCTCGTTACACGAAAATGAGCAAAGAGGGGCAGTTGTAAAAGCCCATTTTTGCCCGGGCCCATACCAACAAAATAACCCAAATAATAAAATCCAAAATAAAATCCCAAGCCCATTTAACCCATCCTCAAACCCAAAACCTAAAATTAACCTAGCCCAACATCCAAGCCCAAGCCCAATCCCAAAACCCTAAACTCCCACTTGCCTCTTCCCACTCTCCCATGCTGTCTGCCACCAGCACCATCACACACCCCCATACCGTCTACCACCACCATGCCTTTTGCCACACCTGCAAACAAGCAAAGGAAAATGACAAAAAATGGAGCAATAAACATTAACAGAATATTGTATTTTTGGCTATAAAAGCCACAAGCAAAATCGAACCAGGGGGGAGAAACAAAAAAAAGAGGGGGGGACTTTTGTAACAAAAAAAAAGAGAAGATTCGGCTTTTGAAAAAATTGAAAGAAATAAAAAGGGGGCTTTAGAAGGTGATTCACCTTGTTTTTTTTTATTGCGTTTTCTTTATTTCCGTTCTATTTTGGTTTTTCTATAGTATTTCTTTCTCTTTTTTATTATCATTCAATCAACACACATATATATAAGATAAAAAAATAAAAGTAAAAAGGAGTTTACCTGTTTTCGGCGGCGGTGGAAAGAGGAAGAACCGAAAGGTCTCTTTCGATTTCGGCCCTTTTCGCCGGGATTTCAGCTTTTCTAACCCCAGATCTGGACTCTATTCGCAAAAAGGAGAAAAAGGGAGCTTCTTTTTGGTTTTTCGGCCACCGCAAACGGCGTCGCCGGCGTTCGGCGACCGGCGCGGTGGCCGATGGCCGGCAAAGGGGGCTCTTCCTCTCTTTTTACGGACACAAGAGCAATAAAAACATAAACTTTGAATCGGAGAAGTAATTTTCGTTTCTTTATTTTTGTGTGTTTTTACATCTAGTTTGATTTCTTTTTATTTCTTTCTACTTACGAAAATAAAAACAAAAGAAATAAGGAGAGGAGAAACTCACCGGAGTTGGCCGTGACTGTGCCGCCGGGGTTTCTCTTCCATCGTCGGCCGTCAGTCTTGGTGGCGTGGTGGCACTCAAGGTGTTAAGAAACCCAAGTGTTGGGTGTTTGAAAAAATGGTGGTTTGAAAGAAGGCAGAGTCTTTTTCCTCTAGCAAATTCAAAAAGTGAAAAAATAAAAATATAAAAACATTTTTGGTCTTTTTTTTTCAATCATGAACGGCGCATTAGTGGGGAATCTTGCACATGCTTGTCCTTAATGGGTAATTTATGCATTTAGTCCCTCCAACTTGCGTTGAGGTGCAACACAACTTTTTATTTCTTTTAGATTTGGGCTGCAAATTTTGATTCTGTTTCAATCAGGTCCTTTGACCATGTGCGGTCATTTGCATTGAAACGTTGCACTCTGGGACTGGGGCATATTGCCTGATCAGTCCTCCAGCCTTTAGGCGCATTCCATTTCAGCCCCTAATCACCTCTTTTACTTATTTGCGAATTTAAACCCCTAATTTTAGTTTAGTTTTCCATTTAATCCTTTATTTGTTATTTTAGTTATTTTATCATTAAATTAATTATTTTAATATTATTATTACTATTATATTACACTATTATTATTACTACTACTATTATTATTATTATTTCCTCATTTTGAAATATATATATACATATATTTTTTTCATATTTTTTTTATAAATTTATGTACATACACCTTTTTTATAACGTATATACTTATATTACACACATATATATACATATTATTATATAATCTATATACCTATATATGTAAATATTTATGCTTTTATTCTTTTATAATCTATATGCATATCTTTTGTTTATTTTCTTCATTTATTTATTTATTTGTATGTCCGTTATTATTATTTATTATGCTTTAGAATCCTTTTTCTTCATTTATTGCTCGTTATTGTACATATGTGATTAATTTTATTTACATACATATGACTTTTTATTTGTTCATCTTTTGTTTTTATCTGTATTATTTGCTTACATCATCATCATTTAACTTAAATAATTGAGATTACTCTTTTAAAAATGAAAAAAAACTCATTATCGAGAATTCAATATGTTGTGTCCTAACGCATTGGATGTGACACGTTGTTTTCTCGAAAAGAGGATTTTTCGAAATAAATGTAATATTCAATGTTTAATATTTTAAGAAATTGTGCCCTAACGTATTGGGTTGTGATTTCTTCATTTGATTTAAACAATTGAATATTCTTTTAGATTTTATTATACGAATCTTTTCAAATTCAAGTTTTAAACGATATCGGGAATTAAAATGGGATTGTGTCCTAACTTACTGGTCATGATCCCCTTTTTAATCCAAGATAGTTAAATATCTTTTAAATAAGTATTTTTTACGTATTGGGAATTCGAGACATTGTGTCCTAACTTACTGGATATGATTCTCTTTCTCGGATAACGTGAAATATATCCCTTTTTCTGGAAATTTTTAACATTTTAATACGTGGATCGTATTTTTTTAAAATTCTTCAAAGTTATCAATTTTCGACATTAAGACATTAACTAATCAACTAGGTACCAATTTTGGGCGTATCGAGGGAGCTAATCCTTCCTCGTGCGTAACCGACTCCCGAACCCGCTTTTCTTTTTTGGATTTCGTAGACCAAACTCGTTGTTTTAATAAAATCAAATTGTTTATCAAAAAAAACCATTTTACGAGGTAACCCGATCACACCTCATCAAAAAAGATTGATGGCGACTCCCAATTTCGTTTTATCTTCAAAATCCAAGTCGACCCCGTTTTTCAATAAAAAAAATGGTGTCAACAAATCACTAGTTCAATAAAAGTATCTATTCAAAGTTCAATTTGCCTACTATATAAGTCCATAAATATTGAATAAAAATATTTATGACTTTGGTTTATGGAAATGGGGATTCAAAACAATGTTTTTCGACACTACAGACTTTTAGACTGTTACATATTTTATATCAAATATTATATATGGAAAATTACGTACAATTTAATAAAGAAAAATATGATTTGCAACATAAATATAAAAAAATTGATCATTTTTTTATTTTATATCAAATATTGGTTTGCAACGGTTGTGGGTAGGATTTTTACGTACAAGTTAGGGTGTTGACTTATCCTCTTGGTCGTGATCATCGTCTTCATACTTTTTTTCTTCACCTTGAACCATGTAATCATCTTTATCTCTCTCGTCTTCATCTTCATTTCCACCCTCATCTTCGTCTTCCCCTCCATCGTCTTCTTCTGTATTTAAGTGTGGTGCCATCCTAGCCTCCCATCGTGTATCCTCCATCCTACGAGAAGGTGGTTACAATGATGAGCCACCTTAATAAAACAATGGTGTAGTGGGTGTTTGTGACACTATCGGCGAATAACCGTACGATGTCGTAAAACCCAGATACGTTGGCATTGATATTGGCATAGATGACGACATTAGTGCCGGTATAGGTGTTGGTATTTGTGTCGGAATCAATGTTGGCATTAGGGCGTAATATGCTGGGATAGAGGTGGTGCAAAATACATACCTGCAGGAGGTGTAGATGTAGGATGGTGCAGTGGTGCATAATGTGGTGCTTGTGAATAAAACATGGGGTTGGAAAAAAGAACAGAAATATATGGAGGGAACTGACTGGGATGTGGTGCAAACATTAGTGACCTTTGTTAGGTTGGAGCCGATAACGAACCTGTCGCAGCACTTTCCCCGGACCTACGATACTGGGGTGGTCATCACAACCTTTTTGGACAAAGTTGCCAACTCCCCGCCTCCATCAACAGTAGATATGATTTGCTGGTGACTCTAAACTACGACATATGCTCCCAATAGATTGTCGTATCCTATGAGAAAAAAAAAGTTTGCGAATGGGTAATAATTCCATCCTACAATCCCAAATGTCAATTTCTCCTTGTGAAAATATCACTAATTTTCGTCAGTCTTCCCCCCGCAGATCAAGCTTGTACAGTGCTTTGATGTTTTGCGGTGGTGGAGAAATTTTTTGCCTCCACCTAAACTGTCGCATCACTCAATTCGATTCGTGCATCTCCACTGTCGCGTAAACTATCAATGACACATTCACGTCCCACATACTCCGAATGGAAAATAATTCGGGCGGGACACATTCTATGATTTCTAAATAGACGTATGACATCCATGTGCACAATTATAAATTTTGTTATGTACAAAATTTTAAATTTTAAATCATTGTGTAATTATTATAGATTTGAACAAATTTTACCGTTGGCCTCATATAAATTCTGGTAGTTGAAGGAAAGCGCGTCTAACTGAACTTGTTTTCACACACTCTCTCTAAAAATGGCCGTTTTCCCTAAAATTAAAAAAATAACCTATTTAACCAATTAAAAAAATGACATATTTATCTATTTTAACCTAAGAATAAACCCCATATATATATATATTACAGTATAGTGTAGTATACAGGTAAAAAAATTTATCTAAAAATATATTTATAATAAATTATATAATAAATTTGGTTTTAATTAAAATAAAAAAACTGAAATTTTGGAATTTTAATATCCTAGGTTTAAGTTTTATAATTTGTAGAATTATTTTAAGTTTAAATTATTTTTATAATGCTCTAATTTTTTTTACAGATTTATATAAATAAATAAATAAATCAGTATCATAATATTTGTTATTTTTAAAATTGAAAAGCTTTTTAGTCATTTATCAATTGAGTTGTATCCAATTAATTAGTGACACTAATATAATTATGGACTTAAATATAGTACTATAAAATTTATCGCACTCGTATGTGTATGGAGACAACATATTTAGAACATAGAGATATATTTAAAAATAACATACAATAAATTATAAAATGTATGGTTTAAAATTAATTAATAATAACATATAAAATATGTACGACATTAAAATGAAAAAATTAAATTAAATGATGAGTAAAAGAAAATTTAAACACATAAATATGTTAGATTGAAAATACTAAATGACTAAATGTTTATCATGGTGCTGTCATCAATCTTGAGTTGTTGTTGAGTTAAATTGTAACACCAACTCAATCAACAACATTATTAATATGTATATATATACACACACAATTGATAGAGGTAATAATATGTGCATAACAAAACTGTAATGTATTTAAAAAACCTTTAATATAATTATTAGGTTCAGTGGTAAATTTAAGGTTTTATTAATGTAATTGGTATGGGTTCAAATACAGTCATATGAATAAGTTTAAATTTTTTAAATAAAAAGATTAAAGTAACCTTAAATAATATAACTTATTTTGAATACGAAAGGACATTAAAGTAATTTCCCTAACCGAGTTGGTGTCCAATTAACTTGTGACACCAACTCGATTAGAGATTTAAATAATAGTATACATAATAAAATTAAAATATATAAAAAACATTAAAATAAAACTTTGGTTGTGTGATAAATTTAATTTTATTAATGCAATTAGAAAAATAATTAATAATAACACATTAAATATATAAGATATTAAAATAAAAAATAGATTAAATTGTAAGTAAAACTAAATTTAAACACATGAATACATTAGATTAAGAATACTAAATGAATACTATTATTTATCATGGTGTTGTCATCAATCCTAAGTTGATGTCAAGTTAATTTGTGGCATTATCTCAATTAACAATATTATTAATATATATGGAGATAATAAAGTGTGCATAATAAATTAAAATGTATAAAAAATCAAAATAAAGTTTGATTGAGTGGTAACTTTAAGATTTTATCAATGCAATTGGTGTGGGTTTAAACCCTTCTATATGCATATATTTTTATTATTTTTGTCACATGTATATGTATGTGGAAACTGTGAATTTAGAATACAAATGTGTGTTTAAAAATTGTAAAAAATAGAATATCGGTAATGATAGTATATCGCAAAGAAAAGATAAATAAAAATAAAGAACATAGAGATTTTTACGTAGAAACCCTTTCGGAAAAAAAACACAAGCAGAGGAAAAGAAAATTCACTATGTTGAATTCGAATAATTACAAGAGGAGTAGACTATATCTATTTATAGGCTTGTAAAACCATATTCTAATAGGAGTGTAGTAAGATTGAAACACCTTATTCTAATCAATATCAAATCGATGGAGTTTAATAAGGTTTAAAAAATCTTATTCTAAAAAAAAAGTGTAGTTCTATATGGATTTTACTTTTATTTTATTTTACCACTGTGTTTTATTTAAATAAGGATTCGAGTCACTTAATTCTAACAATCTCCACCTTGGCACGAATTCTCAATGAACAAGTTCTTCATTGCAAACTCTCAACGAACTAGTTCTCTACCTCTTCCATAAAACCCCTTAAGGGTTTAACTTTAACAATGAACACTAATCAAGTCTAAGCAATGCTCAAACTTGGTTATAGGAAGTGACTTAGTCATTATCTGCAGGATTTTCATGAGTACTAATTTTGCTCACAAGAATATCACCACGAGCAATAATATCACGAACAAAATGATACCGAACATCAATGTGCTTTGTTCTCTCATGAAACATTTTATCTTTTGTAAGAAAAAATGGCACTCTGACTGTCACAAAATACTGTACTTATTTGAAGGTCTTCATTGAGTTTGCTAAAGAGTCATTTCAACAAAATAGCTTCTTTACAAGCCTTAGTAATCACCATGTACTCAGCTTTAGTGATAGACAAAGCGACTGTAGTTTGCAAAGTGGATTTCCAACTGATTGCACAACATCCAATTGTAAAGACATAACCTATGAGAGATCTTCTTCTATCAAGGTCTCCAGCAAAATCAGCATCAACATAACCAATGACTCCATCTCTAGTTCTTCCAAACTGTAAGCAAACATCAGTAGTACCTCGTAAGTATCTTAAAATCTACTGAACTGCTTTCCAATGTTCTTTACCGGGATTTGCCATGTACCTGCTAACTACACTGACTGCATATGATAAATCTGGACGTGAACAAACCATACCATACATGAGAGATCCCACTGCACTAGAGTATGGAACATGTGACATGTACTCAATCTCACCATCTGATTGTGGAGACAAAGCCGATGAAAGTCTAAAATGGGCTGCTAAAGGAGTACTAACAGGCTTAGCACTCTGTATATTGAACCTGCAAAGAACTTTCTCAATGTACCCCTTCTGACTTAGGTACAATTTATTTGCTTTTCTATATCTGAGAATCTACGTACCAAGAATCTTTTTTGCTGGTCTCAAATATTTCATCTCAAATTCTTCACTTAGTTGGGCTTTGACTGTTCTTATCTCTTCTTTATCTTTCGCTACTATCAACATGTCATCAACATAAAGGAGTAGATACACAAAAGAACCATCATTGTTTTTCTTAAAGTAAATACAACTGTCAAAACTACTTCTTTTAAAATCATGAGAAATCATAAAGGAATCAAATCTCTTGTACCACTGTCTTGGTGACTGTTTCAAACCGTAAAGGGACTTTTTCAGCAAGCAAACATAGTCCTATTTTTCTGAGACTGTAAAACCCTCTGGTTGTTGTATGTAAATATCCTCCTCAAGTTCTCCATGTAAAAATGCAATTTTTACATCTAACTGCTCAAGCTCCAAATCATGCATGGCCACAATACCAAGCAAAGCTCGAATCGAACTATACTTCACAATTGGGGAGAACACATTTGTGAAGTCCACTCATGGAATTTGACTATAACCCTTTGCAAAAAGCCTTACTTTATATCTAGGTTCTTTAACTCTTGGAGTCCCTTCTTTCTTTTTAAACACCCATTTACAACGAAAAACATTTTTACCTTTAGGAAGTTTCACAAGATCCCATGTTCTATTTTTGTGGAGTGATTCCATCTCCTCTTGCACAGCAAACATCTACTTTTTTTAGTCTTCACAGCTCACCGCCTCAGAATAATTAGATGGCTCTTGGTTTGCATCTACATCTTCAGCCACATTTAAAGCATAAGCAACTTTGGAGGTTTAATTGTCTTTTAGTTCAGTTTTTGGCGATAGAGTATTGTGGTGAAAAGGCAACTCTATTTTGAATTTTTGTACTAGCTTGAGGAGTCGACTCTGTTGTAGATTCTGGATTAATTTGATACTCCACTTGCTTTTGATTTTCTTTATTGGAAGAGTCTTTAATAGATAAATTAAGTAGCATAGTAGTTTCATAAAAAACAACATCTCTGCTAATCACAACTTTTCTATTTTTAGGACACCATAACTTATACCCTTTTACACCAGCTTTATAACCAAGAAAAACACATTTAATGGATCTCGGTTCCAATTTTCCATTATCAACATGAGCATACGCTGGACACCCGAAGATCATTGAATTAGAATAGCCAGCAGGATTACTAGACTATACCTCTTGTGGAGTCTTTTTCTTAATGGCAACGGATGAAGATCGGTTGATCAAAAAGCATGCAGTAGAGGCTGCTTCAGCCCAAAATGATTTTGGTAAGTTAGCATTCGACAACATAGATAAAACTTTCTCCATGATCGTTTTGTTCATTCGTTCTACAACGCCATTTTGTTGTGGAGTATGACGAATTGTCAAGTGTCTTACGATCCCTTCTGACTTGCATAGTTCATTAAACTCATCAGAATAGAACTCTAAGCTATTGTTTGTGCAGAGATGTTTTATTTGTTTTTCCGTCTGTTTTTCTATTATACTTTTGCAATACTTAAATACGGAAAACACATCGCTTTTCTGCTTCAGGAAGAATGCCTAAACTTTTCTGAAAAAATCATCAATAAAAGTTAGCGTATAATTATCTCCACCTCTTGAAGGCACTCTGGATGGCCCCCACAGATCAGAATGAATATACTCCAACATTCCCTTCGTGTTATAGATTCCTCTGGTGAATCGAGCTCTCTTTTGCTTTCTAATAACGCAGTGCTTACAGAACTTTAGTTTGTAAATTCCTTGCCCATCAAGAAGTCATCTTTTGCTCAATTCTGCCATGCCATTCTCACTCATATGCCTTAGGCGCATATGCTAAAGTTTAGTAATATCATTATCTGACAAGGAAAAGGAAGTGACTGTTACATCACCAGTAACAGTAGAACCCTACAAAACATAAAACTTGGCAGTCTTTCTTTGTCCTTTCATCACAACGAGAGAACCTTTAGAAATATTCAAAACCCACTTTCAGTTGTGTATCTGTACACTTTTAAATCAAGAGTACTAAACAAAATTAAATTTCTCTTCAATTCTGGAACATGTCGCACGTCACTAAGTGTTCTAACAACTCCGTCAAACATCTTAACTTTAATCGTTCCAACACCTGTAATTTTACACGAAGCCTTATTTTCCATCAAAACAACACTTTCAAACACTGTTTCGTTAGTTGTAAACCAATCCCGATTGGGACTCATGTGGAAGGTGCAGCCTAAATCAAGGATCCACTCCTTGATCACTTTAGAATTATTGATAGAAGTGACTAGAAGTTCACTATCGCTGTAGTCTTCTACAACATCAGCTTCACCGAATTTTTCTGGTTGTTTTCCCTTTTGATTCGTAGCCTCCCTTTTGATATTGTTCTGCAGCTTATAGCACTCAGATTTAATGTGCCCTTTTTTCTTGTAGAAATTACAAGCTTTATCTCTGTTTGAAGACTTTGATCTACCTTTAGATTTACCGTGAGGATTTCGTTCCTGTGTCATTCCATGATCATCATTAGCATTTCGATCTTATCTCCCACGAACAATAAGACCCTCTGCTTAAGAGTCAGGTTTAACTACAATATGTTTCATCTTATTATACGAGGTCAGTGAATCATAAACCTCATCAACTGTGAGAGACTCGCGGCTATATAAAATCGTGTCTCTAAAGGTTGAATAAGACGGGGGCAAGGAACAAGTAGAATCAACCCTTGATCTTCCTTATCATACTGAACCTCTATGGCCTCCAAGTTTGAGATAATTTCTTTAAACACTGTTAAGTGTTCATGCACAGACGCACCTTCCACCAAACGATGAGTATAAAGACGTTGTTTCATATGCAACTTCCTGATTAGAGTTTTCGACATACATATTTGTTCCAGCTTCTTCTATAATGCAGTGAGGGTTTTCTCCTTCATCACATCCTGCAAAATTTCAGTAGACAAATACAGATGTAATTGTGTTAACGCCTTTCGATCATTACGCTTATTCTCTTCATCCGTTAATGTCGAAGGCATCTTATCTATCCCTAGCAGGGCATCCTTCAAATCCATCTGTGCAAGAACTACTTGCATCTTAATCTACCACAACGTAAATCTGGTGTTGCGATCCAACAACTGAATTTCATACTTCAAAGACACCATTACCGTGATCGAGATGAACAACCCGGAAGCTCAGATACCAATTTGTAAAAAATAGAATGTCGGTAATGACAATATATCGCAAACAAAAAAGAAATGAAAATAAGGAACACACAAATTTTTACGTAGAATCCCTTTTGGGAAAAAAACACGAGCAGATGAGAAGAAAATTTACTATGTCGAATTCGAATAATTACAAGAGGAGTAGACTATGTCTATTTATAGGCTTTTAAAACCATATTCTAATAGGAGTGTAGTAAGATTGAAACACCTTATTCTAATCAATATCAAATAGATGAAGTTTAATATGGTTTAAAAAACCTTATTCTAAAATAAAATAGAAGAAGTGTAGTTCTATATGAATTTTACTTTTATTTTATTTTACCACTGTATTTTATTTAAATAAGGATTCAAGTCACTTAATTCTAACAAAAATAACATACAACATATAATGAAACGTATGGCTTGAAACTGAATAATCATAATACCACATGAAATATGTACGGTATTAAAATAAAAAATTAGATTAAATTGTGAGTAAAATTAAGTTTAAACACAGAAATACATCATATTAAATAATAGAATAGATATAGAACTAAAAAAGGTAATATATTATGCATATTACAATAAAAACGTATGAAAAAGTCAAATGAAGCTTTGGTTGAGTGGTAAATTTAAGGTTTTACTAATCTAATTAGTGTGGATTCAAATCTGACCATATGTATATTTTTATTGGGTTTTTTAAATAAAAAGACTAAAATACCCTCAAATAATATAATTTATTTTAATTAATGAAGGATGTTTCATTAATTTTCCTAACGGAGTTGATGCATGGTTAACTCATGAAACCAACTCAGTTAGAGACTTAAATAATAATCTAGATGGAATTTAGGAAAAAAATTGATATTGAGGGAGTCTCATGTCTTCTCTCTGTGAAAATATTGTTATTGGTTCTAAAGAATCATCGGTGGAAGGCTTAATCCCTAATAAGGTTCATTTTAGGGATAAAGATGGAAATGGAGGTAAGGATATGGTGATGGATCTGAGTGCTGAACAAATAATCTCTTGGAAAGACAAGCTGGTAGGCCAATCTTCCAAATTCAATAGGAATGGATTAGATGAGAAGGAGGATTTTGATTTAATGGAAGGAGATACCCAAAAGTCTATAGTGAATGGTATCCCTTCTCTTGAGTTTTTAGATCGGATCCATCAAATCCTCATTAGGGATATGAAAAACACAATGATTTTGAAACTTTTGGGGCATAATATTGGTTATTCGGTCTTGCAGTCATCACCATTCCATTTGATGGACATAGAAAACAAATATTTTCTAGTAAAATTCCAGAATAAGCTTGATTGTGAGAAGGTCTTTTCTACGAGTCCCTAGATTGTGTTGGGCCAATACTTGACAGTACAGCCATGGACGGTGTCCTTTAATCCAACACAAGATTTTTTAAATGTAGTAATCTCGTGGATCAGGCTTCCAGGTTTGCCAAGATACTTGTACAAATGAAAGATTTTGGGGGAAATAGGAGGAATGATCGGAAAGGTACTGTAATAGGCCCAATTTGCCCAGTCTTTTACAAAAAAAAATTAAAAAATAAAGATAAATTAAAAAGTCCAAAAGTCCAAAAATATAGAAACATTAGCCCTATAAAATCTAACCCAAAATACAGTCCTAAACCCGGTTATAACCCAAACCTAATTCAGCCTAAAATACCCAAAACCCCAGGCCCAATACACCACGGCCCGATTTGAATAATTTTCAGAAACCCCTAGGGTTTCCAGAATGCCTCCAGCGCCGCAGCCACGAGGGCTTTCCCTCGGCCCCACGAGCCATGCCTTCGAGTCGCTCCATGCCAGCCTCTGCCTCCGTACACACGCCACGTCCCCGACTCCATACGCCGTACCTGCAAATAGAGCAAACAACGTAGCACAGAACAACAACAAAAAAGACAAAAAAATATTAAGAGAAAATATAGATTTCCTTTTATTTTTTGATTTTATTTTCTTTTTTCATTTTTCGGCTATAAAGGCCGATTTAAGAATCTGTAAACGGGTGACGCACACTGAAATAAAAAAGAATTAAGAAAAAGAAATAAATCAGACTTTGAAGGTGATTTCGAGTTTCTTTTCTCTTGTTTTTTTTAATCATTTTTCTATCCTTTTTCTTTTCTTTTTATTTATTGTTTGAGAAAGGGAAACGAAAGGAGAGTGAAGGATTTTACTTTTGTTGCGAAGCCGAATCCTCGTCCTCTTCGTCGTAATTGGAGATCGGGCGTGGGATTGGAGAGCCTTTAAGTGGCTGAGTCTGAAACGGAGCACGGAGGGGAAGAGATTAGGTTTTTTTTTAGGGTTGATTTGTGAGTTTCAAATGTCTGCTAATTTTATGCTTAATTTAGTCTTTATTTGACTAAAGAAACGACGTCGTTCAGAGCCTGAGCAGTGGCCATGATTAATCCATATTTTTCTGATGTTTTTTATCGTTTTTTTACCTTTTAAATTTAGTTCTGTATTTTGCTATTTGTTTTACCTTGGTCCAGTAATGCATTAAATTCTTTTTTAATTTTCCATCCCATAAATGCATCTATTTTAAATCTAATCTTGTTTTACAAATCAAACTCTTTATTTTTATATATTTTATTTCATATTAATGTTTTAAGTTTTTTTTAATTGTTCGGTATGGTTGCTTTAGTTTACATTGATTAATAATATATTATTAATAATAGCATAATTTATTATATATTATGTTTTTTTAAATTTATTATAAATCATTATTTTGAGATTTAATATATTGGTATTATTTAACTTTATTACCCTTTTTATATATTTTAAATTTTATATATATTCTTTGGTGTTCCTATTCTATGATATAATTTTGGAATTTACTTTATTTATATTTATTTATTTTAAAGATTAATACAAAAAATGTTTTTATACAATATTATTTATATATATACATATATAATTTATATTAAATTATTTTTATTATATATATCTCATTGATTTCATACTATTCTAGTTATTACCTTTAAATTTCCCTTTAGATTTATTTATATATTTTCTTTCGAATTCATTTATATATACACATACTTTATTTTTGTAAATCTTAAAACTATTATTTATATAGTGTATGTTTTATTAACTTTATTTGGAATCTAATACAAATTCATATATATTTCTTTTAAATTTTGATGTTCGTAATTCATTGATTTTCATTTCTTCTCTTGTTTTTTTAGGTACTTAAAGATTAATTATTAATGTTATGGTTTTTTTTAATGTTGATAATTATGCTTGCATGGTTTGAGATATATGATTATTATTTGTACATGTATTATATTGTTTATTTGTATTCATAAATTATTGATGATCATTAATCTAAACTTAGTTTATTAATTATTGTTTCGTGTTGTACATTAATATCTCATCACATTATTTTTTTAAAAAAAATCTGATTTCATTAAATTTTTAAAAATCATCTTATTTTGCTAATTGTCAAAAATATTCGATATTTACGATTCTCGAGAAAATTGTGCCCTAACTTACCGGGCTTCAATTCTTCTCGATGAATTTAGATAATCACGTATTCATTTTATTAAAACCATACAATTGTTAAAATAAAGTTCTTAAGATTTCAAAATATTGGATCCTAACTTACTGGATACGATATTTTGTTATCTCGATTTTAAAATAAAGGCAACATTTGATGTTTAAGAATTTCGAAAAATTAAACTCTAACTTACTGGATTCTGATTTCTCGATTGACTTAAATAATCAAATAACCTTAAAAAAATACATGATTTTCTTTAAAAAAAAGGACAAATTTAATTTCAAAGATTGAATTGTAGCACCCTAACTCACTGAGTGTGACAATTTATTTCTTCGAAATAAGTGCGTCCTATCGTTCAATTTAGTTCATTCGAGTTTTCTCACCAAAAGATCGTATTTTAAAATCTTTCCAAAGTTTCGACACTAAGACATTAAACAATCAATTTGGTACCAATTTTGGGCGTTACGAGGGTGCTAACCCTTCCTCGTGTGTAACTGACTCCCGAACTTATTTTCTCAAATTTCGCAGACCAAAATCATTTTTAATGGTGAACCGATCACACCTCAATAAAAAATCGGTGGCGACTCCCATTTTTCATTTTTAAAATCGATCCCATTTTTCAAAATAACATCAATTTTTAAAAAATGATTTCGATAGTTACCAAATTGGATATGAACACTGATAACAGAGTAAGAGGCCGTTTTGCCCGGAAGGCGGTTTATATCAATTTGGAGAGGCCTCTGGTTTCTAAAATTTTAATTAATAGCAAAGTACAAAAATTCGAATATGAATTTTGATTGGTGGTTTACTTTCAGTGTGGAAGAAATGAACATGTTAAAGAACAGTGCACCTTCAAGGCATCTGAACACAACACCGGAGATGAATCACTGCTGACTGGTTTATCACCAAATTTTGGCTATCAACATGATGTTGGAGAATGACAAAACTTACGGGTCGTAGATGTTAGTGGAAAAGAAATCTAGGCGAAAGGCTAGGGATCTCCCGCAGTTGAATGCTGAAAATCTAGCGAAGAACAAGGGAATGTTTTAGTTTAAAGTATTGATAGAGTTGGAACTAAATGCTAGGGTTTCTTTTGGTGATCAGACTAAGGTGATTGACAGTCGATGTAATAAAGAGAAAGGAATAATGAATGGTGACCACCAAAAAAGAAACCTTAAGGCAAAGCAATGATCATCTGGTAAGTAAATTAGTGGACAAAGGCTCACCTAATAAATTGGGTTTTAAAAATATTGCTGGCCTGGTGAGATAAAATGGAGCTGCTAGTGGGTTGTCTGTTGGGCTTGGTGCGACTAGCAGGTTGGCTAATGGTAATCATTCAGGAAATGGCGAGTCTAGGAAGAATATAAAAGAAACTAATGAGCGGTTGGATCTATGTGGCCCACTTGAAGGTATGCCTCTTTCTAAGGTGAACAAAGCTATATAGGACTTGAAAGATAGCAGACACCCAAAGCTGCTATCATCAAACAGTATCCGATGAAGAATGATGAGACTGTTGATTCAGAATTTGAGCCATTTAATGGAAATGACGGGGATTTTTTAGAATCTAATTTTGCTCCGTGCTCAACAATGGAAGGAATGAAGGGTATTGCGTCGGAGGTGATGATCCACAACCTTGACCCCAACAAACACACGACTGTGATTTTTAAGGAGAACAAAGATTCAAAAATCGATTCTAACGACAAGGGGAACAATGGAATAATTGTGGAGAAGGCAGTGGTTCGCTAATCTGGAAAATGGAATGGTGATAATCTCGGAGGTGGGAACGGGAGACTATGAACTACTTGATTGAGATTATTTCGACTAATAACAGAGGGGAAATCAACTTAGGTGATTCTGTTAGATTAAAGGAGCATCTAGCCTGAATTGATCCTCATGGACAGGAAGACTGTATCTCTCTTTTTAATTTTTTTTAACGTTTAATTTTTTATGAATTTAAAATTAAAATTTTTTTCATGGAACTGCCAAGGGTGCGCTAGCAGTAAATTTCTTTGAGTTTTTCGTGAATATAATGTATAATTTAATCTGGATATATGATGTTTGTTGGAACCGAGAATAAGTAGTAAAAAAGAAAATTATGTTACTGGTAAATTGGGGTTTAATTTTCTTACTGTGTTGAAGCTGTTGGCTTTTCAAGAGGCATTTGGGTGGTTTGGAAAGATCCCATTAAGATTCAGATTATCCAAAATCATCCTTAGTTCATTCTCATTCATGTTGATGATATTATTTCTACTAATTCCATTTTTATCTCATTTGTTTATGGTAATCCTGATAGGAAGAAACGAAGACTACTTTGGGATAGTTTGAAATCTGTGTTACTGCATATTTCCTCTCCGTGGTTAATAATGGGTGACTTCAATACTATTCTCTCACCTGATGATAAAAAAGTTACTGTGCCACTGGAAAGAGATGCAATTTTTTTTGGTAATTTTGTTTATTCTTGTGATTTGCAAGATCTGAGATACAATGGTCCTTCCTTTACTTGACAAAGAGAAAGTACGTTTGAAAGACTAGATTGGGCATTGACTAATAATGCTTGGATGACAACTTTCATTCAATATTTAATTTATCACCTTTTGTGCATGAAATTTGACCATAGACCCATTCTGTTGGATACAAGATTGGATCTCAATTTGGCTAGAGGAAGACCTTTTAAGTTTCTAGCAGGGTGGACTAAACACGCAAGCTTATCATGTTTTGTCAAAGATAAGTGGAACTATGTGGGTAATATGGCTGACACTCTTACTGATTTTACTTAGTATATTAAAGATTGGAATAAGAATGTTTATAGATTTCTAGGTTCCCGTAAGAGGTATCTCATAAGGAAGATTTTTATAGTCCAAGCAACTTTAGACCACTCTGATTCAAATCATTTAGTCCAACAAGAAACAGAGATCTGTGATAAGTTGGAAAATATGCTTAACCATGAGAAGTTATTGTGGAGACAAAAGGCGAGGTGTGACTGGCTTCATTTAGGGGACAAGAATACAAAATTCTTTCATAGCCGCACGATACAAAGAGGAAAGCTTAATCACATCATGGCCTTACGACTCGATAGTGGAGAGTGGTGTTTTGATCAGAGCAGACTTCAAATTGAGGCATTGGATTTTTTGAGAGATTGTATGGAGAAGTCTCAGCATCCATAAGAGATCTTTCGTCTGATGTTTTCCCTCGCATTGGTTCTTCGGATATTGCTTTCTTAGGGAAACTAGTAACAAATGTTGAGATTAAGAGGGCTTTATTCAATATGGCTCCGCTAAAAACCCCCGAAAGTGATGGATACCACACACTCTTTTTCCAGAGCCAGTGGGATATCGTTGATAGTACTGTTTGTGAGTGGGTGCAAGGAATTTTTGTAGGCAAATCCATTGATTCAAAATTGAATAATACTCCGATTGTTTTAATTCTAAAAAAGACTGTCTTGAGAACTTCAGCCAATTTCGACCCATTAGTCTTTGCTCTGTCCTGTATAAGTTGGTGATTAAAGTGATTACAAACTGATTTAAGATGATATTCCCCAACTTTATTTCTCAAGAACAAGCCAGATTCATTGATGGGCGCAATATCTCTGATAATATTATTATAGCTTAGGAAGTCATCCACACTATACGAAGAAAACGAAATGGGAAGAATAGAATGGCAATTAAACTTGATTTAGACAAGGCATATGACAGAGTGAATTAGGCTTTTATTGATGCTTCCTTACAAGCTTTCGGGGTTCCCGATTTCCTTTGGAAAGTGATCATGTCATTCATATCTTCTTCTACCATGCAAATTCTTTGGAATAGAGTTCCTACTTAGAAGTTTAAGCCGGTGAAGGGGATTCATCAGGGTTGTCCACCTTCGCCATATCTGTTTGTTATGTGCATGGAATGGCTAGGTCATATTATTTAATCGAAAATTGAAGTTGGTAGGTTGAGGCTTATACACCTTTCAAGAATGGGTTCTACTCTTTCCCATCTATTCTTTGCAGACGACTTAGTTTTTTTTGGTAAAGTAGAACCTGACTAAGTTCGTTTACTGGAGAAAATTCTGAATCATTTTTGTGAATTTTTTGTACACAAAATTAGTGTAAGGAAAAACAATATTTACTTTTCTAAGGGAATTGAAAATGAGATGAGCAATTATATTAGTTCAATGCTTGGTTTTCAAGAAGTTTAGAACCTTGGTTTGTACTTAGGGGTACCTTTCATTCATGATAGGGTTATTAATAGTACCCTAAGTTTTGTGCTTGATAAGGTGAGATGCAAGCTAGAAAATTGGGACGCTGAAAGTTATCCATGTTAGGGTATGCCCAAAGATCAATCATGAGATGGTTGTAATAACATACTTGATTTATCATGTTTATTAATATAAGGCGTTACCATTATTATTTCAGTTTCTTTTCTGTGTGTACAGATAAAATGTTTTATAATAATGTCCTGAGAATAATATGATTATTCTTAAAAGGTCCTTAGTCAAGTATTATTGTTGATAGGACAACGATAACGCATTAAGACTAACATGTAGTTGATTGATGATAAAGAGTTGTCATTGATATGGAGTGTCAGAATCGATGCATGAATATGTGTGTTAGAGAACAACATGTTGGACTAACCCGTTATGAGTATGTTTCTTGGATTATTATGTAATTGTCATAACATTACTCATAGTGATTAATATGTATATGATCCTCAGACTTGAGATCATCATAATCCCAACATCATGAGTTGTATATTTTGATACAGTCAAACGTACACCGTAACTGGTTGTTCTATAAAAGCTGATGTTGGATATACCACAATCTATGTAGAGGGATATGGTTGATCGATATAGGATAAGTCCCTTCTACATAATGGGAGTAATATCTTAGGCTACTTGATTGAGTGAGACTAAAAATGCATGGCCATGCTCAAATAAGCTGATATGAGATGTCATACTTATTTGTATATCATAGTCTACTTAAGATATCAAGGAACATGGAATAGACTATACAAGTGTGGCTATTCCATGACTTGTGTTCAATCTAGAGATAAAGGACTTAAGGATTAGTGCATGAAAAGATTAATCATAAAAAGGTTACGTCGAATCATGATTTCTTGTGACTTAGGTAGTAATGGTGCATTGCTAGGTGCCACTCATTGTTTGTAACATTGGAATCGTTCTAACATTACTGCTAACGTTACAAGAACCTCCAGGGTCACACCCTATAGTTGAAATGAACGGAATAAAACATAATTGATATTGTGTTTGGTTGTCGCATGAATTAAATTAATTATAGAATTAATTTAATTGGGTAATCAAATATCGAACACATTATATATACAAGGTTGTTGTACACATAATGAGAATATGATTTTGGTTCGTATATAAACAAATATAGTTTACTGAAATCTTTATTATAATTAATGTAATTATAATTTTCGGTTTTTTAAACATTATTATATTTATTTAATTTTGAGAAACCCTAAAAAAATAATAAGATATAAAATCCCGTTTTTCTTTGCTTGGTGTGTCTAGCAGCCGTCAAAGCAAAGTCTTCTCCAAAACTTTTTGGGGATTCCTTCCGTTCATAGTCAACTGGGTGGATTACATAGAGGTCGGAGTCATCAAAGATTGCGGCTTGGTTCGATAATAGATCAGTTTACTCATTGCTGAGGCGTTGCTGTCTACTCAGAATCACCATTCGGTAATTTTGAAACCTTTTTTCACCCCGATTCGTTCCTCACACAAGGATCCATGGTTAGGATCGCCGAGTTTTATATTTTTTCGCTGCGTCGTAGGGGTGCCGACGTTCCAACAATCCATAGTTGGTAGAATAACCCTAGTGCAGTCGTCTTGCTTTCCATCTCGAGCTACTTCATGTAATCTATGTTGATATCGAAAGGAATTTGTGATGAGATTGAGTGCTTAGCAAGGCAGTTTATACAGGGGGTGCTTTGGTGGTCAACCGAAAATGTCCTTAGTAGGGTGGGATCTATCTGTTAGCTTAAGTATCAATGTGGTCTTAGTTTTTGACACTTGTAGGATCAAAATATGTCGTTTATTATGAATATTGGGTTTAACTTAGTTTCCAAAGACACTACATTGTGGGTTCGTGCCCTTCGCTCAAAATATGGCTGGAAAGAGCAATTACCTGACTCTATAACTAGAAGTCAATGCTCGCATTTATAGCAAGCCCTATCTAAGGTTTGGACTCTTTTTCGAGAGAAATTAGCTTGGTCCATTGGAGACGATGCAGATATTCGATGTTGGAAAGACCCTTGGATTCCAGATATCGACCTTTTAAACACACATATTCCCTTTTATGCTAATCTTGACATGAATTGCACTCTAAAGGATTTGTTCAAGCATTACAGTACTTGAAATTTAGACCTGTTTCGTAAATGGTTGTCTGATGACATGATTAATCACATTGTTAGTATTCCTCCTCCCTATTCAAATTTGGGATCCGATAGAATTAGGCTCGTTCAGCCTCAGATACATTTTCCGTGCCAGTGTTTATTTGTTCTTAAAAGAAGAAACCTAGAAGCCTAGAGAGAAATTTTGGAAGCATACATGGAAGTATTAAGGGCTACAACGAGTGAGATTTTTCTTTTAGTTAGTGTCTAAACAGAGGCTCCTTACAAATTCAGAACGTACACGGTGAGAGATTGGTTACATCAGTTCTTGTCCTATATGTGGGCATAGAATTGAGGATATTATTCATGTACTTCAGGATTGTCCAACAACTAAGGAAATGTGGCGACATGTGATTCCAACAGAGCATCATCAAAGGTTCTTTTCTGATAATTTTCAGGTTTAGTTTTCTTCTAACCTATGTTGTCATTTGAGATTGCAGGATCGTGGTATCACTGGTCGTACCTTTTTAGATTAATCGCCTGGCGCATCTAGAAGAATAGAAACCTCTTTGTTTTCTAGAATTTCACATGGTTAGAAATGGAAGTTGTTTGTTGGGCTCAACAATTCGAACTCCATCAAAGTGGGTACAAGACCAACACTCTAAATCCAATTTATAGCTCTCGAGAAAAAAGCTTGTGGGTTCAGTTATACACAGATGGAGCAGTTACAAGAGACATGGTAAACACTTCTGCTAGAGGATTGCTGCGGGATCAATTTGGAAATTAGATTTTGGGTTTTAATAGGTACTTGGAAAAATGCTCACCTTTTGAGGCTAAAGTTTGGGGTATCCTGGATGGACTCCTTCTGCTTAATAAAGGATTTAAACGAGCAACAATTCAGACTGATAATCTTGATATGATTCAATCTTTAACTGATAATGGTTTGGAAGATACAGTTTGCTTAGAAGGTGTCTTTGAATTATGAGAATTGAAGGGAAATGGCAAATTAGGTATGTGTCTAAAGAACACAACACTGTTGCAAACCGGTTGGCCAAATTTAGCCTAACGTGGAAGTCAAGCTTACAAGTCTTTGATGTGTCCTTGATTGAGATCCTTGAGGTCTTACAATAGGATAAAACGAGTGATACTTTTAGGCAATTGAGTTAATATAATTTGTATTTTCGTTTTTCACCAAAAGAAATAATAGTATAGATAAACAATTGATGGAGGTAATAATGAATGCATAATAACATTAAAATGTGTGAAATAATATCACAATTGAATTTTGGTTGAGTAGAAAAGTTAATGTTTTATTGTAAATAGCATGGGTTCAAATCAACTACGTGCGATTGACTTGTGACACCAACTCAGTCAGGGGCTTAAATAATAGTATTTATCAAGAAACATTTTCAGGTATCCAAAAAGTTTGAGCTCGTGGCCATGTAACGAGCGTGAACTGGCTCCTCTGTTATACCTTGATCCATGATTATGTAATTACCGTCAATTAAGACCTCCATGTATACTACCACATGTGACTGTACAAAGCAAAATCACCTCAAAACTTGACTTCCCTAGTATAGGCTTTGGAGGTAATGGTCCTATCTCGGCATGATATATAAAATGTGTGTGGCTCAGAGCGATATTGCATCACCGACGACTCAATAATACTTCAAGCATCAAAAAAAAAATTTAGCGACAAAAAATTTTAACACTAAGAAATGTTTTGTATAAAAGGGATGGGTAGGCTGTGACAGAAGATTTTTGAGGGACGATGAAGCCTGGAGTGGAATACCCCTATTTATAGGTGTGAGGGAAGGGTTGAATTGCAAAGTAGAAATTTCCCACGGTCGAAAACATGTTGTAAAAGTAGCGTCTTCTAGGAATATATTCAAACATGCCTAAAAAGGGCTGAAAATTGGACGGGGATGTACTTTTGAAGAAAAAGGTTAGAGAAAGCTCATCTAACTAGGCGTGATTCCTTTAACCCTTTTTTGACTAAAAATTAAAAGCAGAGGGTCCTAGAGAATATTTTTGTATAATTTATGCACGTTTCAAGGTGTCGAAGATTATTAGGATCACTATTTTGATTAAATTATATAACTACAAGAACGTGCTTTTGAATAATACTTTGCATTCCATCATCATTTTTCGACAAATGCATGTATTCTTAAACGTATATTGATGCGCGTATTCCCCAACTCACTGGTTTTATTTTCCTATTAAAGACATGTAATTTGCATAACTTAGACACACAGTAAAAATATATCAAAAATTCAATTGTTAAGTCGCGAAATTCGTGTGTACTTCTTCTGACAACCCTCAACTTTTTTTTGGTATTGTTAATCCAAATCGTGACCGATATTGAAATGAGTCGACGGGTGAAATCCTTTATTTACTACAATGGCCAAATTTGTAATAAATAGGTCAGGATGATATTTGTAGGAGCAAAGTCCGTGGAATTGACGTTCAATCGTGACATTCAATTGTGAGCTATGGACTAGAATCAAGAGGAAAGTTGGAGGATCAACCCGGGGAAGAATTTTGAGGCTGCAATATAGATACCTTGCTTTCATTGACCCGTATAGGTATGACCTATTTGATGTGACTGGCGAGCTCCAACTCGAGATGGTCATATCATCGCACATCTTAAGTGGAAATGATGTAATTGAGTTACACGTCGTGTTTGCCAAGGTTGATGGATCTGGCCTATCTTCAGCCACTGTTGTGGTAGATGTTGGAACTAGAGCCAAAGTAAAAAGTTCCATTACACAATTGTGCGGTGGGTTCACTAGCTTGTTACAAATCTCCTATTATGGTGTCTTTAAAACATCTATGGGTAGACACTCGTCGGTCTCCGACATAGATGTAAACTTCGGGAGCTAGTACCAGTCAGGGTATGAGTATAAACTTAATCTCGAGATTCAATTAGTGCGTTCAATTTCAACTTCGGTACGAGCTCGATGTCATGGGCCAGAAGACCTTATACTGGACGTTCATCGACATATATCGACACTAAATTGGTGAAAGTTTTGGCGGGCATATGGGGACTGGCGAGGGTACATCGAACCCCTTACTAGAAGGGAAAATGAAGGCGTAGATGAGGAAGAAT
The DNA here is from genome assembly GCF_007990345.1 of Gossypium hirsutum. Taxonomy (NCBI): domain Eukaryota; kingdom Viridiplantae; phylum Streptophyta; class Magnoliopsida; order Malvales; family Malvaceae; genus Gossypium; species Gossypium hirsutum. The sequence continues at coordinate 46,772,103 of NC_053449.1, read as the reverse complement.
ATGCTGCCAAGGAAAAATATCCTAATGAGAAAGAAGATACAGCCGAGGAAGAAGATGTACTTGAGGAACAAGGAATATCAGATGTATTTGAGGGGAAGGAGTCAACCCTTGAGCTAATCCAGTAGTGTGAACTTGATGTTTCAGAGGCAACACTATTTTTTTGAATCGAAGCTAGTACTAACGGAGCTAGAACCTTGCGGGTCTGATGATGATGGCTCAGGTAATGCTCTAGATCTAGATCCGTGATACAAGACATATGAACATCCACCCCACATGGCCAACATCGACCTATCGATTGAGGGTGGTTTAGAGTTTTCGTGTCTATCATACAAAATACCTGGCCATGCAAGCACATCGTGTGACATACGAGTACTAGAAGTTGGCATACAATACTTAAGAAAAGATGTTCTCCTTGCTACACTAAAGTGGTACAACTTCAAGAATGGCGTGAACTACTACGTCACAAAATGTTGTTCTTAGGAATTCGAGGGAAAGTGCGCAATTCGCGACATGAGGTGCAAGTTGAAAATCATGGCATCTTTACGGAAGAAGACTAGGTTGTGGACAATAAAGAAGTATTATGATCCACATACCTGTGTTGCGGCAGGTGCAAGTTAGGATCATCCCAAGCTAGACTCTGACATGATTTCGATCATTATTGTACCGATGGTGAAGGTGAGTTCCTGGATTCCCGTTTCGATGTTAATTGCGAACATTCGTAGCCAGTTTGGCTACACTCTATCATACTACAAAGCGTGAATTGGAAAATAGAAGGCTATGGAAAAATAACATTACGGTTGAGAAAGTTCGTACAACTACCTTTGGCAATAATGTCAAATGCTTGATTGGATGTTCCAGGTTCCATAACCGATCTGGAAACGCACCCGACGTACTTTGACGATCGATTGGTCTTTGGGAAAAGAGTATTCTATCAATTTTTTTGAACCTTTGAGCAATATAGATAAGGTTTTTGGCACTACAAAAACTTTGGTGCAAATTGATGACATCTAGTTGTACGGGAGGTATGAGCATTGGTTGTTGATTGCCATTGCTCAGGACAATAATTAGAGGATTCTGTCGATATCATTTGCAATAACTGGGATTTCTTTTTTAGCAGGTTTCGTTGCCGTATATGCTCGCAGCACGACATATGTATCATATCAGAAAAGGGAACTGGAATCCTGTCTGCTATTGAGTGTCAAGGTAGCTGTCAGGATCGCACCTATCACAAGTGTTGCATACGACGGGTAGGATCCAACTACTATTCAAAATGGCCTTCAGAAAGTGAAAGAGATGTAGTTGACATGGGTATGTAATTGGCACTACCTGTACAGTCATGTTGTACCTTATTTCATTCGTTGTTTGCATTCATAGGTATGTTATTCGCGACAGGTTACTAACTCGTCCAACATTGTTTCCATGAAATGTTGAACAACTTAGGCGCCATCAATAGCTACGGTGCTGCATACCTCGCCAACATACCCTTCGAACAGTGGATGCAATCGTATGACAGGGGTTTACGGTACGGACACATGACGTCAAACTTAATAGAGTGGGTTAATTATGTACTTTGTCTGCCAATAGCCTCGGTTGTGAAAGAAACATACTTTCGTCTGGCTATGTTATCTCCAAAGAGGGCGGCGACATATGCTGGACAGATAGCGGACTGACATACTTGGTGTGGGGATGTAATGAACTAAGTCAGACGAAATATGATGAGAGCGAGCACTATGTATGTAGTGTTCCACTCGTGTCGAAGCCTAGAATTTTGAGTCACAGAGCACGTTAGGCCAGACTAGGACATGTCAGAGGTATCATATCGTGTTGAACTAACAAGAGGAACTTACGATTGTGGGAGGTTCCAAGCTCTTCAGTTTCCATGTGCACACGTAATTGTGGCATGTGGGAACCTAAGAATTGAGTACATGTCTTACATAAACGATGTGTACAGTCTAGAATGCATGCATAGAGTATGGAATCTTGAATTTCTACTTGTCCTAAATGAGAGTACGTGGCTGCTAGTGTCTAGTGCGCTATTCAAGTTGTCACCGAACATGAACCTGCGTCGCGTCTCAAGAGGTCACCCGAATACCCACTCGAATACAGAACAATATAGATATTCAGGAAAGGGATGATCAACAGAGGTTATGCGAGTACTGCAGAAACCCGAAGCATACAAAGGCAACATGTTCTATGTTGAGAGTTATTTTGGGGCCTTAATGTCGATAGCATTATTTCCAAGAAAAGAATATATTAATTATGATGCTTCCATTGTTGTGGTGTTCAAAATTTTTTATTTATTATTAACTTACGCATATATCATATTAGAATGTAATGAAAAAAATACAGGGTTGGAATGAAAATCTATGGTTTCTTTATTTGTGTCATATATATTTACATCGCAGTAGTAATAAAAAAATACATCAATTGCATCATGGTGGAGAATATGTGCCGTAGGGCGGTGGACGGCGCTCGCGAGGAGGATTTCTTCGCATAACAGGAGATGCGGGCCTATAAACTTCCTCATTGCCGCCATCCATGTCATCATCACTTTCACCTCCACCCTCTTGCTCATCTTCGTATCCACCGTCGTCATCGTGTTCGTCTTGGTCTTCCTCTTCGTGTTCATGGTCATCTTGGACTTGGTCTTTGTATTCTTCTTCTTCTTCGCCTTTGTCTCCATCACCTTCCTCTGTGCTCAAATGCGGTGTCGTTCTAACCTTCCATCGTGTATCCTTCACTCCACCAGCAGATGGTTGCGTCGATGACCCACTGCGATAAAATAGTGATACGTGCGGTGTTTGTGTCACTATCGGCGTGTAACCGTAAGGTGTAATAAAGTCGAGATACGTTAGCATTAACCTGGCTCGACATTTGGGTCAATATGGACATTAACATCAGGGTGTAGAATGCGGAGGATGTTAGTGACCCGAAATATGTACTTGCGAGAACAAAAAAATCGACCACGTGCGGTAGTTGTAGGTAGTGAGGTACTTGTGAAAAAAAATGGGGTTAGTAAAATGAACAAGGACAAGTGGAGTGAACTGACCGAGATATTGCGTAGATATAGGTGGCGCTTCTTGGGGCAGAACCGATGACAAACCTGCTGGGCGATCGTGTCTGGCCCTATGCTGCTACTAGGGCGGTCATTGTTGCCTCTTCTAATGAAGTTGCCTACTCCTCGCCTCCACCGATTGTAGATACGACTTACCAACGAGTCCAAACCACGACAAGTACTCCAAACAAGCCGCCGTGTCTGCTGAGAAAAATGGTTTGCGGATAGGTAAAAAATCTGTCCTACGATCCTAAGCATTGATGTACTCTTTGTGCACCTTTCACCGATCCTCGTTGTTCTTCCCACGTATGTCCAACTTGTGCAGCTACTTCAAGTCTTGCGGTGGCGACAAAATTTGTTTCCTCCACCCAAATTGCCGCATCACCCGGTCTGATTCTTGCATTTCCACCGCTACGTACACTATCATTGGCACATTAGCGTCTCACATCCCTTGATTGTCCAACACTTCTAGTGGGATGCAAGGTATGATCTCGGTGTTGGTGTATGACATCCATTCAAAATGAATTGAATAATTGTAAATTTCGTACTTTATTTTACAAATGATTTTGGGGGGTATTTATAGGTAAAAATAATTTGACCGCTGGCCTTTTTAAAAAATTTTACCGTTGCAAGGGTAACGGTTATATGAACGTTAAGGGAAAGCGCGTTTAGCTAGGCACGCTTTTTGTTTCCCTCTCCAAAAACGACATATTTCCCTAAATTTAAAAAAACGGCTTAAAAGCCTAATTAAAAAAATAATTGGCATATTTGCCTAATTTGCCCTAAAAACTTTTGAACACATTTAAAATATTAATTAAGTTTGAACATTTATTTATATATGTATTATCTATAATCTATATATAAGTATGAGTTTGGAGAAATTTTTGAATGGGTGATAATACTTTTTATTATTTATTATATTAATAAGTTGACATTACTAAAAATAAGTTTTTATTTTTTAAATAATAGGGTTTTTATTCATTTGAACTATATAATTGAGTTGAAATTAAATCTATAGTAATTAATTATTAATAATAGATAAAATCATATCAATAATAATTTTTATATTTTGGATAGAATTTTTATTGGTTTGAACTACAAAATTGAGTATATTAATTATTAATAGTAGATATTGTTTTAAATTAAAAGAAATTATTTCGTACATTGACAATGGAGTTTTTAGATTTCACAAGCAAAGTTAGAGGGTTAACAAATGTCCTATAGGGGTAGAGTAAAATATTTAAAAACTAAATATTTAAAATATATATATGTCAATTTTTTAAGGTTGCTCGTGGAATAAAAAAAGTACGCTGCCAATATACTAAGTACTTACCATTAAATTAATTATCATTTAATTAATGTTGCTGTTATATATTAGTTAAAATTAAGATTTATCATTATAATAACATTCAAACATTTTCAAACAATTACAATAATGAGATTATTAGCATTGGTAAATTTGAAGCATCTAAAAAATTATGGAATATTAAAGTAATAGTTTTTTGAAAAGGAAATTTCAACTCAGTATTCAAATAACAATATCCCCAAAGAAAAATGAAAAATTATTTTAATCGATGATGAGGTAAAATTATATTATTCTTTTATCACACTTATCTAATATACATATTACACTAAATTTATTGTAGACTCTCCCTTATTCACTTTTCCCTTTCAATCTATTGTTTAATGTGAAAGTTTCACTTTATAATTGCACGTTTTTATTAATTTTATTTTTCTTTATGCTATTTTTCTAATTACTATCACTATTATAATTATAATTTTATAAAATCTCTAATTTACAATAATAAATTCTTATTATCTATTATAATAATTTTATAATTGTTTATGTGATACGCCACTGCAAAGTAATTAATTACATAGAAATCCAATGTTGATCGAAGATGATGACGAAGATGATAGATCAAAGAAAAATATTAAGATAGAAAATGATGGCGAGAAGGGTACACTGAAGCAAAAGATTAAAATAGAAAATATAAATATATTTATAATATTATTAGTATTAATTTTTAAAGTAAATTTTATTTTAATTTTTTAGAAACTTGGGTTTTTTTTATTTGTCTAAATATACTTTTATTTTAATTATTTTTAAGAAGTTGATTTTTTTAATTTGTCTTTAATTATTTTTATAATATAATTAGATGATTTGATAATCTCAATAGTTGTTTCATTTATGAAAATAAATTATTATAAAATTTAAAAATATATTATTATAATCTTATCCTAATTGGATAAGTTGAATTCATAAAATTTAATTTGATTATATGAATTTACTTTTTAATTAATATCATTGATATTTGATTTTAAATTTGAAAAAAATAAATATAAAATTTTAAAAATAGTTTTTAATATTATAAGTAAAAAAAAGTTGAGTTTAATGTTTTAACATTAAATTTTAAAATTAATAGTTAATTCAATAATTATAATACATTAAAATCATAATTAATTTATCTATTATTAGTGTACACATCCAAAATCTAATCTGAATTCTCAAAATACTTTTTATTTTTTGGAATTTAATTTTTATGATATTTACATAATTTTAAAAAAGAATTGCTGTTTTATCTTGGTTAAATTTTGCTATTAGTCCCTTTACTTTGTGAGAATTCTGGAATTTAGTCCCTATACTTTAATTTGGTCAATTTTAGTCCTTGTACTTTTCAAATTGTAAAATTCTAGTCTTCACCAAATGATAACTATTAAATTCATTAAGTTAAGTTATACTATTTTCAAATTTTGATATGTCAAACATATTATCATGTGTAATAATACCATGTTAGCTTGTTATTTCCACATATTATTCACTAAAAATTCAGTTAATATATTAATGATGGTCATTTGCATTAAGACTGTAATTTCAAAATTCAAACAATATAGTGTTTTAGAATGATCTAATTGAAGATATGAACTAAATCTACAATTGTACGTATAGTACATGCTAGTAATTGAATTTGATCAAACAAATTTACATGATATTGTTTGGGTCAGGACTATAATTTCAAATTTGAAAAGTACATGGACCAAAATGACCAATTCAAAAATTACGGGAATTAAAATTGATCAAATTAAAGTACAAAGACTAAATTCACAACTTTTGTAAAGTATAAGGACTAATAGAAGAATTTAACATTTTATCTTTATTCAAACTTAATTCATCTTCAATTACACTTTCATTATAATTTAAAGGTTAAAATGTGCCAAAAGTTACTGTACTTTTCAGAGATTAGGAATTTAGTCCATGTACTTTTATTTTATAGAATTTAGTCACTCTACTTTTTAAATTTCAAAATTCAGGTCTAATTGTTAAATTCAAGTTAATTACAAAGTCATTTTTTTAATTACATGGCTACCAAGTGAGTATTTTTTCATTTAAAAATGTTACAGGAATAAATTTAACATAAAAAATTTAGTAATGTTAACAGTTGGACCTGAATTTTGAAATCTGAAAAGTAGAGGGACTAAATTCCATGAAATGAAAGTATATGGACTGAATTCCTAAAATTTGAAAAGTACAAGGACTTTTGACTCATTTTAACCTAATTTAAACTATTCAATTTAATCAATAAACTATATTCTATTATTTTAAATAAATTTATTTAAACTGAAATTAAGTTTATTATAGAATGACAAAAACAAAAAAAAATGCTGTATACAAAGAGGTGTTACTCTAAGGCAAACACATATAAAATATTTATTTTATAATTAAAAATAAAATTATTATTCAATACATTGTTAATATCATTAATTTATTTACATCGAGTTTTTAGAGACTAAAAAAATTAATATTGAAGAATAAAAATTATAAATCTACAGCATGTCCATCTTTTAAACATTATACATATAAATATTTTAATATTGTAAAATTACTTAATTACAATTTGAAAGTTTTTGAATATTATGTATATTAATTATTTTTAATAATGATTATTAAATAAAAATATTTTATTAAATAATAAAAATATAAACGTGTATATTCACATACAGGCGTACATTACATCGAAAACTAGTAATATGTTAAAGATTTATAGTTATATTTTATTACAATATAGTATTTTCTTAATCTATATAGTATATAAAACTAACTTTTAAGGGATTTTAGGTAATATTAAAAATAAATAGGGATAATTTAAGCATTATAATTTAATAAAGATAATTTAGGTATTTTGTAAAAAAGTTAATTAGTTTATTTATAAATTTTATTCTAATTTATTTAATTTTTATTTAATTTATATAATCTCTTTTCTAATTAAAGGTGTGTTTGATAAACTATAAAAAGATTAAGGGAAATTTTTTAACATTTAATATTTTAAATGTGTTTGATAATCATTTTAATTTTTTACTTAATACAAAATTTTCAACAAAATTTTTTGAATAAGATAAGTAAGTAGGTAGCCTGATCTGCCACAATTTGTTGTGGCAAATTAGAGTCTTTCCAGTACTTAACATGTTTTCTAGCTCTTTTATAAGTTTTTATTACATTTTCGGTTTTTATTAGTCTATGTTTAATTTCCACAAAATAAGCATTTTTATACAATTTTTAACCATATGATGACCTAATGGGTCAATACGGCCCTAGGGATGGACTAACGAGCTACTCGAGTGTGCAAGGCACTGATTTTGGGCTGAGAACGTGAAGGATGATAGCAGCGTCGCGACGCCACATTGTAGTGCTGCAACACTAGACTTCGAAGCCAAGGAATTCAAACTCGAAGCCAAGGGTGTTTTAGCCCACACAATAAACATTTATCAGTTTAAGGCTATTAATTAACCTAATTAGGTCAAACATTTTTTGCTATAAATAGATGTGTTTAGCCTAACTTTAGGAGGCTTGGCAAAGTGAGTCACTTAGTTTAGTTTTAGGGTTTTTATTCTATTTTTTATTTTATTTCAATTTAGTCCTTTTATGTTGTAAACCATAATTTTTCCTTTGTTTAACTTGGATTCGATTTCGATCCAAGCCTTTAATTAAGTAGTTTTTATTTATTTCTTTTTGGTTTCCAATTGCAATCAGGATTGTCTTTGCATCTGTCAAAGAAAATTTGGCTTTTGCACTCAAATCGATATCGAAACAGATTCATTCTCTTATTCCCCTTTTCTATTTAATTTCCTACTTTGCATGTTGAATATGAAATAACAGATAATTGCATCTAGATCCATGAGTAGCTAATTTCCTTAGGGAGATTAACGAGTGAATGTGGGAGTAATTAATGAAAGAATTAATGTTTGATTTCGTGTTAGTTGGTTTAAATTATGTGTGATTAAACCCTAAGATTGACGACCCTAGGAAGTAATTTAGGATAAACGAGATCAAAAGATAAGTTTACCGAAGAAATCATAATTTACCCCGGTCAAGAAAGTGAGGTTGAGAGATAAGCGTGTATCGGTTGATTAGTTAATTAGTTAGAGGCCGAGAGGTAATAACTAGTTAATTAATAACTAATTCAATAAAACCCGAACTCTGAAGTTAATTAGGAACATTGAAGTGAGTTAATCATCTGCCTGCTTGATTGGATTAATTTCGATTGTTATTTGGTTGTCTTTAATTTTAGTTAATTTATGTTATTTCAATTAATTAATTTTACTTTGGTTTTTCGTACTATAATTTTAGATTATTACTGTTTAGCCCTAGTAGTGTAAAAAATTAATTTTAATTTAATTCAACCTCCATTGGGTACGATTTTCGGTGTTTCGTTGTAACACTTTTTTCATATTACAATTTGACTCATACACTTGCGGACACCATTGCTTTATTGTTTATCTTTTTGTTGCGGTATTTCCAGTTCAATGTTCGCACGTCTGGCGACGGTCATAGCTACTTATTACTTAATGTAGAAAATATTGAATTGATTTTATTCTATTAAAAATTTAAAATAAATTATTCTTTTTTTTAATTATAAAAAACGAAATATTCAAATTATTATAGATATCTTTTATCCAAAATGATCCAAAATAATATAACTATAGAATAAAATTTTTAAAAAATAAATTTAAAATAAATAATTTTTTTATCAAACAACATAATTATATAATTATATTTCGTGCTTATATTTACTAATTTACCAATATAAATTAAGAACTTAAAGTTTAGGAATGAAAATTGAATACTTAAATTTAGAGTGTTTCAAACACACTAAATATTAATTTAATTAAATTTTTTTAAAAAATTGTAAAATAATTTAATTTAATTTATCCATTCTCTATAATCTAATTGAAAATGTAATCTTTGAATTCTACTAACAATGTAACATTTTTTTTATTATTCAAAACTATATGTTTTCTTTTTCTTTTTCATATTCAAGGTTGTGCGTTTTTATATATTTATTTTTCTTTCAAAACTTTAGTCTACCCATTAATGTTTAAAATCATATATGCTTTTAGATATATATTAATAACTTAACATTTAATTCACTTATCAATAGAAACTTTATATTTTTCTTTACTAGATTGAAGTTAATTTTTAAAACCTTTCCATTTTCCTTTCAAAAGTTGTATACTAATTGTTTCAGTCAATGTCTTTCATTATTTCTCTCATTAAATATTTTTTTTTCATTAGTGTCATAATTGCTTTTCCATTACTTTCTTATATCTATCATTAGTTTTCATTATGTAAAGTCTTACCACAATTTGAAGTTAATGCTCAAAAGTTTTAATATTTTTGTACAATTTATTGCATTCTCTATTTGAAAATATCATTCCAAAATAGTATTACTTTTTCTAAGCTAAAGGAAAAGTAAGAATCCACAAAAACAGTCTCTTCCGATCTTTCTTTAATGAGCTTGAGATTCCAAAACAAATGGTATTGACTTCTTGCTCTTCCAAATGATATCATGGTGTTGATAGATTTAGTCAAGTGGCATTTGTTCCCATCAACCAATACATTCTACACCATGTCCTTTGTCCTCAAACAAGCAATTTCATCCTTACAGTTTCAGTGTTTTTATATAGAAGTGAAGCCTTGCAAGTTGACATCTTTGTGAACAATTTTTTTCAACTTATTGGGATTCATCTTTTGACTACTCTTAAATGAAGATTCATTGTTTTTGGAATCTCGGCCAATTACTTGGTTTTAAGTTTATGGAAGATTCATGTTTTAATAAGCCCTTGATATGTGCAATAGAACCTAGATGATCACATATATTTGTGATAACTTGAGAAAGTATATTGTAACCGATTGATATTGAAGTTTGTGCTATGAATTGGTAAATAGAATTACTTCGTGTTATTCTATGGTTATATTATCAGAGGATTGATTGCATTTAGTTTAATAATTTTAACTATTTTTCATTTGAACTTGATGCAATTTTTTTTTAAAAAAGTCAATAAATTTTTCATTGTTTGTTAGCGCTATTTAGACAATCTTACTTTGAGTTATTTCGGAAATTGTGCATCATGATCATCCTCGATTCTCGAATACAACAAAATATCGTCTATAAATACCACCATGAACCGATCTAAGTAGGGTTGAAATACTCGGTTCATCAGGTTCATGAAGGTTGCTGGTGTAGTCGTCAGCCCAAACGACATCACTAGGAACTCGTAATGTCTATAACGAGTCCTAAACGCAGTCTTATACACATCAGCTTCCTTAACCCTCAGCTGATGATACCCAAAACAAAGACCTATTTTAGAGAAAACCGAAGCTCCTTGCAACTGATCAAACAAAACATCTATCCTCGCCAAAAGATATTTATTCTTGATAGTTAGTTTATTCAATTGTCGATAGTCGATGCACGTGCGCGTGGTCCTATCTTTTTTCTTTACAAATAACACTGGTGCTCCCTATGGAGACACACTAGGTCGAATGAATCCTCGATCCAACAGTTCTAGGATTTGAGCTTTTAACTCCACCAGTTCCTTGGTGCCATCCTATAAAGGGAGATAGACACTGGAGCTATTCATGGCAGAAGCTTAATTCCAAACTCAACTTCGCAGCTCAGAGGCAACCTAGTGAGCTCATCAGGAAAAATATCGGAAAAATCCTTAACTGTTCTAACATCCACAACAGAAGGACCCTCAGAATTAGATGCACCAATATAAGCTAGAAACGCTTCACGAACCTTGCGAACTAGTTTTTCAGCCCTTAATGCAGAGATCACATTAGACAGAAAATTCTTTTGCTTCCCAATCACAGCCACCTCCTCATCCTCAGTAGTCTTTAATACCATACGCTTAGCAGCACAATCCAAACTTGTACGGTGTTTAACCAACCAATCCTTTCCCAAGATTAGGTCGAATTCACCAAATGGTAGCTCCATCAAATCCGCTAGAAATATAACTCATTGAACCTTTAGGGGACATCTCTGAACAATTTGTCTACCCTTACTAATTGTCCTAGTGGACTTAACATAGTCATCTTATTAACAGTACTCTCACACATGATATCCAAGGTGTTAGACATAGTGCATGCAATTTATGAATGTGTAGACCCTATATCAAATAAAGTAGTGTAAGGTACATTATAAATTAGGAACGTACCACTTATAACATCTGGAGCGTCACCATCCTCTCGGCGACGAGCAGCATAGACCAGTGTTGGCTGCCTCGCCTCATTATTACAAACACCTCTGCCTAATGTTCCACGACCTCGTCCCATACCATTACCACCTCTAACCTGCCCACGGCCTCTCGGTGGCTGCTGACCACCTCTCACTGGCTGAACAAAACCCTGACCTACAGCTTGCATCTGAGTAGGCCTCTGAGGACAATCCTTAACTTGATGCTTCTTAGACCCACATTTGAAACATGCCCCACTCTTCTTCCAACACTCACCCAGATGATGTCTCTCACAATCAGTACAAGGCTGAGGTATTGGAACAGAAACCCCAGCTTGGGCTGGCCCATCAAACCTGGCCTTCTTTTTAGACATTCTAGAAAAACTTGAGGGCTCTGAATCCCTCTTATACCTACCCCTATCTTTCTCACAATTCTGACGCTCAGAGCGCTTCACATCATCGGTGATTTTTTCCTTTTCAACTAGGGCAGCAAAATCTCGCTCCCTCTGCGGAGCTATCAAGACTCGCAACTCATCCTGGAGGTCGTCCTCAAATCGTACAAAACATTCATATTCAGTTGCCACTATCCCACGAACATAGCGACTTAGTCGCAGAAACTCTACCTCATACTCTGCCACAGTTTTATTCCCCTAAATCAAACTTAAAAATTCCTTTCTTCGGGCGTCCACATAACTTGCCTCTACATACTTTTCTTGAAATGATGACTTAAAGAAATCCACGTTAACCGATCGGCCTGAGTACCTTCTCTTACAGTAAGCCACCACTGATAGGCTTCATCTCGCAATAAAGACACTGCACCTTTAAGTTTTTGCTTAGAAGTGTAGTCAAGGTTGTCCATTATTCTCTCTGTGGCTTCCAACCAGTTTTCAGCCACATTAGGGGCTACTCCAGAAATACCCCTGAAGATTTTCATTCCATTCGACCGGTGTAATAGCCCGATTTTTTACCCTAATTGGAATAGTGATTTCGGGACCACAAATCCGAGTCTAAAAAAAATATTTTAGTATTATTTTCTGTGTTTGTGATATTTGAATTTGATTGTGTGAAATTTTCGTAAATTAGTTTGACCATTTGTGTGTTTAATTTGATAAAAGGATTTAATCGCGAAAAATGCAAAAGTGGCTAGTTAATTGTTAAAGTACTTTATTGCTATGGTTTTTATAATGTGGGGTCCTTATGTTGATATTATACCAAATAAATTATGAGTGGACTATTATAGACAAATGTTAGTGGATTTTAAATGAATAAATAAAGGTTAAAATAGTAAATTAGGTATTTATATGTATTAAATAAAATAAAACATGAAAGTGGCCATGCATTTCGCTTTGTTTTGCCGAAAATTGAAGAACAAAGAACACCTTTGGTATTTTAAACATTCGGCAGTTTGGAAGCTAAAATTTGGTATGTATTTTGGTTGGCTTTTGATAATTTTTACGTTTCTAAGATATTTGCTTCGTATACTTTAAAACCCATGTCTTAATTTTGTAAATTGTGGATAATTTTGAAATGTGCCATTGATGAATACTTGAGTTTTATGGTGTTAATAGGTGGAAAGTAAATATATGTTGTTAGATTTTCATGTTATAATTAGTAATTTTTTTATAAAAATGTGTATTAAGGACTAAATTAAGAAAATATTAAATTGAGGGACTAGAATGTGAAATAAATGACATGCAATGACCTATATGAGATTAGGAGTATTCGACCATACTATAGTAAAATTTATTTGGAATATTTTGTGTTGTGTGCAAAAAGGGACTAAATTGTGAAAATTTAAAATGTTAGGGGCAAAATTGTAATTTTTTCATTTTTGTGAATTTAGGCTAAATTTGATGGAATAATGTTTAAATAAGTTTAATTTGAATTTATTTAGATCAAGAATTAAAGAAGTCAAATTTGGATCGGGGAAAGACAAAGTGTTTGATGGAATAATGTTTAAATAAGTTTAATTTGAATTTATTTAGATCAAGAATTAAAGAAGTCAAATTTGGATCAGGGAAAGACAAAGTGGTCGAATAGCCGAATTAACAGTCGACGACATCTGAGGTAAGTCAATAAGCGTTTAAATGTTAAATTAACTACCAATGTATATATATATTTGTTATACATTGAAATGAATTAATCTATAGCTGAATGTATATGTAATTGTTATGCAGAGAAATGAATTAAACTATGGCCGAATATATATATATATATATATATATTTGTTATGCATTGAAATAAATTATTTGAAGTTACATAGGCTATGGCCGAATGTAATATAGTGAATTGTTTATATTCCGAGAACGATTTATTTAGATATGAATTAGGTGAAGAACAATTTTGTAAGTTCGGGCTTTATGCCTAGCAAGCTCTGTGTCGGTGAAATGTATTGGGCTTTATGCCTAGCAGGCTCTGTGCCGGTGAAATGTATTAGGCTTTATGCCTAGCAGGCTCTGTGCCGATGAAATGTATCAGGCTTTATGCCTAGCAGGCTCATGTATCAGGCTTTATGCCTAGCAGGCTCTGTGCCGGTGAAATGTATCAGACTTTGTGTCTAGCAGGCTTTATGCCGGTGTTTTATATAAGGCTCTATGTTTAACAAGTTTTATGTGAGAAATGGTAAAAGAAAATAAATGTGCTAAGAGAGTTAAATGATTCAGGTATGTATTAACCATTTGTTTAATTAGTGATAAGGTAAGTTGATTGTATTAAATTTTTAATAGTTTCAAATGTAATATAAAGTATGAGTTATCTATTTGAGTATATCCATATTTCGGCATAATGATTTATTGAATATTTGACTTTGCTAAATATTTATGTATATTTGGTCATATGATTTGTTTATTTAACTTAATGATTAAATAAGTATCGATATAAATATATCTGTAAATTTTTGCTTATGACTTACTAAGTTTTAATCGCTTACTTTGGGTGTGTTCAATTTATTTTTATGTTTTATAGATTTTGGAGACGAGTTACGAGCTCAGGGATCGTCAGTATAGTCTATCACACTATCGACTCGCCTTTTGGTATTTTGTTAAGTTTGAATCCGATCTTATGGTATATATAGCATAGTTGAAATGTTGATTTGGAATCAATGTATATAGATGAGATTATTAGCCATGCGAAAATGGCTTATCTCTTTTGTTTTGAAATTTTATTAATGCATTAGCTTTTATGGACTAAGATGTAGTATATGTTCATATTATTTTGTGCATGGTTTGTTGGATTTTTGTATGACATATAGTCTGCTATGGTATGATATTTAAAAGGTTATATTTTGATTTATTGTTTTTGGCATATTGTATGTTTGACTTAATCATTTGGATTTAGGATATAATATGTGATATAGGGATATTTGACTTAATTATAAAATAAATCACATGCTAAATGTGAGAGTATTGAATGAGGTTAAGTTGATTATGTATATGTTGGAACTGATAGATATGACTTATATATGAAAAATCAATTGGCTATGTTATGATGATATATGCATAGGTCCATTTGAGGTTAATATTTATGAGTAATTGTACATGTGTATAGAAGTTGTATGTAATATTAAATTTAATCATGTGCTTATTATGTTAGAATTATAATATTTTGGTTATGGCATATTATGTGCACAAAGATTTAAATATTAAATAAATAAAAAAATCTTACTATGTTAAGGAATAATTCTGCTAAGAATTTTAGATAATAAATAGATTAAATTTATTTGTTTAGTTTTAATATGTGTTCAGCTATCGTACATAAATTTAATTAAAATTTTTTATTTAATGAGTTATGTTATGTCCGGTAATACCTAATAACCCTAGATCCGGCGACGGATATGGGTTAGGGGTGTTACAACCGGAGTCGTTCTGAAATCGACCCACGGCCCACAGCACCAGGACTGATCCCTGCGACCGTTTCCAGAATACAAAGCATATCTTTGGATAGCACATCATCCCCAACATTAGGCATGTGGCCTGATGCCGAAGACCCAGCCCTAGCACTTCCTCGGCCTTTACCACGGCCTCTTGTACCGCTTCCGCGAGTACCTCTAGTGCTCATATTGAATAGCGTATAATCTGTTTACGCAGTTTTATGCATTAGAGAGTAATTCCGGTAATTATTAATAGATGTCTTATGAAAAGTAATAATCAGAGTTTGTTTTCGTAATTCGAAAGTCTCCCTACAGTTTCCAGTTTTTCTATAGTCTCAGTTTTCTCTAACTTAAGAGTTTCAGTATAGTCCTACTATTTACAGTAATCTCTCAGTGTATTTAGTTGAAGCAGTCTACAGTATAAAGAAACTTACAGATTCACTGAAGACTCAGTGTGCCACACTTGTAACCCTTCCAAACACTTCAAAAACAGTTTTCCTAATATTCCAAATATTTTCAAAACCCATTCCACAGCCAAGTTTTGTAACTTGGCTCTGATACCAATAAATGTAACACCCCAAATTCGGCCTAGACGTTATGGTCGAATCTGGTGTGCCACATTGAAGTGTCTTTCGAAAAATTAAACTCGTTGGTAAAAATTTGTTTCTAAGTTTAAAATAAACCCCTTTATTATTACTAATTAACAAACCAACCAGTCAAAACGTTTGTCTCGTTATCCATTATTGATTTAATAAGTTGGTCTAAAATCGCAGAAGCTTATTAAATTCTAATTGTTTAAAGCTCGTGTCTTTGAAAATAGTAATTATTTAAAAAAAAACTTATCTTCTTCTAAACTAGCAGCTTAAAATATGTAAGCAAAAACCCAATTAAATTTTTAAACCAACTTAAAGGCCTTATTAGAAAACCAAAACCCAACTTATGATTAAATTTAAAATAAAAGCAATTGTGAACAGCAGTAATTGTGTGGCCACCTCCGAGTCCCTCGCTGCACCGAATCGCCTAAGGCTGAGGATTTCCTGCACAGTTAAAAGAGAGGGTAAGTTTACGAAACTTAGTATGTAATCTCCTATCAGCCAATCAATATACGACATGCAGTAATAGTCTGGGCCTGAGCCTTAAGCAGTAACAGTCTGGGCCTTAGCCTTAAGCAGTAACAGTGTAAAATGAGCCTTAGCCCATTTCAGTAATAGTGTGGGCCTTAGCCCAATACAGAAACAGTACAGTGAAGTAATGTAACCCAACCCAATCTAGCCAACACACCACTCCGTACCACCAACACACCATGTGGGGATAAAATCGACCCACCCAGCCAACACACCTATGTCGCAGCAGAGCTGCTAGTAATAGAACCGCAGCGAAGCTGCCAGTAACAGTATATGTGGCAAAGCCACCAATACAGTATACTTCCCCTATATCAGAATCCCAACCTCATGCAGTATGTCATGTCATAAATCATACGTGTATGCAGTATGTCATACACAGTAACAGTCATATATATAAAGCAAGTCGGTCACACACACATTTCAACTCTTATGGGTATAACAGTCATTTTACCTTATGGGGGTATTTCGATCATTTTACCCTTCGGGGGTATTTCAGTCATTTTATCCTTCGAAGGTATTTCGGTTATTTTACCCTTCGAGGGTATTTCTGTCATTTGCCTATGAATCACAAGTTTGACTTGCCACTCGAGCGATCGCACGCCCGTGTGGCCTCAAACACCGTGTTTACGATTTTTTGACTTTTCGCCGATCTACGGTTGTAATGGGTGATTACACACCTGTTTTGTGAAAATGCACAAAGATCCACGAACACCCAAAATTTGCATTCAAACACGTTTTCCATTAGTCGCTAAACAAAAAGGGGGTAATCTCCTTCTTTTGCAACCTTAACCAGAATTGAACTAATACTTGCCTTGACTGAAAAAAGTGGCTTAGCCCACTTATACCACCGACGAAGGTTGACAAAAATCTTCTTAACATATATCTGCATCACAACGGACTCTATTAAACCATATCGCATAATCATGTGATTTAAACCCACATATGGTAACTTACAGACTCAAAGAAAAAACTCAGCCTTCACATAAGAATACTAAACTACATACTTACCTATGTTCGCGTGACGAGAGGAAGGTTTCGGCGACTTAAAAATACTTGAATATTCATTCCTTCCTTGAGGAACTCGAATTGTCAGAGAATGGAATGGCAACAATCGGCTGAACCACAATCAATAAGGGAAAAAGAAATAGCTCTCGATCACAAAGTTAACTAATAGAAGATAGAAATCAAATACAGAGTGAGAAAGACATTCGGCCAAAGAAAAAGAAGAGAAGAGAAAAGTGATTCGGCTTGTCAGAGAAGAGAAGAGGGAAAAGAAAAGGGATTCGGCAAAGATGAAATTCGGCCACAACAAACAAAAAAGGAAAGAAAAAGAAAAGTAAAGAGACAAAAACAAAATAAATGAGCAAACCCGAGAGTAACTCCCAGAACTTGGCAAACTTCGGCACCAAAACTAAAATGTGAAACCCGAAACTCACAGAAATCGAAGCAGACTGAGAGGAAAACTCCAAAAAAACCAAAATCGAAAACCTTATGTGAACAATGATCAAATTCGGCACAAATATCCTCCCCCAGTCGAATTCTCAATTCTTAACTTACCCTAAACGGTACAACACTCCTCACAAAACAACTCCTCGATTTTCTCCTAAAATCTCTCATCTTATCCCTCCTTGATTCACTCCACCCAATCACAATCCCACTATTCTGTCCATGATTCTCTCCTCCATTCAAATTCCACAGCATTTCGGTCAAACTTTACCACTTCACAGCACAGGTGATAAAAATAAACACTCCATAGTGCAGCACAGAACTCGAACTTCAGACCTTAAGAGTACTCCACACACCACCTACCACTAGACCAACAAGCTCTTTTTATCATAAAACAAGCACTAATATTTATAAAGCCTATATATCAGCGTCCAGATTCATTTAAGGGAAAAACTAAAAATTTTGCAAAAGTCAAGACTTAAACCCAGGCTTCTCTAACACTCGCATACACACCCAAATTACTTAACCATTAAAGCAAACAAGCAATTTATGTCAAAACATGCAAAAATTAAAGACTTGAATTTTGGGGCGTTACACGTTCTTTTCAAGGTTTGCCTCTTTTATTACATAATTTATAGCTTTTTTATTTCTTTTTCTTCTTTTTATTTTCACACTTTAGATCGATCTTTATTCACTAATTCTTAAAATCATTTCACTACCTTTTTATGCACTCTAAAGTACTTACGCTATTTTTCATGGTCAATTCTATTCTTATCTTCTATAATCTATTTTGAATTTTTTATATTCAATTTATCCTCTTATTAATACCCATTACAGACTATTTCTTGGTTTTCTCAACAATTCTGAACAATCTTTTATTTCATGTCTTTTAGAGCCATACTTAAAGCATCTTTCAGAAAATATCCAATATTCACCTTAATGAGATTTTCTTTTTCGCATTTATCATAAGGGCGAATAGTTATTTTCCTTAAACCTTTAATACTTTCCTTAGAGATAACCTAAGACCCTATTTTATCTTGTTCTTTATGTCCGTATACGAGTACAAATTCTCAAACTTCTTTACTTTTCTTATTTGATCATGATAAAATTGAACTTATCATCACTCTTTTACCTAATTCTTTTCTCTTTTCTTCTTTTAGTACTTTTTCAAGAAAGTCTCCAATTCATCTTCTCACTAGGATTTATATCTTAAAAATATACCATTGATAATTTTCACATTTTTTAACAAAAATACTATGCTTCTTAACTATAACTTATCTCTATTAATACATTATAATATCATATACCATCAGTCTTTTAGACTTATTATATTCTCTTCATTCAAAAACCTTTATTTTCTCTTATTCTCTTATTAATATTGATTATTAACTTAACTAAGGTATTTATTTCTTTCTATACTTCATTCTTAAAAAATACTCATTTTCTGCTCTTCATAATTGGAAAATATTACTAATCTATTCCACTTCTCATATTTCTATTGTCTCTTCCATTTCCAAAATACTAACCTTATATTAATATACCAAACTTTTCATTCAAAAACTCTGACTTTCTAAGTTCTCATTCTGTACATGTACAACTATGTATATATACTCATTTTCCTTCACATTCACTAGTCCTTGACTTTTACTTTGTCTTTACTTTTAACCACTTAAATCCATTTCTGCGTCTTTTTCCATCTCTGATTCTGTATCTTCCCTCGGAAAATTCTCTATATTAAGTTCCAAATTCTCTTCAAGTTCATCTTCTACAATCCAATTTGGAAATTCGTCAGATCTTCTTCCTCTTCTATCTTTATAACGGGTATTGAATCTATAAATTCTCTTGGTAATTTCCTAACAACTAATTTTTCCATCCATGGCATGTCAAAGACATTTTGCTTCCCAATCAACTTTCGTGAACCTACACTTTGTCTCACTATTTTCCTTGCTCCATCAAAGATTATAAACTTCACGTAGTATATAACTATATTCCAATAAGTTCGTGGTATCAATGTCTTCCAAAGTTGATCTAAAATCATTTGATGCTCTCGTTCTATTAATGTCCCTCTAAGGGTCAAGTCTTGCACTTTATTCTTTCTAATCAGTTCATGACCCTTCCATACACTTCTTGCATCTTTCGATTTACAGTAATAAAGTGTTGAACAATGTCTTCTTCTGGTTTCATTCTATAATCTTGCACTTCTCTCATCGTCCTATCAACATTCTCTTCTGCACTGAAGTTGTTATCTTATCAGGCAATATCAGATTTATTGCCATTTCTTCCAATATCTATGATAGAAAATAAGTTTTTATCAAATTTCAGTATTTATCTATTTCCCTCTTAAGTCATTGCTAACTAATTCAAAATCATTTCCTTATCAGTAACAATTCAGATTTTCAAACTTATCAATACTTCTAATATTGATATCACATCTCATCACATCGATATATCTTATATGGCATGTCCTAGACTCGTTATTTACCTAGAAATCAGAAAACCAAAGCTCTGATACCACTAAATGTAACACCCCTATACCATGTTCAATCCAAGGAACCTGATATAGGAATATTACATTTGGTGTGAAAGTGATTTTGGCTAATCACTAATATATTTGAACATTTAAAAAAAATTAAGTTTTCATAAATTATATTTTTGTCCCTACTATTTGGAATACACTTGATCTTCCTAAGTACATGTCTTTCTATTCAAAATTTTGAAACATGCCCTCTTGGCACTTGGAGATGTGATGAGATGGATGCTCACAACCTCAATTACAACTCTTCAAAATTATTGTACCTAATCGGCGCACGAAAAACAAAACCGTATGCTGAGTAAAACTCAGTGGCATTTTTATAATCTGAATATTTAAAGACATGATAATATAATAAGCACAAATAAATTATAAGGACATATTAATGTCTAGTTTCATGACTATCATTTTTTTATTAAACAATATTCTATTTGCACAATTGCTATATAAATGGTTATTCACATATCAAACCATACTTATTCGTACAATGGCATTAGTCATGCAATACTCAATTCATGAATACATCATTATATACCATACTCAATTTTCATCACTTGCTATATAATAGCTTTCCATAATTTGTTCACATATCATTTAAACAATGGCACTATCCATTCCATATTCAATTCATGAGTATTTAACGCATACATTCCATGTATTTACAACATATTTCACATTCTATTTTCAATTCACTATATCAATTTCATTTCTCCTACCATGCCATTTAAATATCAATTATAAAACTTTATTATATGTTTACCCCTATTAACATGACTCGGACTCGGACGGATACACGGATCCAACCAAAACACACCAGTTTTTCACCCAGTGCCTCATCGGGTAATTCGAAGTAATAATTTGACACCTAGTGTCTCATCGGCTAAACCGAAGTAAATTGGCACCTAGTGCCTCATCAAATTAATTCGAAGTAATAAATTGACACCCAATGTCTCATCGACTCAAAGTCGAAGAAATCCCTGAACTCTTCCAATCCTATGGCATGCCATCTATATCCGACTCAGCCCGATACAGTTAATAGGGTTCCAATTCACTTTTCAAATACAACCAATATTCATTTCAATTCAAATAATAAATATATTCAATATATATATACCAATTCAATCAATATAAATTCAATAAATTCATCACATATTAAATCAATCTATTTTAATTGCAAAACGCAATAATTCTCACCTCAACACTTACCATATACATTAAATTTAAAATACAACAATTAATAACTAGTTTCAGATTATAGAAATACAAACCAGAAATTTCGAGCTATTCGTCGTCGACTTTATCTTTTCCCTTTTTAGTCGATGATTTCGGTACGACATTAGCTACGGAATTAAAACAATTAAAATTCATCAATACAACACAACACAATTCAATTTCATATTTAATATTTCAATTTTTACTCAAATATTGCCTAAATTTCAATTTAGTCCCTAAACCGAGACTAACTTGTATTCTTCACATTTAGTTCTTTATTTTCATGCAAATTCCACTTTAGACTAAATCCAACTCCCTATTTTCACATAAATCCCTAAATTTTGAAATTTTCACAATTTAGCCCCTATTACTCAAAACTTATAATTTATTCCACAATTTAATCCCTTTCTCAATTCTAACTTAAAAATCAATTAATTTAATCTCTAAGACTCAAATTATTCAACATAGACAACATCTAAAAATCCAATAATTTCTAAAATTTCAACATAGGTTAAGTAGTATTTAATACTAGGATTTCAAAAATATAAAAATTACAAGAAAATGGACTAAATTGACTAACCAATTGAGCTTTTCTCTAACTTTTCTCCTTAAAATCCTAACTTTTCTCCTTCTCTTTTTATTTCTTTCTTTTCCCCCTATTTCGTTCTATTCTCTGTTTCTTTTTCAATTCCTTTTTTCTTTTCTTTTCTTTGTTTTGTTTTAATTATTATAATAATAATATAATAATATATATTTACTTAATTATTAAGCAATACATATTTTATTATTAAATACATATGTTTATTATTATTACACATTTATTTACCAACACCACCCACTTGTCAATTTATGGCTTTTGCTTATTTAGTCCTTTCAATTTTCCTCTAATCTATAATTCAACTTTCTCCCTATATGCAATCTAGTCCTTACACCTAATTACTCTTAATTTAAACAAATTCACCTAATCAAAACCTAATTAACCACACAACTAACTTTGTAAATATTTTTAATAAATATTTACCAATCCCTTTTACGAAAACGGAGACCCGAAAGTATACTTTCCAATACCCGTGACTATCGAGTCGTTACATTCCTTTCCTTTGGTCCTTGAGGACTCGACCACTTCTTTCACTCTTATTGAAAATCCAACAATGAAACAAAGTTACGAAAACACATTCAAGCATTAAAAACACCTAAAACTACCAATGAGATGCAATACAATTAGAGGTGATCATGGGCCGAGTCGGACCTTAACAGAAATTTAGGTCTGTTTTCTAGGCCCCTAGGCCTTGCTCAGCCCGAAAAATGGGCATAAAATTTTTCCCAAGCTTGACCCAAATAAAAATGCTAGAACCCAAGCACGACCCGGTCTGCCCGTATTAATTTATTTATAATATTATTTTTATATAAAAATAAATTTAAAAAATATGATACATCAAATACATTAAAATATTAAAAACATTAAAATAAATATTTCCTAACAAATTGAAAATAAATTAAAAGAAGTATTTATACTTAAATAACACTAAAACAGGTAACAAGAAAATGCCTCTAAAATAATAGCAAAATTAACAATAAAATAATAATTACACAATATCCAAACAACAACAAAATAGAAAAATATAATAGCAAAATAACAAAAAAACACAGCAACAAAACAATAGAAATAGCAGCAAAATAATGGAAACAATAGCAAAAAACAGCAACAATTTTTGTTTTTTTGCAAATTTGAGTCGGGCTTGGGCCAAAAAAGCTTACCCGAGGCCCGACCCATTTAGAAAATGAGCCCCAGTTTTTGCCCAAACTCATTTTTTGGGCCTATATTTTTGCTCAAACCCTCCCACTTTCGGACAGACCTTAAAGCCGGGTCGGGTGAGCCGACCTATGATCAGGTCTAAATATGATATAGCGGGACACTTCCTCTTTTTTGATTGAAACTCTTAAGAAACTCTATCTAACTTAAAACAACTTGAAATCTAACTTTATAATCATTATTTCAAGATTAACTAGTAAAAGTAACTCAAATACTCTCTCTTTTAACACCTTGAACACTCAACAATGACATCTTAAGAAAAGTTTTACAAAACTTCACTCAAGCTTAGATTCTCAGCTATCCTATTCTATTCTAAACTCATTTCAAACCAAAATTAAGTTAGAAAAAAACAAGCCTTTTCTCACTAACTTGAAAATTGAGAGATAAAATAAAAAAAAATTAATTATCAATTTTCAATGGTTTAAAATCATAAACCAAGGTTAGAAAACATTTTACCTTGCTGAAAAGATAATGATTGAATCAACTTCCTCTACCCCTTTTCCCAAGCTAACATGAAATGCCAAGAAAAAGAAAATGTTTCAAGATCTTGATGAAATGTTATTGTTTAATGAAAAACAACCTACCTTTAGTTTTGAATCAATGGATAGCAAAGATTGAAATTAAGAATATAAGAAAGTTGAGAGAGTTTGTGTCAGAATTCTGGAGTGTTTTTGAAAAAGAGTTTGTGAAAACGAGAATGGAAAAACCGTTCCCTCCTAACTCACTCTTAAGATGGGATAATTTCTATTAAGGGCTTGGGATATTTACAACATAAGGATCTCTACTATGCTAAATCATATTTTTTAATATTCACACATTGATCCCACTAATTTCGCTAACCTTATAATTTAATTCATAAGCCTTAATTACTAGACTCTCTAAATAAACCCCTTAATAATTTCAATTAATGTATACTTACTAATGAATGACACCCTATTCAAATATCGTACCCATTCCCGAAAACCTCTCAATTTTACATCCCGGAATGGTTCGATTTAAAAAATACGACCCAAAACCGAAGAAATTGGGTTGTTACATAACTAATTTATAATACACGGTAAAATAACTTAGGAATAAAATAATAGTAAATTATATAAAACATAATAAATAAGTAATAATAGAAAATAATTAGTAAATTTTGTAATATTAACAATTTAAATAATTTATTATTTAAGTCAAAGAAATATAATTTTTTATAAATATCATCTTATATAATACCTAATTCAAAATTATATTTATATTAAAAGATAATAATTTTAATAATTAGCTTACAGTTAAATTGTCAATTACATCTATAATATATATAAAGTATGAGTTTGGAAAAACTTTTAAACTAACGAGAATACCTCTATTTAAGAAATTAAAATAAAGAAAATTGAACAATTAAGCTTAGTATCTTGTATTATCTATGTTTCTCATATTTTTTAAATCTACAAAATCAATAATATAATATAAAAATAATTATAACTATAGTATTGTTTCTATTATAAAATTATGTTCATAATAAATTATAAATTAAGATCAATTTATTTTATCTAATTACTTAATATTTTACTATCGGTTTCTTTTCAATTTTTTTAATTTTCATTACTTAAAAAATATTATTTTACTCTCTCAATTATTTTTCAACATTAATAAAATTTTATTATAAATTAGATCTATTCTCATTTAAGTAGAAAATATATGTTTTAAAGTTATAAAAATATATTATTTAATAAAGTTAAAAAATAAACACATAAAATCACGTGCAATGCATATAACATGAGAACTAGTAGTTTTAAAATACATCAAATTAACTAATAAAATATTATTCATATTTTAAATAATTCAAGTGTAATTGAAAATAAAAAATTAAAATAGACAATATTAGATATTTGTTTCGCAATAGGAATGGTTAGTCGGTATCAAGCGAATCCAGGTCTCAGGCATTGGCAAGCTGTAAAGCATATAATAAGGTATCTCAAAAGTAACTAGGGATTTTATGCTTGTGTATTTTGGGGAGAACCTTACTCTTGTTGGATACATAGACTCAAACTTCCAAACCTGTAAAGATTCGAGGAAATCGACTTTGGAAAATATATTCGTTCTAGGCCGTGGAGTCATTGTATGAAGAAGTGTAAAACAAACTTGCATTGCTAACTCTAATATGGAGGCCGAGTATGTAGCTGCTTCTGAGGCAAGGAAAGAAGCAGTATGGCTTCGAAATTTCTTAACCGATCTTGAAGTTATTCTTGGTATGGAAAAAGCTATAACACTGTATTATGATAACAGTGTTGCAATAGCTGATACCAAGGAAATAATAAGTCACAAGAGGACGAAACACACTGATCGGAAGTATCACTTAATACAAGAGGCAATAGCAGAAGGAATTGTATATGTGATGAAAGTAGCTTCTGAAGATAACCTTACAGATCCATTTACTAAGACTCTTGTAACTAGGAGTTTTAACAAACACATCGGGGATATGGGAACGTGAAACATGACACATTTACTTCACTAGGTCAAGTGGGAGATTGTTGGGAAATGTGTTTATATTGTAGTAAACATGTAACTATTTTCTATTTATTTGAACGGCGAATAAATAAATAAAGTTAATTTCACATTTCACTATTTTGTATTTTGTATTTTTCGTCTTTCATATTTTGCATGCATAGCAAAATTGTGACAAGCAAATATTAGCTCATTGATTGTGTAAGTTCAAACTGAAGATAAGTTGCATTGTAAGAACGTTTACATTGCGAGAAAGAAAACTTACTTCAGTAGATAATATAAATAAATTCATAATCTCATAAAAGAATCAAAGTGAGCATTTGATTCAAATACTAAGAAGGATTATTATGTTGTCTACAATTCTAATTTGGGAGATGGCTAGTATTGGCTACCAGAGCAGTTGACTCCACGTGTAGAGACATAGATGTATTCATTGGTAGAATGATACATTGGACTGGACTCAAGATGAATTAATTTTGAATCTTTTTGTAAATTAGTTCACTTGTGACGTTCATGGTTTGATTTAACTAAATGCTGAGTTAGTAACTGACCATGCGTATGCAACTCATGTGTTTTGATATAAGTGGAGGATTATGCTTTAAGGATTATCGAGCCCATAGCCGATATGTTGGGTACATGACTTGTGTATGAAATGGGTTTACTAGAAACAGTGGAATTCATAGCTCAATTAAAAAGTTAATGATATCCTCTCATTGGCATTGTGTGGATTGATAAATATGGAACATGGCCACGGGTTGCTTGTTGTCAAACGAGCAATTTATCACAGTGATTTGTTGACAGTGATCATATTAATCATCAAGAAGACACAATGGTGACAATGAGATGAAATAGGATTGTATTGAGTGAAAGGATTTAACTCAAAGGAATCAATTATATCATATAAGGGTAACACACACATGACAAGGTCATTGAACAAAGCAGTTGGATGAATTGCATTTGTAAAGAGTATACAATATGGAGTTTTCAATCATGGTACTTCTTGTGGATTGACTCAATGATTAAGTAATTGTGAATTATTGAAATGATGCTTCCAGACATAATTGCAATTACTAGAGTCTAATTGTATATGTCCAATTGATCTCTCCGCTAGCTTAACAAAAGCTCGATCGGACTGCATTTGAATTAGAAGAAAATTCTACGACTTTTGAAATAATTTAATTGAGTCAATTTATTCAATGTGGAATTAAATTAAGTGGTCATGATAATTGTTCAACTAGAGAATATTATTAAAGAATTTTCTTAAAATATTAATTTGGAAAATCTAATTGATTTTTGGGAAAATTAATTTTGATCAAGTAAAATTAAATTAATCAAATTAATTAAAATTAATATGATATTTTTAGAAATTAATTTTCAAGTCATACAATTGGCACAATCTGTAATTAAACTTGAAAATTGGACCTGAGATCGTAAATTGGGACCGGGAGCCCAAAACCAAGACCAAGACCCTAAAACTGGTTGAATAGATCTCGATACATGAAATCGGGCTGACAGTCCAACCGGTGCCTAGACCAAATCAGTTAGGTTATCATTGACCTAAACCGAACTGGCTCGGGGTGCCGTAAGGGTGTCGCACCTGCATCACTAAACATAGAGGTACCGGCGACTGCGATGGCGGCATTCCGGTGACTGACGGTGGTTGGTCTTCGATAGTTGAGTAGTAGAAGAGTTACACTCTTACTGATCTACTGAGGCTCTACTAGAGAATTTGGTTTCAGATTAACTATTCCAAAAATAATAATATTTTAATAGTTCAATAGTAAATACTTATCTTAATAGTATTTTATTAATTTAATATTAAAGTGATTATCTTAATATTAAATTTAATTTAAGTTTTATATTGTAGATAGTCATTCTATTATTTTAATAAGATTTAATATTAAATTTAATATAATATTTATTTATCTTGATAAATATTATATTAATTTAATATTAAAGTGATTAAGTTTAAGCATAGTTGAACTCTTTAAACTCTTCCTATATAACGAGAGTCTTTGGTCATTATTTTACACATACTTGAATTCAAGAAAAAGTTGTAGAGAGAAAATTCTCTGAAGAGATTATTTCAAAAAATTTCTAGAGATATTTTTCTAATTTATAACTTGACCCAAAATTTTAGAGAAATTGAGAAATTACCCCACTGGTAATTTTTGTGAAAAATTTTCTGATTCGAAGCGAGCCCACACTCGGCAGACGTGAGCTTGAGGATAGTGGAGAAGACTACTCGGTTGAAGCGCTTATCCTAGACGAATCGAAAAGGTACAATTTTGATTGTATCACAACCAAGATCTTGTTTTGGAATATTTTTTTGAAATCTGGTTTTTCCCCCAAGTTTATTTTTTGCTGCGTTTTCCATACCTGTTTTTTCCAACAGTCTGGACACACGATCATGTCCTAGCCTGTGTGTTCGCCTATGTAGGTATTCAAAAATAGGCCACATGGTCTTATCGCAGCCCGTGTGCCAAACCATGTGTGCATTCAATGTTGGGTCACACGGCCGTGTGCCAAACCGTGTTACATATTGACTTGAGACACACGGCTGTGTCGTAGGCCGTGTCTCAAACCGTGTGAAACCTGCACCTAAAACAATAATGGCACACGACCGTGTGGGGTGGCCGTGTGTAGCATATGGCTGTGTCCGTGTACTCCATTTTTAACCCCTAAAACAAGTCAACTCAATCACCATTTCTTGCACATTAAGACATACCATAATTAGCATATTTCATATGGTTCAAAACACATACAAAACACCAAATACATGCCAAATATTCATCCATCCTATGCCTTAAAAATATGCCATTAAAAGGCACCTCAATTCATACACCAAATCAACTAATTCAAGACTACATATCATACCTTAAACATACATCATAATCATCCACACATTATTGAACTATCTCATTCACGTATCAACAGGGCATAAGCTATATTTTTACAGTGCATTTAAAAGTGACCAAAAGACAAGTTTTTTTATCTATGCATTTTGTAATATCTCATTTTTTAGTGGTGTCGAAAATAGTTGTTTTGGGACCCCAAATCCGATATGTGAAGTCATATTTTATTATTTAATTTATTTTTATTAAGTTACATTAGGGTCATATTAAATCTTGGTAAGGAAATTTTAATGTTTAGTTAGTTAATTGAATAAAATGACTAAATTGTGAAAGACACAAAACTTAGTAATTATTGAATTGCATTGACTTGATATTTTAATTATTTAATGGAAGAGGGCTTATGAAATAATTAAGCCATGAGGTTAATAGGTGGACGGTTATGGGCTTATTAATTGTTAAAATTGTAAGTTTAGAACTAAGGACAAAATTGTAATTATAAAATAAAACTAAAAGAAATAAAATACAAATGATGAATCATCATCTTTCTCTAGTAGCAACCGAAATTGGGGGGATAAAACACCATTTTTCTCAAGCTAGAGGTTCAGCCATAGCTATTGGGTTGCACGTAAGCTCATTTTAAATCCATTTCTAGTAATTTTTATGTTTTTAAAATCGTTGTAACTAAGTCCAACTAACCCATAGCTTCGTTTTTGAAACTAGCAAGAATTTTGAAAAGTACCATTGAAGAATTCTTATTGTTTATGATGTTAAATAGAGGATTTGAGGTCCTAGTTGTTAATTAGAAGTAGTTTATTAAGTAATCTTGTTAGTTTTTGAATTAAGGATTTATTTGTTGGAATGTTAACATTTACATAGTAATCTTGTGAATTTTGAATAATTATAGACTGTACTAATACAGAAAATTTTTTGGCTAGCTTGGGTATCTGGCAAATTTTGCTAAATTTGGGAGATTTTAAGTAAGGGACTAAATTGTGAAAAATGTAAAAGTTTAAGGAAAATCTATAATTAATGAAAATTTAAGGGTATTATGCATTAAATTGAGTGTGAAATGTGTGTGAATTTAATAGAATGTATTTAATTACTATATAGATCAAGACACAAGTCATAAAGACAACAACCGAGGAAAGGGAAAATTTGCGGAGTAGTCCTTGCGTTTGAATTGGGAGTGGATCGTAGGTAAGATTATAGTGTTTTGTTTTAGATTTGTAATTTATTTGTGTTTTAGATTACTAATTTCTAGTTAATTTATTTATATACAAAATGTGAAGTTATTTTGGTTATTCATATAACCATGTGCATTGCATTTCTTTATGCTTGCACATCTGTGCCTCTGTTTGCACATCTGTGCCTCTATTTTGCATCTATGGTGCCCCTGAAAATGAACTAATTACTGAGCATGTGAATCGATTACTAGTGATTTAGACTAAATGTTATAGAGTCCTACGGAGTAGTTATATACGTGTATGTAAGGTTTATTTATAGATTCTTACATGGAATAGGTATAATCCTATTATGATAAATTTCCAGAGAAGATGTCCATTTTGATTTGGTGTATTATGAAAATAAACATATCATGTATTTAAAGATTAAGATGAACGTGTTATAACTTTAAATTGTTTATTTTAATTAAGTTAAGTTAAGTAGATGATATATTATGATCTTACTAAGCTATTTAAGCTTATTTGTTTTTCTCATGCTATTTTGTAGTTATCAGTTGCGAACTGTTTGGATGGATTGATCGAAAAGCTCACACTATCCAGTTAATTTTTGGTAGCTTTTGTTTCTCTTTTTGGGTTGTAGCATGTGTATATAGGTTTTGTTTGTAAGTTGTTAATGGTAATGGTAATGGATGACTAAGAAGACTTGTTAGCTTCTTTTGAGTATGTTTTGTAATGTTGGAATATGCAATCTTATGTATAAATGGAAATCTTTATGTTTATTTGGTAAACCTTTTAGCATGTTCAAAATGTAGTAGTAGTAGTAGTAGTAATAATAATAATAATAATAATAATAATAATAATAATAATAATAATAATAATAATAATAATAATAATATGGTTAGTTTTGGGAGCTTAAATTGGAAATTGATATTAGACAAAGTCTTGTTAAGTTATTTGAATGTTTAGTTATGAATTGAAGTGAAGCTTTAGGTTGATTGTTTTGACATGTTTAGGAGTGTATTAATAGTGTTTAGATCATAGGAATGTATGTGTTATTGGTGTATCTTGTTGGGCAAGATTTGGTATTGAATTGACTTGAATTAGGGGTTAAATGGTGAGTACACGACCTAGGACATGGGTTATCAGACGGTCTTGTGTCACACACGGTCACCCCACACGGCTGTGTGTGCTTTATTGTTTTAGGTGTAGGTTTCACACAGTTTGGGACATGGTTTGAAACACGACCGTGTGTCTCAAGTTAGTGGGTTACATGGGCTAGCACATGGCCGTGTGTGCCAAGTCAATGAGTTATACGGTTAGGCACATGAGCTGGGACATGGTCGTGTTCCTTACTTCGAATGCTCACACGATCTGAGCTATGTGACACGGCCGTGTGACCCCTACTTTTTAAATTTTCAAATTTATCTAAAAGTTTCTGTTTTGTTTTGATTTAATCCTGGATTGTTCCTAAATAATTTTTAGGGCCCCTTAAGCCCAATTCAAGGCCCATAATTGTATTCATACCATGAATAGATATTGTTTGTTATATGTTTATAAATTAATTGTTTAACTATTCGGAAATAAAGTGAAATGTCATGTTTTGATCAGTAACACTCTATAACCTTAATCTGGAAACGGAGACGGGATAGGGGTGTTATACATTTACAAGTAAAAAGCAACACATATACATAAGAAACATAACCACATGACATTGGCTAAATAACATAGTTAAAACTCCTGTTACATATAAGCCCTATACATGCCATTTATAACCATAGCCAAAATAGCCAAAACTACCAAAATGATTAACGAATTGTAACACCCCAGACCCGGCCTAGACGTTATGGACAAATCTGACGATGTCACATGTTAGTGCTTTTTAAAAAATATGTTGTCGCTAAATTCCCTTTTCTATTTAACCATTTTTTTCATTATCTTATGTTAATTTCAAATCGCGCCATTCGTTTCCAAAACATTATTCATTTACAAATCGTTATTCAATTTCAAAACATTTTTCTTATTGCAGAAGCTTTTAAACAGTTTGCGTATTCGTGGTATTTTTTATAAAACATTAATTTCATTTGAAAACCCGAGTTTTACCTAACACTAGCAAATTTAAATCATAAAATCTTAAAAAAACTAAATTTAAACCAAAATCCGTTAAGGCCATAATTACAGCAAAATACTCCTAAATAAAAGTAAAATCATAAATAGGTAATAAATAGTGTAAAAGAAGTCGTGTGGCCACCACTAAGTCCTCCGCTGCACTGATCCGCTTAAATCTGAGGATTACCTATACAAATTAAATAGAAGGGGTGAGTTTACGTAAACTCAATGTGTAATCCTCATACAAATGAACAGACAGTAAACAGATAATCACAGTTTGGGCTTAAGCCCTTTCCAATATCAATCCAGTTTGGGCCTTAGCCCATCTCAATACAAAAACAGTCATGCAGTAGGGCTTTAGTCCATCACAGTATCAGTAGCAGTAACAGATATGCAGTCACAAAAATCCTACCCATCCAGCCTCTACACACCATCTCCGTCCAACCCAACACTCCATGTGGGGATATAATCAACCCATCCATCCCTACACTCCAAGTAGTATCGAATGTGGCACTAGACAGCAGCTTGCAGCTGAGTTGCCAGTAAATTAGGCTCGAGGCCTTTCAGTACACTTCCTCCGAACATTATAATCCCCCAACCCAATGCAATGCAATATACAGATATGACATGCTATAACATAATATCATGCATGTAAATAGGGCATACAACATCAAATCAGTGGGACATCATCAAGCTTAATCATATCAGTCATACAGTCATTTTAGTCAATTAGGGGTTTAGGTAAGCTTACCGACCCTACAGTAGGTTCACAGTTGACTTGAGCGACCCGTGTAACCTTATCAGTCAAACAGTGAAAACGGGCCTACAAGCCCATGATGTTCGCCCGTGTGGGCCCATACGCCCGTGTGGCCCACATGATCCAAATTGCCCTTGGCCTCGTGATCTATTTTAATATAACTCGTGCTAGTTAATTATTCATATGTGTTTCCACTATTTACTCATATGATCCTTTAAAGTTGTCTACTTGAGTCACTGTTACTCAATTATTTCTATCTTAAGCTAAAAAATTCCGAATTAAGATCCGTAAATTTTCCCTAAAACCATACTCACATATATTCTTACCATAAAATTTTCAGAATTATTGGTTTAGCCAATAAGTACAGTTTATTCTTTAAATTTTCCCCTATTCTGTTGTCTGATAGTTTCGACCTTTTTTCACTAAAAATTAATTATCTTCTAGTACAGAATTCAAGTGAAGTTCCTGTTTACTTCTTTTGAAAGTCGACTCATTCAGGATTTTAGAAATATAAATTATAACCCATAATTAGTTTTATACAATTTTTAATAATTCTCCAAAGTCGGAATAGGGGATTCCAAAATCATTCTGACCCTGTCTCACTAAAATTCAAATATCTCATAATATGAAATTCTTTCGCTTACTTCATTTCTTCTATGAGAAACTATATTCAAATATCTTTGATCCCGCATTTTTTCATCCTCTAATTCGATTTCTAAAATTTATGGTGATTTTTCAAATTTAGCCTACTGCTGCTATCCAAACAGGAAGCAATTTCGAATTTTCGTCGAATCCCTTATTTTTGTGTTTTGGGTACACACCTGGTTTTGTTTGATGCTAAAACAATCCTCGAGAACTCCAAAGCCGCAAAAACTTCAAATTGGTACATTTACAAAAATGATGAGGAGAGACTTAATCCCCGCGAAATGATGCTGCCAACACCCCGGAATTAGACTATTGAACATAAAATAATATCTTAAAATGATGCCCAACAACTTACTAAATTTGCACAAGTGCTACTTAACGCTACGAAATCAAGAGGAAAGAATGGTTTAGGGGGAACAAGGGAATTTTGGCAGTAGAGGAAAGAAAAGAAAAGATAATCGAGTAAGAAGCAAAGAAGAAAAAACATTCGGTAGAGATGGGGGAGAGAAAACGTCAGAAAGATGGAGAGAAAAATGATTTTTTTTTTCGAAAAAGGAAAAAGTGATCAAATTTTGGATATTCTCCTTCATAATCCCCTAATTCACTCCTAAAATCTCTCTCTTACTTCCCACTACACATCCACCACTCAGAAACCCAGTTTAGCACAACTCTTGTCGAAATTAGGAGCAAAAATACAACCTTTTCCGTCCCAAAGATTCGAACCCATGACCTCCTTCACACCAACACTCCAATTATCCACCAGACCAGTAGGCCCATTCTGTTAATTATTTGCCAACTTTTACTTAAAAGCCTACTGATCAAAGATAGGGCAAAATTTTCCCAAGTCATGGCTTGAACTTGGGACCTCCCAAACACTCACAGAACACATAACCACTAAAGTTGACGAATATTTGTGTCACACATTCACAATACCCAAAATTAAAATTTTAGGGCGTTACACGAATAGTGTGATAGAGCTCCGACAAGATTCCAACTGATCTAGCTTTTCGATGATCTACAAAATAGAGAAAACAACTATGTAAGCTACTAGTGCTTAGTAGGTTTGTATAATGTGAACTTAAACTTACTGCATATGTTATATTTTAACCATTCAAGCATGGATTCAATCATTAAATCAAGTGCATACATTTCAATCCTATACCCACAACTTTACAAGGTTAGTAGGTATATGATGAACATATAAATTCACCCAATTCATTAAACATTTCATGAAATAAATTTCAATATACAAACCATCTATCACATACTCATTTGATTCCCTTTTCAATCTAATTACACATATCATACTATCCATTCCATATACTCAATAACATGGCTCATTTCATATACATACATTTCCATTTAACCTAAATTTCCCGTTGAACCATATTGAAGAACACCATATACTCAAGAAATGCTCACACAAAGTGTTCCTTTTCATGTAACTGTAGCATTTTCAATAATGCTCACACGAGCTGTGAAATGGGCCTGCTCACACGAGTTGTGGTTAAGATGTTAGCTACACGATGCTACTCACACGAAATATGGAGAATCCACAACAAATGAAGGACCTCAGCCATCGATAGGACATCCAAGACCAGCACCCAAAACCATATAATCCCTAATGACATGTCATTTGTATCCTAAGTATTCTCAAGGTTCAAACGAGACTATTAAACCGTCCAACAACCAAAACATCATATTATTATAAATTTAAAATATACTTGGCATAACTTTAAATAACATACAATTGAAACAACAATTAATAAGTTGAATACTCATACAAACTTACCTCGATAAAAACGGTTGTAAAAATGAAGCCGACGACTAATCCGACATTTTAGTCTTTCCTCGATTTAAGTGCGGTTGATTCTTTTCTTGATCTAAATAATAATTTCATTCAATTAAATCATTCAAATAGCTTAATATCGTTAATTCTAGCTTATAACCCAATTTAATGTGAAATTATGAAATTACCCCTGACATTTTAACTTTTATGCAATTTAGCCCCTAAACTCGAAACTTACAATTTAGCCACAAATAATAAAATTTCATGCTAGCCGATTTACATAGATTTCCCTAACAGCCTATATTTATTGCAATCTCACATTAATACCAATGAATTTTACTCTTTTAACAAAGTAATCCTTAAACATTAAAATTAACAAAAACTACTTTACAAAATAATCTTATTTAACAATCAAGCTTAATAATCTGTCATTAAATTCAAGAACACTTTAATTTAATCCATTTAATAATTTTAAATATTAATTTTATAAATTGATCCCCAGGTTAGCTAGATTAAGCTAAAACGAGTTCAAAAACATAAAAATCACTAAAAACGAGTATCAAACACATACCATGCATCCAAAGCAAAGCTTGGCCGAAAATTTTGCTTCTCAACTATGGTGGAATCGGTTTTGAATACTAGATGGGGAAGATGATATCAATTTTTACCTTTTGTTTTGTTTAACTTATCATTTAATTATTAAATTACAAAATTAACCATTAAAAACTATTAAAATTACACTAAAACCTATCCATAAACATCCACTAACTTAGGATATTGTATAATTACCATCCAAGTCCATTAAATTACCTTTTTAAAGTCATTTGACCTTTTGAACTAATGAAAATAAACCTTTTTTCACCTTTTTCAATTTAGTCCCTTTTACTTAATTAACTATCTAAACCTTAAAATTTCTTAACGAAAATTTAATACAACCCTATAAACATTAAATAAATAATAAAATGTTGACTCACTTATCAAAATTGTGGTCCCAAAACCACTATTTCCAACACCACAGAAAACAGGTTGTTTCATTCTAGCGACGAAGCTTTTGAGAACTCCTTATTTTTCATTTTCTAGATCCTTAACTTCCCTCGCTCATCTCATGATAAATATCAATACACTTTACCCTAGTCTTCCTTTCCAGTCTTTTGTTACTACCAATAACACAACTCAAGAGAGCTCGATATTCAGATAAGTCTCTTCCTCTTCTTTTAAGCTTTCTGTCACAAGGATGTGTGCCACTTTATTCGTTTGTTTTGGAACATGTTTGAATCTACACAAGACAAAATTACATTTAAGAAATCTTGCGTTGAAGATATATCTGCTAATCTCAGATCCATCATCCATGTCATTTTGCAGCTTTCCGTATTACTGTAAACGTTTCTCCCTCAACT
Organism: Gossypium hirsutum; assembly: GCF_007990345.1. Taxonomy (NCBI): domain Eukaryota; kingdom Viridiplantae; phylum Streptophyta; class Magnoliopsida; order Malvales; family Malvaceae; genus Gossypium; species Gossypium hirsutum. The sequence continues at coordinate 46,735,325 of NC_053449.1, read as the reverse complement.
TCGACTCTTAGGTAACCAGCGCTTCAGCCTTAAACTGTATCACTTAGAAGCATGCAAAAGCTTCTGCTACAAAGGCATTCGGTATGTGTTTATTTTCATAGGTTTTTATTTAAGAACTTGACCTTCTTCGTTTCTAATAACGATTTCTGAACAAGATTTCATGTTTTGTTGTTGGTAGGTCGCGTCGAAGTTTATCTTAACATGTATATTCTCTGGAGGTCTCCAACGTTTAGGTCATATTCTCCGAATTGGTACCTTCTATTTTACTCCTTCAAGTTCTGCCAAATAATTTTCAATAAACTTTTGCATATCCTCCCCTGTTTGTTCTTTCCCTTCATGAAACAATTTATTCCTCGACGTCTCAATTTCCCAAATAGAGCATGCAATTGTTCTGTATTTTTTAATTGGATTACTATAAAGTAGAGACTGTATCCATTCTTTGTAATTTTTCTAGTTCTGCTCTTATGACCACTCAACCTATAACTTTGACCATATTTTTGTTGTAGTAAGGCAATCCCTAAATATATGTTCCAGGCTCTTAATATCATACCTATATTTTGGACAGTTTATCGAGCTCACCAATCTACATTGAAATAGATTGAGTAGGGTTGGTAAAAAAAATTGTAATGATTTCAATACCATTATTTTTATTTTTAAGGGAAGATCCAATAGCCATAATTTCTTGTAAATTGGTCTGTAATTATTTTGTTCTAGCTGTAAATTTGTATTGCCACTTTGTAACAATATTTTGTAACCACTACAAACTGGATAATCTCCTGAAGCCTTTCCTCGCCAAACCAGCCTGTCCATTTGTTGATCAACTAGAAGGGGATGCACAAAATTCTCTCCACATCTTGTGCACATAATGTGTTTTTAATTAAATCCTCATTCCAACAATTTGAAAATTGGACAATTAAATCATAAACCTTTTGAACATGTTGAACTATTACTGATATTTGTACTTTATGATTCATAGAACCGAGTATCCATGCATCATTCCATATTGATATTTGATCCCCCGAGTCAACCCGCCAACATACTCCTTTCTCAAAAAGTCCCCTCAACGCCCAAATACTTTTCCAAGTATACGATGGTAAATTTCCTAACTATGCCTTAATGAAATTTGTTTGTGGATAATATTTAGCTTTTAGCGATTTTGCTAACAACGAATTAGGATAACAAAGTAATCGTCATTTATGTTTTGTTAAAAGAGCTATATTAAACTTGGATAGACTTTGAAAACCCATTCCCCTATCCTCTTTTAAAAAACCCAATTTTCTCCACTCGCACCAATGAATCCCCCTCTTATTATGACTCTTCTGCTACCAAAATCTCCCCATAATATTTTCCAATTCCACACAGAAAGACTTTAGTAACAAAAAACACGCCATAGAATAAGTAAGGATTGCTTGTAAAACTGATTTAATAAATACTTCCTTACCACCATGCGAGATATGTTTTATGCTCCAACCATTAATTTTGCTAATTATACGAGCCTTCAAAATTTGAAAATTCCTCTTCTTATCTCTCCCCACCATATTAGGTAGCCCCAAATATTTTTCTAGATTACTGGAAGTCATTACTTCAAGAATATTAGCCAGTTGTTCTCGCTTTTGTTTTGGAACATTTGTACTAAAATAGGCAATTGATTTCTCAAAATTGATACACTGCGCCGAACATATTTCATATTCACGCAAAATGGCTTTTAAATTTTGAGCTCCCCTTTCAGTAGCGTCTCCGAATAGGATGCAATCATCTGCAAATAGAAGATGGGTAAGAACCAGACCTTTTTGACACACTGTTGCACCTTTAATGGTACCTTCTCGCAATGCAAGCCTCATTAAGGATGAAATTCCTTCACTACTAATCAAGAACAAATAAGGACTCAGAGGGTCTCCTTGTTGCAAACCCCTCATAGGTTTAAACTACTCTCCCCTCTCACCATTAAGACAAACCGAATAGTTAACCGAGCCAATACATCGTGAGATTCAATCAACAAAAGAATTCGTAAAACCCATCTCTAACTTAGCTTTTTCCAAAAAAATTGCACTCCTCTCTATCATATGCTTTACTCATATCAAGCTTTAGTGCCAAGCTTCCATGTTGACCCGACCTTCTCTGTTTGAGAATGTGCATCAGTTCATATGCAAGAAGAATATTATCAGTAATAAGTCTTCCAGGGACAAACACACTATGGGCTTCATCAATACAAATATTATAACTTTTTGAACTCGATTCGCTATCACCTTTGATATTATTTTATAAATAAATGTACACAAACTAATAGGATGAAATTTTTTTAGTTTTGTTGAATGGACCACCTCTGGTAAAAGAACTATATTTGTCAAGTTAGCCTCTTCAAGTGGGCCCCATTTGTTCAAAATATCTAAACAAAAAACCCCAACCTTATGTCCCACAATATGCTAATACTTTTGAAAGAACAATGCCGGGAAACCATCACATCCAAAAGCCTTTGTTGGCTTATGCTCTTTAACGCAAAAACAATTTCTTCTGTAGTATAATCCATAGTCAACCCCGTATTCATGCTATCCGTAATGCTTTTTTAAATTCCAAAAAGGATATAATCAAGAATACCTACACCTCTTAAAGAGAAAATATTTTCAAAATACCTTTTGGTCACTTCTGCCATCTCTTTTTGATCCATAGTTGTTTGACCATGTTTGTTCTCCAATTCTTCAACTTAATTCATCATTCTCCTTTTTGGGGTAAAATTATGAAAAAATTTTGTGTTTCTATCCCCCATCTTCAACTAGTTTGCCCTACCCCTTTGCTCATGTATCTTTCTTTCTTTTCAATTTCCCAATTTAATTGTATCTTTGTATCAATCAATTTTGCCAGATTTTCATCCGTTCTTCCTAACGCATCAAGTTCTTCAATCCTTGCAAGCAACCTCCTTAAAAGATCTTTTCTTAGCTTTTTAATTCCCATTGTCCATCATTGTAAACATTTTCCCAAACTTGCTAATTGCACCTTAATACTCCCCTACTTTGCTTCCATAGTTGTTTCACTTCCTTTTCACAAGATTCTTCTATAGCCCACCACGCTTTAAGTCTAAACCTTGTCCTTTTTAAATTTACCCCTTCAGGATTGGTTTTAAAAAGTAAAAGGCAATGATCCGAAAAAGAATGTGGCAAGTGTCTACTTGTATATTTTGGGAACAAATTAATACATTCCATATTTTCCACTCATCTATCAAAACACTCTTTAATATTTGTTTCAGGAAGATTTTCCTTTTCCCATGCAAACCAGCGACTCGTAAACCCAATATCCTTAAGGTGACAATCTTCTAGCACTACCCTAAATTCCTCCATGCGTCCTTCTTTCCTTGGCAAACCTCCTTATTTTTCAAAAGAATAAAGAATCTCGTTCAAATCCCCACAAACTAGCCATGGTTCAATCTTCTCTCTTCTTAACCTTTTTAAAAGATCCTATACTCCCTTCCTTCCTCGAGCTTTTGGAGCCCCATAGAATCCTGTCAACCTCCACTTTGGCAAACCTCCACTTTCTTCAATATTAACATCAATGTGATTGATAGAATAACTCTTTAAACTAACCAATAGATCCCCCTTCCACCCAAGACTTAGCCCGCCATGCATACCTACAACCGGTACATCAATACCATTATAAAAACCACATTATCGTCGCACTCTATCCATTCAACTTCCATCTAACTTTGCCTCCATAAGAAAGACAACTTGAGGATTATGTTGCTTCAGCAAATGTCGAAGCCTCCTAACGCCCCATGGACTCCCCAACCCATGGATATTCCAACTTAATATTTGCATTGCGTCTGATCGGCTTGCCTACTGGCAGCCGTCGATATTTGTTTTTTGTAAATTACCTCATGTTTTTTCTTCACTTTAGCTAATAGAGTGTTTATAGAAATATATGGTATTTTTTTATCTGGCCTTGGTCTTTTTTTTCTTTCGCCGTTAATTAATGGTAGCTCTTCACTATCTTCATCCATATCTACCTTCCCCATTCCTTCACTACTTACCTCCTCTTTGTCATGAATCCCCATTCCTTCCAGATTAAACCCCAAAGTATAATTAAAAGTTAGATTTTGTCGTAGATCAAAACTTGCAATCCCCCTCCCACTTTTACCAGCGGTTTGAGTTCCTACAGTTTCCCCACGAATACCTTCACTATTATTTTCCCTCAACCATAAACTTGGAGTAGTCATCGCTCTTATTGATTGAGTCTTTAGAGACAAATTCCACCCATACTCCACTTCTTGCATTCCAATATCAATTCTCTTTTGACAGAATTTATCTCCATGCCCTAAACAATCACATAAAAAACAAAATAAATATAATTTTTCATATCTGAATTTCACATAAACAAAGCTTGATTGTGTTTACATGACTTTTTTTCCTTCTCTTTAACGGTTTTCACACATCTAATTGAACCCTAATTCACATAAAATTTTTATAACTCTGATTTGATTGCTTTGTATCATATTTTAGAAACTTACCAACAAAGTTCCCAAGTTACCTTGCCAGTTCCTCGAAGTAAAACCCTGGCACAAGATCATGCATTTGTACCCAAAATTCAACAAACACCAAAGGTACAAAATTTGGGTCTTCTCCCTTCCTCAATCGATGTAACACAAGAAGATGATTATTAAAAGTCCACGGTGAACCCCATAAAACACGATCCATATCAACTTCATGGAAGAACTAAAACAAATAGCGTTTTTCCCCTAATTTTGAAATTTGAATTCATTCCAACGGGTGCCATAAGTTAGTCATAGTATTCCTCATGGCTGAAAAGTGTACCACGCTTGCTGTAAGATAGCACCCTACCAAACATATATCATACACTGATTTCTTTAAAATAGATTCCACCCCAAATTGCAAGGCTTCTTCTTCTTCTTCTTCGAGGCTTAAATCTGTCAACTCTTTTTCCATTGTAAAACCCTGTTTTTCGTCCATATTTTCCTTCAATCTCTGCCTTCAATTTAAAAAAATAGACAACTAAACCGACTCTTCAAAATCAATAAAAAATCTTTAGAATTCTTTTTAGAAAGATGAAAAATTCTTGTCGGTGCTAAACCAAACCCTAACCGCAAACTTTTGTTTTTTCCGTGCTACAAACTTTGGCCAATTTAAATTTTATACTAATATAATATAATAAATATTGTTTTAATTATGTTTTTTATAAAAATTAATAGGTGTCGTTATAACTAAATTATATATAAGCCAATTACCTAGGCATTTAAGGAATGTGTATACATGTCCCTTTGGAACTTTAGAAAAAAAACACTATTAAAGGATTATGTCAGCCTTTGTTGAGAATTTAATTAAATTCAGAGTTAGAATGCATATATTTGAAAATATTTACATATTAAAATTTCTTTTAAAATAAAATAAAAGAAAAATGAAAGATTTTAGAATATTTTCAATTTGTAATTTAGTATTTGAATTATACATATTTTTAAATTTGATATTTAAGTTTTTTATCCTCAATTTGATACCTATGGAACTATTCCATCAATTAATTTATCTCAAGCAATTATAAAAAATTATGTGACAATAATAGATTACTTCACGACAATCACGTCTGAACATTTAAAATAAATAAATAAATAAAATCCATATCATTTTTATAATTGCATATATAATATTCCATGTAAAAGTAACATTAAATAGCTAGTAAGATTTAACTAAGAAAAAAATGAAAACTCTCTCTTCAACATTATCAAACTTTCTTGGGAGCCAAACATCCTTGCTTCGTTTTTTTTTTACCCAATCTTCATATTTTCGTGAAATTTTCATAAAATCTGAAAGTCAAAAGGACAAAACGCACATGTGTATTCATTCAATTCTCTACTTAAAAAAAAAACATAAAATGTAAATAATAATTAACTAAGAAAAAAATTTTAAACCATTCTATTCAAAATAATCAAACTTTATTGGAAGCCGAACACCCTTTCTTCATCATTTTGTCTACTCTTCATCCTATTTATCAACTTAGCCTCCATTCTTCATGCATTCAAGCTCATAGGTTTCGGCCTTCCTTCCCCTTTCTTTTTCATTTTCCTTTCAACCCCCACATCGCCTTTCTATATTTTCTTTTTCCTTTTTAGGTGTGAATTTAGCAATTACTTCTACCATTACCAAAACCTATTCTGAGATTTGTTGGATTTGATAAACTTGTATGTATATAAGATGCAATAAAGAAGAGATAAAAGTACAAATACAAGATGGAAAATTTATGCATATAAAAGGAGAGGGATGAACAATAAGTGTTTCCCAAAAATATGATTGAATAAACCAGAGAACAAAGCAAACATGAAAAAAATGAGAAGAAAAATAATGTACGCACGTGTAAATGAAAAAAAGTTGTTTTTTAAATATTACTCTTCCACGTGTCCGTAGCTGCCACTAACAGCTTAAGTAAATTAATGGACGAGATTCTTCCATAAATACCACATTCAGATATAGTTATATATATTAATTTCAATAAATTGGTTTTTTTTTAATTTTGTAATTTTTTTCAAAAATTTGGAAAGTTTTATCAGTTTTTAAATAATATTTTGAATTTTAAAGATTATAAATTTTATATTTTAAAATTTTTATAATTCTTTAGGTTTTTTTAATATTATATAATTTTTACGATTGTATTTGATAAGTGACCAATCTATTTATTTTTAAAATTAAGAGGACTCAATATATTTACATCAAGTTAAGAAAAAGAAAAAAGGAAACCAAGCCTCTAAACCTCTAAACTAGATTGCTTTTTGAAAATTCCGTTCGATTCCAACTCTAATAATTCGATTATTATTTATTTTACTTTTTAATCGAGATTTCTAAGGTTTGGCAGTGCAATGGTGATGCCATCCATGTCTGAATTTTGTTATTATACACGGAGTAAAGTAGCAAAAAGATATATATATATATATATATTGCGTTTACTGGTATAAAAACTTTGATATTCCGTTCCATGGATTCCAAGCGCAAAGTTACATCTACCCTTCATGTTTTCTGTATTTTTATTTCTTTAGCAAACTCCTTCAACTGAAAAACCAAAATTCATTTCAATTAAAGAATATTATTATACGAATGCTCTTATCTTTTAATATTGAAATTATATCGATCAAGTCCTTCTATCACTTAATCATGTACCATAATGTAAAATGAAAATTTTAAAGAAAAATAAAATGAAAGTGAATGATGAAGCTTCAAAGCTTTTTCAGAACCTTCAAATTCAAGACCTTCCTTACATGGAAATGGTATGTTGAGAGCTTCAAATAATAACATGTAGCTTAGTAGATTGATGAAGTTTGCTTTAAGAACAAAAAAAAAAAAAAGGAGCTCGTTTATTTTATATATGAATCATGGTTCTCACAATTTCAAGCTGATGGAAGAAATGATGTTAATAAATTGTGACCTCATTTGGACTCTATTCAATGATTCTCAAACTACCATACCAAATATCAGAGATTTTGAGCAGATTCAGACCTCATATAACGTATCACTGCTTTTGTAGGGCCTCTTGATCCAGTCATCAGCAGGATCACCTTGCAAAGATTACTTGCTCCTTCCAAGCCCCAACATCATATATACTTAAATGACTCATAGCCATGCTTTCTTTTCATATCTTAACGAGACTTTTATAAACTTATTTCTGTTTGTTATATATAGATATGGAATGAATGGTGAAGCATTGGAAGATAGTTCAGTCCGTCAAAGAGAAACGAGGAACACTACAAACATTATGGAAACAACAAATAGCATGAAATACAAACACAACTATGTAAGATTTCAGGAGCACCATTTTATCCCCTTAAGGAATCTTGTAAATTCAGAATATGTGTTTTGGAACGTGCAGTACTGTCTATTTATTCTAATTGCCTCTAGATTCACAACGCAATCTATATACACAAGTGTTCAAATTTATCAATCTTATAATGTATACTTTTTAAGCAATTAATAAAATTTGTTTGTAAATTTAAATATATAAGCTGTATTTTAAATATTAAAATCACTTCCAAACTCAAATGTATGATATCTATTTGATAAAAATTTCATAAATAATGTATATCTAATATAAGTATTACAAAAAATATATATTTACTGTTTGTAATTTAAGGTGAATTGTACACCCTGTATACCCCATATAAGTGAGGGTATCAAAACTAGTTACCCAAAAGCCAAAAGCACTTCATCTAGCTTTTTGGTTTGGTTTGAACGGAAATGTCAGTTTAAAGGCAAAAGTTGATTGTTTAGCATTGTTGTCAACAAGTAGTTTCGGACAGCCAAGAAAAAACAATGCTAAACGGGCCATGCTAGAACTTGCCATGAGTGTACCATTGCTCATCAGAAATTGTGACAGTCAAAATTTATCTCAATCAGCATCACCCTAGCTTCTAAAAAATTACTAAGTTGGCAGCATAGACTTTCAGTAGATTACTTGAATATCATTCTAGATCTCAATCCAATCCAAGCAAAAAAGGAGAAGAAATATACTTTAGAAATGAACATGATGAACTTTCTTTCCGATGTAGTGCAACAGCCAAATGAAAGAAACGCATTCACCATGTCGTAAATTCCTATCAGCAGCAGAGATATACAAGCATAAATTCAAAAGCAACTTGCAATAGGATGGAACAGACAACAATGAGTGACTAATGTAAACATACTACGCAGAATTTCTTCGCATATTTTGCACAATTGTAGAATCAGAATGGCTTTTCATACCCCTGGGATGGTGGTTGCTCCCATGCTGGCAAAAAGCCTGCAACAGATTATCAAAGGCTTCTCAGGGTAGAAAAATAAATAAGTTGAAAAGTATGAAAAAGAATTCACAGCATAGCCATATTTACTTAGAAGCTCGTATGCATAATATAACTTATTTTGACCAACAATAAGTATGAAACCAGTAGCAAGAGTTTTACGTTAAAATGCAATATGGAATAAAAAAAAGGGGAAAAAAGTCCAAAGGCCCAGAAATCAAGGAAAAGGTTTTTGGCCTGATGGAAAACCCGTGAGACCATAAAACTTATTCATAAAAGTTTACAGCTATCCCAGGATGTTCTTACTCTTAGAAAGCCTCCTATGGGAGGTAACTTTCCCCACCACACATCTTAGCACCTGATTTACATGAAATAGAAAAGAAAATCCAAAATTAGTATAACCCTTGGGTCATTGCAAAAGCCCGGTTCTTGAGAATTCATTTTTGCTCGGGTTATGGAGAGGAAGAAAAGTCACCAAAGGAGATACAATAAAGGGTTAGCTATTTATTTCTTTTCCAAATAAAACCTAGGAGGAAATAGGTTCAGAATTACTGAGTTAGTCGCTATATGGTCGATTTATCACTTGAACAAAATTTCCACATTTCTCTTAACCTTCTCCAAACACGAGATTCTAGCTTTTTCTCTTCTTGCATCCGTCCTACTTTTTCTTTATCAAGTTATTCTTTCGAATCTGTTCCATCCAGAACTGACAAGTAAACTATCTAGCATCTAGGCAACTTGCTTGCACATACAAGAAGTTTCATAATCCTTAGTGGGATAATAGTTCTTTCAAATCATAAAATGCAAATAGTTTTGTTACTTAATGCTTCCTTTAGCACATACCAGCCAGTTCTACAGGCACGCTCTTGGTAATTCCAGATGCTGAGCATATACATGTGTTTTCTGTTAGCAAACACCATTTGGTTTCTTTCAAAAGGAGTTCTCCAGGATCAACAAACTTGGGCTAATTTGGTGACATATACTAATCTAATCCCTTTTAGCAAAAGCAGTATACGAAATGGTGGAAATTAAAGAAGAAATGAAAAGTAAATTCTCTGAAGTCCTCCAAAAAGAGCCTAAAAGAGAAAGCGGTTTCCTTGAATTTTCTTTCTTTCCTTTAGCAGCTTTTAAACATTTATCATGTTTCCGCAATATTCAATTGATGCATGAATGTACTGACAGATCACATGGGTCAACTGCAGACTAGAGCCATAAGAAAACAAACCAGAAAATTAAATAGGAGGCATACTTAATGGTATTTCCCCCAGGGACATATATATCGAGTCGTCATCGGCAAGAGTTCCCTGAAAAAAATGCAACATATTACTCATCAAGCAAATGCTTAACTTATTCAACTGAAATGCTTTAGTATAGCTGTTCTTTTAAAAAATACTAATACTAATAATCACCATCGCAATATCAATCTTTTAAGAAACTTAACTTCTAGGAAAACTCAAAATTTTCATTAATATTAAGGTCAGTTAGTATCGAGATGCCAGGTGTAAATAACATAAGGATTTGTACACAGAATGAACATCCTACCACAGCAATTAGTGTTGTACCTCTCCATTATGTAGGCCAATCTCATTCTGCAGAGGATTGATGTCCTCAGTCTGCAGACTGTTAATGCTTTCATTTTGTAGAGGGTGAGCATTTATATCATCAGGGGGGCAATTGGAAAAATTTTGGAGGAACTCTGTGATCATAAGCCCATCATATTGATCCGGTACATCAGTCATATCACCATTCATGCTCACAAACATTGGTTCACTCCTACACAATAAACAAGTCAAATTCAAGATGAAGATGGGGGACTAGAGGAATTAGTTGCTGCATAAGGCAATTTGCCCTTAGTATGAAGGGGACAAATAACAGAAAACCAAGTTGTGAAGATAATTTCATCAATACTTGTATGCCCGAGGGGCACATATGAGCAGAATTATGAATAAAGCGTACTGGTAAAAAAAACTTACTTCCTCTCCAAAGTATCAACAGCCTTGTCTTCTTGGGTGCAATCATTCTCTAGATCAATTAATTCAATCTCCTTGCAGTTACTTGTATGCCTATTACCACCACCAGAGTTGGAGTTACTCATTGACAAATCAATATCAATTGTTGCTGCTTCACTTTTGGTTTCTGAAGTGGAGGAGTACATAATAATTGGATCATTATGATGACTTTCATTTATATCAGACGCTTCCATCAGATTAAGGTCACATATCTTGAATGCATTTGGAAAAAGCTGTTTTTCTTGTACATAACTGACACTTGATTCACCATCTCCATCAGGAAAACTTGAAGTAGTAACCAAGCTGTCTTGGATCCCTTGTTCTACAATCACACCAACTTTCTCAGAAGGCGAAGCTGTCCCTTCTACTGAGCCTACTTTCTTATCATCAAAGTCAGAAAAGGGCAGGAACTCAGCCTTTGTAGTCACAGGCTGAAGCCATTCTCTTGGCTTTTTGGCTCCCTCCCTCAAATCACTCTGCTCCAAACCTCGTTTTTCACCTCTCTCTTCAATTACAACCATAGAGCAGGATCTTTGGAGTCCAGGCATCTCCTGAGCCAATTCCTCCTCAGTGTCATGCAATAGGACTCTATCTGGGAAAGACTGAGACCTTGTACACTTACCCTGCTCAACACCATACATGTGATCCAAGCCAAAAGAATGAACTGACAAGTCTTTCGAAAGTTCAGAATCAGGTTTCGAATCCTGAGTTTTATTTAATAGCAGATCACCAGAGGAACCTCCCAGGGAGTTGTCTTCAAGCAAGGCTTGAGGAACATTTGGAGTTTCAAAATCAGAAACACCTTCCTGCTCAATGGTTGAAACTGAGTCCGGTTTTAAGTTCTTCAATGTCAAGGAAGAACGTGTTTTAGTAGGCACCTTAGCAAATTTGCAGAGGGCCAGTAAATCTGCACCAGTCTTCCCCGAGACATCATCCGCTGTGGAAGAATGCTTGAAAGATGAATCCTTCAAGATACCCTCCTCTTCAGTTTCAACATTACCATTGCCGCCATCCTTCAGCTCTCCAGCCTCAGCTCTAAAACCCATTGATTCATCCGATCTCTTCTGGAGTTCTCCATCAGTTTCAGACTTTAGATCTTTCTCGGCACCAGAAGAACTTGCCTTTAAGCTCAATTCATTCTCTAGATTGTACTTAACATCAAAGTTATCTAATTCTTCACCTTTAGGAGCAAACTCGTTCGAAAAAGACTTCTGCAATCCATTACCAATATCTTTACCAGCCTGTGGCTCTTCTTGATGTCCAGAAACATTATCATCATCAATCTCCAAGTCAGGAGAACCCCGAATCCGATCAGACCATGACCCGCTTCCCCCATATTCTCGACCCCGGTAAGATCCCTCTTTCCTTCTTCCTTTAGAAAGATTTTTAGACCATGTGGAGTTATTATCATCAAGGTACTTCCTCCTGCCTGGACCCAAATCAGAATTAGCATTTCTCAGACGAGCAAGTGCCGATGTTCGGCCATCATAGGGAACGTGCAAGTTATCTCCCTCTTGTGACCTATAGTCTTGATAATCCCCCATATGCTTCTTCAACCTACCGTTCTGCCATTTAGCAGGTAGCACAGTTGGGGGCAATAACCCCTGAGAGACCAAATATTCCGCCGCAAGACGGCCAGCTTCCATAAATATGTCAGTGCCTTCGCGTGCTGGGGGCGGATGCGGTAGAAACGATTTCGGGTGGCTTTGACCACGCCCAAAACCTCGCTTGAAGTTGCGGTACTCTGAATTGTAAAACCCATGGCCTCTACCCGATGTTTCAGGGGATATCCGGGAGGCGGAAACCCCCATCGCCATAGAATTAGACCTATAGTCATTCCCAGCGGTTCTATGTCTAGCATGCATGTTTGAAGCAGACCAAGTATCTGCACAACGCAGTATCGAAAATGAAGGAAAACCCAAGAAATAAACAAGAGATAATATCTGGGTATTTACTCGATCACTTCCAATTTAGAGCTGAAGATGTAAAACAAAACAGAGACATATCGGGAGGTGAAATTAAGGGTAGAAGTAGCAATAAGTTGGGTATCCACGAAATGAAATATATGATTGATAGTGAAAAATCAAAATCAAACCTTCTTTTGTTTGTTTGTTTGTTTGGATTTTTTTATTGAATTTGGATGATGCGTGCTCGGATGAAGAAGAACATCATCTGCTTTTATTTTTAGGGTTCCAGATCCAACAAGGAAAAATGAAAATCCCTAATTACATTCATTTAATTTAACTACTATTTCATTTAATTATTAATAAAAATAAGAAAGCAGGATATTTTAGTTTTTGTTCATTTTTGCTTTTACCTTTGTTTGTATTGTAAATTTTCTAGGTTAAATTGTGCTATTAGTCCTTGTACTTTGCTAAAATTGTGTATTTTTTCCTTATAATTTAATTTAATCATTTTTAGTCCCTATATTTTTCAAACTTTAAATTTTCAGTTCTTATCAAATAAATAACTATTAAATTTATTAAGGTCTGTTATTTCTAAAATCTAATGCGCCAAACATATTATAATATATATATTGACATGTTAGTATATTACTTCTACATATCACTCACTAAAAATTCAGTTAATAAATCAAAGACTATCATTTATGTCAAGACTAAAATATCAAATTTTGAAAAATATAGGGATTTAAAATAATCTAATTAGAGTATAAGAACTAAATTTACAACTGTACGCATAATTCATGACTAGTAATTGAATTTAACCAAATGAATTTAATGCTACTATTTTGGTCAGGACTAAAATTTAAAATTTTAAAAAGTTACATGAATTAAAATTGGCCAATTCAAAAAATATAGAGATTAAAATTGATCAAATTAGAGTATAAAGACTAATTACATAACTTTCATAAAGTATAGGGACTAATAGCAAAGTTAAACTTTTTTAAAATAAAATCATGCTTTTGGTTTTGGTTTTGGTTTTGATTTCAGATTCGGTGTGTGCATGTCTTGTATTGTTGGTAGAGAATCACACGTCAGTGCTTGTGTATGGTTAGCACGCGCCTGGACCACAAAGAACTTACCAGTGAAGCCATGTAAAGTGATCGGTTTTGATAGGACAATGATTCTCACGATATGTTTTGTTTTGTTTTTTTAAAACCGCATTTTCTTCGAAATATTTTAGAAAAAAACTTTCTTCTTTATTTTTATCTAATATTTCCTTTTCCTTTGTAAAACGTTAAAAATTTTAATTTTGAATTTATTTTATTTAATTCAAATAAATAGTAAATAATTATAATTTATTTTCAATACAGTCGTACATTAATTTTGAGATAAATATATGATTTTATTTTTACTTAAAATAAATAAGTTAATAAAATAAAATAATTAATGTGCTTGTTAATCTAATAAATATCATTAAAAATTAAAATTAATAAAGAAATTGTATTTTAATTTCATCAGAGTATTTTATTTTAATAACTCAACCTGTCAATATAATTTTTTAATAATTTTATTTAATAATTTTTTATGTATATAACAAAGATTGTAATTTTATCTTCCTAGATCATGGGGAAGGTAAGAAAGCATAGAAAAGTGATATTCTAAATATTAATATCGATATATCTATACTATTATTTAAACTTCTAAAATTTCTAATTAAATTGGTGTCATAAGTTAATTGAGTATCAATTTAGATTAATTTATTTCTATATTAAATTATTATAATATTTTTATCTTTTCATGATTTTATATAATTTTTAAATAAAAGAACTAAATTTAACATATTTAATTCCTCAAAAAAAATTAACATATCCCATGATCAAATACATGTTGAATGGATTTATAAACAAGTTCTTTATCACTATACTAATAATAATTATTGGGTAAATTTTTTTAAAAAAATTGTTTACATAAAATGTTTTCACTCACTCACATTTTGTATTTTTACTATTTAAACTCCTGTTGAGTTAGTATCACAGGTTAACTAGATACCAACTACTAATTTACCCTTTTTATTAAACGAGTACTATTATTATTTTGTCTATATTATTATTTAAATACTTGATTAAGTTGGTGTTACGAGGTAATTGAATACCAACTCAATTGAGAAAAGACTAATTTACATCTTCTATTAAATGATTACCATTATTATTTTGATGATATTTTTGTCTTTTCATACTTTTATAAGATTTTTAAATAAAAAACTAAAATTAATATCAAACATGTGTTCATAATCAAGTTATTTACCAATGCACAAGAATAACTAGGGTAAACTACACAATTAGTCACTAAACTATGGGTAAGTTTTTGTTTTGGTCATTTAACTAAAAGAAGTTACAATTTGGTCATTGAACTATTCAAAAGTTTTCATTTAACTAATTAGGTTGTTAAAATTGATGTTATATGGCTTTCTCTATTTGCACTGCTTGTACTAATTGAAAGTTTTTTTTTCTCTTCTCATTTACAGTTCAGTTTCTTTTCATGAAAAAGCTTTGGACGTCACAAATCTGTGAACCAAAATTCAAACGTTTTTCTATGATCTCCGACACTAACCATCAGGTTGACTTGGATCTAAGGTATGTTCTTCTACTCATTGATGGGTAATAATCCATCATACTGATCATCAAATCGTCGCTTGGAGCTCACTGGTAGAACTTAAAAAAAAACTTAACAACCAATGACTTTAATAAAAAATTTTGAATAGTTCAGTGATTTAAATGAAAACTTTCGAATAGTTCATTGACCAAATTGTAACTTTTTTTAGTTAACTGGCTAAAACAAAAACCTACCCATATTTTAGTGACTAATGGTGTAGTTTACCCTAATTATTATTGAGTAAATCTAAAAAAATTTATTGTTTGCATAAAATGTTTTCTCTCACCCACATGCTGTATATAGATAATGTAATTGATTGAGTTGGGAGAAGGGATTGTATGACACTGTGATTTCACATCATCCCTATCTCTTTCCAATAGGAGAATGACAAATAAAATTTTTCCTCTTGATTTTCAGCTTTTTCCTCTTGAAAAAATTTAAATCCAACTAAAAATGCTAAAAATCAAAAGGAAAAATCTGATTTGTCGTTCTTCTATTGGAAAGGGATAAGAATGATGTGGAATTGCAGTTTCAAACAGTCATTTCTCTTGAGTTGGTGTCACAACTCAACTCGATATTTATCTTTTTTTATAATTAGATTTTAAAATATTGAATTTTCCTTTCACCAACATATAAACTTTTTGATGTGCTATAGAAAAATGGCAACACCATGATAACAATTGGAGTGCATTTATTATTCTTAATATAATGTATTGATCTATTTATTTTCTTTTTACTCACAATTTAAATTATTTTTTCCATTTTAATTTCACACATATTGCATGTGTTATTAATAGTTTTTTTTATACAATATTAGAGGTAGGGGATGGGGTAACACAGTTCAAACCCGTGCTAATCGAGTGTTTGACAAGAGCTTTAACCATTGCTCCATTCAAGTCAAGATGAGTTATTAATAATTTCTAATCTTATGTTTTATTATTTGTTGTATGTTAATTTTAAGCACATACCTATATTCTAAATGTGTAGTTTCTACATGCATATGCATGTGATAGAATTTTTAGTACTTATATTTAAGCATTTTTTATTAAATTGATGCCACTCTTAATTAGATCACCAACTTAATTATAAAATTACAAAAATTTCATTTATTTTAAATTATAATTAATATTATTGTTACGACACTTTTGTCTTTTCAAACTTTTATATTATCTTTAAATAAAATAATTAAAAAGTAAAAATTCAAGTGTTGGACATGTGTTCAATAATATAAAAATAAGAGTTCATTACCACTCCACCTATTATTAAATATTTAAAAATATATTTTTAATATAAAATATTTTCTCTCACTGTGACAAAATCTAATAGATATTTAAAATTTTAAAAGCATAAATAAAAAACAATACATAATCGAAAGAATTATAACCATAATTAAATATTTATAGCTTTTTTTAATTTATACATGTAAATGTGATTTTAAATTTTAATAAATTTGCATGTACTTATGCATTGATTAAAATAAATTAAAATCATCTAAACACATCAAAATTTTGTACAAAACAAAACACAAATTATATAATTTTCTTTTAAATATTTTTAGAGCTAGTTTTGAAGGTTATTTATTTATTTATTTATTTATCAATTTTAATGAGGAAAGTTATAGGGAAACATTATGGGTGGCACTAGGTAGTAGCCACTACCATCCATCCTTGCGACAGTGTAATTAGCTAATATATTGAATGATGTTGTAAATTAATTCATTTTAAATTGTTTTGCCCATTTTTATTTATTTGATTTTGTTTGATAAAATTCTATTATCGAATTAGTTGGATAGGTATTGAAGTAATAATAGGTGATTAGCATCATAATTAGTAGTAGCTCTTTGTAGGATTGATATTTTTTATACTATTTGTCACGATACATATATTTGTGTGTGCGATATTTGTCTTAGTGGAAAAATCAATTTGAAAACAGTGGAATAATGCACAATGGAATTTAAAAATTTTCTTTCTAAACCGACCAAATGTAATGTTTATGACAATAAACTTATTTACCATAATCATACTTGTGTTTTGTACAAGGCAAACTAAATCATTCATGGCTTTCAACCACTTAATCTTCTTCACTATCTTTAACCTCGGTTTGCTAGAGTATGAACTCTATCAGCAAATCAATGAAAACTTTATTGTGAAACTTTAAGGAGCTAGAAACCGAAAAATGAAATTCTTGTCAAATGATAGAATTTATTTGAAAAAATAACATTTATATATTTTGACAGAATATCAATTTATGCAAAAGTGTAAAGTGCGTTTTGACCTAGCCGTTAGTCTTTATTTATAGAGAAAATAAAAAATGTTCCATTTGAACAAATAGTAACTGAATAATAATATTTAAATAAGAAAATACAACTCTTATTAAGAGTATACCAAACGAGCGGTGGCAACCCTCTTCTAGGACTAGGGTTTGCCACCCCTTGCTATTAAATAAGGCTTGTTGGGCCTCATCATATATTGAGTCAACTATATGTGCTACCAACTCATATAAATTATCTAAGCCCAATAAATATAATTTTCTATGTCCCAAATATCATTTAATCTTTTAATTAATTAAAATAATTAACTAAACTAATTAAATTATTTTCTCAATCCAATTCTAATTCTATTAAAATTATAACAACTTTATCGTACTAGAATATATAAGGAAATCAATTTAATTAACTTGTTCTCATGAAACTAGGATGACTTTATTAATTTAATTCCTACTTCAAACTTCAATTATTTAATTTCATATTAAATAATAATTTACATATATAAATTAATTTCTGAGTCATTTATTCTTCATGGTGAGAAAACACATTCATTACAAATAATAATACGTGCAATCTATTTCTCTAGTTCATCGTTTCACATTATTCCATTTCACCAATTAAATGCAAACTATTAAGGTTATGCTAAGCTAGTGGTGAGACCAATTGAACATATATAATCGTGGCTCAAATAATTTGTAATTAAGTTCCGACTCTTAGTCTATTAATTACAACATTATTTAGTTATAAAGTCATTCCACTAAAGTATCATAACTGAACTCTACCCATTATATATCATTAAGAAAGTTAATTTATAAGTGTTCATCAAATGACCTTGCCATATGTGTGTTACCCTCATAGGATATCCTTAATTTTTTTGGGATAAATATGTTTTCTCAATATTTTCCTATTTTATCTCATGGTAACCATTACATCTTCATTCATGAAAATTTAGTTACTAACAAATAGTGTCACACCCGGTTTCTTTTAAGTTCAAAAATTTAGGAATAATTAAGGAGTTAAATTGAAAGAAGCCATAAACTGGTGGCCTCTACTGAAAATTTAGGAAAACTTAGTGACTGAACTGGACATGGTTAAAATGCAATGTTGCTTCGGTTGGTTTCAAACCAATTGGTTTCTTAGTGGGAGAAAAAAATGATTACCAATGGATTGTTTCTAAAGGGTTGAAAGCCACGAGTAAAGGGCTATAAATGGCAGGGAAATTACTTTTCAGGGAGAGTTCTTCTCGGTTATATTTCACTCTCTTATCTTTTTCATCTTTTTCATTGGTTGCTCCGAAGAAGAGATGGTTATGGAAAGCTCTACATGGAGCGATGATCGTGAGGATTTAGTCAAAAAAGTAGAGAATCTAAAAAGCTGGTAAAAGTCTAAGTCCTTCGGTGTGTGTATGTTTTAGAAAATAAGGTTAATGGTTTTCAAGACTACTTTAGGGGTTTTGCATATTTCAAGAAAATAGAGTTTTAAACTGAAAAATACTAAGTTTAACTCATGATTTTGGTTATACTACTTAGCTGCCAAGAGAATGGAAACTTTGGCATTCAAAAAAGCTAAGATGATAAGGTAAATAACTATCAAGTGAGTTTCTATACTCCACTTTTGGGAAGTTGTATGTTTGGCATGAAATTACATTGAGTCCATGATGGGTTCTATAATGATGTATAAATTTTGTTGCTTAAGAATGCTTGTTTGCATAAGATTGAATAGCTTTATGAGTATCCACCAGTATGTTGATGTTTATGAATTGCATGTAATGTCTGTTTATTTTTGTGGAATATGTAAGGGAATCATCAGCAAGCTAGAAGAAGTTAGGATGGGAAAAGGGTTATTTTGTTAGATACTGTCATACAGTACTGTTATGTGCAAACCATGATGTGCAAAGCTCCGGGCCTTGCGAAGGGGACACAACGGTGTTCGAGCATCAATGTTAGGAATGGCGAAATAGAGGAATGGGCGGAGGAATAGGGAAATTGGAATTTTGTTAAGATACAACCATACTGTGTTGCTGAGTGCAAATCGTGATATGCGAAGCTCCAAGCCTTATGGGGGGGACAGTTTGGTGTTCGAGCATCAAGGTGAAATAAGAATCAAGTCATTCGGGATGACACCGTGGCGATGATTATTAGGTTCCATATAGCAACACCACAACGGTGGTCAACAGGCTCTATGGGGCAACACTATAACGAACTGAAAGTCAATGGTGTCGAAAAGTGTAGTTTTGAGACTCCGTTTTCGTAAACCAAACCCATAAATATTTTTATTAAATATTTACGGAGTTATATTAGAGGCAAATTAAATTTTGGATAAGTAATTTTCATGAATTAGGAGTTATTTAGGGTGTAAAGAATAAATTACGTAAGTGCTAAAAGTTGAATTATAGATTAAAATTAATTAAAAGGACTAAAGTAGTAATTACCCCACTAATAAATATAAATGTGATGGACAGTGGTGGAGGATTACAATGCATTAAATGTTATAAATGTATAATTAATAATAATAATAATAATAATAATAGGTAATGGTAATAAACAACCAAAACCATTTCTTTCTTGAATTTTTACATGCAAAACCAAATTGAGAAAGAAAGAAAGGGTGAAACGCATTGCCATAAGGGTTTTAGGCATTCAAGCTTCAATTGGTTAGTCAATTTAGTCCATTTCTTTTATAATTTTTATGTTTTTTGGAATCCCAATACTTAGAACTAGTCGATCCATGTTATAATTTTTGGTATTGTTCAAGATTGATGAGGTTGCCAATGTTGAGTAGTTAAAGCATTAAGGGTTTATTTGATAGATTTTTAAGTTAGAAGTAGGAAATGACCAAATTATGGAGTTAATTGTTGATTTTGAGCGATAGGAACTAAATTATGAAAAAAAATTAAATTTAAGGGGTAGAATTGAAAATAGGGAGCTAAAATTATCTTAGAGTAAAATTAGTATAAAAATTTAAGGTTAAATGTAGAGATTTAATTAGTCTCGATTTAGGGACTAAATTGAAGATTAAGCAAAATGTAGTATAAAATTTGAAATTTAATAAAAATTGAGTTGTGTATTATTAATCTATTGTAATTATTTTATTCCGTAGCGAACGTCGTTCCAGAATCTTCGAGTAAGAAGGTTAAAGACAAGGTCGACGTCGAGTATCCCAAAATATACGGTTTGTGTTTCTATAATCCTAAATAAATTACAAATTATTGCATATTGAATTATTTGCATATGGTAAGTATGTAAGGTGAGAACTCTTGTATTTTGGGCTAAATTGAATCAATTGATTATTAGAATAAACTGATTATGAATACTAAGAATTGTGGTTGCTACCAACTTGAATATATGCTTAGATGTAATCATGTACATATATGAAATTGGATATTGGTTGTATTGAAAAGTGAACCCTATTAACTATTTCAGGCTAAGTCGGATATAGATGGCATGCCATAGGATAGGAAGAGTTTAGGAATTTCTTTGACTTCGAGTCGATGAGGCACTGGGTGTCAATTTGCTTCGATTTAACTGATGAGACACTAGGTGTCAATCTATTATAGCGCTGAGCACAGTTATTTCTTTGGATTTATCTGATGAGGCACTGGGTGCCAAATTGGTGTGTTGGTTGGATCCGTGTATCCGTCCGAGTCCGAGTCGTGTTAATAGGGGAAATTAAATGATAAAATTGATGTATTTAATATTGAATTGATAAGGATGAGAAATGGAAAATGAGATGTGAAATGTAATATGAAATCGTGAAATTGGATGTGAATATTGAATGAATTATGTGAAATGAATTCATGAATTGGACATAGAGATGAATCATGCCATTGCATGAGTTGAATTATCAAATTCCATATGAAATTCTATTGCCATGTGCTAGAATTTGTGAAAACTATTGGATGTGGACATGGAATGAATAAACTAGCATTGTTGACTTGATATATATAGTACATAAAATTACTAATTTGTATTTTTACATTTTAATCATTTATATCAAGTTTTAAATTTTTGGATTATAGAAATACCATTAAGTTATACTCAGCGTGTGGTGTTGTTTCCCATGTGCAAGTTAGGTACTTTTCAGTTTATTGTCGACTCAACATCCAACAACGATATTAGACTCAAGTGTGGTGATGTTTTATTTTGTAATGGCATGTACCTAGAAGGTCTTTTGGTTGATCTTGTTTTGTAAATGTGATGTTATTTTGAGTTCCATGTGTAATGGTATTTATGTGTTCATATGGTTGTGGTTAAATCTATGTTTTGGTATGTTAGTCAAGCTTAATATTTTGCATGTGATTAGCTTTAAGCTTGATAGCCTAAATAGCTAAAACATTAGTTCAATTATGGCAATTTAGTATGAATGAGAGTTTGGATGTTTGATGCCTTACTAATGTGTTTGCAGATATAAAATGTGGTACCAATAAGGATACATTGGTTAGGCACTTAAGATGGATGTTTAGGCATGTTTTAAGCATGTTTAATTGTGTTTTGAATAAGTTAAATGACTAGTAATTGGGTTGCTAGTGTCCAAGTAAGCATGATTTGGTAAACTTGAGTTTTAAGGTGCATTTAGGTACACACGGCTTGAGACACAGTCTGTCACATGGCCGTGTATCTTGTAAATTTTAGTGCAGGTTTCACATAGTCTGGTACACGACTTGTTACATGACCGTGTGACCCAAGCCAATGAGTAACACGAGCAAAGACACAGGCTGGGACACGGCCGTGTGTCTCAAGTCAGTGAGTTACACGGGTAGAGACACGGGCTGGGACATTATTATGTGTCCCAACTTCGAAATGCATACGACCTGAGGCATATCACACGATCTGGCCACACGGCCATGTAACCCTTATTTCTAAAATTTTTGAAAATTTCCCCAAACCCTTCTAAATTATTTCAAATTAGTCCTTGTTTGTTTTTTTATTATATTTAGGGTCTTATAAACTCGTATTAAGGGTTGTAAGAGTATTTTTACGCTAATATTAAATGAAGTGACGAACCTTAACTAGGTGAAATAGGTTATACTACTAATATCACTGAAAGTAGATAGCCAGAATATAGTCCAATACTCTGATGCTAATAATTGGAATAGTCTTGTTAGGTATCCAACTTCTAGCTTTCAAGATTGGATAAATATTGATAAGATTGTAAATAGTGGAAGGCCAAGTTTCGTATTGCATTGCATATCTCATCACTCAGTTGTTCAAAATAGTAATATGGAAAATATTAAATTAGCATACTCTGCTCTCTATATAATATGAATGTTAATAGTCAGCTTGCACCTTTGCTTATGTTGTAATTAAATGTTCTGATTGATTAGTAATGCCTATGACCCTAATCCGATGATGGAGATGGGTTAAAGGTGTTACAGACACTATGGCGACTGTTAGGCCCTATGGGACAACACCTCAAAAGAGGTCTAATGTGTAAGACCATAACTCGACTATGGCAATCAGTATAATCAGTCAGGACAGTAAACATAGGGTAGTTCGTGAGGACAATAAACATGGGGTAATCCGTTAGGACAGTAAACACGAAGAATACAATGTGTAAAACCATAGCTGAACTATGACAGCCAAAGGAGTCTTCGTAGTACATTAAACATGGGGTATATTGTTTAAGACCATCACTCAGCTATGGCAACATAGAGTGTCCACTGGGATAATAAACACGGGAATCCGCTAGGACATTAAACATGGAACCAGACGAGTAAGACCATAGTTCGACTATGGCAGCATGTGGAGTCCATCGGGAAATTAAACACATGGTAGTTAGTCGGGACCATAAGCATGTGTAGACAATTAGAATGGTAATCGTGGGAAATTTTGCAAACTAGGAAAAAGGGTTAGAAAGAAAATAAAATTATGGACACGCAATAGATAGCCAGCAGGTCGAAAGAATCTGCCAATGAATGGGAAACGTAATAGAAATGGGAAAAGGCTGCTAGAATAGAAGTCATGAAAGCCAGTAGGGTATGTGGGTGGTAACCCAACAAGAAACAGTCACGGGAGATGACGCACAGGTGGTGCCTAGTGTACAGGAAAACAAAATAAGGTTGAACCAAGGATCGTAGATAAGGATCCGCCATCAAGAACCTCCAAAAGATGCTCAAGGAACCTTGTATACTAATGGTTGATAAAAAGTAAGCCGATTAGTCCATAAAGAAATGAGGGGTTAGTTAGAACCCAATAAAAGATAGAGTTATCAAAAAGGTAAACATCGAGTAACAGATATGTTTGTTAAGACTATTCCTTTTTAAGGGAAAACTAGTGTGGAAGTATCAGCCAAATGGTTTGTTCCATAGAGAACCGACATATGAGAGGAATCATGAACTCGGACGGTCACCCAGATGACGATCTACTGGATAACGTAAGCCAAAGCAGTCCACAACAGACAAGTATGTTTCACCTCAAAAGTAAGATACTGCAATTAGGGCGAAATACAAGGAAGTAATCCAAACAACATTGCAACTTGATCATGGGGTGAAAATAGTAAAGATGAACCCATATAAGAATGCCAATATGCATGGACCTTTCTAGTGGGCCTTATAAGTAGATAGACCTTATGGGCAGAATATTAGTGTATGGTCTGAGATTAAGGCGTGTCCGCAAACCAGGATGAAATCAGAACAATTATGCATGGAAAGAGTTTAGATGAGAAAGAATATAGAAGGTAAATCGAGAAAAGAATGGTGGGAATCTATAAAGATGATAAATCAGCTGAAACCCACCATAGATAGTCAAAAAGGTCATAAGCCGACCAAGTAAAGATCATCCAATGATCACTCTGCCAATAAAAACAAGCAGACGTGGAATTGAAGTCCGATACCCTAGGTAAACTAGGGTTGTTAAAACATAACATGTAATATTGTGTTTGGTTCTTTTCAACTCGAAACCCCTTTAAGATGGGGTCTATTTTAGTGTAATGCAGTAAAGGAACTCACTAAGTTCTTTAAACTTGCCAAAGTACCGGCTTGTGTTTTGCAGGATTCGTAGGATAAGGAACTTAAGGAGGGGTTAATCCAGATTGTATTGGATATTAAATAGTTCCTTTAGAGTATGGATATGAGACCCTAAACTTTTACTTTAAATTTTTATCTTTGTTGTAAATGTTTTAAATAAATAAGTAATACAATCTGATTATTAATGGTGATATCTAAACTTGTACATCAACCCAGTTCAATTGTGACACTCCATATTCGGATTCAGCGGTAGGATCAAGTAGTGGTATTAGAGCATGATTTATGTAATCCTTTGGATGTAAGAATTGGAAGGAGTACCCATTATATGCATTACATTCGATCTGGCTAAGTCCATCGAGTCCTTGTTTAATTAAGTTATTATGTGACATGAGTGGATACCTTCGCATGAATTGACGAATGATGATGATAGTAGAAATAGACCATTCAAACAAGGATGTAAAAAAAGTATAATTAATTAAATACAGTAATTGAAATTACAAGTGTTGAAGAAAAGAAAATCTCATTAGAGAAAAAATACAAAATGGAATTAAATATTTTTTATTCGCCAAGTGGGTTGTCCCCTCAATGGTGTTTTCACTTCCTCTTGGCTAGTCCTTTGAAATGATGTAGAAATGACTATGCCTGAATTCTTGGAAACAAGATAATCGTCAAATCCCTTTTTTCCCCTGTGATAATCTCCTCCCTTGAACTAGAAGAATGGTGAGATTCGCATTGCAAGGATCTATAGTAGTGGATATACTTAACCGCGCACCTGAAGCCTAACAAGGAAGGCCCTTGTGTCAGGTTTGAATGGGTTTTAGACAGGAAAGATGATGAGGAAGGTATGCGTGGATGCCGGATTTAGTATCCGCTGGAGCTGGGTAACTCTCCATGTTGCAGCTGCACCTTTTTGTCAAGATGTAATTCCCACCCCTACCTTATTCGTAAGTCATCAAAGGCTTGAATTTAAATCTTCAAGATGGGGAGGTGAGTGATGCTGGCGTGGCTTCCCCATGACGTTACAGTAGGATTCCTAATGAGTGGAGCCAACGAAGGGAACAAAGAGGTTGAGGAAAATAACTTCCCCAATTTTTAAGGCAGATCATTGCCTTGTTCTAGGTTGACCAAAAACAAAAAATGCGTATAATCCTTTGTAATAAAATGTTCCCTCGAGGGGAAAAAAGTGGGCATTAGCGTTGCCTAGTTGAAAATTCCTTCGGTTCCTCCCTAGAACAGAAGTAAGGTAAGGAAAACAAATTCCTTGGGGCAACGAGGAACCTACCATAATGTAATTGATGGGTGTGACCCAATAGATTAAGAATTATCGCCTTGCATATGCCTTCTATTAAGGATTTAACCAGTGAACAGGTAAGGAAGGCAGAAAATAGAGGATTTATTTTTGAGATTTTAACGTTGGAGTAGTAGGGGAATTACACTCCAGAAATGTAGTTAGGGGAAGAAAAGAAAGATAGGAAGAAGAGAAGTGAGAGATATTAGGAAAGATGGTGTGATAGCCCGAAATAAGGCCTAATCGGAATAGTGGTTTTGTAACCACAAATCTGAAGTGAAATAGTTTAATTTTATAAATTTTTATTTATTACTAATTGAATGAAATATTGTGTGAAAATATGGATAGGAAATTTTAATGATTTAGTGCCTAATTGAATTTTTAAGACTAAATTGAGAAAAATGTAAAGTATGTCTAATTAGTGATTAAATGACTTAATTGAATTTTTGCATGAAATTGGAAGTGTTTATGTGGAAATTAGACCATTATGGACACAAAAGGGTAATTCTAGAAAAATATCTAAGTAATGGGTCAAGGGCATTTTTGTCAAAATTGAATAAAAGACAAAGTAATGAGAAAATAAATGTCCATCTTCTTCAAATTTGAAGAGTTGCTGCCGAAACTTTCATGTTCTATAGGCTAGGGTTCTAAGCTCAATTGTAAGTGATTTCTTGCCCCGTTTTTAAATAATTTCGTATTTTTATGCTTATTGAAGCTTGAATGTCATGTTTCTACCATTTAATTTAAATGAAATTAAAGTTTAAAAATTGAACCATTCATGATATAATTGTAAATTGATTAGTGATGTTAGATAATGAATGTTTGAAGTGTTAATTACAAGTTTTACTAGATGAATTTTGATGAAAATGTTGAAAAAAGGGCTAAATTGGGAAAGATGGTAAAGTGTGCATAAAGTTGTGATTTTGTGAAATTGATGGCTGTTATGAGCATGAAATATAATTTAGTGAAGTTTGAAATTTAAGAATTTAGTGAATTTTATTTTTACGAGCTTTGGGACAAAAGTGGAATTTTTGAAAAGTTGTGGGAAAAAATGTAAGTTTGCCAAAATATTGTGTATGAATTGTATTTGAATGGAATATTGATAAAATGCATTAAATTGTGTTAATATAGATCAAGAAAGAAGGAATAGTGAAAGTGATCGGGGAAAAGAGAAGGTTATCGACTAAATTACAAAAATAGTAGTTTTGCATCCGAGGTAAGTTATGTGTAAATAATAGCAATATATTTTTATAAATTGTGAATTTTATTTGATATGTGAATCAATATTGAATGTGGAAGGAAAATTGTTCATGAATTATTCAAGTGATAAAGTGTTGAAAATAAAGTGTTAAGTGTAAATTCCTGGTTGGACTTAGGAATAGAAGTGGATGCAAGTGACATGTCACTAGAGATCAGTGTTACAGTGTTACAGTGAGTCCCGGGTGCTGGGTGATCTAGCATGTGTTGCAGACACCTGACAGCTTGTGTGAGCAGGCCTGTGGACATTTCCAGTGTTATTGATCAGTGGTAGCTTCGGCTACATATCAGTGTGGCACTCATGTGCTAAATCTCTATGTATCTGTGTATATTCCGAGTGTTCAACTGGATTAATAATGAGTTAAAGTGATTATGAAATGAAGTGTGTATGCAGGTACGTTTAAAAGAATGAGCATATGTGATAAATGTTAAGTGTATAAGTGCATGTGCAAGTGAAATGGGTAAGATTATGCATGTGTAAGTGATTGAAATTGCTAAGAAATGTTTGACTAGTTATATGAGAGAAATGTCAATTATTAAATGAGTACTTATTGTTTACATTTAACTTACTAAGCTATTTGTAGCTTACGCATTTTCTCCTTTCCTTTGTTTTATAGTGATTTGAACTTGTTCGAATTGGGGATCGTCGGAGCTTGTATCACACTATCATAACCATCTCGGTATTATGTGTTTTCAAAATGTTTAAAACTATGACATGTATAGAGTCTTAATCATTTTGAGTATGTTCATATGATATGGCTAAGATTAGCTATTGAAATGGTTAGTAAATATTATATTTTGGTGTTATGTATGTTTAAATGGTAGCTAATACAAAGAAGCAGTTTCTTTGACAGCAGCAGTGACGTGAATGTGAAAAATCACCATAAATAGTAGAAATGGAATTATAGAGTGAATGATATATAAAATTAAATCTTATCAAGTCTATTTTTACATGAAATAAATGGTGTAGGCAAAGGAATTTTATATTTTGAGATATTTGAATTTTAGTGAGATCGGGTCAAAATGGTTTTTGAAGTCCCCTATTCTAACTTTAGAAAATTATTATAAATTATACAGAAATAATTATGGGTCATAATTTATATTTATAGATTCCTTAGCAAGTCTATTTTCAAAATAAACAAACGATAACATTATATAAATTTTGTACAATGAGATAATTGATTTTTAGTGCCAAGAGGTCAGAATTGTCAAGTAGTGAAATAGGGGATACTTTAATGAATAAAATGTACTAATTGGCTAAACCAAAAATTCTAAAAATTTTATGGTAAGAAGGTATATGAGTTTAGTTTAATGGAAAATTTACGGATTTAAATTTAGAGTTTTGTAACTTGAGATATAATTAAATTAGTGACAGTCGCGCAGGTGGATAGTTTTGTTGTGGATAGTGAATTTAATTTTAAAAGCAAATTTTTATACTTCAAATTGGTAAGTTAAGTTGGATGACATCTCGTACTCGATTCCGACGATGGTCTCGGGTAAGGGGTGTTACAGATGGTCAAGCAAAAGGTCGGTAGAGTTGTGAATTTCCCCTTTAGCGTTCTAGTTTATTTATAACCAAAGAGAGTGTGGGGAGTTATGGAAAAATTTAATGAATGGGAAGAAAATATTCAAGTCCATCAATGTAAGAAGGGAACCTATTGGCATTGGGAAAAGGAAGAATCCTTTAATATTTCCAAGGTGGGAATATTTGCCAATTGTTACCAATTATGGTGTAGCCCTCATGAAAGTAGAACTAATCATAGCACTGGTCAATAACAACCCTTTTTTAGTAGGGCTGAAGAGCCTTCGTTACCATTAGAGTATTTTAATACCCGTAAATGAGCTGGTATCTATATTTTGTTAAGTGTTGTGAGATTCACAAATTTGGCAGAGTTGGTAAAAGGTAAAAGTATGAAATGGGAACCAAGTTGAAAGCTCCGGTAGGAATAAAAGGTGATTACTCTAGTGAACCCTATGAGGGCAAAAATGGGGTAGAGTTTTTGAGTCTACCACTGAAGCTGAGTGTGAAAGAAAAATTCAAAGATGAAATTTTTTTAGGATGGGAGAGTTGTCACACCCGGTTTCCTTCAACTTCGAAGATTTAGGAATAATTAAGGGGTTAAATTGAAAAAAGCCATAAGCTGGCAGCCTCTACTGAAAATTCAAGAAAACTTAGTGCTGAATTGGACAAGGTTAAAATCTAATGCTGGTTCGGTTGGTTTAAAACTAGTTGGTTTCTTAGTGGGAGACAAAATGATTACCGACGAATGGTTTCTATAGGATTGAAAGTCACACATGAAGGACTACAAGTGGTTGGGAAATGACTTCCCAAGGAAAGTTATTCTTGATTATATTTCACTTTCCTCTCTTTTTCATCTTCTTCCTTGGTTGCTCCTAAGAAGAGATGGTTATGGAAAGCTCTACATAGAGTGGTGATCATGAGGATTTAGTTAGAAAAGTAGAGAATCCAGGAAGCTAGTAAGGTTTTAATTCTTTCGGTGTGCATAAGTTTTAGAAAACAAAGTTAAGGGTTTTTAGAACCATTTTAGGGGTTCTACATGTTTCTGGAAAACGAAGTTTTAAGCTGAAAAATACTGAGTCTAACTCAAGATTTTTGTTATACTGCTTAACTGCCAGGAGAATGGAAACCCTGGCGTTTGGAAAAGCTAAGCTAATAAGGCAAAGAAGTATCAGATGAGTTTCTATACTCCACTCTTGGAATGTTGAATGTTTGGCACCAAATTACATTGAGTCTAGGATGGGTTCTATGATGACGTATAAATTTTGTTGCTTGAAAATGCTTGTTTACATAAGGTTGAATAGGTTATGAGTATCCAACAGTGTGTCGATGTTTATGAATTGCATATAATGTCAGTTTATTTTTGTGGAATATGGAAGGGAATCATCAACGAGCTAGAAGAAGAAAGGATGGGGAAAAGGGTGATTTTGTTAGTTACCGCCATATAGTACTTCTATGTGCAAACTGAGATGTGCGAAGCTCCAAGCCTTGTGGAGGGGACACTGCGGTGTTTGAGCATCAAGGTTAGGAATGATGAAATGGGGGAATGGAAGAAGAAATAGGGAAATTGGAATTTCGTTAAGATACCACCATAAGGTGTTGTTGAGATCAATTCGTGATATGTGAAGCTCCGGGTCTTGTGGGGTGGATACTTCAATGTTTAAGCATCAAGATGAAATGAGAATCAGGTCCTTCAAGATGACACCGTGACAATGATTATTAGGTTCTATAGAACAACATTGCAATGACGGTAAGGTCCTACAGGGCGACACCTCAAAAGGGGTCTAACTTGTAAAGCCATAACTCGACTATGGCAATCAATATAGTTTTCCAGGAGTAAACTTAGGGATTACAATGTGTAAAACCATAGCTCGACTATGACAACAAAAGGAGTCTGTCATGACATTAAACATGGGGTATATTGTGTAAGACCATATCTTAGCTATAATAGCATAAAGAGATTGCCGAGATAGTAAACACGGAAAGTCCGTTAGGACATTAAACATGGAACCTGACAAGTAAGACCATAGTTCGAGTGTGGCAGCATGTGGATTCCACCGGGACATTAAACACGGGGTTGTCAGTCGGGACAATAAGCATGGGTGGAAAATTAGAATGGTAATCGCAAGAAATTTCGCAAACCAAGAAAAAAAGGTTTGAAGGAAAATGAAATTATGGACACGCAATAGGTAGCCAAGAGGTTGAAAGAATCTGGGAATGAATGGGAAACATAATGGGTGTGGGAAAAGGTTGCTAGAATAGTTGTCATGAAAGCCAATAGGGCATATGGGTGGTAACCCAACAAGAAACAATCATGGGAGATGATACACAAGTGTTGCCTAATGTGCAGGAAAATGAAATAAGGTTTAATCGAGGATCACAGATAAGGATCCACTATCAAGAATCTCCAGAGGGTGCTCAAGGAACCCTGTATGCTAGTAGTTGATCGAAAGCACGTCGGTTAGTCCATAAGGAAATAAGAGGTTAGTTGAGCCCAATAATAGAGAGAGTTATCAAAAAGGGAAACATTGAGTGACACATATGTCTGTCAAAACTATTCCTCTTTGAGGGAAAACTAGTGTTGAAAGTATCAGTCAATGGCTAGTTCCATAGGAAATTGACATGTGAGAGGAATCATGAACTTGGGCAGTCACCTAGATGACGGTCTATTGGGTAATGTAGGCCAAAGCAATCCACAACAGACAAGTATGTTTTACCTCAAAAGCAAGATACCGCGATTAGGGTGGAATACAAGGAAGTAATCCAAACAACATTGCAACCTAAAGGTGGGCTAGAAACAGTAAAGATGAACCCAGATAAGAACGCCAATACGCGTGGACCTTTCTAGTATGAGTTATGAGTAGATAGACCTCATGGGTAGAATATTAGTATATGCGCTAGAACTATGGGGTGTTCACAAACCAAAATGAAATCAAAACGGTTAAGCATGAAAAGAGTTTAGAGGAGAAAGAATACAAAGGGCAAATTAATAAACCAAGTGTTGGAATCCGCAATGATGATAAATCAGCAGGAACCTACCATAGGTAGTCAAAAAGGTTATAGGCCGACCAGGTAAAGATCACCCAATGATCACTCCACCAATAAAGACAAGCGGACATGGAACTGAAGTCCGACACCCCAGGCAAACCAGGGTCATAAAAATGTAACATGGAGTATTGTGTTTGGTTCTTTTCAATTTGAAACCCCTTCAAGATGGGGTCTATTTTAGTGTAATGTCGTAAAGGAACTCACTAAGTTTATTGAATTTACCAATGTGTTGGCCTGTGTTTTGTTGGATTTGTAGGATAAAAAACTCGATGAGGGACCAAGCCAGACCGTATTGGATCAAGGATCACTATCAGTAAAGTGTCATGCACATAGGAATAGGGCACCTTCATAGGCTTCGCCTCAGGTTTGAATGTATTGTATCTAAATAGTTCCTTTAGAGTCCGGAGATGAAACCATGAAATTTTACTTTAAATTATTATCTTTGTTATAAATGTTTTAAATAAATAGGTAATACAATCTGATTATAAATAGTGAGAGCTAAACTTGTACATCAACCTAGTTCAGTTGTGACACTCTATACCAGGATTCCGCAATCGGGTCGAGTAGCGGTGTTACAAGTAGTAATTCAATAATTTGTCTTAAGATAAATGACCCGTGGTCAAGTTACTTTCCATCTATCATGTAATGTCGATGAAAGGATATCATTTACCCTTTATTGGGTTATGAATTTCAGTATTGTAAGTGAAGATATGTCATGCAAAAGTTGTATACCAAGGTACTAGCTTTGCCTTTTTTACCAATTGAACATAGGCTATCAATACACCAAAGTATACAAGTCAGGCATGCATAGTCAGTCAATGCAACACCCTTAACCCGCTTCTGATGTCAGATTAGGGTCATGGAGCATTACTAACCAATCAGAACATTTAATTTCAACATAAGCAATTATGCAAGCTAACTATTATCGTTCATTACTATATAGAAATCAGGACACGCTTATTTAATATTCCCATTTCATTAACTTGAACAACTGAGAATGAGAACTGCTATGCAATACTAAACATGGTTTTACACAAACTACCCTCTTATCACTACTTTTCCCCTCTTGAAAGTTAGAAGTTGGGTTCGCATCAATACTATTCCAATTATTCGCATTAGTGCATTCGGTTATACTCTGCCTACTATCATTGATGATATTAGTAGAATGACCTACTTCACCTAATTTAGGTTCGCTACTTCATTTAAAATCAGAGTAAAAATACTCTTACAGCCCTTAAAACAAATTTACGGAACCTTAAAAATAGTCTAAAAACAAACAAGGGCTAAATTGAAACAATTCAGAAAGTTTAGGGAAAATTTTCAAAAACTTAGAAACAAGGGTCACATGGCCGTGTGACATGCCCCAGGCCATGTGGCTTTCGAAGTTGAGACACACGGGCATGTTCTAGCCTGTGTCTCTACCCGTGTAACTCTCTGACTTAGGTCACATGACCGTGTCGCAGGCCGTATGCCAGATCGTGTGAAACCTGCATTTAAATTAATAAGACACACGACCAGGTGGCTAGGCCGTGTGTGTCACACGGTCATGTGGCAGACCGTGTCTCAAGCCGTGTGTACCTAAATGTACAATTCGTGTTTACTTGGACACTAAGCAACCATTTACCAACCATCTAACCTATTCAAATCACCGTTAAATATGCTCAAAACATCCATCTTAAGTGCCTAACCAATGTACCCTCATTGGTACCACATTTTATATTTTCAAACACATTAATATAAGATATCAACCATTCAAACACTCATTCATACCGAATTATCAAAATCAAGCTAATATTCTAACTAATTAGGCTACCAAGTTTAAAGCTAAACATCAAGTTTGAGTAACATACCAAGATATAGCTTCAACCTCAACCATATGAACATATAAATACCATTACACTTGAGACTCAAAATATCATCACATTAACAAAACAAATAAACTAAAAGACCACTTAGGTACATGCCATAACAAAATAGAACATCACCAAACTTGAGTTCAAGATCGTTGTTGGATGCTGAGTCAACGATATACTGAAAAGTACCTAACCTACGCACGGAAAAAAAATCATGCGCTAAGTATAACTCAGTGGTATTTCTATAATCTGAACAATTAAAAACTTGATATAAATAATTAAGATGTAAAAATGCAAATAAGTAATGTTATATGATATATCATGTCAATAATACTAATATACTTATTCTTTGTTCACATCTTGCAAATCTTGCAAGTTCTAATACATGAGAATAGCATTTCATAGGGCATTTAATAAATCAATTCATAGAATGGCATAGTTCATCTCCATTTCCAATTCATAAATTCATTGCTCATAATTCATCAATATTCACAACAAAATCTACCATTTCATATTCCATTTCACATCTCATTTCCATTTCTCATCCTTAGTCATTTCAATATCAAACACATCTATTTGTATAATTTATTTTCCATATTAACATGACTCAGACTCAGACGGATACACGGATCCAACCAACACACCAGTTTGGCACCCAGTTCCTCATCGGATAGATCCGAAGTAAATAATTGCGCTCAACGCTATAAGAAGTTGACACCTAGTGTCTCATCGGTTAAACCAAAGCAAATTGGCACCCAGTGCCTCATCGACTCAAAGTCGAAGTAATCCTTGTACTCTTCCCATCCTATGACATGCCATCTATATCTGACTTATCCCGAAACAATTAATAGGGTTTCATTTTACTTTTCAATACAATCAATGTCTCAATTTCATATATTTACATTATCACATATAAGCATATATTCAATTTAATAGCAACCACATTTTCTCAATATATACATATTCAATTCAACAGTCATAAAAATACCACATTTCTCGAAATTCATAATTGGATCATTTCAATCATCATTAAATTCAATTTAATCCAAATGTACAAGAGTTCTCACTTCAAATACTTACCATACACAATCAATTCAATATGCAATAATTCATAATTTAGTTTGGATTATAGAAACACAAATTGTATATTTCGAGCTACTAGATGTCAACCTTGTCTTTCCCCTTCTTACTCAAGGATTATCATTAAATTCAAGTCAATCCAAATGTACAAGAGTTCTCACCTCAAATACTTACCATACACAATCAATTCAATATGCAATAATTCATAATTTAGTTTGGATTATAGAAACACAAACCATATATTTCGAGCTACTCGACGTCAACCTTGTCTTTCCCCTTCTTACTCGAGGATTTCGGAATGACATTCACTATGGAATAAAATAATTAAAATAGATTAATAATACACAACTCAATTCTCATTAAATTTCAAATTTAATACTACTTTTGCTTAATCCTTAATTTAAGCCCTAAACTGAGACTAATTTAATCTCCACATCTAACCTCAAAATTTTATACTAGTTCCACTCTAACCTAAATATAGCTCCAAATTTTCAATTCCACCCCTTAATTTTGAATTTTTCATAATTTGGTCCCTATTGCTCAAAATCAATAATTAGCCCCATAATTTAGTCCTTTTTCACTTCTAACTTAAAAATCTATCAATTTAATCCCTAAAAATCACTAATCAACAATGGTAACATCTTCAATCTTAAACCATACTAAAAATTATAACATGGGTTGACTAGCTCTAAGTACTGAGATTCCAAAAACGTAAAAGTTTTAAGAAAAGAGACTAAATTGACTAACCAATTTAAACTTGAAACCTCAAAATTTCTATAGCGGTCTGTGACCTCTTCTCCCCCTTAAGCTTCGAAAGTTTGCATGAAAAAGAAAATGAAAGTTTTCTCATTCTTTCCACTAAATTACATCATTTCTTTCGTTTTGTTTTCATTATCATTATTATATCTTATATTTTATAAGATATAATTAATAGTTTTCATTAATAAATTTTTACAACCAACCCACCACCGTCCATCAACATTTAATTAGTGGTGTAATTACCACTTTAGTCCTTTTAATTAATTTCAATCTACAATTCAACTTTTAGCACTTACGCGATTTAGTCTCTGTACCATGATAACTCCTAATTCTTGAAAATTACTTATCCAAAATTTAATTAGTCTCTATTATAGCACCGTAAATATCATCAATATTTTATAAAAATATTTACGAGCCTGATTTACAAAAATAGAGTCTCAAAACTACACTTTTTGTCACCCCTAACTATCGGGTCGTTACAGTCAATTACTCAGGACTGAGATAAGTTACACTATGAACGTCGTAAGTGAATAATTCATAAACAGATTTAGGATTCATTCTACTTGGGTCTTATTTGACGTATTGTCAATCCAGTCAGTCACATTTATGTCTTTATCTTATGGGAGTCGTCCGCTTCGATGCCCAAGACAAAGTATCTTCCTAATTGTACTTGATAGATGATATATTAATGTTTTAATTGACTTGCTCAATTTTGATTAGACTACTGACATGTTTAGATTATCTACTAATATAAGCGGTCTTCTTGCACTACAATTAGACCACGAATTGTTGCTTAATATTAGTTTAACGTTAGATAATCAGTAAGCCAATAATTGCTTTTATATTGCTTTGTTTGTAAAAACCATTGTGAACAATATACAAAGACAATAATGATAATGATGAGTTTTGTTAAACCAACTAATTTGCATTCCTACCAACTAATTTGCATTCCTATACGATACACGGATTTAATGTGTGTTACAATTACGAGATAATAATATAGAAATTTATACTAATATTAAATTATTATATAATATAAAGAAGAAATTAATTTTTAACATAAAATAAATATCTAAAAAATATATCATATTATTGTTTTTTATTATGATTTGTAGTTGATGTCAAACGTTCAAAATAATTCATAAAAACATATAATTTAAAATAATAATAACAAAATGTGGTGACATTTATTTTCATCTTTGAAACAGTTTTATTTATATCAAAATAAAAAACAGTATACAATTATTAATTTAGAAACCTTTAAATTAAATTAATGAAAATATTAATAGTTGCATGTCTAGATATTTTTCTGTAATATATGTCGTAAAAAAATATTTTTACGTAACTAGCTTTCCAAGTATTAAAATGGAATAGATTCAAAACGAGAATGTAACAAAATTTTTTATACAATTAAAGTGGAATGGAATTGAAATTTCATATATTTATTTACTATTTGGTAATACTCTCAAGTAATTTAGGTGTCTTTTATATGTCCTTGTCGATTTTTAGTTTGATCGTCAATAAATTGCTTTTATTAGTTAAATGTCATTTTTTAGACTTAAATTGGCCAATCGTGCCATGGGAACCTAAAAACATGGTTGAGTGATGTAATGAGTCAATAATGGCCTGAACTTGAAGAAATCACCATTCAGAAGAGCGGTATCGCGATACTGAGGCATGGAAGTCGTGATACCCTTGACAGTTTTGAAGTGAGGAAAATTGAGGTCAATTCTAGTGATATCGCGATACTAGAGCTTGGATATCGCGATACCGAAACCCCTAAGAGTCCCAAGTTCAAGACCGTTTTGGGTATCGCGATACCGCTACCTGACGGGTGAAAAATTGTAGAGGCAATTTTGTGTCCAAACAAGCTTAAGTCTTTTTTTGCATTTAAGGGCATAATGGTCAATGTTAGGTTAAATGTTAGTAGACTATAAATACTACTTTATAAGCTTTTGATTTAAGATTTTGTGGGTTGAACATTTTCTCTTCTTTTTTCTTTTTTTTTGTTGTAGTATTTTTATTTCTTCATTTTTGCTGGGACATTGTGGATGGAGATGTATTAAACGTTCATGCTCCATTGGATGTTTATCTATTAATGAGTATTTTCTCAACCCTTATCTTTTTTATTTTATTCCTACTATGTGTTTGTTAAAATGCTTGTGGAATTTAAGTTTAATCATGTGATGAATTATTTTATTGGTTGATTGATGAGTGGGTTACTTAACTAAGTTATTATCTATGTCTTGATTGGTTATTTGTTTAAGTGTATCAAAATTCATATTACACTAGAATTGACACCTGTAGTGGAAGATTTAGATAGACAAGATTGAGAAGAGACTCTATCATGTAGGACTTTGATACACTTGTGCCGAATAGTGAGACCATTGGGAGTGGCCTCGATCATTTTCAATTTAACGTTGTTAAGGGTATCACAACTTTCAAGCTTCGATATAGTGATACCTCCTTCTAGGCGATGTTTTCATTCTCATTCGAGCTTTCAATGACTCTCTACAACACTCAACCAATCATTAGGTCCTCGATCGCGCATCGCCATTTCAGGGCTC
Organism: Gossypium hirsutum; assembly: GCF_007990345.1. Classification (NCBI taxonomy): domain Eukaryota; kingdom Viridiplantae; phylum Streptophyta; class Magnoliopsida; order Malvales; family Malvaceae; genus Gossypium; species Gossypium hirsutum. The sequence continues at coordinate 46,697,401 of NC_053449.1, read as the reverse complement.
AAAAGTAATCGAAAACACACTAACTCACTTATTAAAGCTAAGAATGGAAATTAAGTAAAAACATTTCAAAAACATATAAATTACTCGAAAACAACCTCGTTAAGCTACTAGGGAGCCTAATTTGACATGTCAAATTATAACAGAACAATGCTTGAATTCAAAATGACATTTACCAATTCAAGGTTCCAAAATGACCATTTACATTACAAAATTGACTCAACCTTAGGTACATGTCATATATCAAAACATAAAGGAACTATACAAACATTACTAAGTTGAGAGTTGTGGTTTGGATGCTGGATCACTCCTCAAACTTTAGAAATCTACTATTACCTCGGCACGAAAAAAACAAATTGTACGCTGAGCGATAAAACTCAGTGGTACTTTCATGATTCAATTCAAATAACAATAGCATTAACATGAACTAATACAATCAATACATGATTTAGTCACAACCATTTCAATTCACTTTCTCATGTCTCATATACCAAATTCATACACTATCTCAATTGGGACACAATATAAACATGTCATGCCACCCTTTCTAATAACAAGAGTAAATTCATTTTCATTTCAATTCTTATCGTATATTTATAGCGTTATCTTAATTCCTTATTGAATCTATTGATTCGTTTCATTTCCACATTGACCATCATGCTTGTATAAACCTATTCGTATGATCTTTCACATATTTTCATTTTTTCACATTTCGTATCATATATATATAGTATACAATTTCAATAACATTTCATATCAATAATCGTTTAGCCAATTTATGTTTTATAACCCTTATTAACTAGACACGTACTCAAGATGGATACACAGATCTATTAACTTTGTCATCCTAGGTTGCCCAAGCAACGATAACTATTAGAACTATTGTTACACCCTCAACTCGACCCAATTTTCCAGGTCTGGATCTTGGGTGTTTTTACACAATTCTCTTAACAAAATTTCTAAACAACCTTATTATATTTTTGCCTCAATACATTTTCCTTTATGTTTGTCATAATTCATTATTAAAGAAATAAGGAAGTATTTTTAAACATCATTCATCATATCTATAAAAATTTATTACAATACATAAATTTAATAAAATAGACGCATATGGCATAATCCTACAATACGTCACTTGTCCAAACAGGTCCATTGTATGCATAGCTTTCCCCATTTACCGCTTCTCTAACGTACTCTTATCTTGTCCCTCTCTGCGAACACAGTTAAACAACACCACCTGAAATATAAACATAACATTTCGTAAGTTCAAAGGAACTTAGTGAGATTGGACACAACATGCCTTTTTAACTTATCATGCTGAAATCCTCATCTTGAAGATTTGGATTTCCTTGTCTCTATCTTTGGTGGATACCTTCGCATTATCAATTAAATGATCTCATACTTATACACCATTTACAATTTTTAACGTATCATCATTCATTTATCTACTTGGCTATCTCTAGATCTTAACAGATGATGCTACCTTTTTCTTTCCTCTTCAGACAATTTTAAATAGTTTTTTTAGAACAGTTAATCACAGACATTGTTCTCGGAGGATACCACTTATTGATATTGCTAAATCATACCTTAAATTGTGCTATTTTCTATCTCAACCCAATACATACAAATACTGATTAGAACCACTTCAAATCAATCAAAAGAATTCCACAAGTCTTTGCTACTATTCACATATTATAAATACTAGATAACTCAGATTTCTACCTTAATAACACGAATAGCTCAAATTGATGAACCTTACATTGAATATGCCTTTATAATAAACTTGACAAATAGCCACGGCGAATACCCTCATTGAACATACTAATTCATACTTCTTTTCAAGAAAACTTCCTTTAAAACTTATTTGATTTCATCACAGCACTTTTCACACCAAATAACTTCAAATAAATCATATCCTTGTCATATATTTATCAGAATACGTTATGAAGGTAACATATGGAACATGCTACAAAAGCTAATAGAATGCACCATAAATGTTATCAAACTACCACAAAGGCTAATAGAATGTCACGAAGGCCAAACCAGAATACGCCACAAAGGCTATCAGAGTCGCTACAAAGGCAACATGTAGAATATACACCACAAAGGCCAAATAGAATGCCACCCAGGCACTTTTAGTGAACTTTCGTGTTTGCAATATGGATTTTCCTATACACACAATCGCATGAGGTTTGCCCATCATTGCCCTGGGACACGCATAAACCCAGGTCGATAAATGCAACTCATCCATCCTTTCTAGAATGTGTCATGGCCATGAACTTTCTTCAAATTCATCATATCATAACTCGTTTTTCCTGTCCCAACAGGTTTCATTGAAAACCACCGCGATGTCAAAACTCACATCTCTCAGTTATACCCTATTGCCCCATATTTACTAATCACACCTTATAAGTCTAACATAGGTACACATAGGCTATACTCATATCTTAACCAAATCATGCTCAGTACACGTTTCACACACATCACAATCACGCATCACACGATCATGTATCACAGAATACATTTCAGACACATTCACAATTGCTTCAAAAAATGATATGCATCCATACATACATTGTTGGGAAAAATCTGGTTTGAAATCAATTTTCTTACATAGTGAAAAATTAAAATTTTGAAAACCGACCCGATTTGTGATATTTATAGCAATAAAACTTAATTGAATAAGCAAATGTATTTTCTGATAAGCAGATCCTTAATGTCTTTCGACTTTCAACCAAATGATCTTATCCGTTATTCTCATACCACAAACTACTTCGAGTGTGTGCTTGAACCAATTGAATCAAAACATAAAACTAGAAAAAATTTTCTTTTTGGGGTGAAAACGAAATTTCTCTCTTCTTTAATAGAAACTGGTAAAATTGTTTTTCTAGAAAAATATATTTACAAGTTGTAAATAAATGCTCTCTAATTTTTAGCAGAATAACAATCTCTCAAAAGTTGTGTTAATAGCTCTACCGGTGTCATATATTTATAGAAAGAGAATGTAAAACCCTTGTGGAGTTGTAGAGGTTTATTTTAAATAGAAAAACAATATCCTACTTAAAGTAAGAGATGGTAAAATGACTCACCATTATATTTCTACTAGGGTTGTCGCCCCCTTCATGTTATATAAGGGGTTTTGAGGCTTTCTCTCAACAGGTTTAATTACGAGTACTTCATGAACCTTTTTTTACCCAATACTCTGTAATATGATCCAACCTGACTCAATTTTTCTATTTTCCAAAGTAAACTTTAATATCTACATATTAAATAATTTTCTCACTTCATTTTCACCCCAATAAAATTTTGACAATTCTACCCTGGTAAAATTTTGACGATTTTACCCTCGATAAAATTTCGAGAAAATTAGTTTAATATGTTACAACTCAACATGTTCACAATGACCGAATAATTTATTTTCATTTTCATGCTTCAAAACAGTCCAAAAATATAAACTCATTATTTCATCATTTTTTAAGTAATCTTATATAGGATTACAAGTTTCCATTTTTCATTTTAATTTCCATTTTCATTTTTGGAAACCTACATTCATTTTCAAATGGCTCCATTTCTCCATTTCGGATAAAACCATAATCATTCCTGAATGTTTCCCATTTTTCTTTTTCTATTCATTCTGTTCATTTCTACTGAAACACGGAATTCATTTCTTGTTTCAACGAGCTAGCGGAGGGATCGATTGGACATATGTAGTTGAGGTTTAAATAATTTATAATTAAGTTTTGATTTTTGCCTATTAATTATGAACTCATTTAGTCACAAAGTCATTCCACTATAGTACCGAGACTGAGCTTTCCCTAACGACATACCATTACGAAAGTAACTACCCAATGCTCGTCCAATGACATTTTCATAAGTGTTTTACCTTCACAGGATATCCTTGATCTCTTTGGGATAATATATGTTCTCCTAATATGATCCTATTTTATCTCATGGTAGCCATTACATCTTCCTTCATGAAAAGTCGATCACTATCAAATAATAATCAAGTCATCCATCACAAAGACGGATGAGTAGTGGTCGCGTTTACTTTTCATCAACCATGTAACACCAATGAGACGATATCATTTACCCCTTACTTTGGGATATGAATTCTACTATTGTGAATGACGTTACATATTACAGAAGTCATACATCCAATGCACTAGCTTTCGGCTCCTTATCTATTTGAACTCAGGCTTTTACTTACATCAAAGTGTATGAGTCACGCATACATAGCCCGCCACCCACTCAGGATTTAGATATGAATGTGACAAGTGAATAAATTCATAAACAAATTCAGGATCTATTCCACTTAGGTCCTGTCCGATGTATTGTTAGTCTAGTCAGTCACATCTATGTCTCTATCTTTTGGGAGTCATCTGCTCTGATGCCCAAGACAAGACATCTCCCCAATTGGACTTGATAGACGACATATTAGTCTTTCAACGGGTCTACTCATTTCCAATTTGACTAAGGACATGTTTAGATTCGTCTACTAATACAAGTTGTCTTTTCGTACTACGATCCGACCACGTAATACTGCTTAGTATTAGTTTAAACAATAGACAACTAATGAGCAACATTTGCTTCTATTTTGCTTTGCATGCAAAAACCATGTGAGAACAATTATACAAAGTATATTAATGTAATCAATAAAATTTTTTTATTAATTAATCTGTTGGGAAAAGTTACATGTGTATATTGACGAAAATACTAAACTTAGGACACCAAATCCAACAACAAGTACTTTCTAGACTTTTAACCCATTACTTTATAATTCGACCCAACTCATATTGGGTGACAGCTACGGCTATGACATGCACGTGTTAGACATTTTGCTCCAATTACTTAAAGAGGGTAAGAAGAAATGTTATATTTAAATTCTCTTAAAAGCCTTTTCCTAACCAATGCAGGATTGCCTTTTTCTTTTGCATTACCAACAATTATAATTTATTTTAAAATATCAAAAGATATAACTAAATTCGTACACCACATGAGATAAGAAAAATAATGTAATATATATAATTTTACAAGATTTAATTAGTATTTGGTTTTTTTTATGGCAAATTAAAGTTAATTTTTTCCAATTTCGCTAATATGTATGGGAATGATGGAAAAGTTTAGTACTGAATTCATTGTATTTTTCATCAGTGATTGGTTATTATTATTATTATTATTATTATTATTATTATTATGACTTTACCTTTAATTTTGGCATCTTCATAGTTTTTAATATATATTAATTAATATTTACCTTAATATCATATTTACAGTTTTATATAATCACATAAAATAGGAAAAACATTACAATCAGAGTAGAAAAAAATTCCAAAAAATAAAAAAAGTATTAAGGGTATGTTTGGATAGCACAAAGTAATTGAATGAAAGTATAATTACTATGGTAGTAATTACACTATCTTATAATTATAAATAATTGTAATTTCCTAGACATGTTTGAGTGACAGAGTGTAATTAAATTATCTATGTCATGTTTTGTAGTATAAATTAAAATTACAAAATTTATATTTTTTTTAAAATATTAATTACTATAAAAATTATTATTATGATAAAAATAATTGCTAAACAAGTAATTTAACATCTCTAAAACACCTTAAGTCTAGAATAGTGCTAATATAAGACTTGAGTTAGAAGTTTTGAAGGAAAAAAAAAGGAATTATTAGTGTAAGTAGAGAAGGCAGTTGGATACCAGAAGAAATTCTAAAGACTCGTGTATTGAGGGAAATAAATCCAATGTATTGACTAAACTGTAAACAAGTGAAAAGTGACGAGGTCAAAGTGCGAGCATTCAAAAGTTGAGGTATTAAAGTGTAAATTTTAAAAATTTGAAGGACTAAAAGTGTAAATACCTCAAGGTCCTTATGATGCAAAATTTGTGATTAGGGATTAAATTGAATAAGTGAAGAAATATAAAATATTAAATGGCAACTTTACCAAATAAAGTGGTGATTTAAGGGAGGAATTGTAGAAAATATTGAGGGGTAAAATTATTTACCTCTCAAATAGGATAATTATCATGATAATTATGGACTAGGTGTTAAATTCTGATTAGGTGAAATTATTTAATATTATTTAATAATATTTTATTTAAATATTTTATTAATATTTTAAGTTAATATAAAAGAAAGGAAAAAAAGAAGAATTCATGTTTTTAATGTGAATGAGAAAGGGATAGGAGAGAAACTTTGCTTTTTTTACAAATTAGTTCTTTTCCATCAATTTTACCCAAAATTCAGGAGAATTTTCATAGCCACCAAAAAGGAAAATTGAAGTAGAGAACCTCGAGAGTTAGATTATCATCTGGGAAGGAAGAAATTGGAAGTGGAAGTGGAGAAAGTTGAGAAGAAAGTGAAGATATTAAAGAGACAAGGTAAGGATCCAAGTATTTTTATAGAATTCATGTTTAATTGTAGAGACGTGGGAAAATAATTTGTAGTATGAGTTTTGATTATGTATTTGATGTATTCATGAAGTAGAAAAAGAGAAGAAATGATGAAAGTGTTGGAAACAAAGTGAAGGTGGTGACAAAAGTGAGGAAAGAAGAGAATTAAAACAAAAATAGTAAAATTCTACAAAAGAGAGGTAAGAACATCAAGAATCTTAATTTAATTAAAGAAAGTATGATTTTTATTTAAATTTTTATATTAAAATTCTTAAGATTTAATTATATATATGCGGAAATGTTAATATTAATTATAAAAAAATGGATATATGAGTTTTTTAACAACAAAGTAAATAGGTTGAAGTGAAAATTGAAGTAAAAAGAACTAAATTGTAAAATATACAAATTTTTATGGTGAAATGAAATAATATGATAAAGTACTCAAATGAAGAGTTAAGTGCTAGTAAGTTTGAAATAAAGTGATATTGAAAAGATATCATAGTGATTATTGAATTACATGACATTAAGGACTAAATTGTAAAGTATTCAAAAGTAATTAAGTGGACTAAAACTTTGAAATAACATTTTTAAGTGTAGTGATATATTGAAGTGAAGTGAATTTCAAAGTGAGAATATAACGATCAACGAAAAGGGACTAAATTGCACAATATGCAAAAAAAAAATTAAGATAAATTTTTGTTCTGATGTGGGAAATGAACTATTATGAGATAGTGCGTTATATATTTGATGCGTCAATGAAGTATTATTATAGTGCTTATTGAATTTTTATAAGAATGAATTGAAAGAATTCAAAAGTATGTAAGTTCTATTTTAAAAGTAAAGCTAATTTTGGTATATTTACCCAAGTAGACAAGATGTGAACTAGTAGGCCATAGATGGCATGCCATTAGGAAACATTTAGCGTGCTCTTTGTTATGTTATTATACTTCGGTGCTAACCTATTTTGATAAAGCACTTCGGTGTTGTTTTATTCGGATATTGCACTTTGGTCCCACTCTGTTTTGTTATTGCAACTTTGTATTATTTCCATATATCCTACATGTTCTGTCAATTCTATATTGGGCATCTGTTAAATAATAAAAGGACAAAATAAAGTAATGATCAATATAACAAGTTTGCGTGTAAGTGAAAGAAAACGATAGTGAATTAAACTATATTGAATAATATATAGTAAGGAGTTTTAATATTATCTGTGTAACACCCTTAACCCGTATCCGTCGTCGGAACAGAGTTATAGAGCATTACCGAAAATTACAGAACAAATAAACAGATATTTCATATCATATAACATTAATATCAAAAACCTAAAATACACGTTAAAAACACATCGAGACTAAATCGGGTACTAAAATAATTTTTCGGAAAACATTAAAAATTTTCAAAGGTGCAGGGGACACACGCCCATGTGGCAAGGCCGTGTGGGCATTCGAAATAGGGACACACAACCGTGTCCCAGCCTGTGTCCAAACTTATGAGCTCTCTGACTTGGGTCACATGGCCAATCCATACGCCCGTGTGCTAGGCCGTGTGAGCATTCTATTTTGTGCAAATACTGATAAAAGGGGACACATGGTCGTGTCACCTTGCCGTGTTTCACACACGGCTAAGACACACGCCTGTGTTTCTGCCTATGTGAACAAAAATAGGTCATTTTCATAGTCATATTTCTCACCCAATTTGTCATCAACCTAAATCAACATTTTAGACATCAACAAGCCATAACAAGGCATTCAAATCAAGCCAAAAACAAGTTTTATACATAACATATGACCACATATATCCAAGTATTCAAACTTACCAAATTGACCTAATACACATATATGCATATTTTTACCAAATATATACTATCTCATACTAATCATCAATATGCTTATAAATTATCTTTCATTCAACATAATGAAGCACACATCAAACATGATAAGGCCACAAGTATATATACATCAAAATATACCAAATACAAGCCATACAAATGGCTAATCTCAATAAAATATTTGTATGCTATCATTGGCCAAATTAACCTATACATGCCATTATAACCAAAATTAGTTTACTATATGTACCGAAAAGGCCGATGGATAGTGTGAAGTAGCTCCGACCAACTTCCAACCAAATCGAGCTTCCGAATTACTATAAAACATGGAAAATAAAACAGAGTAAGCATTTAAGCTTAGTAAGTTCGTATAACATGGAATTTAACTTAACATTTATTCACATTTAAGGTAAGCATTCATAACATATCCAAACCAATTTGGCTAAAAGCCTATACACATATCCTCAACATGTTAGCCATGTGATTCTCATGTAATATTCCATAAACATGGGTGAACATAATCACCAAGCAAGTTCCATATACATGTATCATCCCATTTCATGTTTCAATATATCATGTAAGATCATTTCCATGTATTTTACATAAAATTTTAGTAACAGTTCACGTCATTCTCATATAATCTCGTAACAGAACTGTGCCTGTTGAACCATTTAAAATATCATTGGATACATGGGAAATACACACAAAGTGTACAGAATTGTATTCGTCAATTCATATTCAGGAATGCTCATACAAACATGTAAATGGGAAGCTCTTTCGAGCCATATAACGGGAAGCTCATGTGAGCTGCATAACGGGAAGCTCTTGCGAGCCATTTATTGGGAAGCTCAAGAAAGAAAAATATCGAGAAGCTCATAAGATCTAAATAACAAGAAACTCGTGAGAGCTGTGGTGTATCCGCAACACATGCAAGGCAACAACCAATCAGGAACCCTTAATGACATGTCATTTGTATCCATCGAATTTCTAAGGTTCAAATGGGACTCGGTACTTTTTGGATATGTGATCATTATTTTACATGGCAATTACACATTTCACACACATAACAATATTCAATTTAAAACATACAAATATACAATTTAGTTATACGAACTTACCTCGACAAATATACGTAGATTTGTAGCTATTAATCCGATACTTTTTTTCCTCGATCCAATTCCGTACTAGGTCTATCTGGATCTATACGAATGAATTTAACTCAATTTAATAAAATTCATATTCAATTCAATCCAATACACATCTTTGTCAAAATTACCATTTTGCCCCTATACTTTTAATTAATTATGATTTAGTCTCTAGGCTCAGAAAATGAAATTCATACAATTTAATCCTTATTTCAAACCTAACCGATTTTCATACATATCAATAGCAGCCATTTTTATACAAAATTCAAAATTTTTCTATAAATTTTTCATCTTTTCAATTTAGTCCCTAAATCATAATTTCATCAAAATTCTCTTTACAAAAGTTGTTTATCTAACAACAACCTTTCATTTTTTACCATAAAACTTCAAAATTCAACTATATTCATCCATGGAAAACCCTAATACTTTAACGGTTTTGCAAATGAATCCCCAAGATAGCTATATTAAGCTATTACGATCTCGGAAACATAAAAATCATTAAAAACGGGACAAGAATACTCACCAAATTAAGAAAAATAAGCTTGTCTATCTTCAAGCTTCCATGGCTAGGAATTCCATGTTTTATTTTAGGAAAGATGATGAAAATGATGAAAATTTATTTTATTTTATTTATTTATCATCATTTTATCAGTTACTTTCCAAAATTAACTTTAATAATTTACTAAATTCCAATGATGAATAATCATCCTTATCTACTAACTCCTCTAAATGATTTATTTTCCATATAAGGACCTCCAATTTTAAATTCTATATCTATTTGATACCTTTAGCTACTAGAATTCAACTTTTGCACTTTATGCAATTTGGTCCTTTTTATCAAGCTAGGCATGTAAACAGTAAAATTTCTTAACGAAATTTTCATACGATATTTATATCATATTGTAGACCATAAAATAATATTAAAATAATTTTTTTCTAACCTCAGATTTGTAGTCCCGGAACCACTGTTCTGATTTCACTAAAAACGGGCTATTACAATCTGAACTTATGTAATATAATATTAATGTACATTATTTATGCTTATTTAGAGAAAAGGTAAGATAAAATCTTCTTGTACTTACTAAGCTTTCACAAACTTAACACATTTCTTTCAACATGTGTAGGTAAATAATCAAAATAAAGTTTTATTGAGGATTGGGCTCTTCACATCTCATCGCATCTTAAGGACTTGGAGATAAGTATGGAATCTTCAAAATTTCATTTAGGTTAATGACATGTACATAGGTGAGCAATAGTGTAAGAAAGGGGATGTTTAATTATACTTACACTTATGTTATATATAGTATTTAGAACAGGTAAATGCAAAGGTATTACACGGTTTAGGAGTTTTGGTTAATGTTTGTGATTATGAGCAAATTAGGTATGGTTTAGAAGTGTTTGAAAGTAAAAATTTTAGGTCCCCTATCATAGGTCTCGAGACATGTGAAATGTGTCTCGAGACATCAAACTTCAAACCTAAAAAGTCTACAGTAACAATGCCATGTTTGGGGACATATTAGACTTTGTCTCGAGATAAAAGCCCTACTGTCTCAAGTCCTACACCCTATTGTCTTAAGATAGGGCAACTTTGAAGCTAAATTTCTACAGTGTCATGGAATGTCTCGAGAAATGAAGGCCGTGGTCACAAGACATACAGACTTATAGGGCAAAATTTTTAATTTGGTGATATGAGACTCGAAACAAATTTTACATGCAATTAATATTTATTATTAATCAAATTATGTTCCTAAAAGCATAATAAGGACCTGAAATCATTCATAAAAGTTCAATTTAAAAGTATTTGAATTCGTAAGTGAATGTTCAATGTTAAATATTACACTTGTTGCTCTAGCTTACCTAGGTAAAGAGTGTTACAAGTAAGAAAAATTAAAATTAAATCTTCATATGTATTAAGTTGGCATAAAAAATTAAATGATAATATGGTTACTAATAAAAATAGCAAGACAAAATAAACATCATAGACAATTTTATCTGATTGTTTTAGTGCATATTTGTTGGCTTATTCCATCTTTACTATTTAAATATGCTTCTTATCATCATTTGTTAGTCCTTGACTGAGTTCATCATCATTTGAATTTGAACATGCATCATTAAGATTATCAATATCTCCTTATTCAATGTACTCGAAGTATATGGATCATCTCAATTGCACTTCTGATTGAAGTTATAAAATATGCAACATGCTAACAGAATCCACATTTTTTTTATGTTAAACTAAAGTGATGTTGTCAATATGAGAAATATTTTTTTTAAAACAACAAATGTCTTTTCAACCACATTTCAAAGCATTGGATGTGTCAAATTAAAGAGTTCGCGAGTTGTTTATGATGCTTGTATCCAGCACCATTCTCTCAAATGGTACTATACCCCACAATATGGTGTAAGAAAATATTTTGTATTTGCATAATTAACATTGATCTTATAACATTTAGGTCCATAGTTCAAATAGTCTGTAGCTTTAATTATGTATATTCATGTAAATGTAAATTAAGTCCAAATAATATAAATTTTATAATATTCAACCTTTATAAAACAAGTTTTATAAATTGTCCAAAACTTTCATAATACTTTTTATAAATAATATATTTTTTTGTCATTACTTTTAAAAGTTATTTTTATAAATAAGTGATGATAAAAAAAATTATAAAACCTTTTTATTAATAAGTATATTATTTTTATAATATACAGAATGAACACATAAATAAGTTATGTTCATATTTGGCCATAAATTTTTATTAATAAATATATTATAAAACTTTAATAACATGAAAACTATTTTTCATAATAAATTTTTGGGATAAATCTCAAAATTATAAATGAACTTTAATTTGGTGCAATTATACACATGAAAGTCTAATTGTGGTTCAAAAATATACTTGAAACCTTAATTTTGATTTAATCATACACATTTCAAGAAATAAATACATTGATTTATTTTTATATTGGATAAATATAATTATTTATGTATGCAATATAGAAACATAAAATGATGTTATATCAATAATTGTGTTAATAATTTAAAAGAATTGTATGAAATCAAAATTTCATGTATAAAATTGCACAAAATCAAAGTTCATGTATACAATTGCACATTAAATCACAGTTCGTGTATAATTTTTGAATTTATCCCTAAATTTTTTGACCATAACTTTAGAAAACTTTTTATGATTTAAAATAATTTTTTTGGTTATAACTTTATAAAAATACACAAATTAATTTTTATAATATAATTATTTAAAATTTATAATATATGAAAATTTTGGTCATAACCATTCCAAACACTTTTTAGTTCAAAATTTTAATAAATTTCAAAGTTAAAAGCTTCTATTTTTTAGGATTTCTATCTTTTAAATATAAAAAATAAAACTCAAAAAGTCTAATTAATATATATATATAATCAATGGGTGCACAAAATTTTTACTAAATAATTATAATATATCTTAATTATTACACACAATCAATTCCTACATTCTAAGTTTTTTTTGGGGCATTAAATTATCTAAAACATGTTCACACTTTATTTGCTTCATAAATTCTTTAAATATTAATTCCTCTTCCAAATTTATTGAAATTAATTTATTTAAATTTTAATGGTCACATTTAGTTCCAAAATAACCGCTTATTAGTAATTATGAATTTGAAGATAATTTTTAAAATATTTATTAAATTGAATATTCCTCAAATATTTATTTTTAATCATTTAATTTGACAAAAATTAAATATTTTAAAATTAATAAAAAATAATGAATACATACAACAAATCCATGCATTGCAGGACATGATAAAATAATTTATAAATATGGTTTGATTTTCTATTCCTCAAATCTTTTGTCGAGATTATGGTTTTTCTAGAATGGAATATTACTTTTGTTAAATTGTATTTTTCAAAGTTGAAAACAAATAGAGGGAAACAAAACTATTAAATTTGATTAAAAGGTGAAGTAAATATATACGATGATTTACAAGGTGTAAAATATAATAAACATGTTTGCAATTTTTTTTTGACAAAGAATATAAAAGGACAGACTACATCACATAACTCAAGCTCTAGGGAAACTTTAAAAACTTGCAATTATTGTCTATTTAAATAAGCCAACTTGATCTGCCTATCAATTTTCTGGTTCTCTTTTTTAGGGGTATGGTAAATATTCCAATGATGAATCCGAGAAAACAGTTGAAGAATCCTCCTAATCGAAACCGAATTAGATCCTCCTGTGGGTCTCTTCTATATGGCATTAGCTACTTCAAGACTGCCAGTCTGAATCAACACAGTATCGTATCCCTGATCAATCAAGATGCCTAAGCCACTCAAGATGCCCACAATTCTGTCTCGAACACTAAGCATGTAATAGGCCAATTTAGTCCGGGCTCATAAAAAAAGTAATAAACCCAAAATAATAAAACAAAGTCTAAAATTATATCATTTGGCCCGATCGGGATGGCCCATTACTTGAAAAAGTTGAAGGTCTATCTACAAGCTTAATGCATATGGAAACATAATCTTCAAGGATATGCAATCTTAGATATGATATGTAATCTTAGATATGATATGCAATCTTAGATGTGATATGATATTGAATCTTAGAAGATATGATTTTGTAATCTTAGAGATTTAATTTGTAGATACCTTTTAATCTTAGCCGTTAATGTAATTAATCTGTACCGTTAGATTTGGGGAGGCTCAACTATAAATAGATGTCTCTCCATTCATTGTAAAGGACTGAAGTTGGGGAGTAATAATAATTCTTAAGCGTATTTACTCAAATTTCTCTCTCTCTTGTGTTCTTATTTTTCGTGGCTTGTTCTTATTTTGTTGATTTGTGTATAATTTTTTTTGATTTGTATATTGTTTCTAATGAATATTTTTTATATTTATATATATATACGCACATGTCTATGGTTTTTTATTTGCTTAAATACAAACTTATACTTTTAACACATATGCTATAATATATATGTATATTTATATATTTTTCTTTATTTTCATAAATGCATTATATATATTTTGTTATAAATTCTATAGTCCAAAATTTTATATGTAAACCCATGTGTATGTCTTTTATTCTTTATAATTTCAATATATATATTATGTACCTTTTATTCTTTATATTTTTTGTTTATTTCCTTCATTTGTTTATTGATTTATGCTTTCATTTACATTTTAAAAGAATGTCTTTTTTTTATTATTTTGCTCATTTATTTGATACTTTACATGTCATTGTTTTTTTTCCCTTATTTATGTTTATATTATTTCTATATCATTGTTGTATTTATTATTGTTATTTGTTAAAGCGGCATTTATACATACATCCAATGAAACATTATATATTTTTTACTCGAATTTATAAAATAGAAAACTTCGAAAATAAAGGCAATACTCGAATTTAGACTCTTCAAAAAGATTGAGCCCTAACGTATTGGGTTCCAATTTTCTTCGTTGAATTTAATTATCGACAATGTTTTTAAAACAAACAAAATAAAAAGCTTGTCGTCAGGAATTCAATATGTTGTGTCCTAATACATTGGATGTGACGTGTTGATTTCTCGAGATAAAGATTTTTTTCCTAAAAATTAATAAAGGAAATATTCAATGTTTAGGATTTTGAGAAATTGTGCCCTAATGTATTGGGCCGCGATTTTTTCTTAAATCTTAAACAATTGAATATTCTTTTAAATTTTATTCCATGAGTTTCTTGGACAAACTCATTTTTGAAGAAATAAAATATCATGCCCTAACGCATTGGGTGTGACATTTTCTTCTCCAAAATGAGAGAGTCTTAATGAACAACTTAATTTAACTAAGGATCGTATTTTTCAACTCTCGACATTAAGACACTAATTAATCAATTTGGTACCAATTTTTGGGCATTACGAGGGTGCTAATCCTTCCTCGTACGTAACTGACTCCGGAACCCGTTTTTCTAAAACTCGTAGACCAAGGTCACTTTTAGGTGATCCAATCACACCTTAATAAAAGATTGGTGGCGACTCCAATTTTCATCGACAACTAATTTTTGTTTTTTCAAAATAAAAGTTGGTTTCGACAACATGGCGACTCCACTGGGGAATTTTTAAAAAATAAGAGAGTCGAGCCATAAAATTGATTAATTTTTGTCTTATGGTCGAGAAAATATTTTTTAAAAAAAAATTCATGAGATCCTTTTGCATTTATTATTTTCTTGCTTAATTGATCTTTGCATTATACATTACATGAGTTGAATGATTTTACCTTTTTAAGTGGGAGTGAGAAACTATTCCTTCGTGAGGTTTTCACCTCCGTATAGGATAGTGGATCGCTTTCGGAATACATTGGTACCTATGCCTTCGTGAGATTATCATCTCCGTATTGTCATAGGGAAAATGTGTTCCCCTGAATCGAACTTGATCTATATGAGCCTATAATGGGTGAAGATTGAGGAATCTGCTGGTTCAGGTACCTTTGCCCTAGAAATCGAACCTCATATAATGAACCTTAGGAACTTGCCCTAGGTAGAGCTATGTCAAACCCCTAGTGGTCACCCGAATAGGTTTTCTATTTATTCTTGCTTTAGCTTTGTACTAACATGTTTTCTTTTTGGTTGCGATTGCATTGCATTTTCATCATAAAAAAGAGGTGTTGATTCACATTCAATTGCTAAATAGAGAGCTTGTCATAAGAAAATGAGTTTCTTGATAAAGTGGATGATAATATGGTTGTTCGAACATGGTCCAAGAAAACGTGATAAGAGAAGGATGATAGTTTAATGGAGGACTACACGACTATGACTCCTTTGCCCAAGGATTCAAGATAATAAAGATTATTTGAGAGTCGCTGGACTTTCTTAAAGAGAAGCCAACAAGCATCACGAGGATGTGTGAGCAATGAGTTGCAGCCCGGATCAAGCAAAGAGGAGATGGAAGAGACGTCCCTTTTGAAGAGTTTGTGAGATTTATTTTAACGCTCGAATGAAGAAGATGATCGAATGTCTTCGCCTATGAGGGCAAGGCCGTATAAATATCCATTTTATGTAAAGAGATTTATTTTCTAGAAAATTTTTCTAAATGTAATTGAATCAGAATCAATGTCTCTTTAGGCTTTCATTTCATGCATCTGCATTACATGACATCATATGCATTGAAAGAGTCTAATTGAGTAAATTTATTTCAGTTAATCTGGAAACCAACCAATCCACCAAACACCGCTACGGTACTCGATCAAAAACTAAGGACATGGACCAAAGGATGGAAAGGCTAGAACAGTTCCAAAAGGAGATACAAGATCAGCTTCAACAATAAATGAATGAACAGCTTGAGAAAATTCAGCAAAAAATGATGGACAAAATGATGGAATCTCAAGAGAGTATGATGGCTCGATTAAATCAGTTGTTGACCGGAGGAACTGATAAAGGAAAGGGCTCTGTGCTCAATGTTGAAGAAGGAGACAATGAGGGACCTGTTTATCCCCCAGGCTTTACCCCTCAGCATGTTGATGTATATCCGCGCAAATCTTCTAGCACCATCAAGCATCAGCAGTTTCAGACCGGTGCTGTAACACCAATGAATTTTCAAGCTGGATCAGGCTCTAACCCCGGAGACAACCTTGCTATCCCTGACTTCGACGAAACAGTTGAAAAAGAGAAAATGAAGGATGAATTGCCAAAACAGCTAGAAGAAAAGTATAAATGGCTCGAAGAAAAGTTTAAGGCGATGGAGATCACTAAAAACTATCGTGGGATCGACGCTAAAGAATTGAGTTTAGTTCCAGATTTAGTACTCCCTTACAAATTCAAAATGCCCGAGTTTGAGAAGTACAATGGAACTTGTAGCCTCGAAGCTCGTATTACCATGTTTTGTAGGCGGATGATTGGGTATGTTAATAACGACCAACTACTGATACATTGTTTCCAAGATAGCCTCACAGGGGCAGCATCCAAGTGGTACAATCAATTGAGCCGTACCGAGATTAATTCATGGAGAGATTTAGCACAAGCATTTGTAAAGCAGTACAATCATGTAATTGATATGGTACCTGATAGAATCACTCTACAAAACATGGAAAAGAAGCCCGGTGAAGGTTTTAGGCAATACGCACAGAGGTGTAGGGAGGTTGCCGTCCAAGTTCAGCCATCTCTTCTAGAAAGAGAGATGACCATGCTTTTTGTTAACACATTGAAGGTCCCATTTATCACACATATGTTAGGAAGTGCCACAAAAAGCTTTTCTGACATAGTTATGAATGGTGAAATGATAGAAAATGCTATCAGAAGTGGAAAGATTGATACTGGAGGAAATAAAAGAAGGCAAGCCTCAAAAGAAAACGAGGTGAACAGCATATCGATTGCGGTGAATCAACCAAGAAAAGTGGTTGCTAATCAGCAGAGTTCATCAAGACAAGAATGAGATGTAAAGCAAGGTATTGAGAAGCTCTAGTTCACGCCAATTCCAATGTCGTATAATGAGCTGTATCAAAGCTTATTCAAGGTGCATGTTGTTTCCCCTTTTCATGTAAAGCCTCCACAGCCTCCATACCCCAAATGGTATAACGCAAGTGCACAATGCGATTATCATGCGGGAATTATGGGGCACTCAATTGAGAATTGCACTATATTTAAAAAGCTAGTTGAAAGACTAATCAACATGGGCGTTGTCAAGTTTGGTGACTCATCTAGTGCAGAAAATCCACTACCCAATCATGATTGATAATGAATTAAATGCAATGTATGAAGAAGTGGTGGGAAACGATCACATCAATGCCATATATGAAGACACACTTGAAAAGGAACCTTGTTAGACATCCACCCTTATAAACTTGAGAGTGTTCTAAATAATCGGATTGTAGAAGAAATCTCTGTAGCATCTAGAGCTTATTTAGAGTAATGTTCAGAACACACTTGTTGCCTTTAGCCAAGAGGTAATAAGAACTCCTTTATGAAATAGACTCATGTCTGAACGTCGTTATTCTAATAAAATACATCTTTGCATTCATTTTTGAGCCAATATTCTTTCATTCTTCTCGAATAATTATTCTTTCATTCTTTTGGATTTTCTTTCATATTATTCCTTTATTCATTCATAATCATAATTAAACAAATAGTTATTCATAAATTTATACATTCTTTTATATATTCTTTGATATTTATTATGGGTCCCCAGATATCAATAACATGAGTGACGCTGCTACAGGCTCAGAATTTCCTTTTGAGCGAGGCATGTGTTTAGAGAGATTTCATGACTTTGAAAATGACATAGATTGTAGCTTATCTCCTGACTTGTTGAGGATGGAAGAGCAAGAAGAGAAACAAATTTACCTCCTGAGGAGACAATGGAGATTGTGACCTTGAGGGAACATGCATGACCGAAGAAACAAAGCAAGACGTTGTTGAGTTACTTCAAGAATTCAAAGATATCTTCGCATGGTCATACCAGAATATGCCTGGATTAAGCACTGTCATTGCAATCTGAACAACAGCACGATATCATAAATTTACAGTATGTTCAAGATTAACATCATGAATGATGCATTTAGAATTCTTTGCCGGGGCAATGCCTTCTTCTTTGGCTCATCATGGTTTTGTCCGTCGAAGTCAAGTTGCCATTTATCTGTTGTTGGATTTCATCCTAATTGAAGAGGAAGATCCAAAGTTTTTTCGTCATAGTTAAATTTTTCCCTAAAAGGCTCTATGAAAGAAATTTGATCACAAAGAAAATCTTACGCATACAAGATGAAGGTGGAAGATTTTACCCAGAAAAGCATTGATTCTGATGAAAAAGGAGAATAAGGACTTGCCTAATCCTATGAGTCCAGATTCAAAAAAATGATGAAAAAATGATGATGGAAAAAAGGAAAAGAAAAAGAAAAGAAAAAGAAAGAAAAGGAAGAAAATGAGAGGCCAAGGCGAAAACCTGCAAAGGGCACTTTGAGACCAAAGGGGATTTGAGTTGAAAACCCAAAAAGGGCAGCTCAAATTTTGGATCAAAATGGGGCATGAGATGATCAGAGTTACTCAAAAGTAGATCAAAATGGGGTATGCGGTGATCTTGCTATGCTTGAGACGGCAGGAAAGGGTACACGACATTTTGGGGCATCGACAAAGTAATGTAGATCTCCTAAGCACATGTCAAACTCAGAATGGTCTTTAGGAAGTTTGTACAGAGAAGTTCAAGTTGCGATATCTGGGGCACCTAGTTTTTATACTATTTATATTTGCTTATTCTTGGAATACTTCATTCTTTTTCAAGATAAAAGTCAATTCCTCTTTTATTCTCAATATTCTTGATAATTTATTCATTGCAAGCTATGCTTTCAAATCAATTCTATCCATCGCTTTGTTCTTTTTGCAAGCATGTTGCATTAGAATAACGATTAATGGACTAATAAAACTTTCAAAAGGGAAGTTTTGCATATTACTCTAGAAGTTTCTAAATAATACGGGAACCTAAAACAGGACTATTGTTTAGAGCGTACCAAGTTCAAAGGTTGGAAATCTGAGAAGGAAGAGTCTAATTAAGATTTTCTCTTTAGATTTTGTTGTTAAAAACATTGATTGAACAAAATGACAAGATGGGGTGTTGGAAACAAAGCTTCATTGAACAAATATGCGATGATCACCTTGTGATAGAAAGAAGTTCCTTTTGAAAAAAAATTCTTCATTTGTGCATGAGCCTTTGGTACGATACCCTGGGAATGGTGTAAGGGATTAGAGAGATTTAGATATTGTATCCTTGAATTGTGATAGGAGAGGATTGAGGAAAAGTCATATATTTCTACCCTTGGGTTACAGTGGGAGAATGATGGTACAAATTTTGCGTCCCAGTGGATTGAACTTTGAGGTTTACAATGGGGGCAATCTGACTAATTGTTTCTTTGAAAATACCAACTGAGCAGGAGGGCGTTGTAGCACGTCAGTGATAAAGCCTTAATAAAATTCGAGCAATGATAACCTAAGTGATAATGAAGGATCATTCTCACAAAAAATAGCATTCTACACTCATGCAAACACCATTCATACATGTCTACTTAGGAGATTTGATGCATTTTGATCATGCCATCCTCATCTTAGGCATAATTAGGTTCATTATACAGGTCATGTTCCTCGGAGAACAGATCAGTGAAATCACAAAGCTTTATCTCCCTGGTCAGCAGTGGAATATGTTGAAAATTGTAAGTCCTATCTCCCTGGTCAGCAGTGGAATAGGTTGAAGATTCTAAGTCCTATTTCCTTGGTTAGCAGTGGAATAGGTTGAAGATTGTAAGTCATATCTCCCTGGTCAGAAGTGGAATAGGTTGAAGATTGTGAATCCTATCTCCTTGAGCAACAGTGGAGTAGGTTGAAAATAGCAGATCTTGCCTTCCTGTACTAGCAGTGAAGCAGATCGAAGACATCAGTCTTATCGCCTTGACGTTGCAATGGAAAATATTGAAGCCACAACGGTGAATCTTATTTCCCTGGCGTTGTTGCGGAGCAGATGGAATCCACGACGGTGAATCTTATCTCCCTGGTGTTAAGGCTTGAATTAGCTAAAGTGGAGCGGATTGAAGCTGTGGGTAGCGAATCCTATCTCTTTGGGATTACAGTGGACCAGATTGAAACCATGACGGTGAATCTTACTCCCCTAGCGGTGTAGTGGAATAGATTGAAGCTACGACGGTGAATCTTATTTCCCCGACATTGCAATTTAAAAGACTGAATAAGGCGAATCTTATCTCCCTGAAGTTGCAGTGGAGCAGATTAAAGCCAATAATCCTATCTCCCTGAAGTCGCAGTAGAGCGGATTAAAATCACAGATCTTATCTCTTTGAAGTTGCAGAGGGCAGATCGCATCTAGTCTTATCTCCCTGAAGTTGCAGTGGAGCAGACTAAGTAAGCAAGCCTTATCCTTCTGAAGTTGTAGTAAGGCAGACTGAAGATGGCGAATCTTATCTCCCTGAAGTTGTAGTGGAGCAGATTAAAGCCAATAATCCTATCTCCCTGAAGTTGCAGTGGAGTGATTAAAATCACAGATCTTACCTCTCTGAAGTTGCAGAGAGCAAATTGCATCGGGTCTTATCTCCCTGAAGTTGCAGTGGAGAAGACCCAATAAAGCGAGTCTTATCTTCCTGAAGTTGTAGTGGGGCAGACTCAAGAAATCAAGTCTTATCCCCCTAAAATTGCAGTGGGGCAGACTAAAGAAACAAATCTCATCTCCCTAAAGTTGTAATGGAGTGGATTAGAATCTCTCAAAAATTACAGTAGAGCAGATCGCATCAAATTCATCTTTAAAGTTGCAGCAGATCAAGTTGAAGCTATAAGTCTTATCTCCCTGGAGTTGCAGTGGAACAGATTAAAGATAGCAAATTTTGAAAAACTACAACGTGCAAATCCTATCTCCCTGGCATTGCAGTGGAGTAGGTTGAAGCACTAGTTCCTATACCTTTGAAGATGCAGTAGGAAGGAATGAGGCTATTTGAAGAAGAAGAAGAGCGTTAAAGTCTAGCACGGCCAGCCAAATTTGGTCATTTCTAAAGTCTTTGCTCCGTTCTCGTTACACGATAATGAGCAAAGAGGGGCAGTTGTAATAGGCCAATTTAGCCCGGGCTCATAAAAAATAATAAACCCAAAATAATAAAACAAAGTCCAAAATTATATCATTTGGCCCGATCGGGATGACCCATTACTTGAAAAGGTTGAAGGTCTATCTACAAGCTTGATGCATATGGAAACATAATCTTCAAGGATATGCAATCTTAGATATGATATGTAATCTTAAATATGATATGCAATCTTAGATATGATATGATATGCAATCTTAGAAGATATGATTTTGTAATCTTAGAGATTTAATTTGTAGATACCTTTTAATCTTAGCCGTTGATGTAATTAATCTGTACCGTTGGATTTCGGGAGTCTCAACTATAAATAGACGCCTCTCCATTCATTGTAAAGGACTGGAGTTGGGGAGTAATAATAATTCTTAAGAGTATTTACTCAAATTTCTCTCTCTCTTGTGTTCTTATTTTCTGTGGCTTGTTCTTATTTTGTTGATTTGTGTATAATTTTTTTTGATTTGTATATTGTTTCTAATGAATATTTTTTATATTTATATATATATATATATACACGCACATGTCTATGGTTTTTTATTTGCTTAAATACAAACTTATACTTTTAACACATATGCTATAATATATATGTATATTTATATATTTTTCTTTATTTTCATAAATGCATTATATATATTTTGTTATAAATTCTATAGTCCAAAATTTTATATGTAAACCCATGTGTATGTCTTTTATTCTTTATAATTTCAATATATATATTATGTACCTTTTATTCTTTATATTTTTTGTTTATTTCCTTCATTTGTTTATTGATTTATGCTTTCATTTACATTTATTTGATACTGTAGCAGAACCATCCTCAAGCCAGACGGAAGCCCAAACATATTTGAATTTTAAATAATAAAAAATAGTAATAATTGGTGTAAAAGATAATTATATAATAAAATTTTAATATATATATAGTAATGCGTTAAATTTTTATAGGTTGAAAGAATTAAATAATATTTTTAAAAAATAAATTTAATATTTTGAAAGTTTAATTTAATTTTTTTTACCCATTGATGCTTAAAATATTGTCAGCTTCAATTTATTTATTTGATTGAATTCAATTTAAATTTTCTAAGAGATTTCCACGTGTATATATGTTTAAGATAAGTTTATTATTAATTTTTAAAATTTATGAAATAAATATATACATGAATTTTTTAAAAAAAGAGAAATAGATATTAAAATTCCAAATGGCATAAAAATACAAAGTGAACACAATTTTTTTAAAAGCCTGTAATATAATATATATGATATGATTTAAAAAATAAAATTTAAAAAATAAATATATACATGAAATTTTTCAAAAGGGAAATAAATATTAAAATGAAAAATGACAAAAATAAGATGTGAACACAAAATTTTCTAGAGCTTGTAATAATATATATGATTTGTTCAAAAAATTATAAGTATATAAACGTATTTACTATATTAAGGGCATTAGATCCCAACATGTTCAACAAGGGGGTGAATTGGTGTTCAAAAAATTTAAAACTAAGAGCTCAAGAATAATGACACAAAAGATTTAGAATGGTTTGACCTCAATTGTCTACGTCCACTACCTTAGCTTACCACCACTAAGGATTTCTCAAATTCACTAATTTGGAACATTTTAAGGACAATGTCAAACATGTACAACACTATGACCTTAATTAATCTTTCACAAATTGTAATGCCTCTAATCTCTCTCCGCTGTCGGATTAGGATCACAAGCATTACTGACGAATCAAACAATTAATTCAATCATAATCAACATATAAACTAGCTAATGACATTATAATATGCAGGGGTAGGTCACGACAATCTAATACTTTCATGCTAGATTCATAAACATTCGAATAATAAATTATGCTATGCATTATAAACTTGGTCTTCCACTGTCTACATTCTTATCACTATTTATCCCCTTTAGAATGTCAGAATTGTGGATACATATAAGGCTATTCCAATTATCAGCATCAGAGTATTAGTCCATACTCTGTCTACGATTACCTTTTTAATTATCTTCGATGATGTTAGTGGAATGCACCTAATTTAGGTTTGCTAATCCACCCCAATTCAGAGTAAAAGTTACTCTTACAGCCCCTATTACGAGTCTACGATACCTTAAAAATAGTTCAAAAAAAATAAGCAGAGACTAATTTGAAACAATTTTGGAAGTTTAGGAAATAATTACAAAAATTTTAACTACAAGGGTCACACGGTCATGTCACACGCCCTTGTGTCTGGCCGTGTGGGCATTTGAAGTAGGGACACACGGTCGTGTCTCAACCTGTGTCCGTGCTCGTGTAACTCACTGACTTGGGTCACATGGCCAAGCCACACGCATGTGTGCCAGACCGTGTACCCTTTCGAAATGGCCTCGCACATCCGTGTGCTAGCTGTGTGTCTCAAACGGCCAAGTCACACACTCATGTGTTTGGCCGTGTGGACCTAAAATGTGCCTTAAATCATAAGTTTACCATTTCCTATTTAATTGGACACTAAGCAACTCAATTGCTAATCGTTTAACCTATTCAAAAAACATTTAAACATGCCCAAAATAAACCATATTCATCACCTAATATGCCTAACCAATGTACCCTCATTGGTACCACATTTTATATGTTCAAATACATCAACAACACATCAAACATTCAAGTTTTTCATTCATGTCACACTTGCCATATTTGAACTAACTTCCAAACTTTTAAAGTTACCAAATATGAAGCTAAGCACATCCCAAGCATTATGCTAAGCTACCAACTTTAAACTATTATATACCAAAATATAAACTAGGCTAGCATTCCAACATAGCCTCAACCTCAACCATATACACATTTTACCATCATTTCTCTAGCAACTAAGTTAACAACATCTTATAAATGATATCAACAAAAGACTCCCTAGGTACATGCCATTACAAAATGAAATATCACCACACTTGAGCTTCGGATTTGTGATTTGATGCTGAGTGATAATAATTCGAATAGTACCTAGCCTGCGCACGAAAAACAAAACCGCACGCTGAGTAAAACTCAGTGGTAATTCTATAATCCGAATAACATAAACTTGATATAAATATTTAAAATGTAAAATGTACCAAGTAAGCTATGTTCATGTGTTTCAATTCAATAGTATAATTTTTGCTCATTCCTTATTCACATCTACTAAGATTTTCACATGTTCAAATATATAAGTATATATATTAATGGCATTTCATTTAACATTTGAATACATCGTCTTATACAATGGCATAATTCATATCTTTGATCAATACTTGAATTCATTCAAGTTTCACGTCTTAATTCATCATTTCATATTTCATTTCTCATCTCATAATCATTTCTTATATTTTCCATTTCAATATTTTCTCATCTCATAAACTATTATTTTACTTTCCCCTATTAACACTACACGGACTCGAACGGATACACGGATCCAACCAACACACCAGTTTGGCACCCAGTGCCTCATCGGATATATCTGAAGTAATAACTGCACCCAACGCTATATAAATTGACACCAAGTGTCTTATCAGTTAAATCGAAGCAAATTGGCACCTACTGCCTCATCGACTCGAGGTCGAAGTAATCCCTGAACTCTTTCTATCCTATGGCATGCCATCTATATCCAACTCAGCCCGATACAGTTAATAGGGATTCATTTCATTTTTCAATACAACCAATGTCTTAGTTTCACAAATATATATCATCACATATAAGCATATATTCAATTTGATAATCATTACATTTTTCTCAATACACATATATTCATAATCAATATATTTCATAATATACAAAATCAATCCATTTCATTTCAATTATGAATTTAACTCAATTCCCAAGTATCAAAGTACTCACCTTAATTGCTTACTATATACAAACAATTATATCTGTAATAATCTACTATTTAATTCGGATTATAGAAACACAAACCGTGATTTTCGAGCTATTCGACGTCGATTTTATCCTTCCCCTTTTTACTCAAGGATTTCGGTATGACGTTAGCTATAGAATAAAAAAATTAAATCACATTAATATTACACATTTCAATTTCACATTAAAATTTTAATTTTCACACTATATTTTGCTTATTCTTTAATTAGTCCCTAAATCGAGACTAATTTTAATCATCACATTTAACTTCATATTTTTGTACTAATTTCACTTTAGATCACATTTAGCTCCCTCTTTTCCAATTCGAACCCATAATTTCAAATTTTTCACAATTTAGTCCATATTGTTCAAAATCAACAATTAATTCCAAAATTTAGTCATTTTCCATTTCTAACTTAAAAATCTATCTATTTAATCCCTAATACTTAAACTATTCAACAATGTCAATATCTAAAATCTTGAAAAATACTAAAATTGCAATATGGGTCGAGTAGCCCTAAGTACCGTGATTCTAAAAATATAAAAATTACAAGCATAGAGACTAAATTGCACTAATCATTTTAGATTTGAACTTCCAAACCCCTAGCTGTGAGCTTCTTCTCCTTTTTCTTTCTTTTCTAATTTGCATGCATTTCATCTTTTTCTTTACACTTTCTTTCT
This sequence comes from Gossypium hirsutum, assembly GCF_007990345.1. Lineage (NCBI taxonomy): Eukaryota > Viridiplantae > Streptophyta > Magnoliopsida > Malvales > Malvaceae > Gossypium > Gossypium hirsutum. The sequence goes on along the minus strand of NC_053449.1, from coordinate 46,670,904 downwards.
ATTTCATTTAATTTGTTTTCATTTAAATTATTATTATTATTATCATTATTTACATATATTATAATATATATAAAATATACATACATGCATTTACACTTAACCATAGTCAGCCACCTACACACAACCATTTATTAAATGGTTTAATTGCTACTTTAACCCCTTTAGTTTATTTCAATCTATAATTCAACTTTTAACCATTACGCGATTTAGTCCCTATACCTTAATAACTCCTAATTTCACAAAATTCACTATTCCAACAATTAATTAGCTACTAAGCTAGCCTCGTAAATATTTTTATTACGGAGTCTCAAAAATATGTTTTTCGATACCCTTGACTATCGGGTCGTTACAATTCTCCCCCTCTAATAAAATTTCTTCTTGAAATTTACCTAAAAAGAGATGGGGTATTGAGATCTCATCGTCTCTTCTGGGTCCCAAGTCGCTTCCTCGACACTGTGACAGCCCAAAATTGACCCTAGTCGGGAAGTGGTTTCGGGACCGCTAAACCGAGTCATAATAATAATTAGATGTTATATCCTATGTTTATTTCATGTGAAAGTGCATGTGTGAAAATTTCATGCTTTGATTTTGCCAATTGTGAGTGAAATTTTGAAATGTGACTCATGTGAAAATTTTTGCAAATGCTATAGGCTAATTTGTAGTGGCCAAATAACTTATAGTATGAAATAGGTGGATTTGCATGTCAAATTTCCCACCTTAAAACAAGGTGGCCGGCCATGATGGGCATGATGAGCAATTGTGCAATTTTTTTTATGGAAATTATGGCATAAGTATGGCACAAATAAAATATGTTAATTTGTGTCATAAAATGTTGGGATAAAACAAATAAAATAAGGGGCATGGGCATAAAATAATGAAGAGGAGTATGGTGAATACAAAAAAAAAATGTGTGTGTAGTTGTTTGTCCCCCCCCATTGCCGTGAGCTAAAGAAAAGAAAGGAGAGAATTTTTGTTCATCCTTTTCTCATCTTCATACTTGCCGAAACTAGAAAGAAAAACAAAGAAAAAAAAATTTCTCATCCTTTGGTTCATCCTTGGCCAATAATTTTAAGGAGGAAGGAAGAAGAAAGGTGAAGAGGTTCGGCCATGCATGTAGCTAGGCTAAGGTATGTTTGATGATGTTCCATGAGATGCATGCATGTTTTAGTTGTTAGCTTGAGTTCTACCTAGCCCATGGTCTAAATCTTGCTATGTGATGGAAATGACATTTGACCATGGATGCATCATTCTTGGTTGATGTTTGATGTGGTGGTGATGAGGCAAGAGGATGAGTTAAAATTCGGCCTAGGTGGAGGTTGTGTTAATGCCATTGCATGCTAAATATGAAGTTGTTAATGATGCATGTGATGATGACTTGATGATTCTTGAACCTCCTTTTTAGCATTTTTGTGTGAGCACATATGTGCATTGGTTGCTAAATGGAGAAGAATCGGCTAGCAAGTTGTGTGCTAAGGCCGAATGTAACTTTGCATGTTAATGAGCAATGCATGTGTTAAATTGATGGAAAGGGGGAGGATGCTTTACTAGTGTGTATATGTGTGTATTAAGTGCTGAAATCGACCCCAAAAATAGACATGCATATTCGGCCAAGGGGGAAAAATTAGCTAATATGTTGTGTTGATGCATGATTTCACATGTATGTGACTTTAATGTCTAATGTATAAATATGGGCTAAGTGCCTTGTGTTCATCTTTTCGATGCCTAAATGATGAAATCAATTTATTTGTTTAATTAAGCTCAAGAGCAAAGGGGAAATAGATCCGATAAAGGGAAGGAAAAAGTGGTCGAATAGTTAGCGGAATCGTTCGACAACACCCGAGGTAAGTTCTTGAGTAAGAGAGCTTAAATTACGATGTGATTAAATCATGTTTTAAGCAAATGAAAATCATGCTCTATGTGTGGCTATTGAGCCGAATGTGCAAGGATGATATGTGCCTTGTGTTTGAGTTTTGCAAATGAAAATGAAATACGAATGTGCCATGAATTATTGTTAGATGTGCATGATTAATTGAATGCTGTCCGGGCTAAGTCCCGAAGGCTTTGTGCTAAGTGACTATATCCGGACTAAGATCCGAAGGCATTTGTGCGAGTTATTAAAATCCGGGTTAAGTCCGAAGGCCTTGTGCGAGATACTAATTCCGGGTTAAGTCCCGAAGGCATTCGTGCGAGTTTTAAAATCCGGGTTAAGTCCCGAAGGTATTGTATGAGTTACTATAACCGGGCTATGTCCCGAAGGCACTTGAACGAGGAGCTATATCCGGTTAAATTCCGAAGGTACGTGATTTTGGTAATGAATGAGCTTGCTGTAAAATTTCAGCTAATACTCGAAAAACATCCCAATATTGGGATATGTTACGTATGTGTTGAATTTAATCGAGCCCTTACAAATAAATATTCGCTCAGTTGATGAACGAGCTACCGGCCTTCGGCTAAGTTGGTCTTTTGTGTATGTACATAAGGGTTAACATTGTAAAGTAAGTTTGATATCGGAAAATTGTGTATTATGAAATATTCCGTTTAGCTAAATGTGTGCTATTCTTTCGTTATGCTGGAATTCCTTGCTCAAAACTTACTAAGCATAAATTGCTTACTTCGTTCCATTGCTCCTCTATTTTATAGATTTTTGGTTCTCCAGCTATCGGACTCGGGATCTTGAAGTCGAAGTCGCCCACACTATCAAAGGCTCTTTTGGGTACTCTTTTGGTTGAATTTTGATATGGCATGTTTAGGACGACCCATTGTTGTTTTTCGAGTACTTTATGTGATGTATAAGTTTTGGATAGCCATGTGAAAATGGCTTATATGTGTTTAAGTATAATGTTATAATCATTTAGTGTGGATATGCTTGACAAGGATTGGCCACGGGGATGGTTAATCACTTTCATAAATTGTGCTATGTATGCAAAAAAGGGCTAGTTGAACCATGAAATAGGTAAAGCCTACCTTAAAGGTAGATGCTGACAGCATCAGTGACGTAGATTTGGAAAATCACTAAAAATAGTAGGAATGGAATTAAATAGTGAATAAATTATGTAAACAAACCTTGAAGAATCTACTTTCATAGGAAAGTAACGAAACAACCATACGAACAGTATGTTAAGAGATATTAAGGTTCTTGTGAGACAGGGTCAGAACGGGTTCTGGGTTCCTTGTTCCGACTTTGGAAATTGATTATAAATTAACCAGAGATAATTAGGAGTCATACCATATATGTATAGATTCCTCTCTGAGTCTAGTTTCTATAAAAACAAACAGCATCAGTATTGGAGCCCTGTACAAGGAGATATCCAAGTCGTAATTCGCAAAGGTCAGGGTAGTCGATTCCTGTAACATGGGAGACTTTAACTAATAAACTGTACTCATTGGCCCGATCAAAAATTCTAGAAAAAAATATGTAGATGGGCATGTGAGTCTAGTTTCAGGGAAAAATCACGAAACTGATTTTCGAGTTGTGAAGCTCAAGATATGATTTTTAAAGCGACTAGTACACAGATTGGGCAGCGTCTGGAAATTTTTCAAAGTTTGTTAACACCTCGTGTTCGACTCCGGTGTCGGACTCGGGTTCGGGATGTTACATTTTATTGGTATCAGAGCCACGGTTTAGTCGATTCTAGGACTACCGTAATGTTTTGGGTCTAGCTATACATGCCATTTTATGTGATTACTTGATAGTGTGGTGATTTCTGACAATTGTAAATGTGTTTATTTATAGTAATGGATCCCGATCCCGATCGAGAGGTAGCTGATGATCTTGAGAGTGTAGCGCCTGCTCCCGCACAAGGGACAGCGCCGGCGGACTCTCAACCTAATGCTAGTAACCCGAATGAGGAAGCTAGACAAGCTTTCTATAGCGTGATGAATGATTGGTTCAACCAATACATTCGAACTAATACGGCTGTTCCACAACCTCCATTCCCGACTAATACCACCCCCGCACCTACAATACCTCCGGTAACTGACCAAATAAGGTCAAATAAGCCCCCAGTTGACAGAATCCGAAAACATGGGGCTACTAAATTTAAGGCTACGGATAGCGACGATGCCGAGCAAGCTGAATTTTGGCTGGACAACACTATCCGGGTACTCGATGAGCTATCTTGTACACCCGATGAATGCCTAAAGTGTGCTATCTCCTTGCTACGTGATTCTGCCTACTATTGGTGGAGTACTCTGACTTCCGTTGTGCCCCGAGAGCAAGTAACTTGGGAGTTTTTCCAAACTGAGTTTCGGAAAAAGTATATCAGTCAGAGGTTTGTTGATCAAAAACGGAAGGAATTTCTTGAGCTTAAGCAAGGCTCCATGTCGGTTACTGATTACGAGCGAAAATTTGTTAGACTTAGCAAATACGCTCGGGAATATGTTTCGTCCGAAGCTATTATGTGTAAACGCTTCGAGGATGGGCTGAATGAAGATATAAAAATGTTCGTTGACGTTCTTGAAATACGAGAGTTCATGGTACTTGTTGAACGAGCTTGTAAAGCCGAAGAGCTTAGAAAAGGAAAGCAAAGAGTTGATGAGGGAACTGGAGAGTTTCGTAAAAGATCCTTGGGAAGGTCTCTTCAACAGGCATCGAAGAGATTTCGGGATGATGCGGGCCAGTTTAGAGGTACTTCGGGTTTTTTTAGACGAGATCGTGATCGACCCCTTGTAGGTACACGAGGCACTTCAGTCGCCAGTGTTGGGAATGAACGTCGAGACAGAACGAAATGCCGATATTGCGGTAAATGGCATTCGGGGAGTTGTAGATTCCCTGACCGCTCCTGTTACAAATGCGGATCAGTTGACCACTTCATTAAAGATTGCCCGAGGTTGTCGGAACAGAATGTAAATCAGAGTGGGAGACCGGGTGCTACCACTGCTCGGGGTAGACCATCTGGAAATGTGAGCAATACTGGTGGTGGTCAGAGAGGATCTAGAGATGCTCCGACCAGATCCGAGGCTCGTGCGCCTGCTAGAGCTTATGCTATACGTGCCCGCGAGGATGCTTCTTCGCCTGATGTTATTACCGGTACTTTTACACTCTTTGATACTAATGTAATTGCTTTGATGGACCCCGGTTCTACTCATTCTTACATATGTGAAACCTTAGCATCCAGTAAGACTTTACCTATTGAGTCTACTGAGTTCGTAATTCGGGTGTCAAATCCCTTGGGTCGTTACGTGCTTGTCGACAAAGTGTGTAAGAAATGTCCCCTGGAAGTTCGAGGTTCCTGTTTTCCGGCGGACTTGATGCTTTTGCCGTTTGATGAATTTGATGTTATCCTTGGTTTGGATTGGTTGACCGCGCATGATGCGATTGTGAATTGCAAGAGCAAGACTATTGATTTGAGGTGCGCAAATAACGAAGTAGTCCGAATTGAGTCTGCGGACTTGGAGGGGATGCCAGCTGTAATATCAGCAATGTTGGCACAGAAATATGTAATAAAAGGGTGCGAAGCATACCTTGCGTATGTACTTGATGACAAAGAATTAGAAAAGAAACCCGAATCTGTGCCGGTGGTTTGTGAATACCCGGATGTTTTTCCGGAAGAATTACCGGGTTTACCACCTGTTCGGGAGGTAGAGTTTGGTATTGAGCTTGTACCTGGGACTACGCCGATTTCGATAGCTCCGTATCGTATGGCACCAACCGAGTTAAAGGAGTTGAAAGCTCAGTTGCAAGAACTGACGGATAGAGGTTTCGCTCGACCAAGTTTCTCACCTTGGGGTGCACCAGTATTGTTCGTGAAAAAGAAGGACGGAACCATGAGGTTGTGCATTGACTATCGTCAGCTGAATAAAGTGACGATAAAGAACAAATATCCGTTGCCGCGCATCGATGATTTGTTCGACCAACTGAAGGGAGCCTCAGTGTTCTCAAAATAGATTTGAGATCGGGCTATTATCAGTTGCGAATTCGAGATTCAGATATTTTCCCAAAACTGCCTTCAGAACGAGATATGGTCACTACGAATTCTTAGTGATGCCGTTTGGGCTCACTAATGCCCCTGCAGTATTTATGGATTTGATGAATCGGATCTTCAGACCGTATTTGGATCGGTTCGTAGTTGTGTTCATTGATGACATTTTGGTCTATTTAAGAGATGAGACCGAACATGCTGAGCATCTGAGGCTAGTGCTGCAAATTTTGCGGGATAAGCAGTTATATGCTAAGTTCAGTAAGTGTGAGTTCTGGTTAAGAGAGGTTAGCTTCTTGGGTCATGTGGTATCCGCGTCGGGTATTCGAGTTGACCCGAACAAAATTTCAGCCATACTTGACTGGAAACCTCTGAGAAATATTACTGAAGTTCGGAGCTTTTTGGGGCTCGCCGGTTATTACCGACGATTTGTCAAAGGTTTCTCGATGATAGCCACACCAATGACGAAGCTACTTCAAAAGGATGTTAAGTTCGAGTGGACGGAGAAATGTCAGAAAAGTTTCGATCAACTGAAAACTCATTTGACTGAAGCTCCAATTTTGGTGCAACCCGAATCAGGTAAAGAGTTTGTCATTTATAGTGACGCATCCCTACTTGGGTTGGGTTGCGTATTGATGCAAGAAGGTCGAGTCGTGGCCTATGCGTCGAGACAATTGAAGCCACACGAGAGGAATTATCCGACCCATGATCTCGAACTAGCTGCCATCGTGTTTGCTTTAAAAATATGGCGACATTATCTGTTTGGTGAGAAGTGCCATATATTTTCGGATCACAAAAGTCTCAAATATTTGATGACTCAACGAGACTTGAATCTGCGACAAAGACGTTGGCTTGAGTTGTTGAAAGATTACGAGCTTGTCATTGATTACCACCCGGGAAAGGCTAACGTGGTTGCGGACGCCTTAAGCCGGAAGTCATTGTTTGCTTTACGAGCGATGAACGTGCATTTGTCTGTTCTACAAGACAATGTGTTAGTAGCTGAATTAAAAGCTAAACCATTATTGACTCACCAAATTCGTGAAGCTCAGAAAGTCGATGATGAATTGGTTGCAAAACGGGCTAAGTGTGTTCCGAACGAGGAATCGGAGTTTCAAATTGATGATGATGATTGTTTGAGGTTCAGAAATCGTTTGTGTGTTCCAAGGAATTCGGAACTCATTTCGATGATTCTGAACGAAGCCCATTGTAGCCGAATGTCAATTCACCTGGGGAGTACGAAAATGTACAACGATTTGAAACGTCAATTTTGGTGGCATGATATGAAACGGGACATCTCCGACTTTGTTTCGAGATGTTTAATATGTCAACAAGTGAAAGCGGAACATCAAGTGCCTTCAGGATTACTCCAGCCGATCATGATACCCGAGTGGAAGTGGGATCGAGTCACAATGGACTTTGTGTCTGGACTGCCATTGTCAGCAAGTAAGAAGGATGCGATTTGGGTTGTTGTTGATAGGCTGACTAAGTCGGCTCATTTCATCCCCGTACGTACGGATTTTTCATTGGATAAACTAGCTGAATTGTACGTTTCTCAAATTGTGAGATTACACGGGGTACCTGTTTCTATCGTGTCGGATAGAGATCCGAGATTCACCTCACGATTTTGGAAGAAATTGCAAGAAGCTCTGGGTACCAAGCTGCATTTTAGCACTGCTTTTCACCCCCAAACCGATGGTCAATCCGAGCGGATAATTCAGATACTTGAGGATATGTTGAGATGTTGCATCCTCGAGTTCAGTAGTTCATGGGAACGGTATTTACCTTTGATTGAATTCGCTTACAACAATAGTTTTCAATCAAGTATTAAGATGGCACCTTACGAGGCTTTATACGGTCGTAAATGCCGTACACCATTGTTTTGGACCGAGCTCGGTGAAAGTAAAATTTTCGGAGTTGATTTGATTAAAGATGCTGAACAGAAAGTAAAGGTAATCCGTGAAAGTCTGAAGGTAGCCACAGATCGTCAGAAGTCGTACGCGGATTTGAAACGAAAAGACATCGAGTATCAGGTGGGAGACAAAGTGTTCCTTAAGGTTTCACCTTGGAAAAAGATACTCAGGTTTGGCCGTAAGGGCAAGTTGAACCCAAGATTCATTGGGCCGTACGAAATCTCCGAACGAGTTGGTCCGATTGCGTATAGATTGATTTTGCCCCCTGAGCTTGAAAAGATTCTCGACGTCTTTCATGTTTCGATGCTTCGACGCTATCGATCTGATCCATCGCACATAATTAGCCCATCAGAGGTTGAAATTCAAGACGATATGAGCTATGAAGAAGAACCGATGCGTATCCTAGCTCGTGAAGTGAAGGAGTTGCGAAACAAAAGAGTTCCGCTAGTAAAGGTGTTATGGCTCAAACACGGGATCGAGGAAGCTACTTGGGAGACCGAGAGCTCGATGAAAGAGCGATACCCAAACCTATTCACCGGTAAGATTTTCGGGGACGAAAATTTCTTAAGTGGGGGAGAGTTGTGACAGCCCAAAATTGACCCTAGTCGGGAAGTGGTTTCGGGACCGCTAAACCGAGTCATAATAATAATTAGATGTTATATCCTATGTTTATTTCATGTGAAAGTGCATGTGTGAAAATTTCATGCTTTGATTTTGCCAATTGTGAGTGAAATTTTGAAATGTGACTCATGTGAAATTTTTTGCAAATGCTATAGGCTAATTTGTAGTGGCCAAATAACTTATAGTATGAAATAGGTGGATTTGCATGTCAAATTTCCCACCTTAAAACAAGGTGGCTGACCATGATGGGCATGATGAGCAATTGTGCAATTTTTTTATGGAAATTATGGCATAAGTATGGCACAAATAAAATATGTTAATTTGTGTCATAAAATGTTGGGATAAAACAAATAAAATAAGGGGCATGGGCATAAAATAATGAAGAGGAGTATGGTGAATACAAAAAAAAATGTGTGTGTAGTTGTTTGTCCCCCCCCCATTGCCGTGAGCTAAAGAAAAGAAAGGAGAGAATTTTTGTTCATCCTTTTCTCATCTTCATACTTGCCGAAACTAGAAAGAAAAACAAAGAAAAAAAAATTTCTCATCCTTTGGTTCATCCTTGGCCAATAATTTTAAGGAGGAAGGAAGAAGAAAGGTGAAGAGGTTCGGCCATGCATGTAGCTAGGCTAAGGTATGTTTGATGATGTTCCATGAGATGCATGCATGTTTTAGTTGTTAGCTTGAGTTCTACCTAGCCCATGGTCTAAATCTTGCTATGTGATGGAAATGACATTTGACCATGGATGCATCATTCTTGGTTGATGTTTGATGTGGTGGTGATGAGGCAAGAGGATGAGTTAAAATTCGGCCTAGGTGGAGGTTGTGTTAATGCCATTGCATGCTAAATATGAAGTTGTTAATGATGCATGTGATGATGACTTGATGATTCTTGAACCTCCTTTTTAGCATTTTTGTGTGAGCACATATGTGCATTGGTTGCTAAATGGAGAAGAATCGGCTAGCAAGTTGTGTGCTAAGGCCGAATGTAACTTTGCATGTTAATGAGCAATGCATGTGTTAAATTGATGGAAAGGGGGAGGATGCTTTACTAGTGTGTATATGTGTGTATTAAGTGCTGAAATCGACCCCAAAAATAGACATGCATATTCGGCCAAGGGGGAAAAATTAGCTAATATGTTGTGTTGATGCATGATTTCACATGTATGTGACTTTAATGTCTAATGTATAAATATGGGCTAAGTGCCTTGTGTTCATCTTTTCGATGCCTAAATGATGAAATCAATTTATTTGTTTAATTAAGCTCAAGAGCAAAGGGGAAATAGATCCGATAAAGGGAAGGAAAAAGTGGTCGAATAGTTAGCGGAATCGTTCGACAACACCCGAGGTAAGTTCTTGAGTAAGAGAGCTTAAATTACGATGTGATTAAATCATGTTTTAAGCAAATGAAAATCATGCTCTATGTGTGGCTATTGAGCCGAATGTGCAAGGATGATATGTGCCTTGTGTTTGAGTTTTGCAAATGAAAATGAAATACGAATGTGCCATGAATTATTGTTAGATGTGCATGATTAATTGAATGCTGTCCGGGCTAAGTCCCGAAGGCTTTGTGCTAAGTGACTATATCCGGACTAAGATCCGAAGGCATTTGTGCGAGTTATTAAAATCCGGGTTAAGTCCCGAAGGCCTTTGTGCGAGATACTAATTCCGGGTTAAGTCCCGAAGGCATTCGTGCGAGTTTTAAAATCCGGGTTAAGTCCCGAAGGCATTGTATGAGTTACTATAACCGGGCTATGTCCCGAAGGCACTTGAACGAGGAGCTATATCCGGTTAAATTTCGAAGGTACGTGATTTTGGTAATGAATGAGCTTGCTGTAAAATTTCAGCTAATACTCGAAAAACATCCCAATATTGGGATATGTTACGTATGTGTTGAATTTAATCGAGCCCTTACAAATAAATATTCGCTCAGTTGATGAACGAGCTACCGGCCTTCGGCTAAGTTGGTCTTTTGTGTATGTACATAAGGGTTAACGTTGTGAAGTAAGTTTGATATCGGAAAATTGTGTATTATGAAATATTCCGTTTAGCTAAATGTGTGCTATTCTTTCGTTATGCTAGAATTCCTTGCTCAAAACTTACTAAGCATAAATTGCTTACTTCGTTCCATTGCTCCTCTGTTTTATAGATTTTTGGTTCTCCAGCTATCGGACTCGGGATCTTGAAGTCGAAGTCGCCCACACTATCAAAGGCTCTTTTGGGTACTCTTTTGGTTGAATTTTGATATGGCATGTTTAGGACGACCCATTGTTGTTTTTCGAGTACTTTATGTGATGTATAAGTTTTGGATAGCCATGTGAAAATGGCTTATATGTGTTTAAGTATAATGTTATAATCATTTAGTGTGGATATGCTTGACAAGGATTGGCCACGGGGATGGTTAATCACTTTCATAAATTGTGCTATGTATGCAAAAAAGGGCTAGTTGAACCATGAAATAGGTAAAGCCTACCTTAAAGGTAGATGCTGACAGCATCAGTGACGTAGATTTGGAAAATCACTAAAAATAGTAGGAATAGAATTAAATAGTGAATAAATTATGTAAACAAACCTTGAAGAATCTACTTTCATAGGAAAGTAACGAAACAACCATACAAACAGTATGTTAAGAGATATTAAGGTTCTTGTGAGACAGGGTTAGAACGGGTTCTGGGTTCCTTGTTCCGACTTTGGAAATTGATTATAAATTAACCAGAGATAATTAGGAGTCATACCATATATGTATAGATTCCTCTCTGAGTCTAGTTTCTATAGAAACAAACAGCATCAGTATTGGAGCCCTGTACAAGGAGATATCCAAGTCGTAATGCGCAAAGGTCAGGGTAGTCGATTCCTGTAACATGGGAGACTTTAACTAATAAACTGTACTAATTGGCCTGATCAAAAATTCTAGAAAAAAATATGTAGATGGGCATGTGAGTCTAGTTTCAGGTAAAAATCACGAAACTGATTTTCGAGTTGTGAAGCTCAAGATATGATTTTTAAAGCGACTAGTACACAGAATGGGCAACGTCTGGAAATTTTTCAAAGTTTGTTAACACCTCGTGTTCGACTCCGGTGTCGGACTCGGGTTCGGGGTGTTACAGACACTATGGCTATGCATAAAAATTTTACTAACAGAACACGTTTATTACGTAATTCTTTCACCTCACAAGCTAAAATCTCAACTGGTTCTTCTTCATAAGACAAATTAGGTTAAATCTCAATTTGTTCTGTGGAAATAATGTGAGATAGATCCGATCAATATCTTCTAAGCATTGAAACGTGAAAAACGTCATGTATTTTCTGTAATTTTGCAGGCAAAGCCAAACAATATGCAACTAGTCCTACTCTTTCTGGGTTAGAAAATAATTGTTGGCAACATTATCGGCAAGTACCACGAACTTGGAACCCTGTAAATAATGCCTCCATGTGCGCAAGCAATGCACCACAGCGGTCATTTCCTTTTCTTGGACTGTGTATCTCCACTTTGTCTCATTAAGTTTTCGACTCTCAAAAGCAATTGGATGCCCATCTTGCATCAGTACTCCCCCAATGGCATAATCCCATGCATTCGTGTGTACCTCATAAGGCTTCGAATAATCCGGTAATGCAAGTATAGACCCTCTCATCATTACTTGCTTCAATTGATTAAAGGCCCTCTCACATTGTGGATTCCAATCCCATACCTTACCCTTTTTCAACATGTCCGTTAAGGGTGCGGTAATTTTAGAGTAGCCTTTGATCAAGCGTCGATAGTAATTCGCCAACCCAAGGAAAGATCTCAACTCCATTACCTTGGTTAAAGGCTCCCACTCAACAATGGCTCGAGTCTTGCTCTCATCCATCTAGATCTTGCCACCTCCCACAATTTTGCCTAGAAATGACACCTCTCGTTGAGCAAATGAGCATTTCTCCTCTTTGACAAACAACTCATTTTCCCTCAAAGTTTGGAACATTTCTCTCAAATGTTCCACATGCTCCTCGAGCGACTTACTGTACACCACAATATCGTCAAGGTAAACAACCACGAAACAATTAAGGAAAGGTTGAAGTACCTTATTGATTAGGGTGCAAAATGTAGCTAGGGCATTTGTGAGTCTAAAGGGCATCACTAGGAACTCATACAAGCTATACCGCGTCACACAAACTGTCTTTAGCTCGTCCCCTTTGGCTATCCAAACTTGATGGTAACCCGATCTCAAGTCCAACTTGGTAAACCATCTCGCACTACCGAGCTGATCAAACAAGTCCACAATAAGGGGAATGGGGTACCTATTTTTCACAGTAATCTTGTTTAGAGCCTGATAATCGATGCCCCATCATGTTTCTTTTGAAACAACACCGGTGCACCATACAAAGATTTAGATGGCCTAATGAATCCCGTATCTAAAAGCTCATTCAACTATTTCCGTAGTTTTTCTAATTCCGACGGAGACATACGATATAGGACCCTAGTTGGCTGCACCATGTTGGATACTAATTTGATTATGTGGTCCACCTCCCTCTTGGGTGGCAAATTCTTGGGCAACTTGGTGGGCATCACATCTCCAAAAAACTGTAATATTTGGCCCACTTTCTTTGGGATCTTACCAACGGACTTAACGATTTCCTCAATCTTCAAGGTGGCTAAGCAGGAGACTTTATCTCTATAAACTCCTTTAGCAAATTAGATTGCCGATAATGTTTTTCCCTCCATGCTCCTCTTTTTTTCATTCTCACCATGCATTGATGGTTCAAATCTGAAATCACCATATAATTACTGGAAGGAACAATAGATGCATTAACCCGATCAAGAAAACTTAATCCAACCATAAAATCATAGTCATCAAATGGCATTACCTTAATGGATGCCTTATCGGTCTAATCGCCAAGTTGGAGATCCACTCCTTTTGCAACCCCCTTGATTGGAACACTTTTTGAGTTCACCGTTTTGATTCGACCCAACTCATTTTTGATCTTGAGGCCAAGTTTATGAGCAGCCTTTTTGGACATGAACAAATCAGATGCATCTGTGTCGATAAGCGCATTCAATTTTCTACCAGCCACCATGATGTCTACAAACATCAGCCCATAACACGTCTTATCTTCAATACCCCCTAGTATCGAACCAAGATTGTTATCCTCCACATCTGACTCCACTTTTTCTTCCATAATAGAGAGTGCGGCCTTCTTTGGTCAATTCTAGATTATATGTGGGCCATCACAATAGAAGAAATTTATAGGCCCACTCTTCCTTTTGTCCCAAGGCTTCTTACCATTACCATTCCTAGTGGGCCTTTCTTTGTCTCCCCCACTATTGCTCTTTGGATTGAATTTGGGCTTAGAAGACTCAGGCTTATCTTTCTTCCTACCAAATTCGGCAAACGATTCTCCCACATACATGGCCTTGGTAAGCTCTCGGACTTCTCAGCATTGCAACTCTTACTTCGCCCATGGTTTCAATCCATCCATGAAGGAAAAGAATGCCTCTTTCTTACCCATATCTGAGATTTGAAGCTTGAGTTCTCTAAACTCCTGCACATACTCCCTTACAGTGCCTTGTTGTGCAAGCCAATGCAACTTTGCCCGAGCCTCATCCTCAGCATACTCTGTATAAAACTGTATTTTAAACTCATATTAGAACTCCTCCCAAGTCCCAATTTTGGCCCCACCACGTCTCACATCAGTGGACCTACGACGCCACCACAACAAAGCAACGTCAGTAAGATACATAGCAATAGTAATTACCTTAGTGGCATCATCTGTGATGCCTTTGGCACGGAATCATTGCTCGATTCCCCACAGAAAATTGTCTACATCTCTTGCGGACCTTATTCCCTTGAACTCTTTGGGCTTAGGAACATCCACACTGGGCTTGGGTGCGATAAAAACTAACCCTCCATTGCCTAAAATAGCCTTGTAAATTGTGAGTTCACCTTTAAGCTCCACAATCTCCTCTTTCAAGGTCGTCATCATAGCCTTAATGGCATCATCCCTACCAGTTAGCTTTTCAACATAGTCCAACACATACTCTTTGAGCTGCTCCTTCATGGACTGTAACCCATCAATGAGCTTATCATCGACCCATCAATCATCTCTTTGGTATTTCCCACGTATTCTTCGAGAATGACGACTCGATCCTCCAAATTTGACAATATGTCCCTCGAATGGCTAGCTTTCCTATCCCTCCCACGGGTCTCCATTCCCTCAACATTCTCAGCAACTTCTTTTGACATCTTTCAACAGTGCCTTCAAACTCTAGCTTGGATACCAACTGTCATGGACTTAAATTTTTCCCACGCGATTTGTATGGCTTTAGGTAGTTCCTTAGCTAAAAAATTCCTAAGTCAGCCTAACTCACAAAAATTAAGGATTCAACAGAATTCCTCTAAGGTAACCACGAAGAACAACGAAAGAACGAAATAAGAAGAAACTCGAAAGATGAACAAAAGCCACAGAAAAGCAAGAACACTTGAGAGAAAAGTTTGAGTGAGTACTCTCAAAATTCTATTAATAACTTATTGAATTACAATGAGGGGGAGATGTGTCTATTTATAGTTGAGCCTTCCCAAAATCAACGTTATAGATCAAAGTTCATCAATGGCTAAGATTAAAAGCTATCTAGATATCAAATCTCTAATATTACAGAATCATATCTTCTAAAGATTACATTTAATGTCTAGGATCACATATATTTGAAGATCACATTCCATATTTGTCAAGCTTCGGAGATGAACTTTCAATCTCCTCAAGCAACGGGCCAGTCCGTTCGGGGCCAAATAACCTCCTTTGAACTCGATGGATCAGACAAGTTCGTCATGATTGCGGGCTCCCATGTGCAACCCATGACATTTTCACATGGTTAATTATAAAGTTCATAAATCCAACAGGTTCAATTAATCAATATGAGTTATCAAAATTAATTAATTTATCATGAGTTACTAAATTCAATTAATCAATTTATAAGTTTATAATATTCCAAATTCATAGTAGAATATTTAATTTATGAACTTTATAGTTTATTCAATTGGTATCTTTAATTCTACTGATTGAAGATTATTTTCATTTAATAAAATATGATTAATAGATTTTTTTCATGTGAAGTTTAATCATTTTATTGAAACAATATTTTAATTAAGATAAATTTTGTAACAACCCATTTCCAGTGAAATCGGAATAGTGGTTTCGGGACCACAAATTCGAGTCAGAAAGAAAATTTATTTTAATAATATTGCATAATCTGCATTATGATAAGAAAGACATATGAAAATTTTGATAAGAGTATTTTATCGATTTTAAATTTAATTAGGAGGAAAGGACTAAATTGCATAAAATACAAAAGTTGAATTCTAGTAGCTATAGGTAGCAAATAGCTATAGAATTCAAAATTTGAGGTCCTTATATGACAATTAGACCATTAAGAGAAGTTAGTAGATATTTTTTTATGATTCATCCATGGAAAATTAGAAAACTAAAAGGACTAAATTGGAAATTAAAATAAATAAAAGATGATGACTAAAATAAATATCTAATATCATCATTTTATATCATCTTTCCCAATTAAAAAGCCATAGAAACCCTAGTTTGAGAGCTTGAAGAAAGAGAAAACTTGTTGGGCCAAATTAAGTGACTATTCAAGTCCCGTTTTTAGTAATTTTTATATTTTTGAGATTGTAATAATCTAATCTATCTATTTTGGGGATTAATTTGCAAAGTTATCAAAGTATCAAAGTTTTTCCATGGATGAATATGCTGAAATTTTAAAATTTATGGTAGAAAATGAAAGGTTGTTGATAGATAAACAACTTTTGTAAAGTGAATTTTGATGAAATTGTGATTTAGGGACTAAATTGTAAAGATGTAAAATTCATGGAAAATTTCTAATTTTTGTGAAATACATAAGCTATAAATGTTATATGAAAAATTCAGCTAGTCTTGGATTAAGAATTGAATTGCATGAATTTCGTTTTCCAAGCCTAGAGACGAAATTAGAATTAATCAAAAGTATAGGTGCAAAATGGTACTTTTTCCTAAAAAGTGAATTGGGTTGATTTGAATATGAAATGTAATAAATTGATGATTAAATTCATTTATATAGCTCCGGAAAGACCAAATACAGAATTGGATCGAGGAAAATAAAAAGTATCGGATTAGTAGATTCTCGAATACGAACAAGTATCGAGGTAAGTTCCTGTAACTAAATTGTGTATATTTTCATGTTTGAATTGAATGTTGTATATGTGAATTATGAATTTGTTATGCATATGAAAATAATTATATATCTGACATGCTCGAGAAACGTTAAGTCCCGTTTGAATAAATGAAATTTGATGGATACCAGTTTCCCTATTGGTTGTGATCTAGCATATGTTGCAGACACACTATAGCTCAAAAGAGCATCCCGTTATTAGCCCTCTCGAGCTTCCCGTTATATTGTTCTTACGAGCTTCCCATTAGGTTGTGATCCTACATGTGTTGTGGACACACCTTAGCTCTTATGAGTGTCTTGATATATGTAGTTCTTTGAAACTTCCCGTTTATTGGCTCTTTGTGAGCTTCCCGATATGGCTCGCTTGAACTTCCCGATATATAGCTATCCGGAGCTTCCAGATTTATGGCTCTTCGGAGCTACCCATTATAAACTTGTATGAGCTTTCTGTTATACGGCCCAGATAAGCTTCCTGTTATATGGCTCATATGAGCTTCCCGTTATATGGCTCTAGAGTGTGCTTCCTGATTATTTTCTCTATTGAGCACTCCCGAATATGAATTGATAGATTACAGTTTCGTACACTTCAAGTGTACTACCGGTGTATCCATTGAAATTTCAAATAAATTCAACGGGAAAAGTTTCAATATGAGATAATTTTAATTTGAGATGAATTATTTTAAATGTAAAAGTTATATGAATATATGATCAGGAAAGCATATGTATATAAAATTGTTATATGATGAGCTCATCTTTGTTACATGAAAAGTACTTGGAATTCATGAGTAACATGCTTGATGAAGATTTGTATGTGTTTAGGCTATTGATTTTATTGGTTTGGATGTACTATGAGTGCTTATTTTAAATGAATATGATTGGTAAGTAAATTTCCTGTTATATGAACTTACTAAGCATTATATGCTTACTCTATTTATTTTCCTCTGTTTTATAGTGCTCGGAAGCTCGTAAAGGTTGGAAATTGGTCGGAGCATTATCACACTATCATTCAGCTTGTTTTGGTACAAATAGCAAACTTATTTTGGTATAATGGCATGTATGCCATGTATAGGCTAAGTTAGGCAAAATTTATGACATGTTTTGGTTGTAACTAGCCATTGGAATGACTAGTGATAGTATGGTTAATGTATATGTATGAAGTTATACTATGTTTGATATCTAAGTGTGCATAATTGGTATTATAGGTTTAAATATGCTTAAGTAAGAATATGTTCAATTGAGTAAGCTGGATATTTATATCAATGTCATGATATATCATGCATAAGAATTTGGTTTTGGCTTGGTTTAAATGTCTTAGATTGGTTGGTGAATGTGCTTAAATGCGGTTGTAGGTGGAAGACCAATTGGGTGAGAAAAGTGGCCTTGAAAATGACCTATTTTCATCCACACTGATAGATAGACAGGCCTGCGTCTCAGCTGTGTGTGACACATAGCCATGCTCACAAGCGTGTGGTTTGGCCGTATGTCCCCTGCACCTAATTTTTGAAAATTAAATTATCCACACGGCCTAGCACACAAGCGTGTTATTGGCCGTGTGACATAAGTCAGAGAGTTACATGGGTAAGGACACGAGCTGGGACACGGCCATGTGCTTCATATCGAATGCCCACACGGCCTGGAACATGGGTGTGTCACATGGCCGTGTTAGCCACACGGCCTGGCCACACGGGCGTGTGTCTTCTGTATCTAAGAAAAATTTTTAAAATTTCGCAAAAAATTCTCTAAGTTCCCGATTTAGTCTCGACTTGTTTCTAACTCATGAATTGGGTCTTGAAGGTCCATTTAAGGGACAATATGATTGAATATGTCTATTTTCGGATATGAATAGTAAATGTCATGAATTACCTGTATTTGTTCTGTAAATCCACTAATGCTTTATAACCCTGTTTCGGCGATGGAAATGGGTTAGGGGTGTTACAATTTTTATCTAATAAATGATAATTAATAAGCTTACTTATACGAAATAGCTATAATTTTACTTAGAAATTTAGACAATATGATGTTATAGAGAATTAATTTAACAAAGAATGTACCTTTATAGCTATGGATGTTGCTATTATATGTGAAAAGTTGTTATAGAGGGTTAAAAGAAAATATACAAAATTGGTTCTACAAGCAACTTAACCGTTATAGCAGGTGAATGTTATAGAGAGGGTTGATTGTATATATTTGTATAAGAAAATTACGATGATTTGATCTATATGCAAAAACTAGTTGAATCCATGTCAAGTTTTTTTGATACTCGTAAGTGTTTAACTATTCCAAAAAAAAACCGTATTAAAAATAAATAAATTTCATCCAATTTTTAGGTGTTTTATTTTTGTCATAAAAAAATTCTTACAATTTTATCACTCAAATATTAGGGCACTTTTTTTTAGTCACCCAAGTGTTCAATCCTTAACGGCGACTGACTGTACATGCCAAATCATATCTAAATCATGTTTACACTTTCATTTTGATTACCCAACTTCTACGTTGCTTTCGTTTCAATCATTGAAAATCTTTTTTAAGTCTTAATTTGGGTAACAAAAAATTAGAGATTAAAGTGAAAAAGAGGTAGAAACTAAAATAATGCATTAATTTTTTTTTCAATATTGAAATTTTAAGTTTCAAAACATCAAAACCGGTTAAATAAATTGTTGGAACTTTTGTCCTTTGATAATGTAACCAATTTGTTACTGTATTGTTGAAATTAATTAAATTTTAGAAATTAATTAATTTGGAAGCATAAAATTTAATTAATTTCAACAGTGTAGTAACAAATTGATTGACACTATCAATGAATGATAAAAAAAGATCTAAAAGTTGGGTGACCAAAATGAAAATGTAAACATGATGTGGCATGTACAGTCAACCACCATTGTAACAGAAATTTAATGCTTGAATGACTAAAATGAAATGATCCTAAAAGTTGAGTGATGAAATTGCAAGGATTTGTTTTTAAGTGACCAAAATGAAAGCTAACTAAAAGTTGGATGATGAAGTGAGGTAGTTTACCCATTAAAAAAACATATTAGAAAAATATAATTTTATTTCCTGAAATTGAGTCAAAAGTCCATGATGGGAGAGCGATTGGAAGGTAAGAGTAAAAAACTGTAAGAAAATAAGATTATGATTAAATAATAAATTATTTCCTCCTGAAATATACGAGTAGAGTCGTTTTGAAGAGTCTATATTTACAACAAGGGGCATGTCCATTTGTCTGTTGTGGTTTGATCTGGTATGAGACGTGAATGAGATCTGTTTGGTGTTATAAATGAGGGAGCCAAACGGCGCGTGTATTGATGATTGAAACTTGGGAACCAAACCAAAACCAAAAAAGTTCCCATTTTCAATCTCACCCAACACCAACATACGCACAGATTATGAAAGGGCAGAGGACTGCCGGGATTGGGATTGGGACCTAGAACTTAGAAATTGAATAAGAATTTGGGGGGGAAATGACGGGAGGAGGAGAATACAGCGATCAGAGGCATCTCCTGAGATCCAACAGCCACAAAGACGAACAACATGATAAAGAAGAGAACCCCGGTGACTTGGAATCTCAGGTCACTTACCACAACAGCAATAACGCTGGCTTCAACGATCTGGTCAAGTATTTGGGCAGGGGGTTCTCCGCCAGGCGCCTTAGCTTCAAACGCCTCGATAGAGATGGGGATAGAGGTAGAGAACGGTCATCGCCCTCTTCCCTAGATCATCACCACCACCCCCATCATCATCATCATCAACAACAACATCAAGGTCACTACCATTCTTATGTGGGGGATGCCGCTGATCCGCTGGGAGATAGCGCTCCTCCCGAATGGGCTTTGTTGCTTATTGGTTGTTTACTCGGGGTCGCCTCCGGTCTCTTCGTGGCCGCCTTCAACGGAGGAGTAAGTTCTTTCACAGATCTGTCCTCCTTAATTTTTTGTCCAAATGCCTTAATTACAGTTTCTGTTTTCCCCTTCACCATATCTATGTTATCATTCTACCAATAGCATTCCTTCTATTGCTACCGAATGCAGCTTCTCTAGGATTCTCCTATCTCACTTTTGCAAGCGGCTAAGAATATGTGAAGTTTTTTTACGCCCATATTGTTGAGATCGGAAAATATTTTAAGTTTCCAACAATACATGTCTTGAATCAAAACTTTGTTCAACCTTTTCCTCAACCGTTGTGAACTCCTTTGTTACTTCTATCCTTGCTCAGTTACTGTAAACTGCTGCGTTACCGCGTTTTATTGTAGCTTAAATAACACATGGTATTGTATTTGTCAAAATAGCATGGCTAAATAGGTGATAAATATCTCTCTTGTTCAATATTGCTTCAGTTTTTGTGATCAAATTGCTATCTGTTGGTGTTTGCTATTACTCATCCAGGTTCACGTTATACATGAATGGGCATGGGCTGGGACTCCAAATGAGGGTGCTGCTTGGCTTCGTATGCAGAGTCTGGCTGACACTTGGCATCGGATTCTTTTGGTACCAGTCACTGGAGGCGTCATTGTTGGAATGATGCATGGTTTACTCGAGATATTGAACCAAATACGGCAATCCAGTTCTTCCCAACAACAAGGTTTCAGTTTGGTTGCTGGGGTCTTCCCTACAGTAAAAGCTATCCAGGCTGCCATAACTCTAGGTACCGGTTGTTCTTTGGGACCAGAAGGCCCCAGTGTAGACATTGGAAAGTCATGTGCCAATGGATTCTCATTAATGATGGAAAACAACAGAGAAAGAAAAATTGCTCTTGTGGCCGCTGGAGCAGCATCTGGGATTGCTTCAGGTACTGTTTGTGTTATTGAAAGTTTTCAATTTCTATTTAAGATTTGTTTTGCCCAAAATCTTGCTTGTTGATGAGAAGGCCTTATCACTTTGATTGTTAACAGTAGTCCATTTAAAATTTTTATTATTTATTTTAAATGTTATTAAACAGTGAACAATTTTCAAGTTTAACAGAACATCTCAGAGTTATGCTATGAACAGTCAAATTCGTTTTATTGTTCAATGGTCATTTAGAGACCTTATCTATGAGATGTGCAGACAAGAAATCTCCAGAGAAACTGGAATCTGTACATGTACTGATATTTATGTGATTTTGATATTGTTAATGCAGGCTCTGTATTTCTCTAGTCTGTTGGTCTGGAAGAGTTTGGTCCTGGGTACTTAATTATGCATGACAATACTTGGGGAGCCAATTAAACAGGAACTAGTTTCTTAATAGTCCAGGGTATCATGTCAGTCGAAGGGTGACCTAACTGACTGATAATATGCTAGGGGTGTGGTATAACTCTTAAATTTTCTTACGCATTTTTCTGCCAGTACTAGAAGGAACTTTTCTTTTCTAATAATACTCTTTATGCTATACAAAGAAAAGCTGGATTTGGTGACTAGCGTATTGGCCAAGTTCTTTTATTTTAGCAGAAGTATCTCTAGTTTGTCATCTTCCACTCATTCCCACCCCCAAAAAATGAATACAAGGCCCTCTAGAGCATGCTAATCCAAACTTTTTAGGACTTACTTCCCACTTTTATTTCTGGCTTTGATTGGCATAAGCTTTTAAGTTTCTTCCGTGATCTATTAATTTCTTTTAGGGCTATATATCATTGGTAGATTGATTTATAAAATGGTTAACTGTTCTCCCTTCTTTTCAGGTTTTAATGCTGCTGTTGCTGGTTGCTTCTTCGCTATTGAAACTGTATTAAGGCCTCTCCGTGCTGAAAACTCACCTCCGTTCACAACTGCAATGATTATTTTGGCCTCTGTTATCTCGTCTACTGTATCAAATGCTGTACTTGGGACAGAATCAGCTTTCACTGTGCCATCATATGATTTAAAATCTGCTGCTGGTATTTCACCTTCCTGCAATGAATTTCCTTTTATTTTCTGGATTGCCATTTTTTTTATTTGCTTGTTTGTATTAGTGTAAATTTACTGATGAAGTTAGAGCTTCTGGTAAAAGTAATTTGTTGTTTAACATACAAGATTGATGCATGTGCTGCTTCATTAATCTTGAATTAAAGCATGCTTCTTGTATCTGAATTTGCAATTGCAGCTACTTTATATATTGATTTCATTTCCTCCTCATTACAGTTTGAAAATTAAAATAAAAAAAATTCAAAGAGTGTATTTGCCTTCAAATATTTGACAGTGATGGCTAGAATAATGTGTACTTTCACTGTGTATCATTGTTGCCAAAGTTATAGACTCGTTGCTGTTTGGCCTTTCTACCTGAATAGATGGAACAAGCTTCATGTGTCATACTAGGAAATATACGATTAGGAATGACTGCTTATAAGGGAAAATGACAACACTTATTGATTTTCTCTTGCAGAGCTACCTTTGTATCTGATCTTGGGGATGCTATGTGGTGTTGTAAGTGTAGTCTTCGCTCGCTTAGTTTCTTGGTTCACAGCAGCATTTGAGTATATCAAGGAGAAATTAGGACTACCTACTGTAATCTGTCCTGCTTTAGGTGGTTTAGGAGCTGGAATAATAGCTCTTAGGTATCCTGGAATTCTATACTGGGGCTTTACAAATGTCAATGAAATCCTACATACTGGGAAGTCCGCATCTGCTCCCGGAATCTGGTTGCTAACCCAACTGGCAGCAGCCAAAGTTGTTGCCACTGCTTTGTGTAAGGGGTCTGGGCTTGTAGGTGGCCTTTATGCACCTAGTTTGATGATTGGTGCTGCCGTCGGTGCTGTATTTGGAGGCTCAGCTGCTGAACTTATTAATTCAGCTATTCCAGGCAATGCTGCTGTTGCACAGCCACAAGCATATGCACTGGTAAAGTTTTAATGTGGAGTTACTGCACAAATATCTCTTTAACTTGGCCAAATACAGTTCAATTTTATGTAAGCTGATTTTAATCCATTGAAGCTTCTACTCTAGGTTGGAATGGCTGCCACATTAGCTTCAGTTTGTTCAGTTCCTCTAACTTCAGTTCTGCTTCTATTTGAGCTAACTAAAGATTACAGGATATTGCTTCCTCTCATGGTAATGTTCTATGTCACCTTGCTTGCTTTTTATATTTTTGGAATAAGCAATATAGAGAATAAGGGAATCCATGAATATACTTTTTACTGTTTTTCTTCATTTCCATTGTTCCTTCTAGAGAAAAAAAAAGGCCCAGTTACTGTGATTAAGTAATTGTTTGGTTTTGTGACTAACCAAGAATTGAAACATGTTATGTACTGCATCTAGTGGTTTAACTGAAATCTAAATTACGGTTTTCTTTGTTATTATGTTGTAATACAAGATTTCTATAGTATTTCCCCTTTTTGTTGGGATTAACTTTTAGGCTTTGCTTTATTCTTGAGGAATTGTTCAGCTTTAGCGAAAAGAAAAAAGTAAAAAGGCCAAGTTTGACCGCTGTCCAGCTTTATTGGAGTTAAGTAATTGTTCAGTTTTGTGACTAACCAAGAATGGAAACATGTTATGTCTGCAGTGTAGTTTAACTGAAGTCTAAATTATGGCCTTCTTTGTTATTATGTTGTGTTGGAATTTAAGATTTCTATAGTATTTGCTGTTTTTTTGGGATTAACTATTAAGGCCGTTGAGCTTTCCTTTATTCTTGAGCAATTTCATTGGATGCCATGTCATAGGACGTTGTCTAAATATTTTCTACTTTGTCAATTTGGCATATAGGGGGCTGTTGGATTAGCAATATGGGTTCCTTCTGTGGCTAACCAGAACAAGGAGACTGACTCTGAAATGAGGACTTCAGCAAGAGGATATTCTTCTGTTTCTGCTGCTGAGGAACTCTCTGTCATAGAAAAGGCTGCTGACCAAGAAGCACTAGATGATGATATGCTTCTTGAAGATCTTAGGGTACAATTCTCTCGTTTTCTTTTAGATATGATATTCAAAATGGTCAAGCTTCTTGTTTCAATTGATTGTTTGAGCTCCTCATGGGGTTTAGGGAGTACTTTTCTTGTTTGAAGTTTCTTTCCTGACTTGACAAATTCGTTATCTTTGCTTGTTCTCAGGTGTCAAAGGCCATGTCTAAGAAGTACTTAAAGGTGTCAATGGCTGCTACTGTAAAAGAGGCAATGAAATGCATGCATGACAACCATCAGAAATTTGCGCTTGTGGTCGATGAAGATGAATTTCTGGAGGGGATTATCACACTTGGTGATATTAGACGGTGTCTGTCTAAGAAGCAGCCTAGTGATATCTCCATGGGTGATTCAACAGCTGATGTATGTAATGCCAACCCCCCCTCCCCCCCTTCTAGTTCTCTCTTATGTGTCAAATAATAAGACAGTTAAGCCATGTACGCAGGTGAATCCATGTCTTGTTTCGTCTGTTTGCACGAAAGGAATAAGCTACCGTGGGCTGGAGCGCGGACTTCTAACCTGCTTTGCAGATACTGACTTGGCAATTGCTAGGGAGTTGATGGAGGCTAGTGGAGTAAAACAATTGCCAGTGGTGAATCGTGGGGGAGAACCCCACAAAGGAAGGAAACGGAGAGTCATTGCTGTTCTTCATTACGAATCAATCTGGAACTGTCTCAGGTTCTTATCTATTTTCCAATCTGTTATATGATGTGTGGTAGAGGTAGAGAAAAGCAATGATTTATTTGATATGAATGTTTGTTGTGTATACCATTGTGATGCAGAGAAGAGATAAATCACAGGAAGTCCGTGTATCAGCATAGCAATAGGAAGGATAATAATGAAGAGGAGATTATAAATTCCAATGGCTATTAATTAATGTGTCTTTCTCTCTCACACACTCTCTCGGCTTGCTGCCTGCAACTACTTATATAGAATTAGAACGACTTAGAAGCAAATTGTTTATGCTGTCTTTAGAATCATAATTAGAATTGGGTCTCCAAATCTGGCACTGAGTGGGGATATTACAGAAGCTTTTGCTGTGGATCCTTTTGATGTAATTTACCGAACAAAAAATATACATACATACATATATATACGTATGTCTTTGTAATTGTACTCACAACAATGTTCTTTATTTTGCCTCCAAATCACTGGATAGAAACACAAAGCAAAGAAATTCCATTGTCTTCTATTATCTACGCTACTCTAAAGCCTTCTTTTTTAATTAATCAATACCATCTACCACCTCCAAAAATGTCAACATAGTTCATTTAAATGCTTTTAACGTGTGGTTATATAAAGCTAAAATATTGAAATATATGATAACGTACAGAAATTTGAGAAGAAAAACAGATGGA
Source organism: Gossypium hirsutum (assembly GCF_007990345.1). Lineage (NCBI taxonomy): Eukaryota > Viridiplantae > Streptophyta > Magnoliopsida > Malvales > Malvaceae > Gossypium > Gossypium hirsutum. The sequence continues at coordinate 46,645,072 of NC_053449.1, read as the reverse complement.
GAAGGAAGAGAGAAAGAGAGCACGATGGAGAGAGAAGAAACTGCTCAGAAATTCATTGTCAATAAGCATAACCACCCTGCAGTACTGTTGGTTGGCTAAACAGGGAAAAACGTTTCTTTTACAGTTGTATTAACAGACAATACGCTCCATTTTAGTAATGACTCTACCTTGGTCTACAAATCGTTTTGGTACCAAGTTCTACCTCCCTCCCCAATGCAATAAAACACTCCGTTTTATTAACAAAATTGAAACTGCCAAAAACACTTTAACGAAATTAAACAGAAAATTGAAAGTTGGTCTAAACCCTGATGTTGACTAATAGCTCGTTCCATAACAATTGCTCCCTACAATTGCTCCCCTCTTGCAGCAGATCCTTGTCCTCAAGGATCAAAAGATGCAAATTTTCTCTGGAGCTCCTATAGGTTCTCCCACGTTGCATCTTCTAGAAAGGTGTTCGCCCATTCTATTAATACTTTAGTGGCTGCACTATTTCCTTTCTTAACCATTCGTCGATCCAAGACTCTCACTGGTTCTTTGCTCAGTGCACCGTCGGAACCAATTAAGGGTAGGTTAGATGTAACTAGGGATCTACCAATATGTTTCTTAAGCTGCAACACATGGAATGTATGGTGAATACGTGACCTTGCTGGTAGAAGTAGTTTGTAGGCAACAACACCAATCTTAGCTTCTATTGGATGCTAACATATTTTGGAGATAACTTTTGGTTTTGAATCTTTCTCAGAGTATGTTGTCTGTAAGGCTGTAACTTGAGGTAAACTAAATCCCCGACTGTGAACTCCCTTTCAGACCTTCTTTGATCGGCCATTTGCTTCATTCTCTCTTGAGATCTTTTGAGGTGAAACTGCAGCAGTTCCCTGATGACCTCTCTGTTTCAAAGGCTTCTGTCCGCAACGGCCACTGGTGAGGTTTCTGCTAGGTAAGGAAGATGAAGTGGAGGCTTCTGACCATAGAGTGCTTCATAAGGAGTGGTTTGAATGGATGAATGGTGAGTGGTGTTGTACCACCATTCGGAAAAAGGTAGCCACATGAACCATTCACTAGGAGTTTCTCCTGACATGCAACGTAAATATCCCTCGAGGCACTAGTTCAGCACTTCAGTTTGGCTGTCGGTTTGGGGATGGTAGGCCGTAGACATATGTAACTTGGTTCTCAACTGTTTAAATAACTCTTGCCAAAAAATACTCACAAAACCTTATCTCTGTCAGAGATGATCGATTTAGGAATCCCATGTAGTTTATAGATTTGTGTCATATACATTTGAACTACATCCAAGGCTGAAAAGGGATGAGAGAGACCCAAAAACTGACCATATTTTGTTAACCTATCCACCACCACCATAATCACATTCTTCCCTTTCGAAGTTGGGAGTCCTTCCACGAAATCCATACTAATGGATTCCCAAGCTTGTGTAGGTATAGGTAGGGGTTGTAGGAGTCTTGGTGAAGCAGATAAATCCGCCTTGCATTTTTTATAAGTAGCACATTCCCTAACCCACCACTTCACATAGCGAGATAATCCCTTCCAATATAATAATCCAGATAACCTTCGTTTAGTCCCAAGTATCCCTGAGTGTCCCCCTAGTGAACCACTGTGAAAGTATTCAAAGAGTCCTCTTCGCAAACTAACATCATTACCAACTACTTTCTTCCATTTTCACATGAGTACCTTACCATCCCAATGGTATTTGGAATGAGTTTGAGGATTTTGTTGGAGTTCCTACATATGCGTTGGAGCTTAGGGTTAGTTGCGCATGACTCTATGACTCGTTCCCATATCCTGAACACTGTATGCTGCTCGTACATTGTAGCAATTGGCCTTCCTGTTCATGTTCTCTTCTAGAGAGAGCATCTGCCACTTTGTTTTGGGCTCCTTTTCTATATGTTATGTAATAATCATAACTAAGAATTTTCACTACCCATTTCTGCTGGAAGGGAGTGGTTGCCTATTTATCAGCTAAGAACTTCAAACTTTGGTGGTCAGTGCGGATTTGGAACCTTCTACCCACCAGGTAAGAGTGTCATTTCTTGACCGCTAGCAAAACCGCTAGCATCTCCTTATCGTAGATTGAAAGAGCTTGATATCTTACTCCCAACCCCTTGTTGCAACAAAACTGCCCCTACGCCTTGGCCACTAGCATTTGTATTTACGCAGAATTCTTCCTTAAAATTTGGTAAGGACAACACAGGGTTTTGGCAAATAGTTTTCTTAAGCATCTCAAAAGTTGAGTTGGCAGATTCAGTCCAAACCCAAGGGGAACCCTTCTTTAGCAAGTTTGTTAAAGGCCTAGTTAAAATACCATAATGCTTTATAAAACATCTATCGTACCCTGATAGTCTCAGGAAGCCTTTTAGTTCCCTTACCGATTTTGGAGTTGGCTAGCTCAAAACTCCTTCCACTTTCGAAGAATCCATAGTGACAGTTCTAGCCGAGATAATATGCCCTAGGTACTCAATTTGGTGAGTGCCAAAAATACATTTACTCTGCTTAGTGAACAGCTAGTTGTCTCGAAGTGGTTGAAGTACTTCTCGAAGATGAACCACATGAGCATACCAAAAATTAGAGTAAATGAGAATATAATCAATAACCATTTAAAAATGGAATTCATCAGTGCTTGGAAACTTGAAGGGGCGTTGGTTAAGCCGAATGGCATAACCAAAAATTCATAATGCCTTTCATCACTAGCATTGGTTTCCTCAATAACCCTTTAAAAATGGAATTCATCAGTGCTTGGAAACTTGAAGTGTAACAGCCAGATTCTAGGTCTAGTCGGAACAGTGGTTTTGGGACCACAAATCTGACGAGGGAAAATATTATTATCATTATATTTTTAAGGTCTATAATTTCACGAAAAAATTTCGTAAAAATTTCGTTCGAAAATTTTGACGTTTGGGCATTTAATTTAGTCAAAAGGACTAAATTGTAAAAAGTGCAAAAGTTGAGTTCTACATCTTAGAGGTGTCTAATTGTTATGAAATTTTAAATTGGAGGTCCTTATGTGGTAATAAGACCATTAGGAAATAGATGGACAAAGATAGACATAAGAAATGGGTGAAATAGATTTTTTTTAAATGGGGCATTTTAGTCATTTGGTAATAAAAAGAATAAAAAAGGAAAAAGATGGCAAAAATCATCATCTTCTCCATAAGTTGCTGCCAAAACTTGGAAGACACCATATCTAGGGTTTCTTTGATTTTTCAAGCTCATAGTAGGTGCATCTTAGCCCCGTTTTTAATGTTCTTCGCATTTTTGAAATCTCGTAGCTCGGTTTAGCTTATTCTATCAATAATTCATGTTAGGGTTTATATATAGAAAAATACCCATAGGTAAAATTTGTTTATTTTGTTGTTTTATGGTGGAATATGAAGTTAGAAATTATGTTAAACAACTTTTGCTAAGTGATTTTAGGCAAAAGCGAGTAAATCGACATAATCGGTAAAAATATTTATTGTTCATAAGTGTATGTTAGAGTGAGAATTTGAAGTTGACATAGAAGGGAAAAGTGTTCAGCATGTTGTAAAAGATAAGAATAAGGTGTGAAATTTAATTTTCGAGCTTGGGGACAAAGATGTAATTATGCAAAAGTTTAGGGACAAAATTGTAATTTTATAAAAGTTGAGTCGAAGCTTGTTTTAATAAATGTGAATATTAAACAAGCTCAAATTGCTATTATAGATCAAGAAAGACGAGAAATCAACCTTAATCGGGGAAAAGAGAAGATTGAGGATTAAATTATAAAATTTTACATTTTGTATCGAAGTAAGTTGTATGTAATTATTGCATTGTTATAATTATTTTTGTTATGTTTCGTAACAATATACGTGAAAAGGTTAATATTATAATGTGTTTTGGACAAATTATAAATTTATTTGAGTAAAGATTTGAATAAGGTGTCGATGAACACGTATGTAGTACTGTGTGAAGGCTACTATGTGTATCGATAAATAATGGTCACATGCGTAGTACTAAGTGAAGGCTACTATGTGTACCGAAAAGCTTTGAGCACGTGTGTAGTACTGTGTGAATGCTACTACGTGTATCGGTAAACTATGGTTACATGTGTAGTACTAAGTGAAGGCTACAATGGGTACCGAAAAGCTTTGGTCACGTATGTAGTACTATGTGAAGGCTACTACGTGAGCCGTAAAACTTGATCACGTGTGCAGTACTATGTGAAGGCTACTACGTGAGCCGTAAAACTTGACCACGTGTGTAGTACTATGTGAAGGCTACTACGTGAACAGTAAAACTGATCACGTGTGTAGTACTATGTGAAGGCTACTACGTGTATCGAATGATAAAAATAATATGAGTAGTACTGTGTGAAAAGGTCCAAATATTTTTTTAAATCGTCATGATGATGAAATATGAATATGTGATCCGAATGTAATAAGTTGTGAAAAGTGATTGAAGTGATGAAGTTTGTGTTGTGTTATAAAATAAATGGTTATAGTGCTATGTGAATAAGGAATATTGGAATAGAACAGATTTGGACAATGACGGTGATGTTAGTTTGAAAAATCACAAAAAAACTATAGAAATCGAGTTAGAGGTTAAATAATATATGAAATTGAAGCTGAATGAGTCTATTTTCATATGAAAGAAACAAAGTAAGCAAAGGAGTTGTATATTTGGGGATATTTAAACTTTATAGAGACAGGGTTGGATTGATTTCGAAATCCCCTGTTCCAAATTTTTAAGATAAAGAAACGATAACATTTTTTGAATTTTTTACAAAGAGTTAAAAAAATTTTAGTGAAGAGAGGACAGAAGTGTGAAACAGTGAAGTAGGGGAATATTTAGAGAATAAACGGTACTAATTGGCTGAACCAAAAATTCTGAAAATTTTATGGTAAGAATTTATATGAGTCTAGTTTCAGGGAAAATTTACGGATCTTAATTTGTTGTTCCGTAGCTCCGGATAAAAATAATTTAGTGACTGTAACGCAGAAAAACAGTTTGCTGGAAGTTGACTAATGATAGATTTATGTGTGGTATAAATTATATAATATATGATATTATTCTAGAAATTTATTTATCAATTACATACATACTTACTAAGCTATAAGCTTATTCCTCTTTTTTTTTCCTTTGTTTTATAGTGATATTAATCAGCTCGGGAATTGGTTGGAGTCAAAACATCATCCTCACTATCATCATCAACTCTTGGGTATTTTGCAACCAATCCTTTTGAAAAATGGCATGTATAGATGACTTAATGCAATGTAGTATAAACTTATATATAAATGTATAAAATGTGGTTTGGTTTAAAATGTTAGTATCTATAATTGATGAATTATTTCCCTAAATCTATTGTCCATATAGTTTAGGATGTTATGAATGGATTAATGGTGTCTGAATATATGATTGTATTTGGTTGAAATATTGATATTGCTTGAGATTGTGTTTCGAAAATTTACAGGAGGAATTGAATATTTATGAAAAGAAACTATGTCAAAATTTTTGTAAAAAAAAAAATTTGATCGTTTGATAACACTTCTTACCTTGTTTCAACGATGAATACGGGTACGAGGTGTTACATTTTAGTGGTATCAAAACTATAGTTTAGCCAGTTCTCGGATTAGTATAATGTGTGTAAAAGTCTATCTATACATGCCATTTATATATTGTGATAGTGAGATGATTTCTGACAATTTAAATTTTTTTTATATAGTAAAGATCGAAGTGTGGCAGATGATGTTGAAAGTAACGCGCAGGCTCCCGCACAAGGGACCGCGCATGAAGAAAGTAGACATGAGACACATAGTCAGGATGAGGCTCGGGAAGCTTTCCTTCGAATGATGAGTAATTGGTATACAGAATTTGTTCGTGCAAATCCGAATGTTCAACCCCCTCCACCTCCTCCTATTCCCCAACCGGTTCCTGCAGCTCCACAAAATGTTGACTTGGTAAGATCAAGTAGGCCTCCTGTTGACAAAATCCGAAAGCATGGAGCCGAAGATTTCAGAGCTAATATAGATGATGACCCACAGAAGGCAGAGTTTTGGCTTGAAAATTCCATTCGGGTATTTAATGAATTGTCTTGTACTGCCGAAGAATGTTTAAAGTGTGCAATATCTTTGTTAAAAGATTCAGCGTATCGTTGGTGGAAAACATTGGTATCTGTGGTTTCGAAAGAAAGGGTTACGTGGGAATTCTTCCAGGATGAATTCAGAAAAAAATACATAAGCCAACGGTTCATCGATCAAAAACGCAAGGAATTTATCGAGTTGAAGCAGGGCCGAATGTCTGTGGCTGAGTATGAAAGAGAGTTTGTTAGATTGAGTAAATATGCTCAAGAATGTGTACCTACCGAAGCTGCTATGTGTAAAAGGTTTAAAGATGGTTTAAGTGAAGACATTAGAATATTTGTTAGGATGTTGGAACTGAAGGAATTTGTAGTATTGGTTGATCGAGCTTGTAAGGCTGAAGAATTGAATAAAGAAAAGAGAAAAGCTACGATGATGGCTCGAGATACAAGGAAGCGGCCTATGAGTAAACCATTTCAAACTCAGTCAAAGAAGTCTAAAAGGATGAATCCTAGAGTGACTACTTCAACTAGATATCCACGTCGAGACCGGGGAAAATTGTATTTGGGTTTCGAAGCTCAAGCTACATCGGTATCAAGTGTGGGTAGTATGAAGCCTAGTAGACCAGAGTGTCAACATTGTGGAAGACAACATCCTGGTGAATGCTGGTTAATTAGCCGGGCTTGTTTCAAGTGTGGTTCTCAACAACATTATATTAAAGATTGCCCTGAGAAAATTGAAGAAGAAAAATTTCAGAATGTTAGATTGAGTGATACTGTTAGCAGAGGTAGACCGTCGAGAAACACCGGAACTAGAGATAGTGGTAAAAGTGGAATGAAGGGTACAACTACAAAATCAGAACCTCGAACACCTGCTAGAGCTTATGCCATACGTGCTCGTGAGGATGCATCATCTCCCGATGTGATTACTGGTACATTTTCTCTTTATGATATTGATGTTATTGCCTTGATTAACCCTGGGTCTACTCATTCATATGTATGTGTGAATTTAGTATCTAATAAAAATTTTCCTGTTGAAAACACTGCATTTGTGGTAAAAGTATCAAACCCTTTAGGCAAATATGTTTTAGTTGATAAGGTTTGCAAGAATTGTCCTTTGACGATTCAATGTTACTGTTTCCCGGCTAATCTGATGCTCTTACCATTTGATAAGTTCGATGTTATCTTGGGGATGGATTGGTTGATTTTGCATGATGCCAAGGTAAATTGTAGATAGAAAATCCTTGAATTGAAATGTGGAAATGGTGAAATTCTTCGGGTTGAAGCGGAAGAGTCGAATAAATCGCCTATAGTGATTTCGCACATGTCAGCCTAGAAATACATGAAAAAGGGATGTGAAGCTTATCTTGCTTATTTGTTGAATACTGGTATAACCAGGTCGAAGCTTGAATCAGTGCCGGTAGTCTGTGAATTTTCGGATGTATTTCCAAAGGAATTGTCTGGGTTACCTCCGATTGGAGAAGTTGAGTTTGCTATTGACTTGTTACCTGGTACTGCACCGATTTCTATTGCTCCTTATCGGATGGCTCCGACTGAGTTGAAAGGATTAAAAGCTTAGCTACAAGAATTGACAGATAAATGATTCGTGAGACCGAGTTTTTCTCCCTGGGGTGCTCCTATATTATTTGTGAAAAAGAAAGGCGGCTCTATAAGACTTTGTATTGACTATTGTAAACTCAACAAAGTGACTATAAAGAACAAGTATCCTTTGCCGAGAATTGATGATTTGTTTGACCAACTAAAAGGAGCAACAGTGTTTTCAAAGATTGATATGAGATCTGGTTACTATCAGTTGAGAGTTAAGGAATCCGATGTGCCAAAGACCGCTTTCAGAACGAGGTATGGACACTATGAATTTCTGGTAATGCCTTTTGGTTTAACTAATGCTCCGGCTATTTTTATGGATTTGATGAATCAAATTTTTCGACCCTATTTGGATAAGTTTGTGGTGGTGTTCATAGATGATATTTTAATTTATTCTCGGGATGAATCCGAGCATGCAGAACATTTGAGAACTATGTTGCAGATTCTGAGGGAGAAGTAATTGTATGATAAATTCAACAAAAGTGAGTTTTGGCTTCGTGAAGTTGGATTCTTGGGACATATAGTTTCAAGTGACGGTATTCGGGTTGATCCGAGCAAAATTTCAGCAATTGTGGATTGGGAACCACCAAAGAATGTGTCCGAGGTTAGAAGCTTTCTGGGTTTAACCAGGTATTACCGACGCTTTGTCAAGGGATTCTCAATGATTGCTTCTGCTATGACTAAGTTGCTACAAAAGAATGTTAAGTTTGAGTGGACCGATAAATGTCAACAAAGTTTCAAGAAATTGAAGGCATTATTGACGGAGGCACCAGTGTTGGTACAACCTGAGTCAGGGAAGGAGTTTGTAGTTTACAGTGATGCATCATTGAATGGTCTTGGATGTGTGTTAATACAAGAAGGCAAAGTAATAGCTTATGTTTCGAGACAGCTGAAACCGCATGAGAAGAATTATCCAACGCATGATTTAGAGTTGGCTGCCATTGTTTTTGCTTTAAAGATTTGGCGCCATTATTTGTATGGTGAGAAGTGTCGAATCTTCACTGATCATAAGAGTTTGAAGTATTTAATGAATCAAAAAGACTTGAATTTGCGACAACGAAGATGGCTTGAGCTAATAAAAGACTATGAGCTAGTGATTGATTATCATCCCGGAAAAGCTAATGTGGTTGCTGATGCTTTGAGCAGAAAATCTTTATTTGCTTTGAGAGCTATGAGTACGAGATTAACCTTATCTGATGATGGTTCAGTTTTGGCTGAATTGAGGGCTAGACCATTATTCCTTCAGCAAATTCGGGAAGCTTAAAAGAATGACAGTGAATTCCAAGCTAGGAGAGCTAAGTGCGAAGCAGGTGTTGACTCAGATTTTTGAATTAGTTCAGATGATTGCCTGATGTTCCAGAATAGGGTATGTGTACCAAAAAATAATGAATTAATTCAGACCATTTCATGTGAGGCACACAGTGGTGATTTGTCAGTTCACCCAGGTAGTGTAAAAATGTATAATGATTTGAAGAAATTGTATTGGTGGCCGGGCATGAAAAAGGATATCTCGGAATTTGTATCAAAGTGTATAATTTGTCAACAAGTGAAAGCTAAACATCAAGTACCATCGGGTTTACTCCAACCGGTAATGATTCTAGAGTGAAAATGGAACAGCATCACGATGGATTTTGTGACAGGATTACCTCTGACTCCAAGGAAGAAGGATGCTATTTTGGGTGATCGTTGATAGATTGACAAAGTCGGCTCATTTTATACCGGTACGCATAGATTACTCACTTGATAGGTTGGTGGGGCTATATGTTGCTGAAATTGTGAGATTGCACGGGGTGCCTAAGTCCATTATATCGGATAGAGATCCGAGGTTTACTTCGAGGTTCTGGATAAAGTTGCAAGAGGCCCTGGGTACAAAATTGAATTTTAGTACTGCATTCCATCCGCAAACCGACGGACAATCTGAAAGAGTGATTCAAGTTCTTGAAGACATGCTCCGGTGCTGTATTCTGGAATTTGAAGGCAGTTGGGAGAAATATCTACCATTGTTTGAATTTGCTTACAACAATAGTTATCAGTCGAGTATACGAATGGCACCGTACGAAGCATTATATGGACGTAAGTGTAGAACACCTTTGTATTGGACTGAGCTCAGTGAGAATCAGATTCACGGAGTTGATTTGGTGAAAGAAACTGAAGAAAAGGTGAAAGTAATTCGTGACTACTTAAAGGCTGCTTTAGATCGACAAAAGTCATATGCGGATTTAAAGAGAAAAGAAATTGAGTTTCAAGTGGGTGATAAAGTGTTCTTAAAAGTATCTCCGTGGAAGAAGATTTTGAGATTTAGCCATAAAGGCAAATTGAGTCCACGTTTTATTGGACCGTATGAAGTTATTCAAAGGATTGGACCCGTAGCTTATCGGTTAGCTTTGCCAGCAGAGTTGGAAAGAATACATAATGTATTTCATGTATCGATGTTGCGACGCTATCGTTCAGATCCTTCACATATATTTTCTCCTATTGAGATTGAAATTCGGCCAGATATGACTTATGAGGAGGAACCGATAAAGATTTTGGCTCGAGAGATTAAACAGTTAAGAAATAAAAGTGTAGCCTTAGTGAAAGTGTTGTGGCAAAAACATGGAATGGAAGAGGCTACGTGGGAACCGGAGGAAGTTATGAGGAAACAGTACCCAAACCTCTTTTCTGGTAAGATTTTCGAGGACGAAAATCCCTAAGGGGGGAGAGTTGTAATAGCCCGATTCTGGGTTTAGTCGGAACAATGGTTTCGGGACCACAAATCCGACGAGGGAAAATATTATTATCATTATATTTTTAAGGTCCATAATTTCACGAAAAAATTTTGTAAAAATTTCGTTCGAAAATTTTGACGTTTGGGCATTTAATTTAGTCAAAAGGACTAAATTGTAAAAAGTGCAAAAGTTGAGTTCTACATCTTAGAGGTGTCTAATTGTTATGAAATTTTAAATTGGAGGTCCTTATGTGGTAATTAGACTATTAGGAAATAGATGGACAAAGATAGACATAAGAAATGGGTGAAATAGATTTTTTTTTAAATGGAGCATTTTAGTCATTTGGTAATAAAAAGAATAAAAAGGGAAAAAGATGGCAAAAATCATTATCTTCTCCATAAGTTGCTGCCAAAACTTGGAAGACACCATAGCTAGGGTTTCTTTGATTTTTCAAGCTCATAGTAGGTGCATCTTAGCCCCGTTTTTAATGTTCTTTGCATTTTTGAAATCATCGTAGCTCGGTTTAGCTTATTCTATCAATAATTCATGTTAGGGTTTATATTTAGAAAAATACCCATAGGTGAAATGTGTTTATTTTGTTATTTTATGGTGGAATATGAAGTTAGAAATTATGTTAAACAACTTTTTCTAAGTGATTTTAAGCAAAAACGAGTAAATCGACATAATCAGTAAAAATATTTATTGTTCATAAGTGTATGTTAGAGTGAGAATTTGATGTTGACATAGAAGGGAAAAGTGTTCAGCATGTTGTAAAAGATAAGAATAAGGTGTGAAATTTAATTTTCGAGCTTGGGGACAAAGATGTAATTATGCAAAAGTTTATGGACAAAATTGTAATTTTATAAAAGTTGAGTCGAAGCTTGTTTTAATAAATGTGAATATTAAACAAGCTCAAATTGCTATTATAGATCAGGAAAGATGAGAAATCAACCTTAATCGGGGAAAAGAGAAGATTGAGGATTAAATTGCAAAATCTTTACATTTTGTATCGAGGTAAGTTGTATGTAATTATTACATTGTTATAATTATTTTTGTTATGTTTCGTAACAATATACGTGACAGGGTTAATATTATAATGTGTTTTGGACAAATTATAAAATTTTTTGAGTAAAGATTTGAATAAGGTGTCGATGAACACGTGTGTAGTACTGTGTGAATGCTACTACGTGTATCGATAAATAATGGTCACATGCTTAGTACTAAGTGAAGGCTACTATGTGTATCGAAAAGCTTTGAGCACGTGTGTAGTATTGTGTGAATGCTACTACGTGTATCGATAAACTATGGTTACATGTGTAGTACTAAGTGAAGGCTACAATGGGTACCGAAAAGCTTTGGTCACGTATGTAGTACTATGTGAAGGCTACTACGTGAGCCGTAAAACTTGATCACGTGTGCAGTACTATGTGAAGGCTACTACGTGAGCCGTAAAACTTGACCACATGTGTAGTACTATGTAAAGGCTACTACGTGAACAGTAAAACTGATCATGTGTGTAGTACTATGTAAAGGCTACTACGTGAACAGTAAAATTGATCATGTGTGTAGTACTGCGAAAATAGCCCATTTTGCGAAAACGAGCGGACCATCCGGGTCGGATCGGGTCGACGCGCGGATCTTGGGGGGCCAAAACGGCGCCGTTTCCTTTCCCTATTTAACCCTAGTTTTTTTTTTCATTTTTCCCTTTTCCCTTTTCCCTTTTTTAAAACAAACGGAGAAGGCTCCCTCCCCTCTCTCAAATCCGGCCAAGGTCCGTCCTAGGTCGCCGGTGCACCTCCGCCGTAGCACCGCCGTTGGCGGCTGCCGGAGGTGCAAAATCGAATCTTTTTTAGTCCATTTTGAAGCTAAACGCCCCTAGGACACGTATCTATGGCGGAACTTCGAGAAAGATGAGCCCAAGGCCCGAAAACGAGGGGGAAACCGTTCGCCTCCTCCTCCTCCGGCGCGGCGCAAGTAAGGTTTTTCTCTTCCTTCTCTTTTTATTTCCGTTTAAAAAAGAAAATAAAAATAACAAAAAAAAAACCGAAATCCAAAACAAAACTCTGAAGAAAATCACCTTGAAATTTAGTTTTTATCTTTTCTTTCTATTGAAACTGTTGTTTTTTACAAGAATCGGAAGAAAAGAAAAAAAACCCCCTTACAATGTTGGTATTCGGCTCTTTATAGCTGATTTTCACAATATTTTGTTTCTATTTTTGCTCTCTTTTTTTCCTTTCTGCCTTTTGCGTGTTCTCCTTTTGTTTTTGCAGGTGGAGCAGGTAAGTGAAACAGAGGGAGGATGAGTGGCGATGGGACGGTGGCAGGTGGTGGCAGAGGCATGGGAGGCGTGCGTAGGGACAGTGGCGGCCGACAGAGGGCCCTAGGTGCGGCGCACCTAGGGTTTGAAAAAAATTGTTTTTCTGATTTGTGTTTTCTGGGCTGGGTTTTGGTGGGTTAGGCTTGTAATTGGGTTGAGGGTTTGGGTTTGATTTTAGGTTAGTGGGCCTGGTTTGGTTTGATGAGGCCCAGGCTAAATTTGGGCTGTACATTTGGAAAAAAGCCGATTTGAACCTATTGCAATTACATTAGTAAAACCTTAAATTTACCACAATACAAAAGGTTTTTTTTATGCATTGTAATTTTAATATTCGTATATTATTACTTCTTTTAATTGTGTGTATATATATATTAATAATATTGTTAATTCAAACCAAACGTTTTGTTATCTATTGTGTACTATTTTTAAAAATACCTTTATATTTTAAATACGTAGTTTTTATACGCATACGGATGTGATAAAATTTCTAGTTTAGTACATGATTTTTAAATTTTTTAAATAAAATTTTTAAAAACTTTTAATTTTTAATAATAATTATTATATAATTAAAAAAAACACTTCCTTATAATTTTAATTCAAATTTAAATATTATATTTCACCCACAAAGTGGGGGTTTGGACACATTTTAGGAGTGGTAAAGCCCATCTATTGGGCTGGCCTCGGTTCCCACTTATAGAGAGAGACCATTGTATTAATTAAGTCCAATTCCAACTATATAATATAATGTAAATTAAATTAAATTAAAACGCAGAGTAACCAAAGCAAAGAGAAAGCAAGCAAGGCAAAAGGGAAGGAAAATCAAGCAAAAGCATCGAGTAGGAGCGGTAAACAAAAAAAAAAAAAAATTGGAAATCAAAAGAATGGCGTCATCGTCGAGCAGCGGTCTAACCTTCAAGCTTCATCCGCTGGTAATCGTGAACATATCGGATCACTACACTCGTGTCAAGTCCCAGTTGAACCCACCTCCGCTCACCTCCACCTCCGCCACCGTCAATGGCGTCGAAAACCAGCAGCAAGCTCCTCGAGTCTATGGATGTGTCATAGGCGTCCAGAGGGGCCGCACCGTCGAGATCTTCAACAGCTTCGAGCTTCTCTACGATCCCTCCACCCACTCCCTCGACCGCCCCTTCCTCAAGAAGAAACAGGAGCTTTGTATGTCTTTTCTCTTTTTCATTTTGTTCTTTTTTCCCCTTATTTTAGCGGTAGTAGTACTGGCAATTTAAAATTTTTTTCCTTTGAATTGATTTTCCCAGATAAGAAGGTTTTCCCCCATTTTTATATACTTGGATGGTACTCCACTGGGAGCGATGCCCAGGAATCCGATATGCACATTCATAGAGCCGTATGTTTTCTTAACCATCCTCTCACAGTTATATATAGATAATTACTTTGTAATTTATGTTTCGATGCATATTTGATTGTGTTGCTTGTTATTAAATATTTGATTGATATGGTGATGATCATGAAGAAATGGATTAGGTCTGCTTTTCTGCTTCTATTTATGACTTATTTCTACAATGGAACTATAATGTTGTAATACTTGGTTGCCTCTCCTTTTGATAATTGTTTCTCCTTGTTCATTGTTACAGTTGATGGATATTAATGAAAGTCCTCTCTATGTGCTTCTCAATCCTGCAATCAATCCCACGCAAAAAGATCTTCCAGTCACCATTTATGAAAGTGGTGTGTAGCCTCTCTTTATTTCATCCTTTTATGTTAATCAATACCTACCGTCTCTTATTCTGTGTCTGAATTTTTGCAATAAGGTGTCCTGTGTGACATTATACTATATTTTTAAAGTTTGAAGTGTAGTTGAGTTCAGTTTGATCAGGTTACCATCTAATTTATTCCGTCATATTGCCAGAACATGTTTTGTTTGCTAACATGAGATTTTACATTCTATGTTTGCTGAGTTGGTCTATTTGTGTTAACTTTTCTTTAATCCTGGAATGATCAACTCATGTTCTTGCTTAAAAGTAATTTCTGACCATTTGTGGTGGTGATTAGAAAGGGATGACAATATCACTAACACTAGTCTCCTATTGAATTAATTCAATGTGCTTATATCATCCTGATAGGAACACACTCACTGAAAATCTTGTGCAGTTTTAGGTAGCTTTAATAACCTTTACAGTTCCTCATTATTCTTTGGTGATAACATTTTCTATTCCTCCTCTTGTTGGTCTTGTCAACATAAAAGAGCTGCACGTTATAGATGGGATTCCGCAGCTTATTTTTGTCCGTTCGAGCTACACAATTGAGGTACTTTCCAAGTTTCCATTCTTATAAACCCAGTTTTCTTATAATTTTCACCAACTGGGATTACTGAGGTTGTTTCTTCCATTTTCTCTTTCTTTTTTTTCTTTTGTTTTTTTTTTTTGGGGGGGGGGTGCTTAAAGACTGTTGAAGCTGAGAGGATCTCTGTGGATCATGTTGCCCATCTAAAGCCATCTGATGGAGGTTCAGCAGCAACTCAATGTAAGCTTGCATTCTACTTTTTCTTCTTAGGATTTCTGTGGAAAGTAACAATCCTATTTGATGGAAGCCTATTATTTCTGTCATTGATGGTTACAAGTATTCTTTTCTGTGCTTGTGATGCAGTGGCTGCTCATCTTACTGGTATACATAGTGCCATCAAGATGTTGAATAGCAGAATTAGGGTACTTCATCACTATCTTGTTGGGATGCAAAAAGGTATAAGCCTCTGGTCCTTCCGAATGTAGTGCAAATTAAATTTATTGTAATGCATGTGAATATTCAAACGTTCGTGTAAGAAACCTATATTTTTAGTGTAGGGTGTAGATAAAAGTTTCAAACACGGAAAATACTTGAATATAAACTATTAATTTTCCATTTTGACAAGAAATTTGAAGACTAGATTTGACAAATTTTTCTGGATTTAAAAAGGAAATGCTACCATCCTTTATTGTCTTTATGACTTTTAATCAGTCATTTCCGAATTTTTATCGGATGTTATATATTATTTATAGAGGATAGGTTGACAAAGTTTGACTATTGTTTGGGCTATTGTGGATTACAAGGCCATGAACTAGTTCTGGTTGTTTTCCATTTCAGGTGATATTCCTTGCGAAAATTCACTATTAAGGCAAGTATCAAGTCTCCTCAGAAGGTTACCTGCCATTGAATCAGAAAAATTTCAGGATGACTTTCTGATGGTGAGTTTTTTTTCTCTGGGTCTGTTTAAGCAAGTGAAGGACTATTTGTCACTTTGTGTAGCCTAAAAGTTGATAGATGTGTAATCATACAATATACCACTTAAGATAGCTAACCAGAAGAAGGTAGAGATGTTTTCTGTTCTTGTGGGCATGATTTGGTTTTTCTAGCATAACTGCGACTGACACCTTCGAAAGTGTGGTATTTTAAAATGGGCAACCATCCTCTCAACTTGTTAGTGCCGGAGTACCATTTCTTGCGGCTACCTAAATTCCATATGTAAAGATTTGAAAATCCAACCTACCTCCAGAAAGTTGGTAGAATATTCGGTTATGTTCTGGTAATAGGGTCTTCTAAAACTTTTAGTTCATAGCAGCTTGTTAGCAGATTTGTAGAAGATGTTTGTTGTATGTTAATTGTTCTGTTGCGACAGTGAAAATGGAAAGATATGTTATGCTAGTTAGCAAGGGTATCTTGGAAATAAAACTGGTGTGGATCTTGACAGTTCAAAATTCACATAATCTACTTAAGTGTATTGGTATGGGCATGATTGTTGCCTACTTCAATCATTTGTGTTCTTTGGATTTAGTGACCTTCCTTTTGAGGAATTGCCTATCAATTTTTTAATCTGGTGAAGCAAATGATTAAGCTGCATTTTCATCCTTTTGATCACTTACATGCTTTTCTTTCTCTCTTTTCATAACCTATTCTCAGGAATACAACGACACATTATTGATTACTTATCTTGCAATGTTCACTAACTGCTCAAGGTAAGGATTATGTTTACTTTTGTTTACATAATATGCCTACTTTGGCTAAAATGATTTGGTATGATGTATTATTATGGTGATGGTGACAATGACGTTGACGTGTACTCTTGCAGCACAATGAATGAGCTAGTCGACAAATTCAACACTGCTTATGATAGGCATAGTCGAAGGGGTGGACGAACTGCTTTCATTTGAATGTGGGTATTGTTTATTAGTAAGTTGGATTTTTGTTGGGGAGAATGGTGATGCTGTTTGTGTTTGCAGTGTTTTAAAGCTTCTTAAATAAGGTAATATGATTTGAAGTACTAGTATGGTATTAATAGGGATATTTAAACTTCCTAGAGATGACTGTAAGTGGTGCCTGGCCTTACCTTGCCTGCATATTTCGTCATTTATTGACAAAAAACTACAGTCGCCTCAAATTTTGCCTTGCCTGCCTATTAGAATCAATTGAATTTAGGCTTTTAAGGTCATTTCAATATCAAATGTTCCAGTAATTGAAATCAGTAACTGTTTCAATATGAAGAGGAAAGCAGCAGTATAACAAAGAATCTCATTAAAGTGTAAACAGACACAAACGAACAAACAAACAAAAAACATTTGATGAGTACAAGGGGAAGAGAGAAAGCAAAGGAGTGAATAGAAGAAAAATGTGAGGAATTACAAAGAATTATTAACAACAAAATGGGAGTGGAAGTGTTGAAACACCAAGTACTAGCTACTGTTGCAAGAAGATGGAGCAAAAACCAACCTTTTCCCTTTCAAATCAAATTCCCACAAATAATTTTGTTGCATAATGTTTCCAATAACAGAAAGTGCAGGGAAACGTGCAGGCAAAAACCCGAGGCACCTAACTCCAGCAGCAGCAGCAATGACATAGCTATTCCAGTGTGGTTCAAACCGAGCTCCATCATTGAAGTGAATGATCAATTTTGGCACCAAACTCCCGTTGAAACCCTCAGAGTTGAAGCAATACTCCATTGGTACCCCATCCAATTTCACCCTCTGGTATTTTGAAACCGACACCTTAAGGGCTTCCATCACTGCCTGGTAAGCCGGATCAGCTAGAAATGTTAGGCTAGTGCCGGAGTCGATGATTGTTCCACCGCCTTCACTTGCATCCCACACTTGCATTGGTATTTCCAACATTTTGTTCCCAACAGAGATTCCTATCACATTTACAGCATAAAATGAAGGGATAGCATCGAGTTCGAGCTGGGTGTGGCGAGTATTGCCAGACACTTTGACTTGGTTTCGGTTAGTGCCGAAGATGATGTAGTTGGTGGCATTTAAATGGCTCAAGTGATCAACGAGGCAATAAGAGAATTTGCCACCGAATGTGGCGGCAGCATTGGTTGCGAAAGAATACTTGGTATTGGCTAATCCCATGATACCATCTACGTTTTGCAAAGTTGGGCCCTGGAAAGAGTCAGTGCACCCTATTAGCACATTATGGAGTCTGGTTTTTCTACCATTGGTAAGGCCAGCACTGACGGTCTCGTTAGCAAACACTCCCATTGCAGCTGACCCATCTGAATACCTGTTTCATAATAATAATCGAATTGAACATCAAACCAATCCAAATTGAAGTATTAATTTTCATTTTTATAAAAATAAATTTTTATATTTTTTGTCAATAACCCTACCACTAGGAAAATCAGACACATTTCACCATCACCACTAGGAATTGCTGGCTTTCCCAAAATAAGGCCCCACTCTTACAGGACTTGAATGTCCGGTTTTGGTACCAAAAAAATATTGGGTCATGTGAACCTTACCTACTAATAATAACTACCACTAATATCTTTGTGTTGGATGGTAGTTAAGATAGCAATATGGGTTATTGTATCTGCACTACCCAGCCTCATCCGGTAACTATATGGCTGACACCATTTATTCTCCGATTTACAAATCTTTATTTTTGTGTAATAAATATATAATTCAACTAAAAACGTGCTCCAAATCATAATTTCTGAATCAATATTTACTATATGGACAGGTAGTGAATTTAAAAGCCAACTCTGGGGCTTCAATTGTCTGGAGGTTGGTTTAGTGCATTTAAAGCCAAACTACAAAAGAAGCAATTGACATAAATATCAGTGAGCCTTAGCAGCTCTCCCAACAGCATTTACCTCCCAAGCAGCTCTAACTTTAATACCCAATTTTAGGGTTAGGTTATTTAACTCAACTCCACCTATCGTGGAGATACGTGTATTGGACATTGGACGGAAATAAACAAAATCATAAGCAGAGGAGAGGTGAGGTCAATTATTTACCAACAATGTGTCGTAACTCCATTTAGAAGTTGTTTCCAAATCTAAATACTAAATCTAATATGCGTACCTGTAATCATAGGCGCAAGGGGTAATTGGAGTAGGGCATGTTGTGAGAGAGAAGAGATTCATGAGCTCAACTTTACACATCTCTGAAAAGCAAGGAACTGGGCTAAAGGATGAAGATAATGGAGCATGGAACACCCTCCTTCGGTTTATCCTCCCTTTTCTGGTACAACTACGATCCCCTCTCGAACATCGGTATCGACACCGGATCCACGTCAAATCACTTCCCGTGTCGACTATCAACCAGAACTTCTGCGACGGTGTCCCCACTTTGAACGACGTAATGTATTGGCCTATCCCGAAATCTCTACCCGAGGCAAGCGGCATTTTAATGGATGCAGTGAGTGGATCCTCTTCTTTGGCTCGTCTTCGGTGGGACATGATACCGTGGCGGATAATGTCATGGTAGAGAAGGTCGACCAGGCGTTGGTGCTGAGTTATAGGGTGGTTGTTGGTGAACTGAGGAGCATGCCTATGTATTAACTCTAATGTGATGGAGTTGGAATCGTGTTGATGCTGCATTTGATCAACATGTTGTTGAGCTACAACCATGGAAACCAACACCATGAATGGGACTAAAATAATGAGCTTCACCTTCATAACTAGTATACGCTCACTCTAAACAAATTAAACAAAAGAGAAGATCCAGACCAGACAGGAAGAAAGAAAGAAAAAGAGAAATGAAAGTAGGAAAAAAATGCTTATTTTGGTTGCAATCTATATATACCCCTTTGCTTTAAATCTGCCATCAATTAGGATTTTTGATTAGGTTGTGCTTGCTTCTTGTAATAAATAACATACACACATATCTATATATATATATATATTTATAGATTGTTGCTTCAAGTCTTCAACCACACAGACATCCCTTCCCACTTCTCTCATCTTTCTTTTGTTTTTTCCTTTTTAATTAATTATTATATAAATGATTGCTTTTATAAAAAGCAGATAAATTAATTCAATTGATAATATTTATTAATTTTTGGTAGATTATTGAAGTGTTTGTATTGGACTGCTAATTTACATGTCAACTATAGGTTTAATACTGTTATTCAATTTTATTAATTTATTAATTTTCCTGAAATATGAAGAAGGATTTTTCGAGTTAAAGTTAAAATTATTTATAAAAATAGTAATTAATTTCCTCTGCCTGTGTTGAGTAGGGTTATGTGTTCCTTCTCTCTCATTGGTTGGATTCCAAATGGCTGCCCCAAAATTCAACTCTCTTATATCTAGGGATGGAATCTAAAATTAAAACCCAATTATTGTGTATTGTTGTGTTGGCATTTTATTAATCAAAACAAATAAATAAAAAGAGTAAAAAGTCAGTAACGCGGTGGCTGCCCTGCTCTTCTAATAATTCGTGTCAAATTTTTAGGGTAGAGGACTACTTTTTTAATCAACTCAAGCAACTCAAGCTGTTGCATTGTGGCAACCAAGTTGCTCTCATCTCAATTTTCAGAAATAAATAAAATCCACAATCATGTTAATAAAATATCATCTAAATGTTGCATTTTTATTTATTACACTTTCTTTTTAATTTTTAAAAACATATTATATCATTTGTGACCTCGATAATTATATTTAGGGATGAATGTTGGAGCCAAAATTTTTGAGTCATTCAGTCTCATTTTATCATTCTAATTTGATTTGAATTTTTTTCGAATCGAGTCGAGTTGATCCGAGTAAAATTGTTTGAGTTAAACTAAAAAATAAACATGCCAAATTAAAATCTTGTAGCAATATTAATATTTCTTGTTAGAGCCCACAAATTTAAATATAATTTGAGAACTCTTTGAAACCAAAATAAAGAGAAAAAATATGATAAACTTGAATTGATAATTTACTTGTTTAGGCCTCAAAATTATTATTTTGATTTTTCTTTAACTTTAGAATTTTTAATTATATATATTTAAAAAAATTTATGAAAATTTCAATTTTTTAAAATATTTGAACTTTTAAAATTATTTTGAATTTTTCAGTAATTTTTGTTAGAGGAATCAATTTGCTCATTTTCGAAATTAACAGGGACTAAAAGGGTGTTTACGCCAATATATTATTTGAATTGTTCGAATTATTCGAGTTATTTTAATTGTAAAATTAATTCGACCTGAACTCAAAAAATTGAATTACTTTGACTTAAAAAAAAAACAAATAACTTGAATAACTTAATTCATTAAGTCACAATTCGAAAAAGAATTTTAATTTATTCAAATCGATTTTAATAGATATATAAGAAATCGGTGGATAAAAGTAGGAGACTCCTTTACCTAGAAGCATTGTCATCAACTTTAGCCATTTATACTAATATTAAGATTTGTTGCTTAATTTTATAATAAAATAATTAAATTACAGTTTTAAAAATAATAATTAGAAGAGTCTAAAGACTTGTAAACAACCAGTCATTCTTTTAGTTAGGGATTATTGAAGAGAGATAATAGGAGACAGAAACAAGGAAATTCTTCCTTTATTTATTTATTTAGTATCTTATCTACAGATTTGACAATGACGTTGTTGTTGTTGTTATTACTACAATTAAATTAAAATCTTGAGATCATATTTAATAACGTTTATAGGGTTAACGTATTCAACATTAGGCAAAACTTACAAGCAACCATTTCCAAGGAACAAAAAAGAAGCTATTATGAGAGATTGCTGTAGGAGAAATAAATTAATAAGGTCTACATATACTCGGTTACTTCATCTTTTCTTTATTATCAATGTAAAATTGGACAACAGTATCATATTTTTTTTAATCCTTCATAATATTGAAATGCTAAATGAAAGAAAAGTTATTCCATAATCATAAATCTCAAACCCATAGTTGTTAAGGAACTTGCATCGCATTCAAAGGTTTCACTCACATCACATGAGAAATGAGATGGGAGTTGGCTCAGCATATGCCTCTCAACTAAAAACATGAAAAAGCAAAAAACGTTTCTCTTTTTCCTTTTAAATTACAAAAGAACCCAAAGACTTGAAAGATATTTAAAAGAACAAGAAAAGTTGGCAATGTTAAAAATATTGGAATTCTAAATTTATTCAATATCACACACGACTGGAAATGTGATAGTGGTGAATTAACGTAAATCCAATGCCAAATGCTAAGGATTTAGACAGTTGATTTAGTCAAGTAATGCAAAGTCAATGAATGATCCAGCTGTTCATTCATCTTAATTTTCTCAATCTGCAAACTGCACCCACCCTAAAGTAAGACATTACCATTTCTTTTCAACATAAGTTGTTGTCTGTCATGAAGTTTTTTTTTTCTTTTTTTTTTTAATTTATAAGAAAGTTGGACTTGTTTTAAGTCAACATTTAAATGAGTTGGCCTTCAATACACGATAATCCAGTTTCTGCGCCAGAGATTGTGACTTGGCCACCACATTGCAATATCTTTTGTAGCCAAAACAATCTGCCTCTGGCATTTGACCGGGACCAGAGTTTAGGGATATTATATAAAAAATAGTCTGATCCGGTCCAACGAAATGAAAAACTACTTACTTTGAAGTTTTATGGCAGCTTCTTGAGCACAGCTTTAAGATGTGGCTGAAGAGTGGTAAGATTGGTAGCCATTTGAACAACATAATGTAGATCTCCATTAACCATCTCGTAAACTCGACTTATCTCCCTCACCTGCTCAACAAAAAAACCAATGCACTGCCGTTAATAAGGCTCCACTTTATTCTTCATATGCCATCCACACTATGTTCTTCACTCAAACTAGGCTAGAAACAAAAGTCTCAAACTGCCTAATGTACAACTTTAGATTATTAGTTAGGGTATTTTCTCTGATTTGGATTGCAGTTGATCAATCCCACTTGCAATTATGCACGCCTTTAATGATTGAAAAGAATGAGGTAGGCCGAATGAGATAATGCTTGAAAATTGGGGAAAAACCATTCACTTCAATTCCATCATAGAAAACAAGCACAACAAATAATCAAAAGGTGATGACAAATAGGTAGGGACAAAAGACATAATGCAACATGGTCTGTCTAAACCTGAGAATGTGGGGAATATGCAAGTTGAATCTCTACATTTTGAGACTAAATGCTTTACTGAAGTGCTATCTTGTTTAGCTTCCATTGATTTAATCTTCCTAACCTAAGAAGCAAGATCATATCTATCACGGCAAATGAGGAATTTGGTGCAAAGTTTTCTATTAACTTAATTATTCTACGTGTTTTCAAGAAGTTTATGGCACATGAGAAATTTACTATTATTGATGCAATAGTTAAACTTTTTGTACTTGTTTAGGGTTTTCCATGCCATCCTCCACTTGTTTGATGTTTTCTCCATTAACATTCTGCAAGTATAGCTTTCTCTATGTATTGCAAGTTCTCTTATCATCCGTCTAAATGTTCAAAAGTTTCAACGACTTCCACGTATTCGGGGTTATTTGTCATTGAAATTTTTTCTCCAAGTCTTTGAGATTGCTTTATGGTGTTCTCTATGCCGTGGAGGTCTTCCCATTATCCTTCCAAGCGTTTGGTGTTTTTGTGACCAACTTCCACTTATTTTAGTATCCTATCATTGTTTCTCCAAGTCTTCAAGATTGTTTTGATAACATTCTCTATGTATGTAAGGTCTTCACGTCATCTCTCCAAATGCTCAAAGTGTTTTAGTAATGACATCCACTTGTTTTAGGGTTCTTATTGTTGATCCTCTCGGTCCTTGAGATTATTTTGACAAATTCTTTCTGTATTGGAGGTCTTTACATCATCTCCAAGAGTTTGAAATGTTTCAATAACATTCTCCACTCGAAGGTTTCTGTCAAGTGTTCAGGTGTTCTAATAACATCCTCCACTTGAAAAAACTTCACATCATCCCTCAGGTGTTAAAAGTTATTTTAATAACATCTTCCACTTGAACTTCCTTATGGTCCTTCGAAGAGTCTTCAAGATTTCTTTGGGCCTTCCTTTTGTGTTATCCCTCCCTTCAAAAATGGTTGACACGATGGTTGATGTCTGTGTTTTCTTCCTCTTGGGGTGTACATGGCTTGCACTCTTTCTTTGTGTGGCATTTGTGGCATCAATTTTGCAAGCCTTGTGACATTGGGGACCTTATTCCCTCTGTTAGAGTTGTGTGACCCGAATCCCGTCACTTGTTAAAGAAATAAAATAGAGAGGCAAAATAGGGGAATCTGTGGGGGCAAAGTACTGATGTCCCTAATACCTTTATGTATTTGGCTTGCCCGTTGGTCCACTTCTGTGGAGTTCATGTGCCCCTTCATGTTTGTTGTGGAGGAATTACTTCATTTTATGCATTTGCTCTTTATTTGGTATAGCCATGTAAGAGAGTACTAGATTTGTAGACTTTTTCTTCGTGGTTGACTTTTCTAACCATGTTCTCTCTTCCTCATATGGTAACTGTGGTGGTCCAATGAGAAAAAAGAAGCTTTAGCTTTCACCTTTTCTTTCTCTTCCTTATGAGGTATGATTTAAGTCTATCAAAACTAGCAACTTGAGCTTAAGCTTTCAAGGGTAATATGGTTTAGGCTCGAAAAATTCTAGGCTTAGAGATGCTTAGGCCCTGAATGTTACTACTTACCATTAGTAACAGAGCATGTGTCAGCCCGATGCAGGCTTCCATACCATGCAGGTCAGATCTTAGTCCCAAGGAGTGGGGCTTCATTGTGATTGTGATCTGTTACATTTATGAGATTGTCTAAGATTTGGGTGGCAATGATTCAAAATTCCGTCCTATTATCTGATAAGGTGAGCCAAATCTGCTTTGATTCAAAAAAATCGATTAAATTATCAAATGGTTCGATCGAGCAGATTTTTTGACAATGACTAAAAGGCTTGTAAATGCTAGTTTTGAATTATTAAATTAGTCATCTAACTAATATAGCTTTTCAATCTAAAGCCTAAACAAAAATCTTAATTTTTTGTGAAAATCCTGAACTTTCATTGTTTTATGATAGCTAAAAAATTGTAATGCTGTGGTTAAATGAAACTTTTTAGGTGGACCCTAGTCCAGTAGTTTTTACGTTCTTATCAAACGATTTTCCACTTAAAAGTTGTGCATCTGTGTTTGTGGGTGATTTGTGGTTTTTAAGCGGACTCTCAAGTCACCTAAAATTTTATACCACTTGCTTTATATGCTTAAATATAATTAATTATTTATTTTAACTTGAACAGATCTATCGAATCTAACTTGAATTTCTTTTCATTAGACACAATTCAGTAATTTTTCAAGTCAAGTTTGGTTCACAAAATAAAACAAATCAACCTTATTAACTCAAATTTTTTTCACTCAATATGGCTTGATTCGACTGGATACTCACCCCTAAATGTGACCTGTTAAATCTATATAATGGTTCAAGTCCGTCTCTAGTACTAAATTGAGCTTAAGGTAAACATGGCCACTTGGTTCATAGCAACAAAGAGAATATGAAATTTTCTTATAGCATAAACAACCAACTTGATAAGATTAACTAATAACAAAATTTTATGTTGATTGATAAAAGATAATGATAATAATAACAATAATAACCTAAGGAGATAAACATCAATATAGTTCACAAAATGAGAATCACAGAAGCTAAATACTAAAGATAAATCTAATTTCTAAAGATAACTACTTATAAGATAAGGACCCCAAGGGACTAATTTCATCACTCTTGCCATCTTTATGCACCCATCATATTCGCTACTCTCATGCCTTGGCACATCCTGTTGTTGGTAACTTCAAATTTCAGTTTCTAGTAACTTTATAGACTATTAAGAACCTTAAAATGTTGATCTGACATTTCATCTTTCCTTGCACTTTATAGTTTCCCTTTCCCTGTAACTATGATATTTCAATTCCATTTGTCTAAGTTTTGACTTTTACTCAACCTGTTGTTCCGACTTTTTCACTATGTTTTCATTTAATAGCTCAATGATTTTTTTGAACATAAACACTAATTGGTTCTCAAAATAAAAGTTGTCCCACATAAATCACTATCCATTGCTAAATTGCCTTTATCATATATTTTACAACTCTTTTAGTTCCCATCTAAATACTAGACCTTTTTGTGTAAAATCCTATTTAGTTTTCTCACCAATGCCACTATTTATTTTCTTCGAACCAATGCAAACCATGTCAATAAAAAATAAATCCTATTTGGTTTTGGTATCTATATAAAATTTGTTTAGATTTTCAAGCCATCCTTCTCATCCTCAGAATCGGCTTTAACGATCATCTCCTAAGTGATACCACCAGCATGAACCATATCTATGACTTCCACGATGATATCCCATTTTATTCTTAAAATATGCAATTACAAATTGAGATCATTAGTGAGGTCAACTGTATAACACACAATCCAAGGCTAAAGTAATAAAAAGAGGCTATGTTAACGATATCAGGACAATAAAAACAAGGAGCACCATATCTCAACAGTATATAACTCAAAATGAAGTGAAACAAGCACATAATTTAGCAGGACAACTATTCTGGATAGTTGGGAATTCCCGAGTCTGATGTGGCAGTTTCAGAAATGCTAAGTGTGTGGAATGTGCAGCAACATTGTCAAGGAACTCAAAAGAGAACAAAGTAAATTTTATTTGATAAAGTTCATTAAGATTAGTTTCAAGTAGATATAAATCATGGGCCGTGAGCAAAAACGAAAAAGTAGAACTAATAAATCCAAAGAGAAAGGGCACAGTTGCTTCTTGTATCAAGGACGAGTGTGTGGAAATGTGGATAACAAAAGATGTAAAGCATAGTGGAGAATCATACTTTATCCAGAAACATAAATTTGAATTATAAAAGGGCAGATTCTCCTTCTGTTCCATTATATTCTATCGTAGAAGAAGATGTTATATCAGAACAAGAACCAACAAAGAAATTTTAGCTACTGCTTCTGTTAAGTAATTACATTGTAGCATATTAACTAATTGTCTGTGCTCATGCTTTAAAAATAATTTGCTATTGGCAAGGGCATAGATGGTTCAAGTTAGACCCAACTTCAACGAAAAAGGAACTCCAACCCCATAACTTTAACAGTTGATTACTTGGAATTTTTATGCAGAAACGTTAAAAGATGGGTATCCTAAGCTACACATTCAAACATTTCAAATGACTATTTATACTTTTAACTATTTCAAAGTGTATCTAGTGGGACATGATAAGAACATTAGTAAAAGAATTTAAACTTACTAAGGATTAGTAAGCAGAGAAGAATATCCCTTTGTGTCAACAGTTCCTATATCTAAGTCACCACTCACTAGTAAAGATAATCAAAAAGTGAGCAAATGGATTAGGAAGACAGAGTCCATCATAGCTAGAAATGACTTTGACCAAAATTTACTTGATTTTATCACCCTGAACTATCCCCCAACCAAAAAGCTAGGGCCAGCGAGCTAAAATGTATCAAGGGCCATGCTTGAGATGCCAAAAACAGAGGTTTTTATTCAAGATTTAGAGGTTCAGGTACTACAAACGACAGGCAGTATCACAACATACTGAACATGGAACTCCAACCCAATTTTACTAAAGAAATATATTATTTGAAATTGAGCAAAACAAATTCAAAGAGCACGAAGAATAGAGATAGAAATGGAAAAAGAAATCATAATGATAGCAAAATATATAGCTGAGAAATGAGAAAAGAGGAAAAGAAAAGAATACCTTGGAAGCATTGGCTACGACTTGGCTATGAAGCTTGATGACATTGTCCTCTGCACTGTAGGTCCCCTTCTGATATAATAAAACATACATCAAGCAAAAGAAGAACAACGGAGGTTAAAGACAAGGGAAAAGAGAAAGGGAGAAGAGAATACGAGAACTTCCGCAAGGCCAGTGCTCTGAGCAATGACAACTTCAAGAGAGCCATCAGGTTTAGGACGCCAATAACCGGACTCGGAGTGCATAGGCTGACCAGAATCGAGTTTCCAGGTCTTGTGAGAGTAGGCTATGACGGGCTTCCCAGACGCAGGGTGAGAGAAGTGAAGCTCTTCGCCATAGCGGAAGGAGTTGATGGTGGGGTATCCTCCTTCGCCTTCGCCTTTCCATGTGCCCAACAAGTAGGACAGTGGCGCAACCGCGGGGTGAATTGCGCTACTTTCTTCCTTCTTCTCCTTATCCATGGCTTTTCAAACTATTTCACTGTAATTTTTGGCATCAGGAGATAATGAAGTTGGGCTATCGATCTGCTCTGTTTTGCCCGCCCTCTTGTTTTGTCTCACACGCACCGACGCCACGTGTCTTCATTTTCCTCTAGACCTTTTGAACTTTTGCAAAATTTAACTTAATGCATTAGGGGTAAAAACTACTCTCCCGTCCTCCCAATTTCTATACTAATTGAATTTGTACCTCTCAACAAAATTGGAGCAAGTTAATTTGATCATAATATTAGTATTTTACGTTAAATGTATATTTTTTATTAGTATAATAACAAATTTAGCTATTGGTTTTATATATTTTGTATAAATGTTTACAAAATATATAAATATTATGAGCTAAATTTGTTAAATCAAGACCAAATTGATAGAATACGTAAATATCGTGGGATAAATTTATTAAATCAATACTAAATTGATAGAACGTATAAACTTTGAAGGCTACATTTTTTATTTTATCAATTGACAAAAAAATATTAATTATCTAACTGCTCACTTTCAAATTTGAGAGAAATTGAATTACTCCAATTTTTTAAAAAGAACCAATGTGCTTAATATCAAAATTGAGAGAGACCATACAAATCATTTTACCTACATGAGAAATCAATCATAGGCCGATAATGTTATATTATTTGAACCAAACCTTTTCAAGAGTGTTTGGTTCAAGCCATTTTATATTCTCGGCATAATCAATTTGTTTGAAATTATGGTTAAAATTCTCGTTTCACTTGGGTTTAATAGAAGATAGTATGTTAACTAAATTTACAAATTATCTAAATTTTTTTAATAAAATATAATATTTAGTAATAAAACAAAATCAATCGAGATTGATGTATTCAAATAACGGGATAAGATTTGTACTTGAATGGAAATAAAGATATGATTGTAATAATACTATGTTAAATGTAAGATTTAGGTTTCTGTAACGAAATTAAGAATCCAAACTTCTAGAATCCAATGGAATTGCTCCATGATATTGGATGGAATTAATTTAAAAAATCATTGCAAATTTTCACCTCTTTAGAAAAATAGTACAAAAGTATCTATCTTCAGGACTTAAGTTATAGACATTTAAAAAGCCTGCCTTGCAGTCTCTAACGTGAAAAACTACAAAGGGAAATCAATGGAAATATCCAAAAGTCCAATATCTCCCAACGCACACAACGGAAATTTCACCATGTTCATTGTTCATACAGATTAATGAACTCAACGTCTTTGATTTCACTGAAATTAGGTACTTTATAAAAGACGATAACACTCTAAACATAAAACTATCTCATCGAGACTTATTTGTTTCAATCAAATAAAGTGTCCCAAACTTCAACTTATTATAATGTTTATGTAGAATTCAATACATTATTTGTTTATAAATCTATATAACTGGCATGCAGTGCAGGACATGTATCAGACCTTATTTATTGGCAAGTATAAATAAAGCTAAAAGTGAGACGAGAGGGCACACAATACACGCATGCTTTACAACTTTGGTTTCACATACATTCTGTTACTCAACTCCTTGGCTACTGCTTCGATAAACTCTTCGGTATTTAGATACTGAGACCTACTAACCCTGCAAAACACATGAATTTAATTTCACATACACTTGCCTAAGGTGCGGCAAAACTTTTAGAAAGCTAGTAGAGAGAACTTACTTAGGACCGTGAATCAAAAGCGCAAGATCTTTTGTCATCTTCCCAGATTCAACTGTTCCAACACAGGCTGCTTCCAGTTTTTGAGTAAAATCTAGAAGTCGATCATTGCCATCCAACCTTGCCCTGCATATACATTATATTGCCTAAGTGCAATTGTCATGTCTCAACTCTCAAGCAGTATTAAAATTTAGCATTCTTACAGTAGTGTTTAGTTTCGTACGGAAATTCCTTGGCAAAATCTTGGAATTTCATACAAGCGTTTCAAACAAACTGCATTTGAAGTTTAAACTGTAGCGATATAATTTCCATGCAATTGGATCTTCTCTCGATTTTGCAAATCTAAAGTTCCAATAAGGAATATTCCTTGGCTTCTGTGCCTCAGATAGATGATGCTATGTTCTCAACTGAAATCTAGGTGAACTACCGTGTCGTTTGGCTGGTAAGCCTTTCTCTAAATGGGATATGATACTATCTATTGAAGAATTTGCCATTTAACATTTAATGGGTTGCACCATCCCATTAAATTTATTTTCCTCAATATATCCAGCCTTCAGGAAATTCTTGATTAAATTTAACAAAATATTGTTGTTAGCAACAAAAGCTACAAGAGATTTTATTTCAAGAGGGTTATTAATCACCAGAGACATTTCCTGAAGAAACTGCTCCCCCAAACAAAACTTCACTCAATTCAAAAGCTTACATTTTTTGGTGTTGCCATAAGATTTAGAAATTATCCACATCTTTAATGCAAAAGACCTTGCTTCTTACCAAGGATCTATGGAGGGCATAACAACTTCAAGAAAGCAGCATCTTTGCCACATTTAATGTAAGGTAAAGTTTATCAAAGATGTTCTAGACAATGAAATAGTATTTACCAAATATGAAGGGTTTCAGAAGTTCATAATCCAGTGGAAGGAGCCATCAGAATCAGATTATACATGAACTACCGCAGCAGTATTTCAGAATGTAGTTTCAACCTATAATAAACATATATTGCTTTCCATCCTAGGCTCAATAGCTATATCCAGATAGGAAGAAAAGAAAGGACTCAGTTTATAAGAGAACAAAAAATCTTCACATTAGGAAAAGAAAAGCAAGTTTTCACTTGGAAAGGGAATAGAAAGGTCTTCGGTATATGAAACACAGAGCCACAGACATGCTGAAGCTCCTTGGTAAAGTAAAAATAATATATATATATATATGAAATAGGTTTTATATCAGAATTCAGAACCAAAACAGGAATGAAAAGCAGAGATAATATCATATCAGAGGAAGCAATGGTAGTTGTGACACTGCTCTGACTAGAGAGGCATTAGGATATCAGAGATCAAAAAGAGAAATAGAAGAAAATACAGGAATGTGAGGCTAACATGGGCATCACAATCTTTGTTTTGCTTGTAAAACTGTCAATCAAACCTTAAATCAGAGGTGAAAAGAGGATGGAAATAATAAAGGCACTGGCTGCATGTGAAACAGATTAAGCTGAACAGGTGGAAGGGTGGTATCCTGAAGCCTGAATTGGTGGATCAAGAAGAGCATCAAGGAAGACACTGAACATACAAAGACAAGTTTAGCATACTACTGGAAAAGCAATTTTAAGTAAAAAGTAAAGAACAAGGTTGTTGATGCCATGAGTAGAGTGATCTACTTAAGTAAAGGGATTATTCAAAAAGCAAAGATTTTCGGCTTCCTAAAAATTGATTAAGAGATGCAGCACAATCAAAATCGGGTGGGGCAATGGGATCTATGCATGGTTGGTCATAATCTAAAAACTCAAAATATATCTCTAAGTAATAGAAAACCTAATAAAACCTCAAGGTGATGCTCCATCAATGTAACTGGAGTTAAAACTAGTTTAG
Source organism: Gossypium hirsutum (assembly GCF_007990345.1). NCBI lineage: Eukaryota > Viridiplantae > Streptophyta > Magnoliopsida > Malvales > Malvaceae > Gossypium > Gossypium hirsutum. The sequence goes on along the minus strand of NC_053449.1, from coordinate 46,613,468 downwards.
ATAATCTGACTAATTTACCACACCTTATTGTATCTAGAAGTTCAAGTTTAAATTATGCAATCTATCATCTGTGTTTGAAAGTGAATGCTTAAGGGAGATGTTAGACGTTAATTATTGTCTTGCCATTAAAGATGTTAATTGTTTTTGTTAAAGATCTTAACTTATTTTTATTAGGATACCTTCTTTAATTAAAAGTATCTTTATGGTATTAGGAGTCTTTCTTTATTTAGAGTCCTTGTTTAAATTTCCTTAGCTTATAAGTGTAGAAAAAGGGATCATTATTTATTTATTTATTTAGAAGATTAGATTTAGTTTTTGTTTATTAGGAATTAGCTATTGCAATTTATTCACTTCCCTGTTTTGTTGGGATTCCTAATTAATAGGAATTCTGTTTTCTATTTTAGTGGACTGTGATTCCAGCCACTCTTTAGCCTATATTAGGTTGTAATAGGATTCTACTAAGAATAAGAAAAATTCAGATTTATCTTCAATAAGTTTTTTATTCAAACAAGTAAACCTCTGTAATTTCTATCTAAGAAGCTGATTACAACAATAAAATTAAGTCAGATTAATTCATCTTAAGAGGTTTAAGACTCTCTAACAAGTCTACAGTAAGGGACTCCCTTTGAAGAGTTCCACACATTCACCATGAAGGCATTTGCGCAGAAGAAATAGAAACAAGGGAAAAAGCCTCACTAAGTTAAACAATTTTCCTATAAATCGTCTGCGACTTGATCCAGAACTGGGGACTGTAACAATTTGGTCTCAAAGCCAGACACCACAGACGATTCCAACCTTAGAGAGAATTTGACGCAAAACTAGAAGAAGGGAATTCTACAATGGCTGCAAGCATTGAAAAGTTGGAAAATAAGCTATCGCAACAGTTGTCTGCAGATACAAGAATTGATAGCTTCCAACCAGAATCCTGAAAGGGAAAGAGGGTTTGACAGAGGAAACAACAGTGTCAACGAAGCTGGTAGTTGACCAAATAGACAAGAGAACAGGGCAGAGTCAACAAGTGGCTCAAGAATGGTGTCGCAATATAAAGTTAAGGCTTTCCAACCTTTGACGGAACGAAAGATCTCTTAATTTGGCTACACAGGTGTGAGAAAATTTTCTCAAATAAAAAAAACAACTAAGGTAGATGAAGTGCGATTGAGAGAGCTTCACATTATGGGAGACACACACTTGTGGTTTTACCGGATGGAAAAGGAGGAATTCTATCTCTCTCATGGGTTGCCTTCAAGGAGTACTGTATGATCAGATTTGGGCCAGCGATGCGTGATAACCCCCTGGGAGAACTGATAGAATTGAGACAGACAAGAACGGTAGAGGAATACTAGTGCCGATTTGAAGAGCTGTTAGCCCATACTGAATCTGTGCGAGTAGATCAACAAGTTGACATATTTACCACAGGGTTGTCAAGTTCCATTCGGTTAGATGTGGAGATACAAAAACCTCCAATTCAGGCAATGAACTAGACAAGAACTTTTGAGAAAAAAACAACAGTTAACCAGACCTATTGACTTAGCGTCAAAAGTCAATTCGGATGGGAGTCGGGCATCAAGAAGAGACTCCAGTGCCAGCAAGACAAACCCTCCCTTTTCTAAAAGGTTGACTTGTTCAGAGATGCCAGAACGAAGAGACATGGATCTTTGCTATGATTGTGACAGACCATACTCATTCAGGCACCAACATAAAAACTTATTTTGGTGGGAGAGAAAAGATCCTAACGATATTGCACAGAATCAAGACTCAAGAGGAGGGTAGGGAACCTAAATCTTCTCGCATGCAATAACAGGCCAAAAAATGCACGAACCATTCAATCTCAAGCTTGCGGACAAGCTCTTTTTCTTAAAGGGGAGTAATGTTAGACATCAATTATTATCTTGCCATTGAAGACATTAATTATTATTTTCAGAGAGATTAGCTTATTTTTATTAGGAGGATGAGATCTTCTTTAATGCAAAGTATATTTATGATATTATGTCTCTTTCTTTATTTAGAATCCTTGTTTTAATTTCCTTAGCTTATAAGTCTTTAATTCAAACAAGTAAACCTATGTAACCTCTATCTAAGTGGCCGATTGGCAGAAATAAAATTCAGATTAAATCAATTTTAAGAGGTTTAAGACTTCCTCTAAGGAGTCTAAGGTAAGGGACCCCCTTTGAAGAGTACTACACATTCACCATAAGGCATTTGCATGGAGGAAACAAAAACAAGGGGAAAAGCCCCGCTAAGGTAAACGATTTTCCCACAAATCGTCCAGTGATTCGGTCCATAACTAGAGACCATAACAGGAGATTAACGTGGACAAAATTGTGATTGGACAAACAGGTCATCTATGTCAAAGGTGCTTGAATGCAATTTAAATTACAGTTTAACAATAAGGATTATTTTGGACTCCTTTTCCATTTATACCATAATATATTTTGTTTTGTGGAGAGCATCAAACTTAGTTAAGATACTATTGACTATTTAAAATGATCAACTTTGTGTCTATTACACAGTATAATTTGAATTACTAAGAAAATTTTATTCAGGTAAATATATCTGCAAACAAGGGCAATATAGGAAATTTATTGACATGCGCTAACCATCCTATTTTCTAAAATGTGGGTCCAAAAGCCTAGGAAAATTATTTTCCATGAAAAATTGCAAATGATTCCAAATGCAAGGATTTACATTATTGTGTATTTTCCTTCACATTATTGTTCATCAAGAGTTCCTAGTTTCCAAGAGAAGTTAGCCCAGACTTAAAACACCACCATCATAAGGATTCCAAGCTTTTCAGAAAATAAACTACATACATTCAATAACTAGATTAAGAATAACAAGTCAATACCTGTGTGCAAGGCCTCGTGACCAAGCAAAAATTGATGCTATGCTGTTAGTGCTAGTTTCACCTCCTGTTTTATGAACACGGTAGTGGCGGGTAACTGTGCCATGGGCTGCTTCAGCTTCAATAGTCTTTCCATCTGGGCACATCTGAAAAGGAATCAAATTCCTCATATAACCAAAAAGAAAATACAAGATAATGGTTTAAAATCAAAGTTCTGGGATTTGTCATAGTAGTCAGCGTTGCGAACATAATGAATTTTTTCAAAGTTGTACAATGGACCCACCTTATAAACCAAACATTTTCCCTTAGTATACGTAAACGTGATGACTTTATACTAATTTTGTTTGTGTTAAAATAATTATATAACTAATTTACAAATTACAATAATGCAATGCTAGTAAAACCTCTATGTAAACTTAATGAATTATTGATCAATGTTAACGTAAGAATTGTTTCCTTGTAACTATGATTTTATGCTAATTGTCCAAGTATGCTTGCAATTAAAACTTCTATCTTCTAAGAGATGATGGATTGCTTCATCAGTATTATATTTATACCAACCCCCCCCCCCAAAAAAAAAAAGAAAGAAAAAAGGAAAGACCCACCAACAGCTCACAAAAACACAAAAATTCCCTAATTGTTGTTACATTGTGGGTGCTTGTGCATGGATATTTTTGTCTTTTTTTTCCTCTTTTTCATGTGTGAGGCCATTATGTTGCTCTGCATATGGGTTATGTTTTCTGTCTGTCTAAGCATGAGTGTGGTTGAGAGGGAGGGAGAGACTATACCAGCACTGATGTCATCAACCCAAGTGATCCAAACCCTGTCCCATGCCAAAAAAAAAGTGCTTAGGAACTCAACAAAAGAAATCAAGCATAACAATAAAACCTTTGTTAGAGATATCTCAATGAAATGCTTCTTACTTTCACTTTCAAGAAGCAATTGATCATGATTACATATGAAGCAGATGTAATAATTTTAAATTATGATAGACCTTGGGCTAAGAAGTCACTCTGGACATCTCCATCATAGTTTTTGCATGCCCATACATAACCTCCTTCGCTTTTTAGAGCATAAGCAACCATATCATCAATAAGCCGGTGCTCATACCTACAACACAGCAATATAAGCATTGTCAGTGTAGTTACTCCAACTAAGAACAAGTGCAAACTGCAATGGGTACTGTATCTCACCAAATACCTTCTGCCTCAAACTTTGATTTCCATTGGGTTTCATAAACTTCGTGGAATATGTCTTTGAATCTTCATAAAAAGAAAAACATTAGAAGATATCACCAGAACATAGGAATACATGGTAACAAAGATCAAATAATAACTCAGAATGAGAAAAAGACCATATAATGCAAATGCAAACCTTCCATCGTAACTCTTTAGAATTGTATTTTTTGTGCTTAGATAAAGTGGCCATTTTTTCTGGTAAGCGGTAGTCATTGAAGCCTCAGCAAAAGCACGAATAGACTGTTTCCAATTCAAAGCCATTATAATAGTTAATTGCTTCTAGAAACCTGTTGGATCATACAATCAGCAAAACATGTTGAACATGTACCTCATCAGTGTTGTACATCGACAAAGCTACACCACCAGCACCTTTGAAGTTGAAAACCTCAAGCTCCTTCTTCTCATTACTCGTATCAGGAACTGCAAAAATTGAGATTAATGAGATAAAATAAGATAAATGAAGATTGATTCGGGTTTTCTTTTACAGAAAATCTACAATCTTTGTCAAAAAACAAAACATGAATTAACAGAATCTCTCTATTAAAAATACAAGATTACCGAAGACAAGCATAAGTTTTCCAGATTCCTGTACAACTAAATCAGTTGCTCGGTATTGATCGCCAAAAGCATGTCTTCCGATGCAGATTGGCTTGGTCCAACCTGTAATGTTTTTGATGAATAAATACAAATAACAGTAATAGTAAGAATAATAAAAAAGATATATTAAGATGAAGTCTCAAACTAGGGACAAGCCGAGGGACATTTTTGCAGATAATTGGTTCCCTGAAAACAGTTCCTGGAATCACCAAAAAAAAAAGAAATAATTTTAGCTGTTTCAAAACCCCCCAAAATAAAAGCAAATAATAATAACCAAAAACTGGGAACAACATGGTACCAAGTGAGAATCACCAACCGTTTAAAATGTTTCGAATAGTCCCATTTGGACTTTTCCACATTTTCTTTAAGTTGAACTCCTTAACACGACCTTCATCTGTCAAAAATCATACAGTAAATCACTTTGATAAACCCTCTTTAGTCAATCTGGACAGTTGCAGTCCTCTTCCATGTAGACATTGTTAATAATGTGTAAAATTACTAATCCCATTAGGAAAACACCATTACCGTGATGATATGAGATATTTTACAGTGAAACAACATGAGACATGGAAACATTTTCACCTATTCTGCTCCTTACAAAAACTAAAAAAGAAAAAAAGCATTGTCCAAATTTCTTTTCTTTTTTTTTCTACTTTTCCACTTTATTATCTCTCATTTCTTCCTCTTCCCTCTCTTCATAGTAGGTTGAGGCCTTGGAATTTTGAGATCTCAATTGTGAATCCAACACTTGCCCAATTTTGAATCCCACACTTTTTTTTAACGACTGATTCTGATGGTAACTTTCATATTTCAGGTTCGAGTCTCACCCTTCAAATTTACTTTGGATAGTTAGCTAGTTAATTAGATAGAACTAAGTTATTTGTTGAGTTAGATGTTTAGTTCAGTACAAGTAATGATTGATTTTATTGGAACTCTTGAAACTTCGAAAAGAAAAACGAAAAGAAAATAGGAAACTCATACCTGGAGTTATGGTTGCACATTTAATTGCTACATTATACCTAAAAACACAAATACAAAAGTAATTAATGGCAAAGCAAAGCAAGCAAAGACATCAAATGTTGCATACAATTACAAACATATGAACACTGATTTCAAAGCCATACTTAAGAGTAGCTTCGGCACTAGTGATGGTAACTTCATCATTCGTGGCATCACGATTATGAAGACCAAGGTCAAAATATTTTATATCCAACTCCAAGAAGGGAAAAATTAGCTGAAAACATTCAACCAAAAACAGATGTAAGAAAAAAAACCCTCAAAAACAAACTGAAAAAAAATACCTTTTCCTTTATAGATTTCCAAATAATACGAGTCATTTCATCTCCTGCATTAGAAAGGAAGGAAGAATCAGCGGTTAAGGTAGAGAAACAAAAAGCGGAAAGAGAGAATTCGGGGGATTGGAATCTCACCGTCCATCTCAACTATTGGATTCATCACTTTTATCTTAGTAGGGAATGCCATGTCGATTCGAATTTACTTGAAACGCCCACTCACCAACTCCTTCTCAGAGGTTTCAAATAAAGATCATGGGATATTGATTCTGCAGAACCTCAACTTCTCATACGCCTTCCTTATGTGGCCACCGTCCAGACAAATGATTCAATTCCAAAAAATAGGTCAACTCAGTCGCAGAATGTTTCTTCGACTACTCAGTAAGCAGTCCCCATCGGTATCACCGATACGGTTATTATTATTATTTAAGGGTGGGGGGGGTGTAAACTGCAACTAATCACTTTTTGTCCTTTTATTCAATTTCATTAGTAGTGTTGGTTTTACAATTGCTATAATAATAAATCTAGGCGTAGCATATTATATTAATTTATTATAATTTTAAAAATTAATCTTGAATATTTACACATTATTCCAATTTAATCCTTATTTTTTTACAGAATTTAATCCTTATTTTTAGAAAATTAAAAAAAAAAGGATTTTTTTTATATCTTCATATTCAAATCATGACCTTATATATAACAAATTTAGCTCCATCATCTTCATCTTCAAATCAAGATTCCTATCAATCAGATTGCTTACCATTTTCTAGGCTTTGAATTTGCACTTGAAATTCATCATTTTTTATCTTAATCTTTGAATAAGAACTAACAGAGATGAAATTGTAGTTTTTAAGCTGGTTACCTTGTTCACTAATACATCAATCTTCGGCGCCATGTCTGTCACAGAGTGATCATCACCAACCTTGGACTCAGTTTCATCCTTTCTTTGTTCAATGATGTTAGCCACTTTTGGTTCCATTTTTTTTTCTTCTGCAATTCTCGATTCATCTCCCAACAGGTTTATTGGAGAGAACATTTCTTGTAAGAATCCAACTTTTACAGCAGGTTTAATTCACTGGGATGAAATAAATCTATAATGGAATAGGCTGTAATATGAATTGGAATGAAATTGAATAGGCATAACAATTGTTTGGCTGGATAGAATTATTATTGTTATTATTGTAAGAGTATTCATACGTTTAATTGTAAATGATAAATATCTAAAAAAAATTACTCAAATGACAAATATATTAAATCATATTTTATATTTTTTGAAATTTAGAAATAATATTTTATATTAAATTATATTAAAAGATTTTTTGAAATTCATTTTCATCTTCCTCCACAACATTTTATAGTACAAAAAGCATCAATTGCATCATTATATTTGCATTCATTTGGTTGTTTCTGCTCAACAACTCTGATTATTTCTCCATTTGACCCTAGCCAAATCACACTGTCCCACCATTTTCTCCTTATCACAAACCAAAAGATTTAACTCGTCAATCTTTCTTTATCCTCATAATGCAAGCCACCCAAGCAACATATAATTCCTAAAAATCCAAGACTAACATATAATTCCTAAAAATCATGGGTCATTTTCTCTTTTTTGCTTATGAAATATAAATAAGGATGGTGAAGGACCCATGATTTATATAAGGATGGTGAAAGAATAATGCTACCCATCCTTATTTATATTTCATAAGAGAAAAAGGGGAAAAGACCTATGATTTATCACAAAACATGTCAAAATCATTATAATTTCATTTCATAATGCAACTAGTCATTTACAACTTATTAAGTGGCAAAACACAACTATATCACTTTTGGAGAAACCAGAATGATCAGCTTCTCAATGGTTGCTTCATCTAAAAACACAAGCAAATTCAAAACGGTTAGAAAAAAAATTACACCAACTTTTCTACAGATAATTTGAGACTAGACATCATAGACCGACAGTTGCTCTTCAATAGAAACACAACAGATTGGACACCTTTTGCACTTCTCACAACAAGTGTTGAGAAAGAAACAACATTATTAATAATTAAAGAAAACAAGTTCCACATCATTTGATAAGAAATGAAAATATTACACACCATATGTCAAAAATATGGTATGCCACTAAAAGTCATGTAAATACCATAATAATATATTTTTGAGTATATATGATGTCTAAGCCAAAACTTTCACAGGCATCTTTGCATTAACCAATAGCTCAATATTAAGAAAACAACTAGAATGGGAAATAACATTGTCAGTATTACAAGGGTAGATGCAAATACCTGCAAAGAACATGATGTCTACAAGGAAGCAGAACTACACTAAACCTTTATCTTTTTTGTCAGCATTACAACCAAAATGGAAAATAACATTGCCAGTATTAAAATGGCACAGTTTCACTAGGAGACCTTTCTTTTATCTTTCTTGATCTAAAAGAAAGACTCCATTAGCCTTAACCTTTGGTTGTGATTGTTGCTTTGTAACCAAAACCAATAAAGCTAGCTAGTTTCCTTGAGATTGCTTTGTTCATATATTCTTGTAAATAAACTATCTACACATGCTTGAACCTATAAACTATCTATATTACTTAGACTGGTGTGTGAGTGTTTAAGACAAATAAATATCCAATACGAAAATGAGTGTCAAACATATATATTTAAAAAGAAAAGGCTAAACTACACCAATAAGCACTCAACTTTTAACTCAGTCACTAAATTTTAGGAAAATAACAAACCAGTCACCCACTAACGTTTTTTATTACAGGTCTAACGGAACAGGTGACATGGTCCGTTAACTAGCTGACGTGGCCAGTTAACTCGTCACGTTGGAATTAAACAGTTGAAAGGACATAATTTTGGGGGGGAAGGGACGAGCAAAAAAAAAGAAAAGAGAAGATTGAAATTTGGGATGGGCTGGGCAGAAGTAGAAGAAGAAGCAACAAAAGAAGAAGAAAGATCTTAAAATGAATTTAGTTTGGTCAAAATCAACTAAACCATATAGAAGTTCAACTCAATTCAATGGACCAGGCTCCCCAGAGTTGGCTTACAATTTATGATTGCATCCTAATAGAGCCTATTTTGTGTCCGCTTAAACCATGTGGGATCCGCAACTTCCCTAGCTAACTTGTTTTGTCGTACATTACGTATACCCCCTTACCTAAGGAGTCTCTTTTTCTTTTCACTCAAACTAGGTTGAAACATAACCTTGGCATCACTCATTACTATCCTTGGTAAATTTTCTCATTATCCCTGTGGTCTATTTTCCTTAGACACACCAAGCTTATTCATTCTTGTGACTTGTTGCCCTAATCACACCGTAAACTCCACTTAAATCCCTTAGCCTCCCTCTTGAACTGCGAACTTTCCAAATGTGATCCTATGTTTTACGTCTTAGCAAACTTTCTCATGTTTACTATCCCGTGTTTACTGTCCTAGCGGACTGTACTGGTTTCCATTAGCCGAGCTATGGTCTTACATCTTAGACTTCTTTTGAGGTGTCGCCCCGTAGGACCTTATCGTTGTCACAATGTCACCCCATAGAGTTTGATAACCACCATTGCGGTGTTGCTCAATGGAACCTAATAACCATCATCATGATGTCATCCCGAAAGGCTTGTTTCATATTTCACCTTGATGCTCGAACACCTAAGTGTCCCTCCGCAATCCCTGAAAGCACATCACGACTACACTTTTCAACATCGTATGGCGGTTTTTAAAGGAATTCTATTTTCCCTATTCCTCCACTCATTCCTCCATTTCACCATTCCTAACCTTGATGCTCAAACACCACAGTGTCCCCTCTATAAGGCCCAAAACTTTACACATCACAGCTTGCACTCAGTAACACCATATGGCGGTATCTAACAAAAATTTCCATTCATCTTAACTTCATTTATTCCGTCAACATTTTCCACCACACTATGCTTACATTACTTAAGCACATAATACGATTTATCATTAAACAAACATCACGCTATATTATCTACCATAAAACAATCAACAGTCAACTTGCGAAAGCTCACACAACCTACTCTTTCTTCAAGCATATACATACCACACCTTAGGAAACCTCAATACATCATCAATGTGATGCATGCAAGTCACACAACATCATCTATCATCTAAATGCAAGGTACAAAAACTCACCTCTCTTCCTTATCTTTGTCAACTTAGCTTGTCCGAACACCAGAGCCTCTTCTGTTGTAGCAACTAAACATGACAACCATTTATCAATTAAACTAAAGGTGTTCAACCCTTAAAACCCAGAATCCATCATTATACGAAGTTTTTAAGAGTTCTTACTTTACTTCTTTATTCAGCCCATGAGTACAGAGAGGTAAAGAAGCTTACAAATTCCTCAATTGCTCTATTACTAAACTTCAATACACAGGACTACTGGAACATGTAGAGCTTCCTTCAGGTACATCCTCTTCTTCTCTAGAGTGATTGAAGAAGATGATGTTGTGGAGAGAAAAATGTGTGAACAAAATGAGAAATTTCGTCTCTACACATACACATACACACATATATACTCTTACATAGATCGGTACAACCATTCATCTTTAATCATTTTATCTCCCACTATAGAACCAATTGATTCCCATCTAACGAAATTAAAATTGAGATCCAACTAACTACAATTCAACCATCAAAATTTTAAAATTCCTAGTGAAGCCCAACATTTCACTAATCCTTTCAATTTAATCTTAGCTTTCTTAAATTTTGGGTCAATTAAAAATCAACCGGGTGTTACAAAAATAGCAAAAGATGGATGGTCCTATTTTGCCTCACACACGGAACTTTCGTCACTTGAATGTATGAGAAATTCATTCTTATTTTTAATAAATTTATGATTATTGGTAACTTCATTTATTATTATGAAATATTAGATAGGTTTTAGAGTTCGTCAATTTACGGTGGCAACTCCATTCAAACAGTTTGTTGATTTACGATCACAGCTTTAGTTCATTGATTTACGATCATGAACACCTCATTTAGAGTTCTCCAATTTACATTCACAACTTATTCAAACAGTTTGTTGATTTATGGTCACAACTGACATTCTTAAACCTCATTGATTTACGATCACAACTTTAGTTCATTGATTTACAATCATAAACAACTCATTTAGAGTGTGTTGATTTACGATCGCAAATCCATTCAAACAATTTTTTTATTTATGATCACAGCTTTAGTTTATTAATTTACGATCATGAAAAACTCATTTAGAGTTCATCAATTTAGGATCGCAATTCCATTCAAACTGTTTGCTTAAGAGTTAAACCTATTAATATTTTTTAGAGTATGCAGATTTAAGATCTCAGCTACATTGAGTAGTTTAATGATTTACAATCGCGATTGGCTTTATTGTTGGTTAGTAATTTAATATTACAATTAATTCAACAACTTAGCAAAGGAAAGTCATAATCAGTTATCAAATGTTTAAGACATAACTAAAAGCCAGTCTTTTCATTTCAAAATAGAATGACAAAGTACAATAAATACATAAAAAATGAAATTAAGTGTTTGCACTTGCATCATTAGGGTTAATATTATCTTCTTCCACTTTTACCTTTTCATTCTCATCCCTTTCACATCCAGTGATGGGGGCAACACTGGTTTCAACAAGGTTATCAGCAAGAAAAAATCTATTCGAATTCTTCCATTCCTCAGCGAACTCTTTCCTAGCAGGTCTAGCAGGAAAGCGGATGTCAAAGCCAAGTTGAGCATCTGTACGGTGAGTAGTCCACCATTGATATGCCTCATCTTTTAATAACAAGTCGACATACCTCAAATATTCACTTGGTGAGCAGATCATCTCGTCAAAAATTCGTTATGTGTTTTTGATCTGCCACAAATTGATGTGTCAAGTTAGTCTCCTCTTTACATTCAACATACTTATTTTCGAGCAATTTATATATTTTTTATCATGTTTTACTTAGTTTTCATTTTTAGCTTTAATAAATGAAATGTTATATTTTTAACACTTTTGAGACCCAAAATGGCCAATTGTGTTATAATGCACCAAATTTTGAACATCTGTTTAATAAATTATATCAATAATTAAGTCTCTGTATCTATGGTCAAGTGTTATGTTTATGTGTTTGAGATCGAGAGTTTGAATCTCCCTTCTTGAATTTTTACTATTTATTTTGGTTCAACCTCTATCTTTGAACTCTTGACTTAAGCTTATTTTTGTGTTAATTTGTGTCAAGAATAAGCCTCCTGGTTCAATGGTTAAGCTTCTGTATACTATTTAGTCTTATGTTTGAGTCTCTACTAAGTAAAGAAGAAACGTATATGTTTTTACTACTCTGCAGAGTTAGTTATTCTTATTATTTTTTATTTTATTTTCTTAATTTTAACTAAATTGTTTCTTTCCTTTCTTTTGTTTTCATGTTCGCTTCCCTTTCTTCTTTTTCTTTTTCTTCCATAAACTCTAAAGTTCTGTTATTGATTTTTTTCTATTGTGTTATCAGGGAAATTGCATATTATGTTGTTTGTCAACTGAAAGGTTAATTGCGTGAGTTTTTGTTTTAAAAATTCTATTAGACGGTTGTTCTTGTTTAGCTTTTGTCGAAATTGGTTTTCTACTTAGTTTGCTCGAATTTTCTATTTAAGTGTTCCATTGGCTTCCTTTTCAAGTGAATATCTTACGAGAATCGTTCTTCCAACGCACTAGTTCTATTTTTCACAATTTTGTGCAAGGTAAACGTTAAATTTTGAGATGGGGTTTTGTGTCGAAGCTTTGCGACATCAGTTTTGGTTTTGTATGTTAATTCTAGTATTTCGTTGAGATTAATTATGTAATTGGCCTTTGGATTGTCGTTGTTAGGCTTTGGATTCACCTTGGTTGATTCTACGTCAAAACCATGTCAGGTGTGTAATGAAAACACTTAAATCTTATGAATGACAAAAATCAAAAAACATGGTTGTCAACGCCACACAACCGTGTGCCGGGTCGTGTGGTAGGTCGTGTAAGCCACACGATTATGTGTCAAGCCGTATAACTCACTGGTTAAGAATTTCAAGCACACAGGCTAGGGACACGGGCATGTGTCCGAGCCGTGTAACTCACCATTTTGGAATTAGAGACACACGAGCCAGAGACACGGGCATGTGTCTAGGCCATGTGAGATATATTGTGGGTCAGGGGTCACACGGGCATGTGCTAGGCCATGTGCTAGGTCGTGTAACTCATTGTTTTGAACCAAACGGCCATATGGTAGGCCGTATGTGGAAATGAAATGGGTCACACAAACGTGTGCTAAGCCGTGTAGACCACACAAGCCAGCCTACCATGCCGTGTGAATCCACACGAGCGTATGGACCTAAATTCAAGATTTTTTGTTAAGGTCGTAAACATCATTCTAGATGAACGTAGGCCTATCGTAGGTTCCATCTGATTTGATTTGGGCTATAAAACCCATTACCTGATAATCTATTTATGCACAAATTGCTATTTATATGTACAATCGATACGCAGACTGGTGAGTAAGTGTATTCTGTATTAAATGAGTCTAATTTGAATCTGTAACACTATATGCTTATATCTGATATCTAAAAAATTTGCATCAACATTGAGATTGGGAATGATTAAAGGAAGAAGTGTGGGCAGTCTAATAATCTACCAAGGCTGGTGGCTAAGCGACGTATATGTATCTGATTCTGGCGATTTATTGCACTGTGCTCTAGTATCACGGGGCTGGACCTTTCGTCTCGCAATCCGTGCGGCCTTAGGCGATTCGCTCGTCCAAACTCGCCCAAGTCAGCCTTTACTCGAATGAGGATTCCTTAAGAACTCCTCCAAGGCACCAACTCGTACAGCGGAAGCAAACTTATGCCAAAAGAAGCTTATAAAGAACAACAGAAAGGGACGCACACAAAGTGTTTGAGTAAATGCTCTCTATTCTCTTATTCACAAAGAATAATGAAACAATGAATGGAGTGAGTACAAATGAGGGGGAGGCTCTCTATTTATACTTGAGCTCCCCCAAAACCGACGGTCAAGATACATTTACATCGACGGACGAGATTAAAGGCTACCTACCATCAAATCTCTAAGAATATAATATCATATCTTCTAAGATTACATATCTTAGATAAGATATGTAATCTTATAAAATAATATCTTATAAGATTCCATATCATATCTAAGATCTCTAAGATTATAATATCATATCTTTTAAGATCATGTTTCCATATTAGCCTAAGTTGCCATCTCTTCGCTATCGGGCCAACCAGGCTTCAATCTGATAGGCTTCTCCAATATCTCATTGAATCGGGCCAGTTCTCGTGGGCCAAATGATCCCCATCTGAGCAATAGACCTCCATTGGATGCATTTGGTGCGATGGTCACGGGCTTTGAACTGTGGCCCGTGACATTCTCCCCTACCCATTCTCGCAACGCCCTCGTTGCGACTTCTGAATGGTACTGACTTGATTCGTCTCGATCTCGTCTCGACGCCTTAGCCTTTCCCTTTATTTGGGACTTTTGCCTCGGCTTCCGTCGCTTCTTAACTCGAGCCGTCCTACTCGTTTGTACATCTCGACGACAAGGAGTTATGTCACTCCCTTGCCCACATTCTAACTTCCCTCGAACAGAATCCTCATGATTCACGACACTTGGCTTCGCTTTGCCCACAGTCTCTTGGCCTCCTTGCTCAAGAACTTCAAAATGGCCCCTACGTTCTCGCCAAGTACACAAGTTAGAATGCAAAACACTATCAGAGTGTTTCGAATGTACCTTTGCATTTACTCGGGTCAACTGTCCCACATGCATCACTTCTTTTTCCCTGAAGTCCGATGCACCACCCACCTCTCCCATAGGTGGAAGCCTTGTCGATGACTCGGCCAACTCCGACGCTTCACTCGATTCGAGCCTCATTGTTCCTAGCTTCACTGTTTTCATCGCAACTTCTTCCTCTAAGTTCGATGACAAACTCACCTCTCCCTTGGGTGGAAGCTCCTCCGACGACTCTCTATGCTCGGACGTTGCCTTTCCTTTGACTACGGCTTGCTTTGGACAGTTCCGCAACTCATGCGGACCACGGCACAAGAAGCACTTTACTCGCTTCTTTTTGCTCCTCTTAGCCCTCTTGGCTTCGGCTTTACCCTTGCTCGAACCAAGCTTCTTGGGCTCCGTATCTGCTCGATCATTCCCATCGATAACAGACTTCCTCGGACACTTCCGCAACCGATGCGGACCATGACATAAGAAGCACTCGACTGGCTTCTTCTCGCTTTTGGCCTCCTTAGGTTCAACACCCCTTGCGCTCGAACCAAGTCCCAAGGCCTTACCCACCGGCTTCTTCTCAAGCGCGGATTTCCTTGGACATTTCTTCAACATATGTGGACCGTCGCACAGAAAGCATTTCAGCTTGTCTCTTTTCCTCTTGGGTTTCTTCTTCCCAACTCGTGGTTTCCCATTACCACCATTGTCGCCGTTGCCATTGCCATCCACACTATCTTCCTTGTGATCCATTTCACATACGCCCCTTCCATCGGACTTGGAAGACCCAAGCTTGTCGTTCCCTTGACCAAGCTTCACTATGGATTCAACTACCGTCATGGCTTCCGACAAGTTTTGGACACCTCTTTGTTCCACCTCTTGTCTGACCCACGGCTTCAATCCCTTTTGAAAAGCAAGCAATGCTTCTTCATCGGTCACATTTGCAACTTGGAGTATGAGTTCCTTGAACTCACGAACATACTCCCCCACTGTGCCCCGTTGCGTTATTCCTTGCAACTTTGCCCGAGCTTCTTCCTCGGCAAACTCTGGGTAAAACTGTCCCTTCAATTCGCATTGGAACTCCTGCCACGTCCCAATCTCACCTTGCCTTTTATCTGTGGTCCTACGTCGCCACCATAAAAGCGCACTGTTAGTAAGAAACATTGAAGCAGTATTTACCTTAACCGCATCATCCACGATTCCTTTGGCACGGAAGTAGTGTTCCATCCTCCACAAGAAATTGTCCACCTCACATGCAGACCTTGTCCCCACAAACTCTTTCGGTTCCGGGACACACTCGCTACTGAGTGCTGCACTCGACACTCCTTTCCCCACGTCTGCTTGACACAAGGCTAACTCTCCCTCGAGCTCCTCTATCCTTGTGCTCAAAGCCCTCGTCGTGGCTATTGTTTCCTCCTTTAAAGCCATCATCATGGCTTCGAGAGCATTGTTCCTCTCCGTCAGCTTCTTCCTTTGGGAATCTAGCAACTCTTGCACACTATCCCTGTGGAAGGTGAGACACTCGGTAACAAAGTCCCTTGACTGCTCCCTCAAGTCATCAATGCTTTCCCCAAGCGCATTGCTCGACTCTTTGGCGTCCTCCATGGACTCCTCAAGTTTCCCCACGCGTTCCTCAACAGCCGACAACATCTCCCTCAAAGACTTCCTCGCCCACCTTTGTTCAGACTCTTCTCTTGACATCCCAACGGTGCCTTCGAACCAACAGCTCGGATACTTCTTGGTTCGAACTCTAGCTCTGGTACCACTTGACACGGGGCTGGACCTTTCGTCTCGCAATCCGTGCGGCCTTAGGCGATTCGCTCGTCCAAACTCGCCCAAGTCAGCCTTTACTCGAATGAGGATTCCTTAAGAACTCCTCCAAGGCACCAACTCGTACAGCGGAAGCAAACTTATGCCAAAAGAAGCTTATAAAGAACAACAGAAAGGGACGCACACAAAGTGTTTGAGTAAATGCTCTCTATTCTCTTATTCACAAAGAATAATGAAACAATGAATGGAGTGAGTACAAATGAGGGGGAGGCTCTCTATTTATACTTGAGCTCCCCCAAAACCGACGGTCAAGATACATTTACATCGACGGACGAGATTAAAGGCTACCTACCATCAAATCTCTAAGAATATAATATCATATCTTCTAAGATTACATATCTTAGATAAGATATGTAATCTTATAAAATAATATCTTATAAGATTCCATATCATATCTAAGATCTCTAAGATTATAATATCATATCTTTTAAGATCATGTTTCCATATTAGCCTAAGTTGCCATCTCTTCGCTATCGGGCCAACCAGGCTTCAATCTGATAGGCTTCTCCAATATCTCATTGAATCGGGCCAGTTCTCGTGGGCCAAATGATCCCCATCTGAGCAATAGACCTCCATTGGATGCATTTGGTGCGATGGTCACGGGCTTTGAACTGTGGCCCGTGACACTAGTAGCTAGTCTGCGACACTTTGAAGGTGACATATAATAATTATACGGTGTGTAGGGATGGATGGGTACTCGATACCCTTTTGATGTGTAGGGTTGGACGACGATGGTGTAGCGGATGGTTGTAGGAAACCTATATATGTATTTGTTATAATGTCTGCAACTAATATATATTTTATTCTACTTTCGTTTCTGATTCTGTGAACTGTTTGAGTAATGAGAAACTGAAATAATTTATGCTTAATAAAAATTATAAGTTACACATTTTTTCGGTAAACTAATTTTGTCTGTTTGACTGAATTTCAAGTAACCCACTGACTTAGATGGCTCGGTGTGGCGGAAGCTCGGTCATTTTTGTTGGATTATTTTTATTTTTTATTGAACTTATGCTATTTTGTATGTTTTACCTTGTTTGTCTACTTTGAAGGTGACATACAATAATTATAGTTTTTATTATTTAAGTTAATTTTCTTCAAATTAAGTTGTATAAGACTCCATATTCGTCTAGGTCAGGTTTGGGGTGTTACATGTGCCATGGGGAACTTAACAAGTTGATTGAGTATTGTAGGGAGTCAACAGTGGCCTAAACATGAAGAAAACATCACCTAGAATAGGGGTATTGCGATATTGAAGCATAAAAGTCATGATACCCTTTATAGCGCTAAAATGAAGAAAATAAAGGTCACCTACAATGGTATCGTGATACCAAGGATAAGTATCGCAATACTGAGACCCACCCAAAATTCAATACTAAATTGGGTATCGTGGTGCCCAGCCCTGGATATCGCAATACACAAGCTTGACGCAAAAAATGACTACAGGGGTAGTTTTTGTCCAACGGCCACACCAATCAAAATTAAACGCCTAGGGGAATTTTGGTACAAAAGTTAGGTTGAAATCATTTATTTAAAGCCACCTTTGGCTGGATGAAAAAGATGAGTTTTTCACTTTTGTTTTTATCATCTTTTTCCTTAGTTTTGGGTTAGGGGTTAGGGTTTCTTTTCTTTTTCATTTCATTTGTAGTTTAAGTTAGAAAGTTCTTTAGTTTTAGGGTTTCTTTCATCTTTTAGCTTAGGAGTAGGGTAGTTTTCTTCTTTATAGTTTTATGGTTTTAGTTTATGTTTCTTTCTGGTTTTACTTAGTTTCCTAGTTGTTAGTCAAGTTATTTTTTTTTTTGAAGTTTAGTTTTATTTACATGTTAAAGACTTTAAACTTTCTTGTAATCACTCTTTTATCTTTTCTTAATATTATTTCAGTTTTCTTTAGTTTTAGTTGTTAAAGATTTTACCTTCAATGTTTCTTATTTCTTACCTTGCTACTAGTTGTTCATCTTTACTTTGCTTTTAGTTTCATTCATTAAAAATCCAATCTTTTATCTTTACTTTCTTGCATTTGATGCTTATGGACATATTAGTTGTTTCTTTCATGTGTATTAGCTTTAATATGGTAATAGGTAACTAAACCCTAACGGATTAGTTGATAGAGATGTGGGTAAGGTGATTTTTAGATAAGGGACTGAATCATAACAAATTGGACTAAATTGAATAGAACTAAGAACTTAGGTAATGACACCCCTAAGGGAACATCTAGACAAAGTGAGACCAAAAGGTAATCTTGTCGTGCACCCATTCATTAGTCCTAGATTAACCGGTAAGATCAGATGATAAATCAGACCTAATTCATCTAAGTCAATAAAATTGAATCGAAAGTTAAAATGGAGCCACTTGGTAATTTAAGCAATTTATGTCCCTTGTCTGAAGTTCAGTGAACCACATTGAAGTAAACCAACCACCATTAGTGATTTATAGGATAATTTCTTAGTTTTTTTACTTTTTACAATTTAGTCCTTAGGATAGTTAGTTTAGAAATTCGTGTTAAAAATCTCTATTAATGCTTTGTCATCCTATAGAAATTAGTGAATAGTTAGCTAGATTCCTTTTTTACATGTATTTTTTAATAGAAATCATTAAATCGCTAACTCCTTTAGGTTCAGTCCTTGGAATACTCTAAGTGTTCCGTTGTATACTTAAAAATATTACAACTGACACTGTACGTTTGTAGTAAAACTGGACTTTCAAAATTGTTATATAAATTTATTGTTTTAACGTGTACACGTGCAGTTGACCAATTTTCTAACCAATACTCTGCTTTAGCAAGATCGTCATCTCATTTCCTTAATATTCCTCAGTTCAATATTTTTAGATTTTATCGATTCGATGTTTGTGAACATTTATCAAGTTTAAATCTTGAGGATGCGGGGGTGCTAAGGAAGGGACAATAAGGGGTGGAGGTTGTGGAGCCACAGGGTAAGTAAGTTTAACTCGCATGACATAAAATTTAGTGGGCCCAGCATTCATTACATACAAACAATTGAAATAAAAAAGTTTGAATCCCTTTTTATATGATTTAATACAAGAGACTAAAACCATAGGCCGCCCCAAAATAATATACATGTTACAATAGAACAATGAACGGCTCACAAAAGAGTTCGCTAGCTGGCTGAGTCCCTTCAAAAGTCCTCTTTCTCAACAGATCTTGAAATGGAAGGGAATAAAGACTATGTAAGTTCATAACGAACTTAATGAGTTCCAAAGATAAATAATAAACATTTTGTTAAGGTTTTCAAGAAGTGAAATTTAGATGGGTTTTTACCACACTCAGCAAAACCAACAACTTACACATGGATACACCAACATAGTTGCATAAGATCTGTTAGTGGATTCATAACATCAAACAATTTAAGGTTCGTTAGCAGATACTATCCACCACTAAATACAATTACCAGTAACTTAACTTTCGTGCGAATACTAGTTAAATCTAACCACAACAACAGACAATTTCACACCACAACCCAAGTTAGCTCACATGCTGATATTTTTCACTGTTAAGCGTAATTCATGCAGATACCTATTCATTTAAGTATTATTCACGTACATTAAATTTATCTAAAATTTGCATGCTTTGCATAGACTATTCATGGACCTTTGCTTGTGTTAGCTTCTGATCCACATATCACTCTGAAGAGCCATGATTTCATATTCATAGTAATGCTCCATTGAGCCAGTATTTCATATCCAAAAAACCTCTGCAAATCTTCCTTGTTAATTTGAGCACTTAAGTGTTCTCTTGAAAGGTCGGGGAATTCACCAATCACAATTTGCATTTACATACCATACTGGATGCAAATCTCATTTCATATCATAATCTCCATACATATCACCCATCACATCTCAACAGTTTCTACCATTTCCCCCTTCTACCATTTTGAATAGGGAGTTTGTACGCCAAGGAAGACTATCCATTCACAACCATTCATGCGTATATTGTATTTATCATTTTAGTTTGTTAACATAGAAATTCACAATTGATTGTAAATAACATACTTACCAGGAAGACAACACTATAAAGGAATTAGGATGAGATTTAATAGGAGCGCGAGTGAAATGAACTCACCAGAGATTACTAGAAAAGATTTGCCTAATCTACAAGGTATTTTCCCTTGCACTCGAGCCCTCTCCTGTTTCTTAAGCTAAATAAGATTAAACACTCCTTTAAGTACATAAATAGCTAAACTTTTAATGTAAAAACAAGAAACGGAAACATGCAAACATTAACCCAAAAAAAGTTTCCTTCCCTCTAACCTCCAATAGAAACCTTTATAAATGGTTCCTACGATCGTATTATCCCTTGATAATAATCTAAAGGACCTAAGAATTTACCAACAGTTGGCTTAAGAAAGGTCAATCAAGCTGAAAGATGGTACCTTCTTCCCACAGCAAGAATACATTAGGTTTTTTTTTTTGAAAGAACAAGGATGAACAAAGAAACAGAAAGTAAAGTTCTTCTCCGTTAAGCTTTCATCATATTTATATAGGAATTATCCCATAATCCCACTATAACGGGTTACCTAATCACCTTTTATGCACACATGATTCCACTAATCACACATGGTTCCACAAATCAAACATCATAAACGAGGTTTTACAAGTGTCATGAAAAATGACACGTTCTTTACTAAGAGTTTAACACATAACTGATATGTTTCCCACCTACTCCGGATTAAAATATTGAACAATTAACCAAGTTATAAAAGAACATGCCACTGGTGTGTTCACACATGGGAGAACTTGCTAATGCAGGAGTTCGCCAATACTAGAGAAACGAAAGTCTGCTAGATGATGGATCACAGCAAAATAATTCGCCAGACGGTTCCATCCCAACATCGGTCTAATCTTGCTAATTAGACAAACTAACTTACAAGAGTATGCCATCGTGTCAGCTAGTCAAATACAAATTCTAAGCCTTGAAGTATGACAACTCATATACTTTGATGTAAGTAAAATCCTGAGTTCAAACAAATAACGAACTGAAAGCTGATGCATTGGGTAGACGATTTCTGCAATATGTAGCATCATCCACACTATTAGATTTCATAGCCTAATTCACGGGTAAATGATATTCTCTCATTAGCATTACATGATAGATGAAAAGTAAACATGGTCATAGGTTATTTGTCTTTGTGATGAATGACTTGATTAATATTTTATAGTAATTAAATTTTTATGAAGGAAGATGTAATGGTTACCATAAGATAAAATAGATTCATATTTGGAGAGCGAATTTATCCCAATGAGATTAAGGATACCCTATGTGGGTAACACACTTATAAAAAGGTCATTGAGGAGTACTGATAGAGTTACTTTCGTAAAGGTATGTCATTAGGGAGAGCTCAGTCACAATACTATAGTAAAATGACTTTGTGACTAAATGAGTTTACAATTAATAGGCGAAAAGTTGGAACTTAATTATAAATCATTTGAGCCCTAACCACATATGTCCAATCAGTCCCTCTGCTAGCTCATTAAAATAAGAAATGAATTATATGTTGAATCAAACAACAGAAATGGATAGAAATTGTAAAGTTGGAGAAATGAGAAACATTCGAAAATGAATGTGGTTTTCTCACTAAATGGAAATGACCTAGAAAATTAATTTATGGTTTTTTAAATTATTAATCAATAAATTAATTGAAGTTCAAAAAATGAATTAAATTAATTGGTTATAGTGAATCTGTTGAATGTAGAAATATTAAATATATTTTTCTCATATATTCTTTTACGGTAAAGTTGTCATGTTTTAACAAAATTAGAATCAAGCTGAGAAAATTATTTAATTGGAAAATTAATTTATTTATTTAAATAAATTTGTGATGTTTATTTTGGAAAATAGGAAAACATGTATTGGGTCAGATTGAATTATAAAGTATTAGATTAAAAGTTCAGAAAGTACTTATAATTAGACTCAATACAGGAGATGCCCAAAAGCCCCTCATGCTATTACATGGGACGACAAACCCTAGTATATTTAACTATGGTTATTCTCCATCTCTCTTTTAGTTTGACTAGGATTTTGTTTTTCTATTCAAATAGACTTCTACTAATTCAACAAGGGCTTCACTTCTTCTCCCTATAAATACATAGTACTGGCAGGGCTAAACATACAACTTTAAAATATTGTTATTTTGCCTGAAAATTGAGAGGATTTATTTTCTAAGTATAAATTCTATTAATAATTTTTATTCTACCAAAAATAGGGGTAAACATACATCCTTCTATTCCTGATCATCTAAATCTTTTCAACTTTTTCAATCAATAATTCTCACTTGCCTTATCATAATCTCTCTAGTTCTTGTATGACTTTAAACTTGATTAATCGTAATATTCTTCTTTTAACTCTTCTTTTACATAGCAATGTTTAATCAAATCTAAATTTACTTTTTTAGTTATGAACTCCCTTTCTCTTATTCACACTTTTTCCTTGACTTCACATTATCATCATTTCACTTTCATTTTCTTTATATATACTTCCATCTTCACTTGTAACTAAATTACTTATGTTCTTCCTAATCTTTTCTTCTCTAAAAGCAAACATTGATTGACCAAAGATATATAATATAATAGCTTAGTAGATCTTTGAATCGCTACAATTCTCCTCTAGAATCTATTGGCCCAATTGTTGCCAATAAACTCTCTAAGGTAATTATATTTATCATAGTTTGCCTCTTTCACCTAATGGTTTTCAGCTTCCAACTTTCACTTCAATTGCTTCCTTTATCACTTAAAGATACACTAATCTTCAAACATTGTAAATCTCCTAGACTTATTCTATTCTCGATTTCTTCATTCAAGAAATTTTCTTTTCTTTTATTTTCTTATTGATGTTGAGTATTAATTTGACTAATATTTTTATTTACTTCTGTACTCTTTTCTTCAAAATTCATTTGCCAATTTTTATAATCAAATCATCACATAATTCTATTTTGTTTCTTATACTTCTACCATCTTTTTTATTTTCAAAAGACTAACATTAAAATATATCAAACTTTTCATTTATGGGTTCAAAATTTTCTAAATTTCATTTCATATATGTACAACTCTATTTACTCATTCTCATATACACCCTCTAGTCTTTAACTTTGTACCGCTCTAAAATTTTAGAATTTAATTCTGAGAATCTGTAGTAATTAAGTCTTTGTATCTGTGGTTGTGTGCTCTGCTTTTGTGATTAGAGTCTGGAGTTCAAGTCGCGTCATTAAAAGTTTTATCATTTTAGAATAACCCCTATTCATGCATTATATAGTTAAGTGTAATTCTGAGTGAACCTATGTTAAGAATGAGCTTGTTGGTTCACTAGTTAAGCATTTGTCTGTATTCTGTTTGGTCCCTAGTTTGAATCTCATTGTATGCGTTAAGAAAATTTTGCTAACTGTCAGATTTTTGGTTGGAAGTTAAATCAATTAAAATTTACGTTTCTTCTTCATTTTTTCATTTTTTCCCTTTTCTTTCTTTATTTCTCTTTGTCTTCTTTTGCTTATTTTCGTTCGTCATATTATCGATCATATTCCTTGTTACTTCGTAGCTTCTACTTAGACTCGTGTTTTGTCTTTTTTTTTTGTCGGTAAGTTGTTTCGAAAAACTTTGTGAATTGGTTGTTGTTCTTTTTCTATGAAATTGGTTTCGCGATTAGTGATGGAATTTTTCTATTTGCACGTTAATTGTTGGCCTTAGGAGGAAGCTTCGAGAACGACAGTTTCTCTAATGTTCGTAATTCATGAATTTCATTTGTAGGCGAAAGTAATGGTTAAATGGAATTGGGATTTTTTCGAAGTGTGTCGATGTCGCATCAAAACTTAGTATTGATGATGATCTATTTTTAATTGACTGTTAATTGTTCGTTTTAGGTGTTAGAGAATCCCTACGTTGTTGCTACTTCGAAAGTTACATCAGGTGCGTGCCCAAAACCTTAATTTTACAAGTTTCGATCGCAGGAAATGGTGGTTGTCGAGCTACATGGCCAGGCACACGGGTGTGTGTCCAGACCGTATGGGCCACATGATAGTATCCAGGTCATGTGGGCCACACGACTGTGTCTAAGCGGTGTGGGTGGCCATGTAACTCACTGTTCATCAATTTGGAGCCACACGGGTTTGTGTCCAGGCCATGTAACTCTCTATTTATGTTTCAAAACCACACGGGCCAAGGACATGGGCATGTGTCCAGGTCGTGTGGCATATAAAAAGGGCCCGAAACCCGTTTTTGAGGCCGTAAAGGTTACCTAAGACTGATATTAATTTCCCCATTGTATGGATGATCTGAATTTGAATGAACGAGTATTCTATGACACTTGGTGACGGGCGTATGAATACCATAACTGTATGTGTACTATGATACTCAATCTGATATTGAACTGTGTTATCTACTTGTGAAATAATTCAAAATAACTGAATACATATTGTGGATTTCTATATTCTGCATGGGTTGGGATATTGTGAAGAAGGAAGTATTTTGCTCTAAATTAGTGGCTAAGTCACCATGTTTATAATTCTGATTCAAGTGCTTTGTCCCATTACGATCTAGCAGCTAAGCTACGTTTCTGTAAACATGTCAGACAAACACTCTATGATGTGTAGGGTTTGTTGGGCATTGAATGCCTTTAACGGTGTGTTGGGATTGTCGAAGATAGTGTGTAGCGGATGGGGGTTAAGAATATCTACATCTAAATCTGATCTGTTCTGTATATGAAACTAAATTTCTTTTAACATGTAATTAATCTATCTCAAATCTGGACTAGAAATGCATCTGTTACCAAATCGAACTTTTGAATTTAGAAACTATTTAATAAATGTGTTTTAGTTTAACAAACTTCTTTATGCATTGAGTTCACAACTCACTCATTATTGATTGGATTTCAGGTGATTTTCAATCTTGAACGGGTCGATGCCGTGGGAGCTCAATTAAACTTCTATCTTTCTTCTAAATACTACTATTAGGGATTTCGATATTTTAAGATATATGATGTTTGGAAAAGATTGTATACTCACTTAATTGTTGTATGGGTATTATGTATTAAATGGTTTGTACTGATTGTGGTATAAATGTGGTGTTTTAGCATTATTGATGTAACTCACTGGACTTGGTCTAGACGTCTAGGCCAGGTTTAGGGTGTTGCAAACTTTACATTATCTTTATTTTTACTTACTTGAGCCCGTTTTTTAGTTTTCTTCTATTTCAAATTATGTATCTTCCTCAGGAAAATTCTCTATATTCAATTTCGAATTCTCTTCAAATTTAGCTTCTACAATCCAATTTGAAAACTCTTTAAGGTCTTTTACCTCTTCCATTTTTATAATAGATATAGGATATATAAATTCCCTCGATAGTTTCCTAATAAGTAATTTATCCATCTATGGCATTTCAAAAGTATTTTGTTTCCTAATAAGTTTTTGCAAACCTACACTTAGTCCTGCCATTTTCTTTACTCCATAAAAGATTATATAATTCACATAACATATAACTAGATTCCAATATGTTCGCAGTGTCAATGTCTCCCAAAGTTGGTCAAATATTATTTGTTTTTCATATTCTACTAGTGTCCCTCTAAAGGTCAAGAGTTGTACTTTATTCTTTCTAATCAATTCGTGGTTTTTCCATATCACTTTTCGTATCTTTCGATTTGCAGTAATAAGGTATTGAGCAATGTCTTCTTCAGGTTTCATTATATAATCTTGCACTTTTCTCATCATCCTATCAACTTATTCTCTCTATTTTGGGGTTGTTATCACGTTAGGCAATATCAAATTTACCGCCATTTCTTCCACTATCTATAACAAAGAATAAATTTTCATCAGATGTTCACTATCAAGTTTCAATAGTTATCTACATATATATCAGTTATCTATGCTTCAATTATGTCACCACAAATTAATTTAAAATCATTATATCTTCAGTAATGATTCTAATTTTCACACTTATCAATACTTCTAAAATTGGTGTCAAATCTCATCACATCAATATAGTCTATATGGCATGTACTTTTAGACCCATTCTTGATCCTAGAATAAAAATTTCTAGGCTCTGATACTAAAACAAATGTAACACTCTTTACTCAAGTAAACTCGAGCAACGAATGTTACATTGAATATTGAACATTCATTTATGAATTCAAATACTTTTAAATTAGACTTTTAAAAATGATTTCAAGTCTTTATTATGCTTTTAGGAACATAATTTGACTAATAAGAAAGATTAATTGTATGTAAAATTTGTTTTGAGTCCCATATCACCTAATTAAAAATTTTGCCCTGCAAGTTTGTATGTCTCAAGACCATGGCCTTCATGTCTCAAGACATTTCTAGGGCACAGTAGAAATTTAGTTGCCTTGTCTCGAGAAAATAGGGTGTAGGTCTCGAGACAATAGAGCTTTTTTCTTGAGACAAAGTCCAATATGTCTTAAGACGTGGCATTGTTACTATAAATTTTTAGGTTCAAATTTTTGATGTCTTAAGACATATTTCGCATGTCTTGAGACCTAAGATAGGGGACGTGAAAGTTTTGCTCCAAACACTTCTAAACCATACCAAATTTACTCATAATCAATCCAAGCATTAACCAAGACCCCCTAAATCATGTAATACCTTGCATTTACCCATTCTAAATATTAAAACACAAGTGTAAGTATAACTAAACATCCCCTTTCTTACACTACTGCTCACCTATGTGCATGGCATTAACCTAAACCAAAGTTTTGAAGATTTCATACTTATATCCAAGTCCTTGAGATGTGAAGAGCCTAATCCTCAATAAAACTTTACTTCGAGTATTTACCTACATGTTAAACAAGTATAAATAATGTACATTAATATTATATAACACAAGTTTAAAATTTACTAAAATAAGATTTAATTGTACATCTTCTTTAAACAAGCATAAATAATGTACATTAGTATTATATAACATAAGTTTAGAATTTACTAAAATTAAAACTTATAATTATATATTATTCAATATAGTTTAATTTACCATCATCTCCTTTCACTTTCACATAAACTTGTCATATTGATCATTACTTTATTTTGTCATTAATTATTTAACAGATACCCAATGTAGACTTAACAGAACATGGAAGATATACAGAGATATTACAAAGTTGCACTTAGGTGCAATAATAGAACAGAGTGGCACCGAAGTGCAGTATTAGAATAGAACAACACCGAACTGCTTTATCATAACAGAGTGGCACCGAAGTGCAGTATTAGAACAAAAAGCGCTGAATGTTTTCTAATGGCATGTCATCTATATCCCACTAATTTGCATCTTGTCTAGTTGGGAAAATATATCGAAATTAGCTTCAGTTTTACATTTTAGAATAAAACTTATATAATTTTGAATTCTTTTCCATTCAATCCTTATTATAAAAATTCAATAAGCACTATAATTATGATTCATTTACACATAAGATATATAACGCACTATCTCATAATACTTCATTTCCCACATCAGAACATAAATTTATCTTAATTCTAACTTTTTTTGCATCTTGTGCAATTTAATCCCTTTTCATTAATCATTATATTTTCACTTTGAAATTCACTTCACTTCTATAAATCACTACACTTAAATATGTTATTTCAAAGTTTTAGTACACTTAATTATTTGAATATTGTACAATTTAGTCTTTAATGTCATTTAATTCAATAAGCACTATAATTATGATTCATTTACACATAAGATATATAACGCACTATCTCATCATACTTCATTTCCCACATCAGAACATAAATTTATCTTAATTCTAACTTTTTTTGCATATTGTGCAATTTAATCCCTTTTCATTAATCATTATATTTTCACTTTGAAATTCACTTCACTTCTATAAATCACTACACTTAAAATATGTTATTTCAAAGTTTTAGTACACTTAATTACTTTTGAATATTGTATAATTTAGTCTTTAATGTCATTTAATTCAATAATCACTATGGTATCTTTTTAATATCACTTTATATCAATCTTACTAGCACTTAACTCTTCATTTAAGTACTTTATCATATTATCTCATTTCACACAAACTTTTGTACACTTTACAATTAATCCTTTTTACTTTAATTTTCACTTCACCTAGTCTATTTACTTTGTTGTTAGAACAAAGCTCATATATCCACATCTTTCTAATTAATTTCATAATAAATATTAATATTTCCATATATATATATAGTTCAATCTTAAGAATTTTAGTATAACAATTTAAATGAAAATCACACATACTTTAATTGAGTAAGGTAAGATTTTGGATGTACTTACCTCTCTTTTGTAGAATTTCATTATTTTTGCTTTAATTCCTTTTTTCCTCACTTTTGTAACCATGTTCACTTTGTTTCTAACACTTTCATCATTTCTTTTCATTTTCTACTTCATGAATATATCAAATACGTAATCAGAACTTATACTAACACTAATAATTTTTCATTTTTCTCTCAATGCACGAGTCTTTTCAATTTCTTTTGGTATCCAATTACTTTCTCTACTAATGCTAATAATTCTTATTTTTTTCCTTGGAAAATTCTAACACATGTCATCTTGTATTAGCAATCTTTTTAACTTAAAGGGGTTTTAGGGATGTTACACTCACCTTTTTAGGGGCCCGCCCAAGAGTCCTTGCACCCTGAGTCCTGCCGCAGACTCCATTCCTTGAAGATACATATTTTTATATTATTTGAATGATAGTTACATAATTAAATATTAAAAATATTATATTTTTACTCAATTAAAATATCATTTACTTGTTATCTTATGATGTTTTAACAAAATTATTTCTTAGTTTACTGCAATAAAATTAATCAAAAGAATATGTTTATTGTGGTCAAAACCCAAAAGTATGATAGATTTGTATGATTTACATTTGCAAAAGTAAAAATAAAAAAATAATAAATGGGCAAATGTGGGGAAAAAAAAAGTGTTGTGTTGTAAAGCAAAATTTCTATGGGATAAAAAACCATTGGTGTGAAACTGTAATTGATATATATTATCCAAACAACAATTGTGATGAAATTGTAATGGGTAAAATTGCTTCGTTTCGGGTTTAGTCTGAGACTCATACAATGATAATATGCCATTAAATATACACCTGGTTGTTAAATTATATTTAATTTCAAATATAATAAAAGTTCACAAAAGAAAATAAAATAGAAAGGCGAAATTTCTAATATTTCAAGATAATTTTTAAAAGAAATATAAAGAGATACATGTTAAAAATGTGAGAAATTTTACACATTTCTAGTAGTAATAATGACGGGAGAGCTTGAAACAAAAACTCCAATCCTACTAAGCATACAACAATCTGTATACGTATAAGACTATATAGTAATAATTATCATACTTATAATTATAGTTAATTATAATTATATATTGAAATTCATCTCATATGAATCAATTTGCAGCAGTGAATTAATGGGAGAAATGTGGTGCTAAAAGTACTCGAATTGTACATAGTCAGAGGAATTGGCTTTTTGAGGAGCTCCAGGATCTCCGAGTTCATGTTGAAGATGATGATTCCTCTTCTCTTCCTTTGCAGACAACAGCGAAAAATCCACCGGTTCCGGCACGTGCGGCGGCATTGCGCTCCTCACCAGTGCCCAGTTCACCCCTTCGAAGAATGGGTGCTGCTTTATCTCCGTTGCTCCCCTTTTGCATGCGATTCGTTTACTGGGTTCTTTAACCAGTAGGCCTCGTATAAGGTCGCGAGCCACGAAGCTTACTTGTGGAGTTTCCGGAAATCTCAACGGCTGCCCTACTACGTTGAACAGAGTGGCTCGGTTCCCTTGGCCCTTGAATGGGGTCGTCCCGTGCAGGAGTTCGTACAAGAAGATCCCGAAGGTCCACCAGTCGACTGCGCTGCCGTGACCCTCGCCTCGGATGATTTCCGGTGCTAAATATTCGTGTGTTCCGACGAAGGACATGGATCGGACGTTGGTGGGTTCCGCCATTAACTCCGGCATGGAGCCTCCCACGAAGAGACCGAAATCTGATTTGGATTTGCGGTTCTTTTTGCCAGGCAAGATGCGGGGGAAGAATGTGGATGGCTGCATGCAGCCATGCGCGGGGACGTGCTCGTTGTCCAAGATGCCACCAGTGGAGCCGCCGCCGTTGCTCGCTTGATGACTGGATGAGGATTTCACCAGTGTCGGACTGACGGAGCAACGGAGCGATAAGTCGAAATCTGAGAGCATTATATGGCCTTCATCTCTTACCAACACGTTTTCTGGCTTCAAATCCCTGTATACTATACCTAGCATATGCAAATACTCCAGTGCCAGCAACACCTCTGATGCAAAGAACCTGCAAAACCCAAATCAAGCATTAATTAAGCTGAATCTTCAATCAATGGCCTACAACTCCAACTAAATCGATATGAACCTTGCAGCTTCCTCGGTGAAATGCTTGTTGGGTTGCTTTTGGCGGAGGGAATGAAGATTGCCCCCACTGCAGAATTCCATCACCAGACAATAGAATTTTTCAGTCTCAAAGTAGGAATAGAGAGTTGGCAAGAAAGGGTGGTCAAGAAGGCCAAGAATCTCTCGTTCCGTTTGGGCCCTCAGCAACTTGTTCCTGCTTGCCAGGGATGCCTTGTCCATCACTTTCATTGCGAAATACGCATTGGTTCCTCTAAGTTCAACCAGGTACACGCTCCCTATGTCTCCATATCCAATGCGCTTCAGAAGCCTAAAGTTGCTCAGACCAATAGGACCTTTGGCACTCACAGAATTAATTGCATCCCACCGTACATCACCCCCGGTATGCGGCCTAAGCGGCGCGGTGGTGCTCTCCATGCTGTCACTGCGATTGCTGTTCCTACTCCCTTGATGATTGGCATTTCTTGCATCGTTGGTTTTGGCCCAGGAGCTTTGAAAGTCAGCATCTGATGAGGTATTGGGCATCTTAACAGGATCCATCATTTTTGGGGCATATTGGTGGTTAGATGACACGTTTTCATTCACTTTGGACCCATGTCCATGATGTGATGCACCACTGGAACTGTTTTTACCCATCCCTTCCACTTTCCTTTGGTCTTGAGGTGGTGGATTGCAAGCTAAGCTGTTCTTTTTCTTGGAATGTTGTGAATCTGTTGCTGCTCCCGATGACATATGGCTCCACTTCATCACATATCAACACCACCATTAAAATTAAGAAAAAAAAGAAAAAAGATTGTACCAGAAAGTTACGCATACGCTACCTCGTTATTGTCAGAGTTGAGGGTTTTGTTAATTTTTGACGACATGTACCAATTAGAAACTCGAACGACTCCTGATCAACACATTAAAAAAACACACACAAATCATGTTTTGCAATTGCATGCATGTTTTGATCGGTTAAACACGTTTTCTAAGATTATGGTAGGCACGTAAAACATGATCCATGCATGTAATGTAAAGACAAGATCTTCAAAGAACATGACAAATAATTAGTATATTTTTTTTATATAAAAAAATGCAGAAAAACGAAAGGAAGGGTGACATGGAGGACTAACCAGAAGGAAGGGAATTTAGTTAGGATAAATTAAATTAAAGAAGCAGTCTAGGACACAGCAGGCTAACAAGATTTTGGTCGGAAATGAAAGTGAAGGAGCAGTGGCACCACCACCCATCATAGATGTACAGATCTATCTAATGGGGAAAAAAGAAGGGAGTTTAATTAATTATGATTGTTTTGGTAATGGGGAGAGAGATTTGAGGGATTAAAAGAATAAATGAATTGTGAGAGATAATAAACAACAACCAAACCCATTAGCTAATTGAAGTATTTCTGGATTTTTTGAATGGTTCACCGTTTAATCCTCGGCTTTTATGAAATAGGAAATTTCTGGTTAAATAATATTTATGGCAGAGTAGTTGTCTATACATTTCCTACCCTCAGTTTTTTGGCAAAAGATATTTATTTTCCCTATATCACAGTTGCCTTTCCTTCCTTTGGGTTACCACTTAATGTTTGTTTTGTTATTTATAAACAACCATTATGTTGGTTTTCTCGCACCTATGAATAATCTCTTTGTGATTCTCAACTAACCAATCACTGGTTGGCAACACGAATTTGCTATGAATGACTTCATAATATGATATTCTATTTATGTATTTGTACTTGTAACCTCTTCACCCCGTGAGATTGACTAATTTGATTCAAGTTATAAATCATCACGTGAGACCTAAATTTACAAATTGAACACGTTAAACGAGATAGCCTAACAAAACAAAATTGGACTCAAACATAAAATCCAAATAATTCGTAATCAAATATTGAAACTCAAAGCAAGCACGAGTTTTGTTATTAAAGATTTGGATCCGATATCATGATCAATTTTAACTCCATAACAATGATGATAATATTTGTCCTTATAACAGTGAATAAAATCCAGAAGTAGGCTTGATATGAAACTGCAATACATATCATAAAACCCAAAACTCAAATCAACCTAGAATAATATAAGAGAGATTTCAATTTCTCTAATCTAAAATGCAACATCATCAGCATCTTCATTATCATGCAGTTTCTTCTACTGCAAACATAAAGGCTTGTGTATAGTTGCAGAGGAATGCTAGGTCTTCAATTGTTGATAGAGCATTCTCTTCTTACAATCTAAATGAATTAAAGCCAAAATCCTAGCAAACAGAGGATATTAAGTTCAACTTTGGACACCTCTTGTCCATATTCTCTAACCTCCTGTTGCATATAATGATATATATATCCGTTTCATCCAACACCAAAAAACCCAACAACTCCCTGGAAAAAAGTATGTTTCTCAATTGCTAAACCCTACTTGTACTCGACCACTGTACAGACACGCCCAAGTTCTATTGAAAAACTCTTGGGGAAACTTAACCCATAATATAAAACGTTGTCCATGTAAAGCTCTTGGAGACGCACACTTAAACCCATAACCAGAAGAGTTCTATCCAGCTTCCTTAATGGTGGACACCATTACCATTGCTGTATACACCATTTAATGATCCGTTGGATGACTTGAAACAGTTTCCGTTTGCCCGGGGCTTGGAAGTTGCTTTCCCATTTATCCCATTTGCCATTCCATTGCTCAAATGATCAGATTTGTTTAAAAGCAAGTCCATTTGCCCACATGATGCAGCGATAAGCCCTGGAGATTTACAAAAATTATATGGTGACCTTTTGACTGCCAAAGTTGAACAGATGATTTTTAGGTGTTCCTTCGTGAAAGAGAAATATCCTACTGCCAAGCATTAGTATAAGCAATATTCGTACATGCTAGAGACATGACATAATCACAACCCAACAACAAATTCTCCAATCGTGTTATGCACTTCAATGCAGATCACAGACGTCAACTGCATTGAAGTCAATCACCTAACTAACATATTATTCAGAATTAATCTAGGCAAACCGTCAGCAATCTAGGCAACTGACTCTCCAGGTTACAGATTCCAATGCAGCAGCAAGATGCACTTTTGCTGCTTTGGCATTCTAAATGAGCTCATTTATGGCACAACTAACAAATATGCAATGCTTCAAATTATGGAGGAAATATTTTTGTATTGAATGAGAATCAGGAGCAACAAGAACGAAAACAGCACATCACCTTCAATTGTTGCACACTACAAAAATGACCCAAATGTCCTACATGCAGTGGCACCCCTAAATTTAGATAACTGTTCTAGTGGACCGTGGAGAAAATGCAGCATTAAGCAAGTGGAGGCACAACACATAAAGATGAAATAAGCGTAAATACCAAATGCAATTATGCTGCAATCACCGTAAACCCTTAATTCCAGATATTACAAAATTGTGGATAAGTACCTGAGAAAAGTGCAGATGGTTTTCCTGGCCTGGACTTGAATTCAGGATGGAACTGAACACCAATAAAATATGGATGACTTGGTAGTTCTACAATCTGCGCAGCCAACATACAATGCTCATAATCATCAGGCACTAAATTCAGAAGTAACAATCAGTGAAAATGTAGAGCCAGGGAAGTATGGGCTTTCATATAGATAAACTATGCTACTCTTGTATGTAACTTACCTCCATCCGCCTACCACTTTCATCTCTGCCAACAAATGATAGACCAGCTGCTTCAAGTTGTGATATCATATCAGGATTGACCTACAAAGGATGAACATCATTCTTAAGAACTTAAAAATAAACAGTCTTCCACTCACATATAAATTGCAATTTCCATGCATGAGTAGACTACCTCATATCTATGCCGATGCCGTTCATCAACAAAGGTTGCATCACCGTACCTAGAATAAACAGCTATTAAGAAAAAGATATAATGCATAGAATATAAACCTAAAAATTTCATTAAGTTTGTAACTTCACATATAAGCATTAAGCTTAAGAGAGCCACGTTCTTACAACTTGGCAGATTTGCAGTCAGGAACCTTAAAGTAAGTCCTCCTTGATCCCAGACGCATTGTTCCTCCCATATGAGTTTTAGAACCCTGTGAAATAAAACAAACAATACATACTATTCACTTAATGGTACTAGACAAGGTTTTTTTTTTTTTTCAAAAATAATATGTTTATAAACCTCTGGCATAAATATGACACAAGGATTTGAGGTTTGAGGATCAAACTCTTCAGTATTTGCATCATACAGGCCAAGAACCGAACGTGCATACTCTACTACAGCTATTTGCATCCCAAGGCAGATGCCCAGGAAAGGAACTTTGCTTTCACGAGCATACTTCGCAGCAAGAATTTTCCCTTGCACTCCCCTATCACCAAAACCTCCAGGAACCAAGATACCATCAGCACCCTACAGTAAAAGACCTTTCAGAGGTTCTTTCCAAGGAAATAGCTCAAGAGAAACTGAAGGATATAAACACAAATTTAAAATAAATCATTCCAAGTTAACAATTGTGGTGAGAAGAACCTTCAAACGATTCCATGCTGCTTTGTAAGTGTCAGGATCCTGTAAGGTGGTAATTTATAGACATTGTGAGTATATAAGTACTACAAGTTAAAAGTGGTAGGGAAGTATTACAATCAAAACTGACCACTTTAGCAGTAATATCTTCAAGATGACTTGCTTCAACCCACTCGACAACTAGCTTCTTGCGGCAGCCAACAGATGCATGCAAAAGTGCCTATCACAGTGAACCGAAAAAATTAGAAACCAATTTCACAGCATGCCTATTTGCTCTTCCCAACTAGGATTCTGTAGGGAAGCATTGTAAGAGTAGAGTAAGCAGCACTAGCTGAAATGACTTGGTAGAAGGGGCAGAAATAAATAAATGAAGAACAACAACTACAAAGGATGGAGCTTTTCATATTTTTCAGAACAAACAAAGCTTTCACCTTTAAAACAGAAAGGTAAGAATCTTTAAGCCCAACATATTTTCCAACCATGGCAATTTTAACCTGCAATGTAAAAGAATGCAAACGCATTATGATTTTCACCATATGCAAATAGATGCAGATAACAATTTACTGATGCTTTGCACCCACAGGATCATGAAGCATGTCATAAACTTTGGTCCTAGCAGTCCACTCTGTTAAGTCAGGTTTCCTTGCAATCCTGCAATTCATACAATTGTAAATATACGTACCAGAAAACTAGATCCAGAAGTGGCCAAATGAATAAGTATCCTCATCATAGCCAAAACATAAAGAGAACATAGACGAATTTGAGATAGATCATGCAATCAAAAGGAAAAGATATGAATGCAGGGTGGATTAGAGAGTTCATTGGACAAACCCTAGGAGGTTCAGTTCTTTCAAGAGTGCTTCATGTGCCTTTTGATCCTATTCATGACCAGAAAAATAAACAAATGAATTAGTAAATAGATATTGTCAGTTCTAGTTTCGTCCTAAGATGTTAGACTACAAATACTCAAAAAGTGAACTACTTACCCTTAGTAGTAAAGGAATGTGCCAAATATTTGGAACGTCATAGAGTGTGACAATATTTTCTGCCTGAAAATAGGTCATATTGCTTAATAACAGTAATTACTGATTTCAAAGATGGACAAGAAGCAGACAAATAGCTTTATGTTGCATTACCGGCACATGGCAAAACCGAGAGAGCTTTTCCTTGACATTTTCATCAAGCGCCTATTGCAAAAAAATATAGGTGAGTGAATAAGAAATGCCAAATCAGCACTGGAAAATACATTCGAAAAAGAGAAATGAGAGTAGAACCATTGTACTGCGACAAGCAAGAATATTTGGTGTCAAGCCAAGTCCTCTAAGTCCACGAACACTATGCTGGGTAGGCTTTGTTTTCTGTTATTTGATTTGGTAATAATGATAATTAGAAATAATGACACGTCAAAAAAGAGAAGTTCATTTCATGTAAAAGATAAAGCATCAAGAAATACCTGTTCACCAACAACATTGAGAACGGGCACAAGGCTGACATGAACCAAACAGAAATTGCCAGGGCCTAAGACGAGAAACACAAAGTAAATCCCACCAGCATATAATTCAAAAGAATTCGTATAAACCGGTTAGATAAGGAAGCATAACAGAATAGTCTTACCTACGCGGTAGGAGAATTGCCCAAGTGCCTCAATAAATGGCATAGATTCAATGTCCCCTGGACCAAGAAAAGTTGCAATTAAGAAACAGAACAAAAAGAAAAAATAAAAAAGAAATGCAACAAAGACACACTCTTGAAGTGAATGTACCTATAGTTCCACCTAATTCAATGACACAAATATCGGCAGGACCTTCCTTCCCATCCACTGGTATCAATGCTCCACGTTCTATCCACTCTTGTATTGCATCAGTAATGTGAGGAACAACCTAAAGCAAAGAAGGAAAACAAAATTAGGAAATTTAAAGTATAAAACATGTTGGGAAGCTTTGTTGAAAAAATACCATAACCTCTAAAACAGACCTGAACAGTCTTTCCAAGATAATCTCCCTTTCTCTCCTTGTTAATAACATACTGTCAAAATCAAAGGCATGGGATTGATAAGAGACTTTCAGAAGGTAGAAATCTTGAATTGAAAGAGAAAAAAAAAAGAGATGAGAATGGACCTGATAAATCTTTCCTGTTGTTATATTATTGTCACGCGTTAACGTAATGTCAAGAAACCGCTCATAGTTTCCAAGGTCTAAGTCCACCTTCAAATGCAGAACAGGGTTTAATTTACATCATCAACAGCATTTGATGATAAAGTAAAAGAAAAAAAAAGATTACCTCGCCTCCATCATCGAGGACAAAAACCTCGCCATGCTCAAAAGGGGACATTGTACCGGCATCAGTGTTGAGATAAGGATCTGCAGATGGTATTAAAACAGAAGGGTTTATTCTATAGGCGAAAGCATTGGGATTTCAACGTAGAAGAAGAAATAAGTACCAATCTTAATGGAAGTGACGCGAAAGCCGCATGATTTAAGGAGAAGACCGATACTGCTAGCGGTTACCCCTTTCCCCAGACCGCTAACAACGCCTCCAGTAACCAGCACGTACTTCATATTTTTTTTGTCTTTTCCTTGAGAAATGCCTTCTTTGAAACAAAATTAGAAAGTGGAGGAGCCAAGACAGTGGTTATTTATAGCAGTAAAAAAAAAAAAGAAGCAAAGCAAGCTTTGGTCTTGCTGTGATAAAACCAAAGTCCAAAGCCAAATCCAAGGGGCAGCCTCTAAATCGAAATCGAAAACGAAAGCGAAATGAAAATCAAAAGAAACAACGACAGGTGACGGTGTTTACGATAAATTTCGCAGTATGGGAATGAGAAATGGAAAGGAGGGAATGTGGATAAGAGAATCAAATCAGGAAAAGCTGCCTCCCTCTGTTTATGCTCAATGCGCTTCAACAATGCAAATATATATTTAACTTAAACTTCAAGGCGGCGGGTGAGGAAAAGGGATGGGATGGGATGGGATGGGATGGGAAGAAAAGGGTTTTCATTTTTTATGTCTATGTGTGCACACGAGCGACCAAGTCACAGTTTTAGATATTAAGAATAATCACAATATTAAGGTTACATGTGGATGAATAAATCACTTTGATTCGGTGCTGTGAGATTCGCATGAGCCCTAAGCAACTCCTACTTTTAATCTATACTTTTGGAGTTGTGGTCATTAATTTATCTGTCCACATATCAATAATATTACTTCAATTCAAAATTTTATTAAATTATATTTTTTATATTTAAAATAAATTATATTCAAAAAAAGAGTGTTAAATTTATATTATTAACATTTAATATTTTTTTTATTAATTTCAATGTTATTTCACTTGTATAGTTTGAAATCACATCATAAACATTTAATATTTTTAATATGATGTATTTACTTATTCAATTTTCTTTTTACTCACAATGTAATCTTTTTTTATTTTAATTTCATATATATTGTATATCTGCTATTATCAGTTTCAAACCTTACGCTTAATTATTTATTGTTTGATCATTTTAAATGTGTTTTCCACACACATACTTATGTGGTAGAATTTCTAGTACTTATATTAAACCCTTTATTGAGTTGGAGTCACGAAACAATCAGGCACTAATTCAATTGAGAAATTACTAAAATTCCTTTTAAAACAAAAGTAGTAAATAGCAATACAAGGATATTTTTGTGTTTACATATTTTTAAAATAAAATGATACTATGGTAAGGTTTGCATTTGAGAGACCTGCATGATAAACTTTTAACTTTGTCATTATAACTAAAGCTCATTTATTATAAAATAAAATTCACCCACATCATAGGTGTGTCATAAATTTGATTTAAGTTTAAACGTTTTACTGAAATGTCATCAATCACTAATTACCAAAAACACTTATTTTTAGAAAGTAACAAATATTATTTTAAAAGTAATATTATTTTTTCGTATTTCTATACAAAAAGTAAGTATGCATGATAGGATTTAAACTTAAAACCTCGTTACATTTATATATCTTAAATAATTTCGTATAATATCATTTTAATATTATCTAAATCAAGCTTATGGCTATTGACAAGCAGTGATTTAGACCGTTAGTAATGACATCTATGTATAAAATTTAATATAAAATAACCATATTACAAATAATTGCACATTAACTTCATTTGCCATATATAATTATTTAAATAAGTTTTTTTTTTTTTAAAAATAATTGCAAATTTGATCGAAATCAATAAACTACTTGTTAAAGTAATGATTTAAAATTTTAACAAATACAAAATAGGTGGATGCAAACATGATTTAATAAATTTATATGTAAAACATTTGCAACTAAAATTAAACTATTGATTTAGATCCTTAGCAATAACACCATACCTTTATACAATAGAAAAATATTGGGGAATTTTATCCCTGTAACGTATCTATGCCATAATATCACAAATATACTTCAATCAAGATCAAAATGAAATAACTTGTGTCACAATTTATGAGCATCCTAAACATTACATAAATATGCACCTTCTCAAACAGATTTTGTAACTGTTGGACACTACATGGAAAGAGTAAATATAACCAAATATTCTCAACATACCAAAATATATTAGCACGAAATGAAAATGCATGATATATTCACATAAATACATTTATCATTTGGTCATTGTATGAATACTCAATGATATTTTATGCAATTCAAAACAGTAGATTCCTATTTATTAATTTTAAGGTATATAAATGTGCATATTTCAATCAAAATTAATAAGAAAATCAATAAAATGAATTTTACGAAACAAAATCATAAAATAACAAGTCAAACATAATTACCACGAAAGCTTGATAAGATATGGATAATGCTTCCAACATCTTATGCAATTAGCTAGTCTCAATAGTAATAGGTGGGCATAAAAATGTACAGAACTAGAGCTCATCTAGTGTCTGTAACTTGGCCATGTGATTTGTCACCTCATTTAACTCTTTGCGAATGTGAGCTACGTGAACCTCTCAAGCTTGTTCTAGTAAAATGCGAATGGCACAAATCAATGTCGAACCACTAGCATTTAAGGTAACACCATTAAGGGCCTTAGTAACTTCCTCATTATCACACTCTAGGTAAACCTTCCTATACCCCAGGTCCCAACCAAGGTTCAAACTATCCAATACTCCCCATAGCTCTACATGCCTAACCAACCAGACCCCCAAATCCCTCGTACATCTCATGAGCCAATTCCTATCATGGTATCGAAAAACGCCTCTCTCTGTAGCTCGGCTAGAATATCATCAGACGGCACCATCTGAGTTAATCTTCACCTAGCTCGTGGGAGGCACTGTCTATCTTTCAACCCCCGATTCTCGTTGTTGTCTAATGTCTATTACAGACTAGGCTTGGTTTAGATGCCTTGCCTATGCCCAACATTGCATCATGATCTCGTCCGCACAATGTCTAACACCCTTTAAAAGAGTATTACAACGGTTCTTCCAAATCTTTTAACAAATTATACTAAACATAATTTCTCAATTGATCACATTAGAAATCAAACAAAACTTATTTAGAGCATTGAACAAAATCTATTGCTCAGTTGGTACTGAAAAGAACACATCCTATAGTTCTGAAGGTATCACCCGATTCCAAATAGCTTTAGCAGTCACGCCATCCTTTCAAACATGCATCAATGACTCATTATGCAGCCAACAAATACCACAACTAGCATCGATAGGTAACCCCCTTTTTGTTCTTTCCTGATTTGTCCATAATCAGTCCTTGAGAACTAATTAGAGAAAAAAATTAACGATAAGAAACCTTCAACCTCCATGTATTTTTCAATTTAATCTCTTTCAGCCCCCAACTAGACTTTGAAAACGTAGCATAGATTTCCACAACTAAAAATATACCATGTCAGGACCATATCCAAGCAAGTATGTCTCACTTGGCACTCGAATTTGGAACAAGTACAACTACCATTCTCAATAAATTATTGTTGCTTAAGTACCTCAAGAATTTATGCCATTACTAGTTTCCATTTAGAGTCACCATCTCACTAACAGTTGCTTTAATGTTCAGAATTGGTGGTAAACTAAAATTCACAAGCGAGTCCAACTCACGAACCCATGAATCAACCCAAAACTTCACGTTTTTACCATCTTCCACATCCCAACAAATATTATCTTTTAAAGAGTTCTGGATCTTTGCCAATGATTTTCAAACATACGAACACCTAGCACGATGAAGCTGGTTAGGAAGAGCATCATAAACTTTATACCTCTTTTGTAGAACTCGAATCCAAAAAGAGCTTGACTCAATAATCAAATCAACATCAAGTTTAAGAAGAAAAGACTTATTTTGATTATGAAATGGCATATGTTAGATCTGGTGCCCTAAGTGTAGTATATTCATTTGTATACTTGTAATTTTTTCGAACAGATTGGTTTACTAAAATTATTCATGAATTACATTAATACTCTTTGTACATTGGCCTCAATGGTTTTTGCATGCAAAGCGAAATGAAAACAAATATTAGCTCACTAGTTGTCTAATGGTTAACTAATACTAAGTGGTATTACATGGTTAGATCGTAATACGGATAGACAACTTATATTAATAAATGAACCTAAACATGTCCTTAGTCTAATCGAAAATGAGCAAATCGATTGAAACACTAATATTTGTCTATTAGGTCAAATTGGAGAGATGCTTTGTCTTGAACATTGAATAAGTAAGGAATTGAAAGCTGGTGCATTGAATATACGACTTCTGTAGTATATAACATCATTCACAATAGAGGAGTTCATAGCCCAAGACATGGGTAAATGATATCCTTTCATTGGTATTACATGATAGATGAAAAGTAAACATGGTCACATGTCATTCGTCTTTGTGATGAATAATTTAATTACTATTTAATAGTAATTGACTTTTCAAGAAGGAAAATGTAATGATTGCCATGAGATAAAATATGATCATATTGGGAGAGCAGATTTATCCTAAAGAAATTAATGATATCCTATGAGGGTAACACATTTATGAAAAGACTATTGGACGAGCATTGATTGAGTAGCTTTGGCAGTGATATGTTATTAGGAAGAGCTCAATCATGATACTGTAGTGGAATGACTTTATGACTAAATGATTTTATATAATTAATAGGCGAAAAGCTGAAACTTAATTATAAATCATTTGAGTTTAAATATATAAGTCTGATGGTCCCTCTACTAGCTTGTTGAAACTAGAAATGAATTGTTTGTTAAATCAAATGAACAAAAATGGTTGGAAATGATATAGTTAGAGAAATGGGTTACATTTGAAAAAGAATATTGTTTCTTGTTAAGTATGGAAATGACTTGAGAGTTAATTTGTAACATCCCGCCCAGTGAAACCCTATTGTTCAAATAATGTCTAACGAAGTAAGGCGTAAAGAGTAAGTTTTCAGCAAGTATAAAGTATAAGAATTTGATTAAGTAAAGAATTCTTTGAACGAGTCAATAAAACCTGAGATCGTAAATTGGGCCCGAGAACCCAAAATTGAGACTAAAACTTAAAAACTAGTAGAACCGGGCCCGTTATATGAAGTTGGGCCAATGGTCTAACCGGTGGCTAGACCGGACCGGTCGGGTCGTCACTAACCCAGACCGAACCAACTCTGGGTGTCGTAAAGGTGTCACATCTGCATCATCGGACACGATGGTTCCGGCAATTGTGACAGTGGCATCCCGGTGGCCAGCGGTGGTTGGTTATCAGTGGTTGAGTAGTGGATGAGTTACACTCCTACTAGAACTCTACCAAAGAATTTGACTTCAGATTAATTATTCCAAAAACAATATTATTTTAATAGTTTAATATTAAATTAAATTTAATACTTATCTTAATATTATTTTATTAATTTAATATTAAAGTGATTATCTTAATATTAAATTAAATCTAATATTTATCTTAATAAATATTATATTAATTTAATATTAAAGTGATTAATTTTTTTGAATAAAAGTTGTTGGATATTATTATTAGAAAATCAAACCAAACTAAAACAGTATACAATCCAGCAAACAAAACAATAAAATAAATCCAATAGACTAGGCCTGATCCAACAACCAACCAAAGGAGTGTGCTCTAGAATCTTCTCCCAACTGCAACAACAATTAATAAAATGCCTCAACTCTAGAATTTTTTTTGGAAGGAACAGTAATAAAAACACCCATCTGAAATGCTTTCACCCTTTCATCTACCTCTCCCTTGTCTCCCCATCTTCTCTGATTCCTATCTTTCAGATCCAATCTTCTCTAGTCCTGGAAGCTAAGAACCTTTAACAATCCTTCGCCACCTTCATTGCTACATTGCTACTTCTTCAAGTATTGTATATCTCATATCCCACTGTTCTCTTCTCTTAATTCCTTCTGTAGCCAATAGATGTGCTACTTTGTTCACAGCCCTATACCCATGCTTGAAATGACAGAT
Organism: Gossypium hirsutum; assembly: GCF_007990345.1. Classification (NCBI taxonomy): domain Eukaryota; kingdom Viridiplantae; phylum Streptophyta; class Magnoliopsida; order Malvales; family Malvaceae; genus Gossypium; species Gossypium hirsutum. The sequence continues at coordinate 46,569,665 of NC_053449.1, read as the reverse complement.
CCGAAACCTCTTTGTAAATAAAGACAATCTTTGATGATAGCATGAATTTATGATTTATCTTCTATTTCCCTCTACAATTTTCTAATAATTGTTAATGTATCTCATTTTGTCTCGACGGTCTGTAGCCCCCTATCTAGACCCAACTGCATCCCTTATGCGAACGCCAGTGCTTCAACTGCAAACAAAGAAGGTACATTTTTATTTCGCACTGTTCTTGAACCCACTACACTTCCCCGAAAATCCCTTATCACTATGCCTGAAAAAGACTTGTTTTTTAGTTTTCTATATATAACATCCATATTGATTCTGACCAATGGATCTACTAGCGATTTCCAGCTATTTTGCCTCAAAGTTGGCCTAGGTAAGGCATTCTCTAGCCCATCCAACTCTGTAATGTAATCCTTCACGAATCTAGCAAGTTTAACCCCTGATCTTCTTTTTCATTCATGAACCCATTTATTTTTATCAATCCATAACGCCCAAATCGCACATGCAATAAGACGACACTATCTAGTAGGATTATTAGCAAAGAACCAGGTAATATACTCCATGAATCTCGTTCTTTCTAGATCAATTGACCATGCACAGTTTCTCTACTGCCATATGTCTTTTTTCGCATCGCAGTCTTTGAATATATGCTCTCTAGACTCAACCATCTCTCTACGTTTTGGGCATGTAGCACTACTCGCCAATCTTTTGTAGTGAAGATTACTAAAACTAGGGATAATTTTTTTAGCACCTCTATTTTGTAAATTTTAATTTGGAAGGCAAATTTAAATCCCATAGCTTTTGTAAAATTGATTGTAATTTGCGTGGGCTTGTAATTGTTTCGAACTAGCAGATTTCTGTAAAATTTGTTTGTAGGTACTACGAACAGAAAAAACACCAGTAGGTTCACCTCGCAAGACTGAAAAATCAGCATGTGGGGTCTTCACTAAAGGGATAGACATGATCCTATTGGCATCTACCTCGTCAAATGTATTTTCTATTATGTCCCTTTTCTACTGCCTTGAATCTTCATAAATTAGATCTGCCACTATCAATGTATCTGAAATACTATCATTTCTTGCAACTCTGAAATCAATCGAACTAGGTAAACAAGAAGAGTCTCTAACTGGAATGTTTGTACCAGTGCTAACTCTCCGGCACATCCCTTCTTGAAGTATACCCTTGGTGGACCAAACACTCTTCCAGGTATATGAAGGTATATTCCCTAACTCTGACTATAGAAAATCCAAATTGGGATAATATTTTGCTTTCAAAGTACTGGATAATAATGAATCTGGAAAATTCAAAAGCCTCCAGCCTTGCTTAGTAAGTAATGACAAATTAAAATGTGATAAAGATCTAAAACCCATACCTCTGTTTATTTTTAATTCCCATAAATTCCGCCATTCACTCCAATGTATACCATGCCTCCCATGCCCTTTTTGCCACCAGAATTTGCCAATAATGCTCTCTATTTCTTGACAGAAAGATTTTGGGAGCAAACAATAAGACATTGCATAACTAGGAGCAACCTGTAAAATAGATTTAATAAAGATCTCTTTTCCGCCTTGAGATAATTGTCTTATGCTCCAACATTCAATTTTGTTTCTTAACCGGTCTTTGAACAATTGGAACATAGCTTTTTTCCTATTGCCTACCATATTAGGAAAGCACAAGTATTTTTCCAGAGTAGCCGAACTACGAATGTTAAGAATCTGAGTCACCAAATCCTTGTTTCTAGGTAGAGTGTTCGTACTGTAAAAAGTCGTTGACTTATCAAAATTTACACATTGGCCTAAAGCTTCCTCATACAGTTTCAAAATGTTTTTAAGCATATTTGCCCCTCTCTCTGACACCTCCCCAAAGAGAATACAATTATTGGCAAACAAAAGATGAGATATCACTGGTACTCGTCGACAAACCTTAGCTCATTTTAAAGAACCATCTTGTATCGCTAATCTCATTAAAGAAGACAATCCTTCACTACAAATCAAAAACACATATGGACTTAGAGGATCTTCCTGTCTCAATCCTCTAGATGGTGTAAATCTCTTACCTTCTTTCCCATTTAGCATAATTGAATACGAAACAGAATTGATGCATTTCATGATAAAATTCACCCTGCCACTATCAAAGCCCATCTTTAGCATCATCTATTGTAAAAAGCCCCATTTAACCCTATCATACACCTTGCTCATGTCTAATTTAAGTGCCAACGAAACTATTCCACCTACTCTTTTTTACTTTAAAGTATGAAGAACTTTAAAACTTAAAAGAACATTATCGATAATCATACGCCCCGGAACAAAAGCACTTTGGGACTCATTAATACAAAAATCCAAGACTTGTTGGAACCGATTCACCACTGCTTTTGAAATAATTTTATATAAATTTGTGCAAAGACTTATTGGCCTAAAATTATTCAAAGTCGTCGGTTAAGCAATTTTTGGTATGAGCACTATAATTTTGATATTAATGGAATCCAAAGACTTACCTCCGTTTACCGCACTCAAACAAAAGGAGTTCACCTCCTCGCCAACAATATTCTAAAATTTTTGAAAAAAACCTATTGAAAAACCATCATCACTCGCTGCCTTTGTCAGACCCATGCCTTTCAGTGCACCTACCACCTCATCATACATGTAACTACACATAAGCACTTGACTCATAATAGTTGTAATGCTCATCTTTACTCTAGACAAAATGTGATCAAAATTTCCTTCCCCTCTTGAAGCAAACATGTCATTAAAATAGGCCTTTGCAAAACTTTCCACATTTCTTTCTGTTGAAGCCACCTCCCCATCCTCATTTTGTAGTTTGTGGATGCGATTTCTGTGCCTCCTTTGAGAGGCAAAGCTATGGAAAATTGTGGTGTTTCTATCCCTCAACTGCATCAAATTTTCTCGAGCTCTTTGCTCCTAGTATGCCTCGTTTTTATCTATTTCTACATTTAAATAAATTTTTTAATCTATTATTTCTGCTAATGTTACATCATCTATATCGCTTTTCATAAGGTGTTCGAGTTTATTAATTAGACTTTTTGAAACTTTAGCTGTTTCCCGTTTAATTTTTCTTCCCCAAATAGTTAGACTCATTGCTACCTCTACCAACTTTTCTAGTATTGTATCTGAGTTACCCTTCCAAATTTGCTTTTTTTCCTCTTCACAAGACTCCTCTAGCATCCACCAAGACTCAAATCTGAAAATTTTCTGATTATCACATAGATTCTCTTTATCAGTTTTAATCAACAAAAGACAATGATTAGATATGAAATGTGATAAATGTTGAATTGAAAAATTAGGAAAATAATCTAACCACTCCGTTCTGGCCACTCCACAATCCAATCTTTCACGAATATTCATTTCAGGTAAATTCCCCCTCTTTCAAGCGAAACGAGCTCTAGAGAAACCAACGTCCATTAATTGACAGTCTTTTTATACCCTTAAAAAATTTTCCATTCTTCTCTCATCTCTTTGCACCCCAACCTTTTTTTTCAAACGAGTAAAGAATTTCGTTGAAATCCCCATAAACCATCGATGGAGAATGTTGGTTTCTCCACAAATTTCTAAGCAACTCTCATGCTTCCTCTCTATGTCGCACATCCGGATGCCCACAAAAACCTGTAAAACACCAACTCCTATCCCCACCATCCATCATTATACTAACATCTATGTGATTCTTTGAGAAGCTTCTTAACTGCACCAAATCATTACCGGTCAATGCTAGACTTAATCTACCTTTTGTACCATCAACATCCACATCTCTGCCATTATTAAAATCGCATTTCATGCGAACCTTCTCTATTTGATTTCCCGTCAATTTTGTCTCCATTAAGAAGACAATTTGGGGATTGTAAATCTTCAACATATGTTGAAGTTTTGTAATAGCCCGTAAACTCCCCAATCCGTAGACATTCTAGCTTATCATTTTCATGGCTCTCGGTCGACTTGCTATTAGCAACCGCCGATCCTTGTTGAAGTAGAGCATCAGTGTTCTCCAAAATAAAATTTGATGAATCTGATAAAATAGAAACATCACAATTCCCAAAGTCCAACCTGAACGTTTTAATACCCCCTCATGACCCATGAGATTATCTGACTTATCCACCAACTACGTGTCACACTTTCTTTTACCCATCACCATTCCTTCCATATTCGTATAAAAATCCATGTTTTAGCCATCTTTTTCCAACTATTTTTTTAAAATTAACCTTCATTTCCTAAAAACCAGCGGGCCCACTTAAAATCTCTCTTTTTTTCACATTATTTACTACATCAATTTGGCGTTGACTTTTTCCCCCATCACATCTAAATCAGTGGCATTAAATTGAGGATGAAAATTACCAACAAAATCCTCAAAATTGTGATGCACATTATTAGATTCCAAAAAATCAGAAGTCATCACTGATTCCAGTTTCTTTTCCATGTGTTGAGCAAATTATGGCACCTCTTTAACCGGCGACTCACCAACACTAGCCACAGCGTCTTTACCTAAGTAATAATACTATTTATTGATTTATTTGTGAAAAACCAAATTTTTTGCTTTCTTTCCCTAACAAGTTGGACTTTGCTTTTAGCGCAATTGAGTATGGTTGTTCATCCTCCCCTTTTTCTCATGCCTCAGATGAAATTTTAGTGCATTCCTTAAGCCTATAACCCAAACGTCCACACATAAAACAAAAATGGCAGATTCTCATATTTGAAAGAAAACCAAACTTTTTCTTGAATACGAGTAGAGATAAAAATCCCTCTCCTTAAAGGCCTTTTCACATCTAACTAAATTTTTAAATGGCAAAACTTGCATTTTTCGTCCGATTGAATAAGTCCTCCAAAAATGGTGTCAATCGCATGCATCAAATATTTCTTGTCACACTCCAGAGAACACGACCAATCTTAAGCCAGAAAGGCGACCATACAAGTCGAATTTTACTTTTTCAATGGGATGAGTTAATCTATAAAAAATAATCAATTGTCTTCGAAAAATCGATGGACATCCTTCCAATATTAACTCGAAATCCTTCTCATCTTCAAAAGAAATCAAAAATAAGTTTTGACCCACCACTTGGATCTCAAACTTATTTTTCATTTTTCATATACTCTTCATTTGTGCCCAACAGCTATTTGGATTATAGGATTTCCTAGTCCAAATGGAGCATATCAACGATGGATTTTCACTCAGAACAACCAACGAAGTTTTCATCGAAAATTGAATAAGTTCCTCTTCAAGAAGGGATATCTTATCCTCCCCATTCTCAAAGTCACCACTCACCTCCAACCCAACCATAGAAGATATTGTTTCTCCAGAAAAATTGAGAGAGAGCACTCTTGACTTTTCTCATAAATGTTACATCCTACTTTCGGTGATTATTAATAGTTAAAGTGATTAATTTTAATCATAGTTGAAATCTCTAAACTCTTCCTATATAAAGAGAGTCTTGAGTCATTATTTGCAAACACTTGAATTCAAGAGAAAGTTGTAGAGAGGAAATTCTTTGAAAATGTTATTCCAAAAACTATCTAGAGATATTTTTCTGATTTACAACTTGACCAAAAAGTTTAGAGAAATGGTAAATTAACCCACTAGTAATTTTTTTGAAAATTTTTTTATTTGAAACGAGCTCACACTCGGCAGACGTGAGCTTGAGGATAGCGAAGAAGACTACTCGGTCGAAGCACCCATCCTAGATGAATCGAAAAGGTATAATTTTGATTAAGTTTTTATTACTTTAGATATCACAACCTAGATCTTGTTTTTGGAAAAAAATTGAAACTCTGGTTTTTCCCAAAATTTATTTTTCGTTGCTTTTTCTAACATATCAGAGTCAGGTTGTGTTCTATCTATAAGTATAAATAGATAATTAAAGTAAATTTCTCTTCTTCTTGAATGATTTGATTACATAAAAAGTGACATTATTTAGATCTTATGCATGTTTTGAGTTATATATTGAAATGGATGCGATATTATATATTTGTTATATAATTGTTTTTTTTCAAGCTTGTAGTTCTTAAAAAATAGACTTCGGACTATCACCTCCATATAGGGCTATTTTTTTAAATTCATAGAATTCTTGTGAGCTGGAAATTGACATAGGACTTAAATGTAATTTTTTAAAATGAGTCCATGACGAGGAAAAGATACGATGGTGGTTGAAGGCCCAAGGAATGTCTTGTGCTGAAAATTTATGTAATTTTACTTTTTTCATTTATTTTCTAGAAATAGAACCATGGAAACATTGGTAGTCAATTTTATTTTAATTACCTATCTAATTATATGTATGTTTTATAATTGTTTATAATATTTATATTATGTAATGTTATAAATGTGATATATATATGAGATAATCCATAGTTGATCGATTAAAAATAAAAAGAGTGGTAATGAGAAAATGCATGTGTTGTATTATTTTATTTACTTTAGGGTATTTGATAACTGTGAGAAGTGTGGTAATGAAAATGTGCATGTCTCAAATTAGCACTGGCTAGGAAAGACATGGTTTTTAAGCGGTCAAATTTGACTCACCTCCCTTTCTTAGAACCAACTTGGTGCACGATTCACATTCACTTCTTCGATTTTTCCCTTAAAAGAAAAATTGTGGAGAATCAAAATTATTTATTTTAATATTTATGAATTCTTGTGATTGGATATTATTTTCATATTATACCATGCATATATTGGAAGCATGTTATTTAGATTAGAAAAGAATGCCACTAGGACTATTGTATAATCATTTTTGAAATTTGAGATAAAAAACCTTGCATGTTTGTAAAATATTGAGTGGGAGAAGGTCCTTGAACAAGACCTACGACCTCCATTGATGGTCCCTAAGTGATAGAATGATAAAGTTTCGAGCCGATTCCTACCCTAGATGCATCCCGAGGCAAACTTTATCATGTGGGTTCACTAGATGGGATTTCCTTTTAAGGACAACTAGTCATGCATGACTTTCAGAGAGATTGTCCTAAGATGACTCATAAATGAAAGCATGTTCATGATAGTTGTTGAGTCAATGGTTACACACTCAAGATCATCTCTTATTAAATAGTTTCCCAAGAAACTATATTTAAGCTAGATATGATGGTCAAATGTTAAACGGTCATTAGTTCGGGTGAAGTCTTAGGAATTAAGATTCGCGAACTGATTGGATGTTATCCATGTTCTTGCTAGTTATTCATGAGACCCTAAGGCGACATGGTTGATAGGTGTGAGAATGATCGTAGCAACGAAAAAAATTTTAAGGTTTTAATACAAGATGCATGCATCATACTGCATTCTCGATATGTTACTAAAATGAAAAATATTTACTTAATAAAAAAATAATAATTAGTGAAATCTTTATATTTTTCAGTTCAAATATGTCTTATACTCCTCTTATTACAATTCTTACTGATAATAAATTACATGGGGGTAACTTTCGAGAATGGAAACAGAACTTTCTGATAGTTCTCAGCTGTGAAAAACACAAATTCATTCTTGACGAAACGTGCCCTCCTGAAGCTCAACCCAAAGTGAGAAATCACTGCAGAGATTCTAACTTGATTGTTCGACGTTATATGTTACCGAACAAGAGTAGTGTGTTGCAAAAGCAACACAAGAATTTATGTATTGTCAAAGAGATCATGACAAATTTGGAGGATTTGCTCAGAGGCCAAGACATATTGGCTCGATAATTCACTATTATAAATTTGATGAATTCGTAATAGGAAACTGACACTCCGGTTAAAGAACATATGCTTAAGCTTATGGGATTCTTCACGGAAGTACATGACAATAGGGTTGAACTAGACGTGAACACTTAAATTAAAATAGTGTTCAAATCATTAACCAAAGAGTTTGATGGTTTTAGGGCTGCTTACAACTTAGGGAGTAAGAGACTTACCTTGACTCACCTCATGAAGGAATTACAATCCTATAAGTTGATGTTGAATGGTGGTAAGTCGGTTTAAGAGAAACCTGAGATAAACTTAGTTGTGGGCCTCTCGTTCTCTAAGTGGAAAGAGAAAGCTAAAGGAAAGAAGAAGTCGAATAAGTCTTCGGTTCCACTTCGTGTATATAGAAAGAAAGCTAAAAGGTTAAAAGATCCTATTAAGATCAAATGTTTCTTCTGCAACAGAAAAGGGCATTTCAAATCAAATTGCAATGATTATTTGGATTACCTAGCCGAAAGGGCAAAGGTATGAAACTCTTTGTAGTTGAAGCTTGCTTAGTGTAAGAATCAATTGAAAACTAGGTTATTGATTTTGGAGCCACTAACTATGTGTGTGTTTCTTTACAGGTATTCAGTGAAATGAGAAGTCTGCGTCGCAAGAGCCTCTTGCTGTAGACTGGAGATAGGAGTTATGTTTCAGCCGAAATAGTGGGAGAAGTTATTTTACACTTTGATAATTTTAGAAAGATTATTTTAAAGAACGTGTTTTATGTACCTCATTTTGAGAGGAATTTAATTTTTGTAGCATGTTTATTTTATGACAGTTATACCATGACATTTAATAAAGGGATTGCTATTTACAGAAATCATTCGCTAATCTGTAATGGATAGATGGAAAACAATCTCTACATTATTAAACCAAATAAATACTCAATGTTTCAAATTGAAATGGTGAATAAAAAGCTTAAAACTTCTCATTCTAATGAAAGTAACCTATGGCATTTAAGACTTGGTCATATTAACCAAGAAAGAATCACTAGACTAATGAAAGATGGTCCCTTAAGTATGTTTAAGGAAGATAGTCTTCCACAAAGTGAATCTTGCTTGGAAGGTTAAATGACTAAGAGGTATTTTAATACGAAAAGTATAAGTGCCAACCAATCTTTAGAACTTGTGCCCATTGATGTAAGTGGTCCCATGATCATCAGTGCCCGATGAGGTTTAGATTATTATGTGACTTTTACCGAAGACTATCCTTGATATGGATATGTGTATCTAATGCACCGAAAAAGTGAAACATTTGATAAATTTTGAGATTTTCGTGCATAAGTGGAAAAGCAATTAGGTTTATCCATAAATAATCTTCAGTTTGACCGAAGTGGGGAATATCTATCCGATAAGTTCTTAGGATACCACATAAAGAATTAGATTTTCTCATAATTGACCGCGTCAGGCACTCCACAGTAGAATGGCATAATTGAGAGAAGGAATAAAATCTTACTTGACATGGTTTGCTCAATGTTAAGCTATTCACAACTTCCTACTTCCTTCTAGGGATATGCAATACTAATGGCTTGATATATTCCGACTGATGTGCCAACTAAGTCTTCTTGTAAGACACCTTATAAATTGTGGCATGAAAAAAAACCCGCTCTAAATCACTTTAGATTATGGGTTGTCCAGCACACGTTCTAGATAAAGATGCAAAGAAGTTGGATGCATAAACAGAATTGTGCATGTTTGTATGATATCCAAAAGGAACAAAGAGAGGATTATTCTACAATCTGAAAGATAATATGATTAAAGTTTCTACTCATGCTACTTTTCTCAATGAATGCTACATGGATAACTTTAGGCCTCGAAGTAAAGTGGTACTCAAAGAACTTTCGAAAGTGGTAGAACAATCACTAAGTTCAATTCTCGAGAAAGTTGTAGAAAAACCTGCAAACATTCAACAACATAGGGGGATCTGTCATAGTGAGAGAGTTTCTAAAAAACCAGACCTCTTCATCTATAATGGTAGTATTTATAATACAGAAGTCAATCATGAGTAAGATGATCCACTCACATACGAAGAGGCTATGCAGGACATTAATTCCAAGCTCTGGAAACAGGTCATGGATGCCAAGATGGATTTTATGAAATCCAATATGGTGTAGGAACTTTTAGACTTACCAATTAGAATTAAACTCATAAGGTGTAAGTGGATGTACAAGAAGAAGAGAAACGTAGAAGGGAAAGTGAAAACACACAGAGCTAAACTTGTAGGGAAACGCTACACATAAAAAGAATGCATTAATTACGATGAGACCTTCTCTCTTGTAGCCATGCTCAAGTCTATCCACGTACTATTATCCATTGCCGCTGGTCTCGGTTATGAGATCTGAAAAATGGATGTTAAGATAGCATTCTTGAATGGCTATCTTAATAAGACCATTTACATGGCTCAACCCACTGGCTATGTTGTCACAAGAAAGGAGCAAAAAATTTGCAAACTACAAAGATCCATTTATGAACTTAAGCAGGCGTCTCGCTCATGGAATAAAAGATTTGATCAAACAATGAAGACTTTTGGATTTGAGACAAATGTCGATAAACCTTATGTTTATAAGCGTATAAATAACAAAAAATACGGTATTCCTCGTTTTTTATGTCGATGATATTCTACTTATCAAAAATGATATAGGAGAATTGTCATTGATTAAACTGTGGTTAACTCAACAATTTAGCAATGAATAATATATCTAATTATATTCTTGGGTGAAGCTAATTATATTCTTAGAATTCAAATCCATAAGGATCGGAAGAATAAAATGATAGCTCTATCTCGAGCTTCATACATCGATAAGGTACTGGAACATTTTGCAATGACCAATGTAAAGCCAAACGTTCAGCCAATTTTATCAAGTTTTCATTTTTCTTTAGATGATTGTCCTCAGATAGCGAAAAAAAGAGAGCATATGAGTAAGGTTCTATATGCTTCGACAGTTGGAAGCCTTGTTTATACGATGCTTTACACACGTCCAGATATCTGTTTCGCAGTAGGAATGGTTAGTTGATATCAGGCGAATCCAAGTCTTAAACATTAGCAAACTGTAAAGCATAAATTTAGGTATCTTAAAAGAACCAGGGATTAGATGCTTGTGTTTTCTAGAGAGGGCCTTACTCCTGTTGGATACACAGACTCAAACTTCTGCACTTGTAAAGATTCAAGGAAATCAACGTCGAGAAATGTATTTGTTCTAGACCGTGGAGCCATAGTATGGAGAAGTGTAAAACAAACTTCCATTGCTGACTCTATCATGGAGGCTGAGTATGTGGCTATTTCTGAGGCAATGAAAGAAGCAATATGGCTTTGAAAGTTGTTAATCAAACCTGAAGTTATTCCTAGTATGAAAAAAACTATAACACTGTATTGTGATAACAGTGCTGCAATAGCAAATACCAAGGAAATGAGAAGTCACAAGAGGATGAAACACATTGATCAGAAGTATCACTTGATACGAGAGGCAGTAGCCAAAAGAATTGTAGATGTCATGAAAGTAGCTTCTGAAGATAAACTTGCAGATCTATTTACTAAGACTCCTGTCACTAGGAGTTTTAAGAAACACGTCGAGGATATGGGAATGCAAAACATGACACATTTACTTCACTAAGGCAAGTGGGAGGTTCTTCGGAAATGTGCCCATATTATAGTAAAAATGTAACTATTTTCTATTTATTTGAACGATTAATAAATAAATTAATTTAATTTCACATTTCATTATTATGTCTTTTGTACTTTATGTATTTTACACTTTTCATGCATAGTGAAATTGTGACATGCAAATATTAGCTCATTGATTGTCTAAAGTTCAAACTAAAGATAATTGAAATTGTAAACAAACGTTTACATTGCGAGAAAGACAATTTTCTTCAGTAGATAACCTAAATGAGTCTGTAATCCCGTAAGAGAATCAAAGTAAGCATTTGATTCAAATACTGAGAAGGATTATTATGTCGTCTACAATTCCAATTGGGGAGATGGCTAGTCTTGTCTATCGGAGCAGTTGACTCCATGAGTAGAGACATAGATGTATTCATTGGTAAAATGAATCATTAGACTGGACCCAAGATGAATTAATTCTGAATCCGTTTGTGAATTGATTCACTTGTGACGTTCATGGTGTGATTTACCTAAATCCTGAGTTAATCACTAACCATGCGTATGCAACTCATGTGCTTTGATATAAGTAGATGCTTATACTCTAAAGATGATCGAGCCCATCGCCTATATGTTGGGTACATGACTTGTGTATGACATAGTTTTACTAGCAATAGTGGAATTCAAAGCTCAATTAAAGAGTTAATGATATCCTCTCATTAGCATTGTATGGATTGATAAATATTGAACGTGGCCACAGGTTGCTTGTTCTCGAACGAGCAACTTATCACAATCATTTGTTGGCAGTGATCATATTAATCATTAAGAAGACACAATGGTGACAATGAGATAAAATAGGATTGTATTGAGTGAACAGATTTAACTCAAGAGAATTAATGATATCATATAAGGGTGACACACACATGACAAGGTCATTGAACAAAGCAATTGGATAAATTCCTTTCGTAAAAAGTATACAATAAGGATTTTTCCATCATGGTACTTCATGTAGACTGACTCTATGATTAAGTACTTGCAAATTATCTGAACGATGCTTCTCCACGTAATTGCAATCACTAGAGCCTAATTGTATATATCTAGTTGGTCCTTCTGCTACCTCAACAAAACCTCAATCGGACTTCATTTGAATCAGAAGTAAATTATACGACTTTTGGAATAATTTAATTGAGTCGATTTATTCGATGTGAAATTAAATTAGATGGTGTTGAGAATTGTTCAACTAAAGAATTTGATTAAAGAATTTTCTTAAAAAATCTAAGTGATTTTTGAAAAAATTAATTTTGATTAAGTAAATTTAAATTAATAAAATTAATTAAAATTAATATAATACTTTTTGAAAATTAATTTTCAACTCAGACAATTGACCCAATGGGTAATTAGACTTGAAAATTAGACCTGAGATTGTAAATTGGGCCCGAGAGCCCAAAATCGAGACCAAGACCAAAAAACTGGTCGAATCGGGCCCGATATGTGAAACTAGGTCGATGGTCCAATCGGTGGCTAGACCGGACTGGTCGGGTCGTCATTGACCCAGACCGCACCGACACGGGCTACTGTATGGGTGTAACACATGCATCATCGGACACGGCAATGTCGACGGTTGAGACAACGACGGTTGGTCGTCGATGGTTGAGCAGTGGAAGAGTTACACTCCAATCAGAACTCTTCCAGAGAATTTGATTTGAGATTAATTATTCCAAAAACAATATTATTTTAATAGTTTAATATTAAATTTAATTTAATACTTATCTTAATATTATTTTATTAATTTAATATTAATGTGATTATCTTAGTATTAAATTCATATAATATTTATCTTAATAAATATTATATTAATTTAATATTAAAGTGATTAATTTTTTTTAATAAAAGCTGTTGGATATTATTATTAGATAACCAAACCAAAATAAAATAGAATACAGTCCAACAAACAAAACAATAAAATAAATCCAATAGACTAGGCTCGATCCAGCAACCAACCAAAGGAGTGTGCTCTAGAATCTTCTACCCAATTGCAACAACAATTAATAAACTACCTCGACTCTTGAATTTTTTGTTTGGAAATAACAATAATAAAAACACCCATCTGAAATGCTTTCACCCTTTCATCTACCTCTCCCTCATCTCTCCATCTTATCTGATTTCGATCTTTCAGATCCAATCTTCTCCAATCCTGGAAGCTAAGAACCTTTGACAATCCTTCGCCACATCCATTGCTACATTGCTACTTCTTCAGGTGTTGTATATTCCATATCCCACTGTTCTCCTCTCTTAATTCCTTCTGTAGCCAACAGATGTACTACTTTGTTACAGCCCTATATCCATGCTTGAAATGACAGATCCAAAAACCTCTTTGTAAACAAAAACAATATTTGATGTTAGCATGAATTTATGATTTATCTTCTATTTTCCTCTAAAATTTTCTAATAATTGTTAATGCATCTCCTTCTATCTCGACAATCTATAGCCCCATATCTAGACCCAACTGCATCGCTTGTGCGCACGCCAGCGCTTCAACTGCAAATAGAGAAGGTACATTTTTATTTAGCACTGCTTTTGAACCCACTATACTTCCCCGAAAATCCTTATCACTATGCCTGAACAGGACTTGTTTTCCAGTTTTATATGCAACATCCACATTGATTCTAACTAATGGATCTACTGGCAGTTTCTTGCCATTTTGCCTCAAAGTTGGCCTAGGTAGGGCATTCTCTAGCCCAGCCAACTCTGTAATGTAATCTTTTACTAATCTATCTAGTTCAACCCTTGATCTTCTTTTTCGTTTATGAACCCATTTATTTCTATCAGTCCACAGCGCCCAAATCACACATGCAATAAAACGACACTGCCGAGTAGGATTATTAGCAAAGAGCCAGGTAATCCACTCCATGAATCCCGTTCTTTCTAGTTCAATTGGTCATGCACATTTTATCCACTGCCATATGTCTTTTGTCGTAGCACAGTCTTTGAATATATACTTTCTGGACTCAACCATCTCTCTACATTTTGGGCATGCAGTACTACTCGTCAATCTTTTATAGTGAAGATTACTAATACTAGGGATAAAAAATTTTGAGCTCCTCCATATTGTAATTTTTAATTTGGAAGGCAAATTTAAATCTCATAGTTGCTTGTAAAATTGACTGTAATTTGCCTGGTCTTGTAATTGTTTCGAACTAGCAAATTTCTATAAAATCTATTTGTAGGCACTACGATCAGAAAAAACACCAGTGGGTTCACCTCGCCAAATTAAAAAATCAGTATTGGGGTCTTCGCCAGAGGGATAGCCATGATCCTATTGGCATCTACCTCGTCAAATGCATTTTCTATTATGTCCCTTTTCCACTGCCTTGGATCTTCATAGATAAGATCTGCCACCATCAAATTGTCATTTCTTGCAACTCTGAAATCAACCGAACTAGGTAGCCATGCAGAGTCTAACTGGATTGTTTGTACTAGTGCCAACTCTCCAGCACATCTCTTCTTGAAGTATACCTTTGGTGGACCAAACATGTGGGGTTGTTGGCCTATATTTGTTGAAACTTATGGAATACTAGAAATCAGTTGATCTTTGAAGGTACCAAAGAAAATCCTTTAAACATTTGGCACAAAGCTATAAAAGAAGCTGAAGAATTAAACTTGACTTTGGAAGTTCGTAGACTGTTGTCAGCCATTTCTACCTCTCAATAGATATCCCCTGGCTAAGGTGGTATTAAAATTAATTTTGACGCATCTCGGTGCTCCTAAATAAAGATAGCAAGGACAACTACCATATCCAGGGATTAAAATGCGATGATTATTGTGTAGGAAAATCGGGTTTGGAAAACATAGCGAAAAATAAGTTTAAGGGAAAAACTAGAGTTTTAAAAATTTTCCAAAAATAAGAACTTTGTTGTGATATCTAAATTAATAAATACTTAATTAAAATTAAACCTTTTGATTCATTTAGGATGAACGCTTCAACTGAGTAGTCTTCTCCGTTATCCTCAAGCTCACGTCTTCTGATTATGGGCTCGCTATGAATCAGAAAAGTTTTCACAAAATTACTAGTAAGGTAATTTTGCAGTTTCTCTCAACTTCTATGCCAAGTTGTAAATAAGAAATATATATTTAGAAATCTTCTGAAATAATTTCTTAAGAGAATTTTCTCTCTACAACTTTCTCTTAAATTCAAATGTGTGAAAAATAATTACTTGTGGCTCTTTTTATATAGAGAGAGCTTAGAGAGTTCAACTATTATTAAACTTAATCACTTTAATATTAAATTAATATAATAGTTATCCAGATAAATATTAGATTAAATTTAATATTAAATCTATTTAATTAAAATAATATTTATCTACAAAATAAATATTAAATTTAATTTAATATTAAGATAATCACTTCAATATTAAATTAACAAAATACTATCAAGATACGTATTAAATTAAAATTATTATTAAAATTATTAAAATAATATTATTTTTGAAATAGTTAATTAGAAATCAAATAATCCGGTAGAATCCTAATAGGAGTGTGATTCTTCCACTGCTCATCCGTCAAAGGACAAATCATTGGCCACTGGAATGTCATCGTCGCCGTCGTCGGTACTGTTGTGCCCGGTGGTGCCATCATAGGTGCGACACCTCGAGCTGGTTCAATTGTTCTCGGTTCAGTCCGAGCCTAGTGATGGCCTAACTGGTCTGATCTTGCCACCGGTTGGACTGTTGGCCTGGTTTCACATACGAGGTCTAGCTTGACTAGTTTTTGGGTCTCAGTCTCAATTTTGGGTTCTCGGGACTAATTTTCGATCTTAGGTCCAATTTTCAAGTTCAATTACCCATTGGGCCAATTGCCTGACTTGAAAATTAATTTTTAAAAATATCATATTAATTTTATTTAATTCGATTAATTTAATTTTATTTGATCAAAATTAATTTTCTCAAAAATCACTAAAATTTTCCAAAATTAATTTTTTAATAAAATTCTTTAATCAAATTCTCTACTTGAAAAATTCTCACGATTGCCTAATTTAATTCCATATCGAATAAATCAACTCAATTAAATTATTTCTAAAGTCGTAGAATTTTCTCCTGATTCAAATGCAGTCCGATCAAGCTTTCATGGAGATAGCGGTGTTACCAATCGCACATATACATTTAGGCTCTAGTAATTACAATTATGTCCAGAAGCATCGTTCCAAGAATTTGTAATTTACTTAACCATAGAGCCAGTCCACAAGAAGTACCATGATTGAAAACTCCTTATTGTATACTCTTTACGAAAGTAATTCATCCAACTACTTTGTCCAATTACCTTGTCATGTGTATGTTACCCTCATACAATATCTTTGATTCTTTTGAGTTAAATTCATTCACTCAATATAATCCTATTTTATCTGATTTTCATCATTGTGTCTTCTTAATAATTAATATGATCATTGTCAACAAATGATTGTGACAACTCGTGGCCACGTTCCATATTTATCAATCCACACAATGTCAATGAGAAGATATCATTAACTTTTTAATCGAGCTATGAATTCCACTGTTTCTAGTAAAGTCATGTCATACACAAGTCATGTACCTAACATACCGGCTATGGGCTCAATCATCTTTAGAGCATAAGCCTCCACTAATATCAAAACACATGAGTTGCATACGCATGGTCAGTGACTAACTCAGGATTTAGGTAAATCACACCATGAACGTCACAAGTGAATTAATTCACAAACGGATTCAGAATTAATTCATCTTGGGCCTAGTCCAATGTATTATTCCTCCAATAATTACATCTATGTCTCTATCCGTGGAGTCAACTACTCCGATAGCCAAGACTAGCTATCTCCCCAATTGAAATTGTAGGCGACATAATAATCCTTCTAAGTATTTGTATCAAATGCTTACTTTGATTCTTTTACGAGACTATAGACTCGTTTAGATTATCTACTGAAGTAAGTTGTCTTTCTCGTAATGTAAACGTTCTTGCAGTGCCACTTATCATCAGTTTGAGCTTAAAAAATCAATGAGCTAAAATTTTCTTGTCACAATTTTGCTATGTATGTGAAACATGAAAGACAAAAACAAAAAAGATATAGTAATGAAATGTGAAATTAACTTTATTTATTTATTCATTGTTCAAATACATAGAAAGCAGTTACATGTTTACTACAATTTGGGGACATTTTCCAACATATCGAATATGCAAATGCTATTCTTATTACCCCTTCTGTTCAGGTTGCAGAAGATTTAGCGGTTCGTCTTGCAGCTTCATTGATTGCAAGAAGAAAGTGGAGTGATGTGGTGTTTGAAATTGACAGCAACGATCTGATCACTTCTTTTAAAGATGACCTTTCATTGTATTGGAAATCTCGTGAAGTTGAAGCTGAGATTTTTATTTAACCAGTCCTTTTAATACTTGTTTCAGATGTATTCCCAAGTCTTGTAACAAAGTTGTTGATTGTATTGCGAAACTAACTACAAAAATGTTATGCTTAGTGGATTGTGTTATGTTCCCATTTATTCTCTTACTAAAGTTCTTAGCAATGATGCTTTTCATTGGTAATGAATCATATGTTTCTTAATGAAAAAACTTTTCCTTTAATCTAATAATAAAAACTTTTTTAATCTAAGCTTATTTATAAAATAATAATAAAAGTCTTCATTACTTTATCTAAAAATTACAATCATCATTCAATGATTTGATTAAAAATATCCAAATAGTTTAAAGGATTATAATTGATACATTGTCAATAAATGAGTCCTATGCACTATCAATGTACCACAATTGTCATGTCATTAACAAGCAAAATAAGAAAATATTGAAGGATTTTTTAATAAAAATTAAAAATTGTTTAAACATAATTTAAATTAATTAAATTTTTTATCTTCATCTCTTATAACAACGCTAAAACCTTTTTATTTACGGTTCTCAAAATTTTTGAGAATAAAAATTATACCAAACAAAGACAATCTTTTTTTTTCAATTTTGTTGAAATAATCAATTTAAGGTATGAGTTTACTTCACCATAATCTTGATTCATGCTTTCTTTTTGTGGAATGTAACAATTTTCCATTAAAGAGGGAGGGTGTTTACAATATGGAAATGAAATCAAGATTGAAACTTTCTTCCTTTTTGCTAACATCTTGTTCTTTTATTAAAGTTAAATATGATTTTGTACAAGTAAAATTATATTTTAAGTCTAATTTCATGTTTATCTTCATAAAACATTATTTGGTATAAGTAAAATAATATTTTAACATCCTTTCCCTTTTTCTTTTTAGTTTCGAATATCTATACTAATAAAATTTTGTGTCGGAGAGATAAGAAAATCACAAAGGGAGAAAATATAATTAATTTTAAATATTTTTTAGGTATTTACTAAAAAACCTTTTCATTTTTTTATTATTTTGCTTATTAATAATATGGCGAATTATGGTGCATTGGACTCATACACTGACAGTGCGTAAGGTATAATCCCAAGCTTTAATGCCTATAACAAATGAACATATATAAGAGGGAGTCGTGTCCAATTGCCACTGTCATATGGAGGCTCCCTTGTCCATCGGAAGTGCAACTTTTAATCTGGTTGGCTAGAGAAACAAAATTATGTGTAATGTTAATCGAAAAACTAGGAATATAACTAGTTTAAAAGCATGTGATGTTTATGGTTTTGGCCAGGAGGATGTTCTCCATATTTTGCGAGATTATATTACTTCTAAGGAAGTCTGGCTACTGTTCCTAGGAAGTTCAGTTGTTAGCAACTTCTCTTTTTTTATGGTTGATCATTAGTGGCATTGGAACATAATTGAAACCAGGGACATGACGTTGGGGATTGGAAATGGCTTTATGTTTTTGCTTACATTTGTTGGATACTTTGGAAATAGAAAAATGTGACTTGTTTTCCAAATACAACCCCACCACTTAGTTGTAAGATCAAGTTGATTAGTAGCTCTCTTAAGGAATTTTCTTGTTTGTGGAGAGTTCAGGATCCAATGAAGTTAAAGCATAATGTGTTACTACATTGGGAGAATCCAAGGCTGGCTGGTACAAACTCAAAGTGGATGGTGGTTGGAGACCAGAGTGAAATTTTGCAAATGTAGGTGGTGTAATACGGGATAGCTCAGGGCACTAGTATTTTAGATTTTTGGCTAGCCTTGGGAATTTCAGCATCAATAAACAAAGTTTGCTTTAGGTTGGTAACACTCCATTCTGCGCTTTGATTGAGGTTGGAAGACGCTCTAAGTTTGCTGTTTATATGGAGGTTTTGTAGCAAATGTCAAACTTTCGTTTGGCATTACAAGTTTTGAAGGAAAGGCCATAGTTTTTTTTTTATTCCTTATAGATCTAAAGAAGTTGCTCTAATTGTTTTTGTATTTTATCTAGTGCTCCCTGTCATGCTTCAAAACTGTTAGATAAGATTTAGAATTGAGGTATGCATTTGGAGTGAGGTTTGGCTATTGTAAAACTTATGGTGTGGCATTAGTTATCGGTAGCTACAGAAATATTCATGGCAAGTTGTTAACATTTAGTGGTCTAGATGTGACTAATAGAGTACTTATTCTGAGAATTGTTGGATTGGTTATAATTACATATGGTAGTTTAATATTAGTTTGCAAGTTAGTGGCAAAGGATAAATTAGTGTGAGGATGTAGGTCAATGGTTACAATATTATAACTTTGGCTAAGTTGTACCTAACTAGTCAAAGAGACTATTGGAATTTTTGAATGAACATACCATGAGGAAGGGTCACTAACTGAGGTTGTCCAGGTATTCTTAGTGATCACCAATTTTTTAAGTGATTTGTTGTCAGGGTAACTATGGGTAATTAAAAGGCATTTGTTTGAAGCAATTATTAAGGTTCAAGGTTTTGTTTGACATTAATGGTTAGTCTACGTTGTTTAGTAGAAGAGTTTGACTTTTGTTCAAAATGGTTCCCACAAACGGCGCCAATTTTTAGGTCAATTTTATAAAACTAGGTTGAGTGGATTATTGTTGAGATGGAAATAATTTGCAAGAAATCCATTAGAAGGCGCTAGATTTTGATGTTTGGAGCACCTTACAATGCTTAAGCCGAAAACATAGTTTTAAAAATCAAGGTGAAATAAGGTTTCAAAGTTATTGGATGAGTGTACCTTTACTTATGATGTACGATGGGGATTTATAAGCATTATGTTCCTTGCCAAAGATTGTTTGAGCAAGTGTCTTATCCCGACTATTTGCAAGCCTATCTTCATTAAAAAATTTAGGGTTGTTAAATCTCTTATTCATTTCGTGCTAGCAACTAAAGCATTTAAAGCTTCTTATTTTTTCAAGACTATCGAATATGATGCTTTCATAGAAGAGTCTTTATTGTAATAGTATGATTTCCAATGGCATTAAAAAAAGTAATTTTGGAACCTTATTTTCATAAATTGGGTCCGTAAATATTAAATTAAAATGTTTATGGAGTCGGTATAAAAGAATATTGAAGTTTAGTCGTTCAATTTTGGCTATTAATTGCTTAATTTAGATTCAATGACTAAATTGTAAAATTATTCTCGCTATAAGTTTTTAATTGGCCAAATATTAAGGGACCTAAATTACAATTAACCAAAGGTACAAAATGAAAAATTAAATCAATTTCTAATATGTGATACTGGATGGTTATGTTTAATCACTAATAAAGTGGTTAGTAATTTAATTAAGTTAATTTACCAAACTTAATTAAGATATATATACTAAGATAAGTGGAAAGAAAGAGAGAATGTTCATATTCTCCTTCTATCCACCACAAAAACAAAAAGAAAACATAAAGAAGAAAAACCTTTGAAAGCTTTGTACATTCAACCCTTGATTAAGAAAAATTTCAAAGGCCTTTTCTTGTAACTTTTATGTTTTTAAGGTCATGAGAACTTGATTTAGCTAGTGCATGAACCAATTTGCAAAATTGTAAAGTTTTTGAAAATTTCCATTGATGAATTCTTGAAGAAATTAGTGTTAAATTGATAAAGTTTAAGCTTAGATGTGAAAAAGGACTAGATTGTAGTGTTTAATTGTTAGTTTTGTACAAAGGATTAAAGTGAATAATTGTGAAATTTCAACAATAATAGAAATTAGAAAGTCTCTAAGGATGTAATTAAGATCGATTTTCAAACCGAGGCTCAAAATTGAAAGTTATGGCTATTTCGATTTTAAGGACTAAATTGAATAAGATGCAAAAATTAAGGGGAAGTCAAAAAATGGAATTAAATATGTTCATGCATATCGTGGCATAACAAGAAAATGTTTGGTATTGATGAATTGCTTAAAATTATTGATTAGATCGAGAATTGGATCAAACTGGATATAATCGGGAAAAAACCAAAATTATCAATTAGTCCCTAGAGATTCAACTTGTTTGTTTTTTTTGGTCAGGTAAGTTCATATGGGATATATTTTTTTAAATAATTATGTGTTTGATTTGTATATGTATAATTGATTGTGAATTAATTGTTGGTAAATTGGTATGAAATGTGAGATTTAGACAAAATTGTAAAGAATGTTAATTTGTGTAATAGATGTCTATTTAAACTTAGTAAAGGTTAAGATACGATTGGCATGCCAATAGGATTTTGTTCGCGCTTGTACAAGATTGGTTACATATGTTACTAAGATCCAACATTTGTTGCGGATTCGAAGATACATGTGACATAGGTTTATTTTGGACCAATAACCTTATGTTAGTTTAAAGGTTTAGCGTAGATACCTATGTATCCGAGTTCGTTTACTAGAGTTCATCGGGCTATGTGATTATAGTTAAATAAAAAGTTGAACTTGAATGATATGAGCTTGATGTTTAAATGGATAAATGTTAAATTGAGAATGAGCAAGGTATTGGAATATTGCTTTGGAAATGAATTGGTTTGATATATGATTGAGAAATTATATGTTTGATTATATGTTAAACTCACCTTGTTGATTTTGTACTTTGTCATATCTAGCTAACTATGTCAAATTGTGGTAGCTTAATGTATTTAATTGAAAGATAAGGTAAGTTGTTGTTTAATGCCTATGAACTTACTAAGCATTTTATATGCTTACCAAATTATTTTCTCTTTTCCTTGTAGATTGTTATCTTACGGAACACATCAAGCCAGGTCATTTTAAAGCTCACACTATCCTTAATTTGATAGTTATTTAGTTATTTTGAGTAAAGGATTGTGGCATGTATATAGGTGACATGACATATTTATTAACTTGTGAATGTGCTTATTTTTGGCGAGTTGTTTTAACCATGTTGAATTGGTGTTTTGGTATTACTTATGGTGTTGGACATATATATGCTTATATGCTAAAGATTTGATATTCAATAAGTATATGATTGGAATGTGGAATGGGATGAAATGAGTTAGAAATTGTAGCTTAATTGGTTAGTGAATGGAATAGTAATGTATTTGAACTTTAGCAACTTAAAACATTCTTATAAAATATGACCTAGTTTAGATGGTTGATAGATACGTTTGAGGCTTTTATGTCATATTTATGTATAAGATTCATAAATGCAGGTAAATGAAATGAAATGTCTTGTTTCAAAATGGTATGGTATACGTAAAGTTAGATGTTTGAATAATTTGAGGTTGGTATGCCTTAATGATATGAAAATATTTAAGTTTAAATGATGCTTAAGTGGTAAATGCTTTGCTGAAAAGTTGAATATGAGCATTGAGCTTGTTTGGAATGATTTTGGCATGTCCTGAACTAGGTGAAGTTAATGTTTTGTGCACAAATTGATAGGTTTAGTGGAAAGCATTGAAAGAAGTGCCAAATGGTTCATTTTTTTACCAAAGACAATGTCCATGTCTCGATGAGCAACCTACCTCATCACAACATCGAATGATAGTGAGTCACGTCGTGACATCGAGTGGCCTGAGGTCACAACGTGACATATTGTTTTGGTGACGTCATGACATTAGTTCTTAACTTTTAAAACTTTGTAATTTGGCCTTATTTAGTGCTCGAGTTGTCAAAAGAGCTTTCGTAAGCTCGATTAAGACTTGGAAATGAGATATTATTGTATTTAAATCATGATTGATGTGTGAGTGCATGCGAAAATGATTATTTTATTGTAAATCTGATTGCAGTTACTCCGACAACAAATGTAGCATCCCGTAGCTTGAATCTGATGATTGGGTTGGGTGAGGGGTGTTACATTTGTGCTTTGTAAGGGAGGGTCCCTCATAAGGCCTTTGTGGTCGATCTCGTTATGTGTATGGGCCAAGAGCTCCTTGAGGACTTTTGCTATTTTGGCTAGCCTACTTTTTAGTTTGAGTTATTTATGTTTGTCCAGATTTGAGCCCATGCATATTTACTTGGGTTTAAGCTTATAAGATATTGAATATTAACGCAAGGCCTGATTAGGTAGATAATCAAAGTATAACTAAACTTAAACTACAACAAACCTATATAACACTTACAATGATAGACTTAAATCGGTAAAAGTACTATGTAGGCCCCTATACTAGGCGTCGGATTGTATTTTGCCTCTTTTACTCAAAAAATGGGCAAATTAGCCTCTGTACATTAGAATAAATAACACATTGGTCCTTTCATTAAAAATTCTATCCATTTCTACTGTTAAGTGATGATATGGCTGATGGATTAAGTAGAGAACAACATATGGTATGCCACTTGTACCTCATGCTAATTGGCATTTTGCCACGATAGAAAATATTTTAAAAATCTTAAAAATAAATATTTTTAATAATTATTTGAAAAACCATGTCCAAAATGAACCTAGGCACGTGGACGCATTTTTTCAAATAATTATATAAAAATATAAAAAGATAAATTTGCTTAAAAATATTAATAATTATAAAAAAATATTTTAAAAATAATCATAATTTAAAATAAAGTGTAACGCTTCAAAATTTTAAATTCTAGATATGTTGAGCTTTATCATGGAATGTATTTAGTTTGGGTGATTAAGCGCTTGATGTATTTGTTTAAGGTGAGGGGTTCAAGTCTTTTTATGCGTAAGGGATATTTTATTTTGTTTTTATTAGAGTTGCGGAGGAGTTTAAACGTAATTTGAACTCTTTAATAATTATGTGATTAGTTGTGGGTTGGTTCCCTTTTTCAAGTGAGTTGTAGGTAGTTATTTTTAAAAATAAATTCAGCAAGTCATTTCCACGTGTTTCTTTTCTTTGTTTTTTCCCCAAGTCACGCCACCATCAATTTTTCCTTGCTTGGTGATATGATTTTCTTGGTTCTTTCATTCTTCCTATTGTTTCTATTCTTTATTTTTTCTCCTTTGTATCCTGGCCGCCGTTCTATCCATTTTTGTTATAATTTTTCCACCCATTTATGACTTTGTTTCTTCGGTTCTTTAATATTCATTTTGTGTTCGGTGTTGGGAGTATTTATCACTTTTCGTCAGGTATTTTCTTTTTGGGATTTTAGTAAGTTGGGAGTTTTAGTTATGCTTTAGAATGGAAAGGTTTATTAATTGTGTTATTCGTTTTAATGCTCGATTAGGGGAGAACCGTGAGTTGGGTGGTGTTCCTCCAGCGATTTAAGTGTTGCGTGTTGAAGGTAAGTGTACGAATGCGTTGTTTGCTATTAAGAGGCTATGTTAATGGACAATTCTTGTTTGAGTTTCATAATTCTTTATTGAAATTGGTCATTGGACTATTGTTTTTAGGTATTGGGAATCTCGTGGTTGCATTTGTATCAAAATCGAATCAGGTGTATAATGAGAAACCCGAAAATCAGTGTACGACAAAAGTCAAAAAACAACACTGTCGACACCACACGGCCGTGTGACAAGCTATGTGTTGGACCATGTGTGACACACGGACTGGTCTATTTGGGCCGTGTGCGCCACACGTGCAGGCCTAAAATTCAAAAAATTTCCCTAGTTTTGTACACATCGTTCCAATCAATTGTGGGCCTTCCGTGGAGTCTGTATGTGATTAAATAATCTATAAAACATGGGATCTAGTTATTTATTAGTATACTTCTGATTTTATGTATGTGTATTTTTGATAACGTATGATATGTTAACCTTGTAATAGGCTATCTATTATGACATGCATGTATAAAAGTAGCATGTATAATTTATGTTCTGATTATATATGCATGGTAAATGGATTATATTATGTGGAGGAAGTGTTTCTATGAGAGACGATATCTTGCCCATTATACTGGCAGCACAGTTGCAAATATTCTAAAACGTGTCATAATGGCACTAAGTCGTGTGTAGGGTTGGATGGGTGTTTCATCCCCTATATGGTGTGTAGGGTTGGTCGGAAATGGTGTGTAGCGGATGGGGGTAGGAAAGCATGTCTATATCTGTTTTGCTCTGATATAATTTTGTTTTTGTAAAATCTGTCTTATATATATTATCTGTTAAGTTATGTGTTACACATTGAGTTCGAAAACTCATATTTTGTTTGACTGATATTTCAGGTAATCTTTAGACTTAAGCAGGTCGGTGCGACGTGAGCTCGGTTATTAAAGTTTTGTGTTCATTTTAGATATTTTTTTAATTTGAGATTTAAGAAATTTGTAAATTTTGGACTGATTTGGGTTTGGACTATAATTTTCGTTTCCGTATAATATTATTTAAACGTTTTATCGATAACGATTACTTTTTGCAAAAACAACGGGTTTCAATTAACAACTGTGTTTTCAAAAATAAGTCTTTTTAAGAATTTCCACTACAAAATCATAAGCTTTAGAAATATATTCAAACATCATTTTCAATGAAATAGTTAGATAAAATATGTTTTCGAATAATCCGAGATTTTAAGAGTTTGCGACGATTTTCAAGATACACGAAAACTAAATTTTCTATCAATTATTGTAACAACTCTAAATTTGACCATAACGTCTAGTCCAGATTTAGAGTGTTACATAAAGAACCAACATTAAAATAATCTCACCAAAACAACAAAATATAAAAATAAAAGAATCTATAACCTTTTGTTTTTTAGTAAGCAGTATTTATATTTCACACCATTTACTTTGACCATATTTCCTTAAATGTTTGTTGTTTTTTGTCCAAATTTGTAACATATTTTCTCATATTAATCTAGTTAGCAATGGACAAGAAGCAATGTAAACAACAACTTAAATCAAAAGCTTTCTCTATTGATAATAATTCATCATAATAATTATTAAACATTTAAACAAATTGTAACTTGATAATGATACTTAATTTGCGATTTGAATATTTATCGTAATTTTAAATAATTTATATAAATTTTTAATTAATTTTATAGTTATTTGAAAAAATGTCTAAAAGTTGTCCAAGTTCATTTAAATCTATACAACTATTTGTTCAAGTTGGACAAACGATTGTCTAAGTTTATTTGAACCTGGAGAACTATTTCACAATGTTAAGTTTGGACATGTTTTTTAAAATAATTATTATTTATTTTTATTTTTTAACTATTTGTCATGTTAGTATTAGGTACATTTGGCACATTATGTGTCATTGTTTACTTGTTTCGTGAGCCATGTCATCACTTAACACTTGAAATGGATGGAATTTTTAATAGAATGACCGATTTGTTTTTTGATCTAACATACAATGGCTAATATATCCATATTTTGAGTAGAGGAAGCAAAATGCAATATAGACTTCTAGTAAATGATTGCCCGAATCATACATTACAAACTGTAATGTTACATTTTGGAATGACATTACGGCATTTGAATTCTAAATATTTTGATCATTTCATAATCTCACATTCCTAAATAATGTATAAAGTGTAATCTCATTATGACCTATTTATTAATTTATCTAATATTCTAGGTAGAATATTACTTTATGGTGATCTATTATTATTTTTTTTAAAATTGTTTGTTGATTGTTCTAAGAGAATGAGTTTTTTTTTTAATAAATTTTGAATTTTGATCAGCTCAACTATGAACTTGAAATTGTTAGATTGATCTTACTTATTAGTTTCTTGATCAATCCTTACTTGGCATATAGGATCATTATTATATAGAGATTAGATTGAAACATCCACAATAAAAGCTTTATATGTTTTTTTTAAACAAAAGTCTCCACCTTTTCTTATTTTACATTAAAAAGTTACAAATAAAGTTATAATAACTTAAATTACCAAATAAAATTTAGATTACCATAAACATTAATTTTTTTATAAAAAAGGAATTTAGACTATTTAAAAAAAAACACACACTCAATTTTCTCAAACTTGTTGAGAATCTCAAATCGAATTAAATAGAACAAAAAACTTTGAGATTTATATTAAGAATTTTAGTTTCAATTTTCTAAACTTTAAAAATGTTCTAATTACATCCTCAAACTATTGATGTTATATCAATCAAGTTCTTCCATTATTGAAATTGTTAATTTAATCATTAAATGATATGTAAAATATTATGTGGCATAATTTTAAATTAAAAATTTTAAAAAAATAATAACTTTTAAAATTTAAAACTAAAAATAAAGTAAAAAAAGAAGGAAGAGAGAGAGAGCATACGATAGTTTCTGTAAGAACTTTGAAAACTTCAAAATCAAGATTTTTACAATAACTATTCTTCTTTAAAATTTCCATTTTAAATCAAGTCACATAAGATTTTATCTCTTATTTAATCGTTAAATTAACAATTTTAATTACGGAAAGGCCTTATTGATATAACATTGATAATTTAGAGATGTAATTAGAATGTTTTACAATTTGAGATCAATTTAGAATGAGGATCATAATTTAGAGATGTTTAGTGCAATTAACTCTTAAAACTATGTAAATAAACTATCATAATGTGGTTCAATAGTTGTTGATTGAATTCATATGATAAAATGGGTGTGTAATAAAAATAAATTTCTTTAAGTTATTAAAATTTTATGCAAAATTTAATACTAAAAAATGTTATACTTATAAAAACAAAAATTCTATAATAATGATAATTTAGTAAAATTTATTTTTATATAATCTTATATTTTATCAACAAACACATAAATTTTATATTTTAACTAAATAAACTAAATAAAACAATTCTATATTTCATTTGTAATTTACATTTTCGTAACCTAATATATTTGAATTAAAGATTCATGGTTTATAAAAAAAAACACTCGAATATGATTAGATCTGTATTATTTTATAAATATAAAAATATTAATTATTATCCTATAATTATTAGTGGAACAAATATGGATTGATGTCATATGTTTTCAATATATAATAAAATAATTAAAAAACAAACAACTTCAATTTCGACACTTTTGTGATTTTTTTGTACTTCTGGATAAATAGAATAATTACTAAAAAAAGAATATGCTGATTTTTTAATAAATTATAAAAAAAAATCTAATAATAATACGATTGATGCGACTTAAATTTAAATTCAGTCTAACACAGTGGATTCTTGATATTATTTTTTTAATAGTCTGACGCGGCGCTGCCTGCTGTGTGCATGGGAATGTGTGGTTAAAAATGGCGGGGGGTGATCTGAGGGAATCTTTAAAGCCTGCATTTGGTAGTTTCTATAAAACTACATTTTGGAGTTATTTGAAGAATCAAATTCAAACATAAAAACCAAATACCGACTCATCCACTCACACATCCGACAAACCCCATTTTTCAAGCATTGTATTGTATACAAACAAAACAAGAACAAGAAAAAACAGACCAAAGCGGGCAATAACTATGACCGAACGGTAATGCCAAAACCATTGTCGTTGCTTTACTTTCTTCATCTTTATGTTTTTTTAATTAACCAGTCTTAAATATATGAGTTTTATAACATTATCCCTTACTTAGGTTACGCTCTTGCCTTCTTCTTTAACTTTACATCCTTGACGTCTTTCCCACATTTGCGCCTCTCTTTCAGGGTCTATCTACATTATTAATGAAATTGGATAGGAGTGAAGTGAAACTAAGTGGGGGCGGAAATTACTTTGTTTATTACGTGGATCTTATATGCTAACATTGGTTACATCTACGTCACCCCACTCTATCCACTTTACTTCATTAATGTTTTATAATTTAATCTACTAAACGTATATACTTAAATAGTTTCAATATTATACAATTTTATATTACAACTAAGTAGATACTATAATTCCTATCACATGAGTATGCATATAAAATCTACATGTTTGAAATATAGATTTGCATTTCAAAATAACATATGAGGTATAGTTTGAAACTATTTAATGATAACACGTGGAATACATACAATATTAAGATGAAAAAATAGATTAAAATTTCGAGTAAAATGAAAATGAAACATATAAATACATTGTATTAAGAATACTAAATGTACTACAATTATTTATTGTGATGCTACCATCAATCCTGAGTTGATGTTAAGTTAATAAAGTATGTGTACTAAGATAAAATGTATGAAAAAATAAAATAAAGGTTTGATTGGTTGGTAAAGTTAAGATTTTACCAATACAATTGATATTGTTTCAAATTTAACCACGTGCAAATAATTTATTGGCTTTAAAAAAATAAAAAGATTAAAGTATCATCTAATAATATAACTTATTTTAATTATAGAAAAATATTTTTATAATTTTTTAAAGTGAATTGATGTTGGAATGATTCATGATGCCAACTCAATTAGGGAGATAAATATTAATATAAAGCCATAAAATCTTGAAAGAATAAAAATTTAAGCATTCAAGAAAAAAAAAAGCAAAAATTTATCAAAACTATCATGTTTGAAAGATGTCACATCATCTTGTATCTCTTATCAACTTATGATGAATAATTACTAAGTATTAATACTCTATTTATGCTACATAATAAAATATGTATTAAAATGTTTATTTAAACAAATTAAAATTAAGTTTATGTAAAAATGGAAATAATATTTTTCAAAAATGAATAAGATTTTTAAAAAAATAGCATCTCTATTTATACCACAATTATATGTTTAATAATGTATTACAAAATAATCTTTATTTTTGTTTTTTATACTAAGAGATAAAGATGACACAGCTTTTAAATGCGTTGATTTTAACTCAACATCATTAAGAAAAAGTTAATTTGAAGGTAGTGGATGTTATGAAAAAGAAGGGTAAAATAGGGAAATGCCCTCTCAGAGGAAGATATTTTTACTGGGTGAAGCATTAATGCGTTGATAGTTATCTGGTTCATTGCCATCCATGTTACCCAAACATGGGTGTCAGTTGGGGCATCAAGGAGCCCTAACCGCACCAAAGTGTGGTCCCATTTTTATCCCTTTAGTAGTTGAAGAGGGTAGTTAATCCCAACTTCCATTGCATAATTACACTTATCCAAAAGTTGACTACTTCATTCATTTTTTTTCCAATTTATATGAAAAAAATGTGCTTAAGACTGATTTGGTCTAACTTTAATTATTATTATTTATTAATTCCAATTTTCTTTATATTAAATGAATACTAAATTTGAAGGGAGACATCAGAGGAAGTTAAGTCAAAAATGATTTTGAACAAAAGAAAAATAAAAAATTTTGACATCTTATCTGATCCGACTCATTAACAGGTACTCACTAACTTGGAGTAGTTGGACAAGTCCAAAAGAGTCAATTCAAAATTAGAGGGGGGGGCCTCGAAACCATAAAGGAAAAAAAGGAAAATAATTTAATAATTTGGATAACATTAATTACAAAAGATAACAAAAAGGAGCACCAAGTCTTTCAAAATAATTGTGGAGGTAAGAGGGATAGACTTGGACAGGTAGTCTAACACAACAGTTACCTACTACTACACCTCCTTCCTTTTGCAAGCATGCTACAACCACGGGAACATTATTAAATTTTTATTTTGGACCCCTTCCTTTTTTCTTCTTCCAAATTGCATGATCTTGTCTGCCCACCGAACTCATGCTCTTAGGTGCCTTTTCCCACGTATGCTACCGCAATTTTTGTGTGTTGCATTCATTCCGTTGCGAGATTGGGGGCCCCTGAGTTTTTTTATTATTTAAAAAGTTAATACTTCAATAAATTATTTTACAAAATTCATACGATATAAGTTGTTATACTCCTATCTCGATTTGCATATGTGACAATATGAGAAGTGATCGAAGAGACACCCACAAAAAGTCCTCCGCCTTATGTTGTCCGGATGATTATTCAATGACTAGCCACTTGCATACTTTGTATCACTTACAGGAAGGATCATCCATTCTTAATCACCTAGTTGGACCCTCCATTAAGCCACTTGCTAACGTAGAGGGGGTCCTCTTCTTCCTTCTCAAAAATCCTAACATGTTAGTCTTCATCCCTCTTTTCATTCTTCAACTTCTCAGCCTCTCAAGGGTGAACTATAGCCTCCTTTATACCACCACTTTCTCCTTCTTACATTCTCCCTTATCTCCTTCATACCCATCATCAACATGACTAAAATAAAATCTAGATTAAAAACTTACACATAATTATCAATGAGGTCTTAGCTCAATAAAGATGACAATGTTGAGCTTTGGGATCTTTGAAATCTTAGGCTCGAATTCCATCTTATATAAAATGTGCGAGTCTTTTTAATTATAATTAATTATTCAATTTAATTTAATACTTGTAATGATACAATTTAGCTTAAAAAAAACCGGCGCATAATTTATATTTGGTGAAGAAGGAAACAACTACATGTGAGAAAATTATATAATAAAGTAGCATAGTTTTTTAATGAAAAATCTATAAATGATCCGCTAAATGATGGAAACTGTCTTTTTCCTAGAGCAAGTTCTGTTGCGGTTAATGAGAGAAAAACTGTTGGTTCACGTTCCTGCAAAATAATGGTTATTTAAGTGAGGACGGTTGGAGTTGTGGCAGTGGGTAAGTTTATGACCAAAAGAAGATAATTTTCAGTAAGCATGTGACTTCGCTTGTCGTTGCATTTCCTGCATTTTAAGGCACATGGTTTGCACCCCAAGCTCAAACTGTATGTTAGCCTAACATGGACTTGTCGGCTATTATTTTGATGTATATAGAGATTTTTCATTTTTAAAATTTTGTCGACATTAAATTAGGAGGCTTTTGTAAACCAAATTTGTTTGAATTATGTGGGTGCCCAAATTCTTCGTCTGTTTACTTTGTAGATCTTATGGTAAACTCCAATGGCCCACTCCAAGTAAGGTCTCTTTCAACTGATTTTGCATCTAAAAATAACGATATAGTAAACAAAACTTCTCATCTTCTTCCTCTTCTTATACATATATAATTTCTAGAGTTTTTAGATTTTATGGGGCAGGGTTGAAAAAGTGATTCATTTCTTAATTTATTTTGAATATTTTATACTACACATACGTTTGTGGAATCTAAAAATTATTTTTTTAAAATGCAATAAATCTTATTATAATGCTAATTTTTAAATATTTTTATATAAAATCTTCAAATAAAACAATTAAAAAAATTAAAAATTTAGACATAAATAATTTTTTTTACAAGATTCAAACTCAAATTATTTTTGAGGAAAGTGAACACTCGACCAGCTGATCACAACTTGAGTTTCATGAACACGAATCTTTTACTACCACACCAATAATTTAATTAATAAATATATATTTATATAATTTTTTTTTTCTTTTGGACATTTTGTTATTGTGGCATAATCTAGAAAAATCTATAAAAACAATTTAAACCTAAAATATATGTTAAAAAACCCCACATGTGATAGAGCATGAACCTAAGATATCAAACTTCTCAAATCTTCAATTTTTTTTATTTCAACCAAAATTTCATTTTGTTTTATGTAAACTATTTACAATATAAATCGCATTAAAATTTAAAGTCTAAAATTATATTATAATAAACTCATAACATAAATTAATTTAAATAAATACCTAATTAGGTACAATCAAAGGAAAAAAGCTCATTATTAAATGTAAAACAAATATATATTATAAACGAATTTGAAGAATTTTTTGAATCGATTAATATTTCTTTAATTGTTTAATTGATATATTACTTAATTTTTATTTTAAATATTATAATATTATAATATCAATGTTACAATTTTAAAAAAATATATACAAATATTTGGTCAAAATAAAATAATAATTTAATCATTAACTATAAATATTTATAAGGTTACTAAACAAAATTGCAACTGCAATTGAAATTGAAATTTATCGCTACATTTTATTTTAATTGATATTTGATATTTGTATTTTTTATTAAAAACAAATTTATCATAACTTTATATTGAATTTTTCCACTTAATTCTTGTTTGATAAGATTTTCCCACTAAACTTTTAAGTTTTGATTGAATTTTCTCACATAAATAACTTGAGTGGAAAAATTCAATAAAAATTAAAATTTTGTTGTAAAATTTAATTACATGAAAGTAAATGATAAATTTGTATTTGTCTATCTTTTAAAAGCGCATTTGCAAAATTTAACCAAAATAAATTATTATGTAAATTTTCAATACCCATGTATGTCCAAGTGTTTATGGGTCACGTTAGTCTACGTGTGATATCAACATTATATATAATTATCCTAACTTGGTCTGATTTAAAATACGATTTTTTAATTTTGCCCAACAACGTTCATATGAATTAAAATTGATAAAATTAAAATATAGAAATTAAATTTACAACTTTTAAAAAATATAAAGATTAAAATCGATAAAATCTATAACTTTTGCAAAGTATAGAGAGTAATAGTAGGATATAACCTTTGTTTTTCGAATGGATTTCAGGCCAGAATTTGGGCCCTATTCCTTTGTTTTTCTGGGGTTTCTTTGAGCCTGTTCGACTGTTCTCTCCTTCTATGAAAAACAACAACTAAGGATAGGTTTCTCAATTTACCCATAAAAACCAAAGGATTTGACTTAGATTATTGACATTAATCACATTTTTTATTCATTTGATTAAAAAAACACTACAACTTATTAAATTAAGGGGTAAATATAAAATTTATACATAAATTTTCATCTAATGTGTAATATTATATATAAAATTTAATTTTGTGTGATTTTATACACGAATTTTTGATGTGTTTCAATTTTCATAAATCACTAATAATATTATCACGTTAGTATAATTTTATGCTGATATATTACATACATAAATAATTATATTAATCCAATACGAAAATAAATATATGTATTTATTTCTTCAAATGTATACAATTGAATCAAAGCTAAAGTTTTATGTATACATATAAACCACAATTTAAATTTCATATATGTAATTGCACCAAATCAAACTTCATGTATCAAGTTATATATTAGACCAATGTTAATATATAAATTTAATATTTATCTTTTTAAGAATTAAAGTATTAGACAAGGGTTTTCTAAAATAAAATAAACCATACTTTCGACCAACTCCAACTTACATTCTCTTTTAATAAATAATAATTATATTGGGGTGTTTTAATTTTTTCTTAAAAGTTATAATTTTTAATCACTAATTTTAATTTCTTTTTTGAAATAAATAAGAATAATTCAAATATAATGTATATCATGCTTAATACATATTGTAAGCAGTTTACAAATTGCAAACACATATATAATATAAAAATTTTACATAAAAAATTCTTTATAATTTGTGTAATTAAAGTAGGTGCCTAACCTATTGATTTATACATGAGCACTTGAGATTTTTAATTTTTAGAAATAATTATTTTATTATTAAAAGTTGTATTTGAATCAACATATTTAAATTAATGTAACTTTCTCCAAAAGTTTCAAATGAAGAAATATAATTATATAATGGAAAAAACATACATTCTGCCATGTATAAAGAGAAACATAATTTGTTGCTCAACCATTCATTGCCTATATATACTTCAAATTATATCATTTTTATGATTATGCTTTTATTGTTTTATGACTTTTTGTATTCTATAGGTAAAATAAATTTTCAAAATTTCTTTCGTATACAAACATCTATGATTATTTTCTAATATAGAGGGTACACCTCTCTACTATTGAAATATCAGTATTCATAAGTACTCACACCTTAAATGTGGCATAACAAATTATTTAGTCTCCATTTTGTATAGTATTGCTTATTAGTGATTAAATGTAGGGGTAGAATCAAAACAATTTTTTAGGGGGTCGAATGAAATTTTAATTTTTTGTAGTCTATATATTTATAATTTTTAAAGGATTAAATTAAATTTTTATGATTTTAGAGGGGCCAAAGTAAAATTTTACCTTTACTAATTTAAAATTTTTAATTTTAAAAAAAATCTAAATAACAAGGAGCCCGAAGCCCTAGCTGCCCTAGATTCTCCCCTGATTAAATGGAAATAATCCATCTCATTTGTGATTACATGAGTTATATTATTAAGTTAACGATTGCTTTTCATGTATTTGTTTTATTAGTCCAATGCATCAGACTATCGGAAACCAGCTGTTGTGAAGCAAAATTTTGTTAAGGCATTAGAATGACCCTTCCTTATAGGCTTCCTACACTTAATACAAATACTTTTACAGCATTAAATATCAAAAGAATTCCAACTTGATGTAAACCTACTTCTTTTTCAACTTTTTAAAATCAATTTATACTGTATTTAATTATCAGTAACTATTATTTAGCTAAAAGGTTGTTTAAAAATATCTATACTCTTCATATCTCGAGTTAACTTAATATCAACTCAGTTAGAGAAATTACGAAAATATCTTCTTATACTTAAAATAAGTTATATTATGGTGAGATTTGGATCCATGACATTTGAGTATATAAAATTTTAATTTTATCACTCAACCAAAAATTTATTTTAAAATATTTTGTACATTTTAATTTTATCATGCACAATTTGTTACCTTTAGCAATTGTATATATTGATATTATTATTGATTGAATTGGCATCACAAACATCAACTTAAGATTGATGGCAGCGTCGTGGTAAACAATTGTAGGGTAGTTAATATTCTTAATCTGATGTATTTACATATACTAAAATTTATTTTTAGTATTATACATATTGCATGCAAGGGCATTGCTAGGAGGGTTGGCAGGGATTCCGACCTCCCCTAAAATGGAATTAATAAAAAAGAAAAATAAATTAATAAAAGTAAAATTGCACTTTAACCCCCTAAGTATGATAAAATTTTGATTCAATACTTTAAAAATTATAAAGACATAAACTATTAACCTAAAATAATTTTTTTTGTAAATAAATAAATTTTAGGTGTAATAGAATTAGAATTTTGAGTAATATTATAATGCTTACCATTATAAATTTATTTATTTATTTAAAAATGATGTAAAACAATTAAAAATACAACTTATTGCAGATCATTCCAACATTAGAAAACGTTAAATTTTCAAAACATCCATTCAGGTAAGTTGTTTTCCTCAAACAAATTCACCTTTATTGAAAAAAACCCAAAAGCTAAATTTTGTTTCTTAGCTCCCAAGCTAAACCAGCATACGTCATATCGCACATCCTTTAAAAACAACAAAACCCCGCTCGTACATTTATATCAACTAAGGTGCGGACTGAGGAGGAAACTGAAGAGACAGTTTTTCTCTGTTCCTTTCATTTGACGAACACTGATCAAAGGCATGAAAGAAGGGGAGGTTGTGGGAGAAGAGTCGTTCTGGAACGGCGAAATGGTACCATTTATAGCACCTCCGGAAGAGCTTCAGTGTGCAAGAAACGGACGTAAATGGCGTTGTAGCCGCTGGAGGATCCACGGTGAATCATACTGCGAATTTCATTTTCTCCACCAAAAGAACCGTTGCAAGCAAAACCCTGCGAAAACCAGGCCACATAAGAAGAAGAGGAAGAGGACTAATCAAAATGAACGAGTGGAAGAAGAAAAGGGTATTTCTGTTTTGGACAAGGACTATGGGAATGGTGGAGAAGTTGAGCCTTGGTCACGGAGGACTAGGAATGCCAAGTTTGCAGCGGAGAAACAAGAGAATGGCCCCAAATCCAAGGTGGGTTTTACTTGTTCTGTTTTGTTTTTAAAGAGCTTTGTTTTGAAATGATGACTTTTTTAATGTGAACAACGCAGGGGAAGAAAGATGGAAACGGTGACAAAAGGGAGTCATTTTCAAGGACTGGCAATGTCTCCTCAGCTGAAAAAATGGAAGTTGCGGTGAGCTTGCCCGTTTGGCTTTGAAATTAAAGGTTTCTCTCTTCTTTTTTTCCTTCCGATTAAAGGCATTGTTTTCATTTGGAAAGTAGGGCGGTGGTTATTGCCATCAGTGCCATCAGCTCAAAAGCCGAGTGCAGTTCTGCCGCAAGTGTCAACGTAAACGCTACTGTGATTCATGCATAAAAAAATGGTACTCAAATCTTCCATCTTTTTTTTTTAAAGCAACGTTTTAATGGCAAACAAAAAAAAAAGTCTTAATTCAGTGTTTATTGTCACTAATGAAGAGATTCGAATATAGGTACCCGCGGTTTCCAGAGAAAGCCATAGCTGGGTCCTGCCCATTTTGCCGTAAAATTTGCAACTGTAAATCATGTTTGCGTTCGGACCAACTCATGAAGGTTAATATTCGTAGTTTGCTATTTAATTATGTTCTTTCAAGCTATAGAATCAACCTGAAATGATTAAGTGGAAAATTTTAATATTTTATTATTAAATAAATGCATGGAAAAAGTCTATAATAACAGTAGAAACGATCTCAAACTAATAAAGAAGAAAAATAAAAAATATGCAGATTTTACATGGAAAATGGGAGAAATTCACTAATATTGAAAAGTAACAATACAATAGATTTGTGGCTATGTTCAGTTTTAAAGGGTTAAACAACCCGTCTAATAGAAGAAGTATAGTCCTATACGAATACTTGTGCACATTGAACTTTTCAGGCTGGATCAAATAGGATTGAGTCACACAAGTTTAACATGTCAAATGAACTCTTGCATAGTCCTATACGAGTACAACTTGTGCACATCAAACTTTTCAGGCTGAATCTAACAGGATTGAGTCACACAAGTCTAATATGTCAAATGCACTCTTGCTTCTATTTTGTGATTTTTATTTTAATGACTACCAGTGGGTTCTTACACATTCTAATAGGATGTCAAAAACTCTGGACTGCCATTGAATAAAGAAGAAAGAATTAAACACTTCAAGTATCTAATCTCCTTGTTGTATCCTTTCCTGAAACAATTTAATGAGGAGCAAATGAAGGAAATAGAGCTACAAGCCAAGATCCAAGGTATGAAATGTTGGGGTTAACTGATTATTTGAGTTGAATCAAAGACACCAATAATTCAAAAATATTGTTAATATCAAATGATTAATGTTGCGGCAGGATTAAGGTCATCAGAGATGGAACTACTTCGGGCTGTTTCTAGTGATTACGAACGTTTGTATTGGTGGGTTTCATTCTTAATATAATAAGAAGAATGTTGGAATTATTTTTGGTCTCTGTTGAAATTAGCTTTGTATTATCTGTTTCATTTTATGGCAGCAATAATTGCAAAACATCAATAGTTGATCTCCACAGAGTCTGCCCAAAATGTTCATATGAGCTTTGCCTCACTTGTTGTTGGGAAATTCGGGGTAAATGCTTGCGGGGTGGAGATAAAATGGTCCAAAGATATTTTGACAGAGGGAAAGCTTACTTACATGGAGGGGAACCTTTATCATTAGATAAGGAAAAGAACAAGACAAGCTCCAGGAAATATGTCAAGCTACCATCTGAGTGGCAAGTAAAGGGAAATGGTGACATCCCCTGCCCAGTGGAAAAACTGGGTGGTTGTGGACACAAGTGCTTGGAGTTGAAATGCATGTTGCCAGCCAATTGGGTTTCTATGTTGAAAATCAAAGCTGAAAGATTGGTTAAGTTGCATAAACTTGACAATGGGCTTGGAACCTTAACAGGACATTGTTCTTGTCTATTTGATAATGAGATTGGTGTTGTGAATGACGCAATACAGGAACACGGTAGTAAGGAACGCTTGTATTCTCCTTTGGCCAAAGATTTACAACAGGGGGATCTAGAGCATTTTCAGTGGCATTGGATTAAGGGAGAGCCAGTGATTGTTAGGAATGTTCATGAATTAACCTCTGGCTTAAGTTGGGAGCCAATGGTACTGTGGCGTGCATTCCGTGATGTATCAAATAAGAAAGGTTCTTCAAACGTTAATGTGAGAGCAATTGATTGTCTTGACTTGTGCGAGGTAATTTTGTTCGATTTGCTATTTGCTTTAATGATCATTATCAAATATACGTGTTCTAAATGAGTATCATTATGTTTCTGTCAATTGATATTAATTACATTTTAAAATGCAGGTTGAACTAAACATTCATAAATTTTTCATGGGATATTTAGAGGGTTGTGTACATAGTAACTCTTGGCCTCAGATTCTGAAACTAAAAGATTGGCCCCCATCAAATCATTTTGAGGAGCTCCTACCACGCCATTGTGCAGAATTTGTCAGTTCCTTGCCGTTTTTGGAATACACGAATCCTTTCTCAGGCATCCTCAACATGGCAGCAAAATTGCCTGCAAACATTTTGAAGCCTGACCTTGGTCCAAAAACATATATAGCTTATGGATTTGTTGAAGAGCTTGGGCGTGGAGACTCAGTGACCAAGCTTCATTTTGACATGTCGGACGCGGTATAAAAATTTAGTATATATTGCAATATCTTGCTAAGTGGTTCGTTAGAGAAATGCTTTTATTGGAGATTTGGTGGCTTATGTCATATTTTTGGAATCATCAAGCTTTCTATCCTAGTCTTTAACTACATTTAAGATTTTGTTCACAGTTTTCGGTATATGTTGCAATATCTGAGTTTGAATTGCTCATATGTGAAAGAATATGAGCCTTTAGCTAGCAGCTTCATTTTAAATTAAACTAATGCAACAATGAATCCTATAGGGGACAGCCCATGGGCTAGAACTTGAAACTCTCAACTTTGAAGGCTTAGGTATGAATCTTGCAGAGAGAGGCAATTACTTAGATTGAATTTTCTATAATACTTGCTCCTATCGTCTCTGTTGAAAATTAAATCATTCTTCTTATATGAATACATAACAATGTGGTTGCTTTTGTACAACTCAGGTGAATGTTTTGGTGCACTCAGCTGAAGTGATTCATACCTCTGACCAGCTTGCTGATATAGAAATTTTGAAAATGAGGCATGTAAGACAAGATCAAATGGAGTTATATGGCAATTACAAGGACTCCAATTTGCCTTTGGAAGAGCAAGTAGGTATGGACGTTTGGCCGAAGCATTTGAAGATGGAAAGTATAACTAGCAAGAAGGAAGTGAATCCATGTCAATGTTCAGATTCAACAACTAAATTGCTGATGAGAACTTTAGGATTTCAAAATGAAGAGAACTCTAAATTGGATAAAGAAAGCAACGGGAGAATTAAAGAGGCTCATACCAGTGATACCTCATTTTCAAATATGCATTTTCCTAATGGCTGGGACGAAGATTCTTGTTTGCTGATGAAAGGGCAAGTTGATGCTGATGTCATGGTTAAAGTTGTGAAGTCGCCAAAGAGAAAAAGTAGAACTAGAAAGAAGAAAGTGAAATCTTGTCAAACATCATTGTTGGTTCAAAATAAAGAGGAATTAGAAGTGGGTGAAAGTAATAGGAAAATATATAAGACTCATTCTGGTGATTCTTCTTTCTGAAATATGCATTTCGATACAATTATACCTGCTTGAATTTTGATTTCTCTTTTCATCATTTTCATTGAGTTGAACTGCTCTATAAATCTGGATACAGTGATCTATCTCTTTCATTTCTCCTTTCTCAATAATGCCTATGAAAACTAACATTTGCTTATTTTGTTTCTCTTCTGGTTCAACAGATAAAGCTATAGATGCGTGTTTAACAAATGAAGCATCTGGAGGTGGGGCTCTTTGGGATATTTTTCGTAGGCAAGATGTTCCCAAACTTGAGGAATACCTTAGGAAGCATCATAGAGAATTCAGGCATGTTTATTGCTCTCCAGTGGATCAGGTAGCTACCCTTTCACAATTATATGCT
The DNA here is from genome assembly GCF_007990345.1 of Gossypium hirsutum. Taxonomy (NCBI): domain Eukaryota; kingdom Viridiplantae; phylum Streptophyta; class Magnoliopsida; order Malvales; family Malvaceae; genus Gossypium; species Gossypium hirsutum. The sequence continues at coordinate 46,528,533 of NC_053449.1, read as the reverse complement.
TCTGCATATTGGCGTGTTTGTAGTGTCCCATAGTAAACACTTGGATTGCCATGTACCGGTCATTTCTATTAAATGTATTACAATTGTTTTTTTGGAATGATTGATTATAAATTTAATTAAATCCTAAAGTTGAATCATAAATAGTTTTTCCTTGCATTTTAAGATTGGTAAGCGAATGATCATTCCCTTTTTAGCCTGATAGACCTACTATGTGATCTTATCTTTAAGAATTTTGTTTGTAATTTATGATAGTACGAACTAGAATGAAAATGAATTTATGTGACAGGTTGTGCACCCGATTCATGATCAAACTTTCTACCTGAACATGCACCATAAGAGAAAGCTCAAGGAGGAGTTTGGTTAGCACTTTATTGGTGTTGCTTGGTTGCCTTGATTATTTCCCTTTCTTTCATAGAAAATTTATATGCTTCTTTGCAGGAGTCGAGCCTTGGACCATTATACAAAAACTTGGAGAAGCGATCTTTATACCTGCTGGTTGTCCTCATCAAGTGAGAAATCTCAAGGCATGTAAATTCTTGGAGATACGTTTTAATACAGTGTTGACAATAACCTAACTTTGATCTGAAATTGCATTTCAGAGTAGTGACTTTTTGTTGATAGAGATGAATGCAATTTTCTATGTTACTTGGCCTCAGATGAGTGTATATAATGTTGGGTGTATACAATATGGTTTCGAGTTAGAACTGATATCCTTCCATGCGACCAATAAGTTTTGTATTTACTTTCAGATTTCTAGTGTATTGTTTTGTGTGCTAATGTATTATACGCTTCATAGGAGTTTCAGTTTGATTGCATCCCTGCATAATATTGTTATTATTATTCTGATTATGTATATTTTGCCCCTTTGCAGTCATGTACAAAAGTTGCTCTTGACTTTGTGTCTCCTGAAAATATTCATGAATGCATCCGTTTGACCGAGGAGTTTCGAGTTCTTCCACATGAGCATAGGTCTAAGGAGGACAAACTAGAGGTAAATTATTTCATAACATTATTTTGTTGAATTATATCGTTCACTTCATGCAACTTTCTTATACATCATGTTTCAACTTTGAAGATCATTAGCCTCCTGGTTTTAACTTTTCTAATGCATGCATGTTATTCCCTTCATATTCATGCTCTAAACAAGTATTATGAAATATTACTTTTCCTTCACTGTGTCACAGCATCAATGCTTAATGAATGTAAAAAAAGACGCATGACAAAGTAATGCTCAAAACCAAGAACAATAGTTCTCATATATATATATACCGAAAATGAAGCTTAGTATGTGCATGTTATCCATCTACAAACAGGTGAACGGTGTTTTGATATTACACCCTTTATATGAAACAGGTGAAGAAAATGATGCTTCATGCTTTGAAATATGCCGTGGAGGAATTGGAGAAGTTCACTGCATGAGTCTCTTAATCCCCATCCTTTGAAATATATTTATTCTAAATATTGCCAGGCAGCAACAGTGGTAGGTGTCATAATTTTTGCAAACAGATTTTGCACCTAATTTGTTAGAAGTCTCTTCTTTTCGTTGGAGTTCTCAAGGGTGTGTCCATTGTTTCTGATAAGAAGCTCAGTTTTTTTGTACAAACTCTGATTTCCGAGGGGAATTGACGTGCAAGTTATATTGTATTTACTCTTTTCAGCCAATGCATGATTTAAACTTATTATATTCAGCCAATGGTTTAAGATCAACCTCTTATTTATTTAAGATTTAGCATAAAGCACCTGTGTAATGCAAATGCTGGCAATTTAACGTGCATAATGAGAAAGATTATACATGGATGCCAAATTTATGTGCTCTATTTTATCAACCTTAGCATTCTTCAAAGTAACAAAATCTTGAAGATGTTAATGGCTCCAAAAAAGACCACCGAATTTTTATGGTGACAATATCAATTGCCACACGGCGGGTCGTCATCAACAACATTCTTTGTACGCTTGACTTCTTGCAATTATGACGACTTTTAAAATCTTTTGGTGTATCAAATTCATTAAGGTAGCGCTTGAGAATTTAGATTTGAGTTTGGATTTTAAAACATGTGTTTATAATGTATTTTTCTTTTTATAAATTCAAGCTTAAATTTTAAAAAGGATTTTAAAACACGTGTTTATAATGTTTTTTTGATAAAACTCGTTCTATGTAATAATCTAAAGACATTGATTCTTTATCTTTTTTGACTTCAAATTGTATTGTTTATTTCAAACTAAACACGGTGGTCATCAATGTTGTAAAAAAAAAAGAGAAAAGTTAAATTTGCTCGAGTCTTCTTAATGATTTTTTCCCTTAATTGTTCTATTATAAAATTATTATTTTAATAAATAAATGTCATTTGAAAATGAGAAAAATATATATTCATTTATATTTTTTTTATAATTTTGTATGTATTTTTATCAAAAAAAGAACTTTTAAAAAATCTTTTATTTTAAAGTTTTTTTTTTAAATTTTAATTTTTAAGAATCAAGACTAAATTAATAGAATGTGTAAAGTTGAGGGTTAGATTTGTTGAATTGTTTAGAATTAGGACCTAATTGATAAAATTTATAAACATTGGAGAGCTAAAATTTGTTATTATGCCCATAGAAAAAAAGAACAAGCCAATATTTTGTTAGTGATTTAATGGAAGAGTAACTAAAGTATTAAAGTTCAATAACGCTAGTGACTAAAATATAAAATTCGAAACTTAAGTAACCAACAAATTCATAGGCTTGTTGCATGTCCATATAGTAGTTAATTTCAACAAATTCATGTTTTTTTCTTACCGTATATAGCGAAGGAAATCCAAAATTTCAAATTCAAGTTCCCAAACATTACATAGAAATCAAACTTTTCTTTCAGCAAAGCAACCCTAAGATAAGAGATTTTACTTTCATTTGATGAAATCGACCAGAACCCTAGTATAAGAAAACATATGCAAGCAAAGTTAACATCAAATTCGAAACCCCAAAATCGGGATATCACCTAACCAAAGTTTAAGTTGGATTAAGGATCAAGTGCACTGCAGTATCAATCTTCACATAATGCTGCCACATTACCAATCCAATACTATCAAACTGTTTAGCAGCAACCTAATCTAGTCTTCTAAGGTTGATTAAAGGACCAAACCATATCCGATCATAAGAAAATCTGAAAATTCGAGAACTGGTCCTGAAATACATCTAAATGGAAATTCAAAATTATTCAGATGCCAGAAAACCATAAAAGATTTCTACCCGACGAAAATGAGCCAACATCATGTGGATGATGAATAACTCAATCTTCCAATCCAATACTTCAATTTCAAACGGGAACATAAAATTGCCAAATATCTACTAGTCCAAACACCAATACAACTGCAAGCAACAATTCAACTACTACCATGGCATTGTGTTCTCAAAAATTAATTGACAAATACATTAAATTCACATGGTCCACTCTAGGTACATTCATATTGCCCATCCACTCTAGGCATCATGCTAACAGACCTTGATACAGAAAGCCCTATAAACCCAGCTAAATCGTCATCACAAAGTAGCTTCCCGTAGCTGAGTTTCCATATCATGTTCCTCATCCCGACATTGTTGTGGATGTTCCTTGTACTCCAGTCACAGACATGACCTCCCCAGGGGGCGGGTGATCAAATTTGCATGTTGCACCATACTTGCATGTTCCAGTTTTCATGTAGTATGGACAATGAACAGATCCCTGTCAATGTATCCCATGATTATCTCAATAGCATTGACGAAAAGAAAATTACTATCTAAAACTATACTCTTTATGCTTGAAGACAAATCCTAGACGGATGGAAATCCAACAAACAGAGAAAGAAAAGCACAAGTATCATAACCAAGTACCAAAGCCATTAGGGAAAAAGAAAAATCACCTCTCTCCTAGGTAATCCTGCAAGAGTGAGCTTAATAGCTTGCTGAGAAGCTTCGTTGGTTGTTAACCGATCAATGGGGTGATGGAACTTGCATCTATCTCCAAACTTACATTCCCCTGTCTTCATATAGTACTGCAATGTAAAGAATAAATTGGGGAAAAAGTCATCAATAAGCATATTGATTCCTATGATGCAGGTAACATTACAAAGTAAGTCAAAAGTTTTTCGAAGGTAATTTGGATGCTTTATAGCATGAAAGAATTCTGCAGCTCTAATCCAAGATCAATTGTATGAGAACTATCTTGTTGGTCATTAGAATACTGGGTGACAGCAAGGAATTCAAAATAATAATTAAAAGACAGACATATTACAGCTAGAAATTTAAAAAACATAATGGATTAATGCGCACATCACATTCAGTCTGTCCAGGTCTCTGAGGATACACAGGTTGAGTCCCTACCAACTGCAATATGTAAACAAACAAAATGCATCAGCACTTAAGCAAACAACAAAAATTCAGAATCATCAAGCAAAATATCTCCAAAGAGAAAAAGTTATTGTTATTCTACAGAAGACATTTTGGCAAACCAAGAAGGAAAGGTTGAAGCTAAAGATTACTCTAGATTTTGGAAAATTGCATCTAAAAGCAGCCCAACACAAAAAGGTTAGGAACTTGAAACCACAGAAGACTGAGTGAAACTAGAGAGAGAAAATGCAACTCTATGAACTCGAACAAAAGAATGTAGCATATGAGTGACATTAACAAATAGTAGCCCTTGGATGAGACCGTGACCCAGTTCCAATTGGTATTACAGTGAGATTGCAAAATCAGGCAGAATTGCAGTAAGATTGGAATTAGCAATAGCCCCATTATTCCATGGAAACACCTGCAAACCAGTGACAATGTAGTGGGAAAATTACCTGACCCTCAAGAAAATATTACCAAAAATTATTATTAATAAAATTTTTACTAGTTTATTTTTCATTTTTTTTTATATTTGAAATATTTGGAAAAAAATCTGTTAAACTTGGCATCTTTGTTATTTAACAATAATTAACCTCAGCATTTGACCCAATGGTAAATGCAAGTATCCTCTGCTGAAAGACAGCTTCAAACAACTCCTTGCTATATATACAGACCCACCCCTCCCATCGATAAAAGGTAATAGAACTAAACTCTCTAATTCAAATCGAATAACTATGCTTAATTTCAAATTAAGATTAAAACAAGAAACACTTCACCTTTTTTCTAGCCACTCAACCTTGTTTAAATTGTATAGCCTTAGAATGTAGAACCATATCTGGATCATACTAATGCCAATCTAGCTAGCCATGACTTAATCTCATCATGGCAAGCCAAACTGCAATCTAATAAGGCTGATTTTGGACTCAGAGAACTAAATGCAGGAATAATAGAGAAGCAAAAAGAAAGAAACGATAATTCCTTTTACTGTTTTAAATGAAAATAGATTTCAAAGATAAAAATTAAACAAATTTTTCAAGGAATCATCTTCATATTAACATAATTTTACAAGGAAAAAGTTTCTGGAGCAGGATGGGCCTCTCACAAAAAAATGGGCAATAAGTGGTTGGGTGCCCTTGACACCAATAATAAGAGGGAGAAAGGAAGAGCCCCCGGGGGGGGGGAGATGGCTATCATGAAACATAAAATCTCTCATTACCGTTGGCATTGTTTGCTGAGCAAGTAGAGTTGTCTGACTTAATCTGGGGTCAATTGTTTGATATAGAGAAGAAGCTGGATTAACAACTCCAATGTTCAGATTACTGGCAGATGCTATAAGGGAATGGCCTAGTGCTACAGGAGGAACGAATGCTGCACAAAAGCTCAAATAATGTGAGGCACAAATACTGAACATGACATTTGGAAACTTAAATTAATTATATCTTCAACATCACAAACATTGAAGTTAACATACCATTCCTATCAGGATGATTGTACCGGCAAGTAGAACCATACTTGCAACTAAAATTGAAAAGGTAAGTTAGAAAAGTTAGAAGTTCGGATAATACTCTATTGTTATTAGATTTTAAAACAATTTGCCATAGGGCTAATAAATACCTGCCAGTTTTAAGGTAGAATGGGCAATCTACTTCATCCTGTCAAAAGCAAGCATACGTTATCTATGAGCTCTTCATAACCATGTACTTAAGTTCATAGGAAATACAGTACCTAACTACCACGAAAAGTGAATAAATGGACAAAGCAAACAACTGTAATGTTGATTAAGTCCTTTTTTCCTAAATATATGTATGAATAAACATTCTAAAGCTTGAAACAACATCCTCCAACATCTATTTTGTGTTTCTTCAATTTCATATCTCATCAAAAGAAATTTGACATAAAATGAATCTAAGCAAACATCAAAATTGAGAATAAATTGAAATTTATAACAGAAAAATCAACACAAACTATTCTTTTATAAACCAGTCTCATATCAATATGGACCAGACCAGCCACACTCTCCTTGAACCATCTGGCTTATTGATTTGACAACATATATGGAACCATCAAAATGGATCAAAAAATAGATGAGCCAATGAAATTGTAAGCCATTGAACCAGAATTAAGCCAAATGGATTTTGAGATTGAGCTTTAACAACTTAAAGACTTTCTAGCCAAAATCTTAAATTTCTGCACGCATAATTCATAAATTAAAGTTTAATCTACCACCAGCCAAAAACTTCAGGTTACCTAGCAGGTTACTAAATCATATAAAAAAGCATAACTTTGAAGCTAGATCTACAGTTTTCCCATCATCCAAAAAAACCACCACAGCTTCAACCAGTTATGTAAATGAAGCTTTAAAGAGAAGATTAGGGCTGTACAGTTACCTACTCTAAATTTAGTAATGAAGCTTACCATAGGGCTTTAGTTGCAGAGAAATTACTAGGACTGTTTCCCAACATTGGACTTCATTTCAGTTTGACAGGTGTGGCCAATCTAGACGAGTCTTTATTCTCAAAAGTCAAAAATAATAGCAGTACAATGAATATGGAATTTTCTTCATTTAATCCAACTGCTGGTTAAAAGGGATTACAGTGGTTCTTCAATTTAGTGTTCTAAAGTTCATTGTCAAGACCATAGAGCTTTGAATGTCAGGAAGACCACAACGAACATTGCAGACCAAGACTTTGAGGAACCTTTAGATAGAAATGTACAACTACTGGATCCTATTGAATACCTAAGAATAAACTTGATCTTGGAAAGGATAGTATAGCCCACCAAATTAATATGATAAGAGGTGATTTGGATGTTAGAGGCAGCTTAGAGGGTTGTAACAGGAATGAGATCATCAACAAAGATGGTCTACCCACTGAGTGTACAAGTGAAGTCCCTTTAGAGTGTTATTTATCAAAAATATATTGGTAAATTGTGATTTGAAGTTTGTTGTGGTAGGGCTGATCCTATGTTTGAACATAAATTTCCTGATAGAGTTCATTTCCCTGCCTCCTTGAAATCAATACCACAAACCTCTTGATTTTAATCTTCCGCAAGACAGTTCCAATTATTAGAATGCTTCTAACCAATTGTTTTATTTGCTAGTATTCCTAAACAAAATTGTCCAGTGGCAGGGATTCTTGATGTGCTTGCTGCTTCTTGCCTTGACAACTATCAACATTCCATTTGTTTTGCTCTTTTTATGGATTTTCTAAAGCAGACAGTATTTGCATTCTAACTTTCCACAGTCAAGTTTTTTAATTCGGGAGAGAATGACATTCACTATTTAAGACATATTTTATTAGTGTTATTTCTAATTTGGGATATACATGGTACTTAGCATTTTATTATGGTTTTTAGTTTGCTTATAATACATATGTTATTTTTGTTTCAATTAGGTTCCAGATGAAGAATATTTGAGTCATTGTGATTTTCTTCCCTTGTTGATTGTATTCTGTTTTCTCCATATTTCTGTTTCTGCCAAAATTTCCTCTATTACTCTAGATTTGTTTCAGTCTATTTCTGAAATTTCTGTTCTATATTTAACTTCTTTTCCCTACTTATTCTACATCACTGATGCACCAAATATTTACTAAAAGGGAAAAATGAATGCATGCCAGATCTACACATTACCGGTCTTACTGGAAGTCCTATATTTAATTCCTTTTCCCTACCTATTCTACATCACTGATGCACCTACTATTTACCAAAAGGGAAAAATGAATGCATGCCAGATCTACACATTACCGGTCTTACTGGAAGTCCTTTGGAATTATGATATAGTGCCGGCTTAATATCTCCAGATATTCCCCCAATCTTCATGGCTATATCACTCTGCTCACAGTTGACATTGTTTTGTAGGGATAACTGTATTTGGATATCTTTTGGGTGGTTAAATTTGCAGGTTGAACCAAATTTACATGTTCCGGTCTTCATGTAGAACTGCAAAAGTTATAAAATCAAGGATGGAAAATTTAAAATCATAATTGGTACAAGGGACAAGAAGCAAAAAACCATAGGAGGTAAATATCTTACAGCACAAGGGGGTTCAGAGGGCCTTTCTGGTAACCCAGATGCCGTTAAATTCTCAGAATCACCCTGAGAAAAGAATCATGACATTATCATAAAGGGACAGATGAAAATAACTGCAAAGTAAGGAATCCAGGATGAATGGAACATACAGGAGCATCCAATTTATCTTTTGGATGATTGAACTTGCACTTCGAACCAAACTTGCATCTTTGAGTTTTCAAAAAATACTGCAAAACCAAACAGGCAATAGATGGAATATTTTAAGAACTAAAGTTCAACCCATTAAATACTCAAAAGCATAAAATTATAAAAATCACTTCTTACAGGACAATCTGGCTCTCCTGGTCTCTCAGGGAGGGATTCACCAGCTGGAACAGGTGGAACCTAAAGAGAAAAAAGAAGGAAATCAAACTGTATCACAATAATGTACACTAACTTGCCTTTTTGGCAATACCAGGATAGAATTTCTAACATAGAAAACAAACATGAGTAATAAGCTCATTGATGTGTCCACATGAGAGAAAAAAAAGGTTAGACCAACAAATAACAGTGCATCTTTAATTGGAACAACCACATACTGCTTGTCCAGACAGGCATGCAAGTTGAACTAAAATAACAACTCGATGATCCATATTATTAGATATGCACATAGTTAAAAAAACAAATGAATAAGTACAAAAGTATATATTAATGGGATCTGCTCAGGAATTTAGAACCACAAGCTACTCCAAAAGAGCCAATCAAACTTAGACAAACAGCAGAGAAAGCATGTTAGTAATCCTAGGGTGTATCAACCTCTCCCTAGTTCCTCCACTACATTGAACCTGCCTAGCAGGAGAGACTGACAACCATAGAGGCATTCCTAGAAATGCATTGACATGCACCAATCAGTGAGATGGGAGGTTGCCCCTTTTTATCACAGTTTTTTCTAGGGCTGAGGTCAGACAATGTCTCAGCTTCCTTAAAGTAGCTGCCAGAAAATCTTGAGGCAGGACCTTAAGGAGAAGCCCACTTTCTACATACCATCATTCCAGGTTGGTCATATTAGTAGTTCCCCCCCAAAATCTCCAACTCCTATATTTATGCCCAAGAAGAACTGCCAAAGGTAACTTGTTTTCTTCCACTCTCATTCTTGCAAAGTTTGAGAGAGAGAAAAAGAAAATACTCTTGGATAGTTGTGTCTATCTTTTGACTCCAGAAGAGGGTGAATCCCATTAGTCTCATAGCAATAGAAGGATGAAAATTTAGATTTACTTTTAATTTTGTAAACTTTAAATAAACAATGGAACTCCCAATTTCTTTTCTATTCAAAATATTTTATTAGATAAAGTTTCTAAACAACCATTTTGAAGATACATACATAAGCATTGAATTTGCATCTTACAAAACCAGGCCATTATCTAACAAAAACATACATCTAGGCCTGAAGATTGTTTAACGATTTGGGAGTTCCAAAGAAAGAACAAGAAATCAGATAATTATGATATTAAGTCTATATATAAATAATATTAATAATTATTCAATTACAATAATAACAAGAATGCAAAATTCAAAGTGAGGATGAATTTTTGGAACCAGTCTTGAAAAAGGGACCATTTCTCCATTACTTGGTCACTAGATATAGTTTAGTATACTGATTGAATTTTATAAAACATGCAAGCATAATGCTATAGTAGTACAAAATCTTTTAAATACTGGTAAAACTAAATACATAATTAGACAAGCCTCATAAATATGCTTATCCATGCATAATAGCAGCAATCATATCCTTTAAAGGCGATAAGTAACATTTATATGATAATACTTTTCTTATTAATATAAAAAAATGTGTACTATATAAAAGTTGAAAATAAAATTTCATTCAAATATTAATGTTTATATTGTACCCAAAGAAAAGTAATTTCTATAGGCAAACTCCAGTAAGATTCATTATCATTGGCGTAAAAGATGGCAATAAAGGTCACCTCTTTCCAATATGGGATTCCACCCTCAGGAACCCAAATAGGATGGTCAAACTTGCAGCTATCTCCAAACTTACAGGTTCTTGTGAGCATATAATGAGCACAATCCTTTTCTCCTGGCCTTTGAGGATATATAGGTAAATTGCTTGCACTCTCCAATCTAGGTCGCTTGACTAAAGAGCTAGCAGAATACCAAGCTTCAATCTGCCCAAGTGTGTTTTGGGCATCCAAAACATTCTGATGGTAGAGAACTATAATACATAGTAGTTATATACAACAAAAAGAGGAAATATATACGTTAATAATATAAGTTTAACATAAAAAAATGCTTTTATATAAAGAAGATATAATAGTTTGGCAATTATATACCAAATACCAGTGTTAATTGCAAATACTTTAAACTTTAATTTGAAAATATTACTAAACTCTAGAATTAATTAGAGGTACTGGGAGATACCTAACGTTGTTAACAGTTAAATAAGGATCAAGATGACTTAAAATAATTGTACAAAAAATACATATATAGAGTCAATTTTTTGAACAAGCTGATTCAGGCCAAAAGCCCGTGGGTTCCCTTCCCAGATTGCATTAGATTACACACCATATTAGAGTGAAAAGTACAAATGTTAGTATAAGAATAAGCTCAATAATCATGTCATAATTGCTTCCTTCAGCAAGGAACGACAAAAACATGCAGGGATCATAGTTGAGTAGTTGGTATGATTATAACGGCATCAAAATCATTTAGTAGACAGAAGAAGAGCTAATCTAAAGTTCAAAATACAAGTAAAGGTTACCGCTAAAGATCACCCTTCCCATCAATATTCTTAACGAACTACGGCATCTAAGATTGTAGCTTCATAACAAGAAAAACATTCAAACACAATTAATAAGAAAGAAAGAAATTAAACTGAGAATCAGATTTGTGTAAGCAATCCGGAAATAAAAGCAGCAGTAGTTTGGTTACCTTGAGAGGGGCGTTTGATGAGTGAGGCGGCAGCAGCGGCAGCGGCAGCAGCGGAGGGGTGGAGTTGTTGAAGCAAATGAGACTGAGACTGAGACGCGGCGTCGGAGTCCAGATAACGGTGGAGAGTGGAGGCGGAAGGTGATGGGGATGAGTAACCGTAAAACTGGTTGGCCATTTGGCCACTGCTACTAACCCTAATTCACAAAATTTTAACTATGCCGTACACTCACTGCTGAATTAGATGTCTGAAATTATATTTTCTTCATTTTTAGATTCTTTTTTTTTTCCTTTTTATTATTTTCGAAGGCACCTCGGTAACAGAGTAATGCCGCGCGGTAGGTCAGCGTAGCTCAATACGCTCTGAAAATTATTTATCAGAAACGAAATAGAAATTTGTAAAATTTACTTTTAAATTTTTCCTAGGAAAATAAAAGAAATCAAAGTAAAGCAAAAGAAAGCATGGTTAAAAGAGAGAAAATGATGTTTGTTTATTTTATTTAAGGGTAAATTATAATTATTCGTTTTCAACTATAAAAACTTTTAATTTTGTTACTGATTTATTTTTATTTTTGTTTTGATCACCTGTAAATTGTTAACAAAAGTGGTAAAGTGATTAGAGGTATTTAAACGGTTAATCGAATTGAATTAGTATTAATCGAACTTTTTAATCCTTTAATCGTTAATCGAACCAACATTTTTTCAAAAAAAATTAACTGAACCGAAATTTATATATATATATTTTGTTTAAACAAGTATAAAACATATAAGCTAAATAAATTTATAATGTTCATTTGACTGAATTAACCGAACTAGTAATAGCCTAATACATATAATATATATTATTATTTATTAAGTTCGGTTAATTCGGTTCGAAATCGGGTAATTAACTGAATTAACCATTTATCGAAATTTCAAAAAACATTTAACCGGCCTCCGATTGAACTAGATCTGTTAGTCAACCGCTTAACTGAATTAAATTGGTTCGGTCGGTTAATTCAGTTTTAACTGAAGTTTGAACACCCCTAGATGTTATCTTCTAAATAATTTAACAAATTTAACTTTCACATTTACAAATTCAATCAATTTAATTCTCAAACACATGTTCATCATGCATCTAACCCCCACCTCCATTCTGCATTCATTTTTTTTCTCTCTTCTCTAAACTAGGGGAAAAAAACTTAAATGAATCTGCTCTAGGTTTTTCAAAGTAGTTTTCAAAAACCCAAATCATTTTCAATTTCATCTTAAAGGAAACATGATTGTTGCTTTTTGTTCTTGTTCTTCTTCTTCAACCTGTTAACTTCTCAACTCTACAACTCTAAGAAGAAGCCCTACTCTGACCTTTCTATCAACACTCTCAAATTGGGTATTTTTGGACCCACCTCCAACACTATTGTTGCATCTCTAGGTTCTTAATTTTAGTGTTATTATATGTTTTCTTTATATATATTTGCAAAATAAATTTTGAGAATTTTGTCAGATTGATACGGAAGAGTGCAGATGAATGCGGAAGCAGATTGTAAAGTTTGTTCAAGTCACAGATTTGACTTAGAGCTCTAAACGTTCAGAAAGAAACTTGGATTTTGACATAACCTAAAACACAATCAAATCCAAGTCAAATAAAATAAATAAATAAGATGATAAATAGAACAATAAATTAAATATTGGAACAATAAAGAAGAAAATAAAAAAGATAGATGGAAAAGATAGAACGTGATATGTAGAAGTTTTAAGAAGCCTTGAAAACACAAAGAATTCACAACCCCCTTCAAGTGGCTCTAATTTCCCCTCCAAGATAGAAACTTTGGCAAGAAAAAGTTTGAAGATGATCCCCACAATCTGAAAAGATTGTTAAAACTCTTCTAAAAAAACTCAAGAGAAATTTTTGAAAATAAAAACTCAAAAGAGAAGTTGAATAATAATAAATTGATTGAATTGTGTACAATGCAAAGGCCTTTCTATAGGCTAGCTAAATAAATTTTAAAAAAAAACTCTTAAGTATACTAGAACTCTAATTAACCTAAACAAGAAGTAGTTTAAAACTAAACTTTCTTATTGACATAAAACTCCTAAATAACTTAAAATACTTAATAATTATAAAAAATTCGCAATAATAAAATAATAAAATAATAAGAGCTGATAAATACAATATTAAGCTCATATATAATAAGAATTAAGCCTAAAATCTGAACCCAATATGATTTAAACTCGAATTAAAAGCCCAAAACTCGTAATTCCCATCATAATCCCGTCCAGGAATTTTGCTCGCACAATCTTCACTAAAACGGCCATAACTTTAGCTCACGAACTCAAAATCAAAAGATTCAAAGTGCGTTTCGAAGCTAAGGGATAGATATTCAAATGCCATGAAGACATCTCAACCTAGAAATGCTTGGATCCCATCCAAAAAGTCATCACAAGTCTGCTGATTTCTCAAACTTGAAATTGGCAGCTTTGGTGAATTGAATTTAATAAATTTCACCCCATCCGTGCATGTATCAGATTTGTTGAGAATTGAGATAACAATCCTTTTAGGTGTAATTTATAAGGAGGATGTATGCTTTTTAGGTGTAATTTATAAGGAGGATGTATGCTTTTTACTTTCGAATCTTAGTGTATTGTGTTTAGTCGTAGGGCTGTAAATCAATCAAGCTTGAACGAACAAACATTTGTTCATGTTCGTTTGTTTATTTTTAAGCTTGTTCATGTATGGTTTGTGTTCGTTAAGAATTTTAAAATGTTTTTTCGTGTTCGTTTATTTAAAATCATTTGTGTTCATGCTTGTTCGTTTAAGTTAAATAAACATGTTCGTAAAAATTAGATGAACATGTTTGAGAATAATGTTCATGAATAACTAACAAAGAATAAAAACATGAATATATATTATTTTTTAGATATAAAATAGTCAAATATAAATATTAATAATTATATTATAAATAAAAAATAAGCATACAAACAATGATAATTTTATTAATATATGCTAATGGAATAATAAACAAGCTTGAAAAGATTTATTAAATGAACTTAAACGAGTTTGTTCATGAATATAAATGAATTGAACAAGATTTGTTTGTGTTCGGTTGCTTAATAAACGAGCCTCAAATTCTTGTTCATGTTCATTTATTTAGTTTAATACTCGAACATAAATGAACAAAAATTGATCTGTTCATTTACAACCCAATGCTTAGGAGAGAAGCTTTTTATGTTCTTCATAGTGGAATTGTGAGATTTGTTGCATTAGTCTTTACCTTTAGAGGAATGGTAAAGAAAATGTTTTTAACAAGCACCAAGTAACCCAAGCTGTCAAACCCATGCTAGTGTCACGGGGCTAGAACTTTAGTCTCGAAATCTGTGCGGCCTTAGGCGATCCTTTCATTTCAAATATGCCTAAGTCAGCCTAACCACCAAACAATTAAGGATTCATAAAGAATTCCTCTAAGGCACCAATTTATATAGCGGAAGCAACACAAATCAAAAGAAGGCTCAAAAGACAGAATAGCCATAGAAAACAATGCATAAGAGGTGTTTGAGTAAATGCTCTCAAACAATTCTATTACTCTTAAGAATTCAAGATACAATGGATGAATGGATAATTTACAAGTGAGGGAGAAACTCTTTATTTATAGTTTAGCTCCATTCAAACTGACGTATAGATCGAATTACATCAACGGATAAGATTAAGCCTATCCCTAAAATCAAGGGATTTACAATATTACATAATTAAATTAAATCTAATATTATAAAATATGATTCCCCACAATCTTCTAAGATTAGTTTCCCTGTTTACCAAGGTAACCTAACTTCCCATATTTGCATCATTGGGCCACCTAGGCTTCTCCATCAATTTTTTGAATCGGTCCAGTTTTCGTGGGTTAAATGATCCCCATCTAATCGATAGACCTCCATAGGATGCATCTTGTGTGTCGGTCACGGGCTTTGCACCTTGACCCATGACATTATCCCCCACTCATTCTTACAACGCTTCCGTTGTGCCTTCGGAATGACACTGACTTGATTGCCTTGAAAATATCTCAACGTCTTGGCTCTTTCCTGACTAGGCTCACTATCAAATTATCCCGTCCCTTGAAACTTTCACCTCGACTTCTTTCACCTCCTAACTCGACCCGTTGCATTCCTTGGTGCATCTTGTTGGCAAGAAGCCATGACTCTCACTTGCCCACACTTTGACTTGTTTCGATTGGAATCCTCTTAATTTTTACAACTAGGATTTGACATGCCTACAGTCCCTCGGCCTCCTTGCTTAAAAACTTTGAAAGGGCCCCTACGATCTTGCCAAGCCAACAAGTCAGAATTCAAAACACTACCAAAGTGTTAGAAATGTACCTTACTTGCCACATTTACTCGTCCCAACTGTCTAGTTTGCATCGCTACTTTTTCCTCGAAGTTCGATGCACAACCCACCTTACTCAAATGTGGTAGCTTCACTGATGACTCTACCAGCCTCATATCAATTTAGTGCTCCACTAGCCTCCTAGGCAGACCACTACAAGAGAAGCACTTCACTGGCTTCTTCTCGCTCTCATTAGCCATCTTGGCATTATCTCTAGTCACGATTGCACCAAGCTTCATGGGCACTTCCTCTGACTTATCATTCTCCTTGATAGCCGAAAACACCAATTTCTTTGAGCACTTTCGCACCATGTGTGATCCTCGACGAAGAAAGCATTTTATCCTTCTCCCATTGTCCTTTAGGTATTTGGGTCACCGCTTCCCATTTTGTGGTTCCCCATTGCCACTGCCGCTACTACTATTGTTGCCACCATTGATATGTCATTCATTTTCCTCATGGTATCCCCTATCATTACCCTTCTTATTGGGATTGGAAGACTTGAACTTGTCTTTCCTTGGACCAAGCTCAACAAAGGAATTTGCCTTGGCCATGACTATAGTAAGTTTGATGATATCTTACTGACGCAACTCATGTTTTGCCCAATGCTTCAACCCATCTTCGAACCAATAGAATGCTTATTTTCCATTCAAGTAAGAGATTTAGAACATCAGCTCACTGAACACTCGAACATACTTTTGAATAGTACCTTGTTGCATAAGTCGGCACAACTTAGCCCGAGCCTCATTCTTGACATATTGTGGGTAAAACTGCTTCTTCAAATTTCTTTGGAACTCTTCTCAAGTCCCAATAGCATTCCCACCATATTTCTCATCTATGGACCTATGACATTACCACAAGAGAGCAACATCAGTAAAATAAACTAAAACAGTATTTACCCTAACAATATTATCCTCGATGCTTATCATTTGAAAGTATTACTCCATTTCCCACAAGAAGTTGTCCACTTCCTTTGTTGACCCTGCACCCTTGAACTTCTTTGGTTTAGGAACATCCATTGCTTATTGCTTCAGCCTCAAATTCAACATCCCATTACTCAAAGCAGCCTTGTAAATTGTGAGCTCCCTCTTAAGCTCCGCAATCTCTTCCTTGAAGGTCGACACCATAGCCTCGAGAGCATCATCCCTCTCTACTAGTTTAATCGCAGTGGACTTGAGTATCCCTTTCATTTTTTTTACATTGGAATCGAAAGGCTCTAACAAAAAAATTTTGACCTGCTCTTCCATTGAGTCCAACCCATTTGTACATCCTTCGACTAACTCGAGTGTCTCCCTCATGTCCCCCACGGACTCTTCAAGATTAACCACTCTTTCTTCTAAAGCTGATAGCATGTCCCGCGACCGACTTACTTTTCTGGCCCTTCCACGAGTCTCCATTGGCTCACTCTGATCGACAACTTCTTTTGACATAAAAAACGGTGCCTTCGCAACCCAAGCTCGGATGCCAACTCACGAGGCTAGAACTTTAGTCTCACAATCACTGCAGCCTTAAGGGATCCTTTCATTTCAAACATCCCTAAGTCAGCCTAACCAGCAAACAATTAAGGATTCGCAAAGAATTCCTCTAAGTCACCAATTTATATCGTAGAAGCATCACAAATTAAAAGAAGGCTCAAAAGACAGAATAGCCACAAAAAAACAATTCATGAGAGGTGTTTGAGTAAATGCTCTCAAATAATTCTATTATTTTTAAGAATTCAAGATATAATGGATGAATGAATAATTTACAAGTGAGGGAGATGCTTTCTATTTATAGTTGAGCTCCCTTCAAACTGACGGTATAGCTCGAACTACATCAACGGATGAGATTAAGCCTATCCCTAAAATCAAGGGATTTACAAGATTACATAATCAAATTAAATCTAATATTATCAGATATGATTCCCCACAATCTTCTAAGATTAGTTTCCCTATTTACCAAGGTAGCCTAACTTCCTATATCTGCATCATTGGGCCACCCAGGCTTCTCCATCAATTCTTTGAATCGAGTCGGTTCTCTTGAGCTCCCTTCAAACTGATGGTATAGATCGAATTACATCAACGGATGAGATTAAGCCTATCCCTAAAATTAAGGGATTTACAAGATTACATAATCAAATTAAATCTAATATTATCAGATATGATTCCCCACAATCTTCTAAGATTAATTTCCCTATTTATCAAGGTAGCCTAACTTCTTATATCTGCATCATTGGGCCACCCAGGCTTCTCCATCAATTCTTTGAATCGAGTCGGTTCTCTTGGGTCAAATGATCCCCATATAACCGGTAGACCTCCATGGGATGCATCTTGATCGATGGTCATGGGCTTTGCACCTTGGCCCATGACACTAGAGTTAGGTTTATCAGATGCCTTTTTCTTTAATACGTGTTTGAGAACTAAATTGATAGAATTTGTAAATGTGGAGCGATAAATTTTTTAATTATTTGTAATTAAGGTTAATCTGATAAAATGTGTAAGTGTTGGGGACTAAATATATTATTATACCAAGTAAAAAAAAGTCACCTCACCATTTCTATTAACAATTTAATAGGGTGACCAAAACAGAAATGAACAATAATATTAGTGATGAAATTGAAAGTTTTTGTAATTATGTGATCAAATTAAAAACACACTAATAGCTGAGTGACTAATTGTATAATTTCCTTTTTATTTAAATAGTTAAAATTAATATGGGTTAAGCAATAGAAAGTAAAGGAATTGATTAAAATGATTTTGTTTTTCATTATATCTAATAATTTATGTAAAAAATTATGAGGATGAAGCGGTATTTCGTGTATTAATAAAAAAACTCACTTTCTTTTCCCTAACTTTTCCTTCGAATTGGGTAAATAAAAGGGTTAATATAACTTTTGGTCCCTGTATTTGATAATTAGGTCCACTTTGGTATTTATAAATTTTTTTGTTCACTTTAGTATTTGAACTTGACAACTAGGTCTATTTTAATATTTAAACTTGGAATTTATCGACATTTGATGATGTGATACTTTGAGAATATTTTTAATTTTTAGGTGAAGATGTGGTGCGATCTTAGAATATCACGTCATCAAACTTTAATATTTGCTAAATTCAGATACTGAAATGGATCTAATTATCAAATTCAAGTACCAAAAGTGGACAAAAAAATATAAGTACCAAAATACATCTAATTGTCAAGTTCAATAACTAAAAGTTGAATTAACCTTAAATAAAAATTAAGTAATTCAAGGGAAGGTAAGGATATTCAATTTTCATTTCTTTGCATTGTTTAAATAAAAGAAGTTATCCCAATAAGAGAAAAGATGTTAATTTCTTTTCTTTTCCTTGTTTTAATGTTAGCCTAAACGAGTTAATGGTTAAGCCTTCTTTTAATATGTTAATTTTTAGGCTTAATATAATATTTAGTATCTCAACTTTTTTTATTTATTTAATTTGATACCTAAACTTGACATATTTTTCTTAATTTGGTATCTAAGTTTTCTTTGGCCAAATTTAGTACCTAAACTTGTCAACGTTATTCATATTACTCCAATATACTAATAGTTACTTTTTATGGGGAAACAAAAATAATCCATGTATGATCGACATGTGACAAATGACATGGTTTTTTTTTTGCATTTTAAGTGTTCAGTTACTTTTAGTTTAATTTAACTTAATGAATTTCTTTTATTTTGGGCTTTAAAACTTTGGTATTCTTCTTCAATATTTATTCATTAAGGGTCTGTTTGATTGCCAGTAAAATGTTTTCCGTAAAATGATTTCTGGAAAATGTTTTACTTTTCTGTAAAATGATTTACTGGAAAATATTTTCTGGTGTTTGATTGAATCTGTGTAAAATATTTTCTGCTGGCAGATTTCCTGAAAATATTTTTCGGAAAAGTTGTTTTTACATATATTAATATATATTAATAAATTTTTATATTTTAAATTATTTTTACATATATGGCAATGATTTATTTATAATAATACTCAATTATTAAGCTACAATATTAATCGTTATAAATTGAAAAAAACTAATATCAAATAAATTATTTGTAATTGTGTTAGAAAAACAAGTTTTCTACTGGAAATGAAGGAAGGAATGAAGGAGGCGATAGAGAGGAGAGCACGGAAAATGTCTTACGGAAATTGAAAGGGTAAGACATTTTCCCTAAAATGTAACCCATTTTCCCTTGTTTTGGAGTTCATTTTCGAAATGGAAAATGTTTTCCGCCAATCAAACGCTAGAAAAGTTGGAAATGATTTTCCGAAAAATCAATTCCGTCAATCAAACAAACCCTAAGTATAAATTCAAAGAACAATTTTTTAACATGGATTTCTTCTGATATTGATGATATTTTTGTGGAATTGAGGGTTTTATGAAGCCAAGCCATGCTTTAAGCATGCAGTCACTCTTGAAACATTTCTTCCATTAACCTTAAGAAAAATCCTAATGAAAAATAAAAATTTGAACATATTGTTTAGTGAAATAGAAGAAACTCCAAATAAATGTAATCATTTCTATCATTAAATTCTATGTCATTTGCCACATGACAACATACATTAGCTATTTATGTCCCTCATAAAAAAACTAAAACTAATAATTTATTGGGGTAATTTATGTAACATTTGACAAGTTTAGGTATCAATTGGGCAAAAAAGCTTAGGCACCAAATTAAAAAAAAAGTGTTAAGTTCAGAAATCGAATTGGACAAACAAAGGCTTAGGCACTAAATTAGAGAAAAATGAGAGTCAAATTCAAGTACCAAATGTTATGTTAAACCTAATTTTTGCCAATTCTTCATAAAAATTAATATTTTTTTTTTATAATTTTAAGATTTTACTATGCGAATCAAAACTTAAATATATGCATTTTTTACTTTGCTATTCTAATCTAAGCCTCGCATCTGAATATTTTTTTCTAAAACAAAAAAGAAAAGTTCCTTAAATGTATATTGAATTATCCATGACAAAATGCTGGTGTTTGTAAAACAATTTGGTAATAGAAAAATGGTATTTAATTAATCAAGCATATTTAAGTGATTAAATCATAATATCAAATTGGTATTTATTTTTCCTTTTTGGTTCGTGTAATTTCGCATACCAACAAAAATGTTTGCTTTTATTGCTGTAGTTTGGTCTAACATTTGTTGTGGGGAGTAAATATCAACATTTCATTAAAAGTTGACAACATCAGTTAAAAATGACTTGGTGGATAAGAGAGTATAATCTTCAAACCGATACAAATCATTAGAAACATTTAAGACTAAATTTAGCAAGATTGTGTGTACTCTTTTTGCCTTCTCGTCGAGTGTGTCTTATATTATATGAATTTTAGAGGTGATTTTTTGTGTGTTTGGACTAAAGAAAAGAGTTGATTTTTTGTATCTGACTTTTGTCCTGATTGTTCCTCATACTTTTTGAGCATGTTTATAAGCCTTTCCTCATAATTCCTATTAGCATTAGTGGAGTGTGTCTCACATTTTCAGAAACTTTTAGGCCCTTATCACAGCCCGTATTGCTACACGAGGACTTTAGTATCGCGACATCTCCAATAGATAGCGACGTCACAACAACGCGACAAATTATAATTTAAAGCAACTATGTAATTAGACTCTCAGCAGAGTTACTTTTCCCAGTTAAACTCTGATTATACCAGAGATATTTTAGTATGATTAGAAATCTAATCTTAGCCTATAAATGGGGCCTTAGTAACCCTAGCATAAACTTCTTCATAACATTAGATTTTGAGAGAAGAATAGGAGAGAGTCTTGAGAGGGCTTTAAGGGAATTTTGTGTTTTTGCGAGAGAGTTTTGTTTTCAAGGTTAGGTTTTGCTTTTGAATTTCTCCGTCTTGTATTCTTCATTTGTTTGATTTTGATTTTCAATTATAACAAATATAATAATGAAATAAGTGATATCAAGTTCAAGAATATAAAGTGACGAAATGCAAGTCTAATGGAAGGTATAAAAGCTAAGTGATCACTAGGGAAGGAAGATGTAGTATGAATAATACTATAAAGTTAATTTTCAAAGAAAGTGAGCCACATGAGGCTTGAAAAAGATTTTTTTTTGTAAAGTAAGTGACTCAAGAATACTACTGATACAATGCAAAATTTTAAGAGATAAGATTAATATATATATTGTTAATCTAGTAAAAGAAAATCATTAATTTGCAAGAGATTGATAGTAAATTATAGGCCAAATGATAAGCGACAGTAATTTGAAGTAGACATTGTGAAAAAGTTAGAAATTTATAAAGATTAAGCAGTTGTGAGATTTTGATAAAAAGAAGTATTGGGAAACCATAATAAGAAAGTGTAATATAAGAGAAATAAGAAGGAATAAGATGATAGAAATGTTTAGAGATAGAAAAGGTTTAAAGAAATTAAATTTTTTTAAATAATGGTGATTAAATCAGGGAAATTAAATGAGCATAAAAATTGATCAAAGTACTCCGGAAACTAGTAATGAAATAGTGAACAACCAAATGATTTAGGGAAAGATTTTAAGATTGAATGGTAAATGAGTATAGGGAAATAAGTTGCAAAGTGGGAAAAGACAAAATGTGTAATCTTTAATTGGGATGATTTGACAAGATAAATCGAATGACAAATAAGTGTTGATAGTTGAGATGAAACTAGAGAGAGAGAGAGGAGAGAGGGAGAGAGAGGGAGAGAGGGAGAGGGAAGGAGGGAGAGAGAGGGAGAGAAAGAGAGGGAGGGAGAGAGAGCGAGCGAGAGGGAGGGAGAGAGAGAGGGAGAGGGAGAAAGAGAAAGGGAGAAAGAGAGAGAGAGGGAAGGGGAGAGGAGGAGAGGGAGAGAGGGAGAAAGAGAGAGAGAAAAAGAGAGAGAAGGTGAAAATTAATTAGAGATTGATTGAAAATCATTTTTAGATAGACAAGAATATTTTATGTAGGTTTTAAGAGAAAAAATATTGCATATAGTGTGAGAGACAAAGTATTTTTGAAAGTGTCTCCGTGGAAAAAGATTCTTACTCGGAAGTAAAAGAATTAATAACTAAGCAAGTTCATTTAGTGAAAGTGCTATGGAGACATCATAATGTGGAAGAAACGACATAGGAAAGTGAGGAAATAATGAAGCAATAATATTTGCAACTATTCGGTGTCAGGTAAATTTTGAGGATGAAATTTTATTTAACGGGGAAGAATGTAACATCCCTGACATCCCTTGAGAAGTGAATAGTGTCAAATTAGGTTGATACATATTTGAAATTTTCAAAGAAGGCAGAAATAGAAATATTAATATTAGTGGAGAGGATAATTAGATATTATAGGAAATTAAAAAGGCTTTAGAATTTAGAGAAATTAAATTAAGGAATGGACTAAATTGTAGAAGTGCGAGAAGTGTTGGGCTATAATGTAAAAACTAGAAATAGGAGATGGTTAGATTAAACGGATGAGAAAAAGAGCAGGGACTTGGAGTGTAATTTATCCATGAAAGGACAAAAAGGAATGGATGATATTGAAAGTGGATGGGCACCACTTGATGGTTATGATGATGATTATATTTTTTCTAATTAAATATTATTAAAAAAAGAAAGAAAAGATGGGTAGATATTTGTTTATGGACATCTTTCCAACATCATCTCTACCATCTTCCATTCACGTCGCCTTCACCACCATTTTAGCCAAAATTTTCCTTTCTCTCATTTTAGCCCTTTTTCTACCATTTAAAACCATCTCCAAGCTTTAAACTTTAAATTCCTCTATAGTTTTTTAGTGAAATTAAGAGAACAACCCCATAGTGAAATTATGATATTGCAAAGTTAGCTAATAGTCATTGTGGAGGAGAAAAAAAAGTGAAGAAAAGTTAAGGACTTTGAGTAAATAAGGTAAGAATGATGAGTTCTCTTAGATCGTCTAAGCATAGAGCTTTTCCAATGACTCTTCCCCCGTGGCAGTATGCGGATTTTCGAGGGCCCAAGCTCCCTACCCCATCCAATCTCCCGTTGGATCAAGGTCTGTCATTTGTTGGATAATCTCAACCTTGACCTCGAAAAGATCTTCGGCTTGAATATGAGCCATTTGTATAACCTCAGCTAAGGGAGAAGAGTTGTTCGCCAAAAGGCGACGTTGGATGGATAGAACGCAATCCCCCTTATAATTTCATCTTCTTGATATGATTATTTTATTGATGAGTAAATATTGTGTATGTGTATTATGTAATGAAGAGGAAGAATGGAGAAGTGAACAATAATTGGGGATAAAGGCAAATGTGTATGGCAAAGGAGTTAAGAAATAAGGAAAAAGATTCATACAAGCATTTTGAGTAAGTACATTAAGAATTTTACTTTGCTTCAATTAAATTTCTAATTGAAAACTTGATTAATGGGTTTGGTAATATTTATATGATTTATTTTTGTATAAAAAATGATATTTTGAACTATGAAAATTATTTGCAAGTAAAAGTATTCTCTTATAGTGAATTAAAAAATATGTGTAGAAATTTGAAGAATAAAGACTTAATTGAAAAGAGTACAAAATTTAAATGAGTGGCATAGATGTTAATATGAGGTATTCGTGTGAAATGTAAAATTTTGATAAGGTGAATGTCAAGTGAAATTTGATGAGTGTTGATTTTATTTAAATAAGGACTAAATTGTAAAAATAGTAAAATTTGAATTATTTCATTATTGAGAAATAATTATATGAAGTATGTAGGTGAGATATTTGATGATTATGAAATAGCACATTGAGTAAAAATAAGTGATAGTTGATCGTTTATAAATAAAAGGACTAAATCGTAAAAGGAATAAAGTTAGAATTATTTAAAAATTATTGAGTGAATATAGTGAAACTGTGTGTACTAAATGCCCATGTAAACAATATGAGAACTAGTAGGATATAAACGACATGCCATAAGGAAAGTGAATAAGCACGCAAGTGTTCATGGCACTTCGATGCAAGTGAAAGCAACACTACAGTGCCAGTGATAGCGGCACTTTGGAGCAAGTGAAAACGGCACTACGATACAACTGTTAGTGGCACTTAGGTGCAAAGTGACATTTGCACGTTTGTGCAAGGAATAGTGGCACTTCAGTGCCTCTTAACGATATTTCTGTATATCCTATTGTGTTCTATTAAGTCTACAATCAAGCAATAGCAATATGAGGTACATGAATTTAATGTGACATAGGTAAGTAAATTGAAACATGTAGAATTGATGTTTCAATAAAGTTAATATGGAAACAAAATTTGTATATAGTGATTGAATGAAATGATAGTAGTATATATTTATATATATTTGTTTATATATATGATTGTGTAAGAAGTTAATCTTAATTGCATGGTATGATTTTTGATACGCTTACTAAGCTCTCGTATGATTTTTGATACGCTTACTAAGCTCTCGTGAGCTTGAAGCGTTTTGTTTAAACAAATAGGTTGAAACTAGACTTGAAGAGTTAGGTCAGAGGTCGGTGTTGGCTCATCTCATCACATCCTCAGTGTCAGATGGAAGTATGCTTTTAGCATTTTGTTTAATTATGGCATGTACTTAGACATGTTAGATGTGAAAGTAAATGTTTGATGGACCTAAATGTTGAGTTTTTATACTTTCACAATCTTGTGTACTTAATCAAATTGAGGTAAAAGTTGTATGGCTAATTGATTGCCTATAAATGAGTTATCATTTATAGTTAAAATATAACACCAAAAATATAAGAATTAGGAATAGTGATGTCCGCAAGTGCACGGGTCAAGTTATAATATAGTTTAGTAAAATGAAATACTTTGGAACTATTCCAAGGATTGTACCTAATGGAGGATGGAATTAACTATGAAAACGTTTTTACAATAATAAGTCTAAGTAGTAGTAATCAATTCCTATATTACGATAAACCATAAAATAGGTTGATGAGATAAAAATAAATAAATAAGAAAAATAAACAAATAAATTAAAAGAATAAACCTATCGATTAACTTTAGGGTTTGTAACTAACTTTGGATTAGGGTTTTAGGGTGGATTAGCTATCGATTAACCAATTATAACCTCTCAGCCTCTAATTAACTAATCGATTGGTTGATACTTACTTATCTCCCGACCCCACTTTCTCAACCAAGATAAATTATGATTTACCTAGTTCGACTTATCTCCCGACCTCGTCTAGCCTATGATAACTTTCTAGGGTTGTTAATCCTAGTTGTTTAAGCACAAGTAATTCATACATACTAACCCCTGTTGGGAAACCCTAAACCATCCATTAATCATATCCTCATACACTCGTTAATCTTTCCTAAGGCATTTAGCCACTCATGTTATTCATAATCTCAATCTTAATTGAATGAATCATGTGAAGAACACGATCGATTCAAATGAGAAAAGAGATTTAAATAATCGTGGATTGAATATGGAATGAGGAACAGAGTAGGAAATCGATTGATTGGAATAAAGAATTAAATCGAATGCAAAAGAAACTATAAACTGGAATACTTTAATTAAATAAATAAACGCTTGAATCAAAACTGATTTCAAGAGGAAATCAAAAGAGTATTAAAAAGCAGAAAGAAAATAATCTAAATCTACTTCTAAACTACTATGGTTTTTGAAGGGTTCTAAGACGACTTAGTTACATCAAACCCCTAATGTCTTATTTATAGAAGTGTTGGCTGTAACAACCCTTACCCGAGACTGTTGCCGGAGTTTAGCAGGAGGCATTATCTAACTTAACTTACTAGTTCGAAGCATAAAAATTTATTTTTAAAATTAATTTCACTATTCACAACAAAACTGTCCACCTGCGTGGCTGTCACTAATTTAATTATAACTCGAGTTATGAAACTTGAAATTTAAATCCTTAAATTTTCCTTGAAACTAGACTCATATATCAACTTACCATAAAATTTTTAGAATTTTTAGTTTGGCCAATTAGTACAGTTTATTCATTGAAGACTCCCCTGCTTCACTAATCGACGGTTCTGACCACCACTCACTAAAAATAAATTATCTCATTGTACAGAATTTATATGGTGTTTCTGCTTGTTTCTATAGAGAATAGACTCACTAAGGAATCTATACATATAAATTATAACTCATAATTCTTTCTGTATAATTTTTATTGATTTTCTAAATTCAGAACAAAGGACTTCAAAAACCATTCTGACCCTGTCTCACTAAAATTTAAATATCTCAAAATATAAAATTTCTTTGCCTACACCGTTTCTATCATGTAAAAATAGACTTTATAAGATTTAATTCTATATATCATTCACTCTCTAATTCCATTTCTACTATTTTTGGTGATTTTTCAAATTCACATCACTGCTGCTGTCTAAAAACTGCTTCTTTGCAAAATTTTTACTCTTTTATAGTTTCTTTGTTTTAGTTACCACTTAAGCATACATAACACCAAAACATATTCTTTACTAACCATTTCAATAGCTAATCTTTAGCCATATTATATGAACATACTCAAAATGAGTAAGTCTCTATACATGCCATAACTTTAAACGTTTTGAAATCACATAATACCGAGAAGTTTGTTGATAGTGTGATACGAGGCTCCGACGATCCCCAATTCGAGCAAGCTCAAAACACTATAAAACAAAGGAAAGAAAGAAATGTGTAAGCCACTAATAGCTTAGTAAGTTACATGTAAACAATAAGTACTCATTTAATAATTAACAATTTTTAACAAATAACTAATCAATACATTTTTTTAGCAATTTCAATCACTTACACATGCACAATCTTACCAATTCACTTGCACATACATTTACACACTTAACCTTTATCACATATGCTCATTCTTTCAAATGTACCTGTATACACACTTCATTTCATGTTCGCTTTAACTCATTATTAATCCCGTTGAACACTCGGAATATACACGGATACGTAGAGAATTAGCACATAAGTGCCACACTAATATGTAGCCGAAGCTACCACTGATATGTAGCCGTAGCTACCACTGAAATGTAGCTGAAGCTACCACTGATATGTAGCCGTAGCTACCACTGAATTGTAGCCGAAGCTACCACTGATCAATAACACTGGAAATGTCCACGGGCCTGCTCATACAAGCTGTCAGGTGTCTGCAACACATGCTAGATCACCAAGCACCCGGGACTCACTGTAACACTATAACACTGGTCTCTAGTGATATGTCACTTGTATCCACTTCTATTCCTAAGTTCAACGGGAAATTTACACTTAACACTTTATTTTAAACACTTTATCACTTGAATAATTCATGAACAATTTTCCTTCCACATTCAATTTAATTCACATATCAAATATAATTCACAATTTATAAAAATATATTGCTATTATTTACACGTAACTTACCTCGGATGCAAAATGACTATTTTCGTAAATTAGTCGATAACCTTCTCTTTTCTCCGATCACTTCCACTATTTCTTCTTTCTCGATCTATATTAACACAATTTAATATATTTTATCAACATTCTATTCAAATTCAATTCATACACAATATTTTGGCAAACTTACATTTTTTCCCATAACTTTTCAAAAATTACACTTTCATCCCAAAGCTCGTAAAAATAAAATTCACTAAATTTCTTAAATTTCAAACCTCACTAAATCATATTTCATGCTCATAACAGCCCTCAATTTCACAAAATCACAACTTTATGCACACTTTACTATCTTTCACAATTTAGTAATTTTTCAACATTTTTATCGAAATTCATCTAGTAAAACTCGTAATTAACACTTCAAACATTCATTATCTATCATCACTCATCAAATTACAACTATATCATGAATGTGTCAATTTTTAAACTTTAATTCCATTTAAAATAAATGGTAGAAACATGAAATTCAAGCTTCAATAAGCATAAAAATGCAAAAATAATTAAAAACGGGGTAAGAAATCACTTACAATTGAGCTTAGAAAAATCAAGAACCCTAGCTATTGGGACATGAAATTTTCAGCAGCAAGCTCTTTAATTTTTGAAGAAGATGAACACTTGTTTTCATCTTATTTTGTCTTTTATTCAATTCTGACAAAAATGCCCTTAACCCACTTACTTAGATATTTTTCTAGAATTACCCTTATGTGTCCAGAACACTAATTTATGGTATATTTGCCACATAAACACTTCCGATTTCATGCAATAATTCAATTAAGTCCTTTAATCAGTAATTAGTCTTTTCTCAATTTAGTCCTAAAAATTCAATTAGGCACTAAATCATTAAAATTTTCTATCAATATTTTCACACAATATTTCAATCAATTGGTAATTAATAAAAAATTATAAAATTAAACTATTTCACTTCAAATTGGTGGTTACGAAACCACTATTTCGATTAGGCCCTATTTTGGGCTATCACATTGGCAACCCAAATTAGGTCTTTGGTACGTCCTAGGTCTTCGTATAAGTTTGACTGTGCAGATGAAAATAGCCCAGAATTACTTGGGCAGGACACCGACCTGTGTTGCGTCACACCCTTTGCATGGCACGACATGACACCCAACTTCTACCTTGCGTCGTTTGTTTTGTGCTTTGACGTCCATGGAAGCTTGTGCATCACTTGTCCCTTACTTCCACGTCAATTGATCCTTTTTATCTTCGTCCTGCACGCTCAATTAAACATATCAGCACAACCTAAGGCCCGTGTCGGCCTATGAGGTCACAACACTTGCAAAATGTGTTAAAAACACTTATTTTATTAATATTTAGTCCTACGACCTAATTACTGAAAACGAAATATAAAATCCTAAATTTCCTAGAAAACAAGCTCCTTAAGTGCAAAATTGACCCGAGTTAACTACTATATTTGACGGCAGGTCAAATACCCTCACACTTAAGTCTTTGTTTGTCCTCAAGTAAACTAACCAAAAAAAATAAAAAACCCGAAAATAAACTAAAACAGAAAACAAGAAATAAACATGCAAAGAAAAGAAAGTGTACTTGAGTCGGCTTGATACACGAGATTGGATCAGAGTATCGACACTAGGAAGATTTGCCTAAACATGAAACTCTAGCTAGAAATTTAAATAATTCAAAGTTATTTACACCTAAATAGATTAATTCAATAAATTACAATGTAAATAAGTCAAAGAAAATAAAACATAGAGCTCTATTAGAATGTATATATGAATATAGTACTTATTTTTGCAGAGTATAGTTATTTCGATTATTTTTTTCCTTCTCGGTTAATTTTTTTCTATCCTTTGAACTCTAATGCAGTAATATTTCCCCGATAACCCCTTATGATTTTTTTATTTGTGCCAATATGATCGAGATTTTTCTCAGGCACTTTTTATAAGGGTTATACTAGTTATATTGCACCGTTTCAATAACTATGGATTTTATCGAGTATTTTCTTTTTAATTCGAACATCCTATACTTCTACAAATATATTACATATTCGTATTTAATTTTATCACTTGATATATTTAATCTTTTTTTCCTATTTACAGTCTAATAAATTGAACTAATTAGTTTAAATATAAACAACCTAAATTATTTAATTTCAGGTTAAATTTACAATTTAAACAAACAACCTAGGGATATGCCCTAACGAATCACTTTTATTTCTACAAGCTCAAGCATAAACATGCAAAGAAAAATTAAAAATTACTATAACAAAGGAAACAAAATAATTGAAAAGAAAATTTTTAAAATTTTCCCAAGTCATCCCACACTTTATTCAACACGTTGTCCTTAATGTGCAATAAAAATGTGAAGGAAAGAGGCTATCCAATTGGCGTGATATGTGCAACTCAATTAATGAGATTACTCCTCCTTTCGGTTTTGGCTCGTAATGGTGATGCCTTCAAAAATTATGGGATTCCTACAAAAATAATAATTAAAAACACACAAATATATATATATAACTACTAAATCCTAACTAGTTAAGCTAAAGAAAAAAAATAAAAATCATCCCAACAATAAAAATAGAGTACAAAGTCCAAATATATAAAAATGTTCAGAATTAGTTGGATTTAGATTCTTACTCTTCTACCATCTAGGCCTTGCCCCTATCACACCCCATTGACGCTTTCATAGCCCGCCTTCCTGAAGTTTGGGTCGGGCTATGCTAGCTCAGGTCGTGGATCACCACGCCCTTTATTGATGAGCGATTTGATCTAAATACTCGCTCATAGTCCGGTTGTGTGATAAGGGTCTCCTCCTCCTTATCATCCTCATCGGTGCCCTCTTCGCTTGCCTTGTAGGAACCTCTTAAACATATCCAATAGTGATGCTGGTGTGGGCCACCCATTCTGTTCCGCAATGTGGATCAGAATGCCTCCCATGTCTTGCATCCATCAGGTTTACCACTTCGATATTGGCATGTCTGTGAAGCTTGTCCTCTTTGACGTGAGTGCCTTATCCATCCTCTTCATTGGTTCTGGAGTGTCGCTCCTATGTTTTGTTCTTTGTTCCTTCTCCCAATTTTGCTTGCATTAGAGCTCAAGGAATTGGCCGTACAAGTTGTCCTCAATCATGCTCCTCGTAGGTCTTTTGAATGGCTCGATCAGTAACATGAGGATGTCAAATCACTGACATAAGGTGGTAATCAGATGAGGGAAGTACATACTTTGCTTCATGTGTCATATGCACTTGAGCATCTCCTCGTAGATTCAATAGCCTACACAAATTTCATCTTTCTGTAAGATAAAGTAAAGCATAATCGCTCGATAGTCGGTAACGTCAGAGGCATTATTGGTAGGCAGTAGGCGGGTGCAAATAAATTGCATACATATCTTAGCCATTTAGAACATGATGGCTGTGTTGAATTTTAGCGGCACCTCGAAGTTGGAATGACAAGTCCACTCGCCATGCCCCTCTGTCAAATAGTCGATAATACCCTCATGTCAAAATCCTCAAACGTGAATAAGTCCAAGGTCTTTAGAAAATCATGGGTATAGTACGGGCATCGTAGTACCGATAAATATCTTGAGGTGTAATCGACACCTCTTTGCAGTGGACAGTCCTGTGGGTGATCGTCTAACCCCTTTTCTTGCAATTCTCCTTATCTTTTAGGGAGGCATAAAATTCATTGACGATAGCGTTAATTGTTGGTTTAGTCGGGGTTGCACAAAAGTTATTTCATTGATGGGAACGAACTAGATCTCATATCTTTTCACAAGAAGACATGGTGGGACCGAACTCACACTTTTGTGTGAACGAATGTCTATTCATTTGAAGTAAAAACCATTCGACTTCTGTATTATGGACGTAGTTTGCATCAGGATTACTTGGTGCCTAAGTGGATCATTGTTGTTTTTGTAGTGTAATTTCCAAATTAAAGTAAAAAAATGACCAACCCAAACGTTAAAAGTGATAAATATCAAGTTTAGAACACGATACCTCAGGTAGTTGCCGATGAACCTTGACTCCCGATTGATGAGGAATGTAACAAAATAAAAGATGAAAACTAAAATGAAAAGAAAGGGAGAACACTTACTAATGTGGATCGGAGGTTGGGAATGTGGAAAATTGAAGCTTGAATACAGTGAAGACGCGCGACAGCTCCAAGAGAGTGTTTTATCTTCTTTTTGTGTTTTAGATGTGTGTTTCTATGCCTAGAATCTATGGATTTAAATAGAACTTCTACGAGCTTTATTCCTGAAATAGCCCAATTTTGGCTGAAAATATAGGCTATGTGTGGCGCAACATGAGGACCTAAAGTTACCTTATTTAGCTTCAAAGTGCTTGTGTCACGCCACAACTTGCGTGTGGTGTGACACGACACTTTAACATTAGGTGCCTTTCTTTGAAGAACCTGTGTCGTGCCATGGCCTATGCATGGCACAACACGACATTTTGCCCAACCCTTTGGGTTATGTCAATATCCTCTGATCATCTATTTTTGTCCCCGTTTAGCTTCATTTCGTCCTGTTATGTCCAAAAATCTAAATTCTCCTAATTCTAACATGTAATTACACTAATTATCTTAAAATCTAACTAAAAATGAAAATTTAAGACTAATTTACAAAATTTTACAAGTTTTTTAAAGTTCAATGGTTTAATGCTATGTCGTGCTATCGGACGTGTCCGGCAATTCTTTAACCTTCACCGTTGACTTCAAGCATCATGCGTGACCATCTCAACTCTTCCAATTACTCGTTTTTCCATCGGAGTCTTGCCATTTGCCTCATTCTTTCGCATTATAAGTACGTACACATGGATAATGGGGAAATGCCTTCGATCAGGGCCTTTAGGGATTAAAACATGACATTCCTCCCTAACTAATCCGTCACTTTGAGAATTGTAACCATATTTGAACACTTCTACCTCGTCATTGATCTTTATAATTAATTCGTTTCATTCGAGATCAATCACCAATTTAGAAGTGGCCATAAATGGCCTACCCAACAGAATGTGGGTTTCTCGATCTTTCTCACAGTCGAGGAGTACAAAATTGACGGGGATTATGAATCCCCGTGCCTTGACCAATATATCATTGAGTGCACCTTTTTGGGTTCACCAAGGATCTATCAGCTAGTTTAACGTGATCAATATGTTTTTTAGCTCCCCGAATTTGAGTTTTCGATAAATTGACAAGGGTATTAAATTTATACTAGCGCCTAAATCGTAAAGGGGTTTGCTACAATGTTGAAACCCTATCTTTATTAAAATCGTAAAGCTATCTGGATATTGTAATTTCGAGGGTATTTTTATTATGCTGGGAGTGGAGATTATCGAATTAGGCACTGGTTCGACTACCTTCTTAATTTACTCATGGTGAACAGCTTCTTTTTCTATGGGCTCGTCGACATCTTTGGGACTCACTTCGTCTTCATGGATGGGTTTGCTTGGTGACTTCAATTCCTTTCTCGATCGCACTGCGATCGCCTTGACATCCTCCTTCCCATCTCTCCGAAGGTTATTCTCCGTATTTCTAGGGGGATTTTGGCCATTTTATTTTTGGAACATCTCCATTATCTGGTTCATTTGGTCATAAAGATTATCCATTCAAGATATGATTCATCCACATATAGCTTGAGCTTGCCAAATGTCTGTCTTCATTGTTTGTGTCTCTATCTTTATTTGGTCAAATCTTTGACCATGTACAGCTTGGTCATTCCCCATGATTCTTTGTTACATTAGTGGAGGTTGGTAAGGAGGATTTTTGTCGGGTTTGTGCTTGATTTGAACCTCCTTGGTTACCTTTCCACTTGAGGTTTGGATGATCCCTCCAACTGGGACTATAAGTATTTGAATAGGGATCTTGACTCCTATTATCTATGTAGCTTGGCTCCTTTGGTTGGTTTTCATAATGTGGCTCTACTCTTTTCAGTTTGACAGTCTCCAAACGGTTAAGCTTTTCAAGGATTCGTTGGAATCGATCATCATCGTTTTCTTCACTCACCACTTCCACCATTGGAGGCTTATTTTTGTACATAAACCTCTCATTGGGCCATATGTACGAATTCATGGCCAAATTCTCAATGATTTTTTAGGCTCGTTTGTGCGTATAGAACATGAGAGATTCGTCGAATGCTTCGTCTAAATTAGATCTAATGTGTCCGTCAACATCATTGTAGAATATTTGGATTTGGAGCCATGCTTGCAGTCCTTGATGTGAGCACTTCCTTAGAATTGTCTTGAATAGTTCCCACGCCTTGTATAGGGATTCACCTTCAAATTGTTTAAAATTGGCAATTTCTCACCTCAATTGAATGGTTCAACTAATTGGGAAAAAATGGAAAGAAATTTTTCAGCAAGATCATTCCACGTGGTAATGAATCTGGGTTCTAACGAATCTAACCAATCAACGGCATTATCGCACAACCAGAATGGGAATAATCGAAGATGCATGACATCATCGGATAGCCCGTTGTACTTGAAGGTGTCCCATAGTTGAAGGAACCGCTTCAAGTGCTAATTCGGGTCTTCAACCATGTTCCTTTTGAACTGTAGTGGATTTTGGATCATTTCAATATTATTTGCATTAATTGTCAGCTATTCTATGCCTCATCGCACCTTGTCTAGTGTCGGTAGGGCGTATTCACGCAACATCTATTGAGCCATTAGGAGTTCTTCCCAATTATTTCCTTGTTTCTCTCATGGCTCTTCGAATAATGGGTTTTCTCGAGGTTGCACCTAAGTACTTGCTCCGAATCTGGGTATGGTTCAATTGGAGTGCTAAAGCTTCGGGTCATAAACGACCTAAAAAGAAAATAAAAATAGAAATAAAAATAAATAACAAAAATTAAAAATCATATCTATAGGTCGTAACGTTCCTACTTATCTTATTAATTTTAAAAATATATTTTCAAAATTTATTGCTGAAACCTCCCCGACAATAACACCAACAACTTGTCCGCTTATAAACGAGTCGTTTATAGTTAAAATATAACACCAAAAATATAAGAATTAGGAGAGGCGGTGTCCACAAGTTCACAAGTCAAATTGTAATATAGTTTAGTACAACGAAATACTTTAGAAGTATTCTGAGGATCGTACCCAAGGGAGAATGGAATAAACTATGAAAACATTTTTACAATAATAAGTCTCAGTAGTAGTAATTAAATCCTAGATTACGATAGTTAAAATAAATAAAGAACGAAAATAAATAAATAAATAAATAAGAAAAATAAATAAATGAATTAAATTAATAAACCAATCAGGAAGATTAACTAGCTTCAGAGTAGGGTTTTAGGGTGGATTAGCTACCGATTAACAAATTATTACCTCTCAGTCTCTCATTAAATAATCGATTGATTGGCACTCGCTTATCTCCCGACCCTAATTTCTCAACTAGGATAATTACGATTTACTCTATTCGACTTAACTCCCGACCTCGTCTAGCCTATGATAACTTTCTAGGGTTGTCAATCCTAGTGGTTTAAGCACACGTAATTCATACCAATTACCCCTCTTTGGAAACCCTAAACCCTTCGTTAATCACATCCCCATCCACTGGTTAATCTCTCCTAAGGGATTTAGCGACTCATGTTATTTACTCAATCTCAATTGAGTGAATCATGTGAGGACATGATCGATTCGAAAGAGAAAAGAGATTTCAATAATCGTGGATTGAATATCGAATGAGGAACGAAGTAGCGAATCGATTGTTTAGAATAAAGGATTAAATCAAATGCAAAAAAAACATATAAACTGGAATACTTTTATTAAATAAATAAACTTTTGAAACAAAACTTATTTCAAGAGGAAAAAAAAGAGTATTGAAAAGCCGAAAAGAAAATAATCTAAATCTACTCCTAAACTACTAGGGTTTTTGAAGGGTTCTAAGATGACTTATTTATATCAAACCCCTGATGTCTTATTTATAGAAGTGTCAGCAACCCAAATTAGGTCTTCAGTACATCCTAGGTCTTCGTATAAGTTTGCTTGTGCGGATGAAAATGACCCCAAACTACTTGGGCAGGACATCGACCTGTGTCGCGTCACACCCCTTGCATGGCGCGACATGACACCCAACTTCTACCTTGCATCGTTTGTTTTGTTCTTTGATGTTCCTAGAAGCTTGTGTATCATGCGTCCCTTACTTCCACGTCAGTATATCCTTTACATCTTTATCCTGCACACTTAATTAAACATATCATCACAATTTAAGTCTCGTGTCGGCCTATTGGGTCACAACACTTACCAAATGTGTTAAAAAATGCTTATTTTATTAATATTTAATCATACGACCTAATTATCGAAAACAATATAGAAAATCCTAAATTGCCTAGAAAAGAAGCTCCTTAAGTGAGAAATTGACCCGAATTAACTACTACATTTGACGATTGGTCAATTAGGAAAATTTATAGTTAAAACTTTTAAAACATCGGACCATGAAATGGTATCGATACTATGTCAAAGGTACTGATACTTTGAGAAGGGTACCAATACCTTGATAGGGGTATTGGTACTTTGGATTTTTGGTAAAATTTTCTAAACTTCGAAGCAAAATTTGGTATCGATACCAAGTAAGGGTATTGATACTTGGACCCGAGTATAGATACCTTACATAAAGGTATCGATACTTAAATCCTTATAGGGCTATTTTACATCATTTTGAACAAATAAATTTTTTAAGTGTTTGAAAATAGATTTTAATTCGAAACAAGGTGTAAAACATACTTTAAGAGTGAATTGAGTTTAAAATTTGAATAAAAGAAAATATAATCTCATCAGGGATCGGAGTTGAATTGGAAATGAATGTGACATCCCTGTTGCTTCAACCCGATGAACGAGTCAGGTAAGGGGTGTTATGTAACACCCCTAACCTGTATCCGTTGCCAGAATAGGGTTACAGAGCATTACCATAATAAAATAACTCAAATCATTCATTTCAAACATTTCATAATCATTGCAAAAATCCAATCAATCATATGGATAAAGTCCCTAATTCGAGCACTTGAGGCCTTAGAAGCACTTTAGGAATGATCCGAGACTAAATCAGAAACATTTAATACTTCTTAGAAAAAGATGGAAAATTTCACACTGCACGGGTCATACGGCCGTGTGGACATTCGAATTAGGGACACACAGTCATGTTCCAGCCCGTGTAACTCTTTGACTTGGTTCACACGGCCAAGCCGCATGCCCGTGTGCTAGGCCGTGTAACTCTTGAAATGTAAATTTTAAAAACCTACAGGGGATACACGCCCGTGCCTTAGGCCATGTTGATAAGAAATAGGTCATTTTCAAGCCATTTCTCTCACCCAAAACATGTTCATACATACAAGCCATTTGCACCTATTTCAAGCATTCAAAAATGTACCTAAAACATGCATAATAAAACTAGATCAATATGGCATTTTTGTATACAACCAATATGCCCAAAAGGCACCTATAACATAAATCTTAAAATCAACCTAAACACATACATGTTTTGGCATAAATCAATATACACATCCACAAATCATCGTGCTAAGAAATAACACAATTGACCATATGTCAAACCTTAACAAAATATACCAAATTGATCATTAAAAACATACATCTAGTTGACCATTTCAACATTAATCATTTAAGCACCAAAATGTCATCACTCATAAAACCACATGCCAACACATACCACTTTGGCCATAAAACCATGCATCAATTTGATCATATTAACTACAACCAACAATACATCAATAGTACTTTAAGTACCTCAAATTCAAGGCAACATTTCATGGCATAATCATCAACCAAAATGACATATACATAAAAAAACTCATCAATTAAACATTAGATATAGTCCACCTATACATGCTATTATAACCACGACTAAAATATCAAAATCTACTAATAAATTCGATGGATAGTGTGATGGATCTCTGACTAGCTTCTAACCCGATCGAGCTTCTGATAATCTGTAAAGTGAAGGAAAATAACTACGTAAGCAATGAATTCTTAGTAAGCTAGTATAAACTTTAAGCATAATATTCCATTTCAATAATAACCTTTACAGAATAAACATAAATATATGCCAATGCCACAAGATTCATAAATCGATATGATTATCAACTCACAAATTAATAAGTTCATTAATGTCGCTTATATTTATCATTTAGAACATGACAGGATTTTATGGGACTTAATAGATAATCAATATTTCTGTAAGATTATAGACTTTTCAATTTGCTTTCTTTTCATTCCTTTCCCTGATGCTTATCATAAGCTATGATATATATAGATTCGTCCATAGCATACGTAAATTTCTCACATATAGTACATCATTCAAACTCATTACTCTTTTTTTTTCAAATTTCATTTTAACTATGAATTTACCATTTCATTACCTTTCCTCACCCGTTTTATATGCATAACACACAAGTTATAAACATAACATCAACCATGACTACAAGCTAGTGCATTTAAATATAGCTCTTTTAGAATCAACTACATAATCAACCATTGCATAAGAAATTATATACTTTGATTTATTCCACCTTTTCATGGGCATAAGCACGTTACCAATTGAGCACTTACCGCTTCAATGTATTTCATTAAGATTAAATATGATATAATTCAATCATAAACTTAGCACAAGCCTAAGCACCAACAACAACACATGTTAGCATAACTGAATATAAATCATGTGAACTTAACATAGTTAACCATTATACTTGAGCATGATCCAATTAGATTTATCATCCTTAATAACATATCATGTTTTCCATGTATCACCATTTCAATAAGTTTCATACACACATGTCTTGGTTCATATTGAACACTTACCATTTCATTTGCATAACACAAAAGACATAAACATAACATTTGCCATAGTCACAAGCTAGTGATTAAACACATAACTTAGCAATATCATCACATGGTAAGATATGGTACATAAACATAGCAGTACCGGAGCTCACACAAGTGTGCTAAACGATGGTCGAAACCATCCATTTTCTTTAATCGATGGTCAAAACCATCCCTTTTAATATTCGATGAACACTATAAAGACGATTAAAACCCCAATACACGTTTCATATTGTGCCATAATCCAACTATGGTCTTACATGTGCACTACCATGGCTTTGCCATGGTCTTACGCTCATAGTGCCATAACCCAGTTATGGTTTTATCATTAGAATGCCATAGCCTAGCTATGGTCTTACATATATATATACATTGTCATGGTCCAACCATGGTCTTACATCTAAAAAACTGCCATAGCCTTGTTATGGTCTTATATAAACATTGCCATAGTCCAACCATAGTCTTGTTTGTTTCCTTCAAGCTGACAAATTTGATTCACATATATACACAAATAGATAATAATTTATCGAAATAGTAAGTAATTGAACTAACCAAATTATGAACTTACGTGGCTAAATTGTAGAAATGACAAAGTTTAGGGGTATTTTGGTAATTTTTCATTCTCCTCGATTTTCCACTCGATCTTGATCTAAATTAATAATTTTATTCAATATATTAATTTAGACAGTAAAATAATGTATTTTATGCAATTTAGTCATTTTTTATATTTTTAAAAAATTACGCCTAACATTTTACTTTTATTCAATTTAGTCACTGAGCCTAAAACATGCAAATTAACCATTTTTTAATGCCAATTCACATCAGTTGAATATTCATGGTACACAAAAAAGCCCAAATTTTCAATAATTTCACACCAAATCCTTGCAATTTTACTATTTCAACAATTTAGTCCCTAATCAGAAAATTCATCAAAATCACTTAACAAAATGCTTTTAAATATCAACCAACATTTCAAATTCATCATTTAATAACTAAAGTCACATGGATTCATCAATAACAACCTTCAAAATCTTTAATAGTTTCAAAATCAAATGTGTGAGCTAGCTGGACCTAGTTGCAACGAGATCTAAAACATCAAAATTATTAAAAACGGGTAAGAATTACTTACCATGCAAGAGGAAACCATCGTGGCCGAAAGCTTCATCCTTATTCCATGGCTTTTTTAGTTGTTGAATAAGAAACAAAAAAGATGATGATAATTTAGCCTTTTGTTTTTATTTTATTTTTAATTTAATTTATAAAATTACCATTTTAGCCTTGGTTAATAATTAAACAAATCATCAAATCCATGTCCATATATGTCCACTAACTCCCTAAATGGTTTAATTACCATTGAAGTCCCTTTTCCTTTATTCAATAAACCATTTAATCACTCAAATAAAATAGTGATCGAATTTTACATCTTTTACGATTTAGTCCTTTTTAATTAGTTACCTATTGAAACATTAAAATCTTTAAATGAAACTTTAATACCACCTAAATTACACTCTTTAAATATTTATAAAAATATTTACAACCTGGTTTATAGAAACGAGGTCCCGATACCTCATTTTCTAAAACCACTTGACCTTAGGGTCTTACCACTTGAACTTAATAAATCGCTTATATAACATAAATTATCAAATTAAAAACCTTTTTAAAACCATATTTGACTCGTAAATATTAAATAATATTTATGAAATTACTCGTCCAATTTTGGTGGCGTGAAACCACTATTTCCGACACCATTGAAAAATGGGCTGTTACATGTTACATAACTAACCACCAAACTACTCGAGCAAATGCACTCACAACCCAAACATTTTAAATTACAAAAATTATCCATAAAAAATCTCCTTTTTAAAAATCAAAATCCAAGCCTTTATAACCAAGTAATTCAACTCAGCTTAGCCTTCAAGATTATGTCATTGTGGATGCATGTAGTAAAAACCATTGTATTCTTATGAAATATGGCGCCTAGTAATACAATCCCTAAAACTCCTTTTGAGTTGTAGACTAAAATGAAATCTAGCCAACGCACATACATGTTTAGGGTTGCCAAGTAGAAGAAAGAATATATAATCCACATGAAAGAAAATTAGATTCTTGTAAGATAAGTGAATATTCTATTAATGATCTAATGAAACCTAAAGGACATAAGTTTTACATTCCAAATCATAGTCCGAGAATCATAATAATTGGTAATGTTAGATTCTCGGAGAATGATAAAGTTAGTGGGAGTGCTTCAAAATAAGTTGTAGATATATGAGAAATTAAGTAGAATTTTCTACAACTATACATGTTCCTTTATCCATAACTACCTCAAATGTTGTTCCAACAATTAGCGAATGTTCTAATAATGATGAACAACATTTCAATTTTGAAACAAACCTAGAAGAAACTAACTCACAAAGTTTTAATGAAAATGAACCACAAATAGTGCTATTAAGAATATCTCAAAGAGAGAAAAAATTATCATTCTAGATGATTGTGTGATGTTAGAATTTGTAAAAATCCAGTTTCATTTTCATGAGTCGTAAAGAGTGACGAGACTAATAAATGGTTTGACTCCAAGAAAGATTAGATGAAACCTATGAATTACTAAAAGGTTCAAGGTGAGTTGGATGCAAATGGGGTTTTAAAATCAAATGTGACTCAAATGGCAATATCAAATGATACAAAGCTAGACTTATTGTAAAAGGTTACTGAAACAACTCGATTTCCAATGGTGTTGGAAATGGCGATTTCAGAACCTTATTTCCATAGTTCGAGTTTGTAAATATTAAATATGAATATTTACGAGATTAATATAGAAATATATTAAAGTTTGGTTCAATAATTTTGGCAAATTGATAGTTAATTAAGTTATATAGAATAAATAGCTAAGGGTTCCAAATGGTAATTAAACCATTTTCTTATATCAAATAGTGGAAAATTAAGTTTTCATTCACTAATATTAGTTAAACATGATTAAGGATTAATTAATTAAAATTTAATTAAATTAATTAGGGTTAATTAACTTATAATTAAAGGATAAAAGATAAAATAAAGAAAACAAAGATGACACTTTTCATTCATCTTCTAATTTTTTTATGGGAAGAAGAAACAAAACACTTAAAGCTTCCAAACCTTCGGTCCTTCAATTGGTATGTTCAGTTAAGTCCTTTGTTTGTAATTTTTATGTTTTTGAGGTCATGAAAGCTTGATTTAGCTAGGCCATGTATGGATTTTTGAAAGTTAAGTCCTTAAAGTTTTTGAAAGTTGTCATTGCTTATTTCTTGAAGATATTAATGTGAAATTGATTTTAAGCTTAGATGTGAAAAAGGACTAGGTTGTAATGTTTAATTGTTAGTTTTTGAACATAAGGAGTAAAGTGTATAAATTGTGAAGTTGAAGTAAAAATTCTGTAATAATAGATAATAGAAGGTCATAGAACGATGTGGTTAAGATCAATTTCGAAATCGAAGCTCAAACTTGAAAGATATTGTAATTTCGATTTTAATGACTAAATTGAATAAATTTTAAAATTTTAGGGGAATTCTGAAAATGAAATTAAATTGGTTCATGTATAGTATGGGATGATGTAAATTTTTTTTATATTAATAAGTTGAATTGAATAATTGTATAGATCGAGAATTGAATCAAACCGGAGATAATCGAGGAAAAAGAAAAATTGTCAATTAGTCCTTA
The DNA here is from genome assembly GCF_007990345.1 of Gossypium hirsutum. NCBI lineage: Eukaryota > Viridiplantae > Streptophyta > Magnoliopsida > Malvales > Malvaceae > Gossypium > Gossypium hirsutum. Next base: position 46,486,081 of record NC_053449.1, on the reverse strand, counting down.
AAGACTCGTTGGTTGCTATTTTGCCAAGTAAGTTCATATGGAACTTGCTTCCTTATTTTTTTTATGAATGAATTATATTTGTTAGAATTAAGTAGAATTAGGGAATTTGGCACAATTGTGTATATTGGACTAAATTGTAAATTCGTGAAAATATTGGTTGTATGGAAATAATAGGAGTTGTTAATAGGATTATTTAATGGTTATGCCTTGTAAATGAAATATGAAATATGTACAAAACTCGTTTTTGATATTTATATAGAAATAATTCTTGAGTAGACTTAGTAATATGTTAGGATACGTACGACATGTCATTAGGATTATATGAGTGACAAATTAGGGATTTACATGTTAACACGAGATTTAGCATTTGCTGTAGAATTTTGAATTATGCGTATCATAGGTTTAGCCTAGACGGGAACCATAATTATAACGTCAACTTGTGTGAACAATTCAATTATAATGTCAACTTATTTGAGCAATTCAATTATAATGTCAGCTTGTTTAAGCAATCCAATTATAATGTTGGCTTGTGTAAGCAATTCAATTATAATGCCAACTTGTGTGGGCAACTATAAAAATACTATCAGCTTGTGCAACATTAGATTCCCATGTATCCAAGTCCATTTTGCTACAGTAATATTGGACAATGTTCAATTGATTGAAAATGAAATTTAAATCGTGAATTGAAAATGAAATAGTATTGAAGATACTTGACATATAATTTGCTATTTGATTATGTTTTAAATGTTAATAGTATTACGATTTGAGAACGTAACTAATTTATTTGATTTGTGGTGATGTTACATGTATAAATATGTACTCAAGTGCCAAGGAAAGTTAATTTGGTAGCTAATAAAATAATTTGTTTATGCTTAAATGATCAAGGTAAGCTTTATTTTCCATACGAGTTTACTAAGTATTTTATATCCTTACCTAGTTGTTTTTCCCCTTTCCTTGTAAATTGTCACTTTGTGGGACGTGTCAAGTGAATCACCTTGAATCTCACACTATCCTGTTTTGAATCAATAGCTTTTGATTACCTTAAGTCTGGAATTGTGGCATGCACATAGGTGTTTTGTAAATGTTAGCTTTGAATGTTGATAATAGTTGAAACTTACCTAATGCATGATTTTGGAAATGTTAATGCCTTGTTGAAATGGTTTGAGATGTGTATGTGGAAATTTAATTGGCGTATTTGGAAATGAATTGGTTTTGACAAGTTGGTATTTGGATGATTGATATATATTGAACTAGTTGTTGGTTTGCTTATGGTTTAAAATGCATGAATTGGCATTTGTGATGCCTAGTGAACGAATGTACTTTGATTAAGATGTTAAGACATGTATGACACATAAATTAGCATGTTTTGGAATTGTTTTGTAACACTCTTAACCCGTATCCATCGCCGGATTAGGGTCGAGAGGCATTATAGAACAAAACACAACTCAAAACAGGTATTCATTTCATTTCATGCTCCGTAAAGTAATCATTTTAATTCACTAACCCTACTCAAATTTCGAAGCTTAATACTACTATATGCTTAACGTTCGTATATTAAAATTTACTTTTTAAGCTTATAAAATTTCAAAACATACATTTCATAAGCTGAATGTCAAATATAAGAAAATACTCATGCGCATATAACCATATTAAATTAAACCATTCAAGCAAAATCATGTGCACACCATGCCATTTATTCTTTCCTCTACTCAATTAACAATTGCCATATAAAAATATACTCAAATCATGCACAACTCATTCAATTAATAATAGTCAACAATCCAAACATTAGCATCCAAGACACATATATGCGTATATAGATACACATTCAATTTTGCCTAACTTTAACCGATTTTGCATGTGCAATATTACTAACTCTAGACCTATGTATAAGAAAATTATACATCAATTTATAAGACCAAAACATACCTATTTTCTCATTACAAGTTTATACATATAAACATACATTAATTGAATCATTTTCGAACACCCATACTAAACATATCACTTTGCATATACTTTTTTTAAACAAGCTTTATTTCAAGACCAAATATACTTATTCTCTTGACACAAGTTTATGCGTATGTGAACATATTAATTTGAACCATTTTAAACACATATAACACCAAAAATTCACCTAATTCGCATGCTTAACATACACACATAACTAATCACTTATCCGCATATTCAGACATCCAATCTGACTTCAATACATAACATAACCATATCAGATACTCAATAATATGAGTTTAATATTTTAGCCGAATATACATATACACTTTATTCAACATTTCTATGCATTTTACTAATGCAATCATACCAATTCAAATTGTCAACTATCCAAGTATAGCATAGTTCCCACATAACGAATACAACCAATTTTCAACACTAAAATATAAACTAAACAATTAACTACATGAATAAATTACCATTGCCGAACCATAAATTAGATTAAAATCATCATCTATATTTGCGATTGAAGCTAACACATGACCGAATATCACTTTCTTTGGCATCATTAACAATCCATAACCAAAACACATCCATATATCAGAATTACCACACACATATACCATAACCAAATTTACTTAAACATTGATCATTAGCTTTAAGATCAAGCCACTTCTGCATGGATAAACATATACAAATTTCAAGACCAACCAAAACAAATACTAGCCTATACATTCCATAAGTTCAAAAATTCAAGCTTCTAAAAAAAATACCAAAATAGCGTTCGATAGTGTGACGGATTTCCTTAACGATCCCCGAGCTCGTAACTAGCCTCCAAAAATCTATAAAATAGCGAACGAACGAACACACAGTAAGCTTAAATAGCTTAGTATGCCATAAGCAAATAGTTTAACAAAGAACATATATAATTTATACAGGTAGGCTGAAAACTCCCAATCTTGAACACACATAAATATAAACATATTTAAGCAATTAATTCACATTATCATGCTATAGTACAATACTTACCTTTACTTCCAAAATTTATATAACTCAAATATACCTGAATCGTTTAATTCAAACTCACATTAGGTTTTGCCGTAACATTTTCTGTTGAACCATTCGGAATCAAAAGGATACTCGGATAGCTCAAAAAGCTCGTACAATGCCAACGTCCCAGACGTGGTCTTACATGTAATCAAATAATGATGCCACTGTCCCAGACAGGGTCTTACACATAATCATATACGATGCCAATGTCCCAGACATGGTCTTACATGTAAATCTGAAATCGATGCCATCGTCCCATACGTGGTCATACACGAAATCACATATTGGAATCCTATGATTCGTAAGGGCTTTTGGATGTCGTAATTCAATTGAATTAAGCTCGTAACTAATTAATCTATGTTGAATTTAATTCAGAAATGTATAAAAATAAATACATTCAATTTAACATAATTTATTCACTTACGAACTTACCTCGAACGAAGACAAGCGGATGGAATCGACTACTCGACTACTTTCGACTTTCCCCGATCTAATTCCTTTTTCTTTTGTTCTTGATCTATATAAATTCAAATTCGGCTATTTAATAATACATTTCATAAAAAATTATTCGAAAAACATATAAATGGGAAAAATTGCATTTTAGCCCCTAAAATTTTACATTTTTCACAATTTAGTCCCTATTTCACAAAACACAAAATACACATAATTTAACAATATCCTAGCTTGGACGAATGTTCCTATAGCTCATATAAGCCCACATATTTCATTTATTTCACATTTTTCCCCTTAAGTTTTCATTTTCACAAATAAATCCCTAATTTAGATTTTTATCAAAAATTACTTAACAAAATTTAATAATCTATCAACAAATATTTATTTTTCATCAACAACAACAATTTCATCACATTATCAACAATGGTACTTCTCAAAATCATCATCAATTCCAAAAATTAAAACATGGGCTAGGTAATATATAAATCAACGATCTCAAAAACATAAAAATTATCAAAAACCGAGCAAAGAACAACCTTAATCTAGCTAAACAAGTGCCGAACCTAATAAAGCTTCAAAAATTTCTTTTTATTTTGTGTTTCGGGAAAAACAAAGATGATAATGGCCATTTGCATGTTTGTTTTTATTTAATTAATAATAACACAACAATTACTATTTTAACCTTAGTCATATAACATTAAAAATCCACTAACTAATGTCCATACTTGTCCATGCATTAATTCAATGGTCCAATTGCATCTTAAGGAGCTCATACTTAAAAAGCCATGTCAATTCAGCACTTTAACAAATGGCACACAACTTTTGCATTTTCTGCAATTAAGTCCTTTTTCACAAATCGACACACAAACGATAAAATTAATTCACGAAAATTTCACACATGTCAATTCACATGCTATAAGCACAGAAAATAATATAAAAATACTATTCTAACTCAGAGTTGTGGTCCCGAAACCACTATCTAACTAGGGTTTAAATTGGGCTGTTACAGGTTTGGTATAGGTAAATATTAGATGTTTGGATAGTTGATTGAAATGTATGCCATGGAAATGAAATACCTAAGCTTAATTGGTGAGTTTGAATTGAATGTTTTGTAAGAAAGTTAAGTTGAATGTTTAAGCTCATTTGGTATGGTTTTGAGTATGTTTTAAACCTATTGCATTCGGTGTTTGATTGATGTAATGTTAGGTATGGTTGGAAGCATCAAAATAGGTACCAAATGGTTTATCTTTACCAAAAATAGAGTCCTCATCTCGATGACCATTCTTTCTCATTGCAACGCCACTCGACAGTTTATGTGCGTAATAGAATTCTTTGAGCATTTACTCAAACACTTTGTGTGCGTTCTTTCTATGGCTTTTTGTTGTTCTTTTGAAACTTATTTTGGCATAATTGCTTCCGCTATACAAATTGGTGTCTTAGAGGAATTCTAAAGGAATCTTCACTTTTGGGATAAAGACTGACTTAGGCGAGTTTGGAGCAAATGGATCACCTAAGGCCGAACGAATTGCGAGATAAAAGATCTAGCCCCGTGACAAGTGGTACTCGAGCTATTGGTTCGAAGGCACTGTTGGGATGTTGAAAGAAGTTGATCAAAATGCGCCAATACAGACCCGTGGGAGGTCTAAAAAAGCAAGTCGCTTAAGGGACATGCTGATAGCTTTGAGAAATCGAGTGGGTAATCTCGAGGAGTCCATAGGGAACATGAAGGAGACGCTTGAGTTGGTTGAGGGACACATAGATGGGTTTGACTCAATGGAAGAGCAACTTAGAGAATTTGTGTTAGATTCTCTCCGTGCCAATGCGAAAAAGATGAATGGATTAGTCAAATCCACTGCAAAAAAGCTTGCAGAGAGGGATGATACTCTCGAGGATATGCTGCTAGCCATGAAAAAGGAAATCGAAGAGCTTAAGGAGGAGCTCACGATTTACAAAGCTACTTTGAGTAATGGGATGTTGTCTTCAAGGCCGAAGAAACAAGCAATAGATGTTCCCAAACCAAAGAAGTTCAAGGGTGCAATATTTCCGAGTGATGGGCATCGAGGACGATGACATTAAGGTAAACACTACTTCAATCTATTTTAATGATGTGGCTCTCTTATGGTGGCGTGGTAGGTCCATGGATGAGAAATGTGATGAGAACACAATTAGGACTTAGGAGGAGTTCCAAAGAGAGTTGAAGAAGCAGTTTTACCCATAGTATGCCGAGAAGGAAGCTCGGGCTAAGTTGCGTAGTCTCACGTAACAAAGTACTGTTCGGGAGTATGTTCGAGCATTTAACGAGTTGATGCTTCAAATATCCGGCTTGAGCAAGAAAGAAGCGTTATATTGGTTCGAGGATGGGTTAAAGTCGTGGGCAAAGCATGAGTTGCGTAGGCAAGTGATACGAGCACGCCCCGCGAACTTCATCGAGCAAGTCTGTCAAGCCGAGCATTGACATGTTGGCAAGCTGATCCCAGCTCGTTTCCAGGTCCATGAGCTCCGTCTAGCTCAAATCCAGCTTATTCAAGCTCGATCCAACTTGCCTGAGCTAAACCGAGCTCACTCCTAGCTCATATTTAGCTCACGAGCTAAACCTTAGCTCAACTTCAGCTTAGGAGTTTAGCCTCAGCTCAACTTTAGCTCACGAGCTAAAACTTAGCTCATTTTAGTTTAAACTCGGTTTTGTCTTTAATACATTAAATAAAATTTGCACATATTCATTTAAGCATTAAACTTGTCTTATATTAATATTTGTTATTAATATATCATTGTCATTATATAAATTGATTATGTTCACATAGCCGAATTAATGCATGACATTAATGTGTTCACATCATGCCGAATTTATGAGTGTTCATGAGATGTCTTAATGACTTATTTATTTCATGTAGGTACATTCCTTTGGACGGTACAATGTATGAATGAAGAAACATCTCTTTTGGGCATTCCACACTCATGAATGAAGAAGTATTAAATGCTGGTGCATGTACGGCTAGATGCAATGTTTCTACAAATTCATGCATGTGTCGAATGCATGTATGGACATTAAAGGCTAGTCCATGAATGGATCAAATGCATGGGATGATAGAATGCATGAATGGCTTAAGTGCATGTATGGTGGCTGTCTCTTAACTTTCCAAGGCACTTATTCGGCCAAGAAGTAGCTGCTAACTAATTCTATGTTGACCATAGAGCTCCTTGAGCATGTTCACACTTTGAATTGACCTATAGGCTACTACACATGCATGGATGGGTTCAAGAACGTCCAAGGGAAGGAATTAACTCAATAATTCAACACATTGATTGAATTAAGTGCATGCACAAAGGGGAGAACGAATTTACTAGGTTCATGCTACCATTTATGAACTTACATGCCATTAAAGTGTTTAATTATGAAGATACATGGTCCATACAAGTGCATGAACGTCCCAAGGAGATGAATGCAACCTTTTGGTGCACATACAAGTCACTTGAAGCCTTTCTTTATGACTAAGCATTCATGCACAAACTAAGGGGGAAGAAAGTGTCCATTCAGCTAGTGCATGAATCTGCCGAATTTATGAACTATTTTAATACCTTAGTGTGAACGTTTTTATTATTGTGTGAACACCTAGATGCCGAATTTGAATGGTCATCTATGTGCCTATAAATATTTGTTTTCTTTCATTTGTAAAGGACTTTTGACTTTTGATCATTTGAATGAACTTTGTTCAAAGAGTGAGTTTTCTCCTCTCTAAATTCGTACGAGTTTCGATCTGACTTATCTAGCGTGCTAGTGGTGTCTATCGTTCTCTTTTGAACTTATCACCTTGCTTTGGTGTGGCGTTCAACCTTCTACAATTCCGCAATCCCACCTTGACCGAATAGAAATCGGGGTGACACTTTTAGTGTTGAATTGTTTCTGGTGTTTAAGCTCATTTATCCATTCCACCGACTATCCTAGATTTTACCCAACTATAATATCTTTTTACAAAACCGAGCCTTCATTTATCAACTTCCATTTTTCTTATTTTTATCCTTAAATCGAGCTACTACCCTTATAAATTTACCATCACCTTAGCCAACCTTTAAAACCATTTGAAAGCTTCCGCATCTTTTGCCTTATTTCATCCTATTTCCGTTAACTCAACTATTCCTCGTCGACGATCGGGCAATCAAGTGAATCAACCCAATTAATCCGGGCCGGATCACATCATTTGGTATCAGAGCTACTAAAACGAGGAATGCCGACGTTCGTACCAAGCTCGGAGTAGGTTCGTAACGAAAAAAAAAATCAAAAAAAAAAGGAAGTCAAAAAAAAAAAATTTTTGAGTTGGAATTTAATTTTTTTTCTCTTCCTTGTATTTTGTTTACTATTGTATTGGATTTAAAAAAAAAGGAGAAGAAATTCAGAAAAAAAAATTCAAAAAAAAAATCGAAAAAAAGGAAAAAAAAGTGACAAAAAAAATCGAGTTAAAAAAAAAGAAGAAAAAAAACAAAAGTGAAAAGTCTTGTGAGTTTTATTTTGTCTTTTTTGTTGCTTCCGAGCATCCATTCATTTTACCATTCCCTCTACCCCCCCAAACGCCACACATACTTTGATTTTTATTTTTCTTTGTTTAGCCTACCCTACACCCGACGTTATCCCTTGTAACCCATTTGAAGCCGACCCTCTAAGCCGCAATAAGTCTTCTTGAAACAAAATACGAATTCACGAGAGTGAGACGAGCGGAAAAAGGAACGAGTGGTGAGTACATTAGAGCGAGCAAAAGCCATTAGACAAGTGTAAACACGAGTGGAGTGTTATCCAATTTTCTTTCCGAGCGAAATTGTGAGGTTTGTGGTGAGGTACTTCATTTTTTTTTATTTTGTTTTGTGATCTAACATTTTCTTTTTAGCAACAAAAATCATGTCATACGAAGAGTTCACCGAATCGGAATACCAATATTTGGTTCAAGAAAAGCGAAGAATGGTGACTAAACGAGACCAAAGTGATCGAGTTTCTTCAAGTCGTAAAACGGAACCAAGAACCCCACGGAGATATACCCCCGACTACTACTTAACCCCCGACTACTACTTAAGAAAAAGTTCCTATCGTGATTCCTTTTCGCCATCTACTTCGAGACAAAGAGATTTATACTATGACGCATATTCATCAGCGAATTCGAGAAGTGACTTCGATCGAAAGTCCTTTTCATCAAGAAATTTGAGAAGACGAGAAGCCGATTACGATTTTGATTCATTCCAAGATGGCGTTCGAAGAGAAAGACATACTCCTACTAGATCTTCAAAGAAATCTTACCCGGAGTATTCTTCACGAAGTTTTGATTGTGAATCATATGCAAATAGTTCTTCATCTTTCGAACAAGATTTGTATTCTCATCGTTCTTTTGTACATTCTTGTAAAGAGAAAACAAAGAAAAGAAAAGAAAAAGAAAAAGCAAGAGAAGAAAAAGAAAATGAAATAAAAAGAAAAGAGAGGCAAGAGGCAAGTAAGAGAGAAAATGAGCGAATCTTGAGAGAACTTGAAAAAGCCTTTGAAAAAGCCTTTGAAAAGCAAAAAGAAAATGAAAAAGGAAATGAAAAGAAATTTGAAAGTGAAAAAGAAGATGAAAAAGAAATTGAAACAAAAGAAACGAGTGATCCAGAAGAAAAAGAATCGAGTGAGAAAACAAGTGAGCAATTGAGGATTATTTCTACTAACCCACCTGTTCGATCTTCTTGTGAGTTAACTTTTCAGGTTCCTAGAAGTTTGTGCGACCAATTCCATCTACATTACCTTCCAAACGAGAGGTGTTTTAGGTTGTTCGAAAAAGGTAAGTTCGTGAATGACTACCACCCACTTGCGATTGAAGGTAAGGAAGGTAAGGATTCTTTGTTTATCGAATCAAAGTCACTTGATTTGGATAATTTTTGTTCACTTACTGTTGTTAACGATTTTGTTTTAAAAGGTGCCATATACAGTTTTTTTTATGACGATTACTACATTGGCAAATTTGTTGACAACATTGGATTAGTTTTTCCTAAGCAAATTTTGAACATGTTTGATCAAAGTCTGTCACGTAAAAATTCTCATGTGTTTGACCCTGCAAACTTTTTGAACTCATGTGTTAAATCTTTATGTCTAAATATGCCTGCTCAATTGATTTGTGATAAATCTGCCTGTTTGAAAAGTTGCATGTTCGTTAAAAATTCTTTGTTTGGCATCCATGTTAAAAGATCTTCACATGATATGTGCAATTGTGTTCTTCATGAACAATCTTTGAGTTTTTGTGTGAAATTTCCATGTAGTGATTTGCATTCCCGATTAATACTCTTGAAGTATGAACCTTTGCATTTTGGTATGCTCGGTTTTGTCAAATCAACATGTGTGTTTAAACTAGTGAAATATAATTCGTGTGGTGAGTTGATTATATCTTCTTCTAATATGTTGCTTGTTGGAATTCCTAATCAAGTTCGTGTGTTCAAGCCTGGTATTTGCTACATGAATTCATTTTATGGAAACATTAAGCGCTTTGCATCCTTTACATTGAAATTATGTTTGCTTGAAGTTCGAATTTTTGATAAGAAGGTGAAATTCAATGATTTGGGTTTCAATTTTGATTCATTTATTAATCACCTTGTTTGGCCACATTTGAAATTTTCGTTTCATTTCGAGAAGGTAAGGCCAACCTATGTTTTTGGAATTGAATCAAATTTCCATGGTAACTTTCCTTTTCCATTTAAGTCCATAGTTTTCGATAATACTAACCCGTCTTATTTTTGTGAATTCCACCCCTCGAGGAGCAAGACATGTCATGGTGCGTCACCACCTATTCAAATTTATCGAAGTAATAGGTTTGTCTTACGTTATCTATCCAAAGAGAGAAGATTCATTTTGACTGAGAAAGGTAAACCCAATCCTCAATTTTCTTCTCTTCATATTCGTCAAGGTAAGTCATCTGAAAATTTTCAAATATCTTTGCTCACTTCGATTGAAGTTGAAAATTCCATTGATTGGTTGTTTGGAAATTATTTATACTTTGATGTGATGGATTTTTCCTTTTGGAATTGTGATGATGTGATTATTACGTTGGAATTTGGAGACTCCCCTTATGTTGTTCAAAAACGAAAGGAAGAATTAGCATACCTTTGGCCATGGCATACCTTGCATGAGCAAGACAAAGGACCAAATGAGTTACTATATTCGATTAAAGAAATTAAAATGTTTTGGATGAGGAATAATGTGTTTAAGTGCCTACCATCGTTTTTAACCAATTATCCCTTGATCCAACTTAGTTTTTATGCTTGTAACGATAGTCTAACGAAACTCTTTGATAAATTTATATATGCTTGCTTTGTCCAATTGAGATTTTTGGCATATGTTCGATTGAATGAATACTTTATGAACTATCGAACACATTTGAATTTGACTCCTTTGAGTTTCTTTTTATTGGCTGTGGTAAGAATTTTTCAGGTTTGTGTGACATCTTCCATACCATTTGACCGAGGAAAACCATGCATGAGTCAAAGTTCTCCCATGGACAAACAGCTCGACTTGAGGACAAGTCGCCTAAAAGGGGGGGGGGAATGATACGAGCACGCCCCGCGAACTTCATCGAGCAAGTCTGTCAAGCCGAGCATTGACATGTTGGCAAGCTGATCCCAGCTCGTTTCCAGCTCCACGAGCTCCGTCTAGCTCAAATCCAGCTTATTCAAGCTCGATCCAACTTGCCTGAGCTAAACCGAGCTCACTCCTAGCTCATATTTAGCTCACGAGCTAAACCTTAGCTCAACTTCAGCTTAGGAGTTTAGCCTCAGCTCAACTTTAGCTCACGAGCTAAAACTTAGCTCATTTTAGTTTAAACTCGGTTTTGTCTTTAATACATTAAATAAAATTTGCACATATTCATTTAAGCATTAAACTTGTCTTATATTAATATTTGTTATTAATATATCATTGTCATTATATAAATTGATTATGTTCACATAGCCGAATTAATGCATGACATTAATGTGTTCACATCATGCCGAATTTATGAGTGTTCATGAGATGTCTTAATGACTTGTTTATTTCATGTAGGTACATTCCTTTGGACGGTACAATGTATGAATGAAGAAACATCTCTTTTGGGCATTCCACACTCATGAATGAAGAAGTATTAAATGCTGGTGCATGTACGGCTAGATGCAATGTTTCTACAAATTCATGCATGTGTCGAATGCATGTATGGACATTAAAGGCTAGTCCATGAATGGATCAAATGCATGGGATGATAGAATGCATGAATGGCTTAAGTGCATGTATGGTGGCTGTCTCTTAACTTTCCAAGGCACTTATTCGGCCAAGAAGTAGCTGCTAACTAATTCTATGTTGACCATAGAGCTCCTTGAGCATGTTCACACTTTGAATTGACCTATAGGCTACTACACATGCATGGATGGGTTCAAGAACGTCCAAGGGAAGGAATTAACTCAATAATTCAACACATTGATTGAATTAAGTGCATGCACAAAGGGGAGAACGAATTTACTAGGTTCATGCTACCATTTATGAACTTACATGCCATTAAAGTGTTTAATTATGAAGATACATGGTCCATACAAGTGCATGAACGTCCCAAGGAGATGAATGCAACCTTTTGGTGCACATACAAGTCACTTGAAGCCTTTCTTTATGACTAAGCATTCATGCACAAACTAAGGGGGAAGAAAGTGTCCATTCAGCTAGTGCATGAATCTGCCGAATTTATGAACTATTTTAATACATTAGTGTGAACGTTTTTATTATTGTGTGAACACCTAGATGCCGAATTTGAATGGTCATCTATGTGCCTATAAATATTTGTTTTCTTTCATTTGTAAAGGACTTTTGACTTTTGATCATTTGAATGAACTTTGTTCAAAGAGTGAGTTTTCTCCTCTCTAAATTCGTACGAGTTTCGATCTGACTTATCTAGCGTGCTAGTGGTGTCTATCGTTCTCTTTTGAACTTATCACCTTGCTTTGGTGTGGCGTTCAACCTTCTACAATTCCGCAATCCCACCTTGACCGAATAGAAATCGGGGTGACACTTTTAGTGTTGAATCGTTTCTGGTGTTTAAGCTCATTTATCCATTCCACCGACTATCCTAGATTTTACCCAACTATAATATCTTTTTACAAAACTGAGCCTTCATTTATCAACTTCCATTTTTCTTATTTTTATCCTTAAATCGAGCTACTACCCTTATAAATTTACCATCACCTTAGCCAACCTTTAAAACCATTTGAAAGCTTCCGCATCTTTAGCCTTATTTCATCCTATTTCCGTTAACTCAACTATTCCTCGTCGACGATCGGGCAATCAAGTGAATCAACCCAATTAATCCGGGCCGGATCACATCAGCAAGGAATCACCAAACTTATTGTAGCCATGGCTAAAGCAGAGTCCTTTGTTGAGCTTGGTCGAACGAAAGATAAATTCGAGTCATCTAAGCCCAATGGAAAGGGTAATGGTGAGAGAAACCATAAGGAAGATATAGAGGGATAGAGCGATGATGGCAACAATACCGATAGCACAGGTGGCAATGGGAAACCATAAGATGCGAAGTGGGGATCCAACAACCCAAGGGACAAAGAGAAGATAAAATGCTTCCTTTGTCAAGAACCACATATAGCGCGAAAATGTCTGAAGAAATCGATGATTTCGGCTGTTGAAAAGAAAGATAAGCTGAAAGAAGTGAAGCCTATTGAGAAAAAAACATCGAAGGTTAATTTGATGGTGCTCTTTCGTAAGAACATGGATGGTGAAGAAGGGTTGATGTTTGTGCACATCAACATTGTAGGTCAGAAACGGAGTGCTCTTGTTGATACGGGAGCATTAGACTTGTTCATATCGGAAAAGGTTGCGAAGAAACTTAATCTCTTGATTAGGAAATCAAGTAAGAAGATCACGACGGTAAATTTTGAGGAGGCCCCAACTGTGGGAGTAGTTCGAAATGTGGAACTACAAATCGGCGAATGGAAAGACAAGGAAGAATTTGAGGTAATCCACTTAGATGATTACGATTATGTGCTTGGCTTAAATTTCCTTGACAGGATTCAGGCAGTTTTTTATCCATGGGCTGATCAAATTCATATTGTCACCGGCCCGTTATAAAAAATTATTGTGCCGGTGCATTAGGATATGAAGGTTAGGACCAAGGTGTTGTAGTCAATCCACCTAGTCGAAGATGTTTCGTCTAGGAGAAATATTAAATCGATAGAACAAAATGCTACGAAAGCCCATTCGAAAAAGTTAGTAGAGTATGAGACCGATATGAGGCCTGTGAAGTCGACTGTGGAGCCGCCACCTTTGGGAAAGGTAGGTTTTCTATCGAAGAGGGGAAGAAGCAATGCAAAAGCAGTCGAAATGAGTAAATGCTACAAGTAATGTACATTGCGAACACTCTAATAGTGTTTTGAATTCTGACTTGTTGGCTTGGCAAGGTTGTAGGGGCCCTTTTAAAGTTCTTAAGCAAGGAGGCCAAGGGACTATGGGCGATACGAAGCCAAGATATGAGAATCAAAGGGATTCCAATAGGAACAAGTCAAAATTGGGGCAAGTTAGAGAGAAGACTTCTTGCCAACGAGATGTACCAACGAGTGCAACGATTCAAGTTAAGAGGCGACGGAAGCTAAGGCAAAGGTTCCAAAGGAAGTGACAACTCGATCGCAAGACAATTCGGGAAGAAGCCAAGGCAACGAGAGAGTTCCAAGGTGATTCAAGTTAGTGTCATTCAGAAGTCGCAACGAGGGCGTGGCGAGAATGGGTGGGGGAGAATGTCAAGGGCCAAAGTGTAAAGCCCATGACCATGGCACAGAATGCGCCCTCTGGAGGTCTATCGATTAGATGGGGTTCATTTAGCCCACAAGAACTAGCCTGATTCCAAGAACTGTTGGAGAAGCCTGTCAGATTGAAGCCTGGTTGACCCGATAATGAAGATATGGCAACATAGGCTATTTTTAGTAAACATGAGAATTATATCTTGTAGATTTTATTTGATATTATGTAATCTTGTAAATCCCTAAAATCAAGCGATAGGCTAATCTCGTCCGTCGATGTAATCTGATCTTAACCATCGGTTTTGGGGAGCTCAACTATAAATAAAGAGCCTCCCCCTCATTTGTATCTCATCCATTGTAAGTTGAATTCTAAGAGTAATAGAATTCTTTGAGCATTTACTCAAACACTTTGTGTGCGTTCTTTCTATGGCTTTTTGTTGTTCTTTTGAAGCTTCTTTTGGCACAATTGCTTCCGCTATACAAATTGGTGTTTTAGAGGAATTCTAAAGGAATCCTCACTTTTGGGAGTAAAGGCTGACTTAGGCGAGTTTTGAGCGAAAGGATCGCCGGACAAAAAATCTATCCCTGTGACACTAGTACCAACTAGAACTTCATTACAACAAAAGTTCTTTGCCATTGCACCATAGGTTTGGTTGATAAGAGTATAGGACTTAAACTATATACAATCATCATATATCACATTTGCAAATTCATTATAATAAGATAATAATGATGGATACTATATTTTGTTATGTGTACTTAATGTTTGTCAGTGGCAAAGCTAGGGGGACTAGTAGGGGCCTCAGTTCCCCCTAAAATGGAAAATTTTCCATTTAAACTCCTTTATAATTTATAAAATTTTAAATTAGTAATAGTAAAAATGTACTTTAACCCCCTCAAAAATGATAAAAATTTGGTTTGATCCTTTAAAAATTATAAATATATAAATTATTAAAACAGTGAAATTACATTTATACTATCGTAAAAATATACAATCTAATTTTGGCCCCAAAATGATTTTCTAGCTTCGCACTTGATGTTTGTGCTATTAAAATTCAATTAAGTCTAAAACAAAGTATCCCAAGGTAATTAAATTATGTCCATTTATTCAGTTACTTAATAGATATATCAAATTAAAAGTTGAATCATATATAAATTAATAAAAAATTTTAGAAAGAAATCAATGTGGAATTTAATTCCCCATTAGGTAACTTAATAAATACTAGAACTATAATTACGTGTAGAGTTGTCCATGGGTCGAGTCGGGCCTAACAAAATTTTAGACTTAATTGATAGGCTTGAGCTGGGCTCGACCAGAACAATGGGCCTAAATTTTTGCCCAAGCCCAACCTAGATAAAAATGTTAAAACCCAGCCTCAGTTCGGCCCCGCCGTATTAAAATTATTTTATTTTATTTTATATAATTTTTTTAAAATATAATACATCAAATATACTAAAAACATTAAAATAAATGTTCCCTAATAAATTTAAAATAAATTTAAAAAAATCTTTATACATAAATAACACTAAGATAGACGTAACTTCTAAAATAGTAGCAGAATTGACAATAAAATAAGAGTTATATAATAATCAAACAATAACAATAAAATAGTAGCAACATAATTGTGAAATGGTAACAAAATAATGAAAAAACAACAAATTTTCTTTTTTACAAATTCGAGCCAAATTGAGCTAAACTCAAATTTTTTTTACCTAAATCCATTTATCAAGTCTATATTTTTTTCTAAACCATCTCACTTTTGAGAGGCCTCGAGGCCCATGAAAACTCTAATTATGCGATACAAAGGCATACAAAAATGATGATAAATGATAAAAACAGCAATACATTAATATTTGCCAACCAAGAGTCAATCATCTCCCTCTACAAAAGACAAAAGCTTTTTTCTGAAATCTACCCTCTTTTGATCAAAGCAAAAACAACCAGAATTCAATGGGGAAGAAAGCTGTGTTGATTGGAATCAACTATCCAGGCACAAAGGCTGAACTGAAAGGCTGCATAAACGATGTGAAGAGAATGTACAAATGCCTTATAGAACGCTATGGATTCTCTGAAGAAGACATCACGGTATTGATAGACACCGATAATTCTTATGATCAGCCCACAGGGAAGAACATCAGAAGGGCTTTGAATGATCTTGTGAGATCGGCTGAGCCTGGGGATTTTCTGTTTGTGCACTACAGTGGCCATGGGACTAGGCTTCCTGCTGAGACTGGGGACGATGATGATACTGGCTACGATGAGTGCATTGTCCCCTGCGATATGAATCTCATCACTGGTTTTCCTCTCTCTCTCTCTCTCTCTCTCTCTCTCTCTCTCTCTCTCTCTCTCTCTCTCTCTTTTCACTATGCATGCCATAGGTTATAGATCTGTATTTCTCATCATCGGATTTAGTTTTGTTCTAGTTTAGGTTGTCCTTGTTAGACTCAGGCATTCCAGTTCTTCTGTTACTGATACTTTTGGAAATGAAAATAGAAGAAAAGAAAGAGTAGTATGTATGATCCATACTTTTTGTGGTTTTGACTGAATTTGTGGATACGATCGTGGGCTTGACTCTGGTTAACAACCACGCACTCCTCATACTCCATTGCATTGCTAAAGAAACATAAATGCTTTGGATTATAGGGTCTGAGTTCTGGAATTCTGTGTTATCTGACTGATTGGCTTGTAAAGCCTGCTTTGATCGATCTAAATAGATAATTATTCCCATGGTTTGTCTATGGTGTGGTTAATGAGTTGATAAAAGGTCAATGGTGGTATTGGTTGTGAACAGATGATGATTTCAGAGAGTTGGTGGATAAAGTCCCAAAAGGTAGCCGCATTACAATCGTATCAGATTCATGCCACAGTGGGGGATTGATTGATGAGGCCAAAGAGCAAATTGGTGATAGCTCTAAGCCCCAAGGTTCAGAACCAGAATCAGAATCAGGTTCAAGTGGGTTCAGGAGCTTCTTGCACCACACTGTACTAGATGCATTTGAATCTCGTGGAATTCATGTTCCTTCTAGATTACGCCACCGCGACCACCACCATGATAAGGAAGAGGTGGATGACAGGGGAGTGAATGAAGACTATGATGACAGTGGCTACGTCAAAAGCAGATCTCTGCCCCTCTCAACTCTAATTGAAATGCTCAAGCAGAAAACTGGCAAAGATGATATTGATGTTGGGAAGCTAAGGCCAACCCTTTTTGATATGTTTGGCGAAGATGCAAGCCCCAAAGTGAAGAAGTTTATGAACATCATTATGACCAAACTGCAGGGGAGTGGCGATGACGGTGAAGGGGGTGGTTTCATGGGGAAGGTTGGGAATCTGGCACTACAGTTTCTTAAACAAAAGCTGGATGATGACGAAGGATACGGTAAACCGGCACTTGAGACTGAAGTGAGTAGCAAGCAAGAGGCTTATGCAGGAGCTGGTAAGCACTCTCTTCCTGACAGTGGAATTCTTATCAGCGGCTGCCAGACCGACCAAACTTCAGCGGATGCCAGCCCATCAGGGAATGCAAGCAAAGCTTATGGAGCACTTAGCAATGCTATTCAAACCATAATTGCCGACTCAGATGGCTCAATTACTAATAAAGAGCTTGTTCTGAAGGCCAGGCAGATGCTCAAAAAACAGGGCTTCACTCAGCAACCCGGCCTTTACTGCTGCGACCATCATGTCAGAGCTCCATTTGTCTGCGAATACTAGTCTTTTATCTGCAAGCTTCAGAAACAAATAAAGTCTATGATTTGGTCAGAGAATTGTTGTTGATGAGATTGTACTGCTTGTCTTTCACTGTTCGCTTTATCCATATATTTACAGTTTGTGTGCTTCTGGACAATGAATGGATTTTGAACAAAAAATGATTAATCTATTGCAGCTATAACTTGAACAAACATTTAGTTACAAGTTAGCTCTCAAGTTATTTCAGGTTTTGCTACAATGAATACACAACCTAGGGAGCTATTCAGTCTGTTTGCCCTTGGCGAAAATATTGATATACAAAATTATAGCAAAAAAATAATCAGTATGAATAAGGCTGCACGATTCCAAATAATGGTGCTTCTTCCACTATGAAGCTTAGCATAGGATTCCTCTATGTCCCTTTGACTAAATTTCCTTTTATGCTTCAAAAACCTGTCACAAAACTCAACAAAAGCCGTCTCAAAACTCACACTTAGGAGAAGAATGGCCGCTACTTGCTTTTAATCTTCAATATCTTGAACCCACGTCAAATCTGCATCCAAAGAGTTACAGAGATCTCAGTATGAGATATATATATATATGCATGTCATTTAAAAGATTTGAAGATTTGTCAACTCAATTCACTTTCTTCTAGGAAGAACATAGAACTAAGAGCTTTCAACAGTGAAATAAAAGAATAATAAGCCCAAATAAAATCAACACAATCACAAGAATTACATAATATATCAGATTTAGTATGCATGCATCAAGCATGTGCCCGGAAATAGAACTGGTGGATTACGAGGATCATGGCTCCCATGGCTTTTACAAGTTTATTGTTTAACCACCAAGGTTTTCTTCATTTTTCTTATCAGCCCTTTACTCATGTTTATCAGAAGTAAGGTCAACAGACAAGAACTGCAGGAATAAATGTTCCCACTCAAATATGAAGACTCGATGAAATTTACAAAATCACAAAGATTAAACAACATCCTCGACTTTGTCCTTTTGCCGTCTGCATGCATGTTCTGAATGCAGAGATAAAGCAAAGGGCACCAGGATTATGATGCCCCCAGGTTTTTCGAGTCTGCAATTTATCTTTAATTTTCTTATTAACTCTTGTTTCACGGCCACAACAGCTTTATAAAAAAAATTCAATTAGCATTTAAGCTCTTCAATGTCTACTGGAAGAAACCCCTTGCAATCAAAACATATTATTCATATCAATTCTCACTTTTAACATTTACTTCTCTAGTTGCCTGCATGATCATTTCTTTGCTTAGTACTAGACCATCAAATACAATACAATGGTTTCTATGCAAATAATTTTAAACTAAGTTAATTGTTTTTAGAAGTAGAAAATTTAATTCTTAAAGAGAAACCATCTCCCTTAACTCCAAATGTTGACACTAGCCCTTTCTGCATGAGTGAAGGTGTACTTTATAGAAGAGTGTTTGTACTGCAAGCAAATGCTCACAAGTGTATGACAAAGGTGAATGATTGAGAAAGAACCTTGGAGTACAGTTTCAACTGCTGCATTCGGAACAAGAAGACCAACAATTCGCCGGTTATCTGCAGTGGTTTCTAGCCGTACAACACGAAGTCGCCTATGGCTGAGACGGGCCTGAAAAGATAACAATAAGTTTTAGTTCTTGGAAAGTAATTAACAAAATAAAATCACAAAATTGAACATCAGAAAACTTGAGTCTTCCACAAGATCTTAAAAATTTTACTATTTTAAATAAGGCATATAATTTAAACAAAAGAAAATCTCTAGTTATCAAACTAAACCGTGAAGCAAAATTAGTTAGACAACAGAGAATGCAGATCTCAATTCTCAAACAAGTATATGGATGGCCAGATAACTGACAAGACTCAAGACATATATCAAATAAATATCGAAAATCCTCAATCCTAACACTAAATTTCTTGAGTGCTCTTTCCTAAATTACAATAATATAATATCCCCAAACGACATTGCCTCCTACAACTGATTGATTCTAAAACCATGACATTCTTTATGAGCTCTATCTTTTGAACTGTGGGCAGCAGATTTTGCAGATAAAAGTACACATGGCTTGCCCCACACAACAAATAGCTGCACGAAGTGATTTCTAGGAATGAACAAAGAAAGAAAAAGCAAAATTGTAATTTTGGTAAATGGCAGTTATTCAACGACTGATTTACTAAAATACAAATACTGCATCTATCTTAAAAGATACCAAATTCATGTATTTATTATTCAAAATGTTTTCAGAACAAAGCACACAAAATTCAGATTGGAAAAGAAAATTCTTCATTATGCAACTTCCAAGGAATTAATTACTAAGAGCAGACCACACATAAAGTTACCTGCTTAGAAAGGGCTTTCTCAATTGTGCCCCAAACCGGAAGAATGAGGCCACCCAAAACATTAACTTCCTGGATTCTTCTGCCGACAGTACAGAAATTGCCAAGCTTACAATTGGGGCCATGCATGCACTGCACACAAATGAAACAACAATCCATGGGAAGGTCATGTTCAGCAAATTTGGGTTTATCAAAATAACTAAAAAAAAATACAGACCTGTTGATAAAGATGAACCAGTTTTACAATGGCGAGAAACCTTTTACACTAAACTATTTTGATTAATCAGACTACAGTGAATTTATAATATAAAAGTCATGTCAACTGGTCTTTAAAATGTTATCAATTGAAAAACTATTATTTTCATTATTCAGAAAAACTTGTTTTTTTTTTTCATGTTCTAAGAGTCTAAAAGACCAAGTTTACAACAATTGAGAAACCTTTTACACTATATTATTTCATCAAACGGATTATGCTGAATTTATACCAGTCATGTTTGAAAGATTATCAATTGATTTTCATTTTTATTTTTTTGTTATTTATAAAAAATTAGAAGTTTTGCATCATATCAAAATAAAATATTTTAAGACAGTGAAATTTGATATTTTCTAAATACCCGTAAGCTATAAACCAACTTAGGTGCTTATACCCTAACCATCCTAGCTAAAATCCTTAGGCTGATTATTATTGAAATAGATTATCAAGTGCCATTAACTGAAGATTTTCCTAATCACTGCATCTCTAGATAACCAAGGAATTTTCTTTATATAATAGATTTTATCCAAGAAAAGGAGGATATTGATATTAGTTATTCTAAGAGAAAGATTTCAGTACTTTGGATACAACAGAGACCAATAAATATAAACACTCAACATTCCAAAAAAGAGACCATCTAGGAAGCTTTGACATGAACCCACAACACAGGTAAAAGGATATGACATGATATTTCTATAATTTTGGACTTTGCGATGAAGAAGTAGAAACAAAGAATCTTTTTTATATTTATTTTATAATTAATATAATACAAACATTGATAACTTCCATATCAATTTTTTCACAGAACTTTCTAATTATTAAATTTCTTTTCCCCAAATTCTGTAGTGTAAAAAATCGGAGGTAAAATGCCCAATCCAAATAAAGCCAAAATTATCTCAATCCATATTCAGAAGCCTGCAATGCATGTGATCTAAAACGTGCCAGTGCTTATAAATCTTTATATCAGCCAGAGAATAAATTTAAAAAGCTAAAACATAAAAGGACAAAGTTTCAAAGAGGAACTTCTATGAAGTTGAAACTGATTTAATATGTTTTTGAGTTTAAAATATTGATTTTAATGATGGATTGTTCGGTTTGCACTCATTGTGGTTCCTCCCATTTTCGCCCAAAATTGTAGATTCCACATTTGGAAGACCAAATGTGGAACCTCCAGCCTTATCCCTTCCACGCTGGAGATCAATTGACCTATTTTTTGCAGGATCCATGCATATCATGTATGTACTCTGCTGTGTCAGGCACAAAATCTGACACCGGTATGATGAGGTAAATGGCAAATCAATGCTTCATAGCAGACCATTTAATAGCAATTGTTTCTTGTTCTTATTTTAATTATAATAGCATTTAAACATACCTGTTTGGATGAAACTTCATATTCATCTTCCCACCCGCGACGAGCTTTCTCTAGCAATGAGATTCTTCTGTATTTGTTCTTCAGTTCTGCCAAAGTCATTTCCCTGGAAAGTTGAAGTGGTTAAGTAAACAGATTCTAATACAAGTTCAATCTGAGACTCGGTTACAATTTAGCTTTAAAGTAATACCTTACTGACTCTCCAACGGCTGGACGGACTATCTTAAACATTCCAGAAGCGGAACTGAAATAGATTTTAGTGCGAAAAAGTTATTTGTAACTGAAGTGGAAAGTTCAATCAATGTTTCCAACAAAATACAGTTAAAACAACTGTAATAATTATACTATTTTAAAGACCTGCACATAATTCCTATGACTTGTGTTATTAATAATTCTAACTCATGCTACACGATCAAGTCTTGCAAGAAGGAAAAAGAATACCTCTCAAATGCTAGAACAAAATGACGTCTTCCTAACCATTCCCTTTTAGACTCATAGAATCCATCATTGGCTGAACCAAGTCCATCCTTCTTCTTCTCGTCGAGCATGGTACTTGCAGACTACCACACAATTAAATCACAGAGCTATGAGCATTAAACTTGTCCTAATAAAACAAACCAGTCACAAAGCCAAGTGCATAAAAGAAAGAAATACCTCCCATGTGATTCCACGATCCAATGTGAAAGTAAACAGCACAGTTGATGCCCCAGACATTTGATCAACGTGGACAGTCTGTTGGAAGGCAATAGTTAGCTTAATCTAACTACACAAAGTAAATCACTAAATCTGGCAAGAATTAACCTTTGGGTTTCCTTGTAATTCAATTATGTTAGCTTTCATGTCAACAATTCCAGAATCAAGATTTCCTTCAATTCTTGCATTCTGAATCAGGACATCCAAGATACTGATGAACAACTCGAATAGCCTGCATTTCAATTGCATGTAGTCAGCATACTAAATGCAACCTAACAACAACAAAGAATGTGTTTTAGCCAACAAGATACCTATTCTGAATATCAGGTGGCAGTCCTAATAGACGATTTAGGAAACGACCAACGTCATGCATGTCTGAATCAACTATTCGGCCAGAGAATTTTCCGTTATCCTTCCCATTACCTATAGCAAATAAATGGTAATAAAACAAATAAATAGGCCATTAGAAGTCAATGATTAATGGTCTATTTTCTAGAGATCAACAGAAAATGACATAAATGATTAAAAAATGTTTTACTCATTTGAATTGCAATAAGATTGTTACCAAGAACCGTATCCCTAACAATTCCAACAGAAACAAGGGCAGCTTTTGCCTTTGTGATAAAATCTTGAATTGTTTCTGGTTTTTCCGATGAACATCCAGGAGGCACAACAGGCAGATTATCCTGGAAACCACAAATAAAGTTATTTCCCCCATCATTTTTCTTTGTACATGTAGTTCTACTGAAAAAACATTACAAGAACCTGCTCCATAATCCCTCTATACATCACCATCAATGCCTTTTTACCATAAGAACTATCATAGTTGTAAGCACTCAATGTAGGACCCGCCCTGCAAATTATCAGTCATATTATAAGAAAAAAAATCAAAGAAACCGTAATTATAAAAGTTAACCAGCCATTCATATAGATGTTTAGGTTATAGAACGATTAAGGCGTCTAATAGCATAAATTTGAGCAGAAAGAACTTTAAAAAAATTCAAGTTGATAAACCACCGAAAATGAAAACTTCTGATGGTTTAATATTTCCAATGTGTTTGGTAACTTATTTTTAAAACAACTTAAATGTAAATTTTCAATGAGAATGTGTTTAAAATCTTTAGCTAAAATGCTATAAAATAAATTCAATCATGCTTATTAGGGAAACTTGTCATCTTAATTACATTAACCTTTGCGTTCTTTCCTTTTTTCTTTTTCTTTTTTTTACATTCTACATTTGATTTATATAAAAGATCAACAAAGGAAAATATTTATTTTCAGTAGAATACCAAACAATTTTTTAATAACGTTTTTTTTTTCCAAAACTAAAGATTAAATACTTGATTCTATTTTATCAAACACCACTAAAGTTAAATTCCTCCTGAAAATTTAAACACAGTCGAATTTCCAAAAGTTCCTTGATTATGTGAAATGCGATTTGAATACTGAAGTGAATGAACTTAGAATGTCAATTTATTCAAATATTAGTTTTTAACTGATGTATGGGGGAAGCCAAACCAGTAACCATATATGTCCATGGCTTAACCCTAGGTTTGGATAAATAATTATAAAGGAAAGGAAAAGAAAGGAGGATTAAAGAAAGGATATTATGCATGTTTATTTTGTTTAGATAGCTAAAATTACTAAAGTAATATTTACAATCTTTGTTTGGTTCAACTATGGAAAGTAAAGGAAATGATTGATTCTAATTTTTTTTCCAATTATGTCCTTTTGTAAAATAACTTACGTAAAAAATTGATATGATAAAAAAGTAATTTACATCTTAAAAGTAACCTCACTTTTCTTTCCCTAACTTTCCCCCCCAATCTGGGGTAGTTAAAAACTAAGTAACCCAAGGGAAAGCAAGGGAAATACAACTCCCTTGCTAAAATTGAAGAAACTATCCAAACAAAGCTAAGGATGTTACTTTCCTTTCCTTTCCCTATTTTTAATGCAATCCAAACATAGTGTAAGTTCTTTTGATGAAAAATGTCTCTGAGAACATATTTGCAAAAACAAAATTGAACTAACCTGCGATCTCCCTGTGTCAAGGCTCCAAGAGATTCTAACCTCTTGGCAACAATCGATGCAAACCGCCGTTCACCACCAAGATTGGTAAAAAGTAGCCTGCAAAGCAAATCTAGTCAAATAATAAATTGCCAAAACATACATGTATAGTCCCCATTATGAACTTTGCAACCAACTGCATTTTTGTACTAAAATATGCCTTTTGACTAGTCAAGTTTGACAGCACTTTTAATATTTGTGTTACTCAATGCATGAGAAAAGAAAGACTGCCATCAAAGAATAATCCAACAGATCAATTCAACTCCTACTGATTTCCTGTAGGCATACAAAAATTCCACTCATATAACTTCACTAAATTGCAGACTAAACAATACCAACTATAGTCAATGAAGTCCTACCCAGCAATATGAACGTAGGTAAACTATCATTTTCACAGTATATTTGAGATCATAAATTTACATTACCAGTGATCCACATTCTAATATAAACATTTTTCCTTCCAACCCTCAATTCCTTGTTTTTAAGTCCTTAATACATATCATGCAAACCCTTATATTTATGCATTCATTAAACCTTCTAAAGCCACTTTGTCCATCTTCCTAACCATGACCCTTAAAATAATCCATGACCATTCATCTTTTAAACATCTACATTCCAATCATGCTAAAAAGCCAATTTCTTGACATCATTTCACATGCCACCATAATGATGTGATTCTAGAATGCACAGAAAAGCCATTAAGAAAAGATAATACCGAGAGCAACCTCTGATTTACAAATTAAAAGATGAAAAAGTTGACATACAATGCAAAATTCAAGACAAACAAGTTGATGCTATAATAGCCTACTTTTCACATTCGACAGATCAATAAGCCCACCTGTATTCAGGTGCAGAAGCTTGATTGGAGCGATGAGTTCTTCCAAACTGTTGAATTGCTCGGTCAGCACTCCAAGGAAGTTCCAATGTTAAATGAACCCTTCTTTTCTGCAGAAATATATCACTTAGCGGCAATGGGAAAGGAGACTAAACCAAATGTTACATGACATTTCTTAAAGTTCACTCGAGTCTATAGTTCATCTCTCAGAAATGAAGTGCATTACAGTATGAAAAACTGGTAAGATTATTTGTACAAGCAATACCTGATTCAGTGCTCTTCTATCTGCCTGCAATGATACACCAGCTGATCCAGCTTCAGATATGATGGCAGCCAACTTTTTACCATCCATAAAGAGCTGCTTCTCATGCATATTGACCATTTCCATTGTCACTTCCTTCCTAAAAATAGGTGGGAGAATGACACCTTAGGTAACCTTCAGTATAAGGTCAACTAAAGCTGAGAGAAATAATTACTAAACTCACGTGTTCCGTGCCTGGTAAGTCACACCTTTCCCACTTGAAGCCCTTACAAGCATGCCGCGCCTCCCTGTCATTTCCGCAACCTCATCAGGACCTCCAAGCTGCAAACTCATTGAACACATAGTTAAAAAGGAGAAAAATATAAGGAAAACATAGATACAATAGTTTATTGGTGACAAATTATCTCCAATGAACAGATATCATGGACCCAAAGCAGACAACCAGGATAAGCAATATAACATGCTAAAGCGACAACTGAGACTAAAACTTCTCTCCTGCTTCCTTGTTTAATTTCTTTTATTTTCAAGTGTGAATGATTTACCACAGGCTAAGCTTGTCGAAGAAGGATCTTCCCTCCCTCATCTATTATTTGGAGCAAAGGGATTTAGTTGAAGCCATAGTTTGGTTCAAAACACAGAGAAGAACAAAGATGGGTCAATCAGCTTACTGTTCATTTTTGACCTTTTTCTTAAAGATATTAATTTCTCTTAAAGATATGAGTCAAATGAGTAGAAATTAAGAATGCATTGGAACATAAAAAAAATGAACATGCACCTTGTGTCAGCATAGTAGTAGAAATTAATATGATATTATAGTTGACAAATTACAGCGCATTCATCTAGTCTTCTCTCAACAGGATGTTTTGGTCAGAACCCTAACTGACAAATCATCCAAATTCAAATGAATTTCCACCATTTCTTTTTTCAGGAAAAAAAATTTCCACTATGAAAAGAAGGGGGGAAGAAGGAGACTAATCTCTAACAAATTAAAAAGGTCTGCAATAAGACTCCTATGTACATTGCATTGAAGAGACCAAAATCAAACAAAACTTCAGAAATTTGGTAAAACTAGGACTTCTTGGCCATATATTTCTCAGCCTTTAGTCAATTTTCTTTAAATGTATCACAATACTTTAAGTTGCAATATCAAAATATTTAAACAGGTTGTTCAGGAGATAACTACACAGGTTGTTCAGGAGATAACTACAAATAAATAGCATTCATTCACTAAATCCTTGGGAAAGAAAAACAAGTATGCAATCTTAATGTCTAGCATTATCCGCTGACCTGCATGGCTGTTACATGAACCCCCAATAATTTCTAGATAGGAAATTACTTTATAGGAGACTCCCTTGAACTTGTAATCACTCATAACTGTTCTCTATTGGGGTCCATAGAAACTGTCAATTTGCAGGTCTAGGTAACTTGACTTTTTGAGTAAATGCCACTCCAGCATTGTACCAAAGAGACATGATAAATGTTACACTGCAGTAAAAGTCCCTTATCGAATTAACCATTTTCCATGAACAAAAACATGTCATGAAAGTTACAGAATGCACTGTAGTGGAAGTCCCTAATCAAATTAACCATCCTCCAAGAATTAGAACATATCATGAAATTTTACGAGCATCTAAAGGTCACAACAATTTATGTAACATGGGTAAAGGCTGACTCAGGTAAAAAATTGTTTCAGAAAGCCTCCAGAACATTAAACTAACTGATTAAGCAGAACAAAACCATTCTTTGAAAAGAGAAAGTACAGGTAGAAAATAAATTTCAAAGTATTTTGCAAGCAA
Source organism: Gossypium hirsutum (assembly GCF_007990345.1). NCBI lineage: Eukaryota > Viridiplantae > Streptophyta > Magnoliopsida > Malvales > Malvaceae > Gossypium > Gossypium hirsutum. The sequence continues at coordinate 46,458,552 of NC_053449.1, read as the reverse complement.
AGCAGGCTATGCCTTGGCCTTGAATCTCACATAGTCAATGACAAGCAAAAGAATTCAAAAGGCAAAAGATCACCCAAAACATACAAATTATTAGCAATCTTAAACACCATTGTAGACTTTTGAGAAGAGAACAAGAACTGTGACCAACCTGATCAATAATGTCATCCAAGGGATTGTTTGGAAGATCCAAAGAGCGAATTATATCCAAAATTTTTGATTTGCGCTGCAACGCTTGTTCATACCTGAGCCAAAGTTTATAGGAAATTTGTTAATTCATCTTCAAATAAAATGAAAACAACACAATAACCCTAATCCACACTACTTTGAGAATATCATGAGGAGAATGGAAGAACGTATTTACGAAAGAAACAACATGCAAACTACAAAAACCTCTTTAAAAGTTCCTCTATATATGCACGCCTTGCTTGCATGTATTCATCTGTTTTCTCCTTGCAGGAATAACATGACCACTTCTCAGGGACTAAATCTGTAATAGGTGGAACTAAACAAGCAGGATGCACAAGTTTCCCACAACAGGAACATTGGAGCAATTTCTTCCTCTCCTGGATTAATGATAGCATAGCAGATGTAAAGAATTGCAGATAGTCAATGCATAATCAAGAAAAAAACAAATTACCTCTTCACTACTGCATATCTCACAAATCTGAAACTCATCATCAGATTCAGTAGACTCATGCCCAGAATCAGCTGCATTGATGAAGCAGAGACTTAGCTATGAAAACACCTAATTAGCAGTTTTTTTTATATCATTGAGTACAAAAATTAGAATATAAGATGAACAGAGTAACAATTTCAGCACTAATCACCATGCAAGAAAAGAAATCAAAATTACAAATCACATTATAATTTCAAAAAAGGTGCGTTTCAAATTATGCTATAAAAAACAGTAAATGACCTGTACTGTGAGTGTAACTAGAAATGGAATTGAAACTAATTATTAAAAACAGGTATAAAAGGAAATATAAATATAAATGGGTAAATCCTCTCCTTCACTTTTTCTTTTCTCCTTCAGACTAGCAGAGGTGTTTGTCATTTAAGACATAATGTCCCTAAATTGCAGATTCAATACAATTGAGCTTATCCTGGTGTAGAAAAACTTACTATCAGATTCTTCATCACTTTCACCATCACTAGCAGGTTTCCATTTTGCAACTTTCCTAACTCTTCCTTTTAGTGAAACACCAGGCGTTGCAGAGTGCCGCTTTCGTTGAAGTTCCTTTACACTTTCATCTCCTAATAGAAGATCAGCAAATTACCAATAATCCAATCAGCACCGAGTGTGAAACAAGCCAGCCTAGAAACACAGATGCATCAAACCTTGGAGAGGTTCGGGCTTTTCAGGTAATGGATAGTTTTCGTCTACAAATTTCAGCAACAATTCTCGGGGTCCCGAAACAAAATCATCAAGTTCAAGACCCTATTTCATGAAAAGAGAAAAGATGAATAATTAAAGAGTGCTTAACAAAAAGAAAAACAAATAAAAACATACATCACTAGATAGAAAATAAGCAGAAGACATACATATTTGGTCACGGCTTCCTCAGTCCGTGCCTCCCCAGTACTCTGAAGGCCTATAACCACACACTTATCTTCCTTTAGTGCTTGCTTAGCAAGCCTCACCGTAGCAGGCACCTTAGCTGACATACACATGTGTCTAAAAAAGCGCTACAACACCAAATAGGGAACAGTTGCAACTATATGAAAAAATATACATATATGATAGGTTGCGATTGACAAAGAATACGAAAACAATTAGCTTGCCATGCACAAAAACCCAGAAAATTCTCATACCTGATGGCTTGACCAATACATTCTCCATAATTGACTGGGGTTAGGCTTCTCATTACTATGAAAAGCACTTGCTGACAGCAATTCAACTCGAAGCTCTGCCCAAAGCTCTGCTGCTTTTTTATACATTGCCTAGGGAAAAAATATATGATCAGAAACTAAGAAGACCATCAGTCATCTTTTTGCCCAAGTGAGCAAGACGAGGAAGAATTTGAATGCTGTCAGCCCATTCCCACCCACTTGTTGTCAGATGCTAAAAGAAAATTAAAGATAAAAAATCTAGTAGCAAATAGATGGGAGATTATAATTGATAACAGTAGCAGCTTTACGACAAACATTTCACAACAATACTAGCTCAAAAAGCAGCAAAACAGAAGAAAATAGAAAATATTCAGAACAACATATAAAATGAGAACCACAGTTCTGATGTTGCTCATAAACACCATTAGTCCTTTTCCATCAATATTCATGATGTGCCCTTATGTGAATCTTTTCAAAGAACAAAATTATGACATTGGATTTTCAAAACTACATCAAGCAAGTTGAATCAAGTACAATAATGTTTTTCAAAAAGAAAATTTTGACAAGGTACAACATATTTTAAGAGGGGAAAAACTGAAAGAAGGATCATACATAGAATTGTATATATAGTGAACATCCGGAGAAAATTAGATAAATGAAAAGAGAGAATTACCTTCAAAGGTTAGAAGTAACATAATTGAGAACGGAGAGATAGGTTTGCAAGAAAAGAATCCAGTTTAAAGAAAGGTTATGACTGGAAAGGAACCGGATTTTTTTTTTTTTATATATTCTACATATGTTCAACTTGAAGGAAAATATCAAAAAGCTGTTCTTTATGCACACTCTTTGAGTGAATCTAACATCCTAGGTGGCCATCTTGCAGAAATGGATGTTAACAGAGTTGAAATTCTTTCAGTGTGGATCTATCTGGTTTTCTTGTGGGGCCTTTGCTTCATTTCTTTTAATTTCAAATCTATATGTCATTTTATGTCTTGTATTGTCAACCTCTTCACGGCTTTCATTTGGATTAATAAACATATTTTGCCCACTAGTTAATTGTTTTAAGAAATTTGACTATACAATGAGTGGTTTGTGGCCAAAAGGGCATAATGCTCCATGCATGCAGTTTACTACTTTGGTCATAGGAACTCCATGTCACATTCTAACTTATAGCAAAACATTCACATAAGTACCATATAATAAGTACTAATGGTTGAAAACAAATGCTGTTATTATTTGTCCTTGATTGCAAAAACGTCAAAAGCAGAGCCCGATCTGAGAAATTTGTAGAGACTAAATGCACATTATAGCTTATCACAGAGATTCCCAGAAAATTTCAATGTAATATACACTATAGTCATATATAAAAGGATATTGATTTAACTATATCTGGCATACTCATTTGGAAAGAGGTGGTATAATTCAAAAAACAATTTCATTAGGAAGCATATGAAATAAACTTACATACCTCCATTTCAGCTTCTAACGGTGCTTCAATAACCTCGAACTCTGCTCCCTTATAACTCAGGGTACGACATACATACATTCCCCTGAAATTTGGAAGAAGATTGTGTAAGAAACAAAGAATTTATCCAGTAACTACTTTACAGTGACATTCTAACCATTTTACCTTGCTTTCATGTCCATTGCAACAAGTTCCAATGCCCCAACACCTCCTTTCTCTAAAGCAACTGTGAAAATATTCATTTTACAGAAAGTTTCAGCCAAAATTCTAACTAGTGGGAAACAATTTAAGAAGGACATAACCAAAAGAGACTAGATCTCAAGCAGGCACATATGATGTGAAAAGTCATAAACTGAGATTGGAGAAAACTAGATATTTACAATTATTAAGGAATACATCTCAGTATTGACTTGTGATTTGATTGCAGCTTATTAATAACAATGCCAAAACCTTATTTCTACATATAAATAAGCTAGTATTTTCATAGTATAGGCTTCTTTGAAGGTTACATGGAGTAAAAATGACTTTAAATTGCAGAAGGCAATTTTTTTCTTCTTTCATAAATAAATTGAGATAACTTTGCCAAAAAAAAAGGTGCCTAAAATAATCTCAATTTTAGAACGCAAAACAGAAATAATATACACAGTCATTAATGCAATCGTTAAAAGAATTTGAAAATTAAGGATAAAAACATAAAATTTTAATTTGACAGGGAATTCAGAAATAGGGAAAAAAATGTGTGATGGTACATATTCAAAATAATACTTGCGAACCCAACAGAGGAAAAGAGAAAGGGCAGAGATTGGAAATCCAATTAATCATATGCAAAAACAAGGACAAAAGCAAAATACATAGAGAGTCGGAAAAATTTATCGATATTGTTGCACCATGCTAATAGAATTGTAGTAAAGCAACTAGCATAACAATTTCTTTTTTCATTATTTGTCTAATTGCAAGGTTAGATATGGTATTTATTAAGTGATTTCTAGTGCTTAAAATTCAATGTTCAGCAATGTTACATGGACTCTTGACTTTAACATCATGTATAATGTACCTGTGGAAAAGACTCTTGAGCACTTCAATATCATACAGCTGTGACATTGATCAACAAAATTAAGGGTGAAAACCAGAAACCCCCCTCTCAAGAACCCTAAAAGACACTAACCACCTGGTTGGTTCTAAATGTTCACTTTTCCCTCCTGACTTTTTTTTTATATTCACTAAAATGCCCCCTTCTCACTAACCCACTGAAGAAAAAAACCAAGTCATATAATATTAAGAATGAAAATGACAAACAATAATTTAGAAACATCAACTTAGTCTAAATATGTTCATGATATCTTTTGCCATATATTTTTACACTTTCATCTTCCAGTCAAAGTCACACCTATCCACTTCAGCTATTTAAATCTGCTCTTGCATTGCATTTTTCAAACTTTCCCAGGGAAAATAAAATACTAGATAGCAATTCTAGAATAATGAATTCAAGTAAAAAACAAATCCGATTAGAGAAACAAAAAATCTAAAACCTGAAAAAGACAACTAGGGAAAATGAGAGATGTTGCTGTAGATTTAGCACTTAGTAGGAGACACTTAAAAGGGAATTTTAAAAAATTATGGAGAGAGAGAGAGAGAAGCTAATGTGTACTGAAAGAATGAAAAGAGAAGACGGGGAATTTGAAAAAGAATATAGCTAAACAAAATTAATAAAATGTCAATCTTAAGAACAAGAATTCAATGGTGCACAAATTCACATTTTCCAACAACAAACATGCTTTTAAAAAAACTTTAATTTGCACTAAAAACAAATTTCAATGCAGTAATAAGCAAAATTTTTCAAAATATTAATGAATTAGTTTTCTGGCTGTAAATAAAGAAAACCCCTTCTTAACAAGTATATATGGAATAAAACATCTAAACTTTTTCTTGTTTCACATCTTTGTTTTCAGCAGCAAAGAAAGAATCAGCTACATACATTCATAACCAATTTCTATCTATGGACAACAAATGCAAAACCAAGATGAAAGAACAGCAATAGAAAAAACATAACATTTTAGACAACAAAACCACCTATAAAAGTAAGGATTTGAAGACCACCATTCATACAAAATTCTAAGAGCCAATGGTACAACATCTAAAAGTTTCTAACCAATATAAGACAATTTTCACCGCCGGACAATCCTGTAAATGGTTGATGAATCATCATGCTTCCTCACACAGAAAATAATGCCAAAGCTACATGGAAGGTCCCATCAAGAACCATAGTCATTCCATATGCCAAGCTAAAGTCATTATTATTACTTGAAATACCTTTGATCAAATTTCTTGGTGTATCTACTGCACTCAGCAATCAATTTGCAATTATGAAAGACAAACTAAAATCAATTCAGACATAATAAAAAAACACAGGGATAATTGATTCAAATATAAAGAATCAATTTACCAAGTCCAAAGACACAGTAGCACAAGTATCATCAGGCATTTGCATAGCTCAGTTAAAAATCCATAATTTCTCTTGCTTAATGATGCTACTTGATATTGGATAATATCATTGGCAGGTGGTGAGTAGAGTTTCCAACCGAAAGGATTTGATGTGCTAAGGTTCAGTAGTTTAATATTTGACATGCCCTCAAGGAGGTTTAAAATCAACATATTCACTTAAAATGTAAAGAATCATGAATATCTACTTCTGATTTTGTTTTTTTTTTTTTGGGGGGGGGGGGAGGGGTTATAAGTATTTTGAAAACTACAGATGAAATATCATGAAAACAGAATAAGAGATAAATTAATTCCCAGTCAACAGATAACCTAAATGTAATGTGAGCAAAAAACAATCTAGTTATCACTGTACTTTCTTCCTCACCATAACCCTTAATTTTATTCTTATTTTCCCCTTGCTGACAAACCATAACATTAATTAATTGTACTAATTTTCTTGGTTGTACAAAATATTTGACTGGAATATGACAAGGTATAAAAAAAATGGAATATGGAACGAAGAAAACTGTCACTAGAGGGCATAAGATTAAACCTAAAAAACTCTGGAAATCAGGGAAACTTGTTCCAGCTCCCCAAAGACCAAGCCTGATCATATACCCCATATTGCGTGGTTCAGATGCCCCAGTTGCAGAGCAATAAATAACCCGTGCTTCAGGAAGTCGAGCCTGTAATTTTAGCAAATGCAAAGCACCAGTTAAGGAATTTCTAGGAAGACAATTTTCCATTATTGGAAGCTCATGCATATGCGTATGGTCCAGCATGAGGGTATATGAACACTTTTTCCAAGGCAATCATATTAGTTAGAAAGTATATCTTTAAGACTTCTTCATGGCTGATTATAGAGCCAGATGTTAAATATTTTAAGAGCTAGAGATATCCTACATAACAAGGTTCAAAAGCTTTAGCTAATATGGAACTCCACATCACAATCATATTCCAACGATATTCACAACGTCCTTTCTAGTTGTTTATTCCTCATAATGATCATCCAATATTAAACTAATTGCTCTTAGTTAAAAAAATTAAGCATCCAACATAAACTACTTGGATAAATGTAAAGAATCTAAACTTGAAAATAAAGCTATATAACACATCTTAATTAGATAACACCACTTACCACATCCCTCTTTGTGCAAACCCAATATGAACTAAAACAAACAGGCCTACCATGTCGCCAATGATTATGGGCTTCAATCTTACAAGCAATTAATAATATAAACAAAAATTCAATACCATGTTAACCTAAAACTAACCTTTGATAATGCAAGCTAGAGACATAATGTCAGTATAAGGTCACAACTAACTCTAAACTTAATCGAGACAAGACACACCACTAAGCAACAAGCATCACTTTTCAATTCCCTCCCCATATTTTACATATTTTCGTTTTCTATGTTTAAAATAGTGGAACTACAATCTGAAAATTTGTTTCTCCTACCCAATCAAAAAATACAAAATATTATAATATAGTCAGGCATAACTTTGAATATTTCCAAAAGTCTATCCATTAGTAGTATTAAATAAATATGCCAAAAGCAACCTGTATATTTTTCTTTATGACACTCAGTTCTAAAAATATGGAGCACAAACTTCTCTTGTAGTTGTTTTTATAGGTATTTCAATACCAATGATCGCCTCCAAGCTTACCTATGAGCTTTTTGGCTAAGCTTTCCAAACATAAGAGGATAACAAAGGAAAGAAAGCATTGGTCGAGAAAAGCATGTCAGTTGAGGGACTAAGTTACCTACCATTATTTTATATTTTACGGGTTTGACCATACAAGTGTAATATTTTCATATTATTACACTATTTTAGATTATATAGGCTATTGTATATTGATCAGTATTTTACTTATTTTCCAAGCATTAAGATTTTAAGGTTATATTAGGTATTTTTTGTTTTAGAAGGGTTTGGGGTTTAATTAAAAATAATTATGTTATTTTAAGTAGATAGCTTTCGGATGATGGATATTTGAGACTTTGGGATGGGATCATCATTTTCTCCATCTATTGATTCCTTCTAGTTTTCTCCCCACATTTCATCTATTCACCTAAACTGCTATCTATCTACAATTTTCACTTCAAACTTCTATTTATTGCTTTCTCCTTGTTCTAAATTAAAGACCTGAAGATGCCATGATTTTCCTTCCAAAATGCTCAGGTTTTTCCGTACTCTAGGTCAAGTGTTCCCCAATCAACGGAGAATGACAATGGAAAAACATTGTTTAGGGATTTGTTACCTAGAACTTTATTTTAAAATTTACAGGCTCAATTATATTCATTAAATATATTGAGGCTATTCTAGATCATTTGCAGAATAAGTATTATAATTTTAACGCAGCTGTTAATACACCAGTTTAAAATAACCCACTTTGGTTTCAAAAAAATTAATACACCTGTTAATACTGAATATCATCAATTGATTTCAAAAAAGTGTTTATCTGTATTTTTTTTTTCAATATATAAAATTTTATATCTTGCTTTTGGTAATTATAGAATATGAGATAATTTTTTTATTATACAAAAGTTGACACAGACATTGTTTTATTTATTATTGATTCCACTGTTTTATGGGATAATTTTTTTATTAATAAATAGTTATTCAGGTCGCAGGTCAATTTGAGATCAAATTTATCTTGTCTAAGTCTAATCCGAGCTAGTTAGGGTCTATCGAACTTAGTGATAGCCCCACCCTTGGATAGATCTAATTAAAGTTGATGATAGTGTTATAAATTTTGCTAAGTTTGATTTATTGAGCTTTTTTATTAATGGAAAATATTATATTTCATAGGTTAATTATTTGTCCAACACCTTAACCGAACAAAGTAAAATGAGTGTATACATAGCTTTCAATTTATCTACCAAATATTAGACTATTTATTCCTTTATGTTATTAGAACTCATTTTAATACATGTGTATTAAACAACATCTTACATACGTTATTACACAAGCAACCAAACAAGACACTGATGTCATCTTACAGTACTTATTATTCTACTTTCACCAAGTATTATGGGCTTTAGGTTATATTTAGTGCTTTGCATGTATCAAGCATTTAGATTTAGTTTTAGATAGTTTAGTTTCAATTAGCTTTTGAATGATGAATATTTGAGATTTGAGATGTTGAGAATCATGATTTTCTCCCAGAACTGATTCTTCTGGGTTTTCTCACCCAACTCTTATGCTTCTCCCCTCATTTCCTATATTTACCCTAATTGTTTTTGTCTATCTCTGATTACCTCTAAATTTTAATTTGCCATCTCTTTCTTCTACTTGTTCTAAGTAAGAAATGTTCCTCGAGCCTACTTAAATTCTACTAACATGTGAAAGAACCATAATAAAAAATCAATAATAATGTACAATGAATGGAGTAGTAAACAACCCCCCCCCAAAAAAAATAAAAAATAAAAAAAAGCACTAACCTGAATTTCTAGAACTGCTTCACCTGTGCGAGTTGGCTGACTTCCAGCTTCTGGCACCAAGTTTTTGGCTTTGTGGCACTACAATGAAGCCATTGACCCTTAGCAATAAAAATAGAAAAATATATTGAAACCGCAGAACACTATCTCATGATGAAATCGACAAAAGAAAAAATTATAGAAGAAACTACCGAAGCAACAAGGGAGAATTCATAACAGTTCCAAAGGAAATAGTGTACCTCATCAAATATGATAAGTCCATCAAATCCTGATCCACACCACTGCACAAGCTGCTGCAGACGAGAACGACCTTTCTCAGAAGATGCAATGAGACTACTATATGTCAAAAATACAACTCCCTGATTGATCCCAACAGACTTCGAATCAAGCTTTGAATAAGGCAACTTGTTCAAAGCATGAACTGCATAAAGAAACAAATATTTACACATCTCACATAAGGCAAATCCAACCCGTGTAACCACACCGCTAAACTTTTTCTTTTTTATTCAACAACCAAATTTTGAACCAAAACATTGATTTAGGTAGATATTGCTGAATATATTGTGCACACACAGTACTATCACTCTTTCCTGATATAAGAATGACATAGCCTCTCCTGATGATGAATGTGCTAACAAACTCAATTCATGCAGCCCTAAGTTACAAACTACCTAATGCAATTTAACCAAAAGAACTTTCAACCAGTAAGCAGACAGCCAGAAGGAGGAATACTCATAAACAGATGCTTGATGAAAGAAGGAAAACTTGATTTATAAAAGATAAAAAAAATAACCCTCTGAGACTACAATAACTTCATATAACTATGCTGATAGGTTGAGAAAGAGACAGAGTTGAGCTAAGTACCCCACATAGGGTTAAATCTCAGAACTTATCATTTACATCTATAGCATTGATCTTGAGTAAGGATAAGCTATAATGAATTTTAAGTAGTAAACATTTGATGAAAAATAGAAAAACAAAAAAGCAGATAATTTTAGTTTCATGAGTCCTACATAATCACTTTTGTGTAGCTACACACATGTTCTAGATCTTCCCACCAGATAAACCACAACATTTAAATAACTTGATCATTAAAATGGTGTTTTTGTAAAATATATACCCTTTTACAACTCATTTGCTAGGATCATGATTACCCCCATTTATCGTAAGTTTTGCAAATCAAAATGATAAATAAGAAGTTATTAGAATAAAACTACAAAAAAAAAAAAAAAGATATTTTACTGAAGCAGCAAGCATACACACAGGAGTATAACAATATAACAAAAAAAAAACAAAACTAGGTAAATATTCAAAATTCCGAAGGAAACAAATATACAGATAACAAAAAGAAAGCATTTCTATCTGTTCAACCCATTCATTAAATCCCTTCACTCCATATTTATGTCATAAGCAGTAGTGCAACAATTTAATGGGCACTCAAACCTGTTAAAGGATATATTCAAGAGAGCAATTGTAACATATATTAGCTTCTAATATTTCTTCACTTTAGGTATTTACCTTCAATGCATGCTGCTCCAACATCATCCAAGTCTCTTCTTGCATCAAACTTCAAGTCAGAACCAACAGAAATCCATCTGTATAAGATCATCATAGTGAAGACAAGGAAAAAATGTGTTGTGGAACATGAGATAAATTACAATACAACCAGAATGCAGTAAAAACTATGGTGAAAGCAGTCAGCATGACTACACATGTTGCAAACTAAAACTTACATAGCTTTCCTCCTTGCATGATGCCAATTCTCCCATATTAACCCTGCAATTGTTCGACCTTTACCAACACCAGCTCCATCTCCAACAAAGAATCCTGCCCTAGCACCACTTGGTAGGTGCTGCAGGTGTCTCTGTCAAGGATATCAAAAACTAGGTTACAACAGAAGAATATATTTACAATTGTTAACCATATTTCTGTCATAGAAGAGACCTGACAAGCATAGACCAATGTCTCAATCTGCAAGCATGACAAGGTCTTTGAATTTTCCAAATCATCCTTGATTCTTAGATCATAAGTAGGCTCAGGTGGCTGCACTGCAGATAAGGAAGATGTCTCCACAATAGGATCTGGATGAGGAGGGCCAATAGATAGTTTTGGAGGGCGCTGCCACATCAAATTCATATGAGTTAACAATTCCAAAGGCTTCAAATGAAAAGTCACGAAAAAAAGAAAGAAATGGAAAGATGGTAAAAGAAAACTTGTGTAGTCCTCTATAATGAATCTCACATAGTCAGTAAAAGTTTCTCCCACTGGCCCACCTTCATCTTCTTCTCTCTCCACTTCAATTGCTACCTGAAAAGTTTTAAAATCATATAGAAAATTGAAGCACGGGAATAAGGACAGGGATATCCTCATAAGTGCAGCACATACTGAAAGAAGAACCACTAGAAGGGGAATGTACTACCGTTTCCTTTTAGTCTGAAGGAAAGGGGTGGTAAAAGTGGTTGGTATATCCATATCTAACAACTAAAGGAAATTTTTTGGGCATGGATGCACCAATCCCACAATGAAGACCAACTAAAAGCTGGTATCTTGGCACTTAAAAAGGCATAGTAATTCATTATGGTATCCAATTCCTTCAAAACTGTTCCCTTCAATCAGTTAATTTTTCCTGAAATATTTCAGAGTTCTTTTTCTCTCATGAAGGAGCTTTCTTCCTAGGTTACACTTTCTATAATATTATTTTGTCTTACTAAATACAGATGCCCTCAATATGCTCAGCAGGCAAATTTGTTGCACTTGCAATCTTATGGAAGCAAACAAATACAAAAGAGTGAGTAACATCATCTATTCTTATCTTCAGTGACTCCCAAGATACACCTACATGCTACAAGTAGAATGTCAATACCATTATTTCTAGCATGCATTTGGTTGACATGAAACAGCTCAAGCTTATAAATTGACATCAATGCAACGATTAGAACCTAAAAGAACTATGTACAACAATTTGTTCAAGACACGTCACTTGTATATGGAAAGAATTTTTGGTTTTTATATTTCAGGCAATAAATTTAAATTGTCACTGAATATCCTAAGATTACAAGACTGTGGTCCTAATGGAAAAAAATTATTTAATTGTCTAAACTAAAAATTCAGCCAATGAAATGGCTCACAAACAAGGGGCGTGTTTCATGCAAACTTCAATAACTAGGTCATGTTTTCACATTTCTAATTACAATTAACATCACTTGTAGCAAAAGTATCAGCATAGTTATTGTTAGCTGGAAAACTTACAATAGCATGAAAAATAACACGGTAAAGTTAGAATTGGACAACATATATAACTGTAAGCACATAACCACGCACAGAGAGAAAAAAAATAGCAGTGGAAAAAAAAAATCAAACAACTAAACTAACAAACACCATTAGTACAGTCATATTACGGTTCTGTCTTTTTTTCTGTTTGATTTCGCTTCCTAAAAATATTTCTAAAAAGCACACGCAAATACTAAAAAGAAAAATCACAAAGAAATTAAAAACAAAGAAATGACTAACTTGCTATACTATAAAATAATTGCTCTAAATAAAAGTACGATCATTTAGTTCAAAACAGAATATCACAATTCACATTTTTAAATATTCAAAAGTGACATTCATTTTGCATTGAAAAACACTTTCTGATTTCTATTTCCAGAAGCTAAAAGCAAGAAGCAAAAGTAGCAATCAAACTCAACCTAGCTTAAACGATTCAATAAGCAACAGTGAACAATCATATTAAGACAATTTTTTGAAATGAAAAAAAAAACCTCGTTGACTTCCTCAGGAGGAAGAGGTGGACGGGGCTGCGGAGGAGGAAAGAGTTGTTTCATCTTGTTCAAATCGACAGCCAAATCGACTCCACACTGAGGGCAAGAAAACCTAGCCAGGCCATAAGGGACGTTGAGGATAGCCTTGCAATTAGCGCAGGGTAGTTGGATCTTGGTCGGATCGATTCCATGTGCGGGCACCGATGACTGGTTAGGCGGTGGATTATTAATGCGAGCCCTAGTCATAAGCTCCGGCGGCAGCATTTGGGGCAGCTGGCAAGTGGGACAAACGAATTCGGTGACGCCAGGGCCCACAGAGAGGATCATTCGACATCCGGCGCAGCGCACTTGGACACCAGGTGCGGCTGGCCCAGCGGCGGGGGCTGGGGGTGGTTGTTGAGCGAGAGGCAGAGGAGGGATTGACGGTTGGGGCATGATCAAAAAGGTGTTTGAAAATTGTTGATGGAAGGATTGAGTAATTGAGAGTTTGGGTTTCTGAGAGAGAAAATTGAAATTAGGGCGCCAACAGCCAACAGCAGCCGAAGAGCCCAGCCACTTTACTCTAAACAACGAACCCGACTAGGGATTGGAGTTTTTGGGAATTTTCTTCTGTTTTTAAATAATTACTTCTTTTTATTTAATTTCACTTAAAATGTTCTACTTCAAAGCCTCCCTTCCTCGTCTCGTCTCGTCTCTTCGTTTGCCTATTGCTCGCCTTGCCTTCCAACTTTATTTGTTATATACACCAAACATGATCATGGCGCACGGCATACACTTTGTTTAATGCATGCTGGGGAGAAGTCGGTAAAGCCAATTAAGAATTAGTTAGTTTTGCTGTTAAAAAAGGTTTTTTAGGATGTACTTGAATATGTTTAAGGTATTTCATAGATTTTATGCATTTAACTTTTAGATATTATATTTTTAATTCTTATAATTAGTGCAAAATAATTTTTATTTGAATTGTTAAATATAATTAAAATATATTAATTTATTGAACCATTCAAATATTATAATTAAAATATTCAAATCATAATTAAAGTATTTTAACATATTCAATATCTATAGTATTATTTAAATCACTAACGAACTTTGTGTCATTGGGCAACCATTCATTAATTTTGTAAAAGAAATTACGAAAATAACTTCTCATCTATAAATTAATTATATTATCACAATGGTACTTTTGCCTTTTTATGCTTTTAATTAAACAATAAACAATTACATATGATGATATTTAAACACATGTCACCAACATTCATTAAATCTTCTTTTTACCGCTTCAGTCAAAATTTTATTTTGATATTTTTTAATTTTATTACATAAATTATTTTACTCATATAGTTTGTATATATTGATAATGTCATTTAATAAAAAAATTTATAACTGTTATTAAAGCATTTGAAATAAAAAAATTAATATATATTATAAATTAAACTTTTAACAATTTAATTTTTTTTCTTTAACAACCAATAAATTGATCATAACAATTTGTATATAATATATAATTAATAAAAATATAATATATTAGATTATATCATAAAAAATATATTATTTATAAAATTTTATATAAGAAATATAAAAATACTTGTTATATAACTAATTAAATTTTATTGTTTACAATACTAGTTTTTTTTTCTTTTCTAATGAAAACATGATAATTTAAATATAAAATCATTTAATATAACAATTGAATTTTTTATTTATTATAAAATTCATTTAATAGAAGTCTTTTAATAAAATCGGGTTTCTTTTTGATAAGTCAAAACAAATTTTTTTTACTAACTAATTTTTTTAACCAATTATTTTAGTAAAATTAAAACTTATATTTATAATTATGATAAATCTTATAACTAATAAAAAATTACTTAAAATGACAAAGTTAGTAACATAATGAACAACAAAGGTTATATTGGTTAGTTCAAAAATTTCTCCAAACTCGTGATTTTATATTATATTAGTTTTTAATATTTCATGTGTTATACGTGAGTATACGCATTTATGTTTTTTTACTATTTATTAAAATATTTTTATTTCATATAATTAACATATGTAACCATTATTAAAAATGATAAAATTATATAATATTAATAAAAAAATAATTTTAAATAATAAATAAGTAATTTTACAATATTAAAAATATATATCTATATGATGTTTAAAAGATGGAGATACTACAAATAGAGGTGATTATGGGCTGGGCCGGGCCATAACAAAATTTCAAGTCTATTTGATAGGCTCAGGCTTGGATCGAAAAATTGGACTAAAATTTTGCCCAAGCTTGGTCTAGATAAAAAAGTTAAAACCCGAGCCCGGCCTGGCCTACCCGTGTTAATTTTTTTATATCATTTTATATATATAAATAAATTTAAAAAATATAATACATCAAATACGCTAAAAACATAAAAATAAATGTTTCCCAACAAATTGTAAATAAATTTAAAAAAGTCTTTAATACTTAAATATCAGTGCAACTTAACAAACAAATGCCTCTGAAATAGTAGAAAATTAAAAATAAAACAAGAGTTATACAATTTCCAAATAATAACAATAAAATAGTAACAATATGGTAGTGAAACTATAGCAAAATAGTGGAAAAATAATAGCAAAACAGTAGCAATTTTTTTTTCAAATTTGGGCCGAGCCCAAGCAAAAAAAGACTTACTCGAGGCTCGACCCATTTTCCTATTTTGTCTAAACCCATTTTTCGAGCTTATATTTTTGCCTAAATCCTCCCGCTTTTTAGAAAGACCTTCAGGCCAAGCATGATCAAATCTAACTGCAGATATATATATTTTTATTATTCCATCTTTATTTTTTTTATCACTACAAAATCAATGTAAATAAATTAATGATATTAACAATGTATTAAATAATAATTTTATTTTCAGTTATAAAATAAATTATTCATATGTGCTTTTCTCATTGTAACACCTCTTTATACTCTGCATTTTTCGTGTATACATCATTTTTGTGTTTTTGTGTTTTTGTCATCTAATAACAGAATTATTTTAGTTTAAATAAAAAATAATTTAAAACAATAAGATTCTACTTACTGATTAAATTGAATAATTTAAATTATAATGAAAATGAAACTTTTTATTAGTTTGAATAAAGGTAAGTGTACAATTTTATCTTGAAAATTTACATAAATATCCTAAAAATTAAATTTCAAAACATAAAAAGTATTTTAAGAATTGATATTAGAATTTGATTTAACTCATATGTGTATAATGATAATATATAAAAAGAATAATGACTTTCATGTATTAAAATTGTCAAGTTAACTATTAATTTTAATATGTAATTTTAAAACACTAATTTTTTTATTTTGAATATTAAAAACTATTTTTAACATGTTATATTTTATTCTTTTTTAATTTCAACCTAAATAAAAATGACATTAATTAAAAATTAAATTCAAATGGTATAAAATATAATTAAATTAATTTGTTCAAAATCAACTTATCTAATTGGGATTGTCACATCCCATTGCCATATTTGTTGTCAGAGTAACTAATATTAAATTACATTCGATTTAAAACCATTAAAGATTCAAATATATAACACATATGTATAAAATGGTACATAATCATTTTCGGGTCTCATACAAGCTTACGAAAACTCTTTTGCTAACCCGAGATCAAAATAGGACCAAACTATAAATATTTCAAAACTCTGGGTTGATGTCGCGACATTGGGGGTTCCTCGTCGCGACACAACTCTCTGACTTAGGCTCGTCGTGACTTCAAGTACACATCGTCGCGATGTGAATCCTGAGTTGTTCCTCTTCGCGACGTTGGGGTTACATCGTCGTGATGTGACATATTGTTTCTACAAAAATCAACCTGGTGCAAGTTTGGGTGACTTGGAATCATACACAACTATTTCCATACAGCCAATTTAACAACATACCAATTGCAACCAAGCCAAAATACATAACAGCCCGTTTTCAATGGTATCAAAAATGGTGATTTTGAAACCCCATTTTTCGATGATCGAGTTAGTAAATATTCTTTATTAATATTTATTAGTCTATTATATAGTTATATTAAATTTTGTTCTGTTAATTTTGTTGATTGAATGGTTAATTAGGGTACAAGGATTAAATTGTAAAAACCAAAAAAGCCAATCGTTATTGATTTTAATTAGTTAGAAGGGTTTAAAGGGTAAATGTTTAAGGATTTAAAAAGAAATTATGCCATAATCTATTATAGTGGACGGTTAGTATATGGTTTTAAATGAAAATTTATGTTAATTATAATTTTAGATTATAATTAAAAATTGTTAAAACATAAAAAGAACTAAGTGGCCACTATCTTCATCCTTTTATTTTCTTCTCCACCGTCCCCTACGTTTAATGAAACCAGTGTTGAAGCTTAAGATTTGACCAAGCTTTTGTTCTTGCATGTAAGTATAATTTAAGTCCATTTTTCGTAAATTTTTTGTTTTTGAAATCATTGTAACTTAATCTAGCTAGCCCAGGGACTATTTTGTAAAATTTTTAAAGTTTTGAAATGTTTCCATGGATGATTTTTGAAGCTATTGGTGTTAAATAGTTTGATTGAAAGCTTAAATGTGATAAAGGACTAATTTGTAAAGTAAATTTTGTTAATTTTGAGAATAAGGACTAAAATGTAAATATTTCAATTTTGATATATGATTTCTATAATTATTTTTTATAGAGGGTTAAAGAAGGATGTAATTGAAAACAAATTAAAAAATGGAGCTTAAATGTGAAAGATATGATAGTTTCGGTTTTAGGGACTAAATTGAATAAAATGTAAAACTTTAGGGAAATTGTATAAATTAAAATTTAGTTGTCATATACATTGAATAATATTATTTAGGTAATTTATACTGATAATTTAAAATGAATTATTGTATAGATCAAAAATTGAATCGACCGATAGATAATAGGGGAAAAGAGAAAATTACAGATTAGTCCCTGATAGTTCTGCTATTGTTGTTTGTACCTAGTAAGTTCATGGGATATATTTTTATACCTAAATGTGATTTTTGTTCTTGAATTAAATATTTTATGTTTATTTAGTATACTTTGGGGTTGTATGCAATTGGTACAAAAGTGATAAATGATTGAATTGTAAAGAATTGTTCTAATATGTGTATTAAGCCCGAATGAACATAGGATAGGATATATTGGCATGTCAATAGGTTTATTTGCACGCTTTTACATAATTTGCACTACAGTGCCTACTGCTCTGCACTTCGGTGCCTATTGCTTTGCACTTCGGTACCTACTAATTCGCACTTCTGTGCCTACTATTAAAGCACTTCGGTGCCTACTGGTGTGGTTTAGTTACCCGCATATCCGTATATGTTATTATAGTTCATCAGGCTAATGATTTTTAGAAGGAAATGTATTGACTAAATCGATTTAGTGATTGAAAATTAATGTGTTCATATAGTTATATGTGTTTATATGTTTTGACTGAGCAAATGGCATATTTCATTTGATAGTTCTAATGAAACGATATTAAATTGAATGGTATGACTGAATTGATGGATTATATGACTATATATTTGTCGAAACCATTTTTTTGATTGGTTTGAAAATGGGAATCGACTTTTTTAAAAATGAAAATGGGAGTCGCCACCGATCTTTTATTGAGGTGTGATTGGATCACCTTGAAAATAATTTTGGGTCTACGAATTTTGAGAAAACAGGTTCGGGAGTCAGTTACGCACGAGGAAGGGTTGGCACCCTCGTAACGCCCAAAATTGGTACCAAAATTGATTATTTAATGTCTTAATGTCGAAACCTTGAAAAGATTTTAAAATACGATCCTTAATGAGAAAACTTGAACAAACTAAATTGAATGATAAGCAGCATTTATTTCAAAGAAATAAATTACCACACTCAGTAAGTTAGAGTGTTACAATCCAATATTCGAAATTAAATGTGTTTTTTTTTTAGAAAAGCATGAGTTTAAAGAAGGTTATTTGATTGTTTAAGTCAATTGAGACATCAGAATCCAGTAAGTTAGGGTTCAATTTCTCGAAATTATTGAACATCAAATATTGCCTTTATTTTTAAAATCGAGACAACAAAATGCCACATCCAGTAAGTTAAGATCCAACATTTTGTAATCTTTAGAGCTTTATTTTAACAATTGTATGGTTTTAATAAAATGGATACATGATGACATAAATTCATCGAGAAGAATTGAAGCCCAATAAGTTAGGGCACAATTCTCAAGAATTATTAATCACCAAGCCCCTTTTTCTAGGAATTTTGAAATAAAACGATTATAATGCTTTAATGAAATGCAGTTCTTACAAACAATATAATAAAGTATCAATATACAAATCAAATGGTGAATAGCAAGCTAAATTTACAATTTGGAGCAACCAAACATATAATACATCAACATTGATAATCAAATAAACTAAAAATCAATCTTACAAATAACAAAATGAGAATAATTAATATAAAGATAATTTAATCACAAGTAAACCACTTAAAATAATCGAAATGAATACAAAATTTGAAAACAAATATAAAATTTTGTAAATTACAAGTTATGATGTATTTTATACACATGTACGTGTATTAAAATAATTCCATATAAATTATACATATAAATATAATAATCACGAGATATCATGGTGAAAATAAAATTTGGAACTATATTCTAAAATACATTATTGAGAAATATAAAGTAACATATCAAATTCTTTTAAATATATTAAGTGCGATAAAAGAAATAATAATGTATCAAATTGACGAAAAGTATATGTAAAAGAATTTGAAATAATGTTAGATAAATTTAAATCATATGGATAATAATTTAGAAGAATAGTGTACCACATCTTAGAAATTACACTAATAATTAGTTCAAAAATAATATTAAGACAATATTAAAATAATATTAAAAATAATGAATAGATAAAAATTGATTTCTTAAAAAAGGTTTGAAAGCAAAATTAAATACATAAACATGTTTAAAATCAAGAACCATGGTTAACAAATTTTAAATCCAATAACAATATATATAAAATAAATAAATAAATAAGTAAATACACAATAGACTCAGAATATTAGTGTATAATGAATTTAAAATACAAAATATAAACTAAAGTGATAATTTTATTTCATTTTAAAATATGAATTAAAATACTATCAAAAGTAAATATTATAAAGAATATTAAATACCATAATATATGAAAATAGAGTTGATTATAATTTAAAACGTTGAATTTTGAGAAAGAAAAAAAATAAATTAGTATTAAATTAAAATTTATTTCAAAAACGAAGGACCAAATTAGCAATTATACGCAAACATTGAAAAAATCCAAATCCAATCAAAGAAACGTCACTGCTTAAACTGGGATCTAAATGAATACAGAAGTAAATATGAGGTACAAATTACGAATCATTAAAAGAAATCAAATCGCAATCCCCTTAAACATGGAGGGACTTATTAAGCAAATAGACCGATTAGTCCAGTATGCGCGGATCCTACCCCGGATCGGGTCACCGCTTGGATCGGGTCATCAAACGACGCCGTTTCAGTGCCATTGTATAGGCTCTAAACAGCGACGTTTTAAATCCTACATTTAAAACTAAAATAAACCCTAAAACTATCACCTATATTAAAACAAAACCTAAACTAAAACACAACCCTGCGCCGCTATATGTGTTGAAGACATTTAGACGGCTTTCGAACTTAGCCCGTTCTCCGATGGCGACGAAGAGGGCTAAGATCACGCTACCAGATAGGTCCTTCCCTTTCTTTCTCTTATTTCTCTTTTAACCCACGATTAATGAATATAAAAACTAGAAAAAGAAAAAGAGGAATGAATCAAGTAACCAGCGAAATGGAAGAGAACAAAAACAAAAAAAAAACCTTTCTGTATTCCGATTTTTTTGTATCTTGAATGCATATCCCCCTTTGTTCGTAACCTTTACAAATGGCTTTATAGCCGAAAGTAAAAAAATTACAAAAGATGTAATTTTCTTTTTCTTCTTTTTCTTTTTTTTTTTTGCTGCCGATTTCTGCCCCCTTTCTTTCGTTCATCCTCTGTTGCTTTGTGTGTTACAGGTGTTTGTTGCATTGCAGGTACGGGTACGGAGATGCGTGACGTGGCTCAGCGCGTACGAAGGCAGAGGTTGGCGTGGAGCGGCTACACGCGCGCAAGTGCAACACGTGCGAGGAAAAGGCCTGGTGGTTGCGGTACTGGTTGGGGCTGAATGTTGTGGCGTCAGAAGAATCCAGAAACCCTAGGGATTTCTGAAAAAAATTAGACCGTTTGGGCCATTATAATTGGGTTAATTGGGTTAATTTGGGTTTAAGGTATTGGGCTAGGTATTTGGTATTTGTAATTCGGGTTTGGGCTAACTGGGCTTACTGTTGTAAAAACTGGACTGTTAATAATTTAATTTATTTGTTTTTCTTTTCTGGTATTTATTAGGTTTTAATAATTGGGTTCGGGCCGGGCAAAATTTGGGTATTACAATATTAAATACTCACCTGACGGTTGTGATATGTTGTGACAAGAAACTTAGTTAAACTTGTTATTTTGATAGATATAATTATGAAATAAGGTAAGTTACTGTTTGAACATCTATGAGCTTACTAAGCATATATAATGCTTACCCTGTTATGTTTTCCTGTCTTGTAGTTTTCTTTTACAGAATGTGAAGATCGGATCAACTTGGAGGTCACACTATCCAGTTTTAGTCTTAGTAAACTTTTAATTGTTCAACTCGGTTATGTGGCATGTAAATAAGGTTTGAATTGTATATTTATGTTTTTGTTGGAAGCTAAATTTTGAATGACAACTTTTGAATATGGTTGACCTAACTTATATGTGGATATTGTTGTGGTAATTTAGTATGGAAATATGGTGGAACCATATGAGTTAATGGTATGTTTTAATGTTCCATGAGATTTTCAAATAAGTGATGTTTTGGTAAAATATAAGGCATAGTAATTTGGATGATATAAGCATGATACAAGGAATTTTTTTGGTGCCAAACATATACATTGTTAGTTGCGGAAATATGGTCAATTATAGAAGGTTATAATTTGGTGTTTTGATTGCATATAGGGCATATGTATATGGTTATAATCTAAAATGGCATAAGATAGATTTTATCATTTGAGTTTATTCATGTTGTGTAATGGTGCCATTGAGGCACATTGGTTAGATGTTTAGGATATTGATTTGTGATATGCTTTGGTATGATATTGCACATTTTAGACAGGTCTAAAAGTTGTTAGTTGTATAAGCATGGCTTATTTGATAGATTGGTTTTGGTGGCTTGCATTAAAAGGCATATTTTTGCATACACGGGCTAACACACGACTATGTGCCACACATGAGCAAGTGACACGATCGTGTCCTCATTGGTAGTTAGAAGGCCTTTGTATTAAACGGTTTCTGACTGTCACACAGGCTAGCCTATGATAAATAGTTGGAGTTATGATTGTTTGATTGATTAAATTTGTAAATATTGAGATACCTAGGGATGACCTAAGGTATGGTTTGGTAAATATTAGAGCCAAAAAGCTAACCCTATTTATCAATCCCTAGTACTTATTTTGAGCCAGAAAACTCTTCTTGACGAACCTTCATGTAAAACCCAAGTCAAAAACATTAATTTATATTTACCCTTTTTCTTTGGTCCCAAATTGCATGAATATAGACATCTGACCATACGTATTGAGGGTTAAGTAGATACATTATGGAAAATTTTGTAAAAACAGAGTGAAATAGGAAGAAGTAATGTGATATAGTGATTAGAGGTTAGTTAATATATGTAAAAAGAAAGAAAATTTTAGAAAGAAAATAAGAAAAACGAGTAGAAAAAGTACATGAAAAAAATCAAAAGCATTATGAGTGAGATGTGTAAAAAAGAAAAATGTGACAAACTCACGAAAATAGAAAACCTTAGTCAATAGTACACAAATACTCATGAGCTAACTGTAGTTGATGTATTATGTTGTGACTTCTTATGTGGAGAAATAATGAAGGTGAGAGAAGAAGAAATAAAATGGTAAGAGAGCAAGAGTTACTAAGGGGGAATAATAGGGAACAATACAATGGGCTAAACTATTTCATGCTTGAAACTGTTTTGATGCTTACTGTTCTTGAATTCCATACATGTCCTAAGCCTAACAACATTACAAGCGAAAAAACCCTATGTGACATAGGTAGACTTATTTATGAATTGATATCATATTAAGTAATTGCATTAGTGACTGTTTGTATTTTTCCAGGATAATCAAATTACCTGTACGATTTATTGATGGATGCATATATTTGAAAACCTTAATGCCTGTATACTTTGTGATACATTAAACTTAGGTGTTTGATATTGAAACTGGTAAGTCATTTATATATCATGCCAGGATTATGTGTAAATATGAAAATGCCTAGTTATGTACTCCAAAATTGATCTTTATACCATACTTGCTCAAAGGTCGTCTTTTACTTTTTGTTTTTATTTTGCCTTGCTTGAGGACAAGCAATAACTTAAGTATGGGGGAGTTTGATCTATCGTTATTCGGTGTAGCAAATTAAACTAGTTTTCATTCTTAAAGAGCTTAAATATGAGAAATTTTAATATGTTTAAGTTATGTTTTCTTAGTTTAGTTTAAATTTAATAAAAGTGTATTTTGAGTCTTCTATTGATCTTAGGGGCTGAATGAGGCCCAAAGGCGAGCTAACATACTTTGTAAGTGTGTAGGAGACCATTCAAAGGTGTAGGAACTCAAAGCTGGTCGCTCTGTTGCAATACGGGGAGTTTTATGTTGCAACATAATGAGCATAATACAAGAATTCCAAGTCTGCCTTAGGTGTTGCGACACAGCTATGAGATGTCATGTCACACCCCTTGAGTTACCCCTGAACTATGCATATTGCTTTTGATGTCGCGCCACAGACACTAGGGTGTCACGACACTAGCCCTGTATGAGATTAATTACGAGTTAGTGGCGTTTTAGTCCGCACAATGGAAATTAAACACAAGAACGTCAGCTAAGCAAGGGTTGAGGATGACGACTACCTTAATTCTATAAATATGCTCATTTAGCACTTGCTTAGGGGAAACTTTTCATATTCTAAGTGTAATATCCCGAAAATTACTACTGTAATACCCCAAAAATTACTACAGTAAGAAAGTAGGTATCCTTGATAGTAAAATAAGGAAATAAAGTGACAAAAAGGGAAATTTTGAGTTATGGCAACATTGAGAATTATATTATGACATATTAATTCAAGAAAGGATTAAATCGCAAAAGTGAGAGAATTTTTGTTGCCCAAGAGTAAATACTCAAAATTTGAGGGATTAAAGTGTAAATATGAAAAAGTTGAAGGACCAATAGTATAAATATTTTAAGGGTGGAATAATCTAGAAAATAAGAAAAATGGATGAATTAGGACCAAATTGAAAAGGTGAAGAATTTTGAGGGACTAAATCATAATTTTACCAAATTAAGTGATGACACAAGGATGAAATTTTTAAATATTATAAAGGGAAAAATGGTCAATTAGAAGAGAGAGAAATCTAGAAGGCAATGATGATGTTGGTGATATTTTAGATTAATTAATTAAATAAATATTAGTTTATTAATATTTTAATTTGATTTTTAAATGATATTTTATTATTTTATTATTATTCTATTTAGTATATATATGGAAGGAAAGATGAAGAATCTTCATCTTCTTCCCATGCATCCAATGTATGAAGAGAAAAGAAAGAAAGAAACTTTCTTTTCTTTACAATTTGGTCCTTTCACCAAAAATTCACCATTTTTACTTAGAAATAAAAAGAATTTTCATATCCATCAAGAGAGAAAGATAACAAGGAGACAATGGGGAGCTTGAATATCAAGTTAGATTCAAGAAATAGAAGCTGGAGGAGAGAGAAAATCAAGTTAAAGATTGAAATCAATAGGACAAGGTAAGAACATCAAGATTTCAATATATTTTTAAGTTTGTTATTATTGAAAAAGAATGGAAATGATGTTATAGTAGAGTTTTCTTAAATAAATTCTTACGTTCTTGATATTAGTGAAGGGAAATAAGAGAAAGTGATGGAAAATATTATAGAGAAAATGAATAAGGAAGTTATAAACTTAGTAATCAACATTTTGCACTAAAACAGTTTTGGACAGCAGTAGTAAGTTAACTTCGACAAATCACCATAAATTATGGAAATTGAATTAGAGGATGAAACAAATATGGAATTAAAGCTTATTAAGTCTAGTTTCTCATAGAAGAAATGGTGTAAGTAATGGAATTGTAAATCATGATATATAATAAATTATGTTAGACAAGGTCAGAATGAATTTGGGTTCTCCTGTTCTAACTTTGGAAAATTATAAAAAAATTGGAGAAAAATAATTATGGGCTTAAGTTTATATGTTTAAAATCCTGAATGAGTCTATTTTCAAGAGAAACAAACAGGAACATCATCCGAATCCTGTATGAGGAGATAATTAATTTTTAGTGAAGAAGGGTCGGAACTGTCAGACAGCAGAACATGGATGACTTTAAAGAATAAACTGTACTTATTGGCTAAACCGAAAATTTTGAAAATTTTATAGTAAGAATATATGTAGTCTAGTTTCAGATAAACTTAACGGATCTCAATTTGGAGTTACATAGCTCAAGATATAAATAATTTTGTGACAATGACTCAAGTGGACAGCTTTGAATGAACAAATAAATAAATAGTGAAATTATAGATAATGTTACATATAAGCATGTTATATACATTAAGGATGTGGAATGGAGAGGAGGAGGAGGAAAATATATGATTATTCAACTAGCATGAGTTTTCATTAAAAATGGCTAATTTGCATGTTTTAGGTTAAGGGACTAAATTGAATAAAAGTAATATTTTAAGGGCAAATTTGTAAAATGTCAAAAAGTGACCAAATTGCATGAAATGAATTGTTTAATTATTTAAATTAATAAATTGAATAAAATATTAATTTATATCAAAATTGGGTAGAAATTCGAGGAAAATAGAAAATTACCAAAATGTCCGTGAATTTTGGTATTTCTATAATTTAGCCTGGTAAGTTCGTGTAACTTGAATTATATTCTTAGATGATTGAAATATATATATTGGATTGAGAAATTGATTTGAATTGTGAACATGAGAAATTGTGAATTGAATGAAATGGAAATGAAGCTTTGAATTACATGAGTAAATATCGGGTCTCGTAGGCCCTATTTGTTATGAATATAATATTTCGAAGATATGTTGTAAAGAATTATAAAAGCACGTTAATAATTTGAAAGTTTGAATTCGGATGAAATTTTGTAACTTGGTTTAATATGTATGCAAATGTATGTCTTCTAGTAATGCCTCGTACCCTATTCTAGCGTCGAATACGGGTAAGGGGTGTTACAATGTGACATCGCCAGATTCGGTCATAACGTTTAGACCGGGTTTGGGGTGTTACACTAAATTTTTCTTTGTAATTTAGTTTTCAGTTTTTCGTTCCTTTAGGTTTTATATTTCTTTTCAGTTTTTTTCATTTGTGTTCTTCGGGAGACTTGATTTGTAAACGTGATCCAACACTAGTGGATTTCAACATTTCATCATTCAAATACAACCAAGAATCTCTAAACTTTATGCTTGATTTATTCTTTATGCATATTTTTATTATCAAGTTTATTATGTTTATGGATTCCACGAGGAACTAATCCTCTTATGGGGATTAGCAAGTAGAGGTGTGATTGACTAATTGTTATGTAGGATTTTCTTAGCGAATCAACTATTTGGGAGAGGAAGAACTTAAACCTTAGGCTTGACGACCCTAGGAAGTCATTTCGGTGAGAATTAACCCAAAATTGGCATGACCCATATGTGAATACCTTATCCCCAAGTCAATCTAGATTGTGAGGTCGAGAGATAAGTAATTCTTGTTGACTTGTTAGTTTAGTGGAAGATCGAGAGATCCAACTAGGGTAACGACTAGTTGATTGAATAGAAACTCAAAATAGAAATTAGTTATGATCACCAATGCCAGCTAATCACCCATGTCTACAATTGATTAAGTCTAGAAATTAGTTTTCCGAAGTCCCTTTTTATTTCTTTATTTATACAAACCTAAAAATCTATCCTTTTTATTTTGTCGTAATATAATTATTCAGACTATTAATTAGTTCTATTTGTGTTTAGGTTAATTTTAATTTAGTAATCGCCTCCCTTGGGTACGATCCTCAGAATACTTACATATTTCGTTGTAAAAACTATATTACAACCTGACTCATATACTTACGGACATCGCCTCAAATCTATATTTTTAGTTTCATTATTCACACTCTAGACGTTGGTTTGTCCAGAGGCGATCAACATGCAACAACATTACGATACTGCTCACACACTTACACATACCAGTTACTTGTGATAACATCAATATATGAAGTTCCTTTGTAAATTATCGTACATGAGTCAGGATAAAGACTCACTTGAATCTCACCTATACTGTAGCTTAGAGTTCCAAAACCAATCGTCCTTCCTGAATCAGTAGCAACAACTGCTTAAAAGAACATGAAATAACCATTAAAAACCCATTTACAACCAATTTACTATCATCTCAATTACAGACGCCTTCTATGCAGAGCCTCTTCTTCATATCTTACTATTTATCTACCTCTTAACATCCTTACTCATTCAAAATCCTAACATATCGAGATACCATATTTACGAGGAGGTTGAAACATCCATCGATGACCCCAAAAACCTTAGCTTTTAGTTTAACGAAGAAGAAAAGAATATTTAATCTTAAGAAAACTAAAGTGTAGAACGGAAAGAAGAAAAACCATGTAAACATTCCCTTCTTACCATATATATATACCCAATACCTCTTAGTGGATCTTAACAAGTGTCAAATACATACATAAATTGCCCCTTTAATGACCTATAAAAATCGAAGAAAATATAAAAGAAAATCCAATGCCTATGCTTTTTAACCGACCAATCCATTCAGCTAACTCTCAACCAATTATGCTACAGAACCCATCTTGCACATCTTTCAATCAAGCTTGGCGTACTATACATATGGCGATAACTCATATATGGCATGGTTTTAAAGACATTTTAACCTCTTATAGCTTTAACATATACTTAGTAGACGTGTCATTGATTCGTCGTAATTCGATATAGTAGATTAAGCTAGTTTTCATACTTAAGAAGCTTGAATACAAGCATTTTTATTATGTTTTTGTTAAGTTTTTATATTTTAGATGAATTCAATAAAAAGTATAAAATGAGTCTTTTATGACATTAGGGGCCGAATGAGGCCTAAATGTAAGCTAACCTAATTAGTAAGTGTGCATGATACAGTTTAAAGGTATAGGAACTCATTGCAACACGAGAAGTTTAATGTCGCAACATAAGAGGCAGAATACAAGAATTGCAAGACTGCCTTTGGTGTCGTAACACAACCATAGGATGTCGTGACACACTCCTAAAGCCAAACCTAAATCATGCATATTGCCTTCAGTTTCGTGACACAGGCACTAGGGTGTCACGACATCAGCCTTGTACGGGAAGAATTACAAGCGAGGGGCATTTTGGTCCATACAATGAAAATTAATAAGGAAATGTCAGTAAAGTTAGGGTTAAGGATGATGACTAACCCTAACTCTATAAATATGCTCATTTAGCACTTGTTAAAGGACAATTTTTGGATTATCAATTTTTTCCTATAATTTAGTTTTTAATTTTTCTTTCTTTTAGGGTTTAGATTTCTTTTCAAGTTATTTCCATTCATGTTCTTCGGAGAACTTGATTTGTAGATGCAATCAAACTATTGTGGAATTCTAAGTTTTCATCAATCAAATACAATTAGGATTCTCTTAAACCTTATTCTTGATATATTCTTTATGCATATATTATGTATCAATTTTATTGTGTTTATGGCTCCCATGCTTAGATTTTATTGAGTTTAGATATTAGTTTTCTCAAGTTGACTCTTTTATGCAACTTTTATTTCTTTATTTATAAAAACCTAAAAATCTTTTTTTATGTTCAATCACAATATAATTTATTTATATTACTAATTAATTCTATTTGCATTTATGTTAACATTAATTTAGTACTCGCCTCCCTTGGGTACAATCCTCGAAGTACTCACCTACTTCGTCCTACCTATATTTCAACTTAACCCATATACTTGTAGATACTGCCTCATTATTACATCTTTAGTTACAATTTTCACACTCTAGACGTTGGTACGTTCGGAGGCGGTCAAGAATCGATTGTATATCGTGTTAGATTTACACATTCGTTCACATTATTCTATATACATAGCTCCGATCTAGTTCTTGTATATGACCTGCTTAAGCACAATTTAATTTTATTTTCTTGTGTGTGCATGTTTTTATTTTATTACTCGAAAGCAAGCAAAGGCTTAAGTGTGGGAGAGTTTGATCTACCGCAATTCGTTGTGGCAAATTAAGGTCTTTCTTGCATTTAACTAGCTTGTTTTATAGTGTTTTTATATGTTTTTAGTTCATTTTTTATTTATTGCTTTGTGTTTAAATTATGCAAAATAAGCGTTTTTACACAATTTTGAGCTATACAATACCCTATTGGGTCATTATGGGACTAGGGATGATCTAAAGACTCTATTTAGTGTTTAGGACACTGTTTTCAGGCTTAGAAGGCAAAGGATGACTGCAGCGTCGCGGCACTAGGGAGTGGTGTTGCAACATTGAACTTCAAAGCCAAAATACCCAGAAAATAAAGGTAGTGTCGTGACATCGGTCATATGATGTCACGACATCGAGTGACTTACTGGAATTTTAATTAAGGGTATTTTAGTCCACACAATAAACCTTAATTAAAATTTTTGGCTATTTAGTAACACTAATTAAGTTTAAGCATAAACTCTATAAATAAGGATGTTAAGTTTCATTTAAGGAGGCTTTGCCAAGTGAGTCGTTTGAGTATTTTTGGGTTTTTAGTTTAGTTTTTATTTTTTCAATTTTAGTCCTTTTTATACTTTTGTTACTGTTTTAACTTGGATACGATTTCAATCCAAGGCTTTAATATATTAGTTTTTTATTATTTCGGTGTTGATCCCAATTGCAATCAATGTGATCTTCACAACTGTTAAAAGAGATTTCGCTTCCAAGCTAAAATTTATATAAAACATGAGTTATTTCTCTACTCCTTTTTATTTAATTTGTTGTTTTGCATGTTAAATATGAGTTTAGGAATTATTGTATTTAGATTCACGAGTAGCTAATTTCCTTAGGGAGATTAACGAATAGATGTGTGAATAATTAACGAATAACGAGGCTTGAAATTTGGGTTAGTTGGTTTAAATTATGTGCGATTAAACCTTAAGAAGTGGCGCCTTTAGGAACTAATTTAGGATAAATAAGATCGAGAGATAAGTTTACCAAGTAAATCGTAATTTATCCTGGTCAAGAAAGTGAGGCCGAAAGGTAAGCCTGTATTGGTTGATTAGATCATTAGTTAGAGACTGAGAGGTAATAACTAGTTAATAAATAGCTAATTTGATAAAACTCAAGTTCTGAAGTTAATTTGGATCACTGAAGTGAGTTGATCTCCTGTCTATTTTATTGGATTTATTTCAATTGTTAAATTGGTTGATTTTTAGTTTAAATAATCTTTAGGTTAATTCAATTAATTGATGTTATTTTGATATTTTGTAATATAATTTTAAATCAGTAATATTTAGACTTGTTAGTGTAAAGAGTTAATTTGGGTTTATTCAACCTCCATTGGGTACGATCCTTGGAATGCTTCCTAAAATGTTTCATTGTAACACTAATCTATATTACAATTTGACTCATATACTTGTAGACACCGCTATCTAATCTTTTATCTATTTTGTTGTAGTATTTCTAGTCCAAATGTTCGCATGTCTAGCAGCGGTTATGGAGCAAGTAAGAAATATGCCAAGATGAGTACGAAATAATCCTTGAGTAGTTAACTGCCTTTTATAGAATAAGGATAGAGCCCCAGGTTGAGTAAAAGAAGTTTAGGATGACAATTATAAGTGTTTGGGGCAGCATTGTGATTATTGGATATAGTAGGGAAGTCCACCTCTAGATACACAATGAACGATTAAGGAATAAAGGAAACTTCTATTGAAGGTCGCCCCAAGTTAAGGTAAAAAAGGAAATTTTGAGGATAAAATATTCTTTAAAGGTAGGAGAGTTGTAACACTCACGTATCTTATTTACCCGAAATCTAGGATTAAATTGAAAGGATTAGTGAATCTTCAGACCCCATTAGGAAAATTTAGGCATCTTAGTGGTCAAATTGCAATTAGTTATATCTCAATCCTGGTTAGGTTTTGATGAAACGTCTGGTTCTATAGTGGGAGAAAAATGATTAAGGATGAATAGTTGCGACGATGGGTGACGATCATGCCATAAGAGTATATATAGGTGTGTGGAGACAGAATCCTCAATTCTGTTTACACAGTTTTCTCTTCACAACATCATATTCTTTAATCACTTTGAAAAAAAAGTGGATGTAGCTAAAGAAAGCTCTGTATGACACAACAATTATGTGCATTAAAGTTTGGTAGTAGAGAAATTGAGGAACTGGTAAGCTTCTTTACCTCTCTATTATTGTGGATTGAAGAAAGAAGTAAAGTAAGAATTCTTAAAAGCTTCTGTATAATGATGAATTCTAGATTTTAAGGGCTAAACACCATTAGTTTAATCGATAAATGGTTGTCATGCTTAGCTACCAGGACAAAGGAGGCTCTGGCATTCGGTCAAGATAAGTTGACAAGGATAAGAAAATGAGGCGAGTTTCTGTACCTTGCCTTTAGATGATAGATGATGTTGTGTGACTTGAATGTATCATATTGATGATGTACTAAGGTTGCCTAAGATATGGTGTGTATATGCTTGAAGAAAGAGAAGGTTGTGTGTGTGCACAATACTATATGAGCTTTCGTTAGTTGACTGCTGATTATTTTATGGTATATAATGATAGATAATATGGCGTAATGTTTGTTTAATGATAAATCATATGATATGTTTCAGTAATGTATGTGTAGTGTGGTGAAAAGTGTTGACGGGATAGATGAAGTTAGGACTTGCGAATGAGAATTTTTGTTAGATACCGCCATACGGTGTTGCTGAGTGCAAATCATGATGTGCGAAGCTCTGGGCCTTTTGGAGGGGACACTGTAATGTTTGAGCATCAAGGTTGGGAATGATGAAATGTAGGAATTGGCGGAAAAATAGGAAAACTAGAATTCTATTAAGATACCACCATATGGTAGTGCTAAGTGCAAACCGTGATGTGCGAAGCTTCGGGCCTTGTAGAGGGGAAGGACACTTTGATGTTTGAGCATCAAGATGAAATGTGAAGCATTTACTTTGGGATGACATCGGGATGGCACTTATTAGGTTCCATAGAAAAACACATGACGGCGGCCAGTAGGCTCTATGGAGTGACACCATGATGGCTGTAAGGTCCTACAGGCGACACCTCAAAGGAAGTCTAATGTGTAACACCATAGCTCGACTATAGCAACCAGTATAGTCTGCTAGGATAGTAAACACGGGGTAGTCCATCGTGACAATAACATGAGGTATCCCGTTGAGACAGTAAACTCAGGGAAGTTTTCTACGACGTAAAACATGGGGGTCACAATCAGAAAGTCTGTACATTAGGAAGGATGCCAAGGGATTGAAGTAGAGTTCATAGTGTGACTTGGGCGATAAGTCATAAGAATGAAAGAGCTTGGTAGGTTTGAGGAACATAGACCACTGGGATAGTGAGAGAATTCACCAAAGTTGATAATGAATGGGGCCAGGGAAACGTCTCAATCCCAATCAAGATGAAATGAAGAATAGACTTCTTACATAATGAGGTATACATAGTATACGCCAATAGTAGTCTGCCAGGAAAGCTGCAGATCCCGCATGGTTTAAGCAAACACGGAATAAGCTCTACTAGGATGCAGTTATGAGTTATAAGTCGATAAAAAGGTCCAACGAAAGATTAAATAGGCAAATAAAGGCCTTTGTGGGAGTAAACGACTGCTCAAGGATGAATGGCCAGTAAAACCCATTAGAGAATAGTGGAAAGCGAAGGTCTTTTAGGACCATGAAAAATGGTAGAGCTCTTGTTGATCCACTAAATGAAGGAACTACACGATTAATAAAGCCTATTTAAGGAATGGGCTGAGTACTTTGGTGCTGTGCAACGGGCACCAGTACTCCAAGGCAGTGAGGATATCATATCCTGGTAAAGACCCCAGATATAGCAATTACTTGGGTAGTCTCTAAGTGACACCTATCAAAAATAATGAACACAATAATCAGGGAGATAAAACATTAAGAGAAAGGAATGAGTGAGACAAATAGTGAACATGGTCAAAATCGGACCAGGGTTTAAGTCCGTCGATAAACGACCCAGAGTGCATAAGGCATGGGATTTGTCAACTAAGTTCATGAAATCTCCTATGAAATTTAGGGAGTTTAATTCTGAGCAAAAAATCTCCAGTTTTCTTAAATTCTACATGTCGATCTCACTATGTTATTTCGAACTTATAAAATTTCTATTTGAATGCAATCTCGTTAAAGGTTTCGAAAATCGAGAGGGACCAAGCCAGGCTCCACTGGGAACTAGGTAAAGTGCGATAGCTATTTATGTGTATTGAGGGGCACTCATAGAGGCCTCACCTCAGGGTTTAAGTTGTCTATATGTATTAACGAGCGTCGGCCAAAATTTGTAACATCCATTGGAATCAAAGTCTTAAAGATTTATCACCTGTTTAGTACGAGTTGTAATTATAGTTAGATTTTCAAATTCAAGTCATTTAAGTATGTAATTAAATCAAAACAAAAATTTTGTAAAGTCATTCTGGTTAGTGTAGCATTTGGTACTTGAACCTAGCAATCGAGTCGAGTAGAGGGCGTTACAGGAGAGGCCTAAAACCCCTCTATCTCCTAGTTCAACTAGGGGATTGTTTCTATATTAAATAGGCATTAATTGCATTCTACTAATTCAAATAGGGTTTCACTTGCTCTCCTTATAAATAAATGGCACCGGTAAGGCTAAATACATAACTTTGATAAATTGTTATTTTGCTAGAAAATTGTTAGAATTTATTTATAAGTATAAATTATTTTTTCGGGAATAACAATTCTTTCGGTTTCTATAAGAAAGAGAAAATTACTTTCCCACTGAAAGTAAGAAAATTATTTCTGGTTCTGTATTTGATTCATAATTGTTCGAGCCCACACTCGAAGCAAATTTTGGTATGAGAATAATTGATAAGGTCGTTCGGTTAAAAGTTAGGAACGTCAAGGATCCATCTCGCACAAAGCACAGTTACTTTTAAGGAAAACTTTATTACTATAAATATCACAAACTAGCTCTATTTTCAAATTTTTTTATTTTTACGCAGTACAAAAAAACCGTTTCCGAATTGGATTTTTTCCAATAGTAATCACTAGATCTTCAATTAGAAATACTTTTAATTATGTAGCTTTTTTCTTGCATAGAACCTAAGTAAATTGGTAATGCTTTAAATGACAAGTATTGAATCTTAGCTATGTAAGAAAACTTGAATCAATTTGAGAGAAGTCAAGTATGGAATCTAGTTGGAAGACTTAATAACCATCCCATTTTAGGAATCAATTAGGTATTTAGAAACAAACTAGATGAGAGTGGTAGTATTATTGGAAACAAAGCTAGATTAGTTGCCCAAAGATATAGTCAAAAGGAAGGAATTGATTAGAAACTAGTGAGTGGTAGCTAGGTTAGAAGCCATTAGGATGCTTTTAGCATTTGTATGTTTTCATAATTTCAAACATTTTCAAATGGATGTTAAAAGTGCTTTCTTAAATGGTTTTATAAATAATGAGGTATATGTTGAACAACCTTCTAGTTTTTAAATTCACATTTTCCTTATCATGTGTTTAAATTATCCAAAGCTTTATACAGTTTAAAACAAGCTTCTAGTGTCACTGACTTAGATTTTTCGCCTCACAATCCGTACGGCCTTAGGTGATTTCTTTGCTCCAACGAAGAACAAAGATGAACGAACTTGAAATATAAGAACAAAGCCAAAAAAAAGCTAAGAACACAAAAGAGACTTTGAGAGAATGCTCTTAGGAATTCTATTACTCAATGGATGATTTAAAAAGAGAGGGAGAGGCCCTATTTGTAGTTGAGCCACCCCAAAATCAATTGTACGCATTAAATTACATCAATGGTTAGGATTAAAAGCTATCTACAAATCAAATCTCTAAGATTACATTATCATATCTTCTAAGATTACAAGTTATCTCTAAGATTCCATATATTTGAAGATTACTTTCCATATTTGCCATGCTTTGTAGATGAACCTTTAATCTCTCCAAGCAACGAGCCAGTCTAGTTGGGCCAAATAACCTCTCTTGAACATGATGGATCACACAATTGTGCCATGGTTGGGGGCTCCCATGCGCAACCCATGACATTCTCCCCCACCTGTTCTAGCGACACCCTCATCACTTCCTCTGTATGGAACTGGTCTATTTTTCCTTGGAACTAACATAAGGCCTCGGCAGGTTCCCAACTTGCTTCATTTTTGGGAAGTCCCTTCCATCGTACTAAGTACTCGTGCCTTGGCCTATAGTACTTTAGTCTGATCACACGGTCTGCCTTGATGCTTTCAACTTCATGATCGTAGGAGACTTTTACCCCCATTTGTGCTCGTTCTGACTTGCCTCAATTTAGATCCTCTTAGTCCTCTTAGAATGACTTAAGCATACTCACATGATACACTACGTGGACTTTGAGCTTTGCTGGCAACTCAAGCTTGTAGGCAACCTTGCCTACTCTCTTCAAAACTTGAAAGGGCCCCTCATACCATCGCACAAGCCTGCAACCCATTATATAGCAAAATCAAATGTAGTTTAGCAAGGATTGAATCATCAACCAAAAATTACACATCCCTTCGATTTTGATCTGCCCACTTCTTGTTGCGCTTGCTTGCCTTGTGTAGACAAGCTTTGGCAAAGTCATTTTTCTTTTTCCAATCCTTCGCAAATCGATAAGCTGTTGGATTTGGTCCAGTATAACTGGTCACAACAACATTAGGTGTGAGTGGCTACTGTCCCGTCACTATCTCGAACAGACTTTGATTCGTAGCCCCACTTCACTGCAAGTTGTATGAAAATTGTGCCGCATCCAACAACTTTGGCCAATCACTTTGTGTGGCACTTACAGAGTGCCGAAGATATGTTTCCAATAATGCATTCACTCGTTTAGTCTGTCCATCTGTTTACAGATGCATGCTAATGGAAAAGTTCAAGTATGAGCCCATCAACTTGAATCGTAACACCTCAAACCCAACCCAGTAGTTGTGGCCGAATTTGGAAAGCTACATTGGGCACTGGAATAGCCCAGAAAAACTTTCGTAATGTCAAACGTACTTTTGAAAGCCATTTACGCAGTTCGTTCAAAACTAGTAAAATCGAATGTTAAACTTTATTTTCAATCACATTTAAAATCCATTTGTCCACGAAAATGGTCGAAATAATCTTTCAGAATTTTGAATTTTTTTTAAATCTATTGGCTTATCAATTCAAAACAAATGAAATAAAGTGTTTATTTTAATTTCGTAAAAATCATGCAAATTTCAGGAATCGAAATAATTAATATCTCAATCGTAGACATTCAATATTTTATTCAAAGCTATTTTGAATTTTCAATCAATTCTAAATCATTTGTATAATAACTTCAGAAATTAAATGCCTTTAGAATTCTCATTTGTAAACATTTATGCTTTTGAAAACTACGTCTAATTTTGTTAAAAACTCATTTTTTTCAGAAGTACTGTAGAAAAATATATTATTGATAGATTTTATTTTAAAAATCGAGTTTCATACAAAATCTTATCCAACACTAACTTATGCCGTTTTTAAAATTTAATGTCATGAAATCAAGTCATCCAAATCAAAATAAAATCCCCAAAGTAAAGTCCCCTGCCACAGTACCATAATTTAACATAAAAAGTCCCAAATAGCAATAAAGTCCATGAAAATACAAATCATAAATAACATTCCATATTTACTTAAAAACCACTCTCCAATAGCATATCTGATGACTAAATCCGAGTCTTAATCACAAGGATTATCCGAAACACATAAGTAAAGTGGGTGAGGTTTAAAGAGCCCACTGTGAGATCAACATAAACATTATCACATACATAACAAAATATCAATCTCAACATATCAATCATCGTAATATTCATAAATTATAACATTGATACTGCCATTGATAACACTTTTGTGGACAAGACACCACTGATATGCAGATATACTGCCATTGATAAATTTTGTGGACAAGCCACCACTGATTTGCAGATATATTACCATTGATAAATTTTGTAGACAAGCCACCACTGATTTACAGATATACTGCCACTGATAAATTGTTTAGACAAGCCATATCTGATTTAGAGATATACTGCCACTGCTTCCACCTTTTACAATTACCCACCCTATGCATGTGATATGGCAAATTCACTTTTTGACACATATAGATCACTTTTACACTTGTGCATGTAAACATGCTCTCATAGTCACATATCACATGAAAATCACTTTTAACATATTAAACAGGCTTTTCACTTTAGATCATGGATCTCAATATTTTTAACATTCACATATATAAATTTGACATTTTAAAATATCACATATAACACATAAGCCATACATCACATATCATGACGATGAGATCTACTCATATATCATAGTCACAATCATAATTACATCGATTATCATGTGTTTCATAGAATCACTCGGTTAGAGTCATTTACTTGGTGTACATCTTGATAAGTTTTTCAACTCTTCTTGAATATTGAGTGTGCTAATGATTTATTATAATTAATTTATTAATATAATAAAATAACTATATCACTTACAAAGAATAGTAATGATCCCACCACTTTTATCGAAGACCTGATTTACCATAATCCTTATTAACGATTTCAATTTGATCTAACTCGCAAGACGAATCTAACACGTGAGTAACGTTTATTAGTTAAGATCCTTTGGAAATAATTTATCACTTAAAGATTGATTACTAATAGTGTCACCAACACTTACCCCACGATTTTGGACTTTAAAAAAGATGATTGCGAATTTAGGGGTTCCCCTATGATTCTTGTTTGGTCCTTCAAAGAGCGTAAATGATAGTATTAATACAATAATAAATAATAAATAATAAGATGAAACATTGTCCCTATGGCTACTATACTATTCGACCATGATATGAAATCACCAAGAGAAGAATTTTATGATCCAAATAACCCACACTTACAAATTGGTTAAACCGGGATGGATAATGAATTGAGAAAGGAACGAGATCGATGTGTTGAGTGATCTAAAATAATCGTTAGAGCAAAGTGAGTATAAGTTTAATCAATATGTGGAACGATAAAATTGATATGGACGAAAAATAAAGAAATTTAACCACTAGTGGCAGCGGTTTAGCGGCGGACCTGTGACGAGATAGCGATGGTTTGATGATGGTTGAAGGAAATGAACTATATGGGTTTTGGCGCAACAAGCTTGGAGAAGAAAATAAAAAGGGAGGAGAAAAGAGACTTATGGTGGCGTCCGGCGGTGATCACGGTGGCGATAAGGGGAAAAAAAAGGAAGATAAGATGTGCGGTGGGTACCAGACACGGTGGTCAGTGGTGAAGGGTTCGGTCATGGTGGAGGATAGTAGCAAAAGTTAAAAGAAAGGGTGGTGGTTATTTTGCAAAATGGAGAGAAAATAGATGAGAAAAAAATGGAAAAGAAGGAAAATGAGAGTAAGAGGGGGTAGGGACAACAAAGGGGTGGTGAGAGCTTAGTCAACCATGACTAGGTTCAATGAACCTCAACTAAAGGCAAGGTAAGAAGTTTTGGTAAGAAGAGGGAGACATGGAGTGAAAGGGGCATCATGCTCCCTTAACTTAAGGTAAGTTTGACCTATATTGAAGGAAAAGAATCCTTTTATTAATGGTGAAAATGGGGTGGACGACAAGCACTAAAAGCACTTGGAAAATGTATAAAAATTAAATAAAATGAGTGTGAACATGAGAGTTTGAACTTAGGACCACTAGGCTAGGTAAGGAGTTATTAAACCACTAGACTACTTCACTTCTTTGTTTTTTTTAACAGAAAATATTTAAAAACATAGGATGACCTTTGCTAAGGGTTTAAAACAAATTTTCACCAAAAAGAAATTAATGAGAGGGAAGAGATTCGAACTCAGATCATCAAGGGCAGCTCTACCATGACTCAATCACTATAATTGATATTTATCTAAATAAAAGTTCGGTCGTGACCACTCTTTGTTCATTTACCCGATTTCTACTAACCTAGTTTTTGGGATGTGAGATAAATACCTCCGTCCAGAACCGTCCTGTGAATCGCTCGTCTCAATCACTAATGATAGACTATGACACTTCCTAATATTTCACCACATGTCTAAGGAACAAATGAGCTGCCTCCTCAGCAGAACACTTCTCGTTTGATGGAATGAACGTTCCATACTTGGAAAAGCTGTCCACCACAATAAGAATACTTGGAAACCCATCAGACTTAGGCAAACCAACAATAAGGCCCATGGGTACAGTCTCCTATGGTCGTTCTAGAATGGGCAAGGGTTGTAATAACCGGTAAGAGCCTTCAACTCAACCTTGTCTTGTTGACATATTAGACAAGTTGTCATATAGGTCTCAACATCATCACCCATGTGAGGCCAATAATAGTGATCCTCCAAAAGAGCCATAGTGCGATGCATACCTGGATGGCTGAGCCATCTTGAGTCATGACACTCTTTCATGCCTTCCTTGCCCAAATTCCTATGTTGAGGCACATAAAAGCGATGCCCCCGAGTAAATAACAAGTCTACCTCAAGCCAAAATCTCCTCGTTTTTCCCTCATTGGCAAGTTCGATAAAGTCTTTGGCTGTGGGATCATGGGAATATCTCTCTCAAATTCGCTCCAATAGAAAGTTATCAGGTTGGCTGATTGCGGCAAACTCCATCTTTTGGCTAAGTGCATCAGCCACAGTGTTGGCACTCCTCGATTTATACTCCATAGGTAAATCAAATTCTGCTAGGAAAATTTTCCAACGAGCTTGTTTGGAAGACAACTTTTTCTGGGTTAGAAAATAACTGTTTGCAACATTCTTAGTAAAGACCACGAACCTGGATCCCAACAAATAGTGTCTCTATGTTTGCAAGCAATACACCACAAAGGTCATCTTGTCTCTTGGATAGTGTATCCTTGCTCCGTCTCATTTAGCTTTTGACTCTCGAAAGCAACTGGATGCTTATCTTGCATCAGTACTCCTCTAATTGCATAGTCTGATGCATTCATGCGTACCTTGTATGGCTTCGAATAATCTGATAAAGTCAGTATGAGCTTTCTCGTCATTACTTGTTTCACTTGGGTAAAGGCCTTCTCACATTGAGGATTCCAATTTCACACCTTACCCTTCTTCAATAAGTCCGTCAAGGGTGCTGTGATTTTAGAGTAGCCTTCGATGAAGTGTTAGTAATAGTTTGCCAACCCAAGGAAATATCTCAATTCTGTCACCTTGGTTGGTAGTTCCCAATCAACAATGGCCCAAATTTTGCTTTCATCCATCTAGATCTTGCCACCTCCCACAATGTGGCCTAAAAATGACAGCTCACATTGGGTGAATGATTACTTGTCCTCTTTAACATATAGCTCATTATCTCACAAGGTTTGGAGCACCTCCCTTAAATGTTCCACATGCTCCTCAAGAGACTTACTGTATAACACAATATTGTCAAGATAAACAACCACAAAACAATCTAGGAAGGGTTGAAGTGCATTATACATAAGGGTGTAGAATGTGGCTGGAGCATTGGTTAGCTCGAATGGCATCACAAAAAACTCATACGAACCATAGCATATCACACAAGCTATTTTTGGTTCGTCCCTCTCGACTATTCAAAATTGATGGTACCTCAATCTCAAATCTAACTTGGTAAACCATCTTGCACTACCAAGCTGATCAAACAAGTCCACAATAAGAGGAATTGGGTACCTGTTCTTTATAGTGATTTTGTTCAAGGCCCGATAATTAATGTACATCCTGAATGATCCATCGTGCTTCTTCAGAAACAACATTGGTGCACTAATCGGGGATTTAGATGGCCTAATAAATCCTGTATCTAAAAGCTCCTTCAACTATTTCTGCAACTCTTCTAATTCTAGCGGAGACATACGATATGGAGCCCTCGCCGGCAGCTCCATGTTAGGCACTAGTGCAATCCTGGGATCCGTCTCCCTCTATGCTAGTAATTTCTTAGGCAAATTGGTAGGCATCACATCCCGAAAAAATTGCAATAATTGGCCCACCTCTTTCGGAATCTCACTAACGGTCTTAAGGACTTCCTTGTCCTTTAATATGGCTATATGAGAGGCTTCATCTCTACGGATTCCTTTAGCAAATTGGATCACTGATAGTGTTTTTCCTTCCATGCCTCCTTTCCTTTTCATTCGCACCACACATTTATGGTTTGGGTCTGAGATTACCATATCATTGCCAGAAAGAAAAATACTTGCATTAATCTAGTTAAGAAAATTTAATCTAACCATAAAGTCAAAGTCATCAACTGGTATTACCTTAATGGTGTCTTTACCATTCCATTCGCCAAGTTAGATGTCAACCCCTTTTCCCACACCCTCTATCTTAACACTTTTCGAATTGACCGTCTTGATCAAGCCTGATTTCTTCTCAATTTTGAGCCTAAGATCACGAGCAGTCTCTTTGGGCATGAACATATCTGACGCACCTGTGTCAACAAATATATTAAATCTTCTGCCTGCCATAGTGATGTCTACAAACATTAACCCACAACTCTTTTTGTCTTCAACACCTTCCAGTATCGAATTGAGATTCTTGGTCGCCTCGTCTTCCTTGTCATTTGCATCCAGGGCAGAAAGTACAGCCTTTTTTGGGCAGTTCGTGATCAAATGCGGACCATCTCAAAGGAAACAAGTTAAATTCCCCTTCTTCTTCCTATCATACTATTTTTGAACCTTACCGTCACCATCCTTAGTGGGCTTGTCTTTGTCTCCCCCACCATTACCCTTTGGTTTTAATTTGGGATTGGAAGACTTAGGCTTGTCTTTCCTCGTACCCAGCTCGACAAAATATTCTACTACAGATATGGTTTTGGTTAGCTCTTGAACTCTTCGGCGTTGCAACTCTTACTTCGTGCATGGTTTTAATCCATTCATAAAGAAAAAAATGCCTCTTTCTTACGCATATATGAGATGTGAAGCATGGGTTTACTGAATTCCTGCACATACTCCCTAAATGTGTCTTGTTGCGTAAGCCGACACAACTTTGCTCGAGCCTCATCCTTAGCATACTCCGAGTAAAACCGTGCTTTGAACTCAATTTGGAACTTTTCCCAAGTCCCAATTTCGGTCTCACCACGTCTCACTTCTGTGGACCTACAATGCCACCACAACAAAGTAACGTCAGGGAAATACATAAGAATAGTATTTACGTTTGTGGTATCGTCCATGATGCCTTTGGCACAGAAGTATCACTCCATTCCCAACAAGAAATTTTCCACATCCTTCACGGGCTTTGTTCCATTGAATTCCTTAGGCTTGAGAACATCCAAACTGGGCTTCGGTGTAACAACTAATCATCTATTGCCTACAATAGCCATGTAGATTGTGAGTTCACATTTAAGCTCCACAATATCCTATTTCAAGGCTATCATCATATATCCTCTGCGGTATCATCCCTACAAGTCAACTTATTCTCAACAAAGCTGAAAGACTCTCACACATAATCCCTGAGCTGCATCTTCATGGATTGCAACCCATCGGTGAGTCCCCCCTCGACTTCATCAAGCCTCTCTTTGACGTCCCCTATGAACTCCTCAAGAATGACTACTTGATTTTCTAGAGCCGACAACATGTCTCTTAATAGGTTAGCTTTTCTAGCCCGTCCACGGGTTTCCATTGGCTTAACATATCCGGTAACTTCTTTTGACATCTTTCAACGGTGCCTTTGAAACCTTAGCTCGGATACAAACTATCACGGACTTAGATTTTTTGCCTCACAATTCGTGTGGCCTTAGGTGATTTCTTCACTCTAAAAGCACCTAAGTTAGCCTTACTCCAACAATTGAAGGTCAAACATAATTCCTCTAAGACACCAACGAAGAAAAAAGATGAAGAAACTTGAAATACAAGAACAAAGCCATTGAAAAGCTAGGAACACAAGAGAGAGTTTGAGAGAATGTTCTCAGAATTCTATTACTCAATGGATAATTTACAATGAGGGGGAGAGGCATCTATTTATAGTTGAGCCTCTCCAAAATCAACGATACGGGTTAAAGTACATCAATGGCTAGTATTAAATGCTATCTACAAATCAAATCTCTAAGATTACATTATCATATCTTCTAAGATTACAAGTTATCCCTAAGATTGCATATCATTAAAGATTACTTTCCATATTTGTCATGCTTTGTAAATGAACCTTCAATCTCTTCAAGCAACTGTCGCGTGTGAAATGATATGTGATTTGTGTAAGTATACACATCAAATCAAGTAATAAAGTGATGAGTGAGTATCATTTCCACAAGGATTAGATTGAGACACGAAAGTGGTCAAGTTATTATAATAAAATATGATTAATGCTATGGTAAAGCTATGGTAAGTATGCAGTGGTAATTAAAAGGAATACTGATGTATGCAATATGTGGAATTAATGAATATTTGGAAATCCTATGGCAAAGTGAGAATAGAAATGTAGTGGCAATTATAAGAATTACTATGGGAATATTATGTAAACGATTAAGTAAATAACGAAGAATGGTATGGTAAAGATATGACGAAAAAGAATAAAGGATATATGATATATGATATTG
Organism: Gossypium hirsutum; assembly: GCF_007990345.1. NCBI lineage: Eukaryota > Viridiplantae > Streptophyta > Magnoliopsida > Malvales > Malvaceae > Gossypium > Gossypium hirsutum. Next base: position 46,414,667 of record NC_053449.1, on the reverse strand, counting down.
GTTTGGAAGGTCAGGATTACTAAGAAGCTACCCTTACTGTCAATAATGCCTCGACAAATTTATACTCAATTTACTGCTTAGAAGAGTTCAAAAATGGTCTACTTCTTCCGAGAGTAAAAATCTCAAGTTATCTTGATCGTGTATAAAGGCCTTTAATATGGTACCCTACAATGTTTCCTTTTGTATGAACGCTGCTCTATGTTTAGAGTCTACTACAAGTATCTGTTGAGTACTTGCTCATATCATTCAATATCGATCCAACTAATCCAACCTTTTTAGAATTAGACTTAGTTTATGGGCATGCTGAACAATCATCTATGTCTAGGGATTGCACGAATATAGCTTAGAAATAAAACAATTGAATGAAACATTAAATTGTTTCAAATCTATGCTTCAACCATTAAAGAAAATAAAAGTTTCATCATGTAATCCCAACCCTATGAGATTTAGCTCATGGGTTGGCACATAAAATTCTAAACCAAAATAACATCCAATACCATTTTCATCATTCAATTCACGGAAGAAAAAAGAGTAAGAAAATCAGAAGACTAAGGGAAGATAGCTTTCGCGTGTCCAGTTCACACTCTAGTAGCACAGTATCCTGCAATGGCTGAGAGGGATTTCTTTTGTCTTCCTCTTTCCATCTCTACTCAGTTGCTACCCTTTATTTTTGCATAAGGATCTCTTCCTTTTTGTTCATCGTTTAGGGTTTCCTTCTTTGGCTTTTTATAGCTTTTTTTCATAGGGTAAATCCAACTAGGGGTGAGAAAAACTTGATTTGACTCGAAAAATTGAAAAAAATTTGAATTTTGAGTTAAACGAATCGATTTATTCGAGTCAACTCGAATTTTTTTCGAATTTTGAATTTCGAGTTCAAATCGAGTTTGGTTTTCAAATTCGAATAACTTGAATAATTCAAATAAATCGAATATCAAACTATAATAATTTACATTATTACCCTAAACTCCTAAACCTCTTCACTTTCCTCCAAAACTTTTACTCCCTCCTACTTTCCCCCATAACTTTTGCTCCCCTTCCATCCCACCCCCGTTCTATCCCAAACCCATTCCCCCCACCATTTTTTTTGAATATTTCCCTCCCAAAATTTTACTCTCTCAACCTCTAAAACATTTTATTTTCCCCCTAAATTTTTACTTCTCACTCTTTACGCCCAAATAAAAAAATTAAAATCATCCAAAAACAATTCCTAAAACTGCATAATAACTTTATTTATATCTACTATTTATATTATTAAATTAAATTTCACATTTTGTACTATTTATATTATTGAATTTTTTACTACATTGAATCTTTATAAGTTTTTGCTAAAATTGAATTATTGATGATACCAGAAAATATTCGTGTTAAAATTTTATGTTGGTATCAATTTCATATTTTATCTTTAAGATAATTTTTATTAAAAAATTACATTTTTTACATTTAATATATTTTTTAATTAAAAAATACATATTGACAAGAATTAGAAGATAATTGAAGCAACTAACCAAGCAAAAAAGTTAACCCGTATATAGAATATTAATAAATAAATTATAAGGGGATGAAATTTAATAACAAATTTGATTACAGTGGACAAATTTGATTACAGTGGGTGATAATGATTACAAGGACCTAAAATATCTTTATTAATTTAACTCGAACAAATATTGAATTCGATTCGATTTGAATTCCATCTCATTCGACTCAATTCAAGAAAATTTCAAATCGAGTTAAGATGAGAAAGTATGATTCGTTAACTCGATTAACTTGAAATTTTTTCATTCGATTCGATTTGATTGAACACTCACCCCTAAATCCAACAACCTAAGATTATATTCTCCTCTTTTTAAATTATTTTTTCTTGGACAAAAACCAATAGCCTAGGATTATGTTCTCCTATTTTTTAGGAAGATTTTTCTAGTACAAGTACAGTTGGGCTGGGACTGATATGCGTAAAGTGCTGACTCGGTCTTCCCGGCATTGCCACGACATTCGTACTGACAAAATGTCCAACTCTTTGCCCCGAAAAACCTTCACTCATTTATTTCTCATTCCTCAACCTTCACCTGCCAAACCACCAAACACAGCCCTACCACAAGCAATTAAAAGTACCTAATATTTATACACAGTCCAAGCTTCTTATGTAATGTTCTAAAAATGCTAAAATAATATCCTAAAATGCAACTAAGTTCACTTAAGTACAGACAATTGACCTAGTCTAAAGGTATGATTTATAACTCTTTTCAAGAATTATCAACAACGGGCCAGTCCGATTGGGCAAATAACCTCTCTTGAACATGATAGGTCACACAATTGTGCCATGGTTGCGGGCTCCCATGCGCAACCCATGACACTAGAGCTTGGTATGAAACGCTTTCAAAATTTTTAACTGAAAAAAGTTTTTGTAGAGGCAAATTGGATTTCTCATTGTTCATTAAGACTAAAGGCAAAGACTTGGGGATCCAAATCAAGAAAATAAAGGATGATGAGATCTTCATCAATGAAGCAAAGTACATAAAGGAAATGCTCAAGAAATTCAAAATGGAGGACTTGAAGCCTCAATCTATTCTAATGTGCACTTCAATAAAGCTTGATAAGGATAGAGGTAAATGTTTTGACACTAAAGTTGATATGTCTATGATTGATTCATTGATTTATCTTACCACATGTAGACTCATATTACATTTAGTGTTTGTCTATGTTTTAGATTTCAATCATCACCTAGAGATTCACATTTACAAGTAATTAAGAGAATCTTTAGGCACCTTAAGGATAAACCTAACTTAGGACTTTGGTACCCCAAAGTCTCTTACTTTAGTTTGCATGCTTACTCCGATGCAAAATTTTTTAGGATGCAAAATTGATAGAAAAAACACTTTTAGCATATGTCAACTCTTAGGAACTATGCTTGTTTCTTGATTCTTCGAGAAATAAAATAATTTTGCTTTCTCTACCACCGAGACAAAATATGTATCCGTTGGTAGTTGTAATCAAATTCTTTGGATTAAGCAACAACTAGAAGATTATGGAATTTCCATGGATCACATCCCAATTAAATTTGATAATACCAATGCTATATGTTTAACCAAAAATGCCACCTAACAGTTTAGAACCAAGCACATAGAAATTAGATATAATTTCATTAGGGATCATGTGTAAAAGGGAGACATAGTTCTAAAGTTTGTAGACATTTTACATCAACTAGTTTGTATTTTCATTAAGCCTTTAGACAAATAAAGATTTTGGATAAATAAAGGAGAATTAGGCCTCATGAACTTGCTTTAGTAAGATTTTTCAAATTTCAAGTGTTTGTTTTCTCATACTTGTATATAGGGGTGAGCATTCGATCGAATCGAATCGAAAATTTTCGAGTTAATCGAGTTTTCGAATCTCATTTTATCATCCTAACTTTATTTGAAGTTTTCTCGAATCGAGTCGAGTGAGATGGAATTCGAATCGAATCGAATCGAATATATTTGTTCGAGTTAAATTTTAAAAAATAATTTTGGGTCCTTGTAACCACTGTCACCCATCGTAATAAAATTTGTCCACCTTAATCAAATTTTTTATTAACTTTCATCACCTCATAATTTATTTATTAATTTTTTATATATTGGTTAGCTTTTTTGCTTGCTTAGTTGTTTCAATTATCTTCAGATTCTTGTCACTATGTATTTTGGAATTAAAAAATATATTAAATGTAAAAATATGATTTTTTTAATAAAAGTTATTTTAAAAATAAAATGTGAAATTGATACCAATATAAAATTTTAACACGAATATTTTATGGCATAATTAATAATTCAATTTTAATATAAATATTCAATATGACTAAACAATTCAATAATATAAATAATATAAATAATATAAAATGTGAAATTTAATTTAATAATATAAATAGTAGATATAAATAAAATTATAACTATTTATGTTTAGTGAATTTTTTTTGTATAATTTTGATTTTTTATTTGAGGGTAAAGGGTGAGAAGTAAAAGTTTAGGGGGAAAATAAAAAGTTTTGGAGAATAAAAATTTGAGGGAAAGTAAATAGGGGGAGTAAAATTTTGGAGGGAAAATATTAAGAAAAATTGGATGGGGGAGGGTTTGGGGTAGATGGGAGGTGGGATGGGAAGGGAATAAAAGTTTTAGGGGAAAAGTGGGAAGGAGTAAAAATTTTGAGAGAAAATAAAAGGTAGTTTTGGGAGAAAATAAAAGGTTTTGAGGGTTTTTGGGAGTAAAATTTTAAGAAAAAATAAATGGGAGAGTAAAATTTTGGTGGAAAATGGATTTTGGGTAGATTGGGGGTTGGGAGGGGAGGGGAGTAAAAGTTTTGGGGGGAAAGTGGGAAGGAGTAAAATTTTTGAGGGAAAAGCAAAAAGGTTTGGGAGTTTGGGGTAAAAATGTAAAATATTATAGTTTGATATTCGAATTATTCGAATTATTCGAGTTATTCGAATTTGAAAACTCAACTCGATTCGAACTTGAAATTCGAAAAAAAATTCGAGTTGATTCGAATAACTCGATTCGTTTAACTCGAAATTCGAATTTTTTTCGATTTTTTCGAGTCGAATCGAGTTTTGCTCACCCCTACTTGTATATAGTATATGTAATATTTTGACTATTCATTGATTTCTTGCATATATGTTTGACTTTTGCTTTAATACATTATCTTATACATAGTCACTTGTTAGATTCTCTTGTATTATAGATTATATTAATTCCTTGTCACATTTCAAAAATCGAGTTAGGAGAATCAGGAAATTTGATTGTGGGCTCGAGAAAAAGATTGAGTTTAGTACTGTAGAAATTTTAAAAAAATGTAAAATAATTAATTAGTTCATAATAATTAAATTCAATAATCAAGTTATTAGTAAAGGTTAATAGGGACTAATTTGGAACAATGGTTTAAATAGAGGTAATATGTGTAAGTCAAGACTAGTAGTTAAAAGGGGATTTATTGGAACAAGGGAGAAATAGGAGGGGGCTTAGAAGGTAAATAACCCAAATTTTTTTAAAATCAAGTTGGCTATATAAAACCACCCATAATCCCTTTTCCCCTCCATGCCTTCTTCATTTAAAAAATCTGTTAGATCTAAATGGCAGTTTTTCCTCTCAAATTCTTTGCATCCTTTTGATTTTCCTGGCATTTAAACACCCCTTATTACTTTAATTTTGCAATCTTTCTTCTCCAATTTCTCACTTAAACTTAGCTCATTTTTTCTTAAATTAATACAAACTCGATGAGGTATTTGAACTAAAGGTAAGTCTATTGTTTTCTTATGTATTAAACTTTTATTAAGTGTTTTTAATCTAGATTTTTATAGATCTCACAAGGGCATTAAAGATATAGGGTTTTAAAGCCTTAATTTGCATAAAAATGGTGAATCTCTTATTAAAGAGCTAAGCGATGATATGAAAATGGTTTTCAATATATTTTGATAGGATTAAGAGGTTTGCAAATTCAATTAATTAAATCTTTAAGCAATTTCATGAATTAAACGATTTTATTAAGAACAAATTTGAACGGTGGTTTTTTTTTTTTGAGAATAATGTCTAGTAAAGTTGAGATAAATTTAAGGTCTAGATCTATAATTAGGCACTAGATAGGAAGTTAGGAAGTAGGAATTGGAAGTTTTATTGAGTCAATTGACTTAATTAAAGAGTTTAAGTGTAATGCGAGGTGAGCTCGCCATTGCTATACGAGTGGCGAGCTACTGTGTGAACAAGAGAGTTATGTTGGTTGTTTCGAACGCTTAGTAACCTACGTATTATTGTGCGAAGCTGAAAATGCTGAAGGACCCTCATCGAGGAGGGATAAAGGTAAGCAGAAGGCTATTTAGTTCGGCGAGCCGTGGTGAATAGCAGGTGAGTGCTTTGGTATACGGTGTTTTAGCATGAGTTCGCAAGGTTTGGTACGCGAACCATCACATTAGATACGCGAACCCTACTTTTACGTGACTCGAACCTTTGTATTTTGTGCGATCCATATATGCATGCATGTTGAGCGAGCTCTATCATACTAAATGCATGAACCGTATATACATGCATGTAGTTATAAGTATAATTTATGCGAGCATATGTACCATGCGAGTATAAATATATGTACATGAACCCTACATTACATGCAAGCTAATAGGTATAAACTGCGAATCCTAGTGTTACCCATGAACTTACATGACATGCGAACTCTATTGGTAATGCACATATATGCATATTGATAACTCTTGAAAAGAGTTATGTTTCATGCCTTTAGACATAGCTAATTGCTTGTACTTAGGTACATTTAGTTGCATTTTAAGACATTTCATTCGTATTTACATTATTTCATTAGGAGCTTGGACTGTGTTTAAATAATAGGTACTTTTAATTGCTTGTGGTAGGGTTGTGTTTGGTGGTTTGGCAGGTGCAGGATGAGGAATGAGAAATAAAGGAGTGAAGGTTTGTCGGGGCAAAGAGTTAGACATATTGTCAGTACAAATGCTATGGTAATGCTGAGAAGATCGAGTCAACACTTTACGCATTTTAGTCCTAGCCCAATTGTACTTGTACCAGAAAAAATCTATCTAAAAAAGAGGGAAGAAAATCCTGGGTTGCTGGTTTTTATCCTAGAAAAATAGAATTAAAAAAAAGATAATCTCATGTTTTTGAAAAAATAATTTTAAAAAAGGAGAAGATAATATTGAGTTATTGAAAAAGAATTTAAAAAGAGGAGAAGATAAACATGGGTTGTTGGATTTACCCTAAGAAAAAAGCTATAGAAAGCCAAAAGAGGAAACCTTAAACAGTGAACAAAAAAGGTGGGTGAGATCTTTAGGCGTGAATAAAGGTTCGATTGAGCAAAGGAAAGGAAGTCGAAGGTACTCCTTCTTAGCTATCACAGGACGCTGTGCTACCGAAGTGTGGACTGAGCAAGCAAAAGTTGTTTCCCAAAGTTCATCCATTATTTCCATTAGTGTTCCTTCGAAAGATTTAATTGAACTAGTTGAACACAATGTCGGATAATATTTTGGTTTGGAATTTTATTCCCAACCCATGAGCTAAATCTCATAGGGTTGGGATTACTTTCAATGAAACTTTAAACTATTTTTATGGATACAATATATATCTATTTTACTTTACTATTTCATTTGATTGTTCTTATTTCTTAATTAAAATGAAAACAATCTCTAGACATAGAAGACTGTTCGCATACTTATAAACTGATTCTAATTCCGAAAGGGTTAGATTGATTGGATTAACATTAAATGAAATGAGCAAGTATTCAATAGACACTTGTAGTCGACTCTAGACATAGAGTCACAATCATACAGAAGGACTCCATGCAAGATATCTAAAAAGCCTATAAACATGGGCAATGTAACTTGATGTTTCGCTCTCGCGAGAGGCAGACCATTTTAGAACTCTTCTGTGTAGTAAAGTAAATATGATTTTGCCAAGGCATTATTAAAGTAAAGGTTGATTCTGGGTAATCCAGACCTTCCGAATAAACATCAGTCTATCCTTATTCTTTACCATAATATCTTTGCCACAACATATTTAGTTGTTTATTTCTTTGTTTCCATTCTTTTTGGATAATCACTCTCGTTATTGCCATTACATTTCTGCTCTCACTTTTGCCATAGAATTTCCAATTGTTCATCAATTCCATCTATCACATACATCATCATTCCTTTTAATTATCATTGCATACTTACCTTAGTTTACCATAACATCTTATTCGTCAGTCTTGCCCTAACATTAACCATATTACAATAACTTTACCAATTTGGTGCCTCAATTTGATTCTCGTGGAAATGATACTCACTTATCATTTTATTACTTGATTCGACGTGTATACTTGCACAAATCGCATATCATTTCACACGCGACACATATGCGAACCAAAATGTGTATTGCGAGCTCTACAGTTATGTGATATCTACTTAGTGTAAATTATGCTACTATGGAAAGCTATGTGCGAGCTCAGCAATAATGCTAGCCTTGTTATATTCTGTAATGGGAATGTGATTAAATCGATATGTTGGCAATGTGAACTATAGGATTTTGAGTACTCACCATTTTTACTATGTGTGTGGGCATCGTGACCCAGAGATAGCGTTAGAGAGATAAGGGAATGTCAAGCATAGTTTCATTCATTGTGATATCACAATGTGTTGGAAGAGTGTGAGCACTCATACTACACTTATTTGGAGATAATGTTTGACTTACTGAGTCATTTGGTGTGTTTTGGAGATCCTTTTTTCCAATGTATAAATAACACGATTATGTTTCACATTCACAATTGCCGATATATCACATTGTAGTATTTGAATATTGTACTACATGCAAACTGTCATTGCATGTACAAGCCATTGCATGATTAAGGTGTTTAAATATGTAGTATGCAAGTGCACTCACTGAGCTTCAACAAGCTCACACTCCTTGCATTATCTTACAGATAAGTAGTTCACGGGCTAACGAGAAGGGTGGCAATTCAGTGATCCAACCTAAGGAAAATTATTTTAAGTATGCGATGAGCTTATAAATCTGAAAGTGAAGGCCATGTGGGATCGCTCCAAGGGGTTTAGAACTTAGAATGTATACCTAAATTTTTTTTAAATAAATTTTAACAGGTTGTAAATGGACATTACAAACTATTGAACTTCAGATTTTGGAATTTATAATTGCTTGTTTGATTGGATGGATGGTATTACATGATTGGATGCATTAATAATTGAATGAACTAACAAAATTTTGCAACCAAATGAGTTCAGCAAGTAATAAGGTATGCCTTTATATCTTTTGTTTGACTGAATCGCAATGCGAACTTAAAATGCATGAAATAAACTCAATAACCTGTGAATGAGTGCCTACATGCCAATTGAGCATAGAGCGAACTAGGGGTCGCAAGGCGATAGTACTCGCTAAATGAGGTGTTCGTCAGAAATAACATGAGATCACCAAAGCTAGTGTTCACCAAAACCTTTTCTTCGAACCATAGAGTGTTCTCCATGTAGGTTGGTTCACCAATTTAGAGCAGTTCGCTAAGCTAACTAGGTTCGCTAGTGTGAGTAAACACACCAAACGTTAGGAATCTACCTGTCAATAAGTTTGCCAGAGATCATGTCTACATCAGGATAGGGAGTTCGCCATTTAGGAGGGTTTCGCAAGTGATCTACTTGTTAGATAGTCAGTAAGGGAGAAAGTGGAGCATGGTTTAGTTCGCAAGATCTGGGAGTTCACTAGTCTTTAGGGATTGTAGGTTAAGTTTCCAGCTAGGTTCACAGGTAAGTTGCGAGTTGGTTTCCTCAGGTGGTGTGCGAGGTGGGTTCGCAAGTGGCTTGTTACTTGTGTTTTGGTGCTTGATTAGATAATATGTTTAGAATCATGCAATTAGGATTATTTCTCATAAATTCTATGTTTCGAATGTGTGGCATGAATGGTTGATTGGTGTGTTCCGTGTTGTTTTAATAGAGAGTCACTTTGGTGGCTAATGTGACTTCAAAATTCGGGTTAGACCGTCCCGGCTGGGTTTGGGTGCCACATTCCTTATCTTTTTACCATGCAAACATGTTTTAAATAGGCTATATGGACAAATTATATTATTTTTAAGTGATTTTGCTTAAATGTTCAATATTTGATATATTATTAATTTGACATAATCTTTGTCTTAAATTGTCTAATGTTTTTGAATTTGAAGCATATTTGGATGACACTTTTTGATTGTATACATATGTTTTATATTTATATATGGGTTAGAATAGTTCATTATATTTTTTTATGTATTTTAAATATAAATTTTAGGTACAAAGTATATGTACTTCTGAGGAAGAACTATACAAGTGCCCACTTTTTGTGTTTTTTAGGTTTGTGTTCATGTGGTATTGCAATAAGGGGTTAAGTACCGATACCCAGGAACTTGTTGCAATACATGTTTTTGAGTATAGGAACTTGCAGACATATAAATTCCTTGGCAATGCAATTTTTCCTCATTTGTGTTGCAACAAAAATGATACTCACCAACCCACTTCTCTTCTCCACCATTTTTATTCATTTTTTCTCATGTTTTTCTCCGCTAAAACTCCACCCGCACCATTTTAATCACATTTCCTCAAGCATTTTCAACAATTCCTCCATTTTCATCCCTTTCCTATCTATTTCAAGGTATAAAATCCTAACTTCTCTATTTTTATTTATGTTAAAATATTGTGTTAATTTAGTATTTTTCTTATTATAATATTAGACTTAAGGCATTAGAAGCATAATTTTACCTTTGAAATTCATTTTTTACCAATATCCATTTTTTTCTTAATATATATAACTAACTTAATATCCTTTATATATACATAATATGTATATCGTATACAAAATACTTGTGTGTATAAATTTAGTCTATATGTTATATATATTTGTAAAATGCCTAACACATATTTATATTACCTTACACGTATAAATATATATGTGTATATTGTTTATGTCTTTTTATATATATATTTGTTATAAAATTGTATATTTTTTTAGAGTTAGAATTTGGTACAATGGCAGTGCATTTTTTTAACTCTACAAGCAAAGTTATAAATTTGTTGTAACGCCCTCAACCCGAATCAATTCACCGGATGCATATCCAGGTCTCGGGTGTTACCACATGAATCAATTTAATCTATTATTACAAACCACGATTAATTACAGATTCGATTGATCACATAAACAACAATGACATATACAAAGATATGTATAGTAATTTAATTACAAATGTTATGATCTAATAGCATAACTTATTATAATTATCCTAAATATAGACTCATATACAATACTATTTATTCTTATACTCCATCAAATGTATTCTGTATGAATAATAACCCAATACACCACCTCATTGGCATGGTCCTTGCATTGTCCCTCTTGGCGCGGTCTCTCAGCATACTAACTTGAAACATACATACACATAGACAAGTTCATAAGAACTTAATGAGAAAAACACCATTTACCTTAGCTGATACATGCACAATGTAGCTGATGATTCATAATAACGATCTTATTGTTCTCAACATTTAGCTTTGTTTCTGGCTAATACTTCCTCGAATTCTGATCTTTTAAACACGCTAGTTACCATTCCTTACTCTGACTTCATTTCTTTCCCATCAATGACTTCGATTCTTTACGTATATCCTTAAGTCTGAACATTCATATATCCTAATCAATTTCCTCTTCAGAGATCCATACTACTCAACATCTCATTACATATGTATACTCAACCCAACACCAATGCACAAGCACCTATCATGAATGAGCACATACACAGTTGGCAGGTACAATATTCAAACATATAGATGCAAACCTTTAATCAGAGTCATTTTTTCAATATCATCTCATTTCTTCTGTGTATCCTTTCAATTCATTAACTTTAGTCAAATAGTATCCTTATATAGTACTTGCCATGCAATTGATAGATCTCTTATACCATACTACTATTACTTAGTAATTTAAAGAATAATATAAAACACACCATAGAGCTTCCAAATCAGGGTATTCCACAAAGACAGTCTATTTAGAGTTTGCCACAAAGGTTATTCTTTTAGAGTTCACCATAAAGCTTATTCTTTCAGGGTTCGCCATAAAAGCTATCCTTTCAGATTTCGGCACAAAGGTTATCAAAATGCCACCTAAACATTTAAATAATGACGTTTTTATAATATGGATTAACCTAAACTCACATCACATAAGGTTTGCCCATCACCGCTTCAGGACACGCAGAGAGCCCCTGGTGACATACACCATCCTTAGTTCTTTTTTTTTAGAGATTACCATGGCCATGGACTTTTCCTTTAACGTTCCATATCACAGTTCGTGTTTTCTATCCCGATGGAATTCTTCATACACCACCGTGATGATTAGACGCAGACTCAATTTATAAATTCTTCAAGCACTGACACAATCTAAACCTAATACTTTAATTCCCTAACATACATCATGAAGAAAACACATCTCCAAGTACATACTTGATCTTATACACATCTCCAATACTTTAATTCCCTGACACTATCTAGATAGACATATACAACTATACTTCAACATTACAGTACTCATACACCATTCATCACATACTTGATCTTATCAAATTCCATGCCAAATATATATACACTCATACACTCATATATTTTCTTTAGTAATCATTCATATAGTCACAACATATCATACTCATACTATACTTTCCATGGTATCAAAATTCATAGTTCGGCCAATCACCTACAAACATACTTCGGTGCAAACAGTATACATGCAAGAGTCAGTGTAAAACTTACCTGATTCTCATAAACAACAATTCAAAACTCCAGATTCGGATATCCATCTCGAACCAGTAGTAACCACCGCTTTCAGAACGTAAAAACATCACTAAGATTCATTTGTAAAGAATTTATCATCAATTCGAGCACTGACAACTCCCATGCAAAGCCTTATACTTAGATATTACTATTCATGCACCTCTTAAAAACTTACTTTTTCAGAATTTAACATGCAGAATAGTAATACTTACCTAATAACGGAATAGCCATTGATCATAACATAACCTTAGCTTCTAGATTATCGATAAAGAGATACATCCAGACTTAAAGAAGGTATTAGTAAATTCTACTAAAGGAAGAGGAAGAAGAAAGAAAACCCCCCTTTCAGAACACACTCTCACATATATATATGACTCATCTTACTTAGTGGAATTTAACAGGTGTCATACGTATCAGAAATTGTCTTTTTATTGGCCTATAGTTTTCGATAAAAATATAAATAAGTTCCCTTCATCAAACTTATCAGGCTAAGCTATACAGTTGGTTTCTAACCAGATTACTTAAAGGTTTAACTAGCACAGTATCCCATACAAACCAGGCGTATTATGCCTTTGGTGAATACTCATCCCATTTTTCCCTTTTATCCCTTAACACAAACATCTCTTTAATATAGCATAATATCATGAAATCAAATTCTTACTAACTCAAGTGGCGGTTACTAAATGCCCACATATACACACCAAAAGAAATATTTGGGTGAATACTACTTCGCCATATAGACTATTTTGAAACTACGCACCATAACTTGGAATCTGCCAAAACTAGGGTGTTACATTTGGCGCGTGTCCTATTTTTATACATTTATTTTTTAATTTGTTTTACCATACCGTATATACACTTGTCATCAACCTAACATAGAATTTTTAAATTCCACTGATAATGTACCAAATATTTTCCACTTTTTTAAATATATGATTATGTACATATAGTGTATTTAATTTTTACATATATATAGTTTGTATAGTCTTTCATGCATATTTATATACATATATATATATAACCATATCTTAAAAATTTGTTCTCACATTTAGCATTTTTTTTAATTATGGAAATTTCATCAAGTTGTTGTTGCAATTGGGGTATATAAATTACTTGTTATTGCTCCCTTTTTGTAGGTGCCATATTTTTAGATTCTATTAGGTCTATCCTTTTATTACCCTTCCACCTAGTCTACCATGCCTCCTCGAACCTCTTAGAATCGTGTAGCCAAAAAATGCTCTAGAGGTGAACCCTCTAGTGCAAAGAATCCACCCTCTCTAACCAACTGTTTTGAAATTGACGACCCATTAGAAAAAATTAACACCTACTTTGCCACTTGTCATGTCCAAATCTCTAGATTGGTTAACCTATTCTTCCTATCCGGCTAACTTGAATTTCAATATCTTGATCTTCTACAGGAATGAGGTTGGTTATTTTGTCTTCAAAGACCATGTAATGACAACATTGTTCGAGTCTTTTATTCAAATGCCAAATTTACTCATGATGGTGATGGTCGTATCGTAACCTCCATCACCCTTTACATCATGGGAGAAGAGGTTTATAATTGTCATCTACTATCGACAGACATCTCCAAATACCAAGTGAAGGCAATTTTAAAAACCATTACCCTTTTACCTTAGAGATTTTTATTCCCCAAAACAATGTCAGTGACCTTTCCCTTCATGATAGGATGCTCCACCTCATATTAACTTGTATAATTTCTCGCACACAAACATGCCTCTCTTCACCACTCTGATTCTTCGATGCTTCATTGCTCACATACCAAACACTGCCTAAATCTTGCCATTATCATTTTCCTTAATATGATTGAAGTAGTTAGCTTACCCCTTAAGTATGACACATTCTTCTCTTACATTTTCTACCAACTTAAACTAAAAATCTTTGTTAAATCGGGTTGAGCTATCTCATCCTTCCTTGACATATCAATTTCTGTCAATTGTGGGTGGGTCAAAGATGACAGGGTTTGAACACTCAATGAGCACAACAAGCTTAACAAGCGGTAACAGGACAACAATAAGTTGAGGCTCAACAAGAAGGAGAGTACCTACCAGTCGAAGAGGTTCCTATTTTGGCTCCACCACCACTGCCTCACATAACTACTTTTCTTGACACTATTAATGGTTTGTCCATGAGGGTTGATGCTCAACTTGATGCATTGACAAATCATGTGAATGCGAGGTGTACCCTTTTGGAGGAACACATGCCAACTTTAATGTCCTATTTTCCATCGGCTCCCGATACATGATATTTTATGAATTTAAACCTATGGATTATGGTCATATTTTGTTGCTATTTTGGTTGATAGTTTTTTTTGACTACTTTGTTGATATTTTTGTTGCTAGTTATTGCTAACTCTCCTTGATACTATTTTGTTGATATTTTGATTTTACCATGTTAGTAGTTATTTGGTTAATTATATGGATTTCTATGCTTCTATTGTCGAAACCATCTTTTGAAAAACAAAAATTTTAGTTATCAACCTTAAAAAATGAAAATTGGGAGTCGCCACCAATCTTTTATTGAGGTGTGATTGGATCACCTAAAAAACGGCTTTGGTCTACGAGTTTTTTTAAAAAAAACGGGTCCGGGAGTCAGTTACGTACAAGGAAGGATTAGCACCCTCGTAACACCCAAAATTAGTACCTAATTAATTAATTAGTGTCTTAAGGTTGAAAAAAATATAATCTTTAAAAAACTTAAAACGTTGCGTATTATGACCCTTCTCAATTTAGAGAAGCAAAAATGTCACACCCAATGCGTTAGGGCACAACATTCTAATTTCCTCCAAAATGAATTAGGTCAGAATACTCATATAAAAAAATTAAAAGAATATCCATTTATCCAAGATTTAAGAAATCGCGGCCCAATACGTTAGGGCACAATTCCTTTAAAATCTCAAACTCGGAATATTTCCTTTATTATTTTTTAGGAAAAATCTTCATTTCGAGAAATCAACGCGTCACATCCAATACGTTAGGACACAACGTGTTGAATTCCCAATAATGAACTCTTATTTTTGATTAAAGAAGAATGCTCAAATGTTAGATTTAACGAAGAAAATCGGAACCCAATACGTTAGGGCTCAATTTTCTTGAAAATCCTAAATACAAGCATTATCCCCATTTTGAAAAAGTTTGATTTTAAAAATCGAGTAAAAAAATGTAATGTTATGCTACATTAAATATATAATGCAATAATAAATACTACGATAGCATAGAAATAATGCAAATATATGAACAAATAAATAAAATAATGACATGCAAAATATCAAATAAATGGGCAAGATAATAATAAAAAAAATGTAAACTTAAATTAATAGACAAATGATTGAAATAAACAAAAAAAAATGTATACATGTACCCATAAAAATATATAAGTTTAAAATAATTAAAATAATATCAAAATTAATTAAATAAAACATGTGTCTATAAATATACGAAAAATATTAGTTTTTAAGGTATAAATACATACAAAAGAAACATATTTATATATATAATAATAATTTCATAAAAAAATTATCAGAAATACTGATTTTAAGAAAAATATGGAAAAAGAACTAAATTGGGTCGCAAGTAAAAAAAACAGGGGTGAATCCGCAAATAAATAAAGTCTGGATGACCAAATTGAACGCACGAATTACAAAGAGGGGCTGGAAGGGCAATTTTCCCTTCTCCTCTAAAACGACGCCGTTCAAAAGGATTAAATTAGAATTTAAAATAAATTAAAGGTCGAATTTAAAAAAATAAAAAAAAACCAAATTAAAAATATATTAAAAGGCGGAGGGGCTAATTTTTACTCTCTTGGATATTGAACTAACTGTGTTTTGCTACGAAAATAATTGTGTATTCTTATTGATTTCGAAATCCGAATCCCTATTACAGTATGCGCAATGGCTTTTTATAGCCATATTAAAATAAAATATAAAGAAACAAATCTCATTTGATCTCTTCTTGATTTGCAATCCTTGATTTTTTATTTTATATATATTGTTTGTTTCCATTTTTGTGCAGGTGAAGATTGCGGGGATTCGGAAGACCGACTGAGTGGCTGCGGCGTGAGGCTGCCTCAGAAACCCTAGGGTTTCTGAAATTGCTTTGGGCCTGGGTCTAGCTTTGGGCCTCTATTTGTTTCAGTTTGGGCCACATAGGCCGATTGTAAATTGGGCCCTTTAAAGCTCGGGCAAAATCTGTTATTACAACTGCCCCTCTTTGCTTGTTTGTCGAGTAACGAGAACAGAGCAAAGACCATAAACAATTTTTCCCGGTCGTACTGGACTTTGGTATTCCTTCCGACTGCATCTTCAGAGGTACAGGAACTAGTGCTTTAATCTACTTCACTGCAACTTCAGGGAGATAGGATTGTCGGCTTTAATCTACTCCACTGCAATTTCAGGGAGATAAGACTAGATGTGATCTGCTCTCTGCTACTTCAGAGAGATGAGATCTAAGGTTTTAATCCATCCACTGCAACTTTAGCGAGATAGAATTGTCGGTTTTAATCTGCTCCACTGCAACTTCAGGGAAATAAGATTTGCCATTTTCAGTCTGCATCGCTGCAACTTCAGGAGGATAAGACTTGCTTAATTAGTCTGCTCCACTGCAACTTCAGGGAGATAAGACTAGATGTGATCTACTCTTGGCTTTAATTTGCTCCACTGCAACTTCAGGGAGATAAAATTTGCCATCTTCAGTCTGCCTCACTGCAACTTCAGGAGGATAAAACTTGCTTACTTAGTCTGCTCCACTGCAACTTCAGGGAAATAAGACTAGATGCGGTCTGTTCTCTGCAACTTCAGAGAGATAAGATCTAAGGTTTTAATCTGCTACACTGCAACTTCAAGGAGATAGGATTATCGACTTTAATCTGCTCCACTGTAACTTCAGGGAGACAAGATTTGACATCATCAATCTATTCCACTGTTGCCCAGGGAAGTAGAATTATTGGCTTCAATGTACTCCACTATAACCACAGGGAGGTAAAATCCGCCATCTTTGATCTGCTCCACTATTGCTTAGGGAGATAAGATCTGAAATCTTCAATGATCTGTTCTTTGGGGAACATGACCTAATTATGCCTAATGATTAGGATGGCATGATCAAAATGCATCAAATGCTCCTAACTAGACATGTGTGAATGGTGTTTGCATGAATGCAAAATTTTATTTTCCAAGAATTATTATTTCTCAAGGTTTATTACGGTTTTGTCGTGGACGCCTTTTGCTTGGCTGATATCTCTGAAGAAACACTTAATCAAATTCCCTCCATTGTGTACTTCAAAGCTCTCCCTTGCAAGACGTAGAATTTGTACCATATTCCTTCCACCGCGACTTAAGAGTAGGAAAATTTTGACTCTTCTCAATCCTTTCCTATCGAAATTCAAGGATACGAATTATGAAATTTGTTCACCACTCTCAAGGTGTTCTACCAAATATTCACGCCCAAATGAGGAGCTTCCTTTCTATAGGGGACTTCTTCCAACCCCATCAAGACTTCTTGCTGTCTCATTCGACATTTAGACAACCAAATCTAAAAAAGCTGTCTTAATTTTGGACTTTTCCTTCTTAGGCTCTTTAATCTTTGAACTTGGGTGTTCTAAACAATAGCTCTGTTTCAGGTTACTAAATTATTTAGAAATTCCCAAAGTAATATACAAAACTTATTTTGTGAAAGTTTATTAGTCCATCAATCATTATTCTAATGTGACATTCTTGCACAAAAATCAAAAATACTGAGTAAGAGATTAATTAATTCAAGAATTTATTGATAGTAAATGTCCTGAAAAGAAAAAATTTTCAAGAACAGTAAAGAATGAAGTTTTTATGCGAACCAACAAATTTGGTACAAATATTATGGAGACTAGGTGCTTTGGATATCACGGCTTGAACTTCTCCGTACAAGCCGAGAACCATTCTGAATTTAACATGTGTTTAGGGGATCTTTAGTAATTTGTCAATGCCCCCAAGACGTCGTACATCCTTTTATTGTTGACTTTAGCGAAGCAAGATCACCATATGCCCCAATCTGATAATGTTTGAGCCACTCTTTTCGGGTTTTCAACTCAAACCTCCATTGGTCTCAAAACGCCCTTTTCGGATTTTCACCTTGGCCTCTCCCTTTTTTTTTCTGGAAATCAGAGCGCCCTTTGCGGGTTTTCACTTTGATTCCTCCATTTCTTCAAGTGAAATATTTCTTAACCGAGTCTGAATCAAAGGGCCTTCGGAAAAAGCCTTTTTCACAACATAAGGTCCTTCCCAGTTTGGCATCCATTTCCCTCTGAAATCCTTTTGTAAAGGGAGGATCTTTTTCAGAACCAAATCCCCTTCATGAAATTCTCTGGGACGAACCTTCTTATTATAAGCTCGCATCATTCGCTTCTGATACATTTTGCCATAACGAATGGCTTTTAATCTTTTCTCTTTAATCAGGTTCAGTTGATCATACCGAGATTGGATCCATTCGGCCTCATCCAATTTTAACTCGGCCAAAACTCGGAGAGAAGGAATTTTCACCTCAATGGGTAAAACTGCCTCCATTCCATAAACCAACAAGAAAGGTGTTGCCCCAATAGAAGTCCTGATCGACGTTCGGTAAGCCAAAAGAGCGAATGGTAACTTCTCATACTAATCCTTATAAGTTTCAGCCATTTTTGCCACAATCTTCTTAATATTTTTGTTGGCCGCCTCTACTGCACCATTTATTTTTGGACGATACGGTGACGAATTATGGTGTCTAATATTGAACTGTTCACAGACTTCTGCTATTGTACAGTTATTCAAATTCAGCGCATTGTCAGATATGATCCTTTCAGGCATTCTATATCGACATATAATCTCTTTCGTTAAAAACTTACTAACTGATGGCTTCGTGACGTTAGCATATGAGGCTGCCTCTACCCACTTAGTGAAGTAGTCAATAACCACAAAAATGAAACGATGTCCATTAGAAGCCTTTGGTGATATTGGTCCAATGACGTCCATACCCCACATGGAGAAAGACCATAGAGAAGTCATAACATGAAGAGGAGAAGGAGGCGCGTGCATTTTATCCCCATAAATTTGGCATTTATGGCATTTCTTGGCATGATTGATGTAGTCTCCTTCCATGGTGGACTAGTAATACCCGAATCTCATAATCTGTCTAGCCATGGTGAATCCGTTAGCATGCATTCCACAAACACCCTCATGGATTTCTTCTAAAATTTCCTTAGCCTCTACAGCGTCCACACATCTCAACAGTACCCGATCCTTTCCCCTTTTGTATAGGATCTCCCCATCTAAGACATAGTCAATATCTAGTCTTTTCAATGTCCTCTTATCATTCTCCGTTGCCTGATCAGGATATTCACGATTCTTCACATATAGCAATATACCTTGGTACCAAGGACTATCGTCCTTTTCCACTTCTTCAATGCTATAATAGTGGGCTGGGATCTCATAAATACTAATTTGAATGGGCTTCATGTCATCTAATTGATTTACTTTAATCATGAAAACTAAAGTAGCAGGAGCATCCGCCATTTGATTTTCTTCTCGTGGGAGATAACAAAAGGTAATGTTGTCAAACTCTTCGATCAATTCCAAAACCAATCTCTGGTAACGGATCAATTTAGGGTCCCTTGTCTCCCATTCCCCTCTTAGATGGTATATTACCAATGCTGAGTCTCCGTACACCTCTAATGTCTTGATTTTCCGCTCTATGGCTGCCCGTATACCCATGATGCAAGCTTCATACTCAGCCATGTTATTAGTGCAATCAAAGTCTAATTTACTGGTGAAAGGATGATAATCTTCATTCAGAGACACCAGGACTACCCCAATCCCATTGCCTAATGCATTCGATGCTCCGTCAAAGTTTAATCTCCAAGAATGATTCTCTTGGGGATCCTCTTCAGCATTTGCCACATACATCTGATCTTCATTCAGGAAATCAAAGTCTAGAGGCTCATAATCTTCCAGAGCCTTGCTAGGTAAGAAATCTGCTATTGCACTTCCCTTGATGGCCTTCTGACTTACGTATACGATATCAAACTCAGAGAGCAAGATCTGCCATCTAGCCATTCTTCCATTCAATGCTGTTGACTCCATCATATACTTCAAAGGGTCTAATTTTGAAATTAGCCAAGTCGTATGATAGAGTAAGTATTTCCTCAACCTCTTGGTTGTCCAAATCAAGGCACAACACAATTTTTCAATAGGCGAATATCTCATCTCACAATCAGTGAATTTCTTGCTGAGGTAGTAAATTGCCTTTTCCTTCTTTCCAGTCGCATCATGTTGACCCAGCACGCATCCCATGGAGTTGCTGAACACCGTTAAATACAAAATAAAGGGTCTATTTGGGCTGGGTGGTGACAGAATTGGGGTATTGGATAAGTATTCCTTTATCTTTTCAAAGGCTTTCTGACATTCTTCATTCCAGACATCAGGATTATGTTTCTTCAAAAGGCGAAATATGGAATCACATTTCTCGGTCAACTGTGAAATAAACTGAGCAATGTAATTCAGTCTTCCAAAGAAACCTCGAACTTCTTTTTGGGTACGTGGTGGCGATAGATCTCGTATTGCCTTGATCTTGTCTGGATCAATCTCAATTCGTTTTTCACTAACTATAAAGCCCAACAATTTTCCTGACCTGGCTCTGAAAGTGCACTTTGTCGGATTAAGCTTGAGCTGAAACTTCCTTAATCTTAAGAACAATCTTCTCAGGACCTGCACATGTTCCTCATCTGTTCTGGATTTGGCAATCATATCATCAACATACACCTCAATTTCTTTGTACATCATGTCATGGAACAAGGCTACCATGGCTCTCTAATATGTTGCTCCCGCGTTCTTTAATCCAAATGGCATCACCTTATAGCAAAATGTTCCCCATAAAGTAATGAACGTAGTCTTTCCCATATCTTCTGGATACATCTTTATCTGATTATATCCTGAGAACCCATCCATAAAAGAAAACAACGAAAATCCCACCGTATTATTCACCAGAGTATCAACATGCGGCAATGGGAAGTTGTCCTTTGGGCTTGCTCTGTTCAAATCCCTGTAATCGACGCACATTCGTACTTTTCCATCTTTTTTAGGGACTGGGACGATATTGGCTACCCACTCAGAATATTTGACCTCCTGTAAAAAACCAGCATCAAACTGTTTCTTAACCTCCTCTTTTATTTTGAGCACAATATCAGGCCTCATTCTTCTGAGCTTCTGTTGAACTGGTTTGCAATCCTCTTTTATGGGTAGGCGATGCACTACAATGTCAGCACTCAAACCAGGCATATCCTGGTATGACCATGCGAAGACATTATTGAATTCATGGAGTAATTCAATGAGGTCTCGTCTTGTTTTTGCGAGAATTTCAGTTCCAATTTTCACCTCATTCCCTTCTTCCAAGCTCACAACTTCTACTGGCTCTTTGTGAGGTAGGATTTGCTTTTCCTCTTGCTCCACCATCCTCAACAAGTCCAAAGATAAACCACCCTCTTCATCACCTTCAAAGTCGCGCGATCCCTCGAAACACACGTTTCGTTCAAAAGGGCACTCTGAGCTCGTAGCAGTGTCATTCACGTCATTGATACACAGAGACCTATTATGGTCACAAAAGAATGTATGAATTTATGTACAATTATTTATGTAATGAAAGAATATATTCAGGCGTATGGGAAGAATGAAAGAATATTTACTCGAAACAATTGCAAAGATATATTTTATTAAAATAATGATTTTTAAACATAAGCCTATTTCACAAAAGAATTCTTGTTATTTCTAGGCTAAAAGAACAAGTTTGTTCTGAATATTACTCTGAGACAGTTCTAAAGACTTTAGGTATTTCTTCCGCAGTCCAACTGTCTAGAACACTCCCAGGCTCATAAGGACGAATGTCTAGCCAACTTCTCTCTTCATTCCCAAGCTCATGAATGGCATTAATGTGCATATTTCCCAGCGTATCCTCGATGTTTTCCTCAACCGATTTCTTTCTCTCTTGATGAATAATTCCTCCAGATACAAAAATTTTGGATATGTGGGGAATTATCATTGGCTCCCACTTAGCTTCCTCCCTATTTAAACGCGCCCTTCTTCTTTCCTGCCTTTTCTCTATCTCTTTCCTTCTCTGTCCTCTATCTGGCTTGTATCGTAAGCCAAAATTATCTTGCTTTTCTTTTAGCATTGGAACCTCAGTTCTCCCTTGAAGATATCTCTCTAGCCCTCTTCCGGGTAAAGCTCCTTTTCCTACCAACAACTGTAAACCCATCTCTGTAGTTTTCGATAATTTTGGCACCAAAATTTTACTCCCTTCAGAAAAAATGCCGCATTTACAAGCTCCAAAGATCGAAATAAGCACTCTATTGACTCGTCATTGGTTTCTATTTATGGCATTTCATTGGATACAGCTGCTATTATATCCTCTTCGGCTTTTATTGTCACTAGCCGACCATCTGACACTAGCTTCAACATCTGATGCAATGATGATGGTGCTGCCCCCGCCGAATGTATCAATGGCCTTCCTAATAAACAATTATGGGAAGGTTTGATGTCCATCACAATAAAATCTACCTCATAAACTGTTGGGCCAATCAGTAGGGGTATCTCAATTCTTCCCATGACCTTCTTTTCTGTACCATCAAACGCCCTCACTACATTTTGACACGTTTTCATGTGCGAACTGTCTATGGGTAGCCTGTTAAGCGTGAATAATGGCAGTACATTCAAAGCTGATCCATTGTCAATCAATACTCCTGGCAAAATATGCCCCTTGCATCGTGCAGTAATATGCAAAGCTTTGGTAGATCCCATGCCCGCAGGAGGTATCACATCATCATTGAAAAATATGAAATTATCAGCACTAATATTATTGACCAACTGATCTAGCTTGCTGACAGGAATATCTTTGGACACATAGGTCTCATTTAGCATCTTCATCAACGCATTTCGATGTACTTCTAAATTCAAGAGTAAGGACAATACAGATATGTGGGCCGGTTGTTTATGCAACTGCTCAACGACATTATACTCACTATGCTTTAAAAATTTGAGGAATTCCACAGCTTCTTCCTCCTTCACTGGCTCAGCTATTTTCCATTTTTGCGCCCCTATTATGGCCTCTTTCATAGATTCTGGATTGGCCCTCACACACTGGCTCTTTGCAATCTCTTTTCCTGGGACAGTTGTATTGCACTCGTAGCTCCATGAAACCTTCTTGCTGTCTTGGTAAGGAAAGGTTGCAGGTTTCTTTATTATGATCCTTGGCATTGCTGGTGTTTTCACCTCATCTTTCTTGGGTCTCGAGATAATGACCACAGGCTGCACTACTCTTGGAACCTTCAAAGACTCTGATGTGCAAATGCTCCCCTCCTCCTTAACTTCTTCATAAAATTCCTTCTCCTTGTTATCCATCAGGTCTTGAACCAAGGCTCTGAATTCTGCACATTCCTGGATTTTATGTCCCTCCTCGTGATGGAACTCACAATAATTTTCCACCCCTTCGAAGCTTCTCTCCGAACTTGGGATGATCAATCCCCTTTTTACCATATTTTTCTAGACCCACCTCAAAGGAATTTTCACCTCTGATATGTCTTCCTTCATCTTTCTACCCATGCTCCCACTTATCATCTTCACTCCGTTATGATTAGGTAACGGATTTTCTATATTGGGTGAATCATCCAATTTAACCACGCTCAAGCTTATAAGTCTTTCCACCAACTTTTTGAATGTCGTACAATGTTTTATAGAATGCCCCTCAATTCCCGCGTGATGGTCGCATCGTGTATTTGTATCGTACCGCTTGGGGTATGGAGGCTGCAGAGGTTTCAAGTGGAAAGGGGCAACGACGTATGCATTGAATAGATTTTGATATAGCTCCCTATACGTCATGGAATTGGCGTAAATTGAATTTTCTCTGTATTTTGTCATGTATCAGATCTCTGCTTTGATGATCCTTGCTGGTTAACAGCCACTTTTCTCGGCTGATTCACTATAACTGTCTTCGAATATGAACTTGTGTTGTTGACCTCGTTCTCTTTCTTCTTCGAGGCCGTCCTTCTACTACTTTCTCCAGCATCTATTTTCCCACTTCTGATAGTGTTTTCTATCATCTCGCCATTAATAACTATGTCGAAAAAACTTTTACTAGCGCTTCCTAACATATGTGTAATAAATGGTGCCTTCAATGTGTTAACGAAAAGCATTGTCATCTCCCTTTCTAGAAAAGATGGCTGAACTTGGATAGCAACCTCCCTCCATCTCTGTGCATACTGTTTGAAACTTTCACCAGGCTTCTTCTCCATGTTCTGCAGAGTAATTCTATCAGGTACCATGTCAGTCACATGGCTGTACTGTTTTAAGAATGCCTGTGCTAGATCTCTCCATGAATTAATCTGGGTACGGCTCAGTTGATTGTACCATTTGGATGCAGCCCCTGTGAGGCTATCCTAGAAGCAATGTATCAGCAACTGGTCATTATTAACATATCCAGTCATCCTCCTGCAGAACATAGTAATATGGGCTTCGGGGCTACTAGTCCCGTTGTACTTCTCGAACTCTGGCATTTTGAACTTGTGAGGAAGTACCAGACCTGGAACCAAGCTCAATTCTCTAGCATCAATTCCATGGTAGCTCTCAGTACCTTTTATCGCTCTAAGTTTTTCCTCCATCCATTTATACTTTTCCTCTAGCTGTTTCGGCAGTTCACCATTCATTTTCTCGATTGTCTCGTCGAAGTCAAGGATAACAGGATTAGCAAGATTGCCTCCAGGGTTGGAGCCTAATCTAGCTTGAAAGTTATTGGTGTTTCAATACTGTCTTGAGGCTTGATAGTGACGGAGGATTTGCACGGATATATCCCCGCTTGTTGAGAAGTAAGTTCTGAGGAATAAACAGGTCCCTCGTTGTCTCTTTCTTCAATATTGAGCACCGAGCCCTTCCCTTTGTCAACTCCTCCAGCCAATAACTGAGTCAACTTAGCCATCATAGTCCCCTGAGATTTCATTATTTTATCCATCATCTTTTGTTGAATCTTTTCAAGTTGCTCATTCATTTGCTCTTGCATTTCCTTCTGGAACTGTTCTAGCCTTTGGTCCATGTCTCTAGTTTTCGATCGAGTACCGTAGCAGTGTTTGGTAGGTTGATTGGTTTCCAGATTAACTAAGGAGTGATTTGAATTAATTAGAATCATTTAATGTTTTTAAATGCATATGAAGTAATGCAATGCATGAATGCAAAAAGACGTCAATTTTGATTCAATTCTATATAAGAAAACCTTACTAGAAAGCAAATTTCTTTACATAAAGCGAATTACAAGTAAGACTTTACCCTAGTACCCAGAACTCTAATCTCCCTAAGTAACAAAGCTAATTCTTGCCCCCGATCCGATTCTAATTCATACTTCACACTCAGCGTGTCAGCTTGTACTGCTAAAGTCTGTATATGATCAGCTACTTCTCGAATCTGGACCACAGCTTCCTCGATAAGATGATCTCTGCTTCTAACTTGACTCTGAAAGTGGTGAAGCTGTTTATTATTACGACTTTCGTTTACTTTCAAGTGCTTAATCTGAATCTCACAATTTTGCAGCACCGTTTCTAGCTCTTCAATTCTTTTCTTCATTTCATCAATTTTGCTCAAGCTTGCTTTCAACTCTATCGTAGAGTTTCGGCTTCGATACTGACGAAGAGATCTTTCCAACACAATCACCCTATCCTTTAACTCGCCCTTTTCCTTCTGGCTTTCTGACAAACTTTTTTCTAAAGCCTCATTTTGCCTTTGCATTTCTTGAAATCTCTGTTCCCATCTATTGGCCTTGTCCTTTTCTTATTAGATTTCTGCTCACCACTGTTCTGACGTTTTTCCCAGCCCAGCAGTTCTTATTGACAAACGTAACTTTTTATAATCCGTCTTTAGACTGCCCAGTTCCTCATCAGCCTTACTTTTCTCTTTCTTCAACCTCTCATTCTCAAGCTTCTGAACATCTATGTCCAATCTCAAGTTCGTCTTTTTCGCCTCCATTTGCTCTATCCTTTTCTCCAAATCCGCGTTCTTCCTCTCAAAATCTTGTCTTACAATTTCCAATTCCGAAGGGATGACTCGCAAATGCTCTTCTATTGACTGGCCATCCTCATGATTTAACTTAGGTGTGTTATCATTAATCCTCCCAATCCACCATCCATAATACTCAGGAATTGTTATCGGCCCCACAGCTAACCTCTTCATTCGGCGAGTCTGTTTCCACGCATTAGACATTTCTTGAATCTTCTTTCTATAACCATCATCTTTGTATGAAAATTCACAATTAGCTATCCCTTGGGTCGCAGGTATAAACTGCCTTAACCTATATTGCCTTAGCACCAATAATGGGGCATATCCGACAGCTCCCCAAATACCCAATAAAGGTACCCAATCGAAATTACCACACCTATATAGGATCTCATCTGGAAGTAACCAAGGAGCTCTCCACTCAACATCTTCCTCTTGAAGATTTTGAAGAATTGCCATCCATTTTTCCTCCGATATGTCATCCCTCATCAGCGTAGCAACTACCTCTTTTAGTGGTGAATAATTTTCAGAGAAGACCCGATACGAAACTTTATCCATCTTCCAAAAGTGATTGTGAAACCATACTAGTAGAAGCTGCGCACATCCGATAAATCTACCCTCACCCGTTTTTCGGCATGCACTCAATGACCTGAAGGTTTCTGCCAAAATTGCCAGAATCGGTGTAACCTTATTATCAAGCCGATCAAATAAATCGGTGACTGCTTCGTCCACATGCCCCAAGGCTTTGGGGAAGATAACCAAGCCGTATATACTTAAAGCGAAGATATCTAACCTCTTTCTTACGTCTGGGTGGGTGAGAATTGCATCCTTCAAGCTCCTCCAAGGAATGCACTTACTGTCCCCCTTTTGCTTAACTCGTGCAGCGACCCACTGCTCACTCATCTCTGCTATACCTATCAGCTTCTTTGAGAAGGTTGGCATATTTACTGCTCTCAAGTAGACTCTATCCACTTGAAACTTTGAACATCGGAGTAAAGCCACATACTTCTCTATCGTCGGTACCAAATCGACATTCCCAAACGTGAAGCAACTGTAAGCAGAATTCTAAAACTGGGCGAGGGCTCGAAACAAATGTTTGTCTACCTTCACATCAAGCAAATAAGGCAAGTCCCCATAATTGTCGTAAAATAACTGCCTAACTTCATTATTCCACTGATCCCAAATTTCTTTCAGCTCCTGCAAATTGTTTTGAGCCACACTGATGCGAGTAAAATCCCATAATTTCGATACATACCCCTCGGCCAGGCTATCACCCTTTTCTTGCTGCGTTGTTTCAGACCAAGTTCGGACAGCTGCATTGTCCTCCACTTTATCAAGAAACCCTTTTTCCATGTTAAGCTTTCTATCTAGCAACCAAATCTGAACTGACGCCTTTTATGATGAAATGAAATGCGATGTCATGCAAACAAAATAAAACACAAGAGTCAGTATCCAATACAAGCATATAATCAAGGAAGAGTAAAACGTCTATTAGGACATCTACTAGGGTTTAGTGTAGTTCTACCTAAGGCAAGCTTCTAAGGCTCATTATATGCGGTTTGGCTCTAAAGTAAAGGTACCCGAACCAGCAGATTCCTTGATCCTCACCCATTATAGGCTCATATAGATCAAGTTCGGTTCAGGGGGACACATTTTCCCTATGACTATACGAAGATGAAAATCTCACGAAGGCATAGGTATCGATGTATCCCGAAAGCGATCCACTATCCTATACGGAGGTGAAAACCTCACGAAGGCATGGCTTCTCACTCCCACTTAAAAGGGTAAAATTGTTCAACTCATGAAATGTAGAATGCAAACAATATTTAAACACGAGCATAATGAATGCAAAAGGATGTCATGAGTTTTTTTAAAAAAAATATTTTCTCGACCCTAAGACAAAAAGTAATCAACTTTGTGGCTCGACTCTCTTATTTTAAAAAAAAGTCCCCAGCGGAGTTGCCAAGCTGTCGAAACCATCTTTTGAAAAACAAAAATTTTAGTTATCGACCTTAAAAAATGAAAATTGGGAGTCGCCACCAATCTTTTATTGAGGTGTGATTGGATCACCTAAAAACGGCTTTGGTCTACGAGTTTTTTTTAAAAAACGGGTCCGGGAGTCAGTTACGTACAAGGAAGGATTAGCATCCTCGTAACGCCCAAAATTAGTACCTAATTAATTAATTAGTGTCTTAAGGTCGAAAAAAATATAATCTTTAAAAAACTTAAAATGTTGCGTATTATGACCCTTCTCAATTTAGAGAAGCAAAAATGCCACACCCAATGCGTTAGGGCACAACATTCTAATTTCCTCCAAAATGAATTAGGTCAGAATACTCATATAAAAAATTAAAAGAATATCCATTTATCCAAGATTTAAGAAATCGCGGCCCAATACGTTAGGGCACAATTCCTTTAAAATCTCAAACTCGGAATATTTCCTTTATTATTTTTTAGGAAAAATCTTCATTTCGAGAAATCAATGCGTCACATCCGATACGTTAGGACACAACATGTTGAATTCCCAATAATGAACTCTTATTTTTGATTAAAGAAGAATGCTCGAATGTTAGATTTAACGAAGAAAATTGGAACCCAATACGTTAGGGCTCAATTTTCTTGAAAATCCTAAATACAAGCATTATCCCCATTTTGAAAAAGATTGATTTTAAAAATCGAGTAAAAAAATGTAATGTTATGCTACATTAAATATATAATGCAATAATAAATACTACAATAGCATAGAAATAATGCAAATATATGAACAAATAAATAAAATAATGGCATGCAAAATATCAAATAAATGGGCAAGATAATAATAAAAAAATATGTAAACCTAAATTAATAGACAAATGATTGAAATAAACAAAAAAATGTATACATGTACCCATAAAAATATATAAGTTTAAAATAATTAAAATAATATCAAAATTAATTAAATAAAACATGTGTCTATAAATATAAGAAAAATATTAGTTTTTTAAGGTATAAATACATACAAAAGAAACATATTTATATATATAATAATAATAATTTCATAAAAAAATTTATCAGAAATACTGATTTTAAGAAAAATATGGAAAAATGACTAAATTGGGTCGCAAGTAAAAAAAACAGGGGTGAATCCGCAAATAAATAAAGTCTGGAGGACCAAATTGAACGCGCGAATTACATAGAGGGGCTGGAAGGACAATTTTCCCTTCTCCTCTAAAACGGCGCCGTTCAAAAGGATTAAATTGGAATTTAAAATAAATTAAAGGTCGAATTTAAAAAAATAAAAAAAAAAACTAATTGAAAATATATTAAAAGGCGGAGGGGCTAAAAGCACAATTTGCTCCTCCGCATAAAAACACGCGGATCCTGGGTCCGGGTCGGGTCGACGCGTGGATCCTCCCCTCAAAACGGTGCCGTTTTCAATTGGCTATTTAAGCCAAAAATTAAAACAAAATTTCATTTCAAAACACATTTTTAAAAAAAAACCCAAATCCTCAAAAAAACACTCTCAGCCTCTTGATTCTCCGGCCATCGGTCGGTCATCGGCCGGTCAACGGCCACTGCATCGGCTGCCGATCTCCGGCGCCGGCATCGCCTTATGCGGTGGCCGAAAAAAAAAGAAAAACCCCAAATCTGGTCTTTTCAACACTCTTGAGCCTAGATCCGGGCTCAAAATTCCCAAAATCGACTAAAAAACCTAAAAATGCCCTAGAAACCTTTCGGATTCTAGCCGTCTATCATCGGAGACGGTCCTCTTCCTTCCCGCGGCGTTTCAGAAACCAAAAGCAGGTGATTTCTTTCCTTTTTATTTTGGTTTTCTTTTCATGCAAGTGAAAATAAAAAAAATAAAAATAAAAGTAAGAAAAGTGAAAAAAAAAAATGTAAACCTTTGGACTGATTTTTGCTCTCTTGGATATTGAACTAACTGTGTTTTGCTGCGAAAATAATTGTGTATTCTTATTGATTTCGAAATCCGAATCCCTATTACAGTATGCGCAATGTCTTTTTATAGCCATATTAAAATAAAATATAAAGAAACAAATCTCATTTGATCTCTTCTTGATTTGCAATCCTTGATTTTTTATTTTCTATATACTGTTTGTTTCCATTTTTGTGCAGGTGAAGATTGCGGAGATTCGGAAGACCGGCTGAGTGGCTACGGCGCGAGGCTCCCTCAGAAACCCTAGGGTTTCTGAAATTGCTTTGGGCCTGGGTCTAGCTTTGGGCCTCTATTTGTTTCAGTTTCGGCCACATAGGCCGATTGTAAATTGGGCCCTTTAAAGCCCGGGCAAAATCTGTTATTACATCTATTATTATCTATGTGTTTCATATATTTTTATCCTTATTTTCCACTTGATTTTATGCTGTTATTGCTCTATTTTTAACTTTTTTTCCCCTTGGTTTTTTAAATTTTTTTCTATGATTTTTTATATTACAAAAAAGGGGAGAAGATAGTAAAAATTTGCAATAAGTCCATAATTCATTTTTTCTAAGATTCCATGACCAATAAGCCTTCAAATTTCAATCTAAATTATTGCTTGTATATTAAAAATTGAATTTCAACCAGTCATTTAAATTCTTTCAATCTTAAAGTTGAAATTCAGAATTAATTCAAAATGTCTTCATAAATTGAATTTTATAGGGGAAGATCAACTTGAAAATAATATTTTATTTAAGGGAGTTTATTAAAGCAAAATTTTCAAAAGTTTTGTCATATAAAACAAGGGAGAGCCTTGGTTTTCATACGTTTTGATATAACAAAATTAACTTAAAATTCTCTTTAATCAAATTTGCAAAACTCATAACAAAATCTTAGAAAATTATTTTCAAGTTATTTCAAACTCAAAATGGACCAATTTGTTTTTACATATTTCTGATGAATTAAATTTCCAAAAGACTTTGAAAAATATCCTCTAAAAAATGTTTTAACCAAGTTTGGGACTTGTATTGGTACCCAAGGGGAATTGTATTATCCTAAGGGACTTGTATTGGTACGACGGCCAAGTCATATCGATACAAAACAAATAATAAGCCACCTTATTGTCCTAAGGGACTTGTATTGGTACCCAAGGGGAATTGTATTATTACATGTTTGATAGTGAGCACCTCAAATTTTTCCTAGGACTTGTATCGATACCTAGGAGGAGTTATATTGTCATAAGTTTAACACTGAGCTTCCTTAATTTTCCCCTAGGGCTTGTATAAGTATAAGCCCAATTGTTGCGATACCATGGGCTCTAATAGCTATAATTTTCAAGCACTTGACCGGTACCAAAACACTTGTATCAGTACAAGTCTACATATTGCAATTAATGCATGAATTCAATGCTATAATGGAACTAGTTTGTTTCTAATGACTCCAAATGTCTCCAAACTTGTTAGAGGGTATAAATATAACTCAAGGGTTACAAAATGAAGACAAGAAATAGTTTTATAAAGTCTAGTATGCAAAATCCAATCTTTCACCTATAATTCTCACACTTTTCTTGTACACATTTGAGGTTTCATTCACTTTTAATTTTTCAAGTGTTGTAATTCGTTTGAGTAAGCATAATTGTTGTATAGAAGCCTCTAAGAGGTACTCTTTCTTTGATCATTCTTTTTTCAAAATTGTGAGGGATTACTTGAGGTTTTTGGATAGAATACCAAAAGAGGAAGTGGCTTTACATTGCCTATTCAAAAGATATTGTTGTAAAGGTTAGCCCTTGCCTTAAAAGGTTTCATGTTAGTGGATTTGAGAAATCTTTAGTTATTAAGAACTAAGGTAGTGGAGATAAATAATTGATGTTGAATCACTATAAATCATTGTGTCATTTTGATTTTCTATCTTTCTTCCAAAATTTTGAATCACCAAATCACCCCTTTCTTGGTGCAAGTTGAGCTCTTCAACAACTTTTAGAAAATCATTTTAGAAAAAATTATTAAACAATGAAAAATATTTTACACAAAATTATCCAAACACCATGAAACATCAACTTTTCTAGAACTTATAAAATTTATTTTTATATGTTTTTTTATATCTCAAATTTTTAATTTTTTTTTCTATTTTTTCAAAGTGTTCCTATTGTGACAGATACATTCAATTGCTTACGTGGCCTGTGTGTTGCGTGTACAAACTATTTGCTCCATATTATCCCATTTCAATGGTGGTACAAAAATGGATTAAAATGTATACTAGAAGCAAAATTTAGGTACCAATTTAGATAAAAAAAATTAGGTACCAAATTAAATATTGATGACAAAATTAAGTTTTAAATGTTATATTAACCCTTCTTTTTTAGTGTTATTAGTCCAGATTAAAATTAAATATTTAAAAAATATATTTAAATTTAATTATGAAATATATTAATATTAATTAAAATAATTCTTATATTTTAGTTTTTAGTGTTCAACTAGGTTTTTGGACTCCTTAGATTTCTTTCCATTGATTTTAATCCACACAATCATGGACTCTTCGTTGGACAACTTTAAGGCTAGTAAGCCTTTGCAGAATTTGGGCCTCCATAATTGATTAAATTTCAATGTGACTAATTGGGCAAACAATTATCCAAAAGGAATTAATTAATTAAATCATGGGCTAATTTATTATTAACCTAATATTTATTAATTTATTCAATTGGGTTGGACTATATCAGTAAATTGTTCTTTTTTTTTAATTAAGCACCTTAACTCATGGTAGTTGATACCGTATTAGTACCGATCGGTACATACTGTTCTAGTCTTAAACTTATACTAAGTAATTTATGTTTCGTTTCGACTAAAATTTCAGTGTGTTTTAATGATTTCAATGTGTTTCAACTCGTTTCAGTTAATAAATTATTGATATTTTAAATTAATTTTTAGTTTTCTTTTATCTTAAGCACTTTAATTTTTCTATAATTATATTTAGAATTAAAAGCTATTAAATTAAATTATTAAAGCTAATTAATCATTATATATTTTATATTTACATGTGAATTGGATGTAATTAAGATATAGTTGCATGTATATATAATATATGATAATTTTTTTATCAAACTAATATATAATTTATTAAGATTTATTAAGAAACTAAAAAATCAGCTATAAATATATATAAAAAATATTTAAATGCACATATAATTTATCAAGAAATTAAAAATGAGACTATAAATATATATATATATGTATCTCTGAAAAATATTTAAAAACATCAATAAAGTCGAAACGGTGCATCGAAACATGTTGACATCAAAAATTAGGTATGCCCAAATACGATATTAACTACTTTACTTTCACCTATCATATGCTTCTTTTTCTTTATCTCAATCATTTTTCTTTCTCTTTTATAATTAGGTAAATGATAAGAATACTAAGGATTGAATCTAAACTTAGGTGTTGTTTGATAAACTCAAAAATTAAGTTTTAAGAATTTAAGTATCGAATATAAGTTATAGCTTTGTTTGATATATTACTTAAAGTTAATTACAAAATATAATTAGATTGTTTGATAAATATATATTTTAAATTATAAAAAAATTATATTCTACATTTTATCCTAAATTTTTAAACATTTCACTTTATTCTAAACAAAAATCAAATTCTAAACATAAATTTTTTATAGAATAATATAATATTTAAATAAATAAAATAAAATAGAATTAATTGAAACTATCCTTCATTAAGTGATAAGTAGCTCTTATCTGGCTAAATTAGGCTTATATGTAGTTTTTTTTTTAATTCGCCTTTTAAGTCATTTTTTTTAATTAGGGAAATAGGTTGTTTTTAGAGAGTGTGTGTGAAAGCGCGTTCAGCCAATGGTCGTTTTCCCTAGCGGCTTTTTAAACGTTGGCAATTGTAAAATTATTTAAAAGGGACAACAATATTTTTTTTCCTATAAATACCATGTCATTTTTTATTCTTTTCACTCAAATTCAACTCTCTATTCTTTCTAAACTCTCAATTCTCTCAAATTTCTTAATTTTTGTTTGAAATTTTCCTATACAATCTGTTTAAAAATATTATAGTTTTATTTAATTTTCATGAATGACAAGTTTGCAGATTCATTTCGACGACAAGCACATTCCTGCCACTTAAGTGATAATGGTAAGACAAAATTTTAAATTTCGTTATTTTCAATTAAGTTAAATTTAAAGCTTTTTAATTTTTAAAATATTTTATTTTTTTCAATATAAATAGGTAGATTATCTTGTTTTGGAAAGGTTTATATATAACTTGTCAAAGAGCCCAGATACCAAAATTCATGGTTACTTGCAAGACATGGGATTCTTGTATACATCTCATATGATCGAGGGCTACAAACTCAATCCTACACTCATCAGTGCATTGGTGGAAAAATGGAGGCCCGAGACACTTTCTATCTTTCACGTGGCGAGTGTACAATCACACTTGAGGACGTAGGTTTGAAACTCGGTCAGTCGTTACATGGTCAGCAGGCGTTCCCGCTAAAGAGGACATTTGCAAGACATTTTTGGGGAAGGTGTTGAACAAGTTTCAATGTGGTTGGATAGATATGAAGTGGTTGGACAAAGATCTTCCTCTGAATGCGTCTAACGTAGTCAAAGAACAATATGCTCGAGCATTCACCCTGAGGTTAATAGGGGGCATTCTAATACCCGATAAATCTCAAAATTTGGTACACATAAGGTGGCTACTACAACTAGTCGAGTTTAAAAAATACGGACGATTAAGTTGGGATCAACCGTGTAGGCCATGTTGTATCGGGACTTGTGTCGGACGACAGAACCAAATAAAACGTCAATCGGTGGTTGTCACTCCTGCTGCAGTCATAGGCATGGTGGCGACTACCATTTCTACATTCCCGAGTGAACGAACCTTATATGCTCCTATTGGTGACAAGATAAAAATCATTTGATAATAATATGTAGTTAATATAGTAAATATTGTTTATTTATTATATGTTTGAATTAACATATCGCTTGTATAGGTGAAACAATTGGCCATGTTACGTGGGACTACCGGAGCAACTTGAAGATATTCAGCTGTTGTTAGGTCAACGATCAGAAGCCGAGGTTAGTTACTGATTTTTTCAAACCTATAATAATTACGGAATAATTTGTAATTTAAAATTTCATACATAACAGAAATTACAATTGTGTAATATAGTTTGAATGGATCTTATACGCCAATTTGGATATCATAGAATGCGTCTCGCTAGAATTTTTGGCCATTAGGAGTATGTAAGACACAAATAATAGAGATAAACGAATCGGATCGAGTGATGGGACAGTTCAGGTGGAGGCAAAAAATTTTGCCACCATAGCGAGACATGAAAGCATTGCACAAGCTGGATCTGTGGGGGAAGACCGACAAAAATTGACGAGTTTACCATAAGGAGTACATCAACATTTAGGATCATAGGATGAAATTCTTACCCATCTGCGAATCTTTTTTCTCATTGAACACGAAAGCCTGTTTGGAGTACATGTCTTGGTTCAGATTCGTTGGCAAGCCATATTTGCTATCGATGAAGATGAAGAGTAGGCAACTTCGTCAGAAGAGGCCACAACGACCGTCCCAACAAGAAAGGTCCGGAAGAGGTGTCACGACGGGTTCATCCCCAACTTCAACCCAACAAGCGCCACCAATGTCTACACCACATCTTGGTCAGTTCACTCCACTTATTCCTATTCATTTTACTAACCCTTTTTCTTTTCAAAAACGCCACACTATGCACCACCCCAGCATCCAGCATTTACACCTCTTGTAGGTGTGTTTTTTGGGGCACCTCCGTCCCCAACATTCTACGCCCCTATGTCGACATCGCTGCTGACCAGATGCCAATGCATGTATTGACACCGATGGCAACACCGATGCTGTCATCAATGCTAATACCGAAGCTCGGGTCAATGTTTTCGTATCCGGGTTTTACGACATTGTATGGTTATTCACTAATAGTGCCATAAAAACTCACTACATCATTATTTTATTGAGGTGGGTCATCGGCGCAACCACCTTCTCATTGAGTTGAAAACACACAATGGGATGCTAGGACGGCACCGCACTTAAGTACGAAAAAGGTGATGGATGATCGTCTTCGGACATACTAACGTCCAGAGTGTGAATACTGCAACTAAATATATGAAATTTGAGGCGGTGCCCGCAAGTATACGGGTTAAGTTGTAATATATTTTACAACGAAGTCGATAAGTACTCTGAGGATCGTACCTAAGGGAGGCAAGTACTAAATTAATATTAACCTAAATGAAAAAAAGATCTAATTAGTACTTTAAATAAGTTATATTACGATTAAACATAAATAAAAGAATTAGGTTTTATAAGAAAATAAATAAATATGCAAAATCAAGTGAACACAAACAACTAAGATGTAAATCAACCAAATCTAAGGCATAGGTGATTAGCTCGCTTCAGTATTAATAACTAATTCCTATTTTTGGGTTTCTACTCAATCAACTAGTTGTTACCCTAGCAGGATCTCTCGATCTTTCTCTAAACTAACAATTCGGCAAGAACTACTTGTCTCTCGTCCTCTGTAACAGCCCGGTTTAGGCCCTAGTCGGAAAGTGGTTTCGGGACCACAAATCCGAGTCAAAAAAATATTTTAATATTATTTTTCGTGCTTATTGTTTGTGAATTGACATGTGTGAAATTTTTGTGCTTTAATTTATCCGTTTGTGTGCTTAATTGAGAAAGAGATTTAATAGCGAAAAATGTAAAAGTGACTTGCTAATTGTTAAAGTACTAGGGTGATATGACTTGCATGATGTAGGTTCTTATATTGAAATTATACCTTTGAATTTTTGGATGGAAATAAATGCCTAAGGTTGGTGGATTATAAATGAAACCATAAAGGCTAAATAGGGAAATGTAAAATTTAAGTAATGAAATAATAAATAAAAGTAAGAAAATGAAGCCATTATGTCCATCTTTGGACGATACTAACAAGAAAAGAGAAAAAAAATTGGAGATAGGGTTCGGCCATGAATTTGGGTGATTAAGGTATGCATTTTGATTTATTTTTGATAATTTCCATGTTTTTATGATTGTTGTTTAACATATTATTAAGCCCATGCCTCAATTTTTGATTTGGATGAAGATTGTGAGATAGGTCATTGATAAATTTATGAATTTAATGATGTTAATTGATGAATTATTAAAGATAGGTGTTAGATTAATATGTTTTGTATTGAGATTTTTGATGAATATAAGTATTTTGAGTTAAATTGTGAAAATGAAAAATGGAGGGGCTAAAATGTGAAATAAATGAAATATGTAGGCTTATATGGGCTATAGGAAGATTCGGCCAAGCTAGGGAATTTTTTAAATTGTGTGTATTTTGAGTTTTTTTTAAATAGGGACTAAATTGTAAAAAATGTAAATTTTAGGGGATAAAGTGAAAATTTCCCAAATTATGTGTTTGTGGATGAAATTGAGTGAATATGTTAATAAACAAGACAAATTTGTATTAATTTAGATCAAGAAAAGAGGAAATCGAAATTGAATCAGGGGAAATCTAAAGTTCCCGAATAGTTGCCCAATTCATTCGCATTCGTCCGAGGTAAGTTCGTAAGTAAATTGTTGAAGTTAAATTACTATATTTATTTAAAGGGTATTTGAAATCTAAATGTGTTTGCTGTACTTTAATATGCCGAATTGTATTTGAAAATTGATGATTAATTATGAGTTCTACTTGGTTGATTTATGACATTCGAAAGATATACGAACTATAGAAATGTTTAAATGTGACATTGTGTAAGACCACATCTGGGATGTTGGCCTCGATTTGATATTTACGTATAAGACCATGTCTGGGACATTGGCATCGTATATAATTACGTGTAAGATCCTGTCTGGGACAATGGCGTCGATATGTAATTACATGTAAGACCACGTCCGAGACGTTGGCATTGTACGAGCTTCGTGCAAATATTCGAGTATCCTTTTTGTTTTTGAATGGTATATGCATCTGTAAATTAAAATGTTTTATTTTTTTTTGAAACATGGTAAGTAGTACTCGAAATAATGAAGTAACTTATACATGTTATAAAAGGTAAATTATATGTATATATATGACTATTTATATTCGGCCAAAGATAAAAAAATGTGGTTAATGTCTATATATATATTTTATTTGCTTACGACTTACTAAGCTCTCTAAGCTTACGTTGTGTGTATTCATTTGATGTATTATAGACTTTTAGAAAGCTAGTTACGAGTTCGGGGATCGCCAAGGAAGTTCATCACACTATCGACCGTTATTTTGGTATTTTAAAAGCTTGAATTATAAATCTTTGGCATGTATAGGCTAGTGTTTATTTGCCTAAATTTTAAAGTGAATATATATATGTAGCCATGCAAATATGGCTTGTTGTTGATTTTAATTAAGATATGAATCGGCCTTGTATTTAGATTATTTTGAAAGTAAGTTTCAAGATATATCTTATGTGATTAATAGTCTTGTAATTCAATCTAGGAAATGAAGTAGATGTTGAATGCATTTTGAATTATGATATGTAATTATAATTTGTCTTATAAGTGGCTTAGAAATGTTGATTGAGTAGGTATGAATTCGGCATGGTACTTAAACCAAATTGGGGACTATGTTACATGATTTATTATGTGATTATAAAGTTTGTTTTTAAGAGTTGAAAATAATTGAATGAATTAATTTGGGAATTAGTCGAATTGTGCATTAGGAAATTTGTTAATAATGAAATTTCTTTGATTATTTGTAAGTTGAAATTGTATAAATGTTGGGTTTGATTTGAATTTGTGATTCGGTAATAGTGATTTAATTATGTAATTATTTGTTTAGTTAAATGTTAATATGTAAATTTGTTGTATTCGTTATATGTGAATTATGCTATACCATGATTACTTGAGTCAAATTGAAATGGTAAGATTCATTATTTGGATGATTTAAAAATGTTGCATAATATGTATTCATATATTGGGTTAAAGAATTAAATTCATATTAATAAGTATATGATAAGATTCATGTTAAGTATTGATTTTATTTTGGATGACCGAATATGCGAATGACTGATTAGTGTATGTATAATTGTATAATGTGAATTGGTTATATAGGTTTGGGTGATAAATGAGAATTGAAGAAAATGTTTAGGTCAATTTTTGCTAGCCGAATTGTTGAGTAGTAAGTTAGTTTTGAATGATAATTTGATACATTGTGAAATAAGTGAACAAGCATAAGTTGATTCGGCATTTGTATATTTGAATTAAAATGACTTGATTTGATTTCATGATTATGATATAAACATGCAGTATTGGTTGTGTAAATAGTTAATAAGCGAATCAAATATTGATTTATATTCGGATTACAATATGTTAATTTAGCAATTTTAAACTTATGAAGTTACTGATTGTAAAATGGTTAACTTTATTATGTCTATGAAATGACATATTTTGGCCTATGATTGGATGGCATGCTTTTTGTACTATTCATGTGATTGATTTGGATAGCCGAATAAATAAAGAATAAATTTGCTAATTGTGTTTAAATTTCGATATGGTGATTAGTCTATGATATTATTTATGGATAATTCAGCATTGGTGGATATTACAGCTTTTGGTTTTTGTCGTGATTAGTGCATGTTTTAATAAAGCTAAATGTGCATAGAATATGTTTAAATTATGAAATGTTATGTTTGTTAAAAGTTTTAAGACTCGATTTTAGGTTAAGTCACGAGTATTGAGGTGTTTAAATCTTAGTTGTGAAATGAAATGACCATCTGTATGAACTTTCATATGACTAGTAATGCCTCGTAACCCTAGTTCAGCAACGGATACGGGTTAGGGGTGTTACATCCTCATACTCTAGACCAAATTGGGGTAAGGGTTCACGGATAGACAATGCCAATTTTGGGTTAATTCCCACCTAGATGGCTTCTCAGGGTTGTTACGCCTAGGGTTTAAGTTCTTCCTATCCCAAACAGTTAATCTATTAAGAACACCTTACATAGAAATTATTTAATCACATTTCCACTCACGAATCCCCCATAAGAGGATTAGTTCCTCATGGATTTCATAAACAAATCAAGGATAAGAGTTTAAAGAGAAATCCTGATTGTATTTAATAGATGAAGCGCATAATCCACAAAGAGATGGTCAAATCCACAAATCAGATTCTCCAATGATCATGAATGAAAAAAATGAAAATAAATATTAAGCCTAAAAAGAACTAAAAACTAAAAATTGAAAACTAAATTACAAACAAAATTTTAAGTTATGAAAGTCGTTTTTTCTCAAGTGCCTTATGAGTCTATTTATAGTGTTAGGGTTAGTCATCACCCTTAGCCTTAGGTTGGATGTCATTTTTACGTTAATTTTCATTGTGTAGACCAAAACACCCTCTACTCGGTAATGCTTTGATGTATAGGGTGGATGTCGCGATATCTAGTGCTTGTGTCGTGACATCGAAGGCAGTTTGCTTGACTTCAGGTTCAGCTTTAAGGGTGTGTCGCGACACCGAAGGTAGCCTTGGGATTTTGTCACCCTGTCCACTATGTTGCGACATTGGATTCTCATGTTGCAACATTGGACTCAAGTGGCACACATTCGGCTCGACAATATCGATGATGTATTTTTCATTTACTTATTGTGATGTAAATATAAATGTCATCAATTAAAAAATGATCAATTTTTTTTATATTTCTGTTGCAACTCATATTTGTCTTTATTAAATTTTAATGTAAATTATATGTAATTTTCATATATAATATTTTATATGAAATATGTAACTTAGGATAGGTACCTTTCTTGAACTATTGATTAATAAAGGTAAATGGATTAACTCATAAAAATGGTAAAAGTTCAATTGCCAGAGAAATTATATTTGGTACTTGAAATAACGCTTAAAGTAAAGAATTTTCTACTATATAAATGTTAGTAGATGGTGGCAAACACAATTGAAATACAAAAAGAAGAAGAAAAGAACGGATTTTGTACACAAAAAAGGAAGCATTGTAATCAATCTTATATCACTGAAAACAAATGAATGTTAGCAACATTGATGTTGATCATCTCATACATGTATATCAACCTAATTTCGCGCTTAGAACTAAGAGACCAAGTTTACTCATGTCTTTCTTTTATATGAACAAATTAGATGCCCTCATATCAATAAGAGCATTTCTTCTTCAGCCTGCGATGTTGATGTCTATAAACATCAACCTTTTTTGCTTGTGATCCCTCTTCGCTTTTGCAAAATTGAGTATCATTGACCCAAGCTTTGAAGTCTCACTCTTTGGCTCCACTTCCTATTTATTGATCATGGATATCTTGGATCCCTCTGGACAGTCCTACGTCTTATGTGGGCCACAACATAAGAAGCACTTTATTGGTTTCTTTTCATTCTCAGTGACCCTCTTAGCTTCGATAGAACTCAAGATCGAACCAAGCTTTATCGGTTCTTTGTATGGCTCATCTGCCCATTTGATGATAAAAAGTGCAGATTTTATTGGACAATTCCTCACTATATGTGGACTATCATAAAGAAAGCATTTCATTGGCCCCTTTGGTTTATTGTTGGGCTTCCACTTCCCATTATGTGGTTTCCTATTACCACCATTCTTACAATTACCGTTTTCATTTTTATCATGTTCTTCACCATGGTCTTTGCTGCCATTTCTCATCTATTTGGGCTTAGAAGACTCAAACTTGTCTTTCCTTGAACCAAGCTTGACAAAGGACTCTACCTCTACTACAGCTATGATAAGTTCAATAATACCCTGTCGATGCAACTTCATTTTTACCACAACTTCAACCCAATCTCGAACCAGTAGAGTGCTTCTTTCTCACTCAGGTTTTGAAGCATCAATTCACTATAGTTTTTTACATACTCCTGAACAACGCCTTGATACGTAAGCTGACATAACTTAGCTTGAGCCTCCTTCTTGGCATATTGTGGGTAACACTGCTTCTTCAATTATTTTTGGAACTCCTTGCAAGTCCCAATCGTGATCCCACCTTGTTTCTTATCTTTGGGCCTACCATGCCACCATTAGAGAGTGACATCAGTAAAATAAATTAGAGAAGTATTTCGTTGGATCCGGTGCCTTAAGTGTAGTATTTTCGTCTATGTACACTTTTATTTTTTCAAACAAATTGGTTTAATAAAATTATTCATAAATTGCATTAATATTCTTTTTATATGGTCCTAAATGGTTTTTGCATGCAAAGCAAAATGAAACCAAATATTAGCTTACTAGTTATCTAATATTTAACTAATAGTAAGTGGTATTACGTGGTCGAGTCATAATACAAAAAGATAGCTTATATTAGTAAATGAACCTGAACATGTCTTTAGGTTATTCGAAAATAGCAAACCGTTTGAAAGAATAATATGTTGTCTATGAAGTCCAATTAGAGAGATGCTTTGTCTTGGGCATCGGAGCAGATGACCCTCGGAAGATAAAAAACATAAATGTGATTGACTAGGCTGACAATACATCGAACATGATCCAAGTAGAATAAATCCTGAATCTATTTAGGAATTTATTCACTTGTGACGTTCAAGTGTGACATACCTTAATCTTGAGTAGATGATGGACTATGTATACGTGACTCATGGGTAAATGATATCCTCTTATTGACATTAAATGATAGATGAAAAGTAAATGTGATCACGATTTGTTTTTCTTTGTGATGAAAGACTTAATTACTATTTGATAGTAATTGATTTTTCTTGAAGAAAGATGTTGTAACACCAAACTCAGCCTAGACGTTGTGTCCGAATCTCAGAGGTCACATTAAAATTGTTGAAAACATTTACTTATTGAATGCAACTAGGTTGCAATTGTTTTTACAAAAATCTTTAAATTTAAATATCGACTAATTTTGTTTTTAGAAAACACTTATTAAAACATGTATATGTGAGAAGTTTATGACCATATCAAAATATTGTATTAAATCATTTGAGCAAAAGTTTTGTAATATTTTTAATGGTTTTTTTTAAAAAATGATATTGATAAAAAAATTTTGCAACCGACTTTTGAAAAATATTTAGAAAAATGACAAATTATAAGCTTGTTTAAAAGCAAGTAAAAATCATAAATAATCTAAAGGATTTTAATAATTCA
Organism: Gossypium hirsutum; assembly: GCF_007990345.1. Classification (NCBI taxonomy): domain Eukaryota; kingdom Viridiplantae; phylum Streptophyta; class Magnoliopsida; order Malvales; family Malvaceae; genus Gossypium; species Gossypium hirsutum. The sequence goes on along the minus strand of NC_053449.1, from coordinate 46,371,271 downwards.
AAACATTTGTGAACTCATCAATCATGCATGCATGATAGTTTAAAATGGTAAAATAAAGAAACAACTCAATTATAAAGTCCAATGTCCCAAAGTCCAAAATAACAGCCAAAAATAGTTCATAAACCCATTATTAAAAACATCCAACCAAGAGGCTCCTCCAAATGCTGAGTCCATGCCCTAAGTTTGTGTATTACCTGAAAGGTTATGAAACTAATCGGGTGAGCTTTTAAAGCCCAGTGTGGGTCTTACTTCAAGTTAAATAACAATAAACACATATTCATCATATAACATAATCAAATTTCATGCACATGATCATGGCAGTGCAATTTTTGTAAAACAATTATGAAAGTTTTTATAAAACATTCTACCTATCACCGCTACGCTCCAAAAAGAGTTCCCCAGAACTCCTCCATCCAAACACTCCAATGTGGACGAAGCCACCAATATTTGCAAACAAGCCACCATATAGGTTGTTGACGAAGCCACCATGTAAGTTGTAGATGAAACCACCAACTCTTTCTCCTTACAATATCCCCCCTCATGCATGTGATATGGTCATAATGAACATATATAAACATTTTACTCATTTCAATATATCACTTGTCACATTGGGCATGTTGAAAATACAAATCAGATAATATCATGTAAGGTATGTTTTAACATACAAATCGGATAATATCATGTAGGGTGTGTTTAGTATGCAATCAAATCTCAATTTTAATATCGATGGCATGATTTATATATTATGCCTATAATATAATGTCATCATATCACACGTCATGAGAAATGGAAATATGCACATAATTTCACAACATTCATCAAATCACATCAAATAACACATACGATCCTTTAGACGATCAGTGCGAAGTACGTACTTGAGTATCACCTTTTTTATGGATCTAACATCCCTTTTTGAATACTTAGTGTATTCTCAACATTTGATATTATGAATATTTTTAACAAGGTTTCAATTCTAAATAAATATATTTTATTTGAAAACAAATCTCATATATAGTTTTTGTAGTAAGTTAACTCACACCTGATTGTAGATCCAAAGCAATACACCAATCTAAGAACGCCCACACTTGGATCTAATCGATAAGTTACCTACTTATCAACAAAAGCGATCTTTCATTAGGGAGGTTGTTTTAAACATTCTATGGCATAAGTCCATTTAATAACACTCCGATCAATACTCACCCTTATAGAATTCAATCGTAATATGATCTCGTTCCCAACATTAGTAACTCTCAAGGTTGGTATCGATCGACCCTTCAACAAAAAGTAGTATACGATATGTTAACATTTGAAGGAAACTATATGGTGGCCTCTATATACGTTCAGCCTAAAGGAAAAGGAGAGAGGAATAAGTGGTTTTTCATTCCACTACCATACTCACCCTAACTCGATTGAATCGGAAGGGATATTGGATCATCGGGGTCTTACGTCGGAGAGGAGATTGAGTTTAGAGAAAAATCACTTAAAAGAATGAGTCAAGATACAACATTTAAATAAATTAATTTAATACTAAGGGAAATAAGGATATAGGATTTCAATTACTAAAGAGGATGAAAGAGGTCCAAAAAATAGTGAAGAAAATAAAAAGGTCATCGAAGCTGTCGAGGCGCGGCGGCGGTGACGACGAGAACCTGATGAATGAGGAGAATGAGGGAGAGAGGGATGTTGCAGCACTAGAGTAAAGGAGGAAAAAATTAAAAAAAAAAGAGAAAATAAAATGGGTGTAGAGAGGAAAAAGAATTATTTACGATAGTGACGCAGAGCGGTGGTTACGGTAGTGTATGGTGGTGCAAAGGGAGGTGTTGGAGAAAAAATAGATGGAGTGAGCGGTGGAAAAAAAGAGGTCTGATGGTGGTTTGGTTTGTAATGGGCAATGAAAGAGAGGAGAAAAGCTAAGGTAAATGTGGTGGAAAAGATGGCCAAAATAAAGAAAATGGAGAGAAAGGGAGGAGCTAGAGAAAGGGGCGACAATATGGGGAAGTGAATAAGAAAAAAAATATTCAATAGGTGAAAATAATTGTGTGGGTACAATAAATCGGTTCATAAGGTAAGGATGTAGAAAAGGGCATGTGGATGGGACAAAGGAGCAAAAAGGGGATCATGCTTTTAAAAATAAGGCATGTTGACTTGACAAAAAGGAAAGAATCCTCTCCATGCAAGGCAACATGTATGGACGGAAAGAACGATTGGCACATGTTAACATTTTCAAAAATATTAAATTAAAAAGTGGAGAATGTGGAGACTTGAACCTAAGACCCTTAGGATATTTTTAAAGCACTTAACCACTAAGCCATTTCACTTCCTTATTTTTAATTTAATAGAAAATATTTAAAACATGGAATGTGACATTTGTTAAGGTTGGAAGCAAAATTACACCACATAGAAAATAATAAGAGGGAAGGGATTCAAACACTGATCATCAAGGACAACTCCACCACTACTCAATCACTAAAAAAATTTGGGCGTGACCACTCTCGGTTCATTAACCTAATTTCTACTAACCCAGTTTTTGGGATGTGACAGGTGTAATGGTTACCATGAGATAAAATAGGATCATATTGGGAGAGTGAATTTATCTCAAAGAAACGAAGAATATCCTATAAGGGTTATTGGACGAGCACTAATCAAGTAGCTTTCGTAATGGTATGTTCTTAGTGAAAGCTCAGTCACAATACTATAGTAGAATGACTTTGTAATTAAATGAGTTTATAATTAATAGAAAAAAGTTGGAACTTAATTATAAATCATTTGTGTCCTAATTACATATGTCCAATCGGTCCCTCTACTAGCCTGTTGAAACCATAAATGAATTGCATATTGAATTAAATAAATAGAAATGGATAGAAATGATATAGTTAAAGAAATGAGTTACATTTGGTTTATTGTTTAAGTAAATAATTGAAGTTCGAAAATAGAATTAAGTTAATTGGTCATTATGAATTAGTTTAGTGTAGAAATTAAATATATTTTCTCATGTATTCTTTTATGGTAAATTCATAATGACTTTAATAGAATTAGAGTTAGGCAAGGAAAATTATTTAATGAAAAAAGTAATTTATTTCAATTAATTTAATAAATAATGTCTATTTTGGGAAATAGAAAAACATGTATTGTGTTAGATTGAATTATAAAATGTTGGTTAAAAGTCCAGAAGCATGTATAATTGGTCCCGATACAGGAGAGGCCCCAAACCCCTCATATTAAATATTAAGGCTGAAAACCCTAGTAAAATAACTAGGGTTAGCAGCCTCTCTCTCTCATAGTTTAACTAAGGGACCGTTTTTTTATTAAATAGGCACTAATTGCATTATACTAATTTAACTAGTGTCTCACTTCCTCTCGCTATAAATAGATGGCACCAGTAATGTTAAATAAACAACTTTGAGATATTGTTATTCTGCCCAAAAATGGTCAAAATTTTTTCTAAGTATAAATTATATTTTCAAGAAGAACAATTCTATCAATTTCTATAAGAGAGAGATTTACTTTCCTATTGAAAGTAAAAAAATTATTTTTGGTTCTGTGTTTGATTTATAATTAGTCAAGCCCACATTCAAAGCAGTTCGTGCTATAATAATTGTGACACCCAAAACCCGGCCTAGAAGTTTAGACCAAATCTCAAAGGTTACATTGATTACCGAAGTGATCGTAAGAAAAATTTTAGTTTAACCAACTAGAAAACAAACGGTATTTAAGTTACGTAAAACTCTCCGTTGTAAAATCCCGATATTACCAAAATTTTAGTCCAAAAGATGCTTACGTGCATATAACACAACATTTCGTACCACAATATTCAAAATAAAGCTTACAATTCAAACCGTTTATTTATAAATGCAGAATTTATGAAAATATTTTTAAAGTCGATTCTAAAACGTGGTTGTCCAAGACCTTTGGCGTGCCGACTCCAGCAACATCATACGGAAATACCTGAAAAAGAAAAATTGAGAGGGGTGAACTACATGAGCTCAGTATGAGTTCGAAACGATTAACAACAGATTTACAAAAGAGAATTCCAGATAGCAGCTTAATAGCAAAACATACTTACAGAGATATACAAAAACAGAAGGTAAATTCGAGGCCAACGTCCCAATAGAACGTAACTATCAAGTACACCACATCATGAATGCAGTCAAGTTGAAAAGAAACTCACCCATTCAGCCAAAACACCTCTCCGTCCCTCGATCACACCCCCAAAAGAGTTGTTTAAGCTTATTCAACCCAACACACCACGTAGGACCTCAAAAGGCCCATCCAACCCTATACACCACGTATGTGGACTAGGCCACTTAGATAATAATACGCAGCAAAGCTAACGTATACGTAATACAGTGCATTACGGTAAGTCGCTATACAGATATGTTGCAATTAAACTGCCAGATTAGATCAGAATCAGTCTTCCTTCTCTTCATAACCAAACCCTAAATGTTTTATGCAAATGTATGTATGTTGATAGGTGTACAGAATCAGAATACAAGATTTCCAGACAATCATTTGGACATAGAAACTCCCATCCAGTCAATCAGTTACAGAATTCCAGTGCAGTCATAGAATGCGCACTACACACAAACACTCACACACCAATCACTCTGAATCAGAAATGCGTACATTCATTTACCCGGATTTAGTATTAATTGCAAAGTAACATCTAGAAATAATCAAACAATCTACTTAAATAAAGGTATATCTATACAAAACACACTAGTTTAGGCCGAATCAAAGCCCCTGTCACCCTTGCTAAGACCTCGCTAAGAGTCAGAACACACAGAATCACGGTCAAGCTTTAATTTGACACAGAACAAATTTTGGCGAGATAGGGCCACACGGCTGTGTGCTCTGGCCGTATGGAAATGCCTAGGTTGTGTGGGGGTCAACACGCCCATGTGGAAGGGCATACGCCCATGTGGAAGAAGGCACACGCCCGTGTGGAATGAGGCATACGCCCGTATAACCTAAGGACATGGCCATGTGATTCAACCGTGTAACTCTATGTCCGTTTGTGCTAAAATAGGATACAGTGAAGACACGGCCATGTGAGTTTCTCACACGCTCGTGTGCCCACCAGACACGGCCGTGTGTCCAAAGAACACGCCTGTGTGGGATCCCTAAATCCTTAAATTCGCCACATGGTCATGTAGCACCAAATTTTACCCAAAACCCTAATTCCAATTGTACATGACTATGTAAACCGCCCAAGTGGGGGCACACGCCCATTGGCCACCTGTATGGTCACGAAACCACACCGAAACTGGCTGCAATCTGCACCTTTCTTCTCAGAACCGTATTCCCAACATCTGTAGTCCTAAAACCCACAACGGGATTGCTTAACAATCCCTCAACCATCAACAAAATGAATCTTATCTGCTTTAATCGAAAAACATACAAGAAAAAAAAAACAAACTCTAACATCGAAACTTAATGATTCAGAAAACACCAATAACTGCCGGATTTCACATATCCAATTCATAATTTCATTAATGAGAAAGAAAGTTTTGAATCCCACACCTGACTTGTGACCAAAACTTCCAGACGTCGGCTTGATGACAGAGAACCGAAGCTTTCCAAAACAAAACCGGTCTTCTTTTGTTTTTGTCCAAAGGCGCAAGAAACCAAGAAGAAAAGAAGGAGAAAGCAAAACATGGTGAGGGAGAAGAGAGAACGTGCATTACCTTTGGCTATTTTTTTTACCTTATAGGAAAATGATTAAATTTTAGTTTTAGTCCTACTATATCTAAAATTGAAATCCAATCTCTATTCTTTATTTCTAATATAATTTGGTTCATATATTTTTACAATGCTATTTATTAGTCCAAATAGTTATGTTGTTAACTTTTCGATTACAATGTTGTATGGTTATATATAATTTGGCTTGTTTTTTTTTTAATTATAAGATAATTGTCAAATTTTAGTTTTGTCCCCTATACTATGTTGAAACTTAAGATTTATTCCATATATTTTAATTTTTGACATAATTTAGTTTCTATACTTTTTATAATGTTATTAGTTAATCTAAAAAGTTAGTATTGTTAACTATTTCAAGTAAAATGCTTAGGCTAATTTTTCTAAAGACACTATTCCAACAACAAAAAGATTATCATGACAAGTTTGAATGAGTGTTTTTAAGAAAAAAATTCACATGAAAATTTTGAATGTTATCTTTTTGTTACATGCTTACCAAGTAAATATTTTTTATTTCAAAATATTATATTAGGAAATTTAATAGAAGAAATTTAACAGTGATAACAACTGGGTCTGAGTTTTTTAATTCGAAAGGTAGAAGGATTAAATTTCTAAAAATAAAAATAAACAAACTAATTTTCAAATGTACGAAGTGTGTAGAAACTTAAGACATATTTTAATCTTTAATTTTTTTACTCTATAATTTGATACAAATAAATAGTGAAACATAGGTTAAAACGTAAGTTTATATAAAAAGAAGGTCCAAAAAGGGCCTAGAGACATCTCAATTAATATTTTTTAACATTATAAGAATTTATCAAATCTCATTTTTGGTCATTTTTTTAATTTTTTATTTAATCTTTATATTTTAATTTTTTATCATAATTTTATATTTTTATTTTTATAATATTATTAGTTAGTCCAAATAATTAATATTATTAACTATTTTGATTAAATTTTTTACATAAATTTTATTTTTAAAAAATTTATTGTAATAAAAATATTTTGGTATGGTAAGTTGAAATAAGTGTATTAAAAAATTCCATGTCAGCTATTGAAATAATTAAGGGTACTAATTATTTGGACTAACTAATGACACATCAGCTTTTTCTCTTTTTTAGTCATTATAAGATAATAATAAAATTGTAGTTTCGGTCCCTTTACTATGCTTAAATTTGGAATTTAGTATTTAAATTTTAGTTTGACATGATTTGGTTATCTATTTTTACAATGATATTACTTAATCCAAATAGTTAGCATATTTAACCATTTTGATTAAAATAATGACATTAAAGATTTCTCTTAAAGATATTTTTCTAACACATAAAAAGCATCTATTTTGATATGATAAGTTGGAATAAATATTTTTAAGAAAAAAATCGACCTCACTATTTTAACCAAAATAATTATGGGTGTCAACTATTTCAACTAACTAATGATACAATGTAGAGGAATCAAATTATATCAAATTAAAGACATAACTATAATTTGATCTAAATTAAAACAACCTATGTCTAACACAAAAATTTTTCAATTAATTTAATAAAATTATATATATTTAAAATATTTTTTAATTAAATTCAATTGGTATAAATGATTATCTACCCGAAATGAGGTGAAGATAGCAAACTAATTATTATTAAATATACCGATAATGAAATTTTTACCACTAAAATAATAAAAACTATAACGTCCAATCCACGTGTTTAGTGAACAAATTTAGGATTCACGTGGTTAGTTGATTTGGTAGGAACATAGCAAGATTACCATCTAATTGACGTTGTTAGTTACAGTTGAATGGAATTGTGGATGGATGACGTGTTTCACGTAATTATTCATGATGCTTTATTAATTTATACACCATATCTTATTTCAATTATTTAATTTTATAATGTATGTATATTTCACCACTTTCAAATTAAATTACCAAAAATATTTTCTATATTTATTTTCATCAATCAAAAATAAATAAATATTTGATTCATCATTTTCAAAAATATATTCGTTTTTATATAAAATAAAATTTGGATCAATCATAATATTATCATATTAATAATAAATTTTAATTTTAAAAAATATTGAAATTAATATCAAATGTTTTAGTGTTCATTATTATTAAACATACCTAGTTAATTATTTATAAACTATTAATATAATTAATATAGTTTATTATTTTAATAAATGATTTAACATTACAATTTTATTTTAACAATTAATTTTAACGGTAATAATTTACAATTTTTAATTATGTTCTCAATATATTGTTGAAAAATATTTATATTAATATTTTAATAATAAATATACATTATAATTATAAATATTTAATAATAAATTTTATTTTTTTAAATGACCGGAAAAAACATTGTAATATATATTGTTGGGTAACATACTTCTCCGGTCCATTTTGATGTTAACATTAAGTAAATTGGTAAACATTTTAATTCCTGTGAATTTTGAAAGCGAGCAATTAAAGACGATGAAAGATGATGTTAAAATTTTTTATTAAATTTGTTTGATGTGGTAGGAAGAAATGAAATTAAATGATGAAAAATGTTTTAACTAATTCTTTTTTTTTTAATTTCTATGAAAAGAAACGGTAAGAAAGTCAACATCATAGTCTTCTCAACCTTTTCCACAACAATCCTCAATTCATCAAAGCTAAAACAATAGAAAGCTACTTTGATAGGAAAGAGAGTTATGGAAATGGCAAAAGAATAAACAATGGGTTAAGAAGATGAGTATTGAATGATGGAATTTGCTTTAGGAGAAAATTGGATTCCAAGAGAGATAGAGGGTTTCTAATTTGTTGATGAGATTGGGTTTAATGAAATGAATAGTTAATTTATCCATAAATATTTGTTATGTTCACTAAACCCTAACCTATATCTAAATATTAAAGGAATGTCAAAGACATTCCTTCTTAAGACACATGGCACACACCCACTATCTCTTTTTCCTTTTTTCCTTTTTTCTAAAAATGGTTAATTTTCAATTTTTTTCCTTCTAATTTGTTTAAATTTAAGATTTAATCATTATACTTTAATTTCTAATATAAATTTGTCTCTATATTTTTATAATTTTATTGATTAGTTAAAATAGTTAATATCGTTAGCTTTTCAATTAAAATATTATATGGTTATATATTGTAGTAGCCCGATTTTTAGTGGTGTTGAAAAAGGTGGTTTCTGAATCCCATTTTTATAAATCGAGTCCGTAAATATTAAATATAAATATTTAAAAAGTTGGTATAATAGGATATTAGAGTTTCGTCCTTCAATTTTGTCTTTTAATTACCGAGGTTCAACATTTGTTGTGGATATTCAAATACATGTGACGTAGGTTTAGCTCAAACGACTAACCTGATGTTGTTTTTAAAGATTTAGCCCAGACAAGTAACCTGACATGTATATATATTCAGCTTGGAAAAGTAACCAAATGTGTCGTAATAAAGATTTAGCCCGAACAGGTAATGTAACACCCATAGCCTGGTTTGATTGTTGGACCCAAGCTATAAGATATTACCACCCAAATATGTATCCAACTCAGATTTACTTTCTTGTTCAACTTGTTTCTTCTTCTTAAGGTACATTTTCTTGGCCAAGCCCATTGGCATTTCTGACTAATCTATTTCCATTGAACTGGAAAGATTTGTCGAAAATTTAGATCTACCTGCAAATAATTAAATTTTCCAGACATTAAAAAAATACTCATTGAACAAGCAATTCAATTCTTTATCAATCATTTTCATAATGTCATTAGCAACATTAGGAAAAAGCAAGTTGACCACAAAGTCCAAAAAGTTCACTTTACATTGTGGATCAAGGATAATCGCCAAGTAAACAATCAAAGATAATCGCCAAGTAAACTAGCATGTTGGTTTTGTTTCCTTCACCCCCAATACTTATTATACTTATCTCTTATTTTGGAAGTCATAGAAATCATGTCTAAATCTCTACAATCTTGCCACCCGTAAAAAAGACAATGCACATCTGTCAATACTTCAAAAAGTGAATGAAAGGTAACATGAAAAGATCCGGACACCTTCAGTGTCAGATGATAAAAAGGCTTTAACACTTTTATAATTCTTCGAACAATTTCCCAATCGTCAAATGTAGGAACTCTATCTCTAGTAGTGAGGTCAAGAAAAATTTTATGATCATCACGTACATATGATTCAAATGCACATTCATATTTTTCTGCCACCTTTAACATCATATGTGTTTAGTTCTATCTAGTAGGCACATATAAACACAATTGAGGCTTACTACCTATCATTTCTTCTTTTTCTCGTTGGTTGAATTTCGTCAACCTCCATAGTGATGTTTTTATATACCTCACAACACCTCTAACTCGATTCACAAACATAGAAGCATCATTAATACTATATTGCATAATGAGATTAAGAATGTGTGCAACACATCTCATATGCATAAATTTCCCATTTGCAACAGAAGCATTTTGATAATTCAATTTTATTCTCAAATAATCAATGGCAATACTCTTGACAGATTCATTATCAACCCGTAATAGTGAAGACCCTTTCAATCCCTCAAATTCGAAGACATTTTTCAAGGGCTTCACCTATGCTTTGACCTCTATGAGAAGATATTTTGTAAAAATTTATAATTCTTTTTTACAACCTCCACTCGTCATCCACCTAATGTGTTGTTAAAACCATGTAAGATATCCTTTGCAATGAAGTCCAAGTGTCTATTGTCAAACAAACTCTACTTATATCTTTTTCAAAATAATTTTTCATTACATTCTTCATGGAGCTAAATAAATTAAGGCAATCCCTTCTAATTGTCCAACGAAATAGAAGACTAAACTACGTCCATGCTATAGAAAGAAAGTATTTGAACCACTCTCCTTCTGCAAGGCAGTTCATCCAAAATTATCATATGAACCAATTCCTTTCTAACAACATCTTTGTTAAACACCCAAGTTTATAAATCTATTTTTTTCTTGGTGTAACGCCCTGAATAATTAATTTCTATTTCTATAATTATCTAACACAAATGTGTATCTTCTTCAGTGGTTAAGTGTTCTGGGTGTGTGAATGATGTATTAGGTTAAAGTCTCACATTTGCTAAATTTTGTTCTTTTTTATCCTAGCCTTACCCTTGTTGAATGGGTTTATATTAAACTGTCTATTAATTTATATCAGAATGAGCTTATTGGTTTAAGTGGTAAGGAAGTTAGTGTATTGGAGGTTTTGTGTTCGAATCCTTGCGTTAGCAAGGGTGTTAATTTTTGCTCCCAAAATCAATCTGACGTTAGTTTCCCTATTCCCTGCCATTTTCTTTTTCTTCTTCTTTTCTACGGTTCTGTTTCTTTTTGTTTGCTGTCGTATATTTGTTTCTCGTTATTTTAGTGTTCATTGTACGATTCTGGTAAGTGAGACTATGGTATTCTGTAACTTTTGATTTTCAAAACGCTGGTTAGGGTTATACTTTTGTTTTGGTGAAATGGTGAGTAGTTAAGGGACTAATTTCCGTATATTTGTGGTATAGGAGAATGTGGTGAGCAGTCCTTTAGACATTTGACCAACATCATTTATTTTCCTCGTTCAATGTTGACGAGATCTTTACATTTCTTTCCTTATAGCAAAGCAGCTGTAGGGTTTTAGTGTGTTCCGTTGCTTCAGGCTTTTTGCTTTAATATTCTTCTCTCATATCCAAATTGTCTAGGTCGAGGGTTTGGCTCGTTAACTTTTCCTCTTGCGAACTTTGCCTTTCAGCCACAGGTTCTCTTACCTACTTGACAAACAACATGTGACACTGCTTCGCCGTGTGCTGGTTCGATCGTAAGAAGCCTATGTCAATACTCGTTGGGAATTTGATCTTCATGCAGAAGGTCGCCACCACCATTCTCACCATCCTCATTATTGGTCTCCCAAAAATGACGTTATATGTCATCGGGTGGTCCACTACGTAAAATTGGATATATTCTGTAGTCATATGCTCACTGTCCCTCAAGGTGACTGGTAGTGTGATTGAACCTTTCATATTGACAAGGTGGTTCGTAAAACCATACACTAGGCTGGCCTTAAATAATGATTATTTTTAAACCCATTTTTCTATACACTTCCCACGATAGGATTTCCACTGTGCTTCCGCTATCAACTAGTATTCCCTTGACTTTGAAGCTGGCGACCATTACTGAGACTACTATTGGGTCGTTTCCCTCATCGTCACAGATTAACTTTTCGTCACCACTTTTGAACTCAACATTTCACTTTTCCTAATGTCTTGGCCTTTTCAGAGTACTAAGCGACTTTACACCTATCATATGTGTTCACATTTTCGTTTTCAAATGCATCTAGTCGTCGTCAATGCCTATGGTTACATGAATGGTGTCTCGCACCTTCTATTTGCCTTTGGGTCTGAACCTTGCGAGCTTTGGCCTCGCTATGGGCCTCTCTGGTTTACGAATTCAATGAGTTCACCGTTCTATACTGCTTCTTCTGTGGCATCTTTTAGTGTGAAGCAATCTTCCATCTTGTGCTCCATATCATCATGAAAGGCACACCGGTTATTGGAGTTCGTTCTTCTATCGATACTCCACATTAGGGACAGTTTGGGGAGGATGCCCGGACTCTTCACCTGGCTGAGGATGTAAGTTTGCGTGGCATTCAGCGGGGTGTAGGCTTTGAATCTCCCTTGGGGGGTAACGTCTTGCGTACTCTTACTAGGGCATCTGAAGGTTTCTTAATGTGTCATCTTGGGTTAGGGCTCTTTGCGGCCTGTCAATCTTAACTCGTAAAGATTGGTTGACGGGGGCATGTCTATTGCGCGATCCTTCTCTATTTCTGGGTTACTGGTTTTTTCTTTGAAAATTAACTTGGGATTTTTTTAATCTCTTCTGTCTCTGCGAACTTATGGGTTCACTTGTATAGGTCAGCTAGGCTTTGCGGCTTGTTATCTGTGAATGAGTACTGCACATGGTCATTTTTTACTCCCATGATGAAGACATCAATCGCCGACTGGTCTTCTAAGTTTTTCATGTTGAGGGTCGCCGCGTGGAACCTCTTCACGTAATCTTGAAGGGACTCACATTCCCCCTGCTTCACTGACATCAGCCCCATGGGTGTGTTCATGATCGCTCGATGGGCCCTGAACCTACCAAGAAACATTTGCCCCAACTATGAGAAGTTGTGGACTGAGCCATACGGGAGAGAAAGATACCAGTCCTTGGCACTTCCTTTCAGTGTTGTCAAAAAGGCTTTACACTTGGCCGCGTCTGACACCCCTAGCACGTTCATATAATTGTTATATTACATCAGGTGGGCCCACAAGTCCCTTTTTCCCTCGAACTTGTCTTTAGGTACCTTAAAATCGCGTGGCAAGCCCACTGTTGCAATTTTGGGAGCTAGCGGGTTGTTGAAGCAGAACAACCAGTCCATATCCTGCAACTCAAGGTGCAACGCTCGCACTTTATGACGCACCTTATCCATTTCGTTTATCTATTCTTTCATTTGCATACTCGGGGCTTCATCTTGGGTGTTGACGTTGCCTTGGGACCTCGAGTTGTCTGCATGCGCTTTTCTTCACAATTTTTCGTTTTGTCTCAATAACTTTTGCTAGAAGACTTGTTCCACAAACCGTGCTTCTTGGGCAGCCACCTTTTCCTTCATAAACTTCATTTATTCCCTCCCAAGAATTGTTGTGAGGGTGCCTCCTGATTGAACGGAGATGGCAGTTCCTGACCCGATGAGAGATTAAGGTCTAACAAAAGGGCAAGCCCACGATAAACCACATTGTTAAGGTTTTCGGGCCTATCTGTGAACCATGCGACAAACAGGTCTGCCTCATCATGCTGGGCATCGGAACGCGACGCTTCGACTTGCCCGGAGGAAGAGTTGAAGGAAAAGCTTCGTTTGGGTGAGTCATTTGATTTTAAGGTTGAAGGAAACTGAATCATACTAGAAAAGATCTGTCGATTGGAAGTAAATACACGCTCACCGCACCAATTGTTGAGCCATGATTTTCTCATATCCCCTTGAGAGGAATGTTGGGTGTATTTATACATGCTCCTATCGTTACTATTACAGCTCATAATTGGGCCCACCATTTTGTCTCGGCCTTGGGGCCTCCGGTACTAATATTCCCTACCTCGGGTGCTGACATTCTCTACGCCCCCTGGTTTTTTGGATGCGTGGTCCTTTCTAATTCGGAGGCTGACATCCTCAGCGAGCTTCGTACCCGTTGGTCACGAATCTGGATTACTTGTAGGGCTTGCAATCCTTTCTGTGAACATAGTTCGCGACCCCATCATGCGAGGTGTGCCCGCGAACTCTTCTTGCGAGCTGTTTTGTCGAATCCTTTTAGGACATTTGGGTTGGCGGTTACAAATATATAACATCCTTAATTGTGCATTTTCGAAATTGATCAAAATTAAATTACTTCATTTTAAAAAAAAAGATCAGTTTGCTCCATATTAATGTTCTTTTTAGCTTATTGTTTTAGCTCATTAGCAAACTTTCTATAAGAAAAATAACTTTTGAAATAAAACTATTAATTTGAAATTTTATATTTTTACCTTATTGTTTTAACTTATTGGCAAATTTTCTATGAGAAAAACAACTTTTTAACTAAAACTATTAATTTGAAAATTTATTTTTTTTACCTTACTGTTTTAACTTATTAGCAAACTTTCTATGAGAAAAAATAACTTTTCAAATAAAACTATTAATTTGAAATTTTATTGGAGATGATGACAGATATATATATTTTTTATTTCAAAATTGTTTTGATGTATCTGAGTTTATAAAATTAGATAAGTTTATTCATCGTTGCTTTTAAAAAGTATTTTTAGAATCAATAATATTTTTAAAATTATAACCAATATTAAACAAATAACTCTTGAAATTATTTTATTTTTTATTTGGTGAAATTAAAGAAAGTTAAGTCTTAGTGCGAAATATAAGAGGTCCAAAAGCCTCTGCTAGCATCAAACCCAAAAAGGAACAAAAGCATGTAAATTCTTAAATGATAACATTTGAGTGAAGCCTACTCCCTAAATTTGGCGGAGCATTAATACATTGATTTCCTTCTCTGAAGGTATGCTTAATCGTAGTCATCGGGATACTGATTACTTTAGTAGCATCAGGCAATCATCAACTAATGTTGCTTTCTCTGGGTTTCCTAGAGAGGAGTCATCGGTATTTAGCTTCTTCTAGCCTTGTTTAGGTGCCTGCCATGAAACTATAATTGTCGTTGGGGGGTATTTCCGCTGGAGACAGAGCAAATAATTCCCCCGCCCCACTATGGCTTGTTGTCAAAGTGAAATTTATCGTGGTGTGCATCTGAAGATGTGCTATTACGTCGCAACCATAATTCCCATAAAGCAAAGGAGAAGATAAGCTACCAGGGTAACTTAAGCTTGTTGCACCAGTTTTTGCATTCCAGATTTTATTTTATTTCATATTAATATAATTATATTTATTTAATATTAATATAAAATTTTAATTTGTTATATATTTTTTAAACATTCATTTTTATATATTTTTAAAATATATTATTATATTTTTTGAAAATATTTATATATTTTTTAGAATTAGGATCAAATTGAGAACATTTGTCAAATTAGAAGGTTGTTTTTTTAAAATTATGAATAAATCTATATAATATGTAAAAGTTGAGGGATAAATTTGTTATCACACCGATTTTTTTAACTGACACGTAAGATTGTCTTTTGCGATTTTAACGGGAGTGACCAAAATGATCTAACATGTAACATGAGTGCTTAAATTGCAAAGCTTTTATTTTGGGCATTTAAAATGAAAATTTTTTTATAGTTGAGTGACTATCTATATAGTTTACCCTTTTAATTAATAGATTTTTGTTTGATTAAATTAGAAAATATATTTATAATATAAAATGTTAAAAAATTAGGTTTTTAATATTAAAACTAAAAAAATGAATGTAATGGGTTGATATTAAATTTAAAAAGGAAGAGTTGTTAATTTTGTTTAATTAAAAATTGGTGGTTTACACATACAAATTAAATTGATATCTGATATTTATTCTCATAATATTTTTTTTGATTAATTTTTAAGATATTTATATCTTTATTAAAACTCTAGGGGCCTTTCATATCTCAATGTTTTATAAAGTTGTATAAAATAAATAAATCAAACTTTTAAATTTTATTAATAAATAGTAACATAGTATTTTAATTTATTGGTTATCTAAACCAAGATTAATAATTGCAATATACGTGATTATTCCAATCCAAATGTTATTTTCACAAAAGATAAAAAGGCTAATTAACTGATTTGATATATTTATATATTAATTGTTATATCAAAACTAAATAAATACAAATTTTAAATAAATAAAGTTGGATAAATATTAAATAACACTTTATATTTATCTTTAATTATATTTTCTGTATAATTACACTATATTAATTTTATTATCAGACAAAAGAGAGATACATATTTTTAATTGAAATTCTTTTATTTTTTGTATTATATTTATATATATATATAATATTAAATTTTAAATTAATAAAGAAAAGTTAGAGGATGAGTGGAAGGTATACAATCTTTTATAAGATTGAAAAAAGAAGTGTAGAATCTTAGCCAATCAAAGTATTCGTTTCTTCCATCAAATTATTTCTTATTTTCTTTAATTTTAATCTAAATTATTTTAATATGATATCACAACATAGATGTTATATACAAATTTTGTCATTTTTATAGAAAAAAACTTTTATTTAGTACTGTTTACTGTGGTTTATCAAATGTTGAGTAATTTTCAACAATTTACCAAGCTTATTTTTTAAAATATATTCCAGTTAGTTGCTGTTTCAAATTTTGCTTAATTATATATTTATGAGAAGATTAATAATTGTTAATATGTTGAGTACCAAAGTAACAATTATCCCCAAATTTTTCTCAGGATAGGATCCAGCAAAAAAGGTGGTGGTTTTTGACAAGCAGCATAAAGTCACTTTTTCAAAAGTTGGTATATATTCTAACAACATTCCGTACTATTAGAAAAATACCTCGAAAATGGGCTATTTTATCAAAGTGACCCAAAAAATTTTAATATTTATAAAAATGACTCAGGTTCAAAAACAATCATCAAAATGACCTAAAATGAACAGTAAAATAGGATTTTGGCCTATCAATGGCCACCACCAACTCGTATTTTGGACTCATGGTTTCCTGATAATTGTGTCAGGCTTTAAAAAATTAATTTTTTTGGTTTTGGCCTGTCAATGGCCACCACCAACTCGTATTTTTTTAAAATCGTATCAAACTGGTATACAAAAATACTAGTATTTAAAAAAATTTTGGTGTTGGCGAAGTAAAAATAAAATAAAAATTTTCCATTATACAAGTACAAAAATAAATCAAATTTTTTTTGTGCTCCACTAAGTACCAAAAAAAATCA
Source organism: Gossypium hirsutum (assembly GCF_007990345.1). Classification (NCBI taxonomy): domain Eukaryota; kingdom Viridiplantae; phylum Streptophyta; class Magnoliopsida; order Malvales; family Malvaceae; genus Gossypium; species Gossypium hirsutum. The sequence goes on along the minus strand of NC_053449.1, from coordinate 46,354,172 downwards.
AATTTTTTTGTGTTGGCTTATCAATGACCACCACCAAGTACAAAAAAAAATTAAATTTTTTTGGGACTAGCTTGTCAATGGCCGGTGCCAGACTCAGTATTAAAAAAAAATTTGTTTTAACCTTGTAATGGCCATTGACAGGCCTGCACCAAAAAAATGTATCAGATATATATATGTATTTTATCTCAAATTTTATTTGTTTATGTTCATTTCGATGGAGAAATGATCAATACAAATGAGGAAGGCTGTGTATTTCGAAGTCGGAAAAAAATAGGAATGAGATTCAACAAGCGTGTTTCGTTGTCGGATTTAAAACGGAAAATCAGTACAAAGATAGCAAGCCGTTGCCGAAAGCAAATGTTGAGACTGTTTTACAAATTTCCGATTTCAACTGATCCGCTAAAGTTCTCAGAAATGGAGCTTGAAGATGATGATGATTTAGGGACAATGATAGCAATTTATTGCCCCTTTGAGATAGAAAATCACAACCCGATTGAGTTGTTCGCGGAGATAGCTGAACCAGATTTGATTCAAGTTGTAATTCCAGCAAGCCAGCACTCTGGAATTGATTTTGATCTTAACGTCTCCTGAGAAGATCAGTCGGATTTTGGACGGTTAATGCCAACTCTTAAAAATCCAAACATTGGTGGATGTTCGTATAACATCCCAAACTCGTGTCCTCGTCTAGAGATCCATCCAGAGGTGTTGGCCACCATAGAAGATAATGATGAAGGGTCTGATAATGATGATCAGTCCCACCGTGATCCAAACGATGATTTTATTGACCCCGATTTGGATGACATCCCGAAGACATAGACGATGAAGGGCCGGTGGAGGGTGAAAATGCAAACCCCTATTTGGCCGGGAACACAGGCCCTGGTATAGTTATAAGAAATAATCCAGGGTCGTTCATGACCAATGTGGATCCTAATGCGGGTGTAGCACGCGAGTTCCCGAAATATACAAATATTGTACCAGCTCACCTAGTTACGAAGAATTCGTCGATGAAGAGTTGTTTGTGGGACAATAATTCGATAATAAAAAAAACTGTTTACATGCTATAAAACAACTTAGCTTGAAGTTATGTGTGGATTATAAAGTAACGAAGTTGACGTAGTCTTTGTACATAGGAGAATGTTGGAAAGCGTCAAATGGTTGTAAATGGCGTGTCCGAGTCGCGTTAATGCAGCGGACGCAGATGTGGATGATAAGGAAACTAGAAGGTCCACACACATGTTGATCTATATATTGGGATGGATAAAAAGGGTTCGGGTTGGGACGCTTTAAATTGGGCGCAAAAACATGAACCATATATCTTTCTATGAAATATGCAACATTCGAGGCACCCTTCCTTGTATGTCTTAGAGGGAGGGTTCTTTCCTACGCCCGAGTACGCAGCATGGTATATGGCATACGGGAAACTCTTTATATTCCAAGGTCAATACATGCTGATCCAAAAAGACGCACAACCGGAATCTTCTCGATGGCAACCAAGGAACGCACAAATGCGCAGTAACTGAGTTCCGCCATTTAGTAACATCGAGTCCGATACTGCCTTGAACCTCGACCTCGAGCCACAATATGAAGCATCTAGCTCATCATCACACAACCTGGATCCGAATCAGCTGCGAGAAATTCCTCCATCGTTCGAGGATATTTTTGGTGACGACATCGAGCCTCAACATTTGACACAATCCGAATCGTCCTCATACCACCCGGAGATCCATCCCGAAGCACATACACCCACCACTGAGGATATTTTTCCATTGGCACCTCCGATCACGCAATACCCATTTACTCTCGATTATGGTGTATATGATTATTCTACTTTTTTAAGTATACAGGACGGGACACCGGATACCAGATAGAGCAATTACCAAACGCCTGAACGAGGTGCACGGCATCGTCAACGGAGGCATCTGGACCGTTACATGCCGACGCCGGGGACGTCACCGAGATCGCGACAATTTTAAATTTTTTCTGTTAATTTTTACTTTATTTTTAAATTATTCTGTAAATATTTCTTTTATAATGAAATTATTCTGTTTTTTAATATTAATTTAATTTCTCTAAAATAATTATTTGTTTGAATAAATTACTTTGAAATATTTAAAAAAATTCGAATACGTAATAGTACACGACAATTTTAATTTATATACACAATAAAATACAACCATTCTACAATATTAATACAAAAACAATATAAAATTCAAACAAAAATAATATGCACTATATTAAATTTAAATTCAAATAGATGGGTAAAATTAATACACGAAAATTTTAAATTCAAACTTTATATATTACAGATTAAATTAAATTTACAAATACAAAAAATAAAAATTCTAAGAAATTAATACACGAAAATATAAAAATGAAACCTTAAATCCTAAACAACTATATTAAATTTACAGATATAAAAAAATACAAACATTGTTAAGAATTAATACAATTTATTTTCAATAGTAGTTTATTCACAATTAATTGTCTTCTACTTGAATCAGGTCTACGTTGCATGAATACATGATAATTGGATATCTGAAATGGTCAGTAAAATTAAAAAGAAACCTTTGCATGAAGACTCTACTAACCGGTTCCAACCACAACCTAGTTGCAGAATAAACATTATTGCATCATAGATAATGTCCATCTGCGTTGGACAACTCGATTAGCCATCTATGGTGCAAATAACCGTTCAACCCTTAATGGTATAACCTTTAGGGTGGACATGACAATATATAATTCAACTCCGTTAAAACATGACAGTATATAATTTAACCTCGAAATTCAGTTGTACACTATGTAAAACTCCCATCTACAATCCAGTACAAAAAACCCATTTGATGATATACTACAAAACACTTTCATTCTGATGGCTCTCTCAAAATTTTTTTTCTCATTCCATTTGCACTATCAGGACCTAAACCACCCACCATATATAAGGTTTGGTGCCGGCCATTACAAGGCTAAAACAAATTTTTTTTAATACTGAGTCTGGTGCCGGCCATTGACAGGCCAGTACCAATTTTTTTTTAAAACACATACTCTGGTGCTAGTCATTGACAGGCCAGTACAAATTTTTTTTTCTAAAACTTGTACTTTGGTGCTGGCCATTGACAGGCCAGCACAAAAAAATTTTGATTTTTTTTTGTACTTGGTGGTGGCCATTAACAGGCCAACAACAAAAAAATTTGATTATTTTTTGGTACTTGGTGGTGGCCATTGATAGGCCAGCACAAAAAAATTTTGATTTATTTTTGTACTTGGTGGTGGCCATTGACAGGCCAGTACTAATTTTTTTTAAATACTGGTATTTTTGTATACCAATATGATACGATTTAAAAAAATACGAGTTGGTGGTGGCCATTGATAGGCCAAAACTAAAAAATTTAATTTTTTAAAGCCTGACACAATTATCAGGCAATCATGGGTCCAAAATACAAGTTGGTGGTGGCCATTGATAGGCCAAAACCCCATTCTACTGTTTATTTCAAGTCATTTTAGTGATTGTTTTTGAACCTGGGTCATTTTTATAAATATTAAATTTTTTTAGGTCACTTTAGTAAAATAGTCTCTTCTCAAAAAATTCGGTGGTAAAAAATAAAATTTTAAACAAAATTAAGTAACTGTAGTTATATATAAAATCTTTATAAAACAACAAAAAATAAATAGACTATAAAGGATTCAACCCAACATTAATAAAAATTATACATAAAACTTTTACTGCTCCATCTATAATTTATTCAAATAATATAATTTTATACCAAGATTTTACTTTCATTTACCTCCTGAGTGCCACATAATCTAATTTTTATTATGTTAATTTGATTGCCAAAAAATATAAACTAAAATGATAGAAATAACAAATATATTTTTATTAATGTTGGGTTGAATCCTTTAAATAAAAATAAATACAACACATGGTGCAACTTGAATGTAGGGCATCATATTCTTTAAATCCTCAATTTTACTATTTTAAAAAAACTAATTTATGTTTTATTTTTTTTATAAATGTGTTCTTTTACTAGTATTTTTGTTTATCCTCATTGTGAGTTTAATATAATCTAGTTATAAATAATTATTTTTTATATCTAAAGTAATATAATCCTCGATCTTTAATACCTATGTGTTAGGTGGTATAAAAAATTATTGTAACAAATACTCTATTTTTATAATTAATTTGTTTTTCACCTTATTTTTGTAATTAATTATTTAATTATTTAATATTATTTTTATATAAAAAAATCAATTTAGTTCTTATATTATTAAAAAGAATAAAAAAGTCAAATATTAACAAAGCTAACATTTACTATTTATAAAATGTCATTTATTGTTTGTTACTATTTTTAAAGTTTGTATTATCCTGCAAATGAAATCTTTTATTTAGGATTGAACTTAAAATAACAAAAAATCATGTCATTTTTTAAATAGTAAATATTAAATGGGTAAATTATTATTAATCATTAAATTATGGGTAACCTTTCGTTTTGGTCACTGAATTATTTAAAAGTTTTCATTTAAGTCATAGGACTGTTAAAACCGATGCTATATGACTTTTTTTATTCACATTGTTTGCACCAATCGGAAGCTTTCTTTCTCTTTCTTTTCTATAGTTCAAGTTCTATTTCATGAAACAACTTTAGATATCACGAATCTGCGAATCAAAAATTCAAATAACTTTTTTCTTCGATCTCCGACATTGACCTTTAGATCAACTTGGAATTAAAGTATGTTTTCCTACTCGTCGATGAATACTAATCTACCTACTGATTGTTGAATCGTCACTTAGAGCTTGTTGGTGAAACTTTAAAAAAAAAAGCTTAATTACCTAATGGCTTAAATAAAATTAGTGACTTAAATGAAAAGTTTAAAATAATTTAATGATTAAATTATAATTTTTTTAATTAAGTGATTAACACAAAAATTTAATTATAATGTAGTCACTAACTTAAAACTTTTTTTACAAGTAGAGGGACAATTTAATAATAGAATTGGACAGAAATATCTTGACCCAAATGGTGCGTATTGTGCTTTCGCAAAGAGTGGTTTATAATCCAATAGCATATTAAGCTTCTTAAAAAAAACCAGGAGCATCTTGTTTGGCTGAAGAAAAGAACAATTTTGGTTCCTTTCGTCTCACATAACATAAGGATTTCTGCACCAAATATTCTTGCTTTACCAAACCCCCAAAACTTTTACTGTGTTTCTTTATTCTGCTGGTTTACATATAATACGATATAAATAAACCAATTTTATCAAAGAAAATAAGTGGAAGATGAGATGGGTAATTTTCTTTCTAAACGGAAGCTGAAGCAGATGCAAATTTTTGAATATTTAAAAAAAAGAACATCCATGGCCGCCGCACCGCTGCAAATTTCTACTCGCGGAGGGGAAAGCACTGCTCCGATTAATGAACCTTCCGGGCCACAAAGAAAGCAATCTACAAAGCAGAAGTATGGGTTTATTCCTGATCATTTCTCAACCTTCGATCAGGTTCCCTCTCCAACTTTAAATCTAGTTCAAATATCTTCTTCTTTATTATTATATTTTTGTTGATATTTGGAGGGGGCATAATTCGCTAGCTAATGGTATATTTTTTTTCTTCTTTTTTACACATAGAGAAAGTGTTTTATTATTCTAAAAGAATTAGTAAGAGAAAATGTTTAATTAGGTAGTTGAATTTAAAGTTGACTTAGGTGTGATGATGCTGGGATTAAGTCATTTTGGAGCTAATTAGTTTATGATGGGTTTGGATGGGTGACTGGGTGCGGTGCGGTGCGTTTAGCTTACTTTTTGTCTCACGCTACAGTATCACTACAGTATCTAATCTCACCGCCACCGTTATTTTTATACTAACCGCAGGTAAACGCACTGTCCATCCAAATTCACCCTTAGAGTCATTTGGTGCGTTTGGGGGGGTACCGGATTATAGAGAAGAGAGAGGAGTTGATTTTTGTATTATTATATACCATAATGTTTTATAGTCAACGGTATCTGTCAGTCTCAGTTTTCGTCTGAATACAATCATATTTAGGGTGGGTTTGGATGGGCTAGATTGGGTGCGGTGCGGTACGTTTAGCTTGCTTTTTGTCTCACGCTACAGTATCGCTACAGTATCTAATTTTACCGCCACCGCTGTTTTTACACTAACCGAAGGTAAACGCATCGCCCATCCAAACTCACCCGTAATAAGATCTCTACTCCGATGCAATCAGTTCCTATATTTATGCTTTTCATTTATCTAATTTACAACTGAGGTTAAAATTGGTTCTTATAAATAATTATTTTTTAAATATAAAGTAAACCCAATAAACACGAATTATTCCATTTCAATTTGTATAACATATTTCATGGATAAAAATTATGTAGCATGCCAATTTTAATATTTTAAAAAAATAATAATGTCGCATTATGAAGTCTAGTCCACTAGTATCTTGTCACTTGCCGCGCGCTTTATGCAGCGTATCCCAAATTTCCAAGTCAATCATAACTTCAACTTCAAATATTTCAACTTATTAATCATAGCGTAGGCATGCTTCAGAGGTGATTTATCAATTCAGCCGCATAAATTTGACAAATAAACTTGGTAAACAAGTTAAAAATAAAAAATAAAAATCTCTTTTGGATAAAAATTTCGACTTTATTTTAAAATTCAATTTTTAAGAAATAGAAAGATAAGCTTCACTGCCTTCATGTTTACAAGTTCACTATAGCTAAAAACTCCAAGTAAAATCACATGCAAAGGAATTATGTGTTGGTCATTATACCTGCATGAGCAGCTAATTCGTTATATAATTCATCTTAGGGGCAATGTATTGATGTTATAGCATAATCATGAAACATGTATGTTGACACCTCTCAAGTCCTGAATAAGCTCCTCTTTTACTGCAGGTTACCCAGGCTTTAAGAGAAGCTGGTCTAGAGTCGTCTAATCTCATACTCGGAATCGATTTCACGAAAAGCAATGAATGGACAGGTTAGTTTCCACCAATTTAATGAGCAATCCTGATGTAGGGAAGCAATTCAAAACCTGCCATTACTTTAGCTTCTATTTCAAGAAAGATCAATTTTTTTCTTTCCCAACTTTCTGTTGTTTCTTTTTTGGTTTTTTAATTGGTATCTTTGAAGCCAGTACGTCAATGTTTTTATTGAAGGCAAAGTATCATTCAACAACCGGAGTCTACATGCAATTGGTGATACACCAAATCCGTATGAGAAAGCCATCTCCATCATCGGAAAGACTCTGGCTCCATTTGATGAAGACAACTTGATACCTTGTTTCGGCTTTGGTGACGGTACGATGTCTGCTCCAGTTGTTAATCTTTCCTCTACCTTTTCATCTGTTGATCTAATAGAGTTGCTGGTTCGAATGTCACAGCTACCACACATGATACGGAAGTGTTTAACTTCCACAATGATCATTCATCTTGCCATGGATTTGAAGAAGTCTTAGCTTGTTACAGAAAGATTGTTCCAAACTTGAGACTAGCTGGTAATTCACATTTTTCCTTGGTCTTTAACATGTCCATTTTGACATGATATCATGAATACTTCATTTGTGCCAAATTGTAATGGCATCGAGCATGTATGGTGTCACCTAGGACCAACTTCTTACGCACCTGTAATCGATGTTGCTGTTGACATTGTGGAAAATAGTGGTGGCCAATTCCATGTCTTAGTTATCATTGCAGATGGCCAGGTTCTATCTCATGCCTACTTTTTCTCCTTGCATGAGTAAATTCACCTTTATTGCTTTCTCTCTCTCACACTCTCACTCAATGTATGTCCGAATTTGTTTTCTTTTCATGTTGATTATGAAGGTCACACGAAGTGTTAATACAAGTGACAGAGAGCTCAGTCCACAAGAAGAAAGTACAATCAATTCAATTGTGAATGCAAGGTACAACCTTATCCTATTGATCCCTTCTTGTTACTTTAGCCTTCAGTGACCATTAAAGCCGTCCTACAAAGAAACCATGCTATCTGATTGTATATTGTCAATTATGATTCAATCGTGCTAAAGCAGAGGCATTTTTTTTTTCCAAATTCCAGCTTATACCCACTGTCGATTGTTCTGGTTGGTGTTGGTGACGGACCTTGGGATGATATGAAGAAATTTGATGATAAGATTCCGGCACGCGAGTTTGACAACTTCCAGGTTTCGATCATGCTAGAAGAAAAAAATAAAAAATAGTGTGATAATTATAGCAAACTGATTAATAGGATGAAAAGGAAATGTATTTTGGTTTTCATGTCTAGTATTTTTGTGCAGTTTGTTAATTTCACAGGGATTATGTCCAAAAATATAAGTCCAAAAGAGAAGGAAACTGCTTTTGCGCTTGCTGCACTCATGGAAATCCCTTTACAGTACAAAGCAGTGATAGAACTTGACATTCTTGGGTGAGTTAATCTTCAATAAATTAACTTAGTTTGCTCTCAACTATGAAACTTGTAATTTACTCAATTATTATTAACATATGAAATTGCATTGAACAAATGAAGACAACGAACTGGAAAAGCCAAGAAAGTAGTTCCACGGCCTCCCCCAGTTTCCTACCGTAGACCTACACCTGCTCCACCTGAGCGTATACCGAGCAATGTCTCATCATCATCACCTGCGGATGATCAGACCCAGGTATATATATCTGTATGACATGCATGCATGCTTGCTTCTATTAAAACATGATTGGTTGTTCTTCCCAAACTATATAATCTTAAAAAAGTGACCTTAGAGCATTTGTTAGCAAATCCCGGAAATAAGAAATGTGTAAAATGGATCAATCTTAGTTACATTGGAAATGTATAATTATTATGAATTCTTTTCGTAATATATATGTTTTTATGTTGTAAAATTTCCCCATAACTAATTATGTTTGCAATTGCAATGTAAATGTAGGCTACATGCCCAATATGCCTTACGAATACAAAGGACTTGGCCTTTAATTGCGGGCATACGGTGAGTAATTCTTTTTTTCTTTTATCCTTCAAATTCTCCCAATAAATAAGAATTTTTTTTTTTAAAAGAAAATTTTGGAGTTAAAAATAATTATATATTATATGATGGCAGACTTGCAGGGAATGTGGGTCAAAAGTGTCGAATTGTCCAATATGCCGCCAAAGGATTACTAATCGTCTTAGGCTGTTTACTTGATTTCCATATTTATGTACAGCTTTCCAAGTGTTGATGATTTCAGACTCAGTAAATCATTAATTAGGTTTATTTTATTTTACAAATTTAATCTATACTTGTTGGGTGAGGATTTGAATTTCTGCGTTAAGATATTAGTTTGCACATATATAAAAGTAGTTTGTTTCAGATAATTATCAATAAATACCTAGGTTTTTTTCTGAAGAATTTCATTGCTTTTCCTAATTTTCCAGTTGGTTGATGCCTAGCAAGACAACATATTGTTAAGACAAAATCCATGATAAAAAATTAGGACATGGTAAATTTAACTTTCTAAATCTAACAAATCTTTCCACTATGTGTAAGTTGTTAACATGTCGATGATTAACATAAATCATAATCTACGTTGCCAGCATTGCATGCCATGTACAAACATAGATGATTACAAGTTTCTATCATTGCTTTTTTAACCAAATATACTAGTTTAAAGATTTATTTAGTAAATTAGTTGCCTTCATCATTTATTTAGTGAATTATATGAAGTTGGCACCAACTTCAATTTCTTCCATTTTCTCAACCAATCTATCAGTGTAACACATGCCTGACACATGCTTAAACTTTGACCATTTCATATGGTTGTTTAAACTCACTATATCTGTATTGTTAGCTTAATTTTAGGTAGTTTAATCTTTGATCTCATCTCCTAAAGAATAGGGATTAGCTCGTGTATAGGTTGTATATATTCCTCTGTATCTTTGATCATTGTAGACAGAAAAACTAATTCCACAATTCTCTGCTTCTTTATGGTAATCAGAGCTTCCAAATCTTAACCGATCCAAATTTAAGACTTTTCAATTTTATTTGCAGCAAGTTCCAGTTATCAGTTTCAAACAAAGACAATTTTATGACTTGTCATTCTTGTTAATGCAATAAATCCCATCGTTTGACGTTTAAAGAGTTTTCTCTCACAAGTACAAAACCTTTGCAAACTATTTTCAGTGATTTATGGGGTCCTTCTCCAGTCCTTTCCATTGACAACAAGTTATATTATTGTATCTTTGTTGATCAATTTACCAAGTATACCTGGTTATTTACTTTGAAACTCAAAAGTGAAGTCAAAACCATTTTCCAAATGCTCAAACCATTGCTTGAAAAACACTACTCCACAACCATTCTCTCCCTCTACACTGATGAGCCTAGACCCATACCTTCAAACCAATGGTATTGAACATTTAGTGAGTCCACCTTACACACCACAACGAGTAGCCACTGTTGAGCGTCGACATCGACACATAGTTGAGACGGCAAAATCCTTACTACACCAAGCTACCCTTCCTCCCTCATTTTGGTCCTTTGCTTGTCACCATGCGGTCTACTTAATCAATCGCATGCCCACTCACTTGCTGCAGTATAAGTCCCCCTATGAACAACTACACCACAAAACACCAACCTATAATAACCTTAAAAGCTTCGGTTGCTTGTGTTATCCATGGCTCAAACCCTACGCTAATCATAAACTTGATCCCAAGTCCAAGCCATGTGTCTACCTAGGCGTGTCAACCACTCATCATTCCCACATTTGTTATGATCCTGTGAATTCCAAGGTCTATCTATCTCGTGATGTCTCCTTTGTTGAAACCGAGTTCCCGTATCAAACACGATTCTGTAACTTGTTACCCACCTCTAAAATCATTGAGTGGGATATGTTTCCCACCAACAATCGAGAACATCACTCCTCAGTGCACCCAAACGAACCTGCCTTACCTCCCTCAATTCTCGAACCATGTCTACCCCCATCCATGGTCTGCTCTCAACCAACCCCACCAACCAAGACTATCGACTCGTGTTCGGCACCACTGGCGTCCTCGATCACCCCAGGTATGTCTTCTCATCCTACTGCTCCTTCATCACCAAACAACGCCTCTCACTCATACACCAAGGCAACCCCAGCCCTACCCGATAACCCAATTGTTTTATCAACACCTATTGACGAGTCAGCCTCACCCTAATTCGATGCAGCCCATGCCTCGTCCCCAAACCCCACTGCTACTGCCTCTTCCCCTCCGATACCACAACCTTCCCCTGTTATTCCACGAGTTGTCACTCGCTCCCAGAACAATATTTTCAAACCAAAAAAACCATTTAGTTGCGTTACACTTGTCTCACCTGAAACCATACCCACCACTGTGAAACAAGCTCAAAAACACAAAGAGTGGCGGGATGCTATGAAATAAAAGCTTGATGCTTTAGCTCGAACCAGAACCTGGGAACTAGTTCCCAAAGATAACACTAAAAATGTTGTTGCTTGTAAGTGGATTTTCAGGATAAAACGCAAGTCGGATGGAACGATTGATCGTTATAAAGCGAGGCTGGTTGCCAAGGGGTTTACCCAACGGTCAGTCATTGACTACCACTCAACCTTCAGTCCCGTGGTCAAACAAACAACGGTACGAGTTGTACTATCCCTTGCCATTTCGAATAATTGGGTGCTTTGACAGCTAGATGTCAACAATGCGTTTCTGCAATGCGATCTTACTGAAGAGGTTTATATGTCTCAACCTCCTGGTTTTGCATCCTCTACTGCTCCGACTCATGTATGTCGTCTTAACAAAGCAATTTACGGTCTCAAGCAAGCTCCGTTGGCATGGTATACTGCCCTCACGACCTACCTGCATGAGCTTGGTTTTGCCAAGTCTAAATCTGATCCTTCTCTCTTTATAATGTGCAATGGTGCAGTCCAAATAATTGCTCTGGTTTATGTCGATGATATCATTATTACTGGGACTCATACTTCTACAATTGATCGAGTTATAAACTCTCTTGCCAATTGATTTTCAATAAAGGATCTTGGGCATCTACGCTATTTTTTGGGAGTTGAGGTAACCCGAACCGTTGACAGCCTATATCTCACTCAAACAAACTACAGTGTCGAACTGCTCAGTGCTGAGAATATGCAGGATTGTAATCCTGCTCCTACACCAATGAGCAGCACTGATTCGTTATTTTTACGTGATGGAGCACCCTCATTTGATGCTACACACTATCGTACAGTGCTTGGTAAATTGCAGTATTTATCCTTTACAAGGCCTAACATTAATTACTCTGTCAACAAGCTCTCTCAATTCATGCATCAACCATCCGAGCTGCATTGGAAATCTTTGAAGCGTATACTACGATATCTGCGTGGCACCACTACACTTGGTTTGAGACTTCAATCTGCGCAACAATTTGATCTGTCCATGTATGTTGACGCCGACTGGGCCGGGGATCTTGATAGTCGAAATTCAACATCGGGCAACATTCTATTTCTTGGACCAAACCCGATCAGCTGGGTCTCCAAGAAACAACAAACCATTGCTCGGTCATCAACTGAAGCGGAGTTCAAGGCTGTTGCAAACTCTGTATCCGAGGTTTGTTGGGTCACCAATCTTCTTCTAGAATTGCGAGTTCATCAAACAGTTCTGCCAACGGTATATTGTGACAATGTCGGCGTGATTTATCTCAATAAAAATCCTGCAATCCACACTCGTATGAAGCATGTTGCTGTCGATTTTCATTATGTTTGAGATAAAGTACACCGAAACCAGCTCCGTATTGTTCATGTTCATGCCAAGGATCAACTTTTAGACACGTTTACCAAACCCTTGGCAAATAATCTTTTCCAACTTCATCTGTCCAAGCTTGGAGTTACTTCGAACTCTCAGCTTGGGGGGGCGTATCAGTGTAACACATGCCTGACACATGCTTAAACTTTGACCATTTCATATGGTTGTTTAAACTCACTATATCTGTATTGTTAGCTTAATTTTAGGTAGTTTAAACTTTGATCTCATCTCCTAAAGAATAGGGATTAGCTCGTGTATAGCTTGTTTATATTCCTCTGTATCTTTGATCATTGTAGACAGAAAAACTAATTCCACAATTCTCTGCTTCTTTATAATCATTTTATGTTTCATCACATCAGGGTTTGAATTCAACTAGTTTGAAGGAAAAAAAATTAGATTTCTTGTTTAAGATTTTGAAGTAATAAAATTTTGTCCTACATGCAAGCACAATTGAGGATGGAAGTCTAATACGTTGGAACAAGACACTGAAGGATTCTGATTGAATAGATGGAAGATTGAGATGATAAAACAAGTTCTCTATATGAGTTGATAGAAGTTTGATGACTAAAAAGATAAAGCAAGCCTCTGCATGAATTGATGGAAGCTTATTGAATAATAGGTAAAATGTAAAAATAATAATGGCAAAGGTGGGGAGGCTGAATATCATATATATAGACACATTCACAACAGTTTAAGGGGAGACGTTTTTTCACCTTCATTCCTTGATCATTTTTAGTTTCTTGTTGGTTTTATCTTTAAAATCTACTACAAAATGAGCAACATCTTTTATGTTGTGATGAACTATAATGGTTAGATTTGTAATACGGACATCGACGTAATCTTTGAGTCTAAAAGTCTAATTAACATGATGTTTAGAAAGAACATCAAGTTAGTGGAAATGAGGCGCAAATTGGAGATTTGATTAGGTTGTTGAGGTATAGATTTATTACATATGATGATCCAGTCAAATACTTGACAATTCATTTAGCGGATGATGATATACAAACAATGGATTCAATTCATAAGTTTAATAGTATTAGAAGAGTTGACCTATATGTCGAGCTTGACAACATTGTAGAAGGATATAAGGGGTGATATTTCAAGCTCATTTATGACCACTTTAATGGATTCACAAATAGGAATGCCAGACACGACATACGAGTAGATTAATAGCTTTGTATCATTGTTGGAAATGCCTTATATGTTTGATGAATACAATTAGACGGAATTACAATTAGGATATTTCTAATTGTAGTTTCCAACATCCAAATTCAGTGATGCTCCTAATCCATACGAGGTGTTGTCAACTTCTACTGGTATATACCATTTCCAACAATACGAGGGGTTGTCCATTTCTTTTGGAATACACCATTCCCAACCAAAGCAAGAAGCCTACAAAAATTTGACCGGATTGTTATTTGCAGAACTCGTTGATGATTTTAGCGATGCCGATTTGGAGACAAGGGAACCTTTAAATGCTGATGATGTTGGATAGGATAATTTGGAATTAGAATCTTCAGCTCGTATGTTGGAAGTTAACTTTAACGAGATGAGAGATCTTAAGTTTCTAGAGTATTCGTACATCACTCTAGGTTATATCACCCCATGCGGTACATATTTAGAGCAATTGGTTGCTAATACTCAGTTTCTAATGAAAGAGGTTATCATATTATCCATTCATGAGTACAATGTTAAGGCATTCGCAAATTATAGATTGGATGTATCTACAACTTTAACATATGTAGGAACATATGTAAAATTTAGTGACGAATGCAAGCGGCGGATATGAGTCTCATTTCTAAAGAGGAAACAATTGTGTGAGATAACCAAATACAATGGTTCTCACACCTACACGGTTCTAATGTTATCCAAAGATCATTGTAAATTAAGCTCAGATATGATACCTAAAGAAATAACACTACTAGTGGAAGCAAATCCGAGGGTTCCAGTTTCGATGTTAATCGCGAATATTTGTTCCTGGTATAAATTCTAAGTATTGTATGCGAAGGCATGGAAGGCAAAGCAAAATGCATTGGCAATTATCTTTGGAGATTGAGATGATGCTTATAGAAAATTTTCGAGGTTTTAGGCAACATTGCAAAAACGAGTATCGAGCATGGGCATTATAGTTAAGTTGGAGACTTTGCCTACGTATGATGGCAATTGACTAGCCTGAGGTAAGATAATTTTCAATTGCGCCTTTTGGACATTCAAGTATTGTATCAAAAGGTTTTCGTATTGTAAACCCATTGTCCAAAATGATGGTATGTGGATTTCGAGAAATACAAGCAGATTTCTCTCCTAACGGTATCATAAGATAGGGATCAAAATGTTGTCCCACTAGTCTTTGCCATTTTACAGGTTAAACAACTGTGGCATGGAGTTTTCTTTAAGGAATTTATAACGGTAAATTTTGAAGAAAGACAACGTATGCCTCGTATTTAATAGAGCCTTAGGCATACATGCTGCTATAGAACATGAATAGTATGAACGGACTCATTCGTATGCTAATAATGTTTTTTTTCATCTAACATATTAGAGAAAACTTTATGAAGGATTTTAAGAACAATGATTGGTGTAAGGAAGTTGTTAACACTAGTATGATTTATTTATTATGTTTTAAGGTGTAGTCGAGATGTGGTTTAGGTTTTAGTTGATAACGCATTTCTTTATTTATGTAACAAAATACAAACTTGTTAAACCTTTATTTCAAGAGAGGTACACAACTTTATGCTCATATGATGATAGCATCGAACCATGGCTGGCTCAAATGAAGATTGATCAAATGGCTTAATGTTATGGAGGATGACACTATGGCCACATGACCACAAACCTTGTTGAGGCTACTAACTCCGTTTTGAAAGGGACATGTCATCTTCTTATAAACGGTGTGGTGAAATAGACTTACTTCAATATAAGTACTCTTTTTTCCAAAACGGGAAGCAGTTCGAGGTAATGATTAACGATGGCCACACATGGTGTAAAACATTGACCAATTCTATAGAGGAACATTAGAATAAGTCAAACTATATGTTGGTGCATGGATTCACTCAGAAGAATCTAACTTTCACAGTTGTTGAAATGGTAAGTTTACATGAGGGATTCATTATGGGAACATACCTAGTACATCTGCATCAAAGATAGTGTGACTGTGGGAGGTTTCAAGCTTTCCTATTCTCGTATGATGATGAAATTAAAATCAATGATAAAATCTTGCTTATATCACAAGATAAATTATCATGTATCAAGATAAATTTGTAAGAAGACCACAATTAAAAACATTAGATTAAAATAGGTTCACATGTATAATAACTTTTTAATTATTTAATTTTTATGGGATTAATTAGTAATTGAAATTGAAATTTATATCTTATTTATTGATAATTAAATTTTGAGTTAATTACATCAGGCATCCTCAAATCATGATCTTCATTTTAAAATATTTTAATTACATTTTTAAATTATTGAGGTTATATTAATAAGGTCCTTTCACTACTAAAGTTGTTAATTTAACCATTGAATAAGATGCCAAATCTTATGTGACATAATTTACCATGAAAATTTTAAAGAAAAATGAGTATTCTAAAAACGGATGTTATAAAAATCTTGGTTTTGAGGTTTTTGAAGCTTTTACAAAAGTTTTATCAAACACTGAATCTCTTTTTCTTGTTTTATTTTATCTTTAATTCAGAATTTACTTTTAAAGTTATACAACAACACTTTACTTTTTTTTTAAAATTTTTTTATTTTAAATTATGTCATATAAGATTTGACACTGTTGATACATGGTATCAACGATAGAATTCCAAGAAGGGAGAAAAGTTTCGGTCTAAGAGGAGAGAGGAAGAAGATAATAAAGATGGGGCTTTTTCCCGTACCCCTCTCAAATGAAGTGTTTGAGGATATTTAAACCATGGATATTTCGGGTCGAATCCCAAGTCGAGTTTTTATATATTTTATTATAATTGTATAACAATTTGTTTAGGAATTTACTCATTGTTTAGTAATATTTATGAGAAATTAGGAAAACAAAATGGAGCAAAATTCTAATACCTTAATGTTATATTACAATGTGAGCTAGACATATTATATTATGTTCATAGAATTTCCCTAATTATCCACTTAAGAACTCAATTTGTTTGAGTTCATTTTAGCTATTAGATTCACTTTTCATGATCTGTTAATTATTTTCTTGTTATTTTCGTGATGGTTAGAACTGGAAATTTTCCAATAAGGAGATGCCAAAGAAGGGGTTGTTCTTTCCTTAACCAATTTGTGAAATGCACTGGGACGTATTGGAGTTTTGCCTCATTAGTTGAATTGAAGATAGAAAAGTTTAAAACTCATTCATATTTTGCTAATAGATATATATGATAAATCATGGATCTTAATATTTTCCTTTCTAAACAAAACTTTTATTCCTTCCATAAAGGTCATTCTTTGTTTAAAACTCAATTTTTATTCCTAACTTTGCACTAATAATATCTACTTGTTATAACACTTGATTATGAGGTATATTGTTTTCGGGTAACTACGTTATATAGCTTAGTTTAGTGTCTACATGCAACTTGTTGTTATCAACAGAATCAATAGTCTTTCCATTTTCTTAAAATATAATCTTTCAAATACATATTATTCTTATTACTCTTTGTCAATGTATTTGTTTCCATTGCCTTTTATAGGCTGGTTTTTCCCAGCAGGAATTTTATTTCATTTGATTTTAACATTATGAGTTTGAAAAACTTCTTTTAGCTTTAATCATCACATTGTGGTAAGTGTGATGATTATTGCTTGTTTGTGGTTTCTTTTATTTTTAATTCACTTAAATGAACTTGATAACACATGGCCTTTGTAATACCCCTAAAAAATTTTTTACAATAAGATATTATCTTTGATATAATAAAATAAGGAAATAAAGCGACTAAAAGGGGAAATTTTGGAGTTATGTCAACATTGGGAAGTATATTATGACATATTAGTTCAAGAAAGGATTAAATCGCAAAAGTGAGAAAAGTTTTGTTTCCCAAGAGTATGTAAATATGAAAAAGTTGAAGGACCAATGGTGTAAATATTTTAAGGGTGGAATGGTCTAGAAACTAAGGAAAATGGATGGATTAGGACCAAATTGAAAAAGGTGAAGAATTTTGAGGGACTAAATAACAATTTTACCAAATTAAGTGATGACTCAAGGATGAAATTTTAAAGGATCATAAAGGGCAAAATGGTCAATTAGAAGAGATAGAAATCTAGAAGCTAATGATGATGTTGGAGATATTTTAGATTAAATAAATAATAAATAAATATTAGTTTATTAAAATTTTAATTTGATTTTTAAATGATATTTTATTATTTTATTATTATTTTATTTAGTATATATATATAAGAAAAGGAAGATGAAGAATTTTCCAACCCACCATTTTTCCCATGCACCAACGTGAGAAAAAGAGAGAAAGAAAGAAAGTTTTGCTTTTTTTACAATTTGGTCCTTCCACAAAAAAAATCACCATTTTCATCTAGAAATCAAAAGAATTTCCATATCCATCAAGAGAGAAAGATAACAAGGAGACTATGGGGAGTTAGAATATCAAGTTAGATTCAAGAAATAGAAGCTGGAGGAGAGAGAAAATCAAGTTAAAGATTGAAATCAATATGACAAGGTAAGAACATCAAGATTTTAATATATTTTTAAGTTTGATATTATTGAAAAAGCATGGAAATGATGTTAATGTAAAGTTTTCGTATATATGGTCATATATTCTTGATATGTTAGTGAAGAGAAAATAAGAGAAAGTGATGAGAAATAGTGTAGAAAAAGAAAATAAGTGTGTTATAAACATGGTAATAAACATCTTGCACTAAAACAGTTTTGGACAGCAACAGTAGGCTAACTTTTAAAAATCACCATAAATTATGGAAATCGAATTAGAGAATGAAAAAAATATGAAATTGAAGCTTATTAAGTCTAGTTTCTCATAGAAGAAACGGTGTAAGTAATGAAATTGTAAATTATGAGATACAATAAATTTTGTGAGACAAAGTCAGAATGAATTCGGGTTCCCCTGTTCTAACTTTGGAAAATCATCAAATATTTAATAAAAATAATTAAAGGCTTAAATTTATATGTTTAAAATTATGAATGAGTCCATTTTCAATATAAACAAACGGAACATCATCCGAATTCTGTACAAAGAAATAATTAATTTTTAGTGAAAAGGGGTCGAAACTGTCAAACAGTGAAATAGGGGAACTTTAAAGAATAAACTGTACTTATTGGATAAACTAAAAATTCTGAAAATTTTATGGTAATAACATATGTGAGTATAGATTCAGAGAAAATTTGCAGATCTCAATTCGGAGTTCTGTAGCTAAAGATATAATTAATTTAGTGACTATGACTCAAGTGAACAACTTGTTATGAGTAAACAAGTAAATAGTGGTATTATGTATATATCAAGAATGTGGAATGGAGTGGAGGAGGAAAAATATATGTGAATATTTAGCTAATATGAGTTTATTTTAAAATAGCTAATTTACATGTTTTAGGTTCAGGGACTAAATTGAATAAGAGTAAAATTTTAAGGGTAATTTTGTAAAAATGTCAAAAAATGACCTAATTGCATGAAATGAATTATTTTATTATTTAAATTAATAAATTGAATGAAATATTAATTTAGATCAAGATTGGGTGGAAATTTAAGGAAAATGGAAAATTGCCAAAATGTCCCCGAATTTTGGTATTTCTGCAATTTAGCTCGGTAAGTTCGTGTAACTTGAATTATATTCTTAAATGCTTGAAATGTATGTTATTGATGTGAATATGATTTGAATGTTCATTGTATGAAAATTGATGAAACACTGAAATATTTGATAAAAAAGGGGAAGAAATCCTGGTTGAATGGAAAGAAAATTCGATGGATCTCTGAAAAGGAACTGACGGTAAAAAGGATCTAGCCCGGATGGGTGATCCTATCCTGATATAGCCCCCTTGAAGAATATGTGGAAAATAGATTTAGCTCGGACGGGTAATCTGAATTAGGGTCTGAATTTAGCCTAGACTGGTAATTCAGATCCAAGCTTATTAGAGTAATTGTTATTGCAGGGGATTTAGCCTGGACTGGTAATCCCGACAATACTCTATGAGTTTATATTACAGGGGATTTAGCCTGGACTGGTAATCCCGCTGTAAGGATGAGGTTCGCGGGAGTGTGCTCTTTCAAATGGAAATGTGCGTACATGAATATGAATTGACGGACCCGGATTTGTACACTAAAAGTGTACCTTTAAAAATCCATCAATTTTCTGAGAAATTCAACGGGATAAATATGGAAAATAATAAGGTTAATAGAAAACATGGATTTGAATTATTATTGGAAATATATTATCGAATTTAATACCTAGTTTGGATTGAACGCGAGATTGAGTACAATCGTTCTGTGCCAAAGGATGAATTGACGAATAAGACCATAACTAGGTTATGGCATTACAAATGTAAAGGATGAATTGACGGTAAATTACCCAAGTAAACCGAGGTTCAACATTTGTTACGACTTTCGTGTTTACTATCTGTTTAGCTCTCATGAGCTTAAGTTCACCCTTCGGGCTTCTGAAAACGATGTACTCATATCCGTAAGTTGTTCTTTGAAAGGTAAAATATCGGGAGTTGTCTTGAATGGTAATATAATTATTTATATGATGCATTGAATTGGAAAGCATTTAAGTGAAAATATGCTACTGCTCATGAAAAAGTATTAAGGTTTAAATTAAGCAATTTTCTTATGAAATGACTTATCATGTGATCAGTTCGGGAAAGGCTTTGGGTAAATGCACTAGCTTGTGACCATGGTTGAATGATATGTTTATGACTTGTGTGACATGCATATGTTACAAGCGTGTAAAGTAAAGAAATGCAAATGAAAATAAAGAAATTATCAAGAGTTAAAGTTATATAAAATCCTACTAAGCTTGGGATAATATGTTTAAGTGATACTGTGGATTTATTCACCTTGTAAGTTGATGAATATAGCTTCATAGGTATTGTGGTATCAATATTGGGTTATCCTTGATATGTATAGATTTCATAATTTAAAAGAACTAATATGATTAAAGACTACACGAGCTTACTAAGCATTCATTGCTTACGTATTTGTTTTTTTATTTACCCTACAAATTATCAGAAGCTCGATTGGGTTGGAAACTTGTCGGAGATATATCACACTATCCATTGGTTTTATCTGTAATTTTGGATGATTTGATTCTAGTTATAATGGCATGTATAAGTTAATTTAGCCAATGTTAGCTCATTAATATTTTGATTTTGGTTGGTTTCAAATATGAATGCTAGATGAAAAGAAATGTTTGAAAACTAATTTGTAAATTTCGGTAATGCTCTGTAATCCTATTCCGGCGACGGATTCGGGTTAGGGGTGTTACAGCCTTTGCATAGTCTTTACTTCTGTGGAATTTAAAGTTATTAAATTAATTCTTCTCCAACATATAAACATAATCAACGATTGTTTGCATACCACATAAGTACATGAAATGTTCATATAGGTTAGATCTTCTTTATATGTATTACAAGAGGATTGGATTTAGAAATAAGAAATAAATAATTATAAGGGATTTCTAGTTTATAACATGTTGTAACTGATAACCATGAATACGGTGGTTATTTAAATTCGAGTGCGATTGTCGGACAGTAGGTTTGCTCAAAATATCCTTTTCAGAATTTAACATAATGTTTGTTTTCTTTCGATTATTGTTATCTAATGCAAATCATCAGCTAAGAAGCAACCAATACAGAACCTGTGGGGGTTATCAGTATCAATCATTTTAAGCTTGTGTTACTCTTTATGATCATCTTTCATTTTATCTAATACATAAATGTTGTCTTCAGTTGTTTAATTTGCCACGGGCCTTAAATTGAATTTCATAATCATCAGAATATGGTATTATTCTTTTTTACTTCTGTCATTTCATTAGTATTTGACTTAAATTGTGACTTGTATTTTTAGAGCAAATTTATCACATATTTTTGTCATGAAATCCATGCTAGTTTGCATGTTATTCACATAATTAGATTGAGAATAGGTTCATGATATGGAATTATAGCGTGTATGTTATTTAATTTGATATTTGTATGCTTCTGACCTTGCAGTTGATGTTATTAAGGTTAGTTGATCTAAGATCACAGCCTTCAATTATTTTAATTCGTTGATTTAAGATCACAACTCCTAACAGCTCGATGACCTACATTCACAGTTGATATTATCAAGGCTAGTTGATTTAAGATCGCAACCTCTAATTATTTGAGTTCGTTGATTTCAGATCACAACTCCTAACAGCTCGATG
Source organism: Gossypium hirsutum (assembly GCF_007990345.1). Taxonomy (NCBI): domain Eukaryota; kingdom Viridiplantae; phylum Streptophyta; class Magnoliopsida; order Malvales; family Malvaceae; genus Gossypium; species Gossypium hirsutum. The sequence goes on along the minus strand of NC_053449.1, from coordinate 46,332,095 downwards.
ACCTACGTTCACAGCTAATGTTATTAAGGCTAGCTGGTTTAAGATCCCAGCTTCTAATTATTTGAGTTTGCTGATTTAAGATTGCAACTTCTAACAGCTCGCTAACCTCCATTCATAGTTAATGTTATTAAGGCTAGCTGATTTAAGATCGCAGCCTCCAATTATTTAAGTTTGCTAATTTAAGATCGCAACTCCTAACAGCTCACTAACCTAAATTTACATATGATGTTATTAAGGCTAGCTTATTTAAGATCGCAACCTCTAATTATTTGAGTTCATTGATTTAAGATCGCAACTTCTAACAGTCTGCAAACCTACATTCACAGCTGATATTATTAAGGTTTGCAATTTTTGATATTCCAACAATTCACTTGATTTAATCTCCCGACTATCACTTTTAAAGCTCGCTAATTTCTTGGACAATGTGAAAAACAAATTTTTACTTACAAGAAATACAGTTCGCAGTGTTTTACAACACGGTTTGTTTCTTTAAAATCATTCATTTAACTTCAATATCACACCATCAAACAACGGAACCTACTCAGTAAATTTTCGTATTTAAACTTACGTAGTAAGCCTCTAATTACATGTTTCACACATCTAAGTTTGTCTCAAAAGAGTCACTTTATAACTCTTATTCGACAAGGTGGGGGACAAATTGTTATACAATTATAAGAAAATACATAAAAAGCTTACCGAGATCTGACCCGAAATATACATGGTTTAAATAGCCTCAAACACTCCATTTGAGAGGGGGTAAGGGAAAAAAGCCCCATCTTTATTATCTTCTTCCTCTCCTCTCAATTTTTGGTAAATTTTAGTGGGATAAGTTTTCAAATTTTCTTACACTTATATCCTTAAAGAAGTTATTTTTGAAGGGGGAATTATTTTTTCTATAATCTTAAATTGGATGTTAATAGCATAAGTAGTAGTTAATATTCTTTTCTGGTGGTGAAATTAGTTAGATAATTGGTTCATGACTTTGATTAGTTCCATCGATCTGATTAGAAAATTATTAAAATTTTATAAAAATAGAAAAAAATGATGGTTCGCTCGACTCATCTAATTCGTACTAGTTCATTGGCCAATTGACTCAACCTCTTGTTTTGAACTAGTATCCCAGTCGATTTGGTTTTGAAAACCATGAACTTAACTTCGTAGGAAACAAAATTAATTGGGTAAATTTTTTAGACAATTTTAGTGTTTAATAATTATATTGGGTTTTGATTAATTTTGAAATCGAACCGCAAGGAGCAAAAGCTTTTTCATTATTGTTTTCTCCATCCACAAAATTTAAAGTAGAAATCTTATTAAAGAGAGATCGAACTTATTAATAAAATTATGTAAAAGGTTAATTGTAGCGTTACTTTTGGAGTGTGTTAAAAAATTGTGATCATTTTCTAATTTGTAGGTTTTGGGGGGCTAGGATTTTTATTCTTTTATCAATGCTAACTGATAAGGATATGAGTAAGACGGAAATTTGGACTTGGTTGATCCTTTGGACTACTTTGGAAAGAATCCATGGAGTTTAGAGCTTCAAAACCCTTTCCCCTTTTAGTCATAAAACAACTAATCATATTTATATCAGTCTTTAATTATTAATAATAATTATAATTAAATAATAAAAATGTAGGATCTAATGTCTTTGTTCCACCGGATTTATTAGGAAATAAAATCCAATAAAAAAAGAAAAAGGTCCCTGATAATCCAAGTCTTAGAATGTACGTAGAAGGATAGGAGGGGCACATGGTATACGCCACCGTCAAGGAAAAGCAAAACATCATTATATTAATCTATAATAACTCAAAACTTTTTAAATAAAATTCAGTTTAGCCCTTCATTTAATTTTTCGTCTTTTTAATTTTTAAACTTAATATTTTTTTTGTGAAATCACCCTAAAATGAATGAAAAAACTAACATTTAATTTGTGTTGACGTGAATGGTATATCGGTATTTAATTAATTTTTTAAAGTTTGAAAAAAATAAAAAAAAATCAAAATTATTTTTAAAATTTAAAAATCATTAAAATTATTGAAAAAGTATAAAAAAGTAATTAAATATTGACATGGTATATATGTGAATTTGAAGTGATTTGATAAGAAAAAAAGAATGGCCTAATTCCATGCATTGTTTAGAGGTGGAAACAAGATGATATAATAAAATTGAAATAAAATGTGGTGATGTGTTGGATTAATTAATTAATGGTGTGGCAATGTATGCTTTAATTGTTATTCTTTACTCTTCCATTGTTATATTGAAGAATACAAGATCGCTTTATCAATACCCCTGACATAAAGCTTTGAATCATATTACAATCTTATTAATCTTATAATTTGAGTCAGATGACGTTGTTCCTTTTTTAGGGTGAAGTAGCAGCTGTAATTAACTGAAATGCCCACTTTCTAGTCATCATCTTCTAAACTTTACTTTTTCTAATTCACCCATTTAACTCCCTAAATTTGTTGAAATGGGATTCTAAAGAGTTTTAACGATGCTGACAATTGAACTTATATTTTTAAATAAGAAAAGTTCACGAATTAAATTCCTTAAAATAAAAATAGGGACTAAATTCTAAATATACGAATAGTATAAGGGCTTGGAGTATATTTTAACCAAAATAATTTTACCCAAAAACTCATAATTATTTGTCGGCATCCGATTTGGATCTTGTATTATCCATTCCACTTCCCCAAATTTCTGATAATCAACATGTGTGTACAAAGACATTAAATCTAGTGATTCCTGAAATTTAACAAGTACTTCATACATTCATCTATAATTAAATAGTTTGATGATACGTAAATACATATAACAAAGAGTAGTTATTTTATACCTTGTTAATGAAGTTTTTAAACTTCATAAAGTGAGATGTAATATATATATATATATCTAACAGTTACATACCATTGTTTTAAGTTTACTTATTAAATCTAAAAACTCATATCTCGATTTATCACATAATTTTAAGGTTAATTTCTATCACACTTTTAGCTTAAACTTCAATTTATTTTATGCATTTGTGTACATATATATAAATTGTCACACTCATATTTTATATATAAACTTGAATTTTTTCTTAATTCTTTGGTTCAACGCTTTCAAAAATAATGACCGAAAATATTGCAAAAAAGGGAAAAAAAAAATCCAAATCGAGATTTATCAAATCTTTAATTGTACCTGTCATAGGTATTTTCCTTTTCCAATGATATATATATTTCAAAATTTGAAGAGTGCTTAACTTTTCCAACAAAGATGTGCTAATCATACATCCTTAAAATGTCATCAACAAAACATGAAGCATAGTGAGTTTAGTTTGGCCACGTGTTGATAAAACCAAATTTAATAAGCCTTTAACAAAGTATATGATTATAAATACCAGAGTTTAAAGTTTTAATGAGTTGTCAATTGCTTTAATAATAATAAGGTCCATAAATTAATGTCGGTATGCATGTACGTACTAGGTAGGATAATCATTGTGTATTTGGAATAATTAATTATATGCCAAGAGTACAAGGAAGGAATTGTACAATCCCCATTAGAATTTAGAAATGAATATTATTATACAATATTAAATAAATACAACACAAAGCGAAAGAAATAGTATGGATAAAATATAAATATAATAATGTATAATGATTTTATTATTAGTGTAGAAGAACATGAATTTAAGCGTGTTTATATATATTTATCATTCTATTTAAAAATTAGAGAAGAATTATAAATAATTTTAAACATATATCCTATAATATAATACTTTAAACTTATTTATAATGCGTAAAATACACATAAAATATATTAAGGATCAAAGCTACCAACATCGTCTAAATATAACAAAAAAAATGTTAAATAAGATAAGTAGGTAGATAGCTACTTATCACTTAAGGGAGAAAATATTAAGTTGATTTTATTTTATCATAAATTATCCCTTTTTCTTAATAATCCCATTATAGGTTTTCAATCATATATGTTATTTTTTGACACAATGTTTAGAACTACCCATAGCCCCTCCCTAACTCATAAATAGGAGAATAATGCGCTTCAGTACACTCGAACCCACATGCCAATCAAACTAAGGGTCAATTAGCTAAATTATCCCTTTTAAAAAAAGTAATGAGATATTCCAATTACCAAATTTGAAACATGAATGTATTAATGACAAATATTAATGAAAAATATTAAAGAGGCATTTGATTCAAGAGATGGAAGATTACTGCTAGTAATAATGTAATATTATTACTGGAATGTAGGATTACTTAATTAGCATATGACTGGGTATGTTATATTAAATAGTTTGGTTCATTTGACTTTATTGTATGACTCACAAACCTCAGATTACATTTAACATAGTATTAATATAATTAAAATATTAATTTTTATTTTAGGACAAATCTTATCCCATTAATTGAATGCATATTTCTTATTTTATTTTTTAAGGTAGATTTCTTATTTTTATTACTCCATGTCATTTTCTTTTTATTAAAAAAATATTTTATATAAATTTTAATATGGTAACCCGTGATTTTATCTATTTTATCAATGCATTAAGTTAAAATATCATACAATAATAATATTAAAAATAAATAAAAAATGTGATAAAATAAATACTACTCTTAAAAATTTATATTATGTAAGGAAGAGTTGATGTTGAGATTAACTTGATGGTGAATGTAGTGAAACATAAAATGATGGATTTAGGTAATGTTTGAAATAGGATTTGTATCAAATACCTTTGAACAAAGTTAAATATGGATTGAATTTTAAAAATGAAAATGTGATTTTATTTTAAAAACTATTCTTAAAATACAAGACATAATAAAAATAATGATAGGCGTAGGCATAGGGGTATAGGTTTAGTATTGCGTGTAGTAAGATATGGAGGGCTTAGTGGCCCACCCTACCTTTTTAGAGATGAACCCTGATTTTTGTTAGTATGTGAGCAGACAAAAGCAGAAGCTTCTTATCCTTCATATCCTCCCCCAATGGCTTTTCTTTTCACTTTTCTCACCATCTCACTTACACACAGAATCTGCCAAACCCTAACTTCTGATTTATCATATTCTCTTTGTTTCAACCCCATTTTAGTTAATGGAATTATGTTTTTATAAAAAAAATCTAAAGGGTAAAAAGAAATTGATGTAAATAAAAGAAATAAACAAAAATCTCGTTTTCTCCGAATCTTACTATACTTTGAACTGATTGTGTAAAGCATATTAAAGTTGGTGAAAAAATGCAAGGGACTAAAGTCTGGCCCCCTCAGATCACGTCCCATAATCACAATGTGAATCTAGGATCTTAAAATAGTGAAGAAAATGTTTTGTTGCCAGCTTGAATGGCAAGCATGTAATATAAGCGAACATCTAAGGCCTAATTGTTTTTTGCCATTAATTATATTTGTAACAGTGGCCTCTCTATATAAATATATTTGAACATGGTAGAAGCTAGCTAAATAGTGCATGTTCTGTTCTGTTGTATTACATTCTAAAATAAATTCCGTATTGAGACACAAGTGCCATGGCTCCCATGACTCTCCCTCCTGGTTTCAGGTTTCACCCAACTGATGAAGAGCTTGTCGCTTACTACCTGGATAGGAAAATCAGCGGTCGCACCATTGAGCTTGAGATTATCCCTGAGGTTGATCTCTACAAATGTGAGCCTTGGGATTTACCAGGTATTCTGTTATAATCATTCATTCATTCATGACCCGCTTCTGTGCTTTTTGCTGCCTTCTAACTCTTAACATTGATTTTAAACCAACAGATAAGTCGTTTTTGCCGAGCAAAGACATGGAGTGGTACTTCTACAGCCCCAGGGATAAGAAATACCCGAATGGATCCAGAACCAACAGGGCAACTCGTGGCGGCTACTGGAAAGCCACTGGCAAGGACAGGGCGGTGCAGACGTCGAAAGCGGTGGTGGGTATGAAGAAGACTTTGGTTTATTACAGAGGTAGGGCTCCCCACGGCATCAGAACTAATTGGGTTATGCATGAATATCGCTTACTTCACTCCGCTTCTCCCACTGCTCCTTCCAGTCTAAAGGTACCTTACTACTACAATCCATATATCATATTCGACTTGTGTTTATGTTATTTATTCTTATTATACTATTGTTTCATGTTCATCTTGTATAACATTAGTATTCTTCACTAGGGTTTTAGTTCATTAGTTTGGCTATAAAAGTAGATCTGAACTTGTCAAAGTAAATTTGATTTCAAGTCTTTTCACTTTTGTTAAAACAAAATAAAATTATTAATAAACTAATATCAAGTGATCCAATGATAACTAGGGTTTAGAGAAGATGCATGAATTTTGTTTTATGCAAAATCATTATCAAACATGTCTTTGTATTATGGTATAGAACAAACCAAAATGTACAAGGAAAATGATTCCTGAAATTTAATTTCTTGAGTGTATATGAAATTACTAAATATATATGTATATATGGTGAATGGTAAAAAAGTCCATAAGCTAGTCATTTATATTGATATTTATGATTTCCAATTTCAGTTTCTTTTGAAAAGAGTATAGCATATATGTATAAAAAAAATGAGTCTTTGGTTTTAATCTTGCACACTTTATATGTATAGCTGGTGATCTTCCTTTCTTTTAATTTATTCCGTTTCCATTTTACCTCTTTCTAATATTCTTTTAAACACTTTTACATTTTACATATCTGTATATCTTAATTGATGTTGCAAATTGAGCAGGACTCTTATTCTTTATGTCGCATCTTCAAGAAAAACATCCAAATCCCTAAAACAAAAGAAGCAGCTGTTGAGAATAATCAATCATTTGGTGATGAAATCTCAAGAGGGAGAGAAGCTGAAGTTGAAGATGAGAATTTCAATACTTCTTCCTCGGATGTCACTCAAGGGACCCCCAATGAAACTGGCGTGGCCGATGAATATCAACCTCCATTTACCTCCGATGAAGCCAATAGTTCGGCTAATTTGTCTTCACTCGGCCCTGATATTTCCTCCGATCCATTTCAGGTACGGTATTACATGTGTGTATGATGTGGAATGTGCATGCCTTAGGGCATAGGAATGGGCCATCCTATGATTCTTTATAATAATAATAATAAAATAAATCTGCTTTAGACAATTTTTTTTTACTGTTGAAGACATGATTATCTACTTTGCCAAACGCTGGATTTTTCACAGCAATATTCTGCTTTATTGGGTGCTTTTATCAATCACCAAAGGCTTCAAAATCACTCACTCAGTCTTCCCTATCCCAACACTTGAAAGTACAATGAGCTGATGAAATGTGGGTTGGAACTGGCCCACCAAACACCCACTTTGAGTTGGCTTTTCATCTTAAACTAGCACAAAAGTTGGGACCAAATCAAACTCACTCTCTTTTCCAAAAGCTCTCAAACTCAAATCCATAGCTTTTCTTCACTCTCTTCCATAACTTCTTTTGACTGACCCATCCATCTTTCTCCCTCATTTTCCACACCCCCCATTGTCACCAACCTCGATGACTCTTAGTCAGAATTTGCACAATTTTCCCATTCAAAAACCACTTCTTTTTTCTTTTTTCCTTATCAACTTATCTACTTTGGACCTTTCAAACTCTTTTCAGTTTGGAGTTGAATCACTTCATAAAAATACTCAACATTTTACTCCTTTCTAGATAATTCATCTGATTCACATGTGTATTTATGAATGAATGAAATGCAGATTCCAAGCTACACCAATCTCCATTATCAAGCTCCATATCCACCATTAGAGCTAGAGGACTTCCCACAGATAAATATTATATCAGAGACAAAGGCGTCCAAGGCGGAGATAATTGACGAATACATGATGTATGACAAGTGCAAGGACTACATGAACGGATCATTAGAAGAGATTTTCTCACTTTGTGCCTCTCAGGACAATTCCATGCCCCCCCTCTCCATGCATGATTAATCAAACACACTAACTGAACATTACTTTAACAAAAATTAATATACTTATTTTGTAATGCTATAAATTTTTTTTTCTTTTTCATTTGTAACACAAAAGGTAAAAGGTCGTGTTAGAGCAAATGATAAAAAATTAGAACATCATTTTGCCAAGCACAAGATGATAAGGCTACATATTATTGGTTTCGTTTTTTACCATTTTATTTTATTTTGTTTACATATTGTGGTTGAAAAGTTGTTTGGCAATTTTGAAAGGGAAGTGGATAACTCGTTTTGTTTCTTTTGAACAATCAATTAATGCATCAAATTTCTATATATTAGTAGCTGTATGACCTCTGCAATGCATTAGCTTCCCAATACGGCATGCAAATTACCCAAGCTGTCGCACATTGTTTTAGATACGTAAGACTCGCTTTTCGAGAACCATGCAAGCCTCCACAGTTCCACCTACTTCATTAAAAGATCGTCTTGGTTTCTCATCAACTCTTCAGCTTCAAAGGTCTTTTAACCTCTTCATCTTCGTCTTGGTTTATCCATGGATCTTCACCAACTTCCAACACATGAACATGGAAGGAATAGTTACCACATTTCAAAATAAATCCTTTCACAAATTCTGTCCAACGTGGAGCAATAAACATTGCCCTATACTAAAATTCATATACTTTACTAAATTAATTAAAAGAAAATAATTTGCGTCTAGTAATTGAAATTTCAAGTTTACTTTTATAAAGTTTTAATAAGTAAAAATAATTGTCTTTCATATATCCCTTCCCCTTGATTAATTTATTGCTTCTTATCTAAACTTAACTTTTACTACATTTCACCCGTCCAATATAAAACTCTTTAAATATCCTCTTCATTTTTTTCTTTCTTTTTCTTCCACTTGATATTCTTCCTTTGTAAACCCAATTTTGTTTCTCTGCATGATAACATTTCATGCGATTTACAAAATTATTTCACAAATTTGAAATTATTTTTATCCCTTAAATAATTCCCCAAAAATTATTCTAAACAAAATAGCTATAAACTCAAGTTGTCAATGGGCCAAGCCAGGTTAGTCCAAGGCCTGGTTCTGATTTTCATGCCGAAGCCCTTTTTTGAGATAACCTGATCCGTCCAAAAAATTTATTTTACTGTTAAAAAATAATAAAAATATATTTTTTATTATTTAAATTGAATTCAAGTTGAATTAGGCTGATGTACAAAAATTCTTGTCCAAGCCTTGCCAAAGCAAGGTTGTGCCTATCCAACCGGGCTGACTACCGACCCTTGGACAGATTTACCATAAACATTAACATTTTTAAAATGATGCATTTTGATTATTTTTTATTTTTTCATTTAAAACAATGTAAGAGTGCAATATTTTCAATGAAAATAATTTTTTGGGCACAACAATTAAAATGATAAAAATAAATCTGAAATTTAATCTTAATTTATTTTATAAAAATATTTGAATAATATTGATACAAAAAGAAATTGAAATAAAAATATATTGCTTTACATTGACTCTATAAATATTGATTAGATTCACATTGCTTTACATTACCCGACATTGCTACACTGTATTTTTTACTAATAATTTTTAATTTAATATTATATAGTATATTGAATTCTTTATTAACATAATTTTAGTACGTCTATGATATATATATATAACATATACGATATTCGCCTGTATATGATTTTGGTACATTTATATATTTTGTTTAAAAATAGATATAATTATCAATTTCATTCCTAGTTCAATTGGTAAAATATTGAGCCTTACTATTAAATTATTTATTTGATAATTAACGATTCAATAATTATATGCAATAAATTAGTAAAAATTTTGGAGTTAAATTTTATATATTTCTCAAATCTTCTAATGTGGTACCTCTACTTTCAAAATGTCTATTTTAATACTTGTATTTTTATGTCAATTATCAATATGGCACCTCTAACTAAATGTACTAATTTTTGACTTGTTACTTTTTTGTCATAAATTTTTATTTAAAATAATTCAAGAGACCTTAAAATGAATTATAAAAAAAAACAATAATAAACATTAAAAAAAACCTAATAACAATTTAATGAATGGCTCCTTAGAAAATAGTGAAATCTATTTTTATTAAAGTTATTAAGTTAAAAGTATTTACTCTTTCTCTCTCTCTTCTTCCCTTCCCTTTTATTTTTCTCTTATTTCTTTCATAAAGAAGCCTAACTAATTTTGTCCTTCAATCGATGTACAACCTTCGATTAGTCCTATTTTCCTAGTTTGATTAAGACCAATAGTTGTTCCATCAAGTTTGTTGAGCTTGAGACCCTCCGTTTCACGGTCGTCGAGTTAATCCTTCTCCTCGGCCATCATTGTTTTGTCGATGTTGATATTTCTTAGATTTTGTTGACCAATGAGGTGAGCAAGGGAAGAAGATTTTGTTGATCAATTCGTAAAACCTTAAAATATACAGTGTTAGATGAAATAAGTAACCTAGTAATGACATAGACTAAATGGTTAAGTAGCTAGTGCACTCCTTAGAAGTCCTGGGTTTTATTCATACCTCTCTTATTTCTTTTATTTTCATTTTCAGCAATCTAGAATGAAAACCACATTAGAATATATATTATTTAGAGTAAAAACTTAACAAGAATGAGTAGTAGTCCAAATGGTTAAGTATCAATTTTTTCTTTCATAATCCCAAGTTCAAACCATGCTAATCTCCCTCATTTCCCTAAAAATTTCAACAAAAAGGGTTGTATTCTTATTTCTTTTCCAAACCAAAATAGAATTTTATTTCTTTTCTCTCTATTTCGTCTTCCTTTATTCTTTTCCATCCTTTTATTTGCAAATATTTTCTCTCCATTGCTATGGATTTTTATTTTGTTTCCCAAATCAAATCAATTTCCACTCCATAGTGTTTTATCAGTTTAGTGAATCCCCTTAAATTTCATCCCTAACTTTGCCAAGAATTAGTAAGCGCCTTTGTTTCGTCAATCAAATTTCATTTCTTTTAACATGAAAAATCTTGATAAGTCTTTAAAAAAGAAGCTTTAACCCGTGTATAAATGTCATTTGAAGGACCCACTACAAGTACATCAGACTAGATTTGAACGTGAAAGACGTCGTTTGAAATCCCGGTGAAATGTATGTGTTTTTTTACAAGCGAATCGAGGTAAACCTTGCCTCGGGATAGGGCCAAACGGGCCTATGGACAACACGGCCACTCACACAACCATGTCTCATTGAAACCCTAAGATATTTCGATTCTCACATGGCCTAGGACCCTCCACACAGCCTGTCGCGCGGTTGTGTCTTCCCTGTACCTTGATTTTCCAAATTTCACATGGCTTCAGTCTATTACATGGCCTGACCACACAACCATGTAATCCCTCTACACGGTCCAAGGCATTTTACACGGCCCAATCACAGGACCGTGTGTCCCCTATTTTTAGATTTTTATAATTTTTACCCAAGATTTTATATTTTGTGCAGATTAGCCCCTAAATGGTTCCTGAATTATTTTTGGTGCTTAATTATATTCCACCGAGTCCCTAATAAAAAGAATATAGCCAGGATCCATAATTTGATTGAATAAATTATTATTATTAGTAGTATATATATGTATGCATGAACGATGAATAACGTATGTCTTTTAAATTTGTACTTGTGATTATATGTATAGCATGCCTTGTTTGTACCATTAATTCGAATCCATGATTATGCATGTTTTTTTGCTGTAGTGATTAATTGAAAACTTAATTTCTGCTATCACAATGACCTATTTTAAGCATATAATTTCATTTCCGTTCTAACTTGTTATAAGCATGCCATACTGCACTGCATGGGGTGGGACACTTTGAATAGGAGGAAGCTCCGACAGATTATTAATCTACAACTCTGGTGGTTAATCCACATACTTTCTGACAAATCTCATCTACATTTATGTTCTGTATTCTTAGCTATCTGGAAGCATATAAACATCCAACATTGGTGGTTCACCTATCCATTATCTGACAGCTCTTATCTGCAAACATGTTGTGTATTCACAACCATCTAGCAACGTATTAACCTAAAACTTTATGGTTTATCCATAACCCGGTGTGTAGGGATGGACAAGTTCTGGGGAACTCTTATTATAGTGTGTAGCGGTGGGGTAGGATCTTTGCTGTTAAATCCGAAATTGTGTTGCATTCATAAAATATATGCAAATGATTCTGAGATTTCTGAGATGGTATATATGTATATATATGTGTATGATGTTGATATGTTAATTCGATATTCCAAATCTGCTATTACAAATTATTATATGTGATGTGATTTTGTATGCTAATCGGTTGCACTAATTATCTTGTGATGGAACTCACCTTAAGCTATATAGTTCACTCCCCTTTATTTTCCATCTTTTCAGATAACTCACTAGGTTAGGACGCAGGCACAACGTTCGGAGGGTCTTGGCTCTGTTTAGTTAAAATATTTTAAATTTATTATTTGACACTTTATTATTTAGAGATTGTATTATTTTATTTTAAACTATGGTATAGGACGTTTGGTTTGTTGTTGTTTTTAGTTATAGCTGCATGTCATTTAATTTAATTATGATTATTAAATAGTTATTCATGAACCCCAAATTTTATTAAAAACAAATAAATATCCTTTTTCTGCTGCAAAATTGTAATCAAGGTTTTGGGAAATAAATAAATTGGTAATTAACTAAGTTATCTTCCAAAGATAAACAAATATTTTAAAATGACTATTTTCAAATGTTTGATCACTCACTGGGTCACTTTGGTGACTAATGTAATCTTCCGAAAATTCGAGTCTAGCGTCTAGGCCAGGTTGGGGAGGTTACACAATTACTTTGGATCTCCACGTGGTCTTTATATAGTCTTAACAAGAATGGGAAACAACCCAAATGGTTAAGCATCACTTCTTTCCCCTTATAATCCCAAGTTCAAGCCACACCAATCTCCCTTATTTCCCTTTTATTTTCGAAAAATGGGTAAATTGCTATCCAATCCCCAAAGTTTGGAAACCCTAAAGTGTTTAAGCCTTTTCCTAATTGTATTTATATTCTCGTTTCTTTTCCAAACCAAAATAGAATTTTATTTCTTTTATTTCTATTTCTTCTTTTATTTTTTCTTTTTCATCCTCTTATTTGCAAATCTTTTCTCTCTATTACTGTGGATTACTATTTTCTTTCCAGAATCAAATCAACTCTCACTCTATCATTTTTTATCGGTTTAGCGAATCACCATCAATTTCATCCCTAACTTTTCCAAGAATCAGTAAGTGCCTTCGTTTCGTCAACCAAATTTCGTATCTTGTAATATCATTGTTCCGACACCAATCTTACATTTGATTATTCAATTTCTTACGATTTATTGTCAAAACTCATGGAAAATCTTGAAAACAAGCCTTAACGCATGCATAAATGTCATTTGAAAGACCCGTTTTAGGTGCATCAGACCAAATTTGAACGTGAGAGACGTCGTTCAAGATCCTGGTGAAAGATGTGTGTTTTTTTACAATTGAATCGGGATAAATCGTGCCTCAAGATCGGGTCACACAGCCAGCCACACGAGCATGTGGACCACATGGTTTCTTACATGGCAATGTCCTCTTGAAACCCTAGCATATTTCGATTCTCACACGGTCTAGGACCCTTCACACAGTTGTGTCTCCCCTATACCTTGATTTTACAAGTTCCACATGGCTTAGCCACACAGCTACGTAATCCCTCCACATGGTCCAAGGCATTCCACACGATCTGGTCATACAACCGTGTGTCCCCCATTTTTAGATTTTTATAGTTTTTACCCAAGATTTTATGTTTTTTTACAGATTATCCCTTGAATGGTTCTTGAACTATTTTTAGTGCTTAATTATATTCCACTGAATCCTTGATAAAATGAATATAGCCAGAATCCATAATTTGATTGAATAAATTATTTTATTAGTAGTATATATATGTATGCATGAATGATGAATAACATATGTCTTTTGAATCTGTACTTGTGATTATACGTATAACATGCCTTGTTTGTACCATTAATTCGAATCCATGATTAAGCATGTTTTGCTGCTATAGTGATTAACTGAGAACTTATTTTCTGCTTTCACAATGACCTATTTTAAGCATATAATTTCAATCTCATTCTAATATGTTATAAGCATATCATATTGCATTGCATGGTGTAAGACGATTTGAAAAGAAAGAAGTTCTGGCATATTTCTAATTTGCAACTTAGGTGGTATCCACATACTTTTTGGCAACTCTCATTTACATTTATGTTGTGTACTTACAACAATCTGACAGTGTATTAACTTGCAACACTAGTGGTTTGCCCACCCATTATCTGACAGCTCTTATCTACAACATGTGTACTTACAACCATCTAACAATGTATTAACTTGCAACTGTGTGGTTTATCCACAATCCAATGTGTAGGGATGAACGAGTTTTGGGGAACTATTATTATGGTGTATAGCGATGGAGTAGGATCTTTCCTGTTAAATCCAAAATTGTGTTGCATTCACAAAGTATGTGCAAACGATTATGAGATTTCTAATATGGTATATATGTATATATATGTGTGTGTATGATGTTGATCTGTTAATCTGATATTCCCAATCTGCTACTAGGAATTATTATATGTGATGTGATTTTGTTTGCTAATCGATTGCACTGATTATCTTGTGATGGAACTCATATTAAGCTTCATAGCTCACTCCATTTTATTTTTCATCTTTTCATATAACCCACCAGGTTAGGACGTGAGCACGACATCCGAAGGGTCTCAACTCGATTTTATTAAAATATTTTAGATTTATGGTTTGATACTTTATTATTTAGATTATATTATTTTATTTTAAACTGTAGCATGGGACATTGGGTTTGTTGTTATTATTTTAGTTATAGCTGCATGACATTTAATTTAATTACGATTATAAATAGTTATTAATGAACCCCAATTTTTATTAAAAACAAATAAATATCACTTTTCCGCTGCAAAATTGTAATCAAGGTTTTGGGTGATAAATAAATTGGTAATTAACTAAGTTATTTTCCAAAGATAAACAAATATTTTAAAATGACAATTTTCAAACCTCGGATAACTCACTGGGTCATTTCGATGGATAATGTAATCTTTTGAATTTGGGTCTAACGTCTATGTCGGGTTGGAGAGGTTACACAATTACTTTGGACCTCATCGTGGTCTTTATATAGTCTTAACGGAGATGCCTAGTTCTAAAGTTCGCTAAGGTTTGCAAACTAACTCTAGGCCCGTGGTGTTGTTGGTTCCATTGGGAGACACGTGTTAGGCTCTCTATGGATAGTTTGAGAGGTCTACAAGGTACACTATAAGGTCCATGAGGTTCATTACACAGGGTATAACAAATATGAAAAGATGCGTGCCCAATAAGTTCTGTGGAAGAAGTGTTAGGGAAATGTTCCAAAAGAACCCATGCACTTGCCTTATTTCCTTCACTTAAAAACTTTGTGCTTAGGTTCAACAAACTTCCCCTTTTCTTCTTTTTCCGTTGAAATAAAAAGCCTAGTGGTTGTAATCCTTTTCTTAGGATCCCTAATGAGGTCCTTCTCACCACTAGATATAGATGGTGATGGTCGACTTTTCAAATCAAGATTACCTTCTAAAATTGCTTTTGTTCGTGTATGTTTGTTGGGGTTCTAAAATTTTTCTAGATTTAGTTTTCTTATGAATTTCTTTTTTGGTTTTGATATTTTCATTAATAACTGATTATTAAATAATGTCGTGGAAAATAGTTTTTCATTTGAAATTTGTGTCTCATTAGTTGCAGATCCCAGTGAAAAAAATTAAAGGCTCAAACTTGAATATAAATTTTTGGGTTTTTCTTCCTTGTTTAAGGACGAACATGAAGAACAAAGGAGATAATGGAGAGAAATTAAGGGGAAAAATAAATAATAGGAAGGAAGAAGAAAAAAAAAAAGGTGAAGGAGAAAAGAGAAAAAAATTGAAATTTCATTTTTAATTATGTTAAATTAAATATATATATTATATGAGATTTAAAATCTTATTATTAACTTTTTTAATTTTTTCCTTTAAAAAGTAGTATAATTATTTTCAGGTCCCCTAACTTAATCATTTATTTTTTAGAAAATAGTGCCACGTGACATCTTACTATTGGTCCATGTGTCTTGGCAAATAAAAAATTAACACCATTAGTCAAAGATACCACATTGATAAACGACAAAAAAAGTATAGGTATCAAAAATAGACATTATCCCTAAATTATTTATTAACATAATTTTTCTATGTGTATTATATATATTCATCTGCATTTAATTTGGTGTATATATATTTGGTATAAAAATAGATATAATTCTCAATTTCATCCCTCTACTTTATTAAGTTAGTCTCTTTGTTTTTTCAAAATTTGATCCTCATACTTTACAAAAATTAATAAGTTAGTCCAATTGGTAACATTATTGAACTTACTGTTAAATTGGGAATATGAGAATTAACAATTCAACAATTTATATGCAATGAATTAATAAAAATTAATATTTCAACAATTTATATACAATAACCTAACAACAATTCTACATTTAAAGTTTATGTATTTACCAACAACTAGATTAACTTTACAATTATCATAAAATATGACGATCAAGTTATAACAAATTAAAGTAAAAAAAAACTATCTTTTAAATTTTTGTAAAATAAAAGTATGAAATTATTAATTAAACAAAAACAAATGAAACTTAGGTTACCTAAAAGTAAGCTATAAAAAAAGTAATATAAAATTTTGAAGAAAATTAATATTAAAATTAAATTTTAATTTAATTCACAAGTTAATAATCTTACACAACATTAACCATTAAAATAGAATAAATTATGTAATGAGTTAAAAAACCTAATTAACAAATCATGAACAATACATATAGTAATTAAGGATTCCGTTTTATGTTTGAAATATAAAATTAAGAGAGTGTTGTTCTTTTATCCTTTAAACTAGTCATCATATACATATATAGCGGTCATGTGACTATATAATTGATAATATGCAATGTTGCAAAAATTGAATTTGTAGTCAAATCAGTTAGATCACCAATTTTTAATTCAATTGGATGTTCTTCAGTTCAATCATGAAAAAATGAAAAAAAAATTAAAAAATTCTTGAAAATTCATAAAAATTTAAAAAATAAAGAAAAATTGAAAAAAAAAATACAAACACAAATAAATAAAATAGGAATATAAACATTCATTTTATAAATTATAGCAAAAAAATTAAATATTTAAGCCAACTTTAACTTTATTCAATTGATGTGTTGATCTTTTTTAGCGTTTTAATTGGATTTTATAGATTTTATGGTATTAGATGAATTGGTTGTACCATCAGTTCCTGGTTTATCAATAGTGTAGTTCAATTATGGCAACTATGAGCTAGCCATCATATGCATACATATACAATAACTTATTTGAAAAATTAAATTCGAGATATTTAAAAAAAAACTCAAAAGAAATTGTTAAAATTAAGTTGAAAGAAAAGGAAATTACGATAGAGAAAAATAATATATGCCCTATAGTTATATAAAACGTATGATTGGGTTTTTTTGGCACTAACTTAATTGGAAATGATAAAACAAAACTATTTAATTTTAACATATAATGGAATGTATAAAAGTTTTTTTTAAATAAAAATTTAAATAGTTTTAGCTATTATCTTTAAATTTTAAACATATCTATATTTAAATTAGTGATAATATGAATACATATTTGTATATGAACTAAATGAATCTTAATCTCCAAAAAGAAATGTTCATGGGTTAAGTTGGATCAGACCTATGTTGAGATATTAAGACACTTTATACTTGTCCAAGCTTAAGCCGACTTGAAAAATGAGCCTTAAGTTTTGCCCAAATTTGCTCATATTTGAAAATGGCTAACCCAAATCTATTTTAGGTCCACCCATTTTATTTTATAATTCTTTTTAAAAATATATTATTTTTGTTTAATATGATAAGAATACATAACTGATAATTTTAATTTTGAATTTTTACAACCTAGTAGCTTATTTTTATTTGAATTTCTCTAAATTAGCTATGGTGGTTGTAACAAAATAGATATACTAGGCTATGTTTTGTATATAAATACCATGATCATCAATAGAAAAATATGTGAACATTTTACGGCAAACCTTCTCTTCTCTCTTACCTTTATTCAACATGGTATCAAATTCTATCTCATACGAGCTTAGGTTTTTGATCCTTACACTTACCTGTTAATTTCTTTTTTCTTCCTTTGACCTACTACTTCTTCAAAAGTCGATCAACACTTATCTAATGGAAACTAATAATACTCAAGCTATCCTCCAAAATACTCACGAGCCAAACAATCCTTTAACCTTAATCACCATCCACAACTCAATCAAACTTACCCCAACCAACTATCTCTCCTGGAAAACCCAAATTGAATCCATCCTCATCGGATATGACTTGCACAAATTTATAGACGGTTCGAATCCCTCTCCCCTAGACACCATCACTGTCAACAATGCAATCTCCCTCAACCCTGCATATCAGACATGACTGAGATAAGATAAAATTTTGTTTGCAGCATTGGTAGGCACGATTTCACCTAACCTTGTTCCGCTCATTACTTAATCAACAACGACTCGTAAAGCTTGGCAGGCCCTGGCCAACACTTATGCTCGTCCTTCTTGTGGATATATCAAACAAATCAAAGACAACTTGATTATCATCTCCAAAGGTTTACAATCTATTACCGACTATATGCAAGCTATAAAAGCCAAAGCAGACGAACTTTCCACTCTTGGCAAACCTCTTGATCATGAAGACTTAATTGAGAAAGTTTTGGATGGTCTTGATGATACTTTTTGATTTGTTATTGATGCAGTCAACAGTCGCGACACGATCATCACCTTTGATGAACTCCATGAAAAAATCATTAACAAAGAGCTGTCCTTGTGGCATTCATTACCTTCACCAGGATTTCCAATCTCTGCCCACCCCACACGTACACAACGCTCCAACTAGCGGTCACCAAGCAGTCATCCACTATGGTCTACTTGTCCTTCAACTCAGCAATCAACTTATCATCAGTCCAACCGACCAATGTATCCATTTCTGGGTAAATATCAGTGGTGTCGTGCTTAAGGTCATGTTGTCTCTTAGTGTTCTCTTTTCCGCCAACAGTTTCCTCATGCATACCCACCATCACAGGCTATCAATTCATTTTCACTTCGTGCACCTGTTCCTTGGCAAAGTCAAGCATATGTTGCTACCACTTCAACATCAGTCTCACATGATCTTTGGTTGTTGGACAGTGGTGCAACCCATCATATAACAACTGACCTTCAAAACCTCAACGATCACAACCCCTATTCTGATCCAGATGAAATAATGATTGGAGATGGTTCTAGAATTCCCATAACACACATGGGTTCAACTTCTCTCCCTACTCCTTCTCACTCTTTTACTATTTCTAATGTTCTTTGTGCTCCAACCATGAAACGTAATTTAATTTACATTTCTTAATTTTGCTAATCTAACAATGCTTTTGTTGAATTCTTACCTTATTCTTTTTTGTAAAAGACCTTCAAATGGGAGAAATTGTCTTCCAAGACCAACCTAAAAATGGTGTCTATGAGTGGCCTATCTTTTTGTCTTCATCACCGTTACTTACTTTTTCTACAATAAAGACCACATTCCCTTTTAGCATCATAGACTTAGTCACCCATCACTATCGACGTTCAAACACATGGTATCATCATTTGGTTTGGATGTTACTAGTTCATCTCATCTCAAATTTCATTGTAATTCTTGTCACTGTAATAAAAGTCATAAACTACCATTTTCTGTTTCTACATTATCTACTTCTTCTCCCCTTGAAATTGTCTTCACAAATCTTTGGACCTCACCAATTTACTCTATTGACAACTTTAAATATTATATTCTCTTTGTTGATCACTTTACCAAATATATTTGGTTGTATCCGTTGAAGCGCAACTCTAATTCAGGTAACGTGTTTATTCACTTCAAAACACTTTACTTTGATGATGGAGGAGAATACTAAGCCCTTTCCTTATTCTTAACAATCAATGACATCTCTCATCTCACCTCTCCCCCTCATACTCTTAAACACAATGGTTATTTTGAACGCCAACATCGTCATATTGTTGAAATTGACCTTTCTCTCCTTTCTCATGCCTCCATGCCTCTATGCTACTAGTCATTTGCCTTTTCTACAGCCGTATACCTTATAAATTACCTTTCTACACTTACTCTCAATAATAATTCTCCATTTCTTAAACTTTTTGGTACAACTCCTAACACAAGTTTGAAGTTTTGGTTGCATCTGCTATCCCTGGCTCCGACCTTACACCTTTCACAAACTAGAACCTAGATCAACCCTTGTCTCTTTGTTAAATATTCCTCCACTCAAAATGGTTATCTTTGTCTTGATATCTCCTCCAAATGCCTGTACACTTCTCGTCAAGTCCGTTTTGTTGAGACCATTTTTCCACTTGCCAACTCCAATCTCATTCTCCCTCATGTCACTTCCTCCTCCATATTAGAATGGTGTTCTATCACTTTACTTGTCATTCCTTCCTCATGTCCCACAACTAACCTTGAACCTGAACCAGTCCTTTCATTATCACCCACATCTTCATCCTCTACTCAAGCTGAAACTACATTTGTAGCCACCTAGTCGATGCTATCATCTCTTTGATGCATCATTACTTGCTCCAAACGTAACATTTACAAACCTATTCAAAAACTCAACCTCAATATTGAGATTTTCCATCCCACCTTTGAGCCCACCACTATCCATCAAGCTTTGAAGGATCCCAAATGGAGGTATGCCACGTCTATAAAATTTGATGCTATTCTTCATAATGGCACATGGGAACTTGTTCCATCTCATCCTACTCAAAACTTGGTAGGGTGTATGTGGATTTTTCGCACTAAATATTTACCTAATGGTTATGTTGACAAGTACAAAGTGCGTCTAGTTGCAAAAGGTATTCCTCAATGTCCAAGGATCGATTTTCCTGAAACATTTAGTCTAGTCATCAAACCAACCATAGTGCATTTGGTCCTTAGTCTTGCCCTAAGTAAAGGCTAGTCACTTCATCAACTGGATGTCAACAATGCCTTTCTTCAAGGCACCTTTTCAAAAGATGTCTTTATGTCTCAACCTCTAGGCTTCATTGATCGTGAGAATCCTCACCATGTTTGCAAGCTTCACAAGGCTATCTATGGACTCAAACAAGGTTTGCGTGCCTGGTATCATAAATTATGCAAATTCCTTCTTACTTCAGGTTTTCAAAACTTTGTTGCAGACACATCCTTGTTTATATTCAACATTCAAAAGTTTTTCTTTATATTTTTGTTTACGTTGATGATATGATTGTTACTGGAAACACCAATCAAGCTGTACATCATTTTATTCAGCAGTTCTCTACACACTTTTCTCTAAAAGATCTTGGTGACTTACACTACTTCTTGGGTGTTGAAGTGCTTTCCCATACGAATGGTCTGTTTCTTAGTCAATGAAAGTATATTGCTAGTCTTCTTCAAAAGACTCGAATGACTGAAGCAAAACCAGTCTCCACACCTCTAGCAACGAGTTCGTCTTTTACGTTGTATACTAGTACTCTCTTATTAGATCCTACAAAGTATCGAACCACTGTTGGAAGTCTCCAATATCTCTCGTTCACTTGTCTAAATATTACTTACACGGTTAATAAGCTCTCCCAATTAATGCACCAACCAACAACAAAGCATTGGACTGTTGCCAAACGCTTACTTCGCTATCTCTGTGAGCTCATAGTCTAACGGATTGTCGTCAATCCTCTCTTACTCTTCATGCATTCTTTGATGTTGACTAGGCTGGCAACAAGGATGATTTCACTTCAATATGTGCTTACATCATTTATCTCGGTTGTAACCCCATATCTTAGAGCTCCAAGAAACATAAATTTATTGCTCGGTCTTTAACCGAAGCTAAATATCGACCAGTCTCTGCCACGGCTACTAAACTATGCTGGATTTGCTCTCTCCTAATTGAACTTGGCATCACTATTCCACACTAACCAGTGATTTATTGTGACAATGTTGGGGCCACAAACCTCTGTGCCAATCTAGTGTTTCACTCGCGCATAAAGCACGTTGCCTTGGACTATCATTTCATACGTGAGCAAGTTCAAAATGGTCTCTTCAAAGTCTCCCATGTCTCTACTTATGATTAGCTTGTCGATGTCCTCACCAAGTCGCTATCTTGTCACCAACTCACCATGGTCATGAACAAGATTGAACTTACTCTACCACTGTCCATCTTGCAGGGGCATGATGAGAATACATAATTGATTATTTTAAATTTGAATTCCTAAAATTCAATAGCATATTTTTATTTGAATTCCTCTAAATTATCTATGGTGGTTATAACAAAACAGATCTGCTAGGCTATGTTTTGTATATAAATACCATGGTCATCAATAGAAAGATATGTGAAGAACATTTTATAGCAAACCTTCTTTTCTCCCTTACCTTTATTCAACATAATATTTATTAATTTAATATTTTCTTTTATTATATTTTGAAGAATTTCTTTTGTTAAATTTAGAATAAAGATAGCTTAACATATCTTTTGATGGTTACATTATAGTATTATATATAAATTATATACTATATAAAAATATATATTATATTACATTACAAAGTATAAAAGTGAGTCGGGCTCGAGCCTTGAATGTTTGAACCCAAGCTTGACTCATATTTTAAACAGGTCTAATTTTTTTTGCTCAAGACTATTTTTTAAGCCCTTATATTTTTGTTAGAATTCTCTTATATTTCGGGCACACCTTTGAGCTTGGACAAATTATCCGATCCTTGAGCAAGGTTTATCTCAAAAAAATTATAAAAAGCATATAATTAGTAACTAATGTTTATCACACAAGTGAAAAGATGATATATTATATATAAGTTTACATTTTAAAAAAGATTTCATATATAAATTTTAATAACAATATTTAAATAAAAGGTGGATAGCCTTTTTATTTTTAATAATTAGAAGTTACAAGAATAATAGTTGGTACTTTACTTTTTTTTGACAGAAATAAATGGATAGATTTAATTGAGAAAATGATTTTCTACATAATTAGTTTAAGATATCTATATAACTTCAATTTATTTTTTACATATTTAAATTATACAATTATCTCTATATTTTTAAAAACAATAACTTCAACTTTTTTGTACTTTTATCAACTGATTTAGTATCTTGTATCTATCTGGATTCGTCACTCAGATCAGATGTAATGCGTTACAAATTCCAACTCAATAACAATTAAATTCTTTATAAATTCTCTTTATTTAATCTATTTCCATATTTCCTCAAAAATTAATTAAGCATAATCGTGGAACAATAATAAGTGTTGTACATAAATTTTTGTAATGTTACACTATGTTTAGTGCTGTTTTGTGCAGCTTCGCTATCTCTTCATTTCTAGAAAAATCACTCCCATTTCTTTTTTCACCCTATTGGTATGGCCACACATCTCCTATATTGAGTTCCCATTTCCTCTTGCCTCTCCTGATTTTTTAGGATTTAGAGATATACACTCTTCCATTAAGATGTTATTCCATTTAATCGTGCCAAAGAAACACTAATTCGATTATCAAACATTTAACTTGTTCATGGCTAGTTGTGCATCCATGAAGACGTCAACCACCCTACCATGGCATTGAAATAACAAACAAAGCTAATATTTTTTCTTTGGAATATTATTAACAAAAAGAATCGTCTCCTATTTTCTTGAAACCTCAAATCTCACTCTAGTTTTGCTTCGTATAATATAATGCATTTATGATAATCTTATATGTTCTTACATTTCATGAACCAATTCTACCATAAGTTATTTCTTATAAATAAAATATTGCTTTAATTTCAACGTATCATTTCATTCTCATTCTTTATTTTTTTATTTTCTTTGCATACCTGTTAGGGATCGACCCGATTAAGCAACAAGTAACAAAAATAGCGGAATAAATTGAGAAATTGAACACAAAAAATTAACGTGGAAAAACCCCTCCAAAGAGGATAAAAAACCACGGGCAAAGATAATTTTACTATAATGTCAAAAGAACGAAGAGTACAAAAGATGGAGATAAAACTAAACCTCAAAAACCCGAAAACAAAGAAACCTCAAAACGTAAACACAAAATTCTCTAAATGTGTTATGAGTTCTAATCTCTAATGGGTGTTTACTAAGGTTGTAAAAGAGTCTATTTATAGGCTAAATTCATATGTCAAATAATAATAAAATAATCTAAACTAATCAGTGTTTGACTGAAACAAATAAACAGAGTTTAACTAAAAGATTATTTCTCAAATTTGACTGAAAATAGGAGTCATACTTAACAATTCCAACTATCGAACCTTGTTTAAGTTAAATGAGAAATACTGAACCATCGAGGAGTAGAGAAGAGACATTTATTTGTATTCTTAATTTTAATTTAGTTGTTGTTTTATGATATTATTATGAGATATTATCTTTTAGCAATTTGATTCCTACATAACTACTATTGTATAAATATATATACCATTAAGGTCTATCAATAAAATTCAAGAGATTACCCTATTCTTGTCATGGCATCTAAGCAAGGTTTTTGACACAATTTTTTTTCTCCTTCATCATTCTAAATGATTGGCAGAAAGACTTCTCCTCCACCACCACCACCTAAAATTGAACCTAACTCTCCATTTTTCTTGAGTCCTCAAGATCGACCGGTGACTTTATTACTCCTATTCGATTAAAACTCGACAATTTCGATGATTGGGCTTATGCTATTCATATCGCTCTATCTTCTTGGTGCAGATTTGGATTTCTTAAGGTACCATTACAGATTTTGTTCCCTCTTGCTCGAAGGATGATTGGGTTACCATCCATTGTATGCTTCTGTCCTGGATTCTCAATACTATCGATCTAGAGGTAAGATTGATACTTTCCAATTATGATAATGCAAAAACTTTGTGGGATGATTTACATGAACATTTTTCTGTTGTCAACAATCCATGTATTCAACAATTAAAAGCATATTAGTCGTTGTGAGCAAACCAAGACTATGAGTGTTGCAGTTTATTTTAGTAAACTAAAGGTTTTGTGGGATGAATTAGACTATCATGAATCTTTGATTTGTTACAAGTGTGGACAATGTTTATGTAACTTAGGGAAGGCACCTGAACAACGACGTGAGCATGATCGACCTCATCAATTTCTTCTTGGTCTCTATTTTGATTATTATGCCCAAATTAGGTCTACATTGCTTTACCAAGATCCTTTGCCTTCCTTAAATTGGGCATTCTAGCAAATTATTCAGGAGGAACGCGTACACGAAAATACATAGGTCAAGAAAGAGAATACCGAAATTATGGGCTTTGCGATGTGCACGAAGGATCGTAACAAAGGCCGAGTTGATTGTATTGATAAGTTGATCTTGTTATGCATTCATTTCCATCGTAAGAGGCATGAGGTGGCTACCTAGATTGGTTGCTTGAAAAGTATGGGAAGCCGGAGGTGAAAAGTGACGGTCGCGGTGGCAAGACAGGTGTCCCATCTTCTACGCAGCAAATTTCTCGTGGCAAAGGTAGTGTGTAAGCCAACGCTACTGCCGTAGATACCATCCATGGAGCAACACTAGTGCAGAACACAACAGAGGCAATGCAAGTGTCAGGGGGGCGACACTTCTTGGTTTTACAGTTGAGCAATGATAGTTTCTTCTGGCGGTGTTCAGTAATAAACAATCAAATTCCACTCGGTTGAATGATAAGTCCAAGAATAATTGAATTATTGATATAAAGTGTTCAAATCATGTTACAGATGATTTTCTGTGTTTGGCGAATATGAGAGATGTTGTAGCATATTTCGTAGGACTCATTAATGACCAAACAGTGGTGGCTACGAAAGAAAGAATTATTAAATTGACGGATAAAATTCATTTAAAACACGTTCTTTACCCAATTCTTATCATGTTGTGGTAATAAACAATTCGATGCACAACATTTGTGTAGGCTCCACATTTTAGTGCCTTGTTTCCCAAATATTTTAATAAATGGCCTTTTTATCTTAGGAAAATGGATATATTTGAATTTGAAAAATTAGCAAGTGAATAAAATTTATGAAAAATCCATTTTTATATTTATTTATTAAAAATTGGACTAATCAATTAATTATCAAAATATTCTAACTTAAAATGCTTCCAACATAACACAAACTCAAAATAAATTAAAAATAAATAATTTGAACATAAAATACCAAAAATAATTAGAATCGAAAAGGACAATTTAAGGCTAGAAAGAAAATTAGAAAGAAGGAAATTTGAATGACATCAAACATAATCAATAAATGAGTAGAAATAATTTTTTGTTAATTTTTAATTGAGTTTGCATTATTTGACTCACCACACTAAACATAATCAATAAATTTAAATTCCCTTTGTCTCTTTTTATCTTCTTAGTTTTTTTTTTGTTGAAGCAAAAGTTTTAAATCTCTAACCCTAATTAATATAAATATTTTTTATTAAAAATTAATATATATAATGAATGAGGTTTTGGTTGAATGATAAAGTATAAATGTTAAAAACTATAGAGGTATGAGTTCAAATTTTATTATGTATATTTATATTTATATTTCTATATAAAAGATATAAAATGAAAAAAAAATACTCTCAAAATAATATGATTTCTTTTGTAAAGTAAGAATATTTTTGTCATTATCCAATTGAGTTGGTGTCTAGTTGAGTCGTGACACCAAACTTAATAAATATAAAATAATAAAAAAAAACTCCTCAAAATAATATAGTTTCTTTTGTAAAGTTAGTATTTTTATCATTACCCGTTTGACTCATGACATCAAACTCATTAAAAGATTTAATCTATATTCTATATAAAACCAGCTTCTTTGAACGCAAATAGAAATTATTAGGGTTGCAATTGTCATTTACTTTTAATATATTAAACTTATTACCTTTTCTTCTTCTCACATTCTTTTTAAAAACATAGCAACCTTCCTTTAAAAATTTTATACACCAGAAATTCTAACATTACACTGCTTTTAATATATGTCAAATATTTATTTCTCAAAATTTTTTTTAAAATGTTATTTAAAAATTTTAAAACTTAGAATTTTATAACAAAATATTTCTAATGTATGCTTTATGTTTTAGTACATGATACTAATATTATTAATTTCCTAATTAATACTATAAATACATGCCCTAATTATTATTTTTTATTTTATTTTTTTCCATGTTTTTGAGGTACAAAAATTTATCATTGCAAAAAAATTAAGTTATTGCAATTTCAGTTTCAATTTTTTTTGGATATATAGATACTTATAATTTGTGTGTATTTAAAGGATTATAAGCGAAGACCATGGTAAGAAAAAGAAGAAGAAATAAAAATCAACGGTGGGTTCTTCTCAGGTTGATACATTAATGATGGTTTTTTTATGGTTTTTTGCTTTTCACTTTTTTTCTTTTATGCATTAGTTTTCTTAATAAAGTGGTTTCAATGAAACCTCAACTAGATTTAAAAAGAAAAGAAACAAGAAAAAAAAATAGATAGCTAAATCACACGATTTTAAATGTATTTATGCATGTATTTTGGTTAATTTAAGCCTATTATATATTGTGGGTTATGCTTCGCATTTTCGACCAAACAATCTTTTTCATCACGACGTGGCAAAGTGCACTTCAAGTTTTTCGGCTTTCTTCTCCCAATTAAACTATGTTTTTAGTTTCTCACTTAAACTTTGATTAAACTAGAGTTGTTGTTGTTGTCATATATGCTACAAATTTCAGCCTATACATAGGCCTTAGTCACTCTAGGTTTAGAAACAACAGAAATATTTAGATTGAGAGAATTCTGTTCTTTGTTTCGAAGGGTTTATTCTTTTGAGGATTCTGCTTTTCCTTTAATTCTCTCCATCTTTTGTACTCTCCTTTATTATAGTGAAATCTCCTTTTGCTCATGGTTTTTTTATCCTCTTTTGAGGAGTTTTTTCATGTAAAATTTACGTGTTCGATCTTCTCGATTTTAGTTTATTTACTTGTTCATTGCGCAACACATGTTAATTCCCTACAAACTGGTATCATAGCTAGTTCGATCTCCACAATCAACTCGTCCAAAGATGGCAGCATCAAGGTTTGATATTGACAAGTTCGACAGCATCGCAAATTTCAGTCTGTGGCAAGTTTGCATGTCAGTAATACTGATCTAGAGTGATCTTAGGAGGATCTTTGCAGAAAGAAAACTTGTAGACATAGAACAGTTAGAATGGGATAGGCTAGAAAAAAAAGACTCTATCCACAATTCAATTATGTTTAACTAATAATGTGTTACAAGAGGTTTTGAAAGAGAAAAAAAACGATTACATTATGGAAGAAACTAGAAGCCTTGTACATGACAAAATCATTGGCCAACAGGTTAGTGTTAAAACAACGTCTCTACACGTTAAGAATGGTTGAAGATGAGTCAATTAGAACTTATATTAATGTGTTTGTTACCCTTCTTAATGAGTTAAAGAATCTCACAGTAGAGATTCGTGATGAGGATCAAGCTATGTTGTTGTTATACTTTTTGCCCTCTTCTTATAAAACTTTCAGGAAAACTCTGATGTATGAGAGAGATCATCTCTCATTTGAGGACGTGAAGGGGAATCTACTGAGTAAGGATAAACTTGACAATGAGTTAGGCCCAAACAAAAAGTCAGACGAAAAGGCCTCAGTTCTAGTTGCAAGAGGCTGACAACAATCCAAAAAGTCATATTAGAACAAGTCTAAAGCGAGATCTAAATCCAGGAATCGTGACAAATACTGTGGCTATTGCAAAAAAAATGGGTCACGTTAAGGCTGAATGCTAGAAACTTCAAAATAAAATTAAGAAGAATGTCGAAAACGACGAGAAAGGTAAAACAGATGTTGCTAATGCCAGTATGGTGAAAGAAAGAGATGATGATTTCTTATTATTGTCAATGAGCGAAAGCTTCAAGCTTACTTCCGAATGAATTCTAGATTCAGGGAGCTCCTATCACATGTGTCCTAGTAGGGACTAATTCTGCATGTATATTTTAGTTGAAGGTGGAGTTGTGTTGATGGAGAATAATTCTCCATGTAAGATAACCGACATAGGAACCATACAAATTAGGATACAAGATGGAATTATTTGAATACTTTTAGATGTCAAGTATGTACCCGAATTAAAGAAAAATATCATCTTATTAGGAATTTTGGGTTCTAATGGTTGCAGGATAGTCATTGAATCAAAAGACTTAAAAGTCTCTCATGGAGCTCTCATTATAGTGAGAGAACAAAACAAGGTAGCCCATACTTTCTACAAAGGTCAATAGTTACTGGTGCGGTTGCAATTTCCAAAGAAGAGTTGAAATCATTGTCGTGTCGCGATGGGAACCAACATGACGTCACAACAACGGGACATGATTGTTTCTCTATTGGTTTCGATTCAGACAAACTTTGGCACATGCAAATGGGTTATATGAGTAAGAAAGGTATGATAGTTTTATGTAATAGAGGTCTTCTCATACACTAGAGTTGGTAAGTTAGGTTTTTACGAGCGTTGCATTTTTAGGAAGTAAATTCGAGTCAGCTTCGATTCAGCAATACATAGACATTTATAGGGTTTGTCTCCTGTCATCTTAAATTAAGGTTATAAATATTTCCTAACTCTTATTGATGATCAATCTAGAAAATTTTGAGTTTATTTCTAAAACCAGAAAAGCGAAGTCTTCGAAATATTCAAACAGTTGAAAACACTGTTAGAAAAACAAATCCGTAAATTCATGAAGCAGTTGAGAATGAATAATAGCCTTGAGTTCTATTCTTCAGAGTTTAACAATTTCTACAAACAGGAAGGAATTGAAAGACATCGAACCGTCGTCGAAACTCTGCAGCAGAATGAAGTTGCTGAAAGAATGAGCAGAACCTTTCTCGAAAAGGCCCGATGCATGCTTTTTAATGCATGTTTTAGGAAGGATTTTCGGGACGAAGCTTTCAACCTGGCAAGTTATTTCGTGAATCGATCTCCTCATCGAGCACTGAAAAATAAAGTTCTAGAGGAGATATGGTCAGGTAATCCTCCCAGTTATTCTAACTTTAAAGTTTTTGGTTGTCCTACTTATGCTAAAGTTAGCAGGGAAAGCTTAAACTAAGGGTCGTTAAATGCATCTTTCTAGGATACTTTGCCGGTACAAAAGGTTTTAAGTTGTGGTATTCATAATTTGACAAAACGATTGTTAACAAAGATGTTACATTTAATGGATCTACCGTGTTTCGATTAGAAAAGGGGTCATTTACTTTTAAAGACACAACAAATCAGCGTGTCTTGAGCAAGGTGGAGTCAAAAGCCAAAACAAGGGGTGACATCGCAAAAATACGAAAATCCTCATCGTAACGTCACGACGAACAATATTGTCATCCTACCGAGAAAGAAAGCGACATCGCAACGATGCGATGAAATCTCGGTTCTTGCAAAATTGAAGTTTTTTTAGATAAACTTGTGACTTCATCTGACTCATAGGTACCATCACCATCTTAGTTAACTATCTATAAATTGGCAGGAAAAGGCGAGAAATTCAACAACCACAGAGATATTGTAAAGAAACCTAGTGGCTTATACTCTAAGTGTTGCTGAGAGCATTGATTCAACGGATCCTTCATGTTATTATCAGGTAGTTCAGGCTTCTAATTCTAGCAAATGGCTTGTTGCAATGGAAGAAGATATGAAATTCCTTCAAAAGAACGAGACTTGACGGCTAGTTAAACCACCCATCAGTAAAAGAATCGTTGGTTGCAATTGGGTGTTTTTAAGGAAGGTTTGGATTCTAACGACACTAGGGACAATGTAATATCGGTTGCAAATGGCTACAGTCAAGTGGAGGGAGTTGATTTTCATAATGTTTTGTCTCCCGTTGTGAAATATATGTCTATTCGGACCCTTTTGGCTATTGTGGCATCAAACAATCTTGAATTAGAATAGTTACATGCGAAGATTATTTTTATTTACGGTAATCTTGAGGAGGATATCTACGTGCAACACCCGGAAGGCTTCAAATTTGAAGGTAAAGAAGATCATGTTTGTCTCTTACAAAAGTCTTTGTATGGTCTGAAGCAGTCTCCTAGGTAGTGGTATAAAAAGTTTGACTCTTTCATGTTTGAGTATTAATTTTCCTCGAAGTAAGTATGACAATTGTGTTCACCTACAATATCTTAATGATAGTTCTTTTCTATATTTGTCGCTTTATGTTGATTATACATTGATTACGGTTAAGAATCCATTTGAAATTGATCGTCTTCAAACCATGCTTACCTCTAAGTTTGAGATAAAGGATTTAAGAGCAGCAAATAAAATTTTTGGGATGGAAATTTCGAGAGATAGACATTTCGGGAAATTGTTTTTATGGCAACAAAGGTACACCATGAAGATACTTGAGCGATTTGAGATGAAATATTTAAAATCGATATGTACTCCTTTAATTGTACACTTTAAACTCTCAATTTCGAATTCTCTATTGAATGAAGAAGATGAAAGGTACATGTCAAAAGTATCATACTCAAGCATGGTTGAAAATTTGATGTATGCAATGGTATGTAGTCATCCCGAATATTTCACATGTTATTAGTGTTGTTAGTCGATACATGACCAATCCTGGTAAGTTACACTAGCATGCAATTAAGTGGATTTTTAGATATTTGTGGGTTATTTCCAACATGAGCTTAAAGTTCGGAAGAAGCCTAAAGGGCTTAGTCGGATATGTTGGTTTTGATTATACATGAGACTTAGATTGAAGAAGATCTCTCATAGGTTATCTATTTGATTTTGGGAATTGTGTCATTAGTTGGAAAGCTACACTTCAAGCTACCGTGGCTTTGTCGACTACTGAAGTGGAATAAATGACAATTATTGAAACTGTAAAAGAAGCAATTTGGTTAAAGGGCCTGTTCAATGAACTAGTAAGTGAAAAAAAGACATATGTCTTATATTGTGATAGTCAAAGTGCCAAACATCTCACCAAAGATCAAATGCATCATGAAAGAACGAAGCATAAAGACATTCTTTATCACTTTGCTTGAGAGGTGGTCATTTAAGGGGATGTTCAGATTCTTAAATTCGGCACAGAACATAATCTAGCCGATATGTTGACAAAAAGTCTTCTAGTTCCAAAGTTCGAGCATTGCTTAGACTTAGAAAGTACTCGATGAAGAATCAATTAGGCTCGTAATAAGGCTTGGCAAGGGAGTTAAGTCAAATACGAGTCAATGTGGAGATTTGTGGAGTTATGACTCGCATTTTCAACCAAACAGTGTGTGACGTCGCAACGAGAAAGTGTTCTTCGTCCCAATAAGAAGCCGATGTCACGACAAGGAGAAAGCCCTCGTCTCGATGACGCGATCCTTCTTCGTCCTGACGATGCGATGCCACGTCACAACATGGCAACCTGTACTTCAAGTTTTTCGGCTTTCTTCTCCTAGTTAACTCTTTTGTTAGTTTCCCACTTCAACTCTGACTAACCTAGAGTTGTTGTAGTCATATATGCTACGAATTTCAGCCTATAAATAGGCCTTAGTTACTTTAGGTTTAAAAACACAAAAATATTTAGATTGAGAAAATTTTGTTATTTATTTCGAAGGGTTTATTCTTTTGGGGATTCGAGTTTTCCTTTAATTTTCTCCATCTTTTGTACTCTCATTTATTATGATGAAATCTCCTTTTACCCGTGATTTTTATCTTCTTTTGAGGAGTTCTTTCATGTAAAATTTTCGTGTTTGATCTTCTCGATTTTAGTTTATTTACTTGTCTGTTGCATAACACGGGTTAATTCCCTACATATATGATGCCTTTTGTATTTTATGAAACATTTATTGTACAAAAATTGTATTATTCCTTTTATTGTTTCCTTCTCGCAATAGGGAAAATAAAATGTTAGCAAATCAATTAGTTTTCGTTTGAGGCTTGTAGCTGGTGAAGGAAAACATTATTTAATTTGGTAAGTCATCATTAATATCTTTAATAAAGTTAATTGAGTTGATAAGTAAAAATATTAGATTTTCACAATGAAGTCTCTTGGCTTGGTCTAATAATTTTTATTCTATTAATATTACAATGAATTTTGTAATGAGTGAAATTTCATAAATGCGTATTCATAAATGTAAAAATTAGAATCTGACAATGAAGTCTCTTAATTTGGTGTAATAATTTTTATTTTATTACTATTGTAATGAATTTTATGATGAATGAAATTGCAAAAATATGTGTATTTCTAAGTAAAAAAATGAAATTTGCTAAAGAAGTCTTTTGATTTGGTCTTGATTATACTCAAGTAAAGAGGATGTTATGATTCTATACCACTCATCATCAAGCAAAATTTGAATGTATATAACATGGTAACGGACGTGTATTAATGATACTTATTATACCCATCAAATGAAAATCACTCCTTAAAAATGGTATAAAAATTAAGATGTTTACTCATTTGTTCTTGACTTGTTTTATTGAAGGGAATGTTAAGGTTAATATTTATCTAAATTCTTATTCAACTTTAGCTCAAAGGATAGATCAATAAGTTTGGATTGGAACACGAGATACACAAAATGAGTAGTTTGTTTCAATGCAATCTCTAGAAACAATAATAGTTTGATATTTGATTTAAAACTACATCAGGAAGGATTGTACAGGCGTTGTTGGGTTGAGGCGCAAAGGTATGAAAAAGCTATAGCACAGGTGAGGATCGTACAGGCTGCTGAAGGTGGTAAGGGGTGGTGCATGCCATCGAATTAATGGGTAACAGTGAATGTTGATGCTGCTGTTAATATGGGCTCTGATGAAGCTGTTGTGGGGGGCTTAACCTGATATTCGCCAAGGATGTGGCTTTGCGAATTTGGGAGGCATATTGGAGCAGTCCCTATACCATTTGTTGAATTGTGAGCCATTCTTAAAGGCTTAAGGGCTACTTGGGGCAGAGGGTATCGACAGGTAATTTTAGAGAGTGACAACCTTGAAGCAACACAAGCGATGAACGAGGAGCCGACTGATGTGTCTTACCTGCAGTACATTGAGGCATATTAGGGAACACTGAACAGTTTTTACGATAGGGGCTATTATGGTACATGTCGATAGAGAGAGTAATAGAGCTACTGATTTTGTTGCAAACTCATTTCGTGCAGGGGATGCTACTCTTACGATGCTAGAGGCCCCCATACCAGGATGTAGCGTGTACCGGAACGTAGTGAGACAGGCTGGAACAACTTATTATTTGTTCATGTATAAGAAAATAAAACACAATTAAGTAAAACATGTCCGAGAAAAAAAGAGAGTAAAATATATTATAATAACATTATAAGAAAATTATTTACCTAAAAATTTATTAGTTACATTTCAAGTCATATCTATTAATCTAAAAAATTATTAATTTTTGAAGGACACATTAATGTAACGCCCTGAATATTTTAAGCCTATTTTTGGTAATTTTGACACAAATATATGTCTGCTTCATTGGTTAAGTTTTATGGGTGTGTGTATAAGATTTGGGGTTCTAGTCCCACTTTTGACAAATTTTGTTATTTTTCTAATCCTAGCCTTATTCTTGTTGAGTGGGTTTTTTTATAAAATTGTCTGTTAATCCATATTGGAACAAGCCTGCTAGTTCGAGTGGTAAGGAGTTGGTGTGTGGAAGGTCCTGTGTTTGAATCCCTACGTGAGAGTGGGTATTAATTTTTACCTCGATTGACTAAAAGAGTTTGGATGGGATTGGGAGTCTGACTGAGTGGGTAGTTGTGGTTGAGATAATAGTGAGGAGTTGGGATATTGGGGATTATTTGATTTGATATTTTTTTTGTTTTCAAAAAATTTTGGTTTTCTCTCCTCCAAGTTTTCTAACGTCAGTTTTCTGCCATCCTTTCTTCGTTCTCCCGTTTGGTCCTCTTGTTCATCATATATGCTTGTTTTCCTGTTCTTTCAGTTTCTTTCAATCGGTTTACTTTTTCTTTTCTGTCCTTCTCGCGATCTCGGTAAGTTTTCGTTTCATTCTCATTTTTGTGGTGTGACGATAGTTGTAGGGAATCTAAATTCTGCGAACGGCTGTATAGGTGAAGGCGGTGAATCCTTGGTTTTCACTTCAACGGTTTAACTTTCGCGTATAGTCTCATTGCGGTGGTAAGTTTTGCGCATTGCTCGGTTTAGTTTTGTTGATTTCGTAAATCATTTGTTAATAGGGCATTAGGATTCTATTTTTAGGTGCTGGTAGTCTCGGGGCTAGTTTTGCATTAAAATCGTAATAGGTGTGTTCTCAAAAGGTAAAAAGTTGGGTTTTGGTGAAAGCCGACAAAGTATTCTGTCGACGCCATACGGGCGTATGCTTGGCCATGTGGTTAGCCGTGTGTAAGACACGATCGTGTTTTTGACAAAGGCATGACCATGCTCAAGACATGGCCGTGTGGTGGTGTGGGTGTGGGTGTGGTTGTGTAGGCTACACGGGCTACACCAAGTCGGGCATGTGGGTTTTGGGCCTGGCCGTTTGGGCCACACTGGCAAGGCTAATCTGGGTGTGTTGGCCCATACAGGCATGTGGACCGATAATTTTCAAACTTTCCTTAAGGTTGCATGGGTCGCTTCGATTGACTTTGGGCCTACCGTAGGGTCGGTAAGGGCTATCCAAACCCTAAATTATGTGACCTGGTAATCTGATAATATGCTCTGACTAGGACACCGTTATGCATATTTGATTATTCTGTTAATTATATATGTTATCTGTATACGAGCATGTTAAGCATGATATTTCTATATCTATAATCTGTATATATGTTTGGGGTGAGAATTGTACATGTGGATGAAGTGATCTGTACGGTGACCTTTCGCCTATATTCTAGTAGCTCGACTGCATATTATCTGTGATGTGTCGCATCGACACTATATGGTGTGTAGGGATGGGTGGGTGTTTTTAACCTCAGATGGTGTGATGGGATGGTCGGAGATGGTGTGTAGAGGATGGGGGTAGGATTTTGTATATCTGTACTACTTATCTGATTATTTTATTTGTAACTGAAATGGACTTAGGTCCAAATCTGTATCTGACTGTATATGAGATTTCTGTACGTATTGTATGTCTATTTTTGTTGGGTTACACACTAGGTTTATTAAAACACACAGCTGTTTGTCTGTTCTATTTAGGTAATCCACAGACTTGGGCAGATCGGTGTGACGGAGCCTCACGGTGACCACGAGTTTGTAAACTGTTTAAAATTATGGTTTTTACTTAATTTAAAGATTATTTCTAGGAGTTTTGTAATAATTGGACTCTCCGAACTATTCGAATTTTATTTTTGGTTTTGTAGGTGTTTTAACTTTTATGGCCACGTTTGACTTAAATCACGGTTTTACAAAAATAAAGGATTTACCGAACACACGAACTATATTTCCAAATACAACGTTTTCGAAAAACTTCTGTTGTAAATTATGTTTTGGCAAATGAATTAATTAAATAACACTTTCAGTAACAGTTATAAAACTTGGATGATTTATCAAACGACTAAACAAGGCTTCATCAAAATAACACTGTTATCAAAACCCTCCCACGGGACACTCTTGGATTCGGTCATAACGTCTAGGCCGGGTTTGGGGTGTTACACATTAGTCTTTTTCATATTAACCATTAAACATTTTCCTATAATTTAGGATAAACTATCAAAATGTCATTTTTGTTTGCCTCATATTACATTTCTAGTCACTTTTATTTGAAATATTACGTTTTAGCCACTTATGTTACTGTCTTGTAACATTTTAGTTATTTAGTTGTTAATTGTCATTAACGGTGTAACGATAACGTTAAATCATCATTTCAAACACAAATTTTAGGTTAAATTCTACATTGGTACATATATTTTTTCATTTTGAGCAATTTAATTTTTTTTATGTTCTTTTAACTTTCGTTTTTTATTTATTTATTTTCCATTCTCTTTTATTTCGCCTTTGTTTTCCTTCCTTCATTTCTTTTAATATAGTTTTTCTATATTTTCCATTTGTTAAAACTAATTCACAAACTCGCCTCACTCAAAAAAATTAAATTGATAAAAAAAGTATAAGGACTAATTTTAACAAATGAAAAATATAGAAAAACTACATTAAAAGAAATGGAGAAGGGGGGGAAACAGATGGAGAAGCAAAAGATAATAGAAAATAAAGAGAAAAAGTAAAGTTAAAAGAACATAAAAGAAAAAAAATTAAATTGCTCTAAACAAAAACAATATATAGGGACTAATTTGGCATTTTTTTCTTCCAATTTGGTACTTTAAATTGACACGTTTTTTTAATTTGGAACCTGATCTTTTTTGTTCAATTTGGTACCTAAACATGTCAAATGTTATACAAATTACCCAAAATTAGTGTCAATTTTTTTATGAGGGGACCGTAATAGTTAATGTATGATAGATATGTGACAGATAACATGGAATTTTGGTAAGAATGATTACATATATTTGGAGTTTCCCCTGTTTCACTAAACAATATGCTCAAATTTTACTTTTATTTGGGTTGAGATTACTTTGATTGTTAATGGCAGGAAAGTTTTAAGAGGGACTGCATGTTTAAAGCATTGCTTGGTCTTCACAAAACCCTCAGTTCTAAAAAAAATATCGTTAGTATCAAAGAAAATCTGTGTTACAAAATTGTGCTTTGAGCTATACTTAACGAATTAATATTGAATAATGAAAACAAGAGATTGAAAAAAAACGAAAAATAGAATAAATTCATTATGTTAAATTTAATATATTAAATTAATTAATTAATTAAACTAAAAGTAATTGAATATTTAAAATACAAAAAAGAAATTTCATGTCATCTGTCTCATGTTATTCATACATTGATTATTTTTGCTACCTCATAAAAAATAATATTGCTAGTCTATTAAAGTAATTGTACAACATTGGCAAGTTTAGGTATCAAATTAGACAAAGAAAAAAGTTTAAATTCCAAATTAAAAAAATATAAAAAAAATAGATAACAAATTAGGAAAAAGTGTCAAATTCAAGTACTAATTTGAAAAAAAAAACTTAGGTATCAAATTAAGAAAATGTAAAAGTTTAGGTAGTAAATATTATATTAACTAATGGGTGTAAATACAATAAAAATGCATAAGAAATAT
Source organism: Gossypium hirsutum (assembly GCF_007990345.1). Taxonomy (NCBI): domain Eukaryota; kingdom Viridiplantae; phylum Streptophyta; class Magnoliopsida; order Malvales; family Malvaceae; genus Gossypium; species Gossypium hirsutum. The sequence goes on along the minus strand of NC_053449.1, from coordinate 46,293,985 downwards.
TTTACTATAGTTGATTATTTTACATTTACATCTGTCCTACCGGATATCAAAACCATAAGGATTGTTTCCAGCCATGAGTTCCCATATGTTATATTAGATTGAATGCAATGCAAGTAATAAAATGAATGATGCATTAGAAATCTTGGGGGAAGGCTCCATTAGAGAGGCCAATTGGGGGGGGGGGGCATCCAAAATCCGGCCAAGTCTTCAGCTAGATTTGGATTTTGCTTTATTCCTAGTTTTGGGCTAAGTCTTGAGTTGGATTTAGATCACCATTTTAGAGCTTCTTTCAGTTCATCATATGGACTTCTAATCCTTCCATTTAATCAACAAATATCATCCTACCCATACTACAAATCTTACATTTTGCATATCCCTCTAATTGCCCATGATTTATTTTCATACCATTCTCTTCCTAATACCTACATATATTATGTTTCCACTTTAGCCTTCAACTTTATTTCTCTCCTTGTAAAATTTTAGAAGTGCATGTAAGGGCTTTAGCTCTAAAAATACTAAAATTATAGTGTGGTATCTTTAAAAGTTATAAAGTAATTAAAACTTAATGATAAATTTTCATTAAGAATTTCTAAAAAAATTATAATTTAACTTTCACCATTCAGTAAAAAAAGAAAAAAAAAATACACGATCCATGATTGAGAAAGACTCTTGCGATGTCCTACCTGCACTTCTAGTGCTGCCCCATGAAAATAACTTTTTTTGGGAAATTTAATTTTATTCAACTTAATTTTCTTTTGTGAAAAAGTAAGCTTCTCTTACAGAACCCTTTGGATGTGTTGCAAAAAATGCTTATAAAATAATGATAATACATTAGATAAACAATAAATAATTACATCAATCATAAAAATTTTAAAAAAATTATATTGTTATCATAATATTATATTAATAAAATTATAATTTGATATATTTTTAATAATTTCATTAAAATGAAACAATTTGTAACTTCTATTATATATAGTTTTTAGTATAATTTCATTAATATTAATTTTTTTATTCTTACATCATCATTATAATTGTGTTCGAATCTAATATAGATCCCATCACTACAGTATTCAATCTCACGTAGAGATAGTAATTGAGTAAGGCGGGGTGAATGTTGCGAAGCACGCCACCACTCCATAGTTGACACAATTTGCTCCACTATCTGCTTTGCTCTGCTATAGATGTGTAATCTTGAAATTCACTACTACCTCCATGGATGTTAGATGCATCCGTCCCCGCTTCACCCCACTCCATTTCAATTTAATTTTGCTGTTTATTTTTAATATTTTCAATATTTTAAAGTCAAGTAAATATTTAAACATAATTCTTTAGAAAAATATTTGAACATAAAATATATGAAAATTTTTATAATACATTATTGCATCTTCTCTTTTAATAGTTATATATACACAAGGATATAATGGTAATTTATATAGTGGAGCGGGGTGGGGTAGCGCAAACAATTACCATTGTCGCTCCATACCTGCTGCTTAAAAGAAAAAATCCATCCCGTCTAAAAAAAATCCACTCCATATGAAGCAGATATGTTCGAAATCTATGGAATAGTTTGGATTTCATCATCCCTAATTTCACAACTACAATAATTAATTTTACCATCACCTTCATTTTTAACCCTATTGAAACTAATGGTACTATCCATCTGTGCAATGTTACATTTTAACATTATTTAATATGTATGAGCTTTGTATTCAACATGTGTGTAAAAATTATATACCAACAATGCTGGTTGAGTTTTAGTTTGATTGATATGAGTATTGTTGCTAATGCAAGAGCACGCGGATTCGAGTGCGCGAAAGTGCATTATCCTCCTATTTACAGGTTGGGAAGGGGCTATAAATAAATTTAGACATTATGTAAATATATATATATATATATAACAACAATTAACAAATAATGAAACTAAAATTTTTAACTAATGACATTACATATAAGTATTTTTTATATATTACAAATTGAGGGGTGAGGACAAAGGGTTTGAAACCTAATATTTAGGGTATTAACAAGGGTTTAGTCACTTCTCCATATATTGTTGGCGATATTTCACAGTAAATTATTGTATTTGATTAAATCACACTCACAATAAAGGTAAAAATATATTTATTAAAGGGTTACATAAGAACCAAGTGAAGTGGTGATTAAAATAGTAAAATTAAAATTTCATCATGTATTAATTTTTATTAATTTTATGTACAAATGTAAAAATAACTCATATCAAAAACTTAAATATAATATTAGGGTATTAAATCAGGATGAAGTGACGTTAGAAAGCAGGACGTAATGAGACTAAGAATGCATGACATGTTTTATAGAGATTTTTAAATATGCAGATACCAATGTAGGTTCGAAGAAAATCATTCCAAGCACCTCCTGATATTGCATTCCAAAAGGCATCTCTATTACATTTACCTACCACTAAAGTCCCAAATAACATGTAAAGTGTGGTATTTGATTAAATAAATAAATACCAAAATTATACTTAGATTTTATTTTAATGTGTTACATTAAATTTGAATTTGCATTTAGTGTAATTTTATATATATGATTTTTTATTTTTAATTTAAATTTTACAAATTAATAATATTATTATTGATGTCTAATATGAAAATAAGTATATATATTTCTTTTTTAATCGTGTATAATTGAATCAAAGTTAAAGCTTTTGAATTCATAAATATCTTAAACCATGTTATTCATTGTTGTACGGTTGTCAAAGTTGGCAAAAATAAAACCTACTTAAATAAATGAAAATTTACAATTAATGGTGAGTAGGTTAGAATCTGTAGAGATCAATAGTAATTTTATACCTTCGACTAAAACAAATAAAATAAATAAGAAGGGGTTTTGTTTCTAAAGAAAACTTCAAATTAAAACTAAGAATGGAAGAAAACTAGGTTTTTTATCCAAATAATATAAAAAAATTAAAAAAATATTAAAATAGTACAAGCATTTTATTATGTACCAAAATGGTACAAACAGTAGTGAAGGGATTGCCACAGGCGGCACCAATGGTGCAAGTAGCAGAGGCGGCACCAAAGGTGCCACTGCCACAGGTGGCACCCCTTATTTATTCGTATTTTTCTTATTTTCAGATTTTTTATAAAAATAGTATTAAAAATAAAATAAGAAAAGAAATAAAAAATGAAAATAGTATATTTACTGAAAGTAATAAAATCCGAAAAAAATAAAAAAATACGAACAAATGGCCAAAATAAGGGTTTTTCACTAAATTTATATAAAAAACACACACTAAAATAATACATTTCAAACATTATGTACTAAAATAATATAAAATAATAAAAACAAAAATTGTATATTTACTGAAAGTAATAAAATCCGAAAAAAAGAAAAAAATATGAACAAAGGGCTAAAATAAGGGTTTTTCACTAAATTTATATAAAAACACACTAAAATAATACATTTCAAACATTATGTACTAAAATAATATAAAATAATAAAATACGAAAATAGCATATTTTTTGAAAGTAATAAAATCTGAAAATAAGAAAAATACGAACAAACGGCCAAAATGAGGGTTTTTTTACTAAATTTATATTAAAAAAACACACTAAAATAATACATTTCAAAATTTATGTAATAAAATAATATAAAATAATAAAATACGAAAATAGTATATTTTTTGAAAGTAATAAAATCCGAAAATAAGAAAAATACGAACAAAGAGGGTGCCGCCTATATAAAATAATATAAAATAATATAAAAATTAATACACTAAATTAATACATTTCTTATTTTCTGATTTTATTACCGTCAAAAAATATACTATTTTCGTATTTTATTATTTTATATTATTTTAGTACATAATATTTGAAATGTATTATTTTAGTGTGTTTTTTTATATAAATTTAGTGAAAAACCCTATTTTGGCCCTTTATTTATATTTTTCTTTTTTTTAGATTTTATTATTTTCAGTAAATATACTATTTTTATTTATTTTTTTATTATTTTAGTACATAAGGTTTGAAATGTATTATTTTAGTGTGTTTTTTATATAAATTTAGTAAAAAACCCTTATTTTGGCCCTTTGTTCGTATTTTTTTTCGAATTTTATTACTTTCAGTAAATATACTATTTTCGTTTTTTTATTTCTTTTCGTATTTTATTTTTTCATAAACATATTTTTTCGGTATTTTATTTTTAATACTATTTTTATAAAAAATTCAAAAATAAGAAAAATACGAATAAATGGGGGGTGCCGCCTGTGGCAGTGGCACCTTTGGTGCCGCCTCTACCACTGGCACCATTGGTGCCGCCTATGGCAGTCCCTCCACTACTGTTTGTACCATTTTGGTACATAATAAAATGCTTGTACTATTTTGGTATTTTTTAATTTTTTTTATTATTTGAGTAAAAAACCCAAGAAAACTAAATTGAAAACTAACAAATAAAATTGGGAAAAATAAATAAGATGAAACTTTAGCCAAAGCAAAATCTCCATTTTATTCAAGGGTTTGATCAACGATGCAAAGGTGACTTTCAATGTTATTTAATAAATTGATTATAGTTATCGACAATCGTCTAGTAACCTAATCTCTTCTCACCTTCTCGATAATCAAAACAATTGCTATTAATTACTTCAATTATTGATAAACAACCCTATAATGATCGCTTAGGATTTAATTTATCAAATAACATAAAGAACGAAAGAGACCCAATTCTAACCAATAAGCACACAATCGGGGTTGATTTAAGTTAGATCACATGCCCATACTACACAAATCATTAGTCATCGCAAATATTAGAACCAATCAATCGAATAAGTTTCTAATTGACTAAGCAATCATTCTACGCTATCAAATACCAGCTGAATATTTCACAAACTTGAACAATTGTAATTCAAGCAGAAGACATGCAAACACTAAAAAGCAAAGAAAATATTAAGAACAATTCGATCTCACAAACTTTATAGAATCAAACTTCAAATATTACTTTAACTAGAAATGAAGTTTAGAAACCCATAAAGAAAATAAAACACAAAATCAAAATAAAACTAAGAGCGACCATGTATTCGTCTCCTCTAGTCTTAACCTAATAATGTCAATTTATAGGGAAAAATAATATAATGGAGAAAATACAAAAGTGCCCTTAATTAAATAAAGCAGAATTTTTCTAGGCTTTTTGGCTATTTTCGCACCAAACTTTTAGACAATCTCTGGACATCTTTCTAACGTTTTGGGCTTCAACCTTGAAATAGCTTTGGTTGGATCTTTCAATTCCCTTCGAATCAATATTATAGACCAAAAATGGAGATTTGTAGCTCAAGTTATGGCCAAAATACTGAAAGTGTTGTGTGTATGAAAGTCCAATACGAAAAAAACTTGTCAAAAATAAATTTTAAGTTCATTTTTCTCCAATTATTCTCTAAATCTGTAATACATAAAATATAAATAATATAATTAAGAATGTAAATATCATAATTTAAGACGAGAAACATCACGAATAATTAAAAAATTACTCACTTATCAATTATCATTTCGAGTTAAAAATATTATAAATTTATATAAAACGTTTACATGATAGTAATTTGTTTATATAGACTTTGACATGTTTGATTAAAAATATTATAAATTTATATAAAACGTTTACATGATAGTAATTTGTTTATATAGACTTTGACATGTTTGATTTGCTAAAAGAACACAATAAGGGTTAAAATACCTATTAGTCACTAGACTAGCTCTAGTGGGTATCTTGGGAAGCCAAAAATACCTATTATTCAAAAAAAGTGTTCAATATTTATAAAAGAACATGAAAGGTAAACCCCAAGCAAAATGCTAAAATTAGTTACGCTAATTACAATAAAATCAATTATTATAAAAATAGAAAGGTTTCTTATGTTCTCTCTCAAGAAGTCAAGAGATCTAACATCCCAATCTTGCACTAAAGACTTTAAAAGTTAGATGTTAGAAAAGGCTTGATAAGCAAATTTGTCAGCTTCTTTTGTTGTTATTGTTGAGTTGCTTGTCAATTATAATTTGAGTTGCAACTAAAAAAATTTGAACGAGGAAAGTAATAAAAACGCACACAAGAATTGGTTACATTATTTGGAACCCTTTCCTGCATCTGCAGGGAATTGCCCAAAGAGTTATCTACTATGAATCAATGGTACATGTCAAGATTTAAGTTTAGCTCATTCATCAAGTTGCAAGCTCACTCTTATACGTTCAACTAAGATCACTCTCCCACGAAATGATGCATGTACGGATATGTTTATTTTTATTAAACTAAATTCACCAAAGTTGTCAATATTAAAGTATGAAAGATTATTCAACTTACAACGCATTTTTGAATGGGATCTAAGTGTTGGATCTGGTGCCTTAAGTGTAGTATATTCATTTGTAAACTTGAATTTTTTTGGAATAGATTGATTAATAAAACAAATTCATTTATTACATTAATATACTTTGTATACTTTTCCTCATATGGTTTTTGCACACAAAGAAAAATGAAAGAAAATATTGCTCATTGGTTGGCTAAATGTTTAACTAATACTAAGCGGTATTACGTGGTCAGATCGTAGTACGAAAAGACAACTTGTATTAGTAGACGAACCTAAACATGTCTTCAGTCTAATCGGATAGGAGCAAACTGATTAAAAGAATAATATATCATCTATCAAGTCCAATTGAAGAGATGTCTTGTCTTAGGTATCGAAGCGGATGACTCCCAAAAGATAGAGACAAATGTGACTAGCTGGATTGGTAGTACACCGAACATGACCCAAGCAGAATAGATCCTGAATTTGTTTATGGATTTATTCACTTGTGACGTTCATAGTGTGGCATACCTAAATCTTAAGTGGATGATGGACTATGTAGGCATGACTCGTACACTTTGATGTAAGTAAAAGCCTGAGTTCAAATAGATAAGGTATTGAAAGCTAGTGTGTTGGGTGTACGACTTCTATAGTATGTAACGTCATTCACAATAGTGAAATTCATAGCCCAAAACATGGGTAAATGATATCCTCTCATTGGCATTACATGGTTGATGAGAAGTAAACGTAGCCACGGGTCGTCCATCTTTGTGATGGATGACTTGATAACTATTTGATAGTGATTGACTTTTCATCAAGGAAGATGTAATAGTTACCATGAGATAAAATAGGATCATATTGGGAGAATGAATATTATCTCAAAGAGATCAATAATATCCTATGAGAGTAACATACTTATGATAAAGTCATTGGATGAGTACTGAGTAGTTCCTTTCGTAATGGTATGTCATTGGGGAGAGCTCAGTCACAATAGTATAGTGGAATGACTTCGCGACTAAATGAGTTTATAATTAATAGGCCAAAAGCCAGAACTTAATTGTAAATCATTAGAGCCTCAACTACATATGTTCAATTGGTCTCTCTGCTAGCTCGTTGAAACCAGAAATGAATTGCGTGTTTGAATAGAAATGAACGGAATGAATAGGAAAGATGAATGGGAAATATTCATGAATGATTATAGTTTTCTTCAAAATGGATGTAGGTTTCCAAAAGTGGAAATGGAAATAATCCATTATGGATTATTTAAAAATGATCAAAAGAATTAGTTTATGTTTTTGGACTGTTTTGAAGCCCAAAAATGAAAATAAATCATTTGGTCATAATGAACATGTTGAGTTGTCATATTTTCTCAAAATTTTACCACGGGTAGAATCGTCAAAATTTTGTTGAAGGATAAAATAAGGATGAGAAAACTGTTTTATATATAAATATTAAATTTTATTTTAAGAAATAGAAAAACTAAATCGAGTTGGATCACATTACAAAATATTGTGTCAAAAAGGCCTAGGAAGTACTCGTAATTGGATTCGATGTGAGAGAGGCCTAAAAACCACCTCATGGACATGCAAGGGGCAGCAACCCTAGTACGAATACTAGGGTGTGTCGTCCACCCTAGTCTTATTCTAGATAGGATGTTGTTTTTTTATTTGAAATAAACCACCACAACTCAACAAGGGTTCTACCATCTCTTCTTATAAATGGATGGCACAGTTAGAGCTACTAACACAACTTTGAGAGATTATTTTTCTGTCAAAAAATAGAGAAATTTATTCTCAACTATTACATATATTTTTTCAGAATAATAATTCTACTGGTTTCTATTAAGAAGGGAGGATATTCATTTTCATGCCTAAAAGATAGAATTTTTTTTCTAGTTTTGTGTTTCAATTCAATTGGTTCGAGTCCATACTCAAAGCAATTCGTGATAATAGAATAACGGAAAAGATCATTTGGTTGAAAGCTAAGAAAAATAAATGTCTGCTAAGTCGAAAACACATGTATGAATTCAATTAAGATTTATTGTTATAAATATCACAAATCGGGTCGATTTTCAAAATTTTATTTTTTAGCCGTGCAAGTAAACCGTTTTCAAACTAGGATTTTTCCAATAAAATGTACGCCTTATTAGAGTGAGAAGTTTTAAGATTCTTATTCGATATTTTAGTCTCAAGTAGTGTGTCTGTCTTTGGTTTGATAAAATAAAGATTATTTGACATCCATCCATTACAGATAATGTTAAGGGACTCTCAGGTCTTAAGGATGTCACCCAGTTAGGTTATGTTTAGCTTGTTCGGATGAAGTATGAGTTAAGTGCTAACCAGATAGGTAAGTTTAAGTGGTGAGTCAAGTCATTGATAAAAAAAGATATTAAGTTTTGGAATATATTTCCCGCAGTTGTAAGCCATTAACAAAGGTATCCTTAAAACAAATGACACGTGCCAAAGCCTATGGTGAAAGCAAAGATTTCTACTTAAAAAATTTCTGCAATAAGGAAAGTCATCTTTTCTCTTGTATTTAAAGACACCCTTTTCATCACCACCTAAAAAGGCTGATAAGGGGATTCCCTTACGACGATAAGGCTAAGAATTTAGTTCATAAGTAGAGTTGCCTCTCACCAAGGTAAGTATTTCGATCCTTCATGTGACTTTTGATAAATAGTAAGTTTGTTTACATGCATGGAAACGGGGCCTTGCATGGTGTTCTCTAGGTTTAAGTGAAGATAAGAAAGGTAATTGAACAAGTTTTTAATAGTAATATTCTCTTTTATAAGTAATAGTTGCTGCAATATTTGGAGAATATCTTAATTCCAAAGCATGAGCGTTGTTCGAGGGTTTCAAGTGAGTGCCTCATGAAACTCTATATAGACTCTTGCATGTATCACACATAAGTTTGCATGTTGGTATGTTGATTTCTTTTATAGTGACGATTTTGTACTACGAGAAAGACGAGTGATTGATGATAATGCATGCGATATTGCATGATGCTACGCCTCTGTTATAAATGGAATATATGTGATGAAAGTATGAAGAAAGATATGCAAGTGCGAGATGCTTCTAATATGAAAAGTATATGCATGCATGAATATGCCTGAAGTGTGACTGTCTTTATATAATGAGTGTGAGTTGTATGTTTGAAAATGCAAAATGCATCTACATGTTAAAGTCTGTTGCAATAAGTCAGTCAAGCATAAGTCTGCATATCGAGTCTACTTGCATATGAGTCCATTGGGACAGTAAACACGAATTCTAGCCATGTCAATAGAAGACCATATAATGTAAAGCCTAGCCGTTTGCTATGGCATCATATAACAAGTGAAGACCACATAGTGTAAGACCTAGTTTGGGACTATGGCGTCATGTGAGGAAAAAGACAAAAGACGGTTGGGTGAGTACCAGACGATGAGGGGCAAATCTCAAAACGTTGAGTTCAGGCAAACCCCTATCGTCAAAAACACCATTTACCTAATGTGGAAGCTTTTGTGGCCGTTCTCTAATATGTAGAAGCCTTTGTGGCTATTCTCTATTAAAAATGAGCCCTTATGGTGGTTTATGATAAAGTAAAGCTTAGCGGCTAACTCTGTGGTATAAGAGCCCTTGTGGATGAATTTGTTAAATACGCCTTTATGGAAAATATCTGTTATATGAAAGATGCCTTTATGGAAAATCTGTAAAGGATGCCTCTACGGCTATCTTTGTTTATGGAAACCCTTATGACTATCTAGTATTTATGGACGCTGTTGTGGTTATTTATGTCAAGGAACAATTCTCTGGAGTTATCATCAATGAAGTTTTCCTATATGGCACAGTTTGTAGAATGGACTTCGTGGAAACGTTTTGCAGACAACGCTGTGGACTCTAAGTAAGAAAGTTTGGGACGCGAATATAGGTAAAAAGGAGTTAGTCTCACTAAGTTCTATCGAATTTACCCTTGAATGTTTTATGTCTCAAGTGTGAGTGATGTCATGAGGGATGATGCTAGGGCTGCGCCAAGGAAGAGGCGAAGTAAGGCACTTATGCATACAGAGTGGAACCACACTGGCATGATCGAGTTTTAGGAGTCACAAAATTATTCGAAGGAAACTATTTGTCGAATTCCCTCGTTGTTTGCATAAAATGGGTTCACTACGTAAAGTAGTCAGCGTCTTAGCCCCAAACAATATGAAAAAGAGTAATGTGAAATGATTTTATATGTATGGAAGTAATTCTTTTGTAAGACTTCGCTGACTGTAAGGGTGTGATGTGCATTTGTAAGTTATTTTAGACGCAAGTCAATTTGTATTAAATGAAAATGAGAGGTATTGTTCAGTATGAACTGTAACAGTGTATATAAAATTTGTATAACCCCGCCATAATTGAGTAGTAACACCCGAGATCCTGAGCCAGTCAATTGGGTCAAGTCGAGGGGTGCTACACCGTCCACTAACAAGCTATTTAGTATGGTCTAATTGTAATTTTAGACCTTTAGTTTATTGCAATTTAAGTCATCACTTCATTTTCTAATTAAAAATTATAGTGATTGAACTTTACAATTTAGTCTTGAACATTATTTAAGCCTTAATTTGGCTAAATATTTATATTAAATATTTTTGGGCTTGGTTTACAAAAATGGGGTCCCAAAACCGTATGTTCCGACACCACTGACTTTCAAGTCTTTACAACCTTCTTTCACTTTAAAACTACTAGCATGAAAGGTGTTTTGTTAAATACCCACTGTAGTGGGCCAATTTAGCCCGGGGCCCAATAAGACCCAATACCCAAAATCAAAATAAATAAAATCCAAAAAATATATTAAACAGTCCATGACCCATTACATATTAAGCCCGACAGACCCAATTACAACCAAACCAGGCCCCAAACCCTAAACGGCCTACTAGAGCCCAAAACTAAATTTCTCAGAAACCTTAGGGTTCCCCCTCCCTCTCGCGCTGTTGCCCCCTTTCGGGTCACCCGAGGTGCCTTGTCCCGAGGTCTACCTCTGTCCTCTGGTTTCTTGCACCAAAATGGCAAGGTCACCTTCGTTGACCTTGCCTAGCCCTGCAGAACAAGACGAAAAAGAATAGACAGAAACAAGGAGAAGAAAAAGAAATTTGTAATAGGCTATAAAGCCTGAAAAAATGTAAACCTTTACACAACAACAATAGAGAATACAAAAAGGGAAAAAAAGAATCAATCGAAGGTTAATATCTATCTAGTCTCTTGCTTCGTTTCATTTTTGTTACATTTAATTTTATTTTTATTTTTTCTTATATACGAAAGTAAAACAAATGGAAAAGGGGAATAACAAACTAACCTGTATTTGAGTTTCTCAATGCCGGGGACGGCCGAGGAAGTCGCCTCCGAGGATAGGCGATCGAAAACTGAAAGGTTTCTTGGGCTTTTGAGGTATTTTGTTAATATTTTGAGGGTTTGAACCCAGATTTTGGTTTAGAAAGTTCGAAAGGACCGGGTAGGAGATTTTCTCCCTTTTCCAGCCATCGCAGACGGCGATGTTGTCGCTGGAGATCGGCCGGCCGGTGCGGTGGTTGACGGTAAGATGTTGCCCGGACCCCTGGCCGGACTTACTGAAGGGAGAGGTTTTTTTTGAGAGGTTTTGTTTTTTTAGGGGAAGGGTTGAAATGGTTTTTTTTGGAAATTTTAGGGTTTATTTAGGGTCCCAAAATGGTACCGTTTTAGAGTGGCCCCGAACGCCCAAAACGGCGTCGTTTCGAAGAGGCCGACCCGAAACCGACCCGACCTAGGCAGGATCCGCGTGTTTTTATGCGGAGGGGTAAATTGCACTTTTAGCCCCTCCGCTTTTTAATGTTTTCTCAATTAGGTTTTCTTTTATTCTTAAATTTGCCCCTTCAGTTTATTTCTGATTTCAATTTAGTCCTATTTGAACGACGCCGTTTTAGAGGAGAAGGGAAAATTTCCCTTCCAGTCCCTCTATGTTATTCGCATGTTCAATATAGTCCTTCCGTTTTCATTTATTTACGGATTTAAACCCTAAATCTTGTTTCAAAGTTTAATTCAACCCTTATTTCCGTGATTTCTTTTTTTATTATTATTTAAAATTGATAAATTTGATGTTATTGTTGTTGTTATTAAGTATTATTGTTATTATATGCTCATTTATACTCATTCTTTTTTTGAAATCTTCGTTATACATATATATACATGCATTCATACGTTCTTATAACATATACATATATCTTATAATTCCTATATATATACATATTTTTTAGGCATACATATATTTTTTAATATGTACATATATTCTATAATATATATACATATTTTTTATTTTATAAAAAACTATCTACGTATATACATATATATATACATATATTTTTATTTTCATAACTTAAAATTTTATACATACATATATTTTCATATATTTCATATAGTTTTATTTATTTTATTTATCGTTATCATTGTTTTACTTTGTGTTTGTTTATTTACTTACATACACTATTGTTTTTAAAAAAAAAGGTTTTAGTTCTACTTATTCATTTACTTGTTATTCTATATGCGATTGATTTATCCTTTTTCTTTATTTATTATTTTGTTGTGATTGCTCATGCTATCTACATTCACATTATTGTATCCATAGTTGTCATTTGTCAATATAACATTTATTCGTACATCTAATGTAACATTACATCGATTTTTACTCGAGTTCATAAAAATAGAAAACTTTGAAAATCAAGGCAATACTCGTATTTAGGATCTTCGAGAGGATTGAGCCCTAACGTATTGGGTTCCAATTTCTTTCGTTGAATCTAAGTAGTCGAGAATGCTCTTTAATTTAAACATGAATGAAAAGCTTATCATCGGGAATTCAATACGTCGTATTCTAACGCATTGGATATGACATGTTGTTTTCTCGAGATGAGGATTTTCCAAAAAATAATAAAGGTAATATTCAGCGTTTAGAGTTTTGAGAAATTGTGCCCTAACGTATTGGGCTGCGATTTCTTTATATGACTTAAACAATTGAATATCCTCTTAAGTTTTATTCCACGAGTTTTTTTTTGACAAGCTCATTTTGAGGGAGTGAAGTATCACATCCTAACTCATTGGGTGTGACATTTCCTCTTTCCGAGATGAGAGGGTCTTAACGGGTAATTTGATTTATGGGCAACTAGGTACCAATTTTTGGGCGTTACGAGGGTGCTAATCCTTCCTCGTACGTAATTGACTCCCGAACTCATTTTTTCTGAATTTCATGGACCAAAATCATTGTTTTAATAAAATTAAATCGTTTATTAAAAACAACCACTTTTTAAGGTGATCCGATCACACCTTATCAAAAAGGATTGGTGGCCACTCCTATTTTCATTTTCGTTTTCAAAATCCAAGTCGACCCCGTTTTATCAAAAAAATGGTGTCAACACCCACTTTTTATTCTAAGCATACTCTTCTTTGATAAGCTTAGTTCCAAGTTCTTTGGTTACTCTTTAAATTTTGCTTATGCAATTACAACTAAGGTTACAACAACCTTAAGATCATCAACATCAGCTTCAACACCAACTGTTGGTTCTCGAGGATTCTTAGCTTCAACAACCTTTTTCAACATATTGTTGAACTTCAGTTTCAATCTTATAATGTCCTTTGCCTTGTATTAAGCCCTCAATGAGTTGATCTAGGGCTTGTTCTTGAAAAGATTGAGGTTATTCTTCAATCAATTTATCTATTTACTCACTTGTTTCTTATTCATCTCTTTCAATTCTCATACTACTTCTGAAACAATTTCTTCTCCACTTTCATAAATATCGACAGTAGTAATGTGCTTAGAAGCAGAATAATAAGTAGCGTTAAGAAATTCACATGTCCTAAGTTATTATGGAATAGAAAATTACTCTATTGTAAACAATATGTTTTAGTTGCAATTGGTGGAACATCTGAAGATTGTTCTTGAACAAGATTGATTGATGTTATTTCATGCAAAATAGAAGATGAAGTTCCCTCATCTTTCTCCATGAATTTTCTTTGCAATCATTGTAGAGAAGGAAAATGTTGTTGTGAATTCTTAGAATGACTTGGAGTTTTGGTCATATTAACTCAAGCCATCAAAAGTCTGATTGAAAGCTTGAAAAAATTCTTAAGGGAAAAGGTGCATAAATTTTTACGGTGGAAAAGATGTTTCTATAGAAACTTGTTCTTTCTAGGAATTTTTTATAGTTGAGATGGAATCAACAAAGGCTTAAGATCAATCTTGTAAATACACATATTTTGAATATTTCCCTCCAAAAATAAGGAAAGTAAAAATTGGAAAATTTAATCCCTCCAAAAATAAAATTTGCACAAAGTAAAATGACTCGAAGATAGTAAGTTTTGGAATCATGCCTTTCATGCTAAGTTAAACTCGACACTCTCCCATTTCAATCCCCAATTTATTAAATCATGCAGCATTTAAACTTTTTGTAAAAATATCAACAACTTAGCTCTTTAATGGAATATGTTTAAATTCAATTATACTTGACTCAATCAACTCTTTAATGAAGTGTGCCTTATGTCAATGTTCTTTGCCATAGAATGAACCACATGATTTTTGGAGACGTTGGTGGCACTAAATTTATCACAATAAACAATTGGAAAGCTTTATCAGATGAATTTAGTGCCATCAACATCTAGGTAAATTGTTTATTGTGATAAATTTAGTGCAACTCATAGAAGCTTGACATCTAGGTAAGTTGCAACTATTGAAAATAGATTGATGGCCTTCAAACAAGCTAAAGTGTGAATGTCTCATCAAAATCAACTCACTCCACTTGTGTATAACCTTGAGCCACAAGTTTGGTGTTGTTTCTAATGATCTTTCCATGCACATTTATCTTGTTCCTAAAGATCAAATTTGTCTCGATTACATTACTACATTCATGTTTGGGGAACAATTTCAATACATAATTCCTTTCAAACTTTTTCAACTCCTCTTGCATGACCTAAATCCAGTGTTTATCCTTAAAGGCTTTTCTAATCTTTTTGGCTCATTGGGAGAAGTGTAACAATGTCACGATAGTTTAGTCTAGGCTTGTCTTTGGTCTTGATTTCACCCTTAACAACACTAATTACAATGTTTAAGAGATGATCCTTAAGTACCTTTAAAGATGGTTGTGGTTAGGAAAGTTCATCCACAGGTCGATCAATACTATTAACCAATCAGTTGCATGTTTAGTTACAACTTCCTTTGCAACTAGCTTTATTATGTCTTCATATGTTATGGGGACCTTGATCGTATTTTATGATTTTTTTATACTATTGATGAGGAAGATTTTCTTGGTGGTTTAGGTCTAAATCGCCTAATGCTCTAATGATTTTTTAGGATATTGTCTCAAGCCACAGTCTCCTAAATCCCAAAAAAAAAAGGATTGA
Source organism: Gossypium hirsutum (assembly GCF_007990345.1). NCBI lineage: Eukaryota > Viridiplantae > Streptophyta > Magnoliopsida > Malvales > Malvaceae > Gossypium > Gossypium hirsutum. The sequence goes on along the minus strand of NC_053449.1, from coordinate 46,278,313 downwards.
AGTCTCATAATTTGATTTAGAACCTTCTACCTCACGATTCTTTGAAGTTTAATATTGATGGTGTAGTGGTAGGCAACTCTAGCTCAACTAGAATTGGAAGGACTATTCATAATAAGAATAGGAGAAACTTGCCTATCTTTTTTAAAATGATTGGACAAGTTAACTCGAATTTAGTTAAAATCCTTACTATGAGGGAGTCTTTAGTCAAATTTGTATCATTTAGCTTGGGTGAACCTTGGGTTAATAGTGGAGTTTGAATGAGAGAATCTTATCAATTGGATTAACAACCATGAAGTTGCTCTGCATTATTAGACAAATGTTTTCACAAATGTTTCTCTTTTAATCCTTACTAAAAATTATTGGAAACTAATATACATTCCAACAGAAAACAAAGTGGTGGTTGATAAGTTGGCGAAGTTTGGAGTTGACAGACTTAATCCTATGATGTTTATTTTGCCATAAGACTATGTGTTGTTGAGCTTCTTCTTTTGAGTTATTATTGGGTCTCTAATTGTAGAATTAATTTTTCCTTCTGGTATTGCTTTGCGTGCATCAGAATATGTTATTGTTTCATATGCTGCTCGTTGAAATATGTGTTATGTTTTATGCCTCAGACAATGGCGGAGCCAAAGGGGCTGGCAGAGGCCTCGGCCTCCCCTAAAATAGAAAATTTTCTATTTAAGCCCTTTATAATTTATAAAATTTTAAATTAGTAATGGTAAAATTGCACTTTGTCCCCCAAAAATGATAAAATTTTGATTAATCCTTTAAAAATTATAAAGATATAGACTATTAAAATGGTAAAATTGCATTTTTACTATTGTAAAAATATACAATTTAATTTCGCCCCCCAAAAAGAATGTTATGGCTCCACCACTGGGCTCGGAGTAAGTATTTGTGATATAACTCGAAATATTACTTTTGTTTTTCTTAATCAATAAGCATATCTCCTTTCGGGAAAAAAATTCATGGATAGAGTAGCTAGTTTGACTTGTACGAGGTAACTTTGGACATGGTATTTTGATCTCGAGTTGGTTTTGATTTGGTACGTCAAATTAAAAAAAATAAAATAAAATATGTAGATTTAACTATAAAAGTATATAAATATTAATGTAAAATATTTTTAATATTTTATAATATATGAACAGTGATAATGGTTTGTCATGTCAAGTTGGGCTAATTTTAGACTTGGAATGAATTTATTTTTTGGGAATTGGATGGCAGCCTTACTCATGGAAAAATCCAATGTATAGTAAAAATATGTACCTTAGAGTAAAATTAAAATTTATTTTTAATACAAAATTAAGTAGAAGAAATATTGAAAAAGATTTGAAGGAGTTATTCAAAATAAAAAGAAGTAAATGATATTTTTCATGTATTATTAAAATTTTAAATTTGGGTATAAAAAAAGAGTAACGTTTTCATATGTATATAATATATTTTATTCAATAACTAGGTGTATTTTAAAGTTATTGTTTAATGTTTAAAAAATCAGGAAAATGAGTGGATGCAACGTGAAAGAAGAAATAAAAAGAAAATAGTAAATAGGATAAAAGAAATGAGTTGAAATAAAGGTGGAAATTGTAGATGATCGGAAATAAGAGGAGGGAAGGGGGAAAGAAGCATTATAAAAAGTAGGGTGGGGCTGGCTGGTTCTAATTAAAGTTGGGTTGCAAAAGGAATATATTCATTTTAAAGAATAAATTCTGTAAGCGCAATAAAGATGCTTGAAATTCAAGCAAACATGGCCTTAATACTAAGCCACCCTCATCTTTTTCAACTACCCTATATGAAGCATTATTAATAATTAATCAACTAAAAGTTAAACCCCAACTTTGCTTCATTATAGTATAAAGGTAAGACATCTCCAAATCTATTTCACCCTCCTCTTTTCTTTTTTTTATTTTATAGTATAAAACCTTGCATTATTAAATTTCTAATTAATCAAACAATTTCTTAGAAATTTGGAATTATTTTTATTATCAAATTAAAGAATCTTTTTAATAAAATTCAATTATTCATAATACAAGTTTTTTTCCTAAATTCTCATTGTTTTATGAATTTCCTAATCATGTTGTACAATATTTTACAAATAAGTAATTTTAATACCAATTAAAAGATTAATAAAAATAACATATAAATTTTGTTTCATGTGAAAAAAATAAATCCATTTATTATAAATTTTATTTATTGTTAATGTAAAATTAAAAAAGTATGGTGATAAAAATTATAGTAGATTTTAACTCTCTTTTTTATTTATCAAATAAATCTATTTATTTTAAAAAAACTTGGAATAGAATTACAATTTTTACATTTAAGTTGTGTAAAAAGATATTAATATTAATTATTTTTCTTAAATTCAAAAGATTCCCTATATTTATACATACATTTATTTATATAGACATATGGATAGAGAAGTGCCAAAATACATTGTAGAACAGTAATAAGCAAAAAGGTGGTGGGGGAAATGGTTGAAGGAGGATTTGCTACGAGATCTACATTATTTAAAAATTAATAAAATATGATTATTCTCTCAAACCAGCTTGACCATATCTTGTTGGCAGACAACCATTGGTTTGATAGGAACAACAATTATATAAAACTACGTTGATTTAAATATTTCAATATTTAATTTAATGCCATATGTATCCATCTCTTCTTCAAAAGAGAGAGTTCTCCCCCACCCCAAATACACTTGACTCCAAACTTTTGTGTGCATGTAGAACCAATTGAGATCTTGAGGGTTTGATCTTTGAAATTGGTACAAGGCAAGGCCTAAATTTGAAAAACCAACCAAAACTTGAGACCTTGTAGTTGTAGTACCACCAATGGCTACAAGATTGGCATAACTTCATTGAAGATGTAGAATTTACTTTGGCTCAAGAATCTTTGTTTGATTGTGAAAGAAGAAAGCATTTATTCCCACTAGGGTTTGGGTAAACACCATATATATAATGGGTTTGTATTGACTAGTGTATAAATTTATACATTAATAATTAATTATACCATGACACTTCATTAAAAATTCCTAAAAGAATTTTAAAATAAATACAAATAATTAAACTGTTCAACCGGTAAGATGTTTATATGTTAGTATCTATATATATGAGAAAATTATTTAATACACCGTTAGTGGAGATTATAAAACTTCACAAACGAATTGAGAGTTTAACAAGTATATTATAAAGCATAGTAAAAACATAAAAAATAAATATAATATTTATTACACTCTCAAACCACAATGATGTATCAAATAATTACTCCCGTATATATATTAACCTTTTCAATTTCCAATCACATTTGACATCTTTGAATGGAAGAGAAGGAGGTGTTTTTATTTTAAAAAATCTTGGTAGTCATCTTGATTTAATACTACTTTATTTTAGCAAAGTGGGACATTGTGTCAATTGATTGGGTTTGACCCATTGACATTCAAGTGTAATTTTGTTTTTATTTGGTTTGGGAATTCATGGGATAGGATGGACAATCTTCAGTTCCACAAAAGTGATTAGAGAATGAGGCCCATCCATTAAACTTTAGAAGAGAGAAGGGTCCCCTACTACTTGCTGTCATCTAAAGCTTCATTCTTTATGCATGGATGTTCAGCTCCTTACATTATACCCTTACCAACACCCCCACCGTCAAGTCATTCCCTTCTCTCTTTTTTTCTCCTTAATTTGCTAAGTTTTAGATTTTTTTTAAGGGTAAATTACTAAATTATGGATAAATTTTCATTTTAGCTATTTAACTAAAAAAAGTTACAATTTGTCATTGAACTATTTAAAAGTTTTTATTTAAGTCACTAGGTTATTAAAATCGATGCTTTATGGCTCTCTCCGTTCGCACTACCTGCACCAATCAAAAGTTCTCTTTTCCCTTCTTTTTTACAATTCAATTTTTTCATGAAATAACTTTGGACGTCATAAATCTACGAACCAAATTCAAATAGCTTTTTTCTCCGATCTCCAATACTAACTCTCAGATCAACCTGGATCTATGGTATGTTTTTCTACTCGTCGATAGGTACTGTTAAATCGTTGCTTGGAGCTCACTGGCGAAACTTTTTAAAAAAAATAAAAACAAACTTAACCGCTTAGCGACTTAAATAAATTTTTTTAGTGACTAATGATATAGTTTACCCTAATTTTAAATATCAATATAATTACACCACATGAACATAAGTGATGGTATGATGTGAAAAGTAATATCAACATGTGAAACCCTCAAGTGTATGTAATATGAATTATACATATATATTAAAATTTAACACGATTATAATATGTAACAATAATACAATTATTTATTTATTTATTTATCAATGCACATATATATGCAGGGATAAGGCAATTGGGAATCACATATGAATGTTAGTGATATACCCCTTGACTTCATATTTGAATCTTATTGATTATGGAAAGTAGAAATTAGATTGCCTGCAAAGCAACTACAGGCTTAGAAATTTTTTAAACAAATTGCGTACATGTTGCAGAATATGAAGCCACTTATTTTACTATAAGTTGAATATGGATATATTAATAAAACAGTAGATTTGGGTTGTAATTAACAGCTTCTGTAATCCTTACAGAGGAAATATTCAAAATTTGATCAGTTATTTAACCGAAAGGCATGCAATGGCAAAGGCAAAAAGCAAAAGAAACAAAAACAAAATGATAAAGAAATTATAAGTTTAGTTATAGCTTTCATTGCCTAGTAATTTGGGTAAGAATCCATCAATTAATCATTAAATTTGGTGTCAAGAATGATGACTACCTTTTTCTTGGTAATGTCATAAAGGATATATACACACACAAATGTCTTTGTTTTCTAAACCCTCATCATAGATTATATAGCCCACAAGATTTTGAACTTCATTATAACCTAAAAAGGGAAATTGTACTATAAAACCAACAAAATGGGTCATGTATGGACTTTAATTAATGACTCATGTATGTACTATTAAACATGGTTGGCATGGTGAGTGCATCGTCTCACTCATATTCCGAATACTCAAAAAGTTTGCACATGGTAATGGTATGGTAGAAAGATACAGTCTTCTTTTAGAGATGACAAAAGATACATTACCCTCACCCTCACTCTCACACGTATCTGATTTTGTACATTCTAACCATATTTTATTCTTTTGCAAAACTTTTCCATGCACTTATCTTTTTCTTTCTTAAACAGTAACCTCAACCCCCTTTTTTTTTTTTCTGAAATTTGGAAGCTGTATGTTCAGATCTGTATGTCTTTCCGTCTGTCAGCCAGTAAAGTGTTTAAGTGTAGTATAAATATTGTATTGTACGTATGGTGAGGACAACATATTTATAGTATCTTTTGTTTGTGTAAAGGGGAGAGTGGGTGCATGTTAGAACAGCTGCTCTTTAATATTTCTTTTTTTTTTTTGTTGGTATGATATATGGTATATGGTATGGTATGGTATGGTATGGTATATAGTATTATAAATTTAGCTTTTCTTTTTATATGAAGAGGGGAGCCTGTGGTTTATTCCTTTTTTTTTTTAGTATAGTTGAAAACCAAGGAACCTAAGGCAAACCCTCTCTTCTCTTCTTCAAAAACGCACCCTATTCCTCCCTATTTGCATCGCATTTGTTCTTGAATCTCAGGGTATTCTCACAGCCGCTTGTGTGAGTGAGAGAGAATGTTCCAACCAAAGAAGCCCACAACTATGAATTCCCATGATAGGCCTATGTGTGTTCAAGGCGACTCTGGTCTGGTTCTCACCACTGACCCCAAGCCTCGCCTGCGTTGGACCGTTGAGCTCCATGAACGTTTTGTCGATGCTGTTACTCAGCTTGGAGGCCCTGACAGTACTTCATCTATCCATTATTATTCCCTTCTTTTTATTACTTCCATTTCTTCATAACCTTATCATCCTTATGTTTTGCTTAACTTTGACAGAGGCCACACCAAAAACAATCATGAGAGTTATGGGAGTGAAGGGCCTTACACTTTACCACCTCAAGAGCCATCTCCAGGTTTGAATACGACACCCATATCTCATGCTTGCTTTAGCTTTTTTCTTCCAGCCCTTTTGTGACCAGCTTCTCCATGTAGGGTTGTCTTGGATTTCCCTTTTCTTTTTTCTTTTTGTGTGTTATTTTATTCATCTTTTCCTCTCTTTTTTATGCTTCTTTTGATTACACTAATTTTAATCCTTCTTGTTGGATTAGAAATTCAGACTTGGAAAGCAACCTCACAAAGAAATAAATGATCACTCTATGAAAGATGGTAAGAGATGAGGTGGACTCTTCTTTCTAGGGTTTTCTTTAAACATACTACTGTATATATATATATATTCATGCATGTATGTATGTTTGTAGCTAATTTTTCTTTTCTTCCCTGTTTTTCCGGGGGCGTTAGATCTTCAAAGAAGTGCGGCTTCGTCCTCAGGCATGATGGCTCGTAGCATGAACGAGTATGTATCTATTCAGTTGTTGTGATTATTTTAATGATGTAAAAAATACTATCAAGAGCAATCAAGTTAGGCCTACCCCCTTTTAGAACTTTTTTTTTGGTGCATACCCCCTTTTAGAACTTTAATTACGATTACTATTGAATTGTTGGGGATGTCCATGATCAGTTTACGATTTAATACGTTCAATCGATATAAAGCATGAATTAAATGAATATAAATCACATAGAATTTGCCTCTCTTTTTTTTTTCTAAAAATGAAATTATTTGGGATTTTCTCGTGGAACGTATGTGTAACTCTAACATGCATGGGTGATGCGATTAGGATGCAAATGGAAGTGCAGAGAAGACTTCATGAGCAATTGGAGGTATGCACAGATTCTCCTTATCTCAACAGATCATATTATATTCTTTCTTGCTTCATCACTATTACAAAACAATGAAATGTTTGGGTGGATAAATCTTCTTTTATATGAACTCGTTCATGCGTGGCTGGCAGGTTCAAAGACACCTTCAACTGAGGATTGAGGCTCAAGGCAAGTATATGCAGTCCATACTAGAAAAGGCTTGTCAAACATTGGCTGGCGAAAATATGGTTTCCGAGGGCTACAAAGGTATGGGAAATCAAGGTGTTCCTGATATCGGAGCGATGAAAGATTTCGGTCCTCTCAATTTCCCACCGTTTCAAGATCTCAACATTTACGGAGGTGACCAACTTGATCTCCCACACAACATGGATAGACCATTACTTGATGGCTTCATTTCCAATAATGATAACACTTGCCTCGGAAAGAAGAGGCCGAGCCCTTACAGCGGCAGCGGGAAGAGTCCATTGATCTGGTCCGATGATCTCCGACTGCAAGATTTGGGCACGGCACCATCATGTCTAGGACCTCAAGATGATCCTTTCAAAACCGACCAGATTCAGCTTGCACCGCCGTCTACCGAGCTAGACAGTATTTCGGAGATTTACGATGCCAAGCCGGTGCTTTCGGGCGATGGCATAGGTGAAAAGAAGTTCGAAGCATCGCCTAAGCTGGAAAGGCCATCGCCAAGAAGGGCAGCACTTCAGACAGAGAGGATGAACCCTATGATAAATAGTGGTAGTGTGGCACAAGGGAGGAATTCACCATTTGGATGATCAATTTCTAACATATATTTGACTTATGATTAGACTTTATTAATTAATTATGCTCCCCGGCCCTGCGTCTGATATCTGAATAGGGTTTTAGTAAATTAATTATAATTACAATAGGGTTTTGCCTGAGGTATATGATAATGCATGCCATGCACATGCCAATCTTAATTTGTTACTTAATTGTTATGAGTTTAGTACATCAATTTGTACTTGCCCACCATTCCAATTATATGCTATTGTTGATTTCTACTATATATTTTGCATCTCTCGCACTTTGTGTGTACCATGCCTGTTTTCTTCCATTGAAATATCTATCTTGTCAAAACTTCTTTTTATATAACCTAATGGTTTTTAAAATAATCTTTTTTTAATCTATCAGCTCATTTGTGCATGGAAATAACATTATATTTTGTTATGATTTGAGATTTTAAGAACAAAAGAGAATGCGACAAAACTATTTTGCCATTGACATTTGCACGCCCTCTTCGTTCTTGATGTTAATTGGCCTTTTTGCTGGTCACCACCACCATAAAAGACAATACTGTGTTCAAAATTCTTCTAAAAGGATGTGAGATGTAATATTTGGATTTGTTACATAGTGAACAAACCAAATTTTAATTCAAAATCTTTAATTTGAACTATTTATTACTAGTTTATCGGTGATTTAGTGGATTTATCCTTTGAATAGCTAGTTTTACACAGTTTTTGTCTCTAAAAACATAAGATTGTTCAATTTCTGATGATAAATATATCGTGGGAAAAGAGCCATGAATGATGGTCATAATGTGTAGGCTCCTCTTGTAAGAATGAAGTAAACTTTTTAAAACCCTTACTTTTAAGGTAGTTATTATCATTGGGAAGCACGAAGCCACACTAAAAAGAAAAAAAAAACCCTGCAAGGCACGATATGCTCCCCATTAAAGCAAAAGATCATGGGGTTTGGGAGCACATGCCTCTGCAAAAGCATACATTGCATACATACCTATTTAATAGAATATATTATATCACTTTGGGAACCAAGCACATTTTGATTGTACATACTTAGCAACCCCTTTTTCTTATTATGTTAGAGCAACATTTATTAATTGCCAATGATAGTAGCCGACATACAGTATCTGCCTTTTAACCTCTTTACCACTCCGTATTCCTGGGGTCTCAGTTTTCCAAGTGGACACTAATTACTACTTTTAAGTTTCAATCATCATGTGTGTGGATTAACTCTAATTTTTAATTATTTGATTTCTCAACTTGGCATTTCTGTAAAATTCATAAGGTAAGTGTTCATTCAACTTATAGCATAGTAATAGTATCAAAGTATTGAATGATATGTTTATAATTATTTATAATAATAATATTAAATGAAATGTTTTAAATGTTGATATTTAAGGTAATCATATGAAATGATATGTTTTTTTATTCATCTATAGAAGTAGAATATCGTATTGTAGTTGTTGCTCTTTTCGAAATATATTGGATCATGCACTTGCTCATAGACCTCCATGTTGTATACCCAACCATGCCATTGATACTATTTGACAATATTGATGTCACCTATATTGCGGCAAATCTAGTGAACCATGCCAAAATGAAGTATCTAGAAGTTGAGCTTCACTTTGTTCATGAACAAGTGCGACGTTGTCAAGTTTGTGTTACTCATATTCTCTCTGCTAATCAACTTGATGATCCTCTTATCAAGATTTTGTCTAAATCTACTTTTCAACAAGTTCTTCCCAAGTTAGATGTTGTTGGGGAGGAGCGTAACAACGCTCTTATTATTTCGAATTATTGTAACACCCCATACCGGCCTAGAAGTTAAGGCCAAGTTTGAAGGTTACATCAAATTATTTTAGAGCAAACTAACCCTTATTTACTTGAAATTCAACAATCGAAAAGCATGTAATTATTTAGATTAAACATAAAATTCAACTTCCAAAGCGTAATTCTAAACAAACACACACTAGCATAGGTTTATAAAAGCAACGATAAAATAACTAAAGAGAGATGACCGAGCTCCTGCCACGCTGATCCGCCTAAGTTTATGGGTTACCTGTAATCTAAACAAACAACTAATGAGTTTACAACTCAGTGTGTAACTTACATTCACAATTAAATAGTGAAATAACAGATGTGATTTCAGTTTGTCTTTAGTCAGTCAATTTTCAGAATCAGATACAGAAACAGAAATAGAAGATATTAGATACAATTGCATAACAGTTCAGATAAGATGCAAATTCCTACCCCAAACTGCTACACATTACATAGTGACTAAGTGTCACGCTTCAGAAATACTACATTCAAGCAGCCGGATCAAAATGAGATAACTCACTAAAGTTAGATATAAGTTTGTGGCTTACCCATTAAGCTCGACAGATTATTAAACTGCCCACACTTCTTCCTTACCACAATCCCATCCTAATGCTGATGCAGATTAATAGATGTCAAAAATGCGTGTATAGAAATGCCAATTTAGATCATGCTCATGTAACGCTATTACAGTTACTTATTAGATCTCATATCAACAATATAAATAAAAATAACATATATTTCAGTAACAGATCGTCAGATAACAGTCTCATTATCTAATTTAGATCATACAATCCTTACCGTAGGCCTACATTTGATTCGAACGGGGATTACGGCCCGAAGGAAAAATTATGATATTTGGCCCACATGCCCGTGCCTGGGTGTCTGGCTTGTGTGGTCCACATGGCCTAGCACATGGTTGTGTGGCCCAAAACAATAGGTTACACGGCCAAGAACATGTCTCTGGTTCGTGTGACTCTAATTCACAAACAGTGAGTTACACGGCTTGGACACACGTCCGTGTCCCTAGCCCGTGTGACATTAATTCACAAATAGTGAGTTACATGGCCTACCACATGGTCGGACACACGGCCATGTGACTCATATGGTCTAACACACGACCATGTGACTCATATGGCCTACCACACGGACACGGCATGGCACACGGCCGTGTGGTGTCAACAGCCATATTTTTCGACATTCACAAATCATATAATTTCGGATTTTCGTTACACACTTGATATAGTTTTGAAATACAAGCAACGTAGAAGAATTTGGAACCTAAAACGACAATCAATTGACGAATTAAACAACTAAATTGAATCCAAACGCTAAAGTTAACATCCAAAATTAACATGCGTCGAAAACTTCAACACAAAACCCCAAAGAAAAAATATTTGCTCACCAAAAATCTAACAACAACCAGTCGAAACTAAACCATTAGAGGGCTACTCCTCTCGAGATCTTTGCCTAAAAAGGAATCGAATTGGACAATTAATAGAGATTTCGAAGCAACAGATAGTAACGATCAATTTCAAAAAGAACAGGCGAAAACTAACAGAGCAGAAGAAGACAACAGAAGAACTGACGCAGAAACCTTTCAATTGCAACTATTAACAACACAGTACCCTTGATTAAACCCGGTAATGGTTTATGGAAGCAAGCAAAAAGAAAAAGAAAAGAAAGGTGAAAGAAGAAAAGAAAAAAAAAAAGAAAACATTAAAGAACATATGGCTTTTAAAACAACAAAAAAACTATCAGGCTTTTACCAAGTAGCATTAAAATATTTCCTTAATCCATACGCAAAGACTCGAACACAAAATAAAAAATATACAAGAGCTTAACCATTAAACTAGCAAGCTTATTCTTGACATAAATTAACGCAAAAATAAACTTAAGTCAAACGTTCAACGCAAAGGGTCAAGTCAAACAAAATAATAAATTTTCAAAAAATGAGATTTGAACCCCTGACCTCTAACATATAAGCAAAGCACTTAGCCACAAATACAAAAATTTAATTATATTAAAATTTAACAAACAACACTCAATTTTTTGGGGCGTTACAATTATTTTATTCCTACTTTCTTGCTAAGTCTTGTTTATTGCTATGTTGTGTTAGGTGATTCTTAATTTTCAAATTTGTTTAGATTATAGGTTGTTAGAGGTTGTTCCTAATATTCAACTTTCATTTAAATTAGTTTGTTATCCTCTTGTGTACAAATACCACCATTTTGGATCAATAAAAGAGAAGGGCATTTTTCTACATTTCCTTTCCATTCTTAATTATAGTAGAAAGTACCATTGTATAGGCTTATTTGTTATTTTGTTTAAGTTAATTGTTTATCCATGTTTTGGATTCAAATAGCATAAAAGAAATGTTGATCCATGTCTTTTTCCAACTGTGATATTTTATTTTGGAATTTTTATGAAAATTAATATTATGAAATACTAATCACCTTAATTAGGAGTACTGAGTGGATAGTGGCCATAGCCCCCTAAAATGGTAAAATTTTAATTTAAGCCTTTTATAATGTATAAAATTTTAAATTAGTAATAGTAAAATTACACTTTCGCCCCCTAAAAATGATAATAATTTTATTTAACCTTTTAAAATTATAAAGATATAAACTATTAAAAATGATGAAATTGCATTTTTAATATCGTAAAAATATACAATTTAAATCCGCCCTCCCCAAAATTTTGGCTCCACCACTGGGAGTACTTCTTATAATTTTAAAAAATTTATATCTTTATTTTTTTAATTTTATTGGAAATTATAATCATTTTAATTTCATATTTGATCAACATTTAATGTATTTTTGAACACAAAAACATTTAATATATATGAATTAAAATATCACTACATGATTTACGATATTTTGAATGCTATTAATTAATATGTTGTAATCTCTAAATAAACATATTACAAAGTTTTTTTTTTGGTAATATTTTAAAATCATGTTAGGTTTTAAAAAATTTATTTGAAGTTAAATACCAAATCAGTTTCATACTAAACAATTTTAAATCTTAAAACTATCATGAATGCTAATATAAAATCAAAAGAACTAAAATTATAAATTTGCTGGAAAAATGAGATGCACTATAATATAAATTATTAATATATCAAAATTCATATAGATATGCACAAAATATTAAACATGATTGTAATATGTGAAAATATATTAATCGATATTGTGTATGTCCTAATCTTGACACATTTTATATACTTATAAAAAAAATTAAATGTATTAAACAAAATATTCATTTTTCTAAATAATTTATAAATTTATAACTAAATATGCTTGAGTAAAAATAAAAATTATTATAAATAAAAATATGTCTACATAGAAATAATAAAAGGTCAATCCCACTAATTTAACTTGAATCTTTTATTTTATTTTTAAAAGGTTTAATATAACATTTGCTATTTGAACTTAACACTTTTTTCTAATTTGGCACCTAAACATTTTATTAGTCAATTTGGTACCTAAAGTTGACACTTTTCCTTCAGTTGGTACTTAATCATTTTGGGGTCCAATTTGGTACATGAACTTGACTCTTTTTCCTAATTTGGTACCTTTTTTTTGTGATTCAGTATTTGCTCTTTTTCCTAATTTGGTACCTTTTTTTTTTGTGATTCAGTATTTGTCAAACGTTTTACAAATTACTCCAATATACTAAAAATATTATTTTTTTATGAGGTAGCAAAAATAATCAATGTATGACTGTCATGTGACAGATGATATGATATTTTTTTGTATTTTATATGTTCAATTACTTTTATTTTTATTTATTTATTTTATTAATTGAAAATAATGATTTTCTTTTAATTTGGGGTTTTAAAAATATTTTTTTCTTATTTAATATTAATTCGTTAAGCATAGCTCATTTTAACATGAATTTACCCTAATACTGATAATATTTTTGTAGCATAACAAAAACAATTTTAATACCATTAGTATTTTGTGTAATTTATATAACATTTAATAAATTTAGGTACCAGGTTAAGAAAAAAAATGTCTAGTTCAAGTACTAAAATGGGTCCAAAAAAATTTAGGTGCCAAACTAAGAACAAGTATCAAGTTTAAGAACTAAATGTTATATTAAACCTTTTTAAAAATAAGAGGGATATAGATCAATTATTAAAATATAATTATAGAAATTCAAACTAGGCAATGCATAGTGATATTCTTAGTGAATAAAAAATTCAAGTATCTTCCATTGAAAATTACTTTTAGTTTTTGATACAATAACTAAAGATAGGGCCTTGACTTTCCTTTTCGTCCATTCATGATTCGACCCACCCTTGACATGAACTAATTTCTTTGAGCAACTCTTCCCCCTTAAAATGTGCCCTATTAACCTCTCTTTGTGATTGACAGTGCAGTATGGAATGCCTTCTTTTATTGCTATAATCAAACCATTTATTAACATTATTGTGTTGAACTCTTCCTTGATGAATCTCCATCGTTCTTCCAATCCGATCTCTGATATGAAGACCCCAGCCTATCTTCTCATTTTTCCTGAACCAACCTACTGTGTAGGTGTTCCATTTCTTCTGCCTTTGTATCCGAGTATTACTGGACGTATATGTGCATATAATCATTTTAATGTAAATCCCTTAAGAAGTTTGCAAGCAAAGATAGAAGCAGTTCATAAGGAAATTGCTTTATATAAATTTTATGAATTTTCAATTAATTTCTAATAATTTTTTTATAAATTTTAAAATTTTACAATTTCAAAATGTATTTGGATACATGAGTATCCAGATTCAAATGAACATTGACAATTAGTTGTCAACATTTACTATGTACTTATTTTTAAAATAATTTTAATTTATTTTTATTGACGTATGTCAACAATTGTTGCTAATGTGACGTTTGTTAACGGTCACATTAATGGTGCCGTGGAATATTAACCGTCAATGTTAGTTAAAGGGTTTAGCTAATCAATTTTGTTAATTTAAGGACTCAATTGATTTTTAAAAAAAAGTTTAAAGTTCATACTATTAAACTTTAATAAAACAAAGTGTATTTATTACTATTATCTTATGATGGATCTTTAAGCTTATTCCAACATCCAAACAATTTCAAAATGCAATTTATTCATAATGGAAAACAATATATGTTGGGACCAAAAACAAAATGAAGTCAAGAACAAAATAAATTATCACTATTTTATTTCTAAGATCATTATGAAGTGCCATTGGAGTTTGGAGGAACAAAGAAAGGTAAAAAGAAAAAAAAAAGGGGGGGGTCTCGAAATAGTGAGATAGCAATAGAATTCTTATGTTTACAAGGATAATGATTTGCATGAAGACATAACATTTTGTCATCTATATGTATGTATAGAATGCATGGTAATCTAAGACAGTAGATCCAAATATGGACCAAAGGGGAGAGCTCCTTTTGTTTGTCGAGGATATAGAAAAAGATGGTGGTGCCACTGTCACTGCCACTGCCAGAGTTACCTTTATTGGTTGCAGAGAAAATTTTGGGGACTGCAAGTTGTCAAAAAAGCTCCTTGTCTCCAATACATATATACCTACGTAACTAAAACTCACACAGCTTAAGAGAGAGATGTATATTGGAAAAGGAAAAAAACAAAAGAAAGGTAATAAAGCCTAAAGAAGAGGGGGAAGAATACACAACTCACTCCCACGACTTCACATATCGATGAAGCTTCTATCTTTATAATGTGCATAACTAAAGTTAAAAAGTTTATGCATCTATCTATCTATCTATATGCTTCCCTTTTCTCTCTCTCTCTCTCACTAACTAAGTGTCATTGTAATTAGAGTTAAACTTCCAAGTCCATCCAATGGATGAATTACAATCATGATGATCAAAGTATATAAAAGATGGTAATAGGTAGGCACGTTCTTCCATGCAATTCTATATCATTTGTAAACCTCTCTAAAGCACTTTGGATTCTATTTGTTTAATCGTTTGGCAGCCTTTAGTAATTTGTGAATTTCAGAAATTTTCTGTACAAAAGTAGACTATTCGGTCCAGAAGCTTCTTCTGTCTCACTCCCAACCCCACTCTCAAGTAGTTTTCATGTCTTTTTTTCTTTTCAAAGTGAAAGCCATAGTATTTCTTATTAATTTAATTATTCTCTGTTATATATATATATATATACCTTCATTTTATTGCACAACTGCATGATTTTTTTACCATATATCCTGTTCATCTATAAAAGTCTCGATTTTTATTTTTACTAACATTCTTTAATTGCATATTACACTTTTTAAGAGATAGGTTATATGTCTGAAATTGAAGATTTGTTCAAAATATGGAAGAATTCTGAAAATAAGTTTAGCCAAAAATATGGCTGTATGTACCCAATCCGACCTATTGCACTTTCACAACAATGAAAGAGTAGAAGGCTACGATGGAAAGAAAGTTTCAAGGAGGGTGAATAAATTATGAACACCCACCATGACAGTGAAATGTTATAAATTATATGTTGTAGATGTTAGCACAAGAAGTTAAGCAACAACTTCCAACTTTTCTGACATATTTTGAGTCGAAGCATGTAAACCAAAATTTACCCATTTTAGTTCGAATATTGGAACCCACATTTTCTTCATGGCCTATTTGAAAGAAGAAATCGAAATGTTTCAAAGCTGTCCAAGTAATGAGGCAACAAAATCACCCATGTCCACCACAGCCCAAAATCAGTACATAGCCCATCTCATTCCCAAATGGGACCGCCATTCGTACTAAAACTATGGGCTTCTTTATCTATCAAATTTTTTGTTCTTTTTTCCTTTTTTATGAAAAAGTAAATGTTTTAGATTCTACCCTGTTTCTTTCTATAAATAGAAATTATAATTAAAAAGAAAAATGAAAAGATTTGAACATTACTTGCATCATTTAAAAGCTTCTACTTTTTCACTATTTAGGATGTCCATTGCCATATGAGTACAAGCAAATGGTAGCTGTCAAACACCGAGTTAGATAGCACTTGCCTACTCGGGTAACTCAAAATGTTGTTTGCCACTTTGCCTTACCAGAGCTGTGATCGGATCAGATTTAATATTATCAAACTCTAAATTTATTTGAATTCATAAATGATTAGTCAAGTCTATTTAAATTTACTTAACAAAAAAATAAATAATTGAACAAATTTAAAATAGTTCAACAATTTATAGAATACAAGTTAAAATTTGTAATTACCCAAACCAAAAACGCTATATAAATAATTATTTTTCAAAAAAATTATATATAAGAATTATTGTTATCATTTATTTACTTGATTTTTTTGAAATATTTATAGTAAAAAAAATAGTTTGAAACTTTACCCTATAACGTCCAAAGTCTTGAAAGAAAACTTAATTTGTCAAAATAAATTTCAAAATCCAAAATTAGTGTGAAAAATTAAAAGTTAGACTCAATTCAAGAATTTCAAAAATCAATAAAATCGAATTGAACTCACCACTAAAACTTACTCATTATTTTTAAAGCAAAAAAAATAGAAATATGTTTTATTCAATAGTTAATAATTATATTATTTATTAAAATAAAAAATTAACAAACGTTTTTAAATATTATGGATTATAATTTATATAAATAAAAAAGTATTATAAGTTAGAAGATAGATGAAAATTGAAATCAAAGTGAATATCTTAAACAGTATTTTTTGAATTTATTTTAGAAAGCAAGTGAACCAAGCTTCCAAGTTTTGCGTAGTGTTGTAGGGGCCATAACGTGGACTCCAGTAACATTCAACCAACGGCCACAACAAAAACAACATGGATAATAATTGATTTCACATGTAATTATTGAAATGTCTACGTTAAATATATTCTTTTGGGTAAATTCCATCTAAAGTCACTCCAAAATAAGATTCCTTTCATTTTGGTCATTTTAATTTTTTTCTCAATTTAATTGCTCTAATTAAGATAATTGTTCGAACTAATCATTGCTGTTAAAAACTCTGTTAATCCACTAACGGATTGTTGATGTAACACATTAGCCAATTGAATGGCCACTTGTGACATTTTTTTTTTACTTTTGATTTAAGCTTAAAGACCTATATGTAATTATGTTGTCTTCGATATCGCGTTCGGTTTCCTCAGAGACAAATAAAAATCTAATACCATTGACACAATTCTTTTGTTTCTTCCATTTCTCAAACGCAAAGCCTTACTGATGACTAATATCTTTAATTTGTTTGGGCATGTCTTAGTTTCATTATCATTGCAATTGTTTTGCTGCAATTATTGACTTGAAATTCGTTGATGTTGAAGGGGAAGATGTATATTCTTCTTCTCGAAACAACAGCAGTACCAAATTATGATTCTACAAGTAACAACTCTCATATTGTTCAAATTGATACCTTATCTGATGAATTTGGGAGTTCTTTTACATTGGTTTCCCTCAGAGAGCAGCTCAAATAATGAGGCCTCTCGCTTTTCTCTATGATTCAATTTTTATACATAATTACAGAGGTCTCAACACATGGATGGATCATCATCATGAACTATCTGCATATGAAAAAGCATTTTATTTTAGCATTTAACAACATAAATGTTTCTTTTGGTATTTACTAGAAGTAGCATGGCATGGGAATCATTTCCGGTTGTTGAAACTTGAGAATTCACAATAGTTTTTTTTTAAGAATATAGTTATTTAAATCCCACTCAAAATTTTGAAAGAGAAAGTTTCCATCAACGAAGAATTGAACGAGCATTCGGGTTCGATATTCTGGCCGGTATGGAATGCGCCATCGAAGACGGGGTTGACATCCTCTTATTGTCACTTGGCGGTGGCACTTCCTTCCTCACAAACAGGTATTGACACTTTGTGGAGGATCCTCTCCAGCGCCACCATCGCTGCCACCAACTAGTTTCCCTAATGGTGGATAAAGGAGAGGTTTCAAAGAGAAGAGAAAAAAAAATTGGAATAATTATAGATGCTAGTCCTTAAGCTTTAGTTAAAAGTAAAAAAAAAAACAAAATTGACATGTGTTGTCATTCGATTCGCTAATGTGCCACATCAACAACACATTAGAGGATTAATGAACTTTTAACAACAGTGGCTAGTTCGAACAATTATCTTAATTAGAGTGATGACCTGCCGTCAAATGTAGTAGCCAATTCATGTCAATTCTGCACTTAAGGAGTTTGTTTTCTAAGAAATTTTAGATTTTATATTTCATTTTAGTAATTAGGCCTGAGGATTAAAAGTTAATAAAAATAAGTGTTTTTAACCATTCTGTAGGTGGTGTGACCCAATAGGTCGACACGGGCCTTAGGTTGTGCTAATTAGTTTAATTAAGTGTGTAGGATGGAGATATAAAGGCTCAATTGATGTGGAAGCAAAGGTTAAGTGATGCACAAGCTTCCCGGGATGTCAAGGCATAGAACGAACGACACAAGGTGTGAATTTAGTGTCGTGTCACGCCACACAAGGGGTGTGGCGCGACACAAGACCAACGTGCTGCCCAAATATTTCAGGGATATTTTCGTCTGCGCAATCATGCTTATTTGAAAACCTAGGACATGTCGAATACCTAATTTGGGCTACCAACACCACTATAAATAAGACAGTAACAGTTGAATGTAATTAAGTTGTCCTAAATGCCTTCAAAAACTCTTGTAGTTTAGGATTAGTTTTAGTTTATTTTCTTTTCGACTTTTTAAATACTTTATTATTTTTCTTCTTGAATTAGTTTTCATTCAATGACTTTTTTATTTCATTAAAGTATTCAATTTATATTCTTTGTTGCATTTGTTTTATTTCATTATTCCAATCGAGAGATTTGCTACTCCATTCCCCATTCGATACTCAGTCTACAATTATTCACATATCTTTTCTTCTCCAAATTAATCGTGTTTCTCACATGGTTTATTCACTCGAAGTTGAGATTATGAATAACATGAGTGGCTAAATCTCTTATAGGAGATTAACGAGTGGGTGGGGATGTGACTAACAGAGGATTTGGGACTTCTTGAGATGGATTAATTGGTATAAATAATGTGTTCCTAAACTGTTAGGCTTGACAACACTAATAAGTTATCATAGGCTAGACAAGGTCGGGAGATAAGTTGAACTGAGTAAATCATAATTTATTCTAGTTAAGAAAGTGAGGTCGAAGATAAGTTAGTATCAATCAATCAATTAATTTAATTAGAGTCAGGAGGTAATAATTGTTTAATCAATGATTAATCCACTCTAGACCCCTAATCCGAAGTTAGTTGCAAACCCTAAAGCGAGTTAATCTTCCTGATTGATTTATCGATTTAATTTATTTGCTTATTTTTCTTTATTTATTTACTTTTGTTATTTATTTATTTTTATTCCGCTTAATCTGTTTTATGATCCATCGTAATATAGGAATTAACTATTACTATTTAGACTTAGTATTGTAAAAAGCATTTTCATTATTTATTCAATCCTCCCTTAGGTACGATATTCAGAATACTTCCAAGTATTTCGTTGTACAATCTATATTACAATCTGATCCGTGCATTTGCAGACACCACTGTTCTTAATTATTATATTTTGGTGTCATATTTATTCTATGAACGACAACTCGTTTATAGGCGGTCAAGTGACTAAACTAAGAAAAAAATTAGAATGACCAAAATAGGACGAACTCTATTTTAAAGTGATCTTAAGTGTAATTTACCTTATTTTTTATAATGCCTACACTAAATATTTTATAACTTTATATTTCACATTCTATTAGTATTTAACTTATAATTTCATCCGTTTAAATTTTAATTATCTATATTTATTTTTAATTAATAAGGTGTCTTCATATTAATCCCAAACTTGCCCCTAGCATGGGTTTCTGAACTGAACTAGATTGATCGATTAAAAAGTTGATTGATGGATGATTGAACTATTTTTTATTTTTATTTTATAAAGTTTTAATTTATTTAATTAGATGGTTCAAACCAATCAGATTGATAAACTATTAATTTAACCATTATACTCAACCCTTATTGATAAAAATACCCTTATGTTATAATTTAATAAAAATATATTTATATTTAATAGATTGGATAATGTAAAGTTACAGCTAAAAGCATCTAGTTTTTGGCAAAAGTGTTGCATTTTTAATTTTATATTTTTTTATGTTTATATAATCAGACCGAAAATTGGATTTTAAAGACATACATACACAATTTAACTACCAGAGCACTGCGTGTTATTAAACGACACTTGCAAAAGGTGGGATTCTTGCACATGGCTCGTATGCTCAGGGGGACTAAATTGGTTCTCGCACTTATCAATGCTTTTGGTGGAAAGGCGGAGACTTCAGACACACATTCCATCTTCCGTGTAGTGAGTGTACAATTACACTCGAAGATGTAGCTTTACAACTCAGTTTACTAGTGGATGGGCTAGTCGTTATGGGGGTAGTGGCATTGGCAATTGGAGCGCAATGCGAGCAACTATCAGGAAATGTGTTGGACAAATTTAGTGGTACTTGAATAGAGATGAAGTGATTGGAAGGCAATTTCAATTATATCGAAAACTTCGCGACTGTCGTTGAAAGAGAATAATAAGCCCGAGCATTCATCCTGAGGTTAATCAGAGTCTTCTAATGCCTGATAAATCTTGAAATTTGGTACATTTAAGGTGGCTAGTACAACTTGTCGACTTGAAAAAGGAAAGGGGACTCAATTGGAGATCAGTTGTGTTGTCGACGTTGTACCGAGAGATTTACCGGGTGACGGAACCATAAAAAATTAAAATTTATGGTTGCATACTCCTTCAATCATAGGTATGATATTGACTACCATTTTTACGTCCCTGAGTAAATGCCCTTTATGTATTCTAACTCGAAATAAGGAAAAATTCATTTGATAATATAGTTATCATAATATTTTTTTCAATATTATATTTTTAGAATAACATATTATTTGAATTGGTGGAATAATGAGACGAGTCATGTGGGTATAGCGGATGAGCTCAAGGATACCCAACTACTGTTAAATCAATGATCAAAAGCTGCGGTTAGTTTTTGAATTTTTAAATTATATTATATTTATGTAAGGATTTGAAATTTAATATTAGGCACTTTAAAAAATTTAGAATTTCGTACTATAGTTTGAATGGATATCATATGCTGATTCGAGAATTCAAGATGGGGTTCTAGTCAAATTTTTGGCCAATTGCAATATTTGGCACATCAAGGTGCCATTGATAGTTTTTGCGATAGTTGAGATGCACAAATCTGATCGAGTGATGCGCAAGTTTGAGTTCAGGCAAAGTATTAGCCGTCACTTTAAGACACTCAAGAACTGTACAAGATTGACTTGCGGGAGAGAACCAATGAAGATTTGGCAAAATTCCATGCCAAATATATCTACATTTGGGAGCATATGTACAACTTCATATCTATGCACAAACCAATTCTTCCATCGGATTTTGTGACCTCCAAATTACATGACATGGTTTAGACTTCACGGTAAGCTATATGTTGTGCGGAAGCGTGTAAAAGATTAAAATTATTGTACTGGAAAAATCACACTAAGTTCAATTCCCAAGAAAGAGAGGTAGATCACATGGATCACTTAAGTACCAGGTCTTTCCTAGCCAGAATACCCCTCTATCATAATTTAACCACACAATAAATCACTACAATCACACTCATAAAATATGCAAAATAAAAAATAAAGAACACAAGAATTTTAACGAGGTTCAGTAAATTTTGCCTACGTCCTCGGGCACTAACAAATATATTTCACTCCAAAATACAAGTGAAAATTTACAAACAAAGAGAGAGACCAATGCCTTAAGGAGAGAATGGCAAATGTAGGGGATGATTGAAAATGAGAAATGGTTAGGCCTATTTATAGTTGAGATTCAAGGATCAACTTGCAAAGTCACTATACAATTAGGGACCAAAAATTGCAAATATCTCATGCAAAATTTCAATCCCACTTTCAGTGCCTTAAATCTCTTATTTCTAGTGCCAACATTTTGATACCCATATCTTTGACTTTTCTAAATATGGATGGTTGCCAATAATCTCTACCTTGAAGATTTGATTAGGATAATCTTATCTTCACACAATTCTTTTTGCCTTTGACAACAATACTTGATAGTGTCTTCTTCAACTGTTAAACTTGCAGGATATTGACCAAGTTCAAACAATGTTCGAACTTGGTTGTTGTTACTACCTTGGTCATCATATCTGCGGGATTATTTGCAGTCTTAATCTTCTGAAGATGAATTTTCCCCTCATCAATAATTTTCCGTACAAAATGGAATCGTACATCGATATGCTTTGTACGTACATGATAGACTTGATTCTTTACTAAATGAATAGCATTTTAACTATCACAATACACGTTAATATGCTCTTAAACCAATCCCAAAGTTTTAACCATACCTTGTAACAAAATAGCTTCCTTTACAACCTCTCTTACAGCCATGTATTCGGCTTTTGTGGTTGACAACGCAACTGTAGACTACAGTGTAGACTTTCAACTTATTGGTCCTCTAGCAAGTGTAAACACGTAATCAGTGATTGATATTTGTTTGTCTAAATCACCGGTATAGTCAGAATCAACGTACCCAATAACACCTTTACCAAGTGTAGTATCCTGCTTGAATAGTAATCCAACATCCATGGTCTTCTAAATATACTGTAAAATCCATTTCACAGCTTGTCAATGTCTTTTTCCAAGATTATGCATATACCTGCGCACCATACTAACTGCTTGTGAAATGCCGGGTCTTGTACACACCATTGCATACATCAAGCTACCTACTGCATTAGAATACGGAACTTGTAACATGTATTATTGTTCCGTATTCGTCGAAGGAGATAGTTGTGCAGAAAGCTTGAAATGAAAAGCCAATGGGGTACTTACATGTTTTGTCTGCTCGTTCATGACAAACTGCTGTAGTACATTCTTCAAATATTACTTCTAAGGCAAGCTAACTTTGCCATGAGCTCTATTTCTACATATTTCCATGCCAAGAATCTTTTTAGCTTCACCTAGATCTTTCATCTCAAACTCAAGGTTGAGTTGAGTCTTTAATCTCTCAATTTCAACTTTGCTCTTAGATGCTATCAATATATCATTAATATATAAGAGCAAATATATGAAAATTCCTTCTTGTAGCTTTTGAAAATACACGCAATGATCAAATTTACTTCTTGTGTACCTTTGCCCTTTTATGAACTGATCAAATCACTTGTACTACTGCCTCGGAGATTGTTTCAATCCATAAAGCAACTTTGTCAGTTTGCAAACCCAATTTTCTTTATCAGCAACCTTGAATCCATCTGGCTGAGTCATATAGATTTCCTCTTCCAAATCACTGTGTAAAAACACAGTCTTCACATCGAGCTAAACTAGTTCAAGATCATATTGCGCAACCAAGGCTAGCAAAATCCGAATAGATGAATACTTCACAACTGGAGAAAACACTTCATTGTAATCTATTCTTTTTTTTGAGCGTAACCTTTTTTACCAGGAAATTCTTCCTTCTTTGCATATACCCATTTGTATCCAATTGCCTTCTTTCCTTTGGGTAGTGTCACCAACTCCCAAGTCCTATTTTTATGAAGAGACTGCATTTCTTCATTCATAGCTTGCTTCCACTTTACACCATTAGGGTTACTTCTTGCTTCTGTGTAAGCAGAAGGAACATCATCATCTGTAATTGGAAGTGCATAGGCCACCATATCATCAAAGCGAACAGGCATACGAATCTATCTTCTTAGCCTCCTATATGCAATTGAATCTTGTTGTTGCAGAAGTTCTTGGGTCGAAACTTCTTTATCATTTGTTCCTTCAGTCTTAGGTAGATCATCATTAACCTTTTTCAAGCTCCACCTGCTGCAAAGTACTACTGGTTTTGTCGTCCTTTTGTGAACCTTGTTCTTCATTATGGTTGATTCATTAAAAGTCACATCTCTACTAAAAATAATTTTCCTTGTACCAGGACATCAGAGATGGTATCCTTTTACTCCACCAGTTATACCTACGAATAATGTTTTATTTACTCTTGGGTCTAACTTAGATTCTTTTTAAATGATAATATGCAGTGGAACCAAAAACATCTAAAGAATCATAATCAGTAGCAGGTTTACCAGTCCACATCTCCATAGGAGTTTTTCCATTTATTGCAACTGCCTCAGCCCAAAATTCCTTGCCCAATCCAGCATTGGACAACATACATCGAACTTTCTTCAGTATAGTCCGATTCATACGTTCTGCCACCCCATTCTGCTGTGGTGTATGTCAAACAGTAAAGTGCTGCACAATGCCCTCATCTTGACATACTTGTAGAAATAAATCATTCTTGTACTCAGTACCATTGTCTAATTGAAGTTGTTTGACTTTTTGACCAGTCTGAGTCTCCACCATCTTCTTTCATTTCTGAAATACATCCAAAACTTCACTTTTTCTTTTCATTAGATACACCCTCGTCTACTTGCCCGGACAATGGTCACATAATTCTAATTTGCAAGAATTTGCACCTTTCAACAAGTCTTGCTTCGCCAAATTTTGCAAAGCTTTTTCACTAGCATGTCCCAATCACATATGTCATAACCTGGTAGCCTCTGAATCTGCATCTTTCGCAGAAGCTGTTAATGTTGATCCAATAACTGTACTTTAATTTAAATAGTACAAGTTATTTCTTCTTGTGCATTTCATCACCGTCAATACCCCAGCTACCACCTTTAGTAATCCCTCTCTCAAAGTGATTGTGAGCCCTTTAAATTCTAGGACCCCTAATGAGATGAGATTTTTCTTCAAGCTAGGTACGTAGAAAACATCTGTCAAGACTTGGATTGAGCCATCATGATTCTTCAATTATATTGTACCTACTCCCATTGTCGTACAAGCACTGTCATTGCCCATAAAAATAACTCCACCTTCTAATTCTTTAAGACTATAAAACCAGTCCTTATTAAGACACATATGGTAAGTACATCCCGAATCCAAAATCCACTCATCTGTTTGACATGTCATTGCCATGCCAACCAAGCTAAATTCTGACTCCTCATCATGCTCCGCTACACATGCATCAGAAATAGCCTTGCCCTTTTTTAACTTAGGACATTCTTTTTCCAATGTCCTTTCTCATGACAAAAAGCACATTCATCTTTGGCAGGCCTCCCTTTGGACTTACTCATTCTACTAGGTTTGTTGCTGTATGGACAACCTCTTATTGTTAAGACTTCTGCAGTTATATATTTGTGATTTATTTTTTTCTTTTGAGTCTCAGATCTATACAATGCACTACAGACTGCATCAAATGTGATAATATCCTTCCCATGAAGTAATATGGTGGTAAAATGATCATATTCATCAGGAAGTGAATTCAACAACAATAATGTCTTATCTTCATCTTTAAATTTTTCATCGAAATTTAGCAAGTCTGCTAAAATTTTATTCAATGATTTCACATGGCCATTCATCGACATACCAGGTGCATACGTGAATCGATAATGTTTCTTTTTCATATAAAGTCTATTTTCAAGACTTTTTGTTAGAAACTTTTCTTTCAGTGTATCCTACAATTTTTTTTAATGTCTCCCTCATGACAGAGTACTTCTGCTCTTTGGCCAATCATAGGCGGATTGTACCACACGCCTGTCTATTGATCTTGGCCCACTCATTGTCATCTATCTTGTCAAGTTTTTCTTCAAGGGCTATATCCAACTCTTACTGGCATAAGACATCCAGGATCTCACATTGCCACATACCAAAATTATTGGTACCATTAAATTTCTCTACTTCAAATTTTGCATTGGTCACAGTAGTCTTTGCTGATGACGATGCCTCTGCCATTTTTCTCATCAATCCCAACTACTGTATATGTAAACAGTATTGTCGATGTAAATAGTGCCGTGGATGAGCAATACCGTATACGTAAACAGTATCATAAATGATCGTATTCCCCAAGTACGAACCTGGCTCTGGTACCAATTATTGTGCAGAAGCGTGTAAAAGAGTAAAATTATTATACTGAAAAAATCACACTAAGTTCAATTCCTAAGAAAGAGAGGTAGATCATGTGGATCACTTAAGTACCAGGTCTTTCCTAGCCAGAATATCCCTCTATCGTAATTTAACCGCACAATAAATCACTACAATCACACTCACAAAATATACAAAATAAATAATAAAGAACACAAGAATTTTAACGAGGTTCAACAAATTTTACCTACGTCCTCGAGCACTAACAAATATGTTTCACTCCAAAATAGAAGTGAAAATTTATAAATAAAGAAAGAGAACAATGCTTAAGGAGAGAATGGCAAGTGGAGGTTGATTGAAAATGAAAAATGGTTAGGCCTATTTATAGTTGAGATTCAGGGATCAACTTGCAAAGTCACTATACAATTAGGGACCAAAAATTGCAAATATCTCATGCCAATTTTCAATCTCACTTTCAGTGCCTTAAATCTCTTATTTCCAGTGCCAACATTGTAATACCCATATATTTGACTTTTCCAAATATATATGGTTGCCAATACTATATCTATTATCAAAGAAAGAAAGGTGTAGGCAACGTCGTCATAGGAGGCCAATACGACCCCACATGAATCCTAAGTTGGGAGAACATGCCTAGATGGAGCCATCATCAGCTTTAACCCAACACGAGGCACCAATGGGTGCACTACCTCTCGATCAGTATGATTCATATTATTTTGATACTTTCACTAAGCCCATTTTTTTTTACACAAGCACCACATTATGCACCATCATACCATACATCAACATATTCTCCAAGTGTATTTTTTGCATCACCTCTATCCCTAGGACCATATGGAGCGCCAATGCCAACACCACCACCGATGTATCCGTCATCTCTAACAATTCTAATATTTTATCTACAATTAGGTTATGTGACACCATACACTTATTTGTCGATATTGATGCAAACACCCCCAATATTATTATTCTACCAATATGACTCATCTTCGTAACCACCTGTTACTACAACGGACAATATTCGATGGCAACCTAGGACAATACAACACTTAAGCACATAAGAAAGAGATGAAGATGGAGCTCGAGGTGATAGAAGGGACATTGCGTCTGATGGAAACCACCTCAATTGAACGCATCCTACATGGTGCGCTTTCAACATCCTTTCTGCCACCTCAGCTAAAAACGCCTCTTGCAAGAGACATTTTCTTCCCTCTCGTTTTCAACCCTAACCTGTGAAAAATTTTTAGAAAAAGGGAATCTAGGGATAATTT
Source organism: Gossypium hirsutum (assembly GCF_007990345.1). Classification (NCBI taxonomy): domain Eukaryota; kingdom Viridiplantae; phylum Streptophyta; class Magnoliopsida; order Malvales; family Malvaceae; genus Gossypium; species Gossypium hirsutum. The sequence goes on along the minus strand of NC_053449.1, from coordinate 46,250,744 downwards.
TCAAACACTCCATCTTGGTCACAAGCTCTAACATAATTTTTTTAAAATTTTTTTTCTCTTGGATGTCTATATATATAGGGTTTTGCTCCCCCTACTCTATCAACTCTCTCAACCACCGTCCCTTACAAAATAAAAAATTCTCTTCTAAATTGTTTTTTGTTAAGTGTTAAAATTTTTGGAGGGAAAATTTTATTTGTGTTTGTATTTGGAGAGGCAATGTAATAATTTTAAGGTGTGTTTGAGTTCACGGTGATGTAGTGGTGTTCAGAGACCTACACATTTCATCTACCGTGTGGGGATCAAACCATCCTTAGAAGCCCATCGCATTGCAACTTAGGCTCTCCGTTCACAGTGATTATACAGCCACGGGTTGAAGTATAACTAGGGCTTCCAATTGATGGTGGTTATGCGGTCACAAGTTAAAGTATAACCCAACCCCTTAGTTGACGGTGGTTATGCGATCACAGATTCAAGTTTAATGCCATCGAAAGAGAATGCTTTATAAACCTCATACATAAGCTTGAGACCGTAATCATAGGGAAAAAATAAGGGCTTTCTAGTATAATCAACATATTCTTTTTCCCCGTCTCCACCAAAGTAGTATCATTAACCTTATTGTCAATAACCTGTGACAGAGTTGGGGGCAAGAGAAATTTCAGGGGGAGGAGTGACTATGATGCTGGAGAAAATCTGAAACTCGACTCGGAGCAGCAATGGTTTTTGTGATTAAAGAACTCATTAATAACTAAAACCGATGCCGTCCTAACTCGAGTTTTAACTTTTTCTCCACTACCTCAATCACTCCCCTCTTGAAAGTCCTCTTGCCTCCGACTCTGGCACATGTTTCGGACAATAAGGTTAATGATGCTACTTTGGTGGAGATGAAGAAAAAGAATAAGTTGATTATACTAGTTTTCCTTATGATTATGGTCTCGAACTTATGTATGGGATTTATAAAGTATCCTCTTCCGGCATCATGAAACTTGAACCCATGATTGCAAAACAATTATCAATTGGGAGCCCGAGTTATACTTCAACCCGTGACTATATAACCATAGTCAACTGGAGCCCTAGTTATACTTCAACCTGTGACCCTATAACCACTGTGAACTAAAGCCTAAGTTGAAATGCGATGAACTTGTAAGGCAATGGTTCTATCCTCACATGGAAGATGAAATATGTGGGTCTCTGAACTCCATTGCATCACTATGAACTCAAACATACCTTAAAACTATCATAATGTCTACCTCAAACACAAACATAAATAAATCTTTCTCCCCAAATTTCCAACACCCAACACTAAAAAAAACAATTTTTTAGAAACAGAAAACGCTTCCTGCAAGACATGTTTTCTATTTCTCTATCCAAAACCGGCATGTTTCACTAAATATTGGAAAATCGGCCTAAATCCCTAATTATTTTTAAAAATCACTCTTTTTATCTAATTTACCCTTCTAAATTTGTCCTCAAACTTCAAAGCACTTTAATTGCATCTTTAAACTATCAAAGTTATATCAATCAGATCCTTTCATTACTAAAATCATTAATCTAATTGTTAAATTATACGTTAGATCTTCTGTGACATAATTTAAAATAAAAATTTTAAGGAAAAATGAATTTTTGTAAAAATCTTGATTTTAAGGTTTTCGAAGCTTTTATAAAAGCTTTACCGTTTGCTCTCTTTTTTCAATTTTACTTTATTTTTAGTTTTTTACTTTTAAAAGGTTTGTGTCAACGTTTTACTTTTCTTTAAAATTTTCATTTTAAATTATATCGCATTAAAATTTTATGTGTTAATAACAAAAGGATCTAATTGATATAACCTTGAGAACTTGGAGATATAATTAAAATATTTTAAAATTTATAAGCAATTTAAAATGTGCTGGTGCAATTAAATTTTTTTTAATGTGGCTTATGAAATACATTGACGGTTACAGTCAACTATATTGTGATGACAATTGGTAAAAGTTTAATTATTTTGTATTTGTTTAAAGAAGATTTAAGAGGGTTCTTTTTTTTTCCGACACATACAAAGAGTTTAACCATTGTTTAACGAAGTTAGGATTTTTGTTTTTAATGACGTGTGATTGCGTATATAACAATCAACATATAAATTTATACACCAAAAATGTAAATAAAAATTTTTGGTCTTTACAATCCACAGTTGCAACAGAAGTGGTAAGTATAGATATGATGCATAGTGTTTTTACTCATGTCATGTCCTCTAAGAACAAAGTTAAAAAAGTACTCACACCAGAACCGCCAAGTATAGATATATATAGATGTATAGTACTATTTTACTCATATCATGTGTAGGAAGAATACCAGCATGTGACGACAAATATACGTGCAAGTACAGTGCCTGTCCTAAACCAACAGATAAGCCAAAACCCTCCAAACACACAAGATTTCGTAGCAAAACAAAAGCTTTTAAATAACTCATGGGCAAACTACACTATTAGTCATTAAATTATGTGTCAGTTCTTATTTTGGTCACTGAACTATTCAAAAGTTTTTATTTAAGTCACTAGGATGTTAAGTCTTTTTTCTTAACAAAAAAATTCCGCCAGCGAGCTACTAGCGACAATTTAACAATCAATACGGTGAATTAGTACCTATCGACTAGTAGAACAACATGCCTTAGATCCAAGTTGATCTAATGGTTAATGTTAGAGACTGGAGAAAAAGGTTGTTTGAATTGTGGGAAAGAGAGCGATTTTCATAGCCCACTGACTTAAATGAAAAGTTTTGAATAGTCAGATGACCAAAATGAGAGCTTACCCATAGTTTAAAAATGACTAATAGTATAGTTTACCCAAAAACAAAAGAGTAAAAAAGGGGAATGGAGCTGGCGCATTCACCAACATGAAATCAAAAGTTGTACATGTCATCGCATAACAGAAATTAGAATTTTTTTTTTCTTCATATATAATAGTCTAGTTTATTTTTTTATTAAATTTCGGCTGAAAATATTATTGTCCGTTAAACATGTAGGTAATAGGTAAAGTATGAATGTGCAGTTGTTTGAGGATGGGACCATATATTATATCAGCTGCCAGTTGTTAGTGATTGCATGAAAAAAAGAAGCATGAATGTAGACTTTATTTATTTATATTATTGGTAGAGCTGACTCAGTATCTAGCCATCCCACATTGATTGCCATGAGTTTTGATCTTATTTTATTTTTGTATTTTAGTTGGACCTATGTTGGAACAAAACCTACTTTGCTGTTGGTTTTCATTAATTTAGCTTATTTTTTTTCACTTCATCAATCACACACCTTCTCTTTTTGTACCATTTTATGGTTAAAATAATCAAGAAATATTCATCACATATGCTGGCCAGCTAAAAAATATATGAGCAACTTGTGTGGGCTAATAATGCAAAATCCAAGTACAAGCCGAGTCGGTGTTTGTTCACATTGATATGCTGAAACAAGTTTCATCAAATCTGAGATGATTTTCTATGCCATGGAATATTCTATACATCTAAAACTGGAGTAAGATTAAACGAAAAAAAAGTTAAGATGACTTATTATATTGCACAACAAGACAATAGGATCATTGTCCCTGCCAACACTATGATTAATGCATCGAATCCGCCATGTTAGGGGATTCATTACGATTGACTATTATTTTAATTCCACGTTGAAGCCCTCACCTTGTTTAGGCATAAAATAAATTTCATTCGTTAGTTTCTGCAAAACTCATGATTAGGCTAAATTAATGAATCAATTTCCTGGCCGTAGTATTGGGTTTAGGAGGTTAAAACAACTCTCCACCCCTTGCCATTTTTGAAATCGAGCAGATTAGTCCCTCTCAAAAGAAATTGAAGCAATTTAATCGAAAGTGGGCAACTAGGGATAATTAATTATGATGTTAATGTCTTTTGTCAATTGTACACCATTTTGATTGGTATAGTAACAAATTCAGCCTCTGATGTTCTACATATTTTGTCAAAAATTCAACAAATTTAGCCTCTAATGTTTAATAAATGTTGGGAGATGAATTTTTGAAATTAGGACCAAACTGACAGAATGTGTAAACTTTGAGGGCTAAATTTAGTATTATAGCATTCAAAATCATGTAAAATGGATGAGAAACAGTAATGTCGTGATTAGTTGTCTATAGTTGCTCACAAGATGAATTTGGTCAAGAAGAAGTAACTTCAATATGCAACCAGCTGAAATTGAATTTAATCTCCCAACCAAATTTGGGAATTCAAACCAGAAACTTCAATATCCAACCATTTTAAATACAAAAAGTTTCTTTTTTCCTAATCAGTATGCCTAAATGGAAGCCTAGGTTATAAAGACACGTCCAACCAATATAATTATATACAATTTGTGTAATAATTGTGTCCAATAAAGAGGGATGAAAACACACATGCACACAAGTTCCTAAACTTTAACCTTTTCTTTTTGGGTCCAGAAAATTGAGTGAAATCAAATACAAAACTTTTCATTCGTAATGGTAACTATTATTTCCATTTTACTATCTACAAGTATTAGCTATGTATCCATCTGAATTCCTACAACATCAATGTTTTGCACCAACAATTACCCACATCTCCAACAACATTCCTTAGGTATATCAAAATTTACCCCCAACCCCAAAAACCCATACGTTATGCCTTTTACTTCTATTCTCCTACTATTAATAATATTTTTTATTACATCAATACATGTGATTTTCTTTTCTTTCTTTTTTTTTAAAAAAAATTGAAACTCAAAATCTTTAATTACTTAAAAATATCAACTTTTGGTTTTTTTTCAAAAAAATCTCTTTGAAAATATAATTCTAAATCAGTCCATTAATGGGTGTTATGTATTTAGACTAAAAATAATATTGATAATAGTTTTAGTTAAATTTAAGCATAAAAATCTCTAGGATTTTTTCTTTTAAAAAATAATTCTAAATCAGTCAATTAATGGGTTGTGGATGACATGGTTAAATGTGTTGATACAGGGGATTATTTGTTCCGTTTATTTGCAGTTGCGTCGGTTTCGGTTAGAGACTTGTTGGTTGAAGATCATAATGAGTCTAGATCCTTTTAACTTATGAATTGGTTGTTATAATCGCCTAATGCTGTCTCTTTTCTATTAAAAAGAAAAAATATATAAAATACTAAGATTTTATTTGATAAAGTGAAAATTTAAGTGTTGAAAACTTTTGAGTATGGAACTTTTATAAGTCTTGAATTTACATAAATTTTGTTCTTTGATAATAATAAATACTAATATTTTATATTATTTTGATTAATTTTGGTACTTTGAATATTGAACACTTCTTTGCCGAAAATTTTGAATGAGTGAAAAATTATTATGAATATTAAACACATTTAAAAAATATGTCGAAAATTTTAATGTTTTATCAAACACACATTAAATCTCTTTTTATTTGTATTCAATTGCAACATTAGGTTTTGATTAACTTTCAAGATCAGACTCCAAAATCTGGAAGCAAAATTATTTTGAATTTGTTTATAAGATTCCAACGCGAAATCATTTCCTACTTGGTGACTAAATCTTCCAATTAAATATAATTTAACCTTATAAGCAATGGAGTAAAAAAGAAATTAAAAAAAAAAAACATAACCCCCCAGCACGTCCAATTAGATTGTGATTTCATTGCCGATCCCGAGGCAAATAGTTAGACTGGCAAGCTACCTCGATACAAGCGCAATCATGGCCATTACACTCACATTCCAACCAAAAATATTCAATTTAATTGACTTCTTAGCATAAATATTTACAGCCTAAATTCCATTCCCAATCACTCAATTTGGTCACCAACACTTTCAACATTGCTTTTCTTTCTCTGGAATGATGATATGGCACTTACTTAACTGGTATAATAGTAAATTTAGTCCTCAACTTTTTTATTTTCTATCAATTTAACCTTGAAACTATGTAAAGTGCTATTCAGATTTTGACCTATCAGAAGGTGAGGCTTCAGCTTAAATCTCAGGCCGAACTAAAGACTGGAGGAGGCTTGGGTTTTGGTTTTGGGAGTGTAACCAGGCGGACAGTTGAGAAGAGTAGGTGGAGTGGGGGGGAAGGAAACCTTGACCGGTGGTAGAACTGATAGTGAAAGGAGAATAGCGGCTAGGGTTTATTTTGTGGGAGGTCAAGGAAGAAGATGAGACAAAAAAGAAGGGGAGGAAAATAGAGAATCAAAGAATAAAAAATAAATTAAAAAAAAAGAAAGAAAGAAAGGAGAAGCTAACAGGCCAAATCACGTGGGAAAAGTGGAAGGAAAAGAAAAAGGGAAATTTTCTATTCAGTCCTTGTACACTTTTAAGGGTTCGTCTAGGTCCCATTTTTCTGTAACGGGCCGAGCACAAAATCTGCATAACGAGACGGGACGTAGCAGCAGAGTGGCAAAGCATTAAGATTTTTCATCTATTTTTATGTATTTGTGTGTGTATATATATTAAATTCCGATGTAAGTTTTACTTTTTTTTTATGCATCTATATACTTTAAGTTTCTAGAATTTTCTAATTTTCTTTAAAAGAATTTTAGTCTTTCTATAATTTTTATATAGAAATAGGATTCAATGGGTGGAAAAGTATAAGGACTAAAATTATTATTATACTAATTAAAAAGCATCACATCATCATTCGGTGAAATAATTAATCATCGCTCGAAATCGTTGATCACCAAATCATTCCGTTTTAATCATCTAAATTTACAAAACTTTTTATTGAACATTTAAAACTCATCAATCAAACAAAAATTTTGCGTTTTTTCAAATGTAATGTGTTTGGAACTGACCAATTGAAATAGGGAGTTTGTTTATAATTTTTTTATTTGGTATTGAATTAAGGATGAAAAGCATTGAATTGAATGATGAAACTTAAATATAAAAAGAATTTAGGGTGTTAATGTTGCCAAGTCTCATTCTATTGAACTAACAAAATTAAGACATAAAATTGTAGTTTGAAAGCCCACCGAACCAAATGGCGGCTCTCCTTATACGTAAAATGACAAACATATTGGCTAAAATGAAATTCAAACCATGAATAGTGGCAATAAATAATAATGCAAAAAAAAGTTGAAAATTGAAAAAGGAGGGTCTGAATTGAAGGCTTTCAATGTAAGAAACAAGTTGTTGATTTGAAAGAGAGGGACCAACTTATGGGACTTATGTTTGGTTTTTATGAGTGACACTTGGGCATGAAAATGACGTAGGTTTCACATATATATGAATAATTGGAGTTGGAATCCGCAGAATCGTGATATGGCATACTCATTGCCCAGTCACCACCCTTTATCTAATCTTCAATCCCGACCCTACTTGTCGAGATGACAGCTTTTCCACTTTCTCATTATTTGCAACTTGTGATTCCATGGGGGGATCTACTTCATTTATATGGAGATTCAGTTGATGAAATTTCAATGATTTGACTGCTTCAATTTTAACCATGGTGGCAAGTTACTATGTTTTTGTAAAAAAATGAAAATATCTTGAGGGGTTTGTTCATCTTTTTACTCACCGGATGAACCATTGTCTGTTTCCCAAGGAATCAATTTGACCAACCCCATTTTCCATCAACTCATTACTTCCTACTGTTTTTTTTACAATATCCACAATGCTCTCTTTCGATTCCCTCCCCATTGGAATCACAAAACGACAACCAAATAATTTATGGGAGATTGAGAGCTTTTTCACCCTCAATTAATTAATTAATACTTTTTTAATTTAATCTCATCATGTTTGAATCTTATTCCATCCCTCTTTGTAACTTTATAACTATTATGTTATATATCAAGATGTCAAGCCTTTGATCAGGATTTTAAGTCGGTTAAAATAAAATAAAATACTTTATCGTTTAACCTACTAGTCTTCCAAGCTTAGCTTGTTTTGACTCTTATCTACTAACAGTAAACTTTGAATTAAAATATGAACAACATAATATCATGTATGTTACGAATGTAACCAAACATTATAATCAGGGTTAACTTGTGCGATTCAAATCAAAAGAAAGAAAGGCAGCGTTATTATCAATGTCCCCTCATCTACCTACTTTTGCTTGGTTACAAATTAAATGTTATGTAGAAGCATTTCATTTTTTTAGATTCATAGATCATTATGAAATTGAAAACATAACATTTCTATTAATCAATCTTTGCCCAAAAAGGACAGTTTGAATAAAATGGTAGGGTAAGTTTGACATAATTAACTTACTATATAAATGAAGTTTTACAATCCTCAGCACAATTAAAATGGAGAAGGAGACTACTAGAATCAACTACAACCTTTATAAAAAAAAAAAGGAATTTCATTCAAAGTTACATAGAGAAGCATCTACCAACTCATCAATCAGAAATATATAGGAAAGAGGTAAGAAACATTATGAACTAGACCTAAAATAAGGATAACAAAAAAAAATCCAAGAAAACTACAAAAAATAAAAAAATAAAAGTAGAATAACAATGCAACACTATACCATAAAAAAATCCAATAATGTAGATGAAACCAAAAGATCTTATCAAAATGAAACCCAACCACAACACCCTTGTAAAAGAAACAAGAAAAAAAGAATCACCTAAATTGTCTAAGTCTTAAGTTTGCTCTAAAAATTTCTTCACTTTCATTCATTACCTTTAGAATCCTTGTTTAATATTTGAGCATTTGTAGGATAATTACAATGATTTTACTCTCCATAAAAAGTGTGTTTTGGGTTTATAATTCGATATTTTGCTTCCAAATTATGCATATTTCCAAGCATATACGATGCAACAAATTGCCATATACTAACATTTACTTTTACCAACAGTTTATATCTGTCGCTAAAATTAGGTTTATATTGATGGAAAACTTATTCGTCAGCCTATGTCAAACTTATACCAACACATAATTTTCGTCGCTATAAGTTTCTACAGTGACAATTTAATTTATGTCAGTATAGTTCTTAAATATACCAACGATTTTTCTTTCAACTGTCGTCATATGTAGAACTTTAAAAAAAAAGAAGAAATAATTTGTCTATGCCAACAAACTATTTTATCAGCACCGTTAGTATAGGTTTTATATTATTATGTTTGGACTATAATTCTTTTATTTATATTATGTTTGGACGATTTATATTATATCTATATGGCGTAAGTTAAATTAAATTTATAAATAAATTCATATTATTAATTAACACTACAAACTTAATAATTGGACTTCATATATACGGTCCAAATTCTCACTATAGGTTCAGTTATATAATTGGACTTTTACTTTATACTGAAACAAAGAAATTTTCGATATATCTATATTAATAAGAACCTTTGCCAACAATTAATAGTGCCATTATATGTTCAATTATGCAGTTGATCATACAATAACCAAGTTATAACAATGGAATGAACCATTGGTATACCTAACCATAAGAGCCATGTAAAAAAGAGAAGAACATCTATGGAAAAGCTTCCCTCATTCTCTCTTCCATAAAGCCAAACTTCCATTAAATGAAAACATACTTGAGATAACTTACAAATTGGTTCAAGTCTTAAGTTCACTTCAAACTTTCTTCATTTTCATTCATAGCCTTTAGATCCTTCTATAAAATTTGGCATATGTAGGTTAACAATGAGTGTACTTACTATAAAAAGTGTGTTTAGGTTTTCAATTGATCTTTCATTTCCAAATCAATGTATATATTGGTGCTCACTTTTACTAATAGTCAAATTGTTATTACCACTAGGTTTATATTGACAGATAACCATTTTGTCAGTATATCTCAAACTTATACTGACACATGTAATTACTGTCAATATAGATAAATTTATACTGACAGATTATTTTTGTCAGTATAGTTCCTATATATACCGATGGTTTTCTTTTAACTGTCGTTATATGTAGAACTTTAGAATTTTATTTGTCCATATACTGACAAACTATTTTATTAGTATCATTGGTATAGATCTTATTTTATTTTGTTTGGACTATATTTTTTCTCTGGATCATTTTTAGAATATATATTTTTACTTTATACAAAGTATGTTGAATTAAAATTATAACTAAAAGTATGTTGAATTAAAATTATAACTAACTAAATAATTACTAATTAAAATTTCAATATTAAAAATTGGACCCTATATTGACGATTCATGCTATCACTAGATGTTTAATTATATAATTATAATTTCACTCTATACCGACACAACAAAACCTTTGGTATATGTATACCAATAAGAACATATATAAACAATCAATAACATCTTTATATGTTCAATAATGTTCATAATCAAATAATACCAATAGAATAAATCGTCTATACACCTCATTCTCTATGCCATTCACCAAAATTTTCATTAAACGAAAACGTAATTGAGATAATTTACGACATTGTTCAAGTATTAAATTTCATTTCAAAATTTCTTCGTCTTTATTTATTTCCTTTAGTGTATTTCCCATAAAAAGTGTGTTTGGGTTTCCAATTCAATCTTTTATTTCTAAATTAGTGTATGTTCAAGTATATCCACTACAACAAATTGCCATATATGTTCATTATTGCTGACAGTCAAAATCTGTCACTACAACCAGGTTTTTATCGACAATTAACTTTTTTGTCAGTATATGTTAGACTTAGGCTGACACACACAATTACTGTCACTATAGGTGAAATTATAGTGACAAATCAGTTTTTGTCAATATAATTCTTCTATATATAGATAGTTTTACTTTAATTGTCGATATGTGCATAACTTTAAAAAGAATTTTATTTACCCCAATACTAATGAACTATTATGTTGGTTCCACCGGTATAGGACTTATATTGTTATGTTTGGACTTTGTTTTGTACCTTGGATTATGTTCTGACTATATAATTCTTATTGTATGTATGTTGAATTAAAATTATAAATAAATTAATATTATTAATTAAAAATAATATTAACAATTGTGCCTTATTGTCCCTATATGTTAAATTATATCATCAAAATTTCACTTTATACTAACACAAGAAAATTGTCGGTGTTTTTATACTAACAAGAACATTCATTGAAGTAAATACTGTCATTATATGTTCAATATAGCTGTAGTGATGAATAAGGCTATCACTATGTGTATGAGTATAGTAATAATGGGAATATACCTATATGAACATATGCTACTTTAGTGACGCTGTAATCGTTGACAAAAGTCTATAGCGACGGTTCGTAACTCTTTTGACCGTCGCTAAAAGTTTAATAAATCTATAACTATTGTGTTTTGGTTTTTAGTGACATCTTCTTGATGATATATTTGTGGAACATGATACATTAAAACTTATAAACTTGTAGGTGAAAGATGTAATATTGAGCAGCTACATATTTTCATTAGTTATGATATACATGTGATATATTCTCAGCTCTCTAGATCCAAAACAAAATTCCAAAAACTGGTGAGAATGTGACTTTTAATTCACGGCGTTAGAGCATTTATTGCCGCAATAATTAACCTGCCAAAGCCAAATCTATATTGCTATTGTTTGTATAGGAAATTAGTGTATGGACTTAATGCATATATATCTTTAAATCATATTTTTAAAACAATTTTATCGTTACCAACAAAATTAATTGAAATAAAATCCAACTCTACGTAAATGTCAAATTCTTGCTGCTTCATCGTCTACTCAATTATTTATTAGACATTATATGTAATCAGTAAATGAATCATATATGCGCTAATTGTATGTAACTTTTTTTTTGCAGGATGGGTAAACCAAATGATGCCTAATTTATTCGCCGTGTATGTAATGCTAACCCATGCTCTCTCTAATCTAAAGAGCTGATGTGGCTTGACGTGGCATACAGTCCTCAGCCCCCTAGTATAGGCTGTCTTTTTATATTTTATTGAAAGTTGTCAGTGTCAGCCCGTACGCCTCTATATAAATAGGGAGATATCCTAAAAGCAACACACGTCTTCTTATCATAAACTAATACACAGATACACTTGCTTCTCACTTTAGAACGGTGTATGGCCGATTCAACACCGCTTCTGTCTCACTGTGATAAACCGGCAGAACCAAAACGGCCGCCTCGATCCCTCGATGAGACCATCGAAGGCTGTATCGGAGACTTCGGGTGGTGGCAATTCTTGCAAGCAATACTCGTCTCTCTTGCTTGGGTCTTTGATGCTCAGCAAACCTTCATCAGTGTATTCACTGATGCTGAGCCATCCTGGCACTGCACCCAAGGCGGAGACGAGTCTGTTTGTAACGCTTTGTCCAACATTTGCGAGCTCCCTAAGAATTCATGGTCTTGGGATTGGCCTTCCCACACATCAATTATAGCGGAATGGGGCCTGGAATGTGCGCCTTCTTTCATCACTGGCCTCCCTGCTTCTGCTTTCTTCATGGGTTGCCTTGCAGGCGGACTTGCACTTGCAACGCTTGCTGACTCCACTCTTGGCCGCAAAAACATGCTTTTATTCTCATGTCTCATGATGTCTTTTTCTTCAATCTTCACCGTTTTTTCACCCAATATTTGGATCTATTCTGTCCTGAGATTCATTAACGGGTTTGGCCGCGCAACTGTTGGAACTTGTGCCCTCGTGTTATCAACCGAGCTAGTAGGAAAACGGTGGCGCGGCCAGGTCGGCGTTGTTGGTTTCTTTTGTTTTACTTTAGGTTTTCTTTCATTGCCGGTAATGGCATACGTAAATAGAGGTTCTTCATGGAGAACACTGTATCTGTGGATTTCGGTTCCAACAATTTTGTACTGTATATTAGTTCATTTCTTAGTTCATGAGTCCCCAAGATGGCTGTTCGTCCGAGGACGCAAAGAAGAAGCAGTGTTAACACTCAAGAGCATGGCTCAGGCTAATCAAAGTCCCATAACAATGAGCTTCTCCAATGTCCTAATCGAGCAGGAATCATGGAATGTAGATATTTACTCCACAATCAAGATACTGTTGAACAAGAGGTGGGCGGCAAAAAGGCTAGCGGCCGTGATGGTGGGAGGTTTTGGGATTGGGATGGTGTACTACGGCATGCCATTAGGACTTGGAAATCTATCCGTCAATCTCTATTTGGGCGTCACATTAAACGCCTTATCCGAGTTGCCAGCGTCACTCATTACATTCTTCCTTATAGGGAAAATGAAAAGGAAAGACTCATTGTTGGGTTTCACAATATTAAGCGGGGTGTGCAGCGTGTTGTGTGTGGTGGTGGGGAAGGTGTCGCCAAGTTTACAGATAGCAATGGAGCTGATATCCTTCTTCAGTGCCTGCTCGGCCTTCAACATGTCACTGATATACACATTAGAGCTGTTCCCGACATGCGTGAGGAACTCGGCAATATCAATGGTGAGGCAAGCACTGGTGTTTGGGGGGGTGTTCAGCCCACTGCTCGTGGCCGCTGGGAGGACAAATAACTTCATATCGTTCGGGGTATTCGGGTTGGTGATAGGAATTTGCGGGCTGCCGTTGGTGGGATTACCGGAGACTAGAGGTGGAACAATTTGTGATACAATGGATGAAGAAGAGCACAAACAAAATGAGAAGGCGGCCGCCGCAATTGCTACGTTAGCATAACTTAAGCTAGCTGTATCTGTCTAATCATTACAACTTGCCAATAATTGCATGCCTTTCTTGTGAAGGTTTTTTTTTTTTTTTCTTCTCTTTCTTTTAAATGTATTCTATGCCTTCATTGTTAGAAATCTCTTGAACGCGTTTTTCATCTTGGTTTGAATAAATGTAGTTTAAGGATTATTATTTTGTATACCCCTGTGTTTTTTTAATTATTTCCTTAAAAGTTAGACCCCTTTGTCTTTAGTAACAACATATATATATACAACAATAATTAATCTTATAAAAAAGGCAGTGATAGCGATAAGATTTGAGTGGTAGGCCTCAAAACGAAAAGGCTTACATTCATTGGTGTATGAGCAATAAAAGGACCAAATGAATCAACACCTTGCTCCAAACTGCTTGAAGAAAAGTGAAATTCTATTATGAAATTTAAAAAGTTAAATTCTTTAATTTGATCAATTTTAGCTTTATTTTTTGAATTTTAAAAATTTTACTCGACCAAACAATAAAAGTTAAATTTATTTGGTTAAATTCTACTATTAATCTTGTATAATGCGTAAACTTAGAGATTTAGCTCATATTCTCTAACTAAATCATTCTAACTCGCTATATTTTTTGAATTTCGAAATTTTAGTCTTAATGGAAACGACAGTTGTTAAATCTAGTAACTTATTTTTTATGAGTAATACGCGAAGATAGCAAGTTGACATGTGCAATAATATATTTGACGCATCAAATTTTAAAAATAACAACTCAGCTTAATGAATTTAATACTTGCCATTTGATCAAAACTAAAATTTTAAAATTCTAAAAGTATAGAGACTGAAAATGACTAAGTTAAAGTACAAGTACTAAATCTACAATTTATACAAAGTACATGATCTAATAGCATAATTTCACCAAATTAAAACAATGGGTCGAAGAGCATAAGTTTATTTGTTGTGAAAGAAATGGTCCCTGAAAAGATTCAAATTGGATTCCAGATAAGGAAGTGCAACAAAAGTGATATATGTTAATGAAGCAAATCCTATCCTCTCATCGAAACAACCAAAACCATTGTCCCCTCATTCATATAAACATGGGTAGGCGCATCCATGTGGACCGCATTATTGTCACACTAGTATATATATAACGTGAATCTGGCATTGCCTATGTATTAATTCAAGTCATCATCTTTTCTTGTGGTTGTGGGGGCTTAATGGAGATTAGTCTAGAATAAGCTAAATGGTTAGAATATAAAAGTGTTGGTAGGTGACTTGGTCCCCTAAAGATTTTTCAAGAAAGGTTTTTTTTTTCTTCGTCACTGATAAAAAACAGTAATATTTCTGATTGATCCTAATTACTATATGTAGCTAATAGAAAATAAGATAAATTTATAGTTGGCCCCTCTTAAAGTTTCTAGCCTAAAACGGTAGAATTTGATTTTCTTTTAAATGATAAATCCAGTAATTCAAAACTCATTAATTATTAATTTAATTGAAATCAATCAAATAAGTATCTTTATGCTAATTAATGTGATGTTGTTTTAGTTATTCAGTTCAATGTTTGTAATGATTAATTGTATTGGAAGCTAACAATTTTTTGACTTAATGGCAAAAACATGCGGTGTGGTACGAGAGTTTGGGTTTCAATACTTAGTAATCCCATCTCTACTCTCAATTATAAAAAATTAAAATGTATTTTTTGGTAGAAAATAACATCATAAAGCGATTACAAAAAACCACACATCTTAGGACTTATGAAAGCTCCTTTTATCAGTTAATAGAAGTCCTTGGACCGAAATTGGAAGTTCTTCAAAAATGACTAAACTCGGATGACCAGAAATCACAAGTCTTGTCATATGATCAGCAACTGTGTTTTGGGATCTAGGAACATGGCGAATGTGCACCTTCCATTCACTATTAAGGATACCATGAATCAAACGTAGCTTCACCATTCTGTTATTGACAGATTCACCAGCCAACAATGATTCCTTTAAAATATATTTATATTAATTATTAAATTAATAAAAATTATACCTTTTAACATAATTTACTTCTTTTTTAAGCATATATACTCTTTTGTTTTCCTTTTTTTAATAAATAAATAATTTATGTTTATTTTAATTAGACTAACATTCTTGTACTTAGTGGCTTTAATTCTTATTGATTTTTTTGAAAGCAACATAAATTATAAAATTAAAATTTTGTTTTATTATTATTATAAAAATATATTGTTATAATCTTAATATAATATATGTGGAGTTATACTTAAAATCGATATAATCATAATAAAGTTATTAATGGGTGAGTCTTTATGAATATGAAATCAGGAGAGCTGAATTAAGTGGAGGTAGATAGCAAGGAAGAATAAATGGTGAGTTTTGTCTGGAAAGCTGAACCACTGCACCATATAAAAAATCAATTTCGAGCCTTTAAGGGGCAGTAACAGCAGTTCTACATGTTGATATGACTGGCTGAAGCAATGGGATATGCCTCTGCATGCAATCATTCTGGAAATTGATGAATGCAGATAGTGATTTATCCAAGTACGTAGAGGAGCTGAGGCGAAAGAGGGCTAAATTTTTGTGACTAGTGTACCAACATGTTGGCTGCATATGCACTGGGGAAATTAGCTTCGAAGCTTCCTCTTCAAACCATTTGGTCGTCGGAATAAAGTTTTAGAGGGTCAACATGCAGTTTTATCATTAACTTTATAATTTTATTATTTTAAAGGGATTAGAACTGAAAATTTACCATTTAAGGCGGCCTTGCCCTAGTGCCGCCCCTGATCCCTGGGAGATTCACCAACTAGCCACGATGATGGCTATCAATTTATTATTAATACGATCGTTATCTTTTATTCGAAATAATAATATCATAACATTTGACTAGTGCAACAGGGGAATTTTATTTTTTATTTTTGGTTAATGATGCGGGGTGAGAGTATAGGAAGCTTCTCCAGAGTCCAGACCAATGATAAGCACCCGCTCAACCTCCCTCATCAAACTTTACCCTTAATTTTAGGCTCATCAAAACAATTTTCCAAAAATAAACTGTTGAATTTCTTTTTCAAGTTTAAATCATTTGTGTAAAATATTTTTTTCCTTTTTTAATTCATTTTTCGTGAAATAAATATAATATAAAGATATTTGTTACAAAATATTTTAATAATAAGATCATATTTTATAATAATTAATATCATATATAAATTTAATAATAAACAATCTTCGAGTAAAATTTAACTTAAATTACATATATTACATATATTACATATATGAGAGTCGATAGCAACAAATGATGTACATTTGGTTTACCGAATTTTTTATTACATTTTGTAATAGGATTCTATGAGAATGTAAGATTCATGTGTTTGGTTGATGGAATTTATTATTTCTACCTAAAAATAAATTTTATTTTCTTTAACAATTTTAGTCTACCATTTTTCATAAAATTATAATAACTTGAAAAAATTTCATTTTATTACACTTAATTTTTTCATTTGAATTTAATCACACAACAACGGACTACCAGTGACGGGTGTTTTTGCTTGGCATGTCATCTTTTTGTTATTAAAAAAATTATGGGCCCATTTAATAAGGAAAAATATTTGGTATTATGCTAGTTGAGTTTTCAATCTCAGATAAAAAGATTAATAAGGGTATAATAAAATATTTTTAAAAAAAACATGCGACAATTTTTAAGATTAATTGTACAATAAAAATATGTATAATTGGTAGTGTATTAAATCTTAACCCAATTAATAAACACTCCCCTAAACATAAATAAAAAATTAAAATAATTAGATTTAAATATAACAAGATAATACTCATGACCCTCAAAATATGTTAAATACAACTAATAGAAGAAATTATTTTAGAAGGCTTCAGTCATTGCACGAGTAATTTCTTTAGTTCAATTTTTTTTATATAACACGTTGATTATGAACTAACAAAGTTTATACTGAATCATTTACATTTTCTTCAACACCCAATTTATAATTATTGATCTGAAAAAAAAATGCAATAGAGAAGGTAAAGACCTTCAACATTCATTTCAATATATTTGATGACAAGTTTAAACTTTTAATTTTTATATTAAAAATAATTCTTAGTTTTAATTCATTTTATTTATGATATATTTGCTATTTTCGAATTGAATTATATTTAATTAAAAAAATATATTGAAAATGAATTATATTTTGGTTTTCAAAGGGTGAAAAGATTTTGGTTTTTAATTACAATTAATTTTTTTTTGTGTAAAAAAAGGATTAAATTGACTAATGTAAGAAGAACAAAGAGTAATTTTGTCTTAAATTTCAAATTCCGCACTGAATCTTAGATAACCTAAAAAAGAGGCTGTAATGAGATTAGACCTTATACTACAATATCTTGACACTACTTAGGAATCCAAGTATCTTAATCTTATTTCGGAATGTAACATTATAGGTAGTAATATAAGATTAGATCAGCCCAATGCCCCTTAGAGTTGGAAGGGATAAATGAAGTAAAGCATGATTTAAACAAGTAATAATATTTATATAATTAAAATATTCATATTTTATACCATAAAAAAATATTATTAAATATTTATAAATTGTAATATATATTTATTATTAAAGTGCTAATATAAATATTTTCCAATAATATTAATAATATTATTTATATAAAATTACATTATTAAATGTAAATAATTAAATATATATGTTTATAATATTGAACAGTATAATATTTTAAAAAAATAAAATTGATTATTAATATAATAATGTTAGGTTTGATTTAAATTAATTTTTATGTAAAATTACTCATAATGGAACTCTTTTCCGAAAAATGACTTATACTTATTAAAAGGATAAGTCAATTTGCAGGGATAATTTTTTTTTATTAACTTGTAAGTCATTAATTGTTTTCCATAGAACAAACTCAAAAATATATAAAATATTTTCTGTAAGTGAAACTGACGATGAATAAATTAAATTATAAATTTAATGGTAGGAAAAGTTTTAAAAGATAATTGTGCTTTTGGAGTTGAGAAATTACATTCATTAGATGTTTTGATTAAGGAAAATGGTTATCAATTATTAACCCACTTAAATCATGTGGATGTGGGTATTAAGTGATACCCATGGCATAGGCATAGCATGCGATTATAAAACTTATGACTGGTACGTCGTGGATCTTAGAGGCAGTTTTTATTTATTTATTTTGGAACTGATAAATAGTGGAGCATCGTATTTTGGGCACCTCCAAACAGCTGGCTCAATCCACATGATACATTCATAATAATATCATATCAATACATTCATCAAATCGGGAATAAGCCTGGAATATGCCCTCTCTACACATTCTTAGTCAAATAGCTTTTGATAGCGGTTTAAAATATTAATTATGTATATTGTGCTGGTGTACCATTAATTAATATTTTTGTTAGTATTGACATCTTTTTTTTTGTGAGTTAGTGGGTTATATATCTACATCAATCGAGACGTTCTTTAAACCCCGTGAATCTCTTTAAACTTTCCTTGAAATATGTGAGACAAAATCTTCGATTAAAATAATATGTTTCATTGAGAGTTTAAAACTAACTTCCCCTGTCACTATATACAAAACACAAAATGGAATTTACATTATTGATTGATAAACATCCAAAAATAAAAATAAATAGAAGAATGTAGCGCCGTTGCAGTTATGTTGTAAGTTAGAAGAAAAGGGCATGGTTAAGTATGAGCTGGAAAATAGGAAAGTGCAATATTGAGAAAGAAAAAGAAATGAAAATAGTAGGAGAATTAATTTACTAAATGATAACGTCCAAGATTGGAGATAGGCGAAAAGGAGAGGTTGAACTAAACAGATGAGTTGAAGAAGATCCTGGCCTTTGAATTTGCAAAATGCGAGGACTAAGAGAGAAAATGAATGACCTCTTTTCTACCTACACGCATTCAATTTCCTCCTCCTCACCACTCCCTATCATTTTAATTAAATCAATTCAAAAACAACTTTCAAACCATCTAACTTTCCCTTCTACAGCTTCTTCATCATTTTGAGAGTGAGAGCAAGGTGCTTCATTTCTTGTAACATAAAATGGGCCCTCAAAATTAGATCTTTCTCATCAGAATACCTCTGAACCAATCCTCTCCACTCATCTAAGCATCCATGTGAGGTTGTTGATTTCTTTTTTTTCTTAAGTGGTTCGAGGGTAATGTAGAATAGGGTAAGTGGGTGAAGATGGGATATGAACAGCAAATTCTCTCATTAAGCACAACCATTTGGTTTAATATGTATATTTAAGTATTTTATGTATATTTTAACTATTTTAATTAGATTAAGACCCATTTGGTTTCTAAAAAGCTTTTATGCTTTTATTCTCTATTTTCATTTTAAAAAATTTAAATATATATTTTATTTTTTAAATTGAAAAAGATGAAACAAAAGAATTGTTTTAAATAATGTAAATATGAATACATGTTTAGTATCTATTTTCTTATGATAGAAACATGAAAGATAAAATAATAATCAAAACTTCAATTATATAGATTTGAACTAAGGTAAGAGATTTCGTATTTAAAAGTTGTTAAAAAAATATTTGTGTTTATATTGGTTTGATTGGTTTGAAGTAGGGTCAATTTATTAATTAAATTAGGTAAACTACATTAGTAGTGACCCAACTATTAGTAAATTTCTTCTTTAGTCACCTAAGTAACATCTGCGTTATGACTCAGAACTAGGTACAGTGCTATGCTGGGTTAAGAATATTAGAGAATTTTTAGACACGAATAATATAGGAAATTTTAGTGTTAATATAAAAAGTAGTTAACGCCAATAGGAAATTAGAAAATGCTTTTAGATGAGGAAAATTAATTTTAGATATTGACTAAATTGTAGAAGAATAGAAAGTGTTGTGGCAAAAGTAGGAATTTAAAAGTTAGAAACAAAATACATGGAATTGGTGAGAAAAGAGGAAGGACCAGAAGTGAAATTTTACTTAAGTTAGATATGATTCATAAATTGTATTGTAGAAAAGATATAGGATAAAATGGTAATTAGATAAATGAGATAATTATAGAAACATAATTATTATGGGATGAAATTGTGTTAAATTGCCATTGGTGGACCAATTTGCAAAACTATTATTTTAATGATTAATAAAGAGATATTTTCATGGAATTCTGTAGAAATTTGAAGAAATATGAAAAGCATTCATCTGGAATGCAAACTGTCACCTTCAAAATCTCTCTATCCAAGCCTTTTCTTTTATTCCAAATAGGTCCTTCCACTATTTTTAAGTCATTTCAAGCTCAAATCCTTTAATTTCTTTGTTGTTTTCTTAGAAAATGCAATAGAGAAGACTAGTAGTCATCTTAATTCCATGAGAAGAGACTCCATAGATATGTTGAAGGAAAGATAAAATAAGAATTAGATTTTGATTTCAAGTGATTAAAGTAAGAGATGATGAAATCTTCATGAAATACATGTTTTCTTTAATAAGGTAATATATAAACGTTATTTGATTGTGGTTTTAACATGTAGATATTATATGTTTTTTTTATATGAGATTGAAGAAAAAGACAAGAAATGTGAGGCTCAAATTGAAGACAAAGGAAAAAAAGTGATCAAGGAGTAAGAAGAAGGAAAACACATCATCCAAGCCTTGGTTGTAAGTACTTAAATAATTTTACCTTGTTTGCCTTAAAGTTTAATCATCAACTATGTTAATTGAATAATTTAATTATTAGTATAAATTTTATATGTATAGTAATCCTTAATGAAAATTTATGTAAAAGATTTAAATTATAGTTTATGTTGTGAATTTGTAATGTTTATATTGAAAATTGAAAAAAGGGACTTAAATAGAAAAATGATAAAGTGGTGCTGTTATGTGCATTAATTATGAAGTAAATTTACAAGTTAAGTTGTATTTTGAAGAAAAGGACCAAACTGTGAGAATTGAAAAGTTATACTACATTTCTTGATTGAATAAATGCCATGGTTCAATAAAAATGAAGCCCATGTAGATGAGATTAGAACTATTAGGATATAGATGACATGCCATAAAGGAATATTAGCGCGCTTACTGTTCTGTTAAGCACCACAGTGCTCACTACTACGCAAATGCACTACGGTGCTCACTGCTATGTGAATGCACCTCAGTGCACTTTTGTATTTATTTTGTATATCTTAAGTGTTTAGTTTAGTCTACATTGGGCTACTATATGAAATATGAATTAAGAAACCGATAAAATGTCAAGGTAACACTACACCAAAACAGATTTTTAGCGGCGTTTTTTTAAGCCATTGGCGGCGCTTTTAGCGCCACTAAAAGTATTTGCGGCGCTTCCTAAAGCGCCACTAAAATTGCCACTAATGACAACGCCACAAATATTTGCGGCGTTTATTTTTAAAAGCGCCGCTAAAGAACATGTTCTTTAGCGGCTTTAGCGGCGCATTTTATACAAACGCCGCTAAAGAACATGTTCTTTAGCGGCGCTTTTTACACAAACGCCGTTAAAGAACATGTTCTTTAGCGGCGCTTCTAACACAAACACCGCTAAAGCTAATGTTCTTTAGCGGCGCTTTTTCACAAACGCCACTTTTTGTTTGGTTGTTTTAGCGGCGCTTTTTTAAAAAACGCCACTAATTTTGGGGTTTTTTAAAAATACCAAATTTTTTTTTCAACCCTCCTGTAGCAACAAATCAAAAGCAACTAAATCTAGACCAGCCAATAGCAATAAATTTATATAATATTTCAAATTAAACGAATAATATAATATTAATATCAATATTCTATTATTTTCACAAAAATGTCAAAATGATAAAAATATTTATACAATACACTATGACGACGGAGGTTGGGAGTGCTGAAACATCTTCATCATACTCTGAAGCTGTTGTTGGAGTTCGTCGTACTTTCTGTTCTGCTCTGCTTCTCTCGCTGCAGCCTCTGCTTCTCTGGATGCCGCATCAGCTTTATGTTGTCGCTGGAGTTCTTCATATTTCTTTTGAACCTCTGCTTCTCTCGCTGCCGCATCTGCTCTAAGTTGTAGCTGGAGTTCTTCATATTTCTTTTGAACCTCAACTGTGGTCGCTTGCATCTGAGCCATCTGGTCTTTTAACCTCTGAACTTCAGCTTGAGCCTGACTCCCCGAACGCATGTATTGCTGCGAGCTGGATCCAAAATATTGGGTTGGGCTAACAAAAGATCCTTGAAATCGAACCCGGCCATACCTTTCAGGACCCATAACTTCAGTAATAATCCGGTTATCAATGTCTTCAAGATGAACAGAACTATCACTAGAAGCAATCGCTTCGTACTCTGCCTTTTTATTATTTAGTTTCTCCTAATAAATAAATCGCATATTTAGGAACACAATATATATTAAAAAAACAAATGCAACACAAGTTAACAATAGTAGCATTACAAGCAATGAATTAAACTATTAGAAAATCGTATTAAGTAAACGTACAATTATTTCTGCAGCTTCAGGAGTCATAGGAGATCCATCTTTCTTCTTATGTGTAATCTCAAAAAGTTGAAGGCGTCCAACTTTTTGACCGGACGACCGTTCCTACAATACAGTAGTAAAAATATTATTTAATGGAAAGTAACACATATTTGACAGTATTAAAAAATTAAAAATACCTCAGCCTCAGCTATACAAGCAAAACTTTTCGACCCGGCTGTGTGCGTGAATTTTTGTTTCTCCCTGCTATTTTTTCCAACCCGTTCACGATCCTACGTTATGAAATTATTAGTACGTAAATAGTAAATACAATAAACCAAAATAATTACAAGAGTTTAGAAGTACATCATACCTCGCCTTTCTTCGAATGCCAAAATCTAACCGCATCTTCCCATTGGTACCTCAGCATACCCGGCGGGACATTTTGCAATTTCTCATCGAGGGTTGTTTTTACCTTATAATAATCTCTCTTTAAAGTACTTTTATGGTCTCTCCATCTTTTTCCCAATGCCTTCTTTACATAGGCATCCGAGACCTCTAAGGCAAACCTCGCCTACAAAGAACACAAGTTAAGAAAGTAAATATAAGTGAAACTAATTCCCAAGTATTACAGATGACATTAACGTTTTGTTACCTTAATATTATCGAGGGCTTGATTTTTGTTACTATCGGGCATTTGATGCCATGAGTCGTAGTTGATAGGCAACATATTCGCATTTCGTGCTAAAATGCCCATGTATCCTGCTAATAGTCGAGCTTCTGTTCCAACAGGCTGACCAAAACTATTTCTGCATACTTTGACACGCTCGACTGGATCTAACTCGTACAACTCGCTAAGTAGCGTACGACCTCGACCTCTGCGCATCCTACCATTTTCAGCTGAAAAATGGTATATTATAATATAAGATTTTGAAAAATAAACCAATTACAAGTCAACACGTATGTAAATTAAATGTAAAATTACTTTGAACTTCTGTAGGATCCTCAGGTATAATCGGAACATTCGAAGATCCAATTCCTGTTTGTTCTTCACTATTTATTTCTGCCGAGTTTGGAGCACTTTGAACAATGCCTACCTCCGCATTTTTCTTCTGGGCATTTTGAACTGCAATACATATAAAATAGTTGAAAACTTAGTAACTAATTACAACAGTAACAGCGAATATCAAATAGTCGAAATATATAATAAGACCAAGATTTAAATTATGATATACATATAATTAAACAATCGTATATTCTTACTACATCATTATTCGTAAATATCTTCATCTGCATCCTGGCGAACCCATTGAAATTGCGTACTAGTACTAGGGATATTTTCGTTTAAGTGTTGTTCTGGAAAGGGCACAGTTTCTGATCTATCATCGATATTATCTCTACTTCCACTGCCCATATCAAACAAGTCTCTAGGGATGTTACGAAGTACAACGTACCAACACTCGTTGGTTGGATCTTTTGAGTAAAAAACTTGTCTGACTTGAGATGAGAATACATACGACTCATCTATCAGTTGTTGTCCTATGTGAATCAGTCCAGCGAAGTTGACCATTGTAAAACCAAATTGATCTTGCTTAATTCCACGAGCAGTATTAACATCGGCCCAATCACCTCGAAATAAGACAACTTTCCATTTGCCGTAGTAATCTAACTCAATTATGTCAGTAAGAAGTCCGAAATATTCCACATTTCCCTGGACAGGATTATTGTCCCTAGCACTAGCATAACTTGTAATTGAGGAATTAACAACTATTCCACAATTTTGCGTTCTCCTCAATCTCTCGCGATATTTTGTATGAAATCTGAATCCGTTGATGAGGAACGCACTATATCTTTTAACCACTCGATTTGGACCTTGGGAAAGCCATTTAACTTCGTCATTCACATTCTTCCCACTCCAAACCTATTGAATGGAAAGTAAACTGAGTAATTAAAAATGTAATGAGAAAACTTTATTATTTTTAAATGAAGCTCCAATTACATACCGTTTGGCTTAACCATTCATGAAAACTTTCAGTGAACAACTTATTGATATCTCGATGTTGTGTTCTTCGGGAGCGCGAACGAGATCTCAATATTTGTTTGTACTCACTATGTTAAAAATGTTCACTTTGTTAGAATATAAACAATTTTGGATTGATGAATATTTATCAAATTTCTACAACTTACTTCCGTAATGGTTCCATTGATTCATGGTGAAACAGAACATATCGATATGCTTGTACCCACGATAAATCATCTAATTCTGCAATATCAACTTTGCCGATTGGTTCTCCAAAACTTTGGAACAGATAAGAATCGGCAGAGTTATGTTCCGTGAGTCCAGCATTTCTACTTGGTCTGTTCAACCTTGTTTCAACATCTTCCAAATATCTTGAACAGAAGGTCATACATTCTTCTGCCAAGTAGCCTTCAGCAATCGATCCTTCTGGACAACGCTTGTTGCGGCAATAAGACTTTAGTTTGGATAGGAACCTAAAAACAATATATAAATTATCAAAAGTTGTAACTAAAACAACTTTAGGTGAATGAGGAAAAATTTTAAAAATAAATTAACACCTTTCTATGGTATACATCCATCGATAGAAAACGGGTCCGCCAAGAATTGCTTCATGCGGGAGATGGATTATCAAGTGAACCATAATAGTGAAGAAAGAAGGTGGGAAGATTTTCTCCAAGTTGCATAAAGTCAAAGCAGCTCGATCTTGTACCTTCTGAAGTTCTTGAACATCCAAAACTTTGCCACAAATGGCTTTCATTATATTGGACAGTTCAATTATACAAGACGTTACCTTCTTCGACATACAACATCGTAGAGCAACTGGCAGTAAATCTTGCATCAAGATGTGATAGTTATGTGATTTTAGCGAATATAATCTTCGATCTTTAACACTAACACATCGAGATATATTTGATGCATACGCATCTGAAACCTTTATATCCTTCAACACCGTGCAAAACACGTCTTTTTCCGTCTTCGACATTGAAAAAATAGAAGGCGGCAACCGATATTTCCCATTCGGGAGTGGATTGGGATAAAGATCAGGTCAGATTCTCATTTGGACTAAATCAAGTCGACTCTGAAGATTGTCTTTTGATTTTTCGTCGACGTTCAAAATTGTACCCACAATGTTCTCGCAGACATTTTTCTCAATGTGCATAACATCAAGATTGTGTCGTAAAAGGTGAAGCTCCCAATAAGGCAACTCAAAAAAAATACTTCTTTTTTTCCACAAGTCCGCCTCATTGGGATTGTCCTCTTCGTCAGAGCTTTCATCAGCTTCATCATTTGATCTTCTGTTTCTCTGTGTGTTTGGCGGTTGGTTCATCTTTCCATATATAAAATTCATATCTTCCAACATGAACAAGATTTCAAAGCCACTGGTCTAGGAAGGAGCTTCTCTGAACTCTTCAGTGCCGTCAAATACAGAACTCTGAAATCTAAATCTATGATTTTTCGGTAACCATCGACGATGCCCCATGTAAGAAAACTTCTTCCCATTGTACAACCATTGCGAACATGTTTGTGCAGCACAACAAGGACACGCATAACGACCCTTGGTACTCCAACCAGATAAATTGGCATAAGCGGGAAAGTCATTAATGGTCCACATCAAAGCCGTACGTAAATTAAAGTTCTCCTTTCTCACCACATCATATGTCTCGACACCAGCCCATAATTGTTTTAACTCTTCAATAAGTGGCTGTAAATAAATGTCGATATCATTCCCGGGCCCTTTCTCACCAGGGATAATCATAGATAAGATAAGGGAAGATTGCTTCATGCAAATCCACGGAGGCAGATTATAAGGAACAAGCACTACTGGCCAAGTACTGTACGCAGTGCTCATGATCTTGAAAGGATTAAATCCATCATATGCTAGCCCAAGCCTCACACTCCTAGGATCGCTTGCAAAGCCTGGAAATTTATTGTCAAATGATTTCCAAGCTAAAGAATCTGCCGGATGCCTTAGTAATCCATCATCGGTTCGTCCATCATGGTGCCACGTCATTGACTCCGCTGTCTTGGACGACATGAATAACCTTTGAAGCCTTGGTATCAGGGGAAAATACCGCAAAATCTTGACTGGCTTCTTTCTCGACTGTGCACCATTTTCATCGTCCTTCCCATCTTCTGTGTTTCTACTAATCCAACGGGATTGGCCGCATACATGACAGCACTGTTGGTCATTTCTCTCGCCCCAATACAACATACAGTCATTTTGGCAACTATGGATTTTGTTGTACCCAAGGCCTAAATCTTTTATCATTTTCTTCATGTCTTTGCATGACTGAGGGATTTTTGCAAACGGAAACATTTCTCGTAAAAACTCTAACAGCATTGTCAACGAGTTTCCGGTCCACCCTCCCAAACATTTTAACTGAAAAAGACGAACAGAGAAAGACATTTTTGAAAATTTTGATCCCTCATACAGTTCTTCGGTCATGTCATTAAGTAGCGCGTAGAACTTCGCCGCTTCGTCATTCGGCTCTTCATGAGGTACACTACTTCCCGATTCGGTAAAAGCATTTCTCCCAATATTACAATCCTCGGAAGTCACAAAGTCCGCTGGGAACGACTGGACACCATGATTGTGCATATTAAATGCATCCCGCAACATACCTTCCATGTCATCCCCTCTATCAAACTGATGGTAAGCAGTACCAGAATAAGACACATCCATTCTTGAAGAGGAAGTACTAGGCGGACATTCTCCATGAAATAACCATTGTTTATAACCCCGAATAAACCCATCAACAATTAGATGCTCGTATACAACCTCACGATAATGCCAGTTTATGTTGACACACTTCTTACAGGGGCAAAGAATCATGTTCTCTTGGCTTGCATATTGAAATGCAAAATTTAGAAAATACTGTACTCCATTTCGATAGTCGTTGCTAACCCTTGACAAATTCATCCAAGACCGGTCCATTTCTTAATTCTTGAAGTCTGACGTTGACAAGAATTTGCACGGGTAAGTTACTTAATTTATGTAAGTTATGTAAGTTATTTAATTTATATAGGTTATGTAAGTTATGTAACCCATTGAAATTTATGTAGGTTATGTAAGTTATGTAAGTTATTTAATTTATGCAAGTTTATGTAAGTTATGTAAGTTACTTAATTTATGTAAGTCATGTAAGTTATTTAATTTATGTACGTTATGTAAGTTATGTAAGTTATTTAATTTATGCAAGTTTATGTAAGTTATGTAAGTTATTTAATTTATGCAAGTTTATGTAAGTTATGTAAGTTATGTAGGTTATGTAAGTTATGTAAGTTATTTTATTTATGTAGGTGCTCATGGGTCGGGCCGGGCCGGGTTCGTGCCGGGCCCATAAAAAAATTTTGGCCTGGATCCTAGGCCCGGGCCCGGCCCAAAATATGGGCCTAAGATTTTGCCCAGGCCCGGCCCGGGAAAAAAATCATAAGCCCATTTTATTTTAAAAATTTTTAAAAATTTTAAAAAGTGTTTTAAAAATATTTTAAAATTAAAAAAAATTAAAAAAGTATTTTAAAAATATTTTAAAATTAAAAAAAATTAAAAAAAATTAAAAAAAGTATTTTAAAAATATTTTAAAATTTAAAAAAAATTTAAAAAGTATGTAAAAAATATTTTAAAATTAAAAAAATAACTATATTTATTAGGCCCGGGCCGAAAAAGTGGTGCCCGAGGCCCGGCCCGTTTTCTAAACGGGCCTTGTTTTTTTGCCCAAGCCCATATTTCGGGCCTATATTTTTACCCAAACCCTCCCATATTTCGGGCGGGCCATCGGGCCGGGCCGGGCCGTCCGGCCCATGAGCACCTCTAATGTAGGTTATGTAAGTTATGTAAGTTACTTAATTTACGTAAGTTACGTAGGTTATGTAAGTTATGTAAGTTCCGTAAAGTTACTTAATTTATGTAAGTTATGTAGGTTATGTAAGTTATTTAATTTATGCAAGTTATTTAATTTATGCAAGTTTATGTAAGTTATGTAAGTTACTTAATTTACGTAAGTTATGTAGGTTATGTAAGTTATGTAAGTTCCGTAAAGTTACTTAATTTATGTAAGTTATGTAGGTTATGTAAGTTATGTAAGTTATTTAATTTATGCAAGTTATTTAATTTATGCAAGTTTATGTAAGTTATTTAATTTATGTAAGTTATGTAAGTTATTGTTTTTGTGTGTTATGCGTAGAACTTTTTTAATTTATGTAGGTTATGTATTGTTATATAAGTTATTATGTAGGTTATCATGTAAGTTTTTGTAAGTTATTATGTACGATACTATGTAAGTTAGGATATTATGTAGGATATATAATTTTAAAATTATATGTATTAAAACTATATATAAATATTAATAAGTTATGTAGAACCAAGTATTATATATTTAAATTTTGTAAATTATGAATTATGTAAATTATGTAAAATACGTAAGTTATGAAATTTGAACTTTAAAAAAATATTTTAAAAAATTCGTGATTAAAATAAATTAAAATATTTAAAATATAACTTTAAATAAAATTTATTTAATTAGGTAAATAAAAATAAAAGAGAACAAACCAAAATATATTTTTGGAAATGAAATAGTTGACAAATGGATTTTGGAAATGAAATAGTTGACAAATGGAAGAAGATTTAAACAGGGTATCATAATCGATATGAATGAAAGTTAAATGTGAAAAGAAATTAGATTAGAAAAGGATACTCCCAATTTTATACAATTATGTAATTTAATTATTTATTTAATTTGGGTCATACGAATCCTATGCAGTAATCGATGCTGTAATTAACGGCAATGCTGATGGCAGGGCACATGAAAACATTATATTTAGATTTCTTTAGTAAAAGTATCATCAATTAGTCCTTATACATTAATATACAAAATCTATACAAAATCAAATCAAATATTCCACATTATACTACTGTCTAAATTTGCTCCATTATCTGAGACATTTTTTCCCAAAATATTTATGGTATTTGGGTGAATTAAATAAATGTGCATTCTTTCCTTAAATAAATTAAATAGAGACTTGTAATAGATGAATGATTATATATTAAAAAAGAAGCGGCAGTAGCAGCATGCACCACCATAATACCACCATATCAATTAGTCCAAATAATTGAAAGGAAATCCAACAATTAAATCTATACATAATCAGAGCCCCAAAAGATTAAATTTTCAGAAATCATCATGATAAAACTATTATTGATTAGAATTTTGAACTAAAAGGTACCTTAATAATTTCAACACCCTGGACTACTCCACTCTCACTGGCAAACAGAGGCTACAGTCAGAAAAATGGTATTTGTTGAGTAATTTAAAGGGAAAATGCATATAAATAAGCAAATAAATTTTGCAACGAATCGTGTACCTGCCCAAGCAATATTAATTCAGGTGTATTCGGTTGCACCAAATATTAATTCAGGTGCTCGATAGTACCTAGAACAGATGTAAGATTATACGATTAGCACATGAAAATATTATGTAAGTCAGTTGAACCAAATATAAAAACTTTATTAATATCACTACCATTCCACAATTCGAAGATTAAATGCCAGCTTCAGTTGAACCAATATAGTTGCAGGAGGAGCAGGAAGCAGTAACTGATTAAATGCAGCAGAGGGCTGCCGACAAGTATTAACAAGTCAGAATATATACAAGAATACAAAAAATATTATAGAGGATAAAACTTAGTCAAATCTAAGGGTAGAAAACTACTAAGATAAAACTTAGTCAAACGAAAATAGTATTTGTTTTCGGTAGTTCGGTGCATAAACAACTGCAACTTCAATAATAATTCCCATTAACATATAAAATAGACATACGAATGCCTCTAGTTTTATGATATACTTAGACCTACACATGGTAAATAACAATAACCAATAACAAATAAACAGTTTTACGATTTCCAAAATACAAAATACAATTAGAATATATAAACAGGAGTTTTTAAAAGATGGAATCCAAATTCATAGTTTATCATTATGCCAACCCAAAGCCGCACTCCTGCAGTAACTGTTGACTGTTCTTTTTTATAAATAGAACCAACAATTTCCTTAAACATCAGCAAAATATTTACATTAAAGCAGAAAGCAAGGCACCATGCTACAACTTACTTGAACCTTTCTTACTTGTCATTTTACCGAAAATGAAATATAAGAGGTTTGACTTTTGTCCACAGATGCTTAGAAGTGTTTCTAAGGTGTTTTTAAAATTTAAAAAAATCAAATTACAATTCAATTTTTAAATCGTAAAAGTATTAGGTTTTTGATAAAATTTACTCAAAATTGATATGCGGCTTAACCTGCTCTAAACTTATAATATTAGATGAACTATATTTTTCATTGCAATAAAAATAAACTTTTACACAAATGGATTGTTGTAGATAATAATTTAATTAAGTACAACATTTAACTAATTAACTGCAACCAATATTTATAACAGAGAAGGGATTATTATAATGATAATACTAATTCAACAAAAAATTAAATTAAAATTCTATACTACCAGGAAAAAGAAGGAAGAACACTTACACCCCAAAATCGAGAATAAGCAAGGGGTCGAATGCAAGAACCAAAATAGAGTAACGGCGTTGTTCCTGTCTTGTATGCGACGCAGTTCCAACACCTTCGGGTTAAAGATTCGAGCTTTACGGCGGATTGGAAGATTTAAATTTTGAAAGGAAACAGTGTCGGTTTGGGAGAAAATGGAAGTAGCATGGACGAACCAGATGAGAAATAATGGGATTTGGGGAATTGGGGGTTTGGATCACAATGGGATTGCAAGTTTCGGGATTGGGGAAAAAAAATTTGGGGAAGAATAACCTAGGGAAATTTAGGGGAAACAGCGAAAGGAAATGGGGGAAATTTTGTCGATCGGGTAAATTTGAATTGGGGGACAAAGTAAAGGAATTCGGGGTTAATAAAACGACGACATTTAGGTTAGTATAATTAAATTTTGTGGCGTTTCTTAAAAAGCGCCACTAAAGCATAAGAAAAACGGCACCGTTTGGGAAACTATTAAAACCTATTTGTGGCGTTTTCTGCTAAAGCGCCACTAAAGCATAGTCCTTTTACGGTGTTTTACAAAAAACGCCACTAAAATTTTGCATCAAAACGTACCGTTCCGCAGTATCAAGGCCTAAATTTGCGGTGCAATTTAAAAAAAGCCAGTAATTTCTATCCTTTTGTGGGCGTTTGGTAAAAACGCCACTAAGAACACAGATCAAAACGCACTGTTTAGCCATTTCTGAAACAAAGTTGCGGCGTTTTCTATAAACGCCACTAGTAACAAAATTTAAAACGTCATCGTTTTGCATACTGTGACATATTTGTGGCGTTTTTTACTAAAACGCCACTAATGCATCAACACTAAAATAAAATCAATTCCACATGCCTTTTTTAATAAACACTAAAATAAAATTATTTCTAAAAAAAGGGAAATTATAAAAATACGTACATAAATTGGTTTTTCTGTAGAAATTCAAATAATTCCTTGTAAAATCCAAGTTTGTACCTGTAAAATCCAAGGTTTCCCTTGACTTTGGTTAATTTTTAGACATGAGGACTTGAATTCGATCCTGAACGATTTTATTTTTGATTCTGAATCATAAAAAAATAAAATTGAAATTAAAGCCAAAACATAAAAACTAAAATTGAAAAAAGATAAAATAAGATATTAAAATGAAAACTTATAAAAATTGGATTACCGATTGTATAATTTACCTTATTAATGCCATTTTAAACTTAAACTAGATTCATCCCTATTAAATTATTATTATTCATTTCATTTTTATATTATAAAAGTATACATATATATATAAATACAAAACAACTTTTAAAATTATTCTCCATATATTCAAACAAGCAGTGAACATTCAAAATCGGGGAAATCTGACATGGGGGAAATTAAAGGAAATTCAGGGTTAATAAAACGATGCCGTTTATGTTAGTTTTAATTAAATTTTGTGGCGTTTCTTAATAAGCGCCACTAAAATCATACGAACAAACGGCACCGTTTGAGAAACTATTAAAACCTATTTTGTGGCGTTTTCTGCTAAAGCGCCACTAAAGCATAGTCCTTTAACGGCTTTTTACGAAAAAACGCCACTAAAATTTTGCATCAAAACGTACCGTTTTGCAGTATCAGGCACAAATTTTGTGGCGCAGCTTAAAAAAACGCCACTAATTTCTATCATTTTGCGGCGTTTTGTAGAAAATGCCACTAAGAACACAGATCAAAACGCAACGTTTTGCCATTTCTGAAACAAATTTGCGGCGTTTTCTATAAACGCCACTAGAAACACAAAATAATACGTCATCGTTTTGCATACTGTGACATATTTGTGCCATTTTTTACTAAAACGCCAATAATGCATAAACACTAAAATTAAATTAATTTTTGTCATTTTTTATAAACCTTAAACCGTTACAGCCATAAACAATAAGACACTAACAATTAAAAACTATACCATAAACCATACCCTAAATCGTAAACCCTAAATCCAAATAACAACATTAACCACTGAACCTAAAATACTAAACACAAAATGTACCCTAACACCATAAACTTTAAACCATAAATATATATTATAAGTTACAATTAAAAGTAATTAAAAAGAATCTTATTGCTTGTTTGAACCCTAAAATAACTTTATATTTTTTACCAAAATCCCTAACCCTTAAACCCTAATACCCTAACCGGCCCTTAAAACCATAATTAAACACTAAGACTCTGACTATAAAAACTAAACTCCAAACTTTAAAACACTAAATCACAAACCCAATATAACAAACCCTAAACCATAAACTATAAAACCCTTAAACTACATACTATAGTAAACATTAAACCTTAAACTATAAAACCCTTAAACTACATACTATAGCCCTTAAACCATCAATTAAACCCTAAACCCCAAAATTTATAATCAATATTAAGTACTGCTTCCACAATTTTTTATAAACATATACAAGCTTTTACATTAATATATATATCTATGTATATACATGTACATCATGTTTATAAACATATATAAGCTTTTACATTAATATATTTTTTTGAAATTTTTAGGGGTTTAGGGTTAAAGGGTTTTGAGAAAGCCATATGGCCGGCGTCGATTTTAACAGCTTAATGGTAACTTAAATGAAAACATCTAATTTTAATTAATATAAATAAATCAATTAAATAATAAATAGGTAAATAATTTTTTTGCGGCTCTTTCCAAAAATGCCACTAAATGAAGAGCATTAGCGGCGTTTTTTAAAAAAGCGCCGCTAAAGGCCTGCGAATTAGCGGTGCATCAATAAAAACGCCGCTAAAGCCCAGAACATTAGCGGCGCTTAATTAAAAACGCCACTAAATCCCAGAACATTAGCGGCGCTTAAATAAAAACGCCGCTAAATCCCAGAACATTAGCGGCGCTTAAAACAAAACGCCGCTAAATCCCAGAACATTAGCGGCGCTTACATAAAAACGCCGCTAAAGCCCACGAAAAGTCAGAAAACGGCGTCGTTGGGTTTCGATTTTTGCGGCGTTTTTAAAAAAAACACCACTAATTATATTTTTGTGGCGTTTTATATGAAGCGCCGTTATTTCTCATTTTTTAGCGGCGTTTTCTATCTAAACGCCGCAAAATGTGCCGCTAAAAGCCTGTTTTGGTGTAGTGTAAGTTCTGCAAGGGTAAAAATTTAATCATTAGGGACTAGGTTTGAAATGAAGTAAGTTTATCTTTATTAAGAATATACTAGTTATTAATAATTAAAAGATTTAAATTCTTGTTGTACTTACTAAGGCTTCACTGGCTTAATGCGTTTATTTTCAACGCGTAGGTAGAAATTAATCAGACAAGCTAGGAAAAAGATCATGTTTAACACCCCTTACCCCATTCGGTCATCGGACTTGAGCTATGAGATGTTACAAACATGACTAGAGCAATTACCGATGAAATTATAGAAATTATGTTAATCAAAAAATCATTTATAACCTAAACACATTTATAATGTGATTCAGAACTAAACCCGAACTTAAATCGAGCTTACGAAAGCTCTTTTGGTGACTTGAACACATATTAAGACCGAATTGTAAAGTTTTGAAAATGTTGACTCCACATCGTGACAAGGCTTTTTCCACGTTAAGACGTCACCAAGGTAGTGAGTACCGTTACGATGTCGGTCCACCTGATGTCAGGACGTCACAAACTATCCAACCGACGTTGCGACGAGAAGAACCCCATGTTACGACAAGAAATCTATTTTTGGTAAAATGTGGTCCTTTAGTATCTATTTTGTGCCAAGTCAAACCATTTGCACAAATGGTATACATGAGTATTCAAACCTATAAAAAACCATTCCAAAGCATAGCATATAACAACCTTATAGTCATCTAACCAACATGCCTCGTTGGCACCATTTCACATCAAAACTATGTGGACCATTCATGTTCTCAAAGAAATACACATTCAAAGACACCATATCATCATCTCAAAGCATTACTATCCATCATATCATTTTAGTACCAAGATACCATTCAAGTCAATTAATTATAGCAAAATCACAGTACCAAACATACATTCATATACATCAAACCAAAATCAACATCACATATAGCAACCAAAAGAATTATTTCTAGATTTACATCTATATCCACAACCACACCTATGTACATGCTACATATAATTGGGCCAAAATGAACAAAGGTCTACCAAACCGTAAGACGGGTAATGTGAGCTTTGGTGTGATCTGACTAATCTGACCTTGTTCGATGATCTATAGGGAAAGAAATGAAAACACGTAAGCATGCTAGTGCTTAGTAAGTTTGTGCGAAAATTTAACTTAACTTACCTCAGCATTAAATAACATAAGCAGTTGAAATTTCAATAACATAAAACATAAAATTACCCTTGGCAACCTTGTGCAATTTCACATTACAAATAACTTAGTTAGTCCAACATCAATGTATAGTTAAGCAAATCACTTTATAATTCTTTACATTACTAAATCATTGAATACCATGTAAAACCATGTTCATCTTATAATTTTACAATCAAAAGACTTATTCATTCATTTCTTTTTATTCATTTAATTAATTGTTTCGCCTAAAGAATTAAAGTAAGAAAATCAACACCAGTACATAGTACATGTATGTATATGGCATGATAGCCAACACCGGTATATAGTACCTGTTGTATTTATATGGCATGAAAGCCAACACCGATAAATAGTACATATTGTATGTATATAGCATGATAGCCAATACTGGTACATAGTATCTGCTTTATTTATATGGCATGAAAATCGGCACCTATACATAGTACTTATTGTATGTATTTTCTAATTGTTTACTAATTTCACTAGGACCATGATTCCATTTCTATTCTTCTCAACTATCATAACATTGTCATATACATGTAACATGATTCAATTAACAATCTATGAATTTTCCATTTCAAATAACTATTAATTTCAAACAGTATTATTGTCATACTTATTCTATTTCAATCTCTGTAGTCGCATGCATGTTTTTCTTATTTAGAAAACAATCCAAATACATTTTAAACCGTGTAATATCATCATATACACATCAATCATTTACACAATAATTTTCACGATCATTTAATACAATACATCTATTCATATTTATCACATATTTCATATATTACGATTTAACCCATTTGATGCCAAAAACTTTGTGTGTGCATATATATATCATTTCTAACTAATAATAAAACAAAATAATACAATGATATCAATAATTAATAAAATAAGTCCATACGAACTTACCTAAACAAAACATCAACAAACGCGACTTCAAGCACTACTCCGTAATTTTTCCTTTTTCGCGCTTATCTTCTGATTGATTTAGTTATTGATCAAGATAAAGAAGAAAGTTGGAGAATTCAAAAATGGCTTCTCCCCTAATCTATTTGTTTTTGGGTGATGGAAAATAGAAATGAAAAAGATAATGACATCTTTTCCTTTCTTTTACTTACCTAATATTTATTTTATTATTATAAAATATAAAAGTTTTATTAGTATTCTCATAATTCTCACACTAAATCGTCCGCCATCACAAAACATGGCATAATTTCCATTTTAGGTCTCTTAAATATCATTCTAGTCTTTAAGTAACTAAAATGTATAATAATTAACTTTTACAATTTTTTTTACACACTAGTCCTTGTACCTTAGTTAGTCGTTAAATCTGTGAAACTACTTATTCAAAATCTAATCCACCTATATAATAACTCCGTAAATATTTAATAAAAATATTTATGGACTCGGTTTACGGAAAAGAGATCCGAATACCTCATTTTTGAAACCCACTAACTTTAAAGTTGATTCACTTATACATCTACTAATTTTTGAATTAACAAATTCATCAGACTAGAGTTCAATATAATACTATAATTGAATCATAAATATTAATAAATAATATTTATAGACTCGATCTTTGAAAAATATGTTTTCGAAACCACCATTTTTGATACCACTGAAAACAAAGTTGTTACATTGGGAGCTGCTTATCTTATCACATCTCCAAGTTTGGAGAAGAGTATGATACTAACTTGTGGTATAGTTTGGCATGTATATAGGTATTTTGGCATGAGATATGGATATAAATATAAACTCTGTAAACTCTGTAAATTTAGCCCTTAATATTTATGCATTGTTCCAATTTAGTCTTGATTCTAAAAAATTGAACCCTCAATGTTTATACATTATGTATTTTGATCATTTTTTCAATTTTGCTTTCCTTTGTGGCCCTTTCTGACATTGTCCTTACGTTTGATTCAATGAAGAAATGAACAACAAAAAGAACCAAAACAATCCTAATTTTCGAAAAATAGCTAATTCAATTGATTGAAAGTAAAGAGTACATGCTTCATTAATTCAATTAGAGGTAAGCATTCAATCGAATTGAGTGAAAATTTTAAGTTAGTCAAGTTGACAAGTCCTATTTCATCATCCAAACTTAATTTGAATTTTTTTGAATTGAATCAAGTGAAACAAAATTTAAGCCAAGTTGAATCTAGTGAAATTGTTCGAGTTAAATTAAAAAAAATTAAACATATTGAATTAAAATCTTGTTACAATATAATTGACTCCTTATTAGAGCACATAAATATTTGATAACTCTTTCAAAACAAAAATAAGAGAAAAAATACTTTAAAATGATAAATTTGATTTGATAATGACGGACCAATTTGTATGTTCTCGAAATTCATAGGGGCCAAAAGAATATTTACACCAATTTGTTATTCAAGTTATTCAAATTGTAAAATTCAACTTGACTCAAACTTGAAAAACCAAATTACTTATTTGAGTTGACTCGAGATAACTGAATAATTTGATTCGATTACTTGTAATTCAACTTTTTTAATCAAATTAAGTTTTTCTCACCCCTAAATTTAATCTAATTGTAAATTTAACAACTTAAAAAAATACAAGCTTTGATTTGCTTCTTTAAAGGTGGTCAGGGTTGGATCTAGTGCCCTAAATGTAATACTTTTGTCTTAAGTACACTTGTAATATCTTGAATTTTAGTTGGATAAGAGTGAAATTATTTTAAAAATAAGGGAATGACGCAATGATTGGTTGATAATTATGAAAGCATGGAAGTTAAATTAAGGTTCTAAGTTCGAATCTTTTCCCTTGCAAAATAATTAAATTTTGCAAAATCCCTTATTTTTTAATGTGTGCCATCCATACCCTGTTTACCTAGGTATAAATATATTTTTAAACAAATTGATTAGCCTTTAATCCCATTCTCTCCACCCTATCTGTCCCTCTCTTCCTCCTCTCCTCATTACTTTTCATTTTTTCCCTTCTTCCCCATTGTTGCCACCGCCCATAACACTTAGTTCTACCATCTCTTTATTTTCTTTTTGCCACAAGATCTTGCATCATCTTCCTCACAACATTTCTTCCATTTTTCCCTAAAATTTTCAGCCCCAAATCTGAAAAATTGGACCTCCAAGATCGATTCCCATTGTTGCTAAGAAGTGCCATTCCTGCTCCTATCATCTAGTTTGTGTAAGTTCTTCTTTTCTCTCAATTTCTTGATGAATCTTGTGAGTTAAAAACCCAAACTTCTAGACCTGGAATTTAAGGGATTTTTAAGTATTTAAAGGGAATTTTTCCAGCTTTCTAAGTGATCTGAAAGGTGGTTTCAAATCAGCCCCAATTTGGCCACCATTGGTGGTGGTGCGCGCGTCTATGGGAAAGAAAGGGGGCTATTGCTTCTTTAAGTTTTCCCATATTTTTCCAGCATTATCTTGGGTTCTTTAACCCTTCATACTCAGCCTTTAATTATATATTAATTAGGGAAAATCGATCTTGATCAATCGACAATTCAAATTTGACAATTCAGGAAGCATATGTGTGGTTGATTGTAAACTAGTTTATAGTTTCGGTTTAGATATTGGGGAAAGATTGTTAATTGATAAAAAAAATTTTAATAACGTATTAGCTACTTATTTTACAGTATTTAAATGTTTTAGGTGCTGACTTAAATGCCCCAAACCAACAGTGAAGCCGAAAGATGTTCGTGCGTACAATTCACATCAAATCAGTGTAAGAAACCTAACTAGTTTTGATCTTAAAAATAGTTATAATTGTAATGGTTGGATTGAAACCATAAGTGGGTGTTTGGGGTCTATTTACGAGTCATATTAGTTGAGTTTAATACTGATTTTTAATTTAGGTTAATTTTAAAGCTTATTAGAGAAACTGTAAGATTTGCAAGTGTGTTGCGGAAGAGCGTAAAATAAGGTGTGAGTCCTAACTCAAAGAATTGAATGTTAATAATGACTTTAATGAAATAATTGATGATTTAGCTTGCTGATCAGGCTTGGCTAAATAACTAAGTAATCAAAATTGTAAAAGGTTGAACCAGGTACGTTTTGAGCCCTAACTATTTGGCATGTTAGCAAAGTTGCTAAATTGACTGAATGATTGCATGGTTGATATTGTTGTGAATGGTTAGTTAATTTGATGTATTATTAGTTTTATGTATAGCATGATTCTAAATGAAAATAAGAATTATGCAAGATATATTGATATGAGTAATTTGCTATGTAATGTTTGAAATATTTTTATACATGCACACAGAAAAGTTCGTAAAAAGACATGAAATTGTGATTTGTTAAATGATATCACCTTGATGGTAAATTGAAAGTTGGAACAATGATCCTATTCACTAAAAGTATTTGATAATTTGATAGCATGTTGAACATGCCAATAAATTGTGAAAGTATTAAATTATGTCTATGTATGAGATTGTATGACATATTTCATGTGCTTTGGGGTCGGTTATTATTGTGGTTGATGGAGGAGTTCTGTGGAGATTCGACGGCATATTAAGTTTGCATTTATTCATAATTAGTGCACTACATTGGAGATTCAAGGAGATTTGGTGATTTTATCGCATTTATTCGGTATATGGCAGATTTTCTGCAATTATATTCATTCAATAGTTTTACCACATCGAGCTTTGCTCGCATTCGTTGGAGTTTGACAGGCAGGTTTTGGGGAACTCGTGGTGTGTAGCAGATGGTTGGGGGTAGGAAATTCAATTTGCATTATAATATGATCATGACCAATACATTGTTATTAATGCTATTTGTTTGTGATTTATGGTTCTGCGTGTGAATGCTTAAACGTGTGTTAAATGCCTTGTTGTTAAGACTGACACTAAACTAGTTAGCTCACCCCATTACTTCAAACAACTCGTGTAATGAACGGAATTATGATCGAGTTTGGCATGCAGACGTACGACGAACTTTGAACTTTATTTCAAACTAATATTTTTTTCGTTTTATTCGAAATTCCCTAAGTTTATTTGGTTTTTGGACTGTAAAGCTATTTGGACTGTGGTTTGGGATTGTTTTTGTTTTTGGGGTTTTCGTGCATGCATGTTTTTCATACTTGGGATTGATTTATAAGTATATACTAAAATTGGATTGAGCATGTTACATGTCTAAATTAATAATTAGGTTTTTTTATTGTTTTTTTGCTGCAAGCGAGATAACAAAGTATTTTCTATTCAAAAGCCACGACGTGCAAAGAGATTTTCTAAAATTACGCTAGTTCTACTAACTTGACTTAACAAAGGTTGGTTTAATGAATAAATGTTTTCCCAAAATAACAAAGGTAACTACAGTTTTATTAAAAGAGAGTGTATTGAAGGTTTCCAATCGTCGATAGAGTAGTTTGTCGCTTAGGTGTCCAATGTGACTTTCACGATTTGGCCATAATGTTTTGGTTGGGTTTTGGAGGTTACACTTGTAATCTTTCAAACAAATTGGTTAATAAAATTATTCATGATTTACATTAATACTTTGTATATTGTCCTCACATGGTTTTTGCACGCAAACCAAAATGGAAGCAAATGTTGCTCACTGGTTGTCTAATATTTAACTAATACTAAGTCGTATTACGTGGTTGGATCGTAATACAGAAAAACAACTTATATTAGTAGACGAACTAGACATGCCCTTAGTCTAATTGGAAATGAGCAAGCCGACTGAAAGACTAATATATTATCTATCAAGTCTAATTGGGAAGATGTTTTGTCTTGGGTATCATAATGGGTGACTCCCAGAAGATAGAAACATAGATGTGACTAATTAGACTGACAATACATCTGACAAGACCTAAGAATAATAGATCATAAATTCGTTTACGGATTTCTTCACTTATGACGCTCATAGTGTTGCATACCTAAATCCTGAGTGGATGACGAATGATGTATTCATGACTCGTACACTTTGATGTAAGTAAAAGCCTAAGTTTGAATAGATAAGGAACCGAAAGCTGGTGCGTTAGGTGCACGACTTTTCCAGTATGTAGCGTCAATCATAACAGTGGAATTCATATCCCGAGACATGCGTAAATGATATCTTCTTATTAGCATTACATGGTTGATGGAAAGTAAACGTGGCCACGATTCATTAGTCTTTGTGATGGATGACTTGAGCACTATTTGATAGTGATTGACTTTGCATGAAGAAAGATATAATGATTACTATAAGATAAAATAGGACCATGTTGGAAGAATGAATTTTATCTCAAATACTTTTGTAATGGTATGTCGTTGGAGAGAGCTTAGTCATGATACTATAGTAGAATGACTGTGACTAAAATAGTTTATAATTAATATTCAAAAAGTTGAAACTTTATTATAATTCATTTGAGCCTCAATTGCATGTGTCCAATCAATCCTTCTGCTAGCTTGTTGAAACTTGAAATGAATTGCGTGTTTCAATCGAAATGAACAAAATGAATAGAAATAGAGGAACGAAAAAAAATTAAAAATGATTATAGTTTTTTCTAAAATCTCAAAATGGAAATGAAAATGTAAATGAAAAATTATTCTTTTGTAAATGAACATGGAGTACTCAGAAATGGTCAAAAGAATGAGTTTATATTTTTGAGTTATTTTAAAGTTGAAAAAAAAAATAAACCATTCAATCACAGTGAACAAGTTGAATGGTGAAATATTAAATATATTTTCTCGAAAATTTTACTAGGGGTAAAATCATCATGGGTAAAATTGGGATGAAAAAAATTATTTAATATATATATTGAATTTTATTTTTGAGAAATAGAAAAGTAAGTATTGAGTTGTATCAAATTATAAAGTATTGCGTTAAAAGCCCGAGAAATACTTGTGATTGGACCTGATATAGAAGGGGCCCAAAAGCCTCTTATGTAATAAGGGGGGATGACAAGCCCTAGTATATTTAACTAGGGTTGTTGCCTAATACATCCTAATAGAATTAGGATTTTGTTTTTCTAGTTGAAATAAACTTCTCTAATTTAACAAGAGTTCCACTTTCTCTTCCTATAAATAGATGGAACTGGTAGAGCTATTAACATAACTTTAAGATATGGTTATTTTGCCCGAAAATAGAGACTTTTTATTTTCTTAGAATTAAATATATCTTTCAGAATAACGATTCTGCTGGTTTCTATTTAAGAAGAGAAAATTTTTTCCACATAAAAGAATAGAAATTCTAGTTCTATGTTCTGATTCAATTGGTTCGAGCCCACACTCGAAGCAGTTCA
This sequence comes from Gossypium hirsutum, assembly GCF_007990345.1. Lineage (NCBI taxonomy): Eukaryota > Viridiplantae > Streptophyta > Magnoliopsida > Malvales > Malvaceae > Gossypium > Gossypium hirsutum. The sequence continues at coordinate 46,207,749 of NC_053449.1, read as the reverse complement.
TGGTATAAGAATAGTAAAGAAGATCGTTTGGTTGAAAGTCCGAAATGGCAAGGATCCGTCTATCCGAAACACAAGTACGGTTTCGGTCTAGGGTTTATTTTTATAAATATTACAAGCCGGGTCGATTTTCAAAATTTTTATTTTTCATTGTGCAAGAAAATCATTTTTAAATTGGATTTTTTACAATAGTCAGCTCAAGCTATCAAAAAATGAATTAATTGTCGTTGATATATATCTAGTTCTTAGTCATTTGAAATATAAGGAAGGCAATGTATATTGTGATTGTATAGTTTAATAATAAACATATTTTTAAAAAAGAAATATTTTTTTTATTTCTATTTGACATATTGTGTATTAAATTATATTTTTATGTAAAACAAGATAAAATTAAGTAATGTGTAAAAACTCAAGGCTAAATTTTTTTATTGTACCAATTTTATAAGCTTCCATGTCATCAATCCATTAACCATTTAATAATTGGTGACTAAAAAGAAAAAAAAATAATTAAGTAATCATTTTATGATAAAAAAAATATTAATAGTAACACAAGAGTTTATCCAATTAAAAAATTTATTCTAACTTTTCAAGTTTATGAACTTTAAAGGCTAAGTTCAAATAGAAAAAAAAAATCTATTGCAATGCTCAACCTAGCTAATTCAATAGTGTTTGGGTGAGAGATTTATAAGATAAATTTTATTTATATCAAAATTTTTAAAATTTAAAAAATGAATTTATTTATTTGGATAAATATATTGAAGAATTTTAAAATTTATGAGTAACTTTAAAAGGAGATTTAGTAGTTCAATTTTCTTTTTTAAATTCCACCTAAAAATGTGAAATTTTCAATATTTTATTTTATTTAATACACATGATTCCTTTATAAAATAAAAAATTAAATAAAAATATTTTCATTTAATTCTAATATTTATTTTAAGATATTTTTAGATTTAAATTTTAACTTAGAGTCAAACTCCAAATTTTCAAAAGTTCAACTCATCAACAACCATATTTTATAACAACTTTTATTTTAATATCTAGATATTTATAACTATATTTCTGGACTTCACCTTTGAATGCAAACCAACTATATAAAATAAAATAAAAAACAAAATAATGTATAGAAAAATAAAAATAAAAATAAAGGATGTATTGTTTTAACTTCATCCATATTCGTGTGTAGGATAGGCTCATCTTTAAGAAGTTCAATCCCACTAAAAATAAATTTAATTAGTTACTTAACAAATATTATATTCGATAAAGTCTCCCATTTGAAGTAAATTTAAATCTAATTAGCTCATTATCCTTTAAGATAGCTATTGGCAAAAAATTTAGTTCGGAAATAGTTTCTTTGCACGGGAAAAAATATATTTAAAAATCGAGTTGAGTTTTTATCTTTATAGCAATAAACATTTTCTCGAAATAACACCTGTACTTTGAGCGAGACATATCCTAAAATTCTCGGTTTCGAGTGTGGGCTCGAAAAATTACGAATCAAACACAAAACCATAAATAATTTTCTTACTTTCAATGGGAAAATAATTCTCTCCTATAGAAACCAGTAGAACTGTTATTCCCGAAAAATAGAATTCATATTTAGAAATAAATTCTCACTATTTTCGGGCAGAATAACAATAGTATGTAACTTATCGTATGTTCTTCTTTTAGCCCTACCGGTGCCATCTAATTATAAGGAGAGGAGGTGAAACCCTAATTGAATTAGTAAAATGAATTTAATGGCTATTTAATAGAAAAGACCAATCCCCTAGTTGAACTAGGAGAGAGGGGTGACTAATATGGTGTGTTTCCCCTCATATATATTATGATGGGGATTCGGGCCTCTTTTGTATTAGTTCAATTATATGTGCTTATTGTAATTTTAACCCATAAGTTTTTTATTTAATTCAACTTAGCACATGTTTTTTTTTCTATTTCTCAAGATAGACATTATTTATTAAATTAATTTAAATAATTTAATTTTCCAATTAAATAATTTTCCCAACCCAATTCTGACTCTGTTTAAATCATGACAACTTTATCGTAAAAGAATCTTTGAGAAAAAAATATATAATTTCTACATTCAACAGATTCACAATGAACAATTAATTTAATTACATTTTTGAACTTCAATTATTTAATTAAATAATAATTCGAATAACTTAAATTAATTCTCAGTCATTTCCATACTTAGTGAGAAACCACATTCGTTTCCGAATGTAAGCCATTTCTCTAACTTTGTCATTTTTATCCATTTCTATTCATTTGATTCAACATGCAATTCATTTTTGGTTTCAATGAGCAAGCGGAGGGACCAACTGGACATATGTGATTAAGGCTCAAATGATTTATAATTAAGTTCCAACTTTTCACCTATTAATTATAAACTGATTTAGTCACGAAGTCATTCTACTATAGTATCGTGACTGAGCTCTCCCTAAGTATGTACCATTACGAAAGCTACTCGATCAATACTCGTCCAATGACCTTGTCATAAGTGTGTTACCTTTAGATGATATCCTTAATCTCTTTGGGATAAACCGTTCTCCCAATATTATCCTATGTTATCTTCATTCATCACAAAGACAAACGACCTATGAAAATGTTTACTTTTCATCTATCATGTAATTCCAATGAGATGATATCATTTACCTATGTATTGGGCTATGAATTCATCTATTTTGAATGATGCTACATACTATAGAAGTCATATACTCAACGCACCAGCTTTCGGTTCCTTATCTATTTGAACTCAGGCTTTTACTTATATCAAATTATATGAGTTACACATACATAGCCCATGATCCATTCAAGATTAAGGTATGCCACACTATAAATATCACAAGTGAATAAATCCATGAACGAATTTAGGATATATTCTTCTTGAGTCTTGTCTGATGTACTGTTAGTCCAATCAGTCACATATATGTCTGTATCTTCTAGGATTCATCCACTCTGATGCCCAAGACAAAACATCTCCCCAATTGGACTTGATAGATGCTATATTAGTCTTTCAATTGATTTGCTCATTTTGTGTTAGACTAATGACATGTTTAGGTTCATTTACTAATATAAGTTGTATTTTCGTGTTACGATCCATCCACGTAATACCACTTAATATTAGTTAAACATTAGACAACCAGTGAGCTAATATTTGCTTCTATTTTGCTTTACATGCAAAAACCATGCGAGGACAATATACAAAGGGTATTAATGTAATTCATGAATAATTTTTTTAAACCAATATGTTCAAAAAAATATACAAGTGTATATAAACGAAAATACAACACTTAGGGCACCAGATCTAACAATAACAATATAATGTCCAAGTCAATTTTGATTTTTTTTTATTCTTTTCAAAATTGCTACCAATTGGATAAGACTTAAACTCCTTATATCTAGTTCCCTTATACATAAAAATGTCTCACATTTTCTACCTAAATAAAATATTAACTAAAGATATTAATCATATACAAGTTAAAATTTCCAACACAACAAATAACTTTGACTATTCAAAAATGTAGTTCCACACGATGTTACAATAAAAAAATGGAGCAATAGAGTATAACAATAAAAGTTTCTAACAAAACAGTTTTACAAATACTACAATATGCAAAAGCTCATTAGAGGAGAAAGGTAAATTGAAAGCAACAACACTAGAAGGTTTAGAAACAAACCAAAGATGATTCAATTTGATCAATTGCCAATAACTACATCTTAGCTTTTCCATTGTCAAACTGCTCCAACGATAAACTTTGGTCAACCAATTAACCATTTCCAAAGAACCCGATGAGACCCATTTATAGTTATTTATTACAAATCCAAGTTTATAAATGAAACTAACCTAAGTTATTTACTACATATGCTTACTAAACCTCAAGTTAGAAAGATCCAAACACCTTTAAAGACACCCAACCTTAAAAAATATGTTAAAGCCAACCCATTTAGTCAAACATGACAACCCATACTAGTTAGTGGATTAATAAATCGAATCAGTTAAACTAGTTTAAGTTAAACACTAAACTAAGCTCTCATTCCAATCATCACCATAACTTTTTGGTTATAAAACCAAGCATGTCACATACAATCTTCATAAAAGTATGGTATCATTGTAACGACCCAATTTTTTGGAAGTTTAGTTTAGGGATAAATTTCTTAAACTGAATTGTTATGTGAAGTTAGAATGAGACGTTTTCTAGAATGGGCTTGATAGTGAATTGGTGGTTAATTAATTGATATATTTTCATTAATTAGAGGTAATAATTGGTTAGAATTGATAAGTTAGATTTAAGGATTATGGACTAAATTGTAAGGTTAGAAAAATTAGTAGGGTCAATGTGTGAAAACTAGAAAAAATATTTATGTGATGAGAGGTCCTAAATTAGTAATTATCCCAATCCCCTCATAACAAATATTCCAATTTGAAATATAGTTGGAGGGAATGGTCAAATTCTCTCCTATTTTCACGATCATTTCTCCAAAATTTCATTAAAATTCTCTCAAGGATTTGATATCTATCGATTTAAACGAAATGTGAGCTTGATTTTCAATAAAAATCTTCTATTAAAACAAGGATTTTCATTTAAGATTTTTGAATATTTTCTTTTCTTTTCTCTTTGAGTTCACGTTAGATTTGGAAGAGAAGAGAGTGAAGTGATATTTTGATTTCTTTGATTCAATCTTTGTTTTCCAACAAGGTAATGAGTTTTCTTACATTTAGTTATGATTTCTAATTCTTAAAAACTATTTTTTTTAAAATTTCTTGTGTTTCTCTTCTTTTTTTTTTAGATTTTTCAAGCTAAAGAGAGAAAACTTTGATTCGAGATTTTCTTATTGTTTTTAAGCTAGTCTTTAGTTTTAAGTTTAAAAATGTGTTGTTAGATTTCAAGTTAGATGACAATTTAGAGCTAGTTCTCTTAGGTAACATTGTTAAGGCTTGATAAGCTTTAGAGAGAGAGAATGTGTGTGTAAGAGCTTGTGTTGTTGAAGGTTTTTAAGTTTTTAGGAGTTCCTAAACCTGATTCTAAGGTTAGATTTCAAGTTTGAATAGATTAGATTAGAGTTCTATAACACCCCAAAATAGAACCTAGGAGTTTTAGGGGTATTTTAAGAATTTTAGCCTTAGAGTGTTCGAAATTTTGTAACATGGAATATCGGTAATGTTTTCAACTATGGTTTTTAGAAAATTAAATCAATTTCTAAAAATGAGTTTTGAATACCTTTAATTTTGAAAATAAGACTGATTTGTAAAATAGTCAAAATTGAGAATTTTTATGAAGCAATTTAAACAAATTTTAAAATCCAAGCTAAATAACCCCTCTTCTCCAAGTTATTTCACGTAAAAACAACCCCAAAATTTGTGCGTGCTATCTTTTATTCTCTCTTGCTATTTCTATCAATTTTGAGGTCCAAATCCTAATTCCTTTTGAATTCTATCATCTCTTAAGTTATAAACCTCTATAAAAACCAAGAAAAAGCACCTAAAACACCAAAGTTTCCTCCATTGTCAAGCTTGTGGGTTTTTTGCTTTTTTGATCAAATGCTTGATTTTTTGTCATCTAAGGCAACGATTGAACTTCTAATTAGTTTTAAACGTTATTTAGTCTTTAAAAATAGATTTTTAGCCATTAAATCATATGTTTTATGTAGACACCCATTTTTGTCCGAGCCCAATTGAAGGCCCATTTGTTCCCTTTAAATTTTTGTTCTCTCTTTGTAACACCCTAAATATTTTCAGTTTGTTTTGTAAAAATTTACATAAATGAGTATTTGCTTCAATGGTTAAGTATTCTAGGTGTGTGTATGAGGTTTTAGGTTCAAGTCTCCCTTTTGCCAAAATTTTGTTATTTTAGATTCAAGACTTATCCTTATTGAGTGGGCTTATATAATATTTTCTGTTAATCCATATTAGCATGAGTTTACTAGTTTGAATGGTAAGGAGTTGGAGTGTTAGAGTTCCTGTGTTCGAATCCCTACGTGAGCGTGAGTGTTAATTTTTGCTCGGTTGTCTGATAGAGTTTCGGTTGAGCTAAAATTCTGAGGTATTGGAGATTGAGTTGTTAGTGGGGAGTTGGGATTGTAATCTAATTGGTTATTTTGTTTTATTTTATTTCTTTTTTTCAAAATTTTCTCTCTTCCAAAAGAAAAATCTAACGTCAGTTCTATTCTTCCTTTTCTCTATATTTCGTTCTTTTCTCTTTTTTGCTATCTCATCCTATCCTGTTAAACTACTGTCAAATCTTTACATTTTATGATTTCCGTCTTTCTTCGTTCGTTTGGTAAGTGAGATTTTGGTATTTCTGTAACTTTTGATTTCCAAAACGCTAGTTAGGACTATACCTTTAGTTTTGGTGAAATGGTGAGTAGTTAAGGGATTGATTCCTACAAATTTGTGGTGTGGGAGAAGGTGGTGAGCAGTGAAGGTTTACTCCGACAGCCTAAATCACATTAGTTTCTGTTCGTGTCATCGGTAAGTTATGTGTGTTATTTCGGGTTATGTGTCGATTCATAAATTGACTGCTAATTGGGCATTTAAATGCTATTTCTTAGGTTTTCGAGGTCTCAGGAGTGGTTTTGCACCAAAATCGTACCAGGTGTGTTCCCAAAATATAGAAAATTGAGTTTCAGTGAAAGTCGAAAAAGCATTCTGTCGATGCCACACGGGCGTGTACTTGGCCGTGTGGTAGGCCGTGTGCGAGTGATGACCGTGTGTCTGACAAAGGTGTGGCTGTGCACAAAACACGACTGTGTGATGGTGTGAGTGTTGCTGTGTGGACCACACGGGCTAGGCCATATTGGGCGTGTGGGTTTTGGGCCAAGCTGTGTGGGTCACACGGGCAAGCCATGCAGACATGAGGGTCGATAATTCTAAAATTTTCCCTAGGGTCATACGGGTTATTTCAATCGGCTGTGGGCCTACCGTAGGGTCGGCAAGGGCTAACCAAACCTTAAATTATGTGATTTAATATTCTGATAATCTGCTCTGAGTAGGAGACCGTTATGCATGTTTGACTATTCTGTTAAATATATATGTTATCTGTATACGAGCATGTTAAGCACGATATTTCTGTATCTGTATTCTGTATATATGTTTAGGGTGGGAATCGTACATGTGGAGGAAGTGACCTTTATGGCGACCTCTCACCTTTATCTTGGCAGCTCGACTGCATATTATCTGTGATGTGTCAGTTCGACACTGTATGGTGTATAGGGGGTGGTCGGAGTTCGTGTGTAGAGGATGGGGGTAGGATTCTGTATATCTGTTCTGCTTATCTGATTCTGTTATTTGTATCTGAAATAGACTTCAACCCGAAACTGTATTTGACTACATATGAGATTTTTGTATGCAATGCATGTCTATTTCTGTTGGGTTACACACTGAGTTTACGAAAACTCACATCTGTTTGTCTGTTCTGTTCAGGTAATCCATAGACTTAGGCGGATTGGTGCGACAGAGTCTCACGGTGACCACGAGTTTGTAAACTGTTTTAAATATTGGATTTTATTTAAATTAAGGACTATTTCTGGGAGTTTTGTAATTATTGGACTCTCTCGACTGATGATTTTTATTTTGGTTTTGGATGCGTTTTAACTTTTATTGCGATGTTTGACTAAAGTCAAGGTTTTTCAAAAACAAAGATTTTTTTTTCGAATACACGAACTGGATTTCCAAAATATAACGGTTTCTAATACTACCGCTGTAAATTATGTTTTGGCAAATGAATTAATTAAATAACACTTTCAGTAATAGTTATAAACAAATATAGGCTATAAAACTTGGCTGATTTCTCGAACAACTATACAAAGTTTTATTAAAATAACACTATTTTCAAAACCCTTCATCGTAACATTATCAGATTCGGCCATAACGTCTAGGCCGAGTTTAGGGTGTTACACTCTTGGGCCCGTTCGAAGCCCATCCGATTTTGGTCAATTGGAGGCCTTTGTTTTTCTTTTCTTTTTCTTTCTTTTTTGGGCTTGTCAAGAGCCCAAATTATTATTATCATTACTCCTACTATTATTATTATTAAATGTTATTATTATCTTTTATTTACAAATAAACAAGATTGAAAAATAGTATATATACATGAAATGAAATGAAAAAAAAAGAGGCTTTTCATATTTGGTTTTTTTTAAAGGTAAAAGTAACAACAATAAGCATTCTATTTCTTTTTTTTTCTTTTTTTTTGCCATATACATATATTGAGGAATGGGGTTTGGGCTCCGATGAAGGGGATTTCACTGGACGTCGGTCCTCCACCCCTAAGAGCCCCAAAAATCTCGAATTTTACCTTCCCCTTTCTAAAATAAAGGCTTCTTTTAAAAAAAAAAGCTTGATTTTGGGAAAAGTTTTGATTTTTTTTAAAAAGAGAAAGTTTAGATTTTTAAAAATAAAAACCTATTTTTAGTCATTTTAAAGGAAAATTTTAAAACAAATTTTTGATTTTTTTCTACTATTTCAAAATAAAAGTTTTGATCTTTAAGAAAAGTAGTGAATTTTTAAAAGAAAAAAAAAAGAGAAAGTTTAGATGTTTAAAAATAAAAATCTATATTTTTAGTCATTTTAAAGGAAAGTTTAAATTTTTACAATAAAGTTTTGATTTTTTTCAACTATTTTGAAATAAAAGCTTTGATCTTTAAGAAAATTAGTGATTTTTTAAAAGAAAAAAAGAAAGTTTAGATTTTTTAAAAAAGAAAAACCTTTTGTTTTAGTCATTTTAAAGGAAAGTTTAAAATTTTAAAACAAATTTTTGATTTTTTTAAAATTATTTCAGAATAAAAGCTTTTATCTTTAAGAAAAGTAGTAATTTTTTAAAAGAAAGCTTTGATTTTGCAATAAAATAAAATAAAATTCGACCGTATGCGGTTGCTCCACAAATAGAAGCCGGAGAGCCGTTGGACTCTCCGGTGATGGTGTCATGGCCAACATAAAAGGATGAAGAGGAGGAAGAGTGTTTTTTTAAATGAGGTTAAAATGAAAGAATGAACAGATTTCTCCTATTTAATGGTGCCAAAATGGATAATTTATTTCCACCCCCTTACTTTTTAAATTTACAAAAAAATACCTCGTTTTTTGCAGCCTCGCCCTCACTCTCTGGCCTATTTACACCTGTAATCCTTTTGTTTATTCAAACATTCGATTCAATCGAAAATTTCAAAATTAAAATCAAATTCATTGCTACATCAGTCCTCTATCTTCCACATTTTTTTTATCTTTTAGTCCCAAAATCAAACCATGTCATTTTGTTTCCATCTTTAATAAATTATTTACACTTATATCTTCCTTTTAATTTGCATTTATACCTTATATATTTAATGTCAATTAGACACTTTATTTTAATCTTTCATATTTATTCACACTTGTATAATTTTTATTTATTCTTATTTCTTGTTTATTTATTTTCATGTCTATTTATATTTATGTTTTTTTACATATTCCCCTTATGTACATTTTAATATTATTTGTTTATGTTAATTTGATTCTTTTATTGTATTATGAAAAAGTATATTATTGTTGTTATTATTATTGTTGTTGTTATTATTATTATTATTATTTTTTATGTCAATGTTTTAGTTATTTCATTTATTGAAGTTTCCCTTTTGAAAGAGTTTTAACTTTTTATTAACTTTAGTTAATTTAATTAATTTTCCTATTTTATTATTTTTCCTTTTAAAGTAGGGAACTTTAGGTCATTTTTTCATCCTATAAATGTTGACATGAAGTTAGTTAAGTAGGTGTTACATTTTAATGAAACCATAAGGTTTTTACATTTGAATTTAGGTTAGTCTTTAAGATCTTATCTACCATTTACCCTAGAAAAATTATAAATAATATGTAGGATATATTTTTTAGGGTTTTAAACTAATTTTAAATATCGTATAGGATTCCTTTTTAGAATCTTAACTTAATATGTAAATATTTTTTAGGACTTTGTTCAAGATTAAAACTAAAGATTTTTGTAGGTGAATTGTAAATCATGAGTAGGTCTTTCTAAGTATTTTATTTTTGAAACTTTTTAAGAAAGCTAATAAATGTTATTTAAGATATATTATTTTAGGATTTTGACGAATTTAAACATTAGATTAAGAATTTTAAAGTAAGATAAATCTTAAACCTGACATAAGATACTTTCGTAAGATCTTGATAGGTTCAGCGTTATTAATTAAAACTTTTAAATAATAATAATAAAAGATCGAATAAGTTGTAGGTAAATTTTAATATTTCTCTTAATTCATTGGTAATTTCTAGGTTTTTTTAGAATTCTAAAATAGAATTAATTTTAGGAATTGAAGGTATTTTACTAGAATTATTTAGGTATCCTTTAGGGTTCCCGTTAAAAGTAAAAATCTCTAATTTAAGTTTCAAATTAGAGAAGTTTGGTGAACACATCTTAATCGAGTTACAAATAAATCAGAGAAATTTTCTTTAAAGTTTTTATTTAAGATTTCGATAAGATTTTAGCCTAGATTAAGACAATAATATGCTTAAATAAAAAAACCTAGCTCTTAAGACCCCATAGGACTATCCTTGGATAGACCTTGTGGGGGTGCTATAACCTTTCCCATACGTAACCGTACTCTCGAACCTGAAATTTGGTGATGAGATCAAGTCTAGATTTTTAAGATTTTCCTATAGTATTAATTCTAGACTTTTAGACTATAGGTGGCTAACCAACCTAGCCTTAATTGGTTAATGGTGACTTTACATTAATTAAGGCCAGCCGTGTCTAGCTTTGCTTACTAGGCCCCGGTACTCTTATGTAGGCAACGTTATGACATTTTAAATAAAATTCAAAAATTGGGTCGTTAATGGTGAAATTCGGGATTTTGACTAAAAACAAGGTTTCAAAGTTTTTTTCAATTATTTTTAACATGATTAAGAGGTTTCAAAGATTTCTAGAGTTTTAATAAATTTTCAAAAAATAGCCATAAAACATGTCGAAATGTCGATATCATGAATTGAGTAGTTTTCTGTAGTTTAAAGGTTAAGAATTAGTCGTAGGAGAATTATAAGATGAACGGAATTAGTTTTAGGTGAAAAGATTAAGTATAGACCGAGATATTTGGATTTAATGTTTGCCATGTTAAAGGTTTCAGTTACATGGGAACATAGCTTAGGCTTATCTTTTTCATTGTTTGTGGTGAGTTCTTAGCTGATTATTGAATGCATTGGTGTGTGAATTGTTTTGTTGAAGTTTCGAATTCAATAGAACCTTCTACGAGTAGAGATAAAGGCAATGAAAAACTAGTTTGAGCTTTCTGCTTTTTGGCAAAAATGTAATTGGTGAGTGTTTGAAATAATTGCTTGTGGACATGATTTAATGCATTATTGGAGAATTTAGTAGCAGCCTAAACCCCTACTCTAAATTTTGAGTGTAAACTTTCTCATATCTATGTTATCTTGTGAATAAAGTTCTTCTGTGTTTGTGAATATGTGAATTGAGATGAGATGTTATAACATGTGATACGTGGTTATGATAACCGTTGTGAAAGTGAAAATGTGTACATGTTATGTATATGTTAATCTTAGTGACATTGTTTTGCTAAAGATGCAAATATGCAGTGGTTGTGCACAGATAATCGATAAGTGATATGTGTTTGATTTCAGATATTTTGGCCTTATGGTTATTGAAATCATTGGATATAGTTGAATTGTCATAGGATTGTGAGTACTCACCTATATGTACAATGATTTTGGGCGTTGAGGCCTTGGGACATGTTGTAGAGATAAGGAAATGTGAGCTAAGCTCCATTCAATGAGACATGTGAGGGGAAATAAGGAGAGTGCTAGCTTTATGCTTCACTTTTGGGACATGTTTGACTCTATGAGTCTATATTTGGTGTGTTGGAGATCCGTGTATCTGATGAGTGATGATAGAGCTCACTTTTATGTTTCATAGCTCAAGTGCTAAATTATCTTAACTTATGAATATGCGTGTATTGTGATATGTGTTTATATAACATTTGACCATTGTACAATTTATCTATAAAGATGTTTTAGAGTATTATGGTATATGCTTGAATGTTACGTGATTTTACGAGTATTATGACATATTCTTAAACGTCATGAGGTTATATGAGTATGGCGATATATGATTGTATGTTAGATGACTATATGTGAAATATGGTACATGCTTAATGTCGAAACCATTTTTTTGTTATTTAATAAAAAAAGTTTAGTTATCGACTTTTTAAAATAGAAATGGGAGTCGCCATCGATCTGTTATTGAGGTGTGATCGGATCACCTTGAAAACAATTTTAGGTCTGCGAATTTTGAGAAAATAGGTTCGGGAGTCGGTTACGCACGAGGAAGGGTTAGCACCCTCGTAACACCCAAAATTGGTACCGAATCGATTGTTTAAGGTCTTAGTGTCGAAACTTTGAAAATATTTTAAAATATGATCCTTTGAAAAGAAAATTGGAGTAAAATGAATTGGACGATGTGATTCACTTATTTTAAAGAAATAAATCGTCACACTCAGTAAGTTAGAGTGCAACATTTTAAATCCTCAAATTTAAATTTATCTCTTGACTTTTAAAACCTATGCATTTTAAGAAGGATATCTAATTATTTGGGTCAAACGGCAAATTAAAACCCAATAAGTTAGGGTTTAACTTCCTAAAATTCTTAAACATCAAATATTGCCTTTATTTTAAAATCGATATAACAAAATGTCATATCCAGTAAGTTAGGATCCGACATCTTGAAATCTCAAAAATTTTATTTTGAAATTGTATGGTTTTAACAAAATAAGTACTTGGCCATCTAAATTCATGGAAAGGGAATTGAAACCCAGTAAGTTAGGGCACAATCCAATCGAAAACGATGAACACCAAGCCTTTCTTTTGAAGATTATGAAGTAGCATGATTGTAGTGCTTTAATAAAATACAATTTTTTTTACAAATGAAACCTGATTTAATAGCAATACTTAATGTAAAAGATATAATTCATAATCTAGATACATATTGAGGAAAAATAAACAAAGAATAAATTCAAACAAAAAGTGGCTACAACAATTTTTATCATATTATGCAAATATCAATCCTAAATGTCAAATATCAAATGAATTAAATACAACGACATTTATTAATAACAACATTATTAAGTTGAAACATTTACATATGAACTCAAAATAGGCTTGAAACAAAAAGAATAACATTATGGAATAATATTACGTAAAATAAATTTGAAACAAGCAATACATTTATTAATCTACCTCAAATAACACATATAAAATAACCATGTAAAAGTTTTAATACATATATGATTTAAAAAAAGTAATCACCTAGATAGGTTTTGAAAGAAGTAAATTATATATAACTAAAATTGACTTAAAGTACATATCTAGATATAAAAATACTTGAAATTTATAATCATAATAATATCAAACATCAAAACAATAATATATTTTTTTAAATAATTTAATAGCACATATAGTAGCATTCAAAACATTATATCAAAAGAAAATTAAGTTATATCAAAATGAGTTGCTAAAATATGTTCAAAGTATGTCAAATTATTATAAAAACATTTTTACATATAGATAATGAAACATATAATGATATAAAGTTTAAAAATAAAAAGGATAAATTTTAAAACAACGTTAATCCTAATATTTAAAATTTATTAAAAATAAACATTTTAAAAAATACTAAGTTAATTTTACATTATGTTATATAAAAACTAAATTCGAATGAGAGTTTCTTTAATATACTCACTATAAGAGCTAATAACATTTATGAAATTAAACAAAATGTTATGATTGATAAGAAATAAAGTAAAATAAAAAAACAGTAATTAAATCGAAATTACAGCACTTAGAAGACTAAATTTGCAATCAATCAAAAACATGAGGACTAATGCCACAATTAAACGCAATAGTTCAAACATTTAAATTCAGATAATAAAACGTCGCCGTTTAACTATGAACCAAATTGAAACCAGAATAAATTATGTGGTGTAAATCGAAAGTTGCGGAAAGTTGAATTAGAACAATATAAAACAAAGGAGGACTAGTTGCAAAAATAAACCAATGAGCAAAGAGGCGCGGATCCTCTTCCCTGAATCGGGTCGGATCATCGGATCTCACCTCTTAAACGGCGCCGTTTTTATAACAAACTTAAAAATAAAAAAAAAACCTAGTCTAAATCTGATTTGCCATTTGAAAGAAAAAACTAAGCTCTCCCCTCTCAACTCTGCGCCGTTTCATATCCCGATCAGTGGCTATTCCGAATCCTCTTGAGCGACTCCGATTGCGACGGAGCGAGCAGAAGGCAGGTCACCACAAAAGAACCCCCTTTCGTTATATCTATATGTATGCAACAAACAAAACGACAGGATCATTTGCTAAGAAGCAAATACCAAGAAAAAAAGGAAAAAAAGGAACCACCTTTTGAGAAAAAACAGGATCAATCGATCTTTAATCTCTGTTTTTTTTTTGTATTTCAATATGTCTTTTCTGTGTATTTTTACAATCTGCCAGTCCTCTTTGCTCTATTACAATCGTTTTATATATCGAAAAACAAAAAAAATAGAAAAGGGAAAAAACCAAAATCTGTCATTTTCCCTATTTTCTTTTCTTCTTTTTTTGTTATTTGCTGCTGTTTTTTTTGTTCTTTTTATTAGCTGGCTGTTTGTTGTTTGTTTCTGTTGCAGGTGTGGCCAGCCTGGAGAAGGCGCGCGTGGGGGAGGGCGATGCTTGGCAGTAGTGCAGCATGCGCGGAGCAGAGCCTGGCTTGACTGTGGTGCAAAGGATTTCAAAAACCCTAGATGTTTCTAGAATTTTCTTAAAATGGGGCCATAGTGTATTGGGCTTAGGTTTTGTTGTAATTGGGCCTCTGTAATTGGACTGATGTTATTGTTTTTTTGGACTTTAAATTTGGTATTTATTTGTGCCCGGGCCCGGGTCAAAATTTGGCATTACAGCTGCCCCTCTTTGCTCGTTTTCGTGTAATGGAAACAGAGCAAAGACTTTAAAAATGGCCAATTTTGCGCGGTTGTGCTGGATCTTGGTGCTCTTCTTCTTCAATTAGCCACATTCCAACCTATTGCAATCTTCAGAGGTGTAGGAATTGGTGCTTCGATCTACTCCATCGCAACGTCGGGGAGATAGGATTCGTAACTCGTAACTTCAGTTTTTTTAACTGTAATGTCGGGGAAGCAAGATTCGCCATTGTGGCTTTAATCTGTTCCACTGCACCGCCAAGGAAATAAGATACGCCGTTATAGCTTTAATCTTTTTAACTGCAATGTCGGGGAAGCAAGATTCACTGATGTGGCTTTAATCTGTTCCATTGCACCGCCTGGGGAGTCAGATTCGCCGTTATAAATGTCGGGGAAGCAGGATTCACCAATGTGGCTTTAATCAGTTCCACTGCATCGCCTGGGGAGTAAGATTCGCTGTTGTAGTTTTAATCTTTTTAACTACAATGTCAGTGAAGCAAGATTCACCGATGTGGCTTTAATCTGTTCCACTGCACTGCCAGGGAAGTAAGATTCGTTGTTGTAGCTTTAATCTTTTTAACTGTAATGTCAGGGAAGCAAGGTTCGCCGCTGTGGCTTTAATCTGTTCCACGTCATCGCCAGGGAAGTAAGATGCGCTGCTGTAGCTTTAATCTTTTTAACTGCAATGTCAGGGAGGCAAGATTCACCGTTGTGGCTTTAATCTATTCCACTGCACCGCCTGGGAGGTAAGATTCGCTGCTGTAGCTTTAACTTTTTTAACTGTAATGTTAGGGAGGCAAGATTCACCGCTGTGGCTTTAATCTGTTGCACTACACCGCCTGAGAGGTAAGATTCACTGCTGTAGCTTTAATCTGTTCCACTGTACCACTTGAGAAGTAGGATTTGCTGTTGTAGCTTTAATCTTTTTAACTGCAATGTCGGGGAAGCAAGATTCGCCGTTGTGGCTTTAATCTGTTGAACTACACCACTTGGGAGATAAGATCTGTAATTCTTCAGTCTATTCCACCGTAATCTCAGGGAAATAGGATTACTGGCTTCAATCTGCTCCGCTGTAATCTCAGGGAGATAAGATTTCTGGCTTCAATCTGATGCGATCTATTCTATTGTAACTTCAGAGAGATAAGATCCTTTATTTTAATCTGCTCCACTGTAATCTTAGGGAAATAGGATTACTGACTTCAATCTGCTCCGCTGTAATATCAGGGAGATAAGATTTCTAGCTTCAATCTGTTCCACTGTAACATCAAGGAGATAAGATTCACCATTTCCGATTAGGAATTCTTCGGTCTAATCCACTGTAATTTTAGGGAGATAAGACCTATGGCTTAAATCTCCTTCCTTACACTTGAAGATAAGATTTGCCGTCTTCGATTTGCTCTGATATTGCTTAGGGAGACAATATCTGTAATTTCCTAGATCTGTTCTCTAGGGAACATGACCTATATAATGAACCTAATTATGCCTAATGATTAGGATGGCATGATCAAAATGAATCAAATGCTCCTAACTAGACATGTGAATAGTGTTTGCATGAATGCAGAGTTTTATTTTTTTCGAGAATGATCCCGCTTAGGTTGTCATTACTCGAATTTTATTAAGGCTTTAACACTGACGTGCTACAACGCCTTCTCGCTTGACCGGCTTCTTCAAAGAATCACTTAGTCAGGTTGCCCCCACTGTAAACCTTAAAATTTAATCAAGTAGGACCCCAAAATTTGTACCATCACTCTCCCACTATAATCCAAGTGTAGAAATATGTGGCTTTTCCTCAATCCTTCTATCACAATTCAAGGATACAAGATCTAAATCATTCTAGTTCCTTACACCATTCCCAAGGTGTCGTACCAAAGACTTATGCGCAGATGAAGGCTCTCTTCTCCGAGGTAACCTCTTCCTATTGCCTAATGATTATTGCTTGCTTGTTCATTTAAGCTTTGTCATTAACCCGTCATCTTATCATTTTGTTCAATCAATGCATTTGACAACAAAATCCAAAGAGAAAGTCCAAATTTAGACTTTTCCTTCTCAAATTTCCAACCTTTAAACCTGGTGCGTTCTAAATAATAGTCCTGTTTCAGGCTCCTATATTATTTAGAAACTTTTTAGAGTAATATGCAAAACTTCCTTTGTGAAAGTTTTATTAGTCCATTAATCATTATTCCATTGCAACATGTTTGCAAAAAAGGTCAGAACAATGGATAAGAATAAAGTTGGTTCTGAGCATAACTCGAAAGAACAAATTATCGGAAATAGTAAAGAAGGATGACAAAGAAATTAATTGGGAATGTATATCTTGGAAAAGAAAAAAGTATTCCAAGAACAAAAAATAATATGAGAATTGGGTGCCCCAAATATCGCAGCTTGAACTTCTCTGTACAAACTTTCTGAAGACCATTTTGAGTTGGACATGTGTTTAGGAGATCTACAGTGCTTTGTCGATGCCCTAAGATGTCGCCTATCCTTTCCTGTTGATTTAGGCGTAGCAAGATCACCACATGCCCAACTTTAATCAATATTTGAGCCACCATTTTCGGGTTTTCAACTCAAATCCCCTTTGGCCTAAGGTGCCCTTTGCAGGTTTTCCCCTTAGCCTCTCCGTCATTACTTTTCATTTTTCATCCCTTTTTTTTTAGTTTGAAGAATCAAGGCACCCTTTTCAGGCTTTCATCTTGGTCCCTTCTCCTTCTTAAGGTGAAGTAATGCTCGACTGAATCTGAGTTTGCAGGATTTGGCGAGTTTTTACCATCTATCCTAATCAAGATTAGAACTCCTCTGGAAAATGCCTTTGGTGTCCATTTTCCTCTAAAATCCTTTTGTGTAAGAAGGATCTTTCTTAACATTAGGTTTCCCTTATAGAATTCTCTGAGACGAACCTTTTGGTTGTAGGCTCGCGTCATTTGCCTTTGATACATTTGACTGTGCTGCATAGCTTTTAGCTTTTTCCTTCTGATCAGATTGGATTCATTCTGCCTTATCCAACTCTTAGCTCAACTAACACCTGGAGATAAAATATTTTTACTGTAATGGGTAGAACTACCTCCATCACTCAAACCAAAGAGAATGATGCTACTCCGGTAGGAATCTTGATAGATATTCAACCAACAAGGAGGGCAAATGGTAATTTCTCATGCCCGTCCTTGTAAGTCTCAGTCATCTTTGCAATTCATTGTCTTGGAATACAGTGACAAACTGTGGTGTCTGATTTTGAATTGATTACAGCTCTCAGCTATCACGCTATCATTCAAGTTCAATGCATTTTCCAATACCATCCTCTTGGAATTCTATATCGGCATATGATGACATTGACGTATGAAGCAGCCTCTAATGATCTCAAAAATGAAGCAATGCCCATTAGAAGTCTTCGATAATGGTGATGACCATGCCCCATTTCGTTCAAAATTTGAGTCACCCTTTTCGGGTTTTCAACTCAAAACCACATTTGGTCACAAAGCGCCCTTTGTGGGTTTTCGTTTGGCCTCTCATTTACTTCCTTTTGTCATTTTTTATTTTGATCTAGATTTTTCTTTTTTCATTCTTCTTTCTTTTTCTCTCATTTTCATTTTGACCTTGATTTTGATTTTTCTTTTTCTTCTTTTTGTCTTTTTTTGATTTTTTTTGTTTTTGTTTTTGTTTTGTTTTTTATTTTTTTGGATTGGATCTGAACTCTTGGGATTAGGCAAGTCCTTGTTACCCCTTTCGAAGAATCTCCTTTGATGTCGAATTTATTCCATAGAGCCTCTTGGGGTGAAACTATGACTGAAAACTTTTGATCTTCCTCTTCCATCAGGATAAAATTCAACAACATCTTGAAGGGATAGAAACTCGACTTCAAATGGGCAAAGCTATGCTGAGTCAACGAGAAAGGAATTGCCCCGGCAAAGGATTGCATTGTTCATACTGCAAATTTCTGACATTGCGCTGTTGTGTAGATTTCATTATCAGCGGTTAACCCGGGCATATCCTGGTAGAAGAACACAAAGACATCTTTGAACTTTATAGGTAACTCAACAAGGTCTTGCTTCGTCTTTGTTATTAGGTCAATTCTAATATTCACCAAGCTCACAATTTCTAATGATTCGTTGTGAGGTAGGATCTGTCTAACCTCTTGTTCAACCATCATCAACAAGTACAGAGATAAGCTACGATCTATGTCATTTTCAAAGTCACGAGATCCCTTTAAACACATGCCTCACTCAAAAGGAAAATCTGAGTCTCCAGTAGCGTCATTCATGTAATTGATATCTAGGGACCCATAATAAGTTCCAAAGAATATACAAAAGAATGTATAAATTCATGAATAATTATTTGTACCATATGATTATGAATGAATGAATAATAATTTGGAAGAAAATTCAAAAGAATGAAAGAATCTGGAATTGTTTGCAAAGATGTATTTCATTAAAATAATAACGTTCAGACATGAGCCTATTTCACAAAAGAAATTTCTATCATTTTTAGGCTAAAAACAACAAAAATGTTCTGAACATTACTCTAAATAAGTTCTAAAAACTACAGGGCTTTCTTCCGCAGTCTAATTGCTTAGAGCACTCCCAAATTTATAAGGGCGGATATCTAACAAGGTCCCTCCTTCAGTTGCTTTTCGTCGATGACAACATTTCCCACTCTTCTTCATGCATTGCATTCACTCCATTATCAATTATGATTGAGTAACGGATTTTCTGCACTAGAGTCATCAAGCTTGACAACACCCATGTTAATGAGCCTTTCAACAAGCTTTTTAAAGATGGTGCAATTTTCTATCGAATGTCCCCCAATTCCCGCATGATAATCACACTGTGCATTCGCATCATACCACTTGGGGTACGGAGGTTGCAGGGGCTTTGAGTAAAAAGGGGAAACAATGCGCGCATCGAATAAGCGTTAATACAACACTTTATACGTCATCGGAATTGGTGTGAACTGGAGCTTCTCAATACTTGGTTTCACTCCAAATTCTTGTCTCAATGAACCTTGTTGACTAGCGACCCCTTTACTTGGATGACTTACTGACCTTGAGTAACTTATGTTATTCATTTCATCCTCTTTTCTCCTTGCGACTGATTTTTTATTACTCTCTCCACCATCATTTTTATGGCATTTCAATCATTTTGCCATTCATGATTATATCTGAAAAACTCTTCGAAGCGCTTCCCAACATGTGAGTGATGAACGGTGCCTTCAAAGTGTTGATAAAGAGCATCGTAGTTTCTTTCTCTAGGAGTGCCGACTGGACTTGGACTGCAACCTCTCTCCACCTCTGTGCATACTAGACCTGTCCATGGGCCGGGCCGGTCCGGGTTCGGGTCGAGCCCGAAAAAAATTTTTTGCCCTCCTCCTTGGCCCGGGCCTGGCTCGGCCCAAAATATGGGCCTGAAATTTTGCCCAGCTCGGCCCGGGAAAAATATCATAAGCCCAAGCCCGGCTCGGCCCGGCCCATTTTTTAATAAACATTAAAAAAATTATTTTAAAAATAAAAAATAAAAAAAATTATTTTAAAATTATTTTAAAATTAAAAATTAAAAATAAAAATAAAAAATATATATTTATTATATTCGAGTCGGGTCGAGCCGGGCCTGGGCCAAAAAAGTGGTGCCCGAGGCTCGACTCATTTTTTAAACGGGCCTCATTTTTTTGCCCAAGCCCATATTTCGGGCCTATATTTTTACTCGAACCCTCTCATATTTCGGGCGAGCCGTCGGGCCGGGTCGGGCCGCCCGGCCCATGGACAGGTCTAGTGCATACTGTCTAAAGCTTTCATTCGATTTCTTTTCCAAATTTTGCAAGGTGATTCTATCGGGAACCATATCCGTTACATGACCGTATTGTTTCATGAATGCCTGTGCTAGGTCCCTCCATGAACCAATCTCGGTATGGCTCAACTGATTGTACCATTTCGACGCTGCTCCAATGAGGCTATCCTGAAAAAAATGTATTAATAGCTGATCATTGGTAATATACCCAGTCATCCTCCTACAGAACATGGTGATATGGGCTTCTGGGCAACTGGTCCCACTATATTTCTCAAATTCAGACATCTTGAACTTATGAGGGAGTACTAAGTCTAGAACCAAGCTCAAATCTTTTGCATCGATTCCATGGTGACTTCCGGCGCTTTCCAAGGCTTTGAATTTTTCCTCCAACCATTTATACCTATCTTCCCACTATTTTGGCAATTCCGCGTTCGTCTTTCCTTCCTCGGCTACTTCATCAAAATCCGAGACGGCAAAATTAACCAGATTATCACCAGTTCATCGGTAATGAAACATCGGTTTGAATCCTCTGAGGCCCAATGGAAATAGAGGATCTGCGCGGAGGTACCTCGGTCTGAGTCTGCGCATGTAGAGGCGTAAAGCCTGGAGGATAGATAGGTCTATCCTTGTCTTCTTCTTCATCATTTATCATGGGGCCTTTCCCCTTATTTATTCCTTTTAGTAATTGCGTTAGCTCAGTCATCATGTCCTTTTGAGACTCCCGCATCCTTTCTGTCATGTCCTGTTGATTTTTTTCCAATTGCTCCTTTATTTGTTTCTGTAGCTGATCTTGCATTTCTTTTTACATTTGCTCCAGTTTCTCTAATATTTGATCCATTTCCTTAGTTTTTCGATGAGTACCGTAAGGATGTTTGGTTGGTTGGTTTTCCAGATTAGCTGAAACAAATTTACTCGTTTAGACTCTTTTAATGGATTTTAATGTATACGATGCAGATGTATGAAATGCATGCCTAAAGAGACGTTGATTCTGATTCAATTACATTTAGGAAACTTTTATAGAAAGCAAATTCCTTTACATAAAGTAGAGGCATGTACGGCTTCACCCTCATATTCCAAGAAACAACATCGATCTCTTTCTTCAGGCGCATGTTTGAGATAATCTCACCAATTTCCAATAGATGCCACCGCTAGCTCCTTTTCTTGATCTTGTCCGCGATCCATCACCTGCCCATCTTTATAAGGCTCGTCAGCTTCTTTAAGGGGGTTGGAACATCGAAGGCTCTTAGACAATCGCCTTGAATCCTCAGGCCACGAAGCAAGGTCACGAACTCTTCCATGTGTTTTTCAGAATATATTAAGGTAGCCGTATTGTTTTCCACTTTATCAAGGAATCCGTATTCCATGACAAGCTTTCTAATTTAGTAATTGGACTTGAATCAATATCTCTTTCCTAAGATGCAAATGCAATGCAATCACAATCAAAACACAACAAAAGGGGTTAGTACATAATAGAAGTAAATAAGGAAAACAGAAAGTACCTAATCCGGTAACCACTAGGGATTTGGAGTGGCTCTACCTAGGTTAAGTTCCTAAGTCCACTATATGAGGTTTGGTTCTAAAGTCAAGGTACTCGAACCAGTAGATTCCTCGATCCTCACCCATTATAGGCTCATACAAACCGAGTTCGGTTCAGTGGAATACATTTCCCTATGGCTGCACGGAGAGGAAAATCTCACGAAGACATAGGTACGGATGTATTCCGAAAGTGATCCACTATCCTGCACGGAGGTGAAAACCTCACGAAGGAGTAGCTTCTCACTCCCACTTAAAAGGACAAGACTAAACAGTCTAATGCAATATGATGCCAAAATATAGAGCTTAATTTACAGTAATTATACAAACAAATAAAAAGGGAGAAGCGTAATTTTTCAAATCAAATTTTCAACTTTCGACAAAAAGACAGAAAGCAATCAATTTTATGGCCTGGCTCTCTATCCTCCCCAGCGGAGTCGCCAAGCTGTCGAAACCATTTTTTTGTTATTTAATAAAAAAAGTTTAGTTATCGACTTTTTAAAATAGAAATGGGAGTCGCCACCGATCTGTTATTGAGGTGTGATCGGATCACCTTGAAAACAATTTTAGGTCTGCGAATTTTGAGAAAATAGGTTCGGGAGTCGGTTACGCACGAGGAAGGGTTAGCACCCTCGTAACACCCAAAATTGGTACCGAATCGATTGTTTAAGGTCTTAGTGTCAAAACTTTGAAAATATTTTAAAATATGATCCTTTGAAAAGAAAATTAGAGTAAAATGAATTGGACGATGTGATTCACTTATTTCAAAGAAATAAATCGTCACACTCAGTAAGTTAGAGTGCAACATTTTAAATCCTCAAATTTAAATTTATCTCTTGACTTTTAAAACCTATGCATTTTAAGAAGGATATCTAATTATTTGGGTCAAACGGCAAATTAAAACCCAATAAGTTAGGGTTTAACTTCCTGAAATTCTTAAACATCAAATATTGCCTTTATTTTAAAATCGATATAACAAAATGTCATATCCAGTAAGTTAGGATCCGACATCTTGAAATCTCAAAAATTTTATTTTGAAATTGTATGGTTTTAACAAAATAAGTACTTGGCCATCTAAATTCATGGAAAAGGAATTGAAACCCAGTAAGTTAGGGCACAATCCAATCGAAAACGATGAACACCAAGCCTTTCTTTTGAAGATTATGAAATAGCATGATTGTAGTGCTTTAATAAAATACAATTTTTTTACAAATGAAACCCGATTGAATAGCAATACTTAATGTAAAAGATATAATTCATAATCTAGATACATATTGAGGAAAAATAAACAAAGAATAAATTCAAACAAAAAGTGGCTACAACAATTTTTATCATATTATGCAAATATCAATCTTAAATGTCAAATATCAAATGAATTAAATACAACGACATTTATTAATAACAACATTATTAAGTTGAAACATTTACACATGAACTCAAAATAGACTTGAAACAAAAGAATAACATTATGGAATAATAATACGTAAAATAAATTTGAAACAAGCAATACATTTATTAATCTACCTCAAATAACACATATAAAATAACCATGTAAAAGTTTTAATACGTATATGATTAAAAAATAATAATTACCTAGATAGGTTTTGAAAGAAGTAAATTATATATAACTAAAATTGACTTAAAGTACATACCTAGATATAAAAATACTTGAAATTTATAATCATAATAATATCAAACATCAAAACAATAATATATATTTTTTAAATAATTTAATAGCACATATAGTAGCATTCAAAACATTATATCAAAAGAAAATTAAGTTATATCAAAATGAGTTGCTAAAATATGTTCAAAGTATGTCAAATTATTATAAAAACATTTTTTTACATATAGATAATGAAACATATAATTATATAAAGTTTAAAAATAAAAAGGATAAATTTTAAAACAACGTTAATCCTAATATTTAAAATTTATTAAAAATAAACATTTTAAAAAATACTAAGTTAATTTTACATTATGTTATATAAAAACTAAATTCGAATGAGAGTTTCTTTAATATACTCACTATAAGAGCTAATAACATTTATGAAATTAAACAAAACGTTATGATTGATAAGAAATAACGTAAAATAAAAAAACAATAATTAAATCGAAATTACAGCACTTAAAAGACTAAATTTGCAATCAATCAAAAACATGAGGACTAATGCCACAATTAAACGCAATAGTTCAAACATTTAAATTCAGGTAATAAAACGTCGCCTTTTAACTATGAACCAAATTGAAACCAGAATAAATTATGTGGTGTAAATCGAAAACTGCGGAAAGTTGAATTAGAACAATATAAAACAAATGAGGACTAGTTGCGAAAATAAACCAATGAGCAAAGAGGCGCGGATCCTCTTCTCTGAATCGGGTCGGATCATCGGATCTCACCTCTTAAACGGTGCCGTTTTTTTTAACAAACATAAAAATAAAAAAAAACCTAGTCTAAATTTGATCTGCCATTTGAAAGAAAAACCTAAGCTCTCCCCTCTCAACTCGCGTCGTTTCATATCCCGATCAGTGGCTATTCCGAATCCTCTTGCGCGACTCTGATTGCGAAGGAGCGAGCAGAAGGCCGGTCACCAGGTAAGTTTTCTTTCTCAAAACTTATTTTCTCTTTTGTTTCTACGCTAGTAATGAACGAAAGAACCCCCTTTCGTTATATCTATATGTATGCAACAAAAAAAATGACAGGATCACTTGCTAATAAGCAAATACCGAGAGAAAAACTAAAAAAAGGAACCACCTTTTGAGAAAAAAAGGATCAATCGATCTTTAATCTCTGTTTTTTTTTGTATTTCAATATGTCTTTTCTATGTATTTTTACAATCTGCCAGTGCTCTTTGCTCTATTACAATCGTTTTATATATCGAAAAACAAAAAAATAGAAAAAGGAAAAAAACAAAATCTGTCATTTTCGCTATTTGCTTTTCTTTTTTTTTGTTATTTGCTGCTATTTTTTTTTGTTCTTTCTATTAGCTGGCTGTTTGTTGTTTGTTTCTGTTGCAGGTGTGGCCAGCCTGGAGAAGGCATGCGTGGGGGGGCTGATGCTTGGCAGTGGTGTAAGCTCGTATAGCGTGAACTTAGTCTTACCGAACATACAAAATTTAAATCATTCAAACATGAATTCATTTATATGCCAACTACACATTTTTCATTTCTATACACACGCGTTTCAAAGGTTAGCAAATGAATCAATAAAACATAAAAATACAACCAATCTTGAACATGCGTAATAAGCTTTACCTTCTAAATTCCATTCAACACTTAATTCACCATCGTCAAATCATATATCAATTCTTCACAACATTAATTTTCAATTTACAAATTATAACCATGTAACCTTCCATACATATATTCATATTCATTCCATTAATCCTTGATTACCCAATGTACCTAATGAAATAACATCGAATACCAAGAAAATACTCATATATCCATTTTACTCTCTAAACCCATCACATACATAACTAATTAACATATTTAAAGACTCATGAAACATATAATTACAATAACGCATTAATATTCATCACCAAACTATACTAGTCAAACATTTATCTCATATTCCTACTTGTAATACAAATCTTACCCAAAACATGTTACCTGAATAGCGAACGATTGAAGGATGAGATACCGATCTTTTTGTTGATATCCTTTCGAATACAACCTTTTTAACCTTTTTCAATGGATCGTTTATACATTATCAACATGGATTAACTTGTTATTGGCATCCAGTGCTCGACAGATAAACCGTAACAAAGTTTTGCGCCCAGCGCTAGTCGGATAAACCGATGATAGGTGTGCCCTGCACTAGTCGGATGCACCAACAATGTTTTGTGCCCGGTGTAAGTCGAATAAACTGACGATATCAAATGTATGCCCAGCACTAGTTGGAAAAACTGATAATAAGTTGAGCAAAGTGCTAGTTTAGTAAACCGGCGATATCAAATGTGTGTCCAACACTAGTTGGATATACAAACAATGAGTTGCGCCCAGTGCTAGTGGGGTAAACCGACGATATCAAATGTGTGCCCAGCACTAGCTGGATGTACCAACAATAAGTTGTGCCCAAAGCTAGTCAAGTAAACCGACGATATCAATGTGTGCCTAGTACTAGTTCGATGTACCAACAATGAGTTGCACCAGCGCTAGTCAGATAAATCGACAAATACATACATAATTATCTTGTTTCACAATTTTTCAATTCATAATTTAAATCCTTTACATTAATCTTTTATATTGAATTTCTATAATCCTAATAGTCACTATACTAACTATAAATACAACAAAGGCAAGCGCACCTATCAAACAATAGTATAGCTATGGTGACTAGGGAATATCATATCCACGAGGACTAAAAGTACTAGTAATTACCGTTTTTCTATTATTTAGCCAACAATGTGGAGAGATGTGTTTTAATCTAAATTTATTAACCTAATTTAATAATCAACACAATAGAGAATGAATCAAGGAAATAATCGAATATTAACCAATGAGATAGACAATACCCAAGAAGGAATCCACCTAAACTACACCTTTTATTATGAATCTGAACTAAACGATTTATTCACTTGTGTCTTGATCCATAGAAATCCCTAAATTATATTAATATCTCTTTTGAGAGTAAGAAGAACTAACTTTATGTTGAATAATTGAAATCTCTTTCTAATTAAAACCCCTATCGTCAAATTAACTCGATCTATGGATTCCCTTATTAGATTTGACTCTAATCAGGTAGATTTATGTCGTCCTATGTCTACGATTGCATGCAACTCCACTCAATTATGTTAGATCTACTCTTAAATAGGGATTTTTACTCCACTGAAATAAGCACATTAAATATGAATTAATATCCCAGAAATATTAAAACAAGAAATAAGCATACATAATTGAGAACAAGAATAAAATATTTATCGCATAAAAACAGAAATTAAATAAAATGATTCATCATAGATTTCATCTTCCCATTGTATCTAGGGAATTTAGTTCATAATCCTTAATAGAAACATCTCAAAGTCAGAATAACCACAAGACATAAAAAAAAAACTTAATAAAACTTCGAGAGAAATTAAAAGAAGATCTTCGATCTTAATGGAAATCCGCTTTCGAGTTGATTCCGATGGTGTTCTTCGAGTTTTTTCTTCGATCTTCTCTAATTGCCCCCTTATGTATTCTTCTAATGGATATTTATAGACTTTAGAATGCTCAAAAACCCTAAAAATTTGGTTTTCTCGCGTATTTGGAAAGTAGGGTGCGAAATCGACATGGCCTGACACATAGGCGTGCGGCCAGCCCGTGTGAGCGTGTGTCTAACCCATGTCGAAATGCCCAGCCAACGTGGATCTTGAAATCAACTTTTTTTTGTTCGATTTTAGCTCATTTTTGGCTCCTTTATCTCCCAAATGTTATCCTAACATGAATTTAAAGGATTAAGAGCATCAAATTCACTAATTTGCATAAATAATCATCCAAAACACGTTAAGAATGAGATTAAAATATGTTACTTTTATAGCTTATCAAATCCACTCAATAACCATGTTCATATATATATTTCCATAACATTACATTTAAAATACTAATCATTCAAATACATATTATTGATTATAAAATTAATGGATAATCAAACTAATTAAATAAATAAAGTTTGAATTTAAGGACTACGAACTTACCAGGGCTAAACTGCAGAAACAACAAAAGTTCATAGGCTAATCCGTAACTTTTTCTTTTCCCAGTTATCAACTTGTTCATGATCTATAAAATAATTTGTTTTATTATATCAACCTCAATTTCACATAATATTTAATTTAATACATCTTATTTCTTATTTACAATATTTACACATTAGCCTCAAACTTTTACATGTTACTCAATTTGATCCCTAAGATCTAAACATGGTTATTTCTAAAATTAACCCCTTTTCCCAAAACCAAATTTTAACTACTCCAAACCAGCCCTCACTAATGCTAATTTTCTCAAGAAAACCTAATAATTTCAACATTCTATTTATTTAATCCTTAATCTTAAAATCACTCTGTAACACCCCAAACCCAACCTAGACGTTATGGCTGAATCTGGCGATGTTACATGGAAATGAATTTGAAGACAAAATTGTCGAGTTTAAAAACTATTACAGTAAGTTAACTTTTATTTAATTCGAAAAAAAACCTAGTTGATTTGCTTTAAAACTTATCTCTTAGCAGAAGCTTTTGTAACCAATTAATTTAGGGAAAATTGTTTCCATTTACAAAAAACCTTAGTTTTTAGGAAAAAAATCGTGTCTTATGGAGTTGCAATTTTTAAAAAAATCCATAAAAAAGAGTATAAAGTTCCAAATTTAAAGCCAACCAATCCATAGTCCAGAAGATACATCAAAAATCCAAAATAAGTAATAAATTCTAGGCATTAACGGAAAACAGTCTAAAATTTACGTGTGGCCACCATCGAGTCTTTCGTTGCACCAACCCATCAAGTCAAGGATTACCTATACAGATTAAACAGAAAAAGGGTGATTTTTCGCAAACTTAGTGTGTAATCCCCACAGAAAACATGTATAAAGATAATCAACAGAATTCAGTTAGATATAGTCTGGGCCTGTGCCCATCACAGAATCAGTTTGGGCCTTAGCCCATTCAGATACAGTCTCTGAAGTACATTAGGGTCTTGGCCCACATCAGATACAGAATACAGATACAGTAAATTAGAATCCTACCCACCAGCCTCTACACGTCATCTCTGTCCAACCTTACACATCATATGAGGATTAAATCAACCCACCCATCCCTACAAACCATGTTGTACCGAAATGTGGCACATAATTAGAAGGTTGCAACTGAGATGCCAGATAACAGGCTTAATAGCCTTTCAGACACTTCCTCCAAATATCATCAACCCACCCCGATGCAATGCAACATACAAAATATGTCATGCCATTATACAATTAATAGTACATACATTCAGATATCATAACTCATGCTCAGAATAGAAATTAGACAGATAGATCACACATATAGGGATCTAAGTAAAGCTTTCCGACCCTACAATAGGTCCATAATCGACTAGGGCGACCCGTGCAACCTTATAGAACTTTAAAAAAATGGGCTCACACACCCATGTGGCCCACTCGACCCAAATTGACCTTGGCCGCGTGGTCCATTTTTAATGTAACTCGTGCTAGTTAATTATTCATATATATTTTCACTATTTACTTATATGTTCCTTCAGCTACCTACTTGAATCACTGTTACTAAATTATTTATATCTCATGCTACAGAATTCCGAATTAAGATCCGCTTGATGTCTTTGAAACTAGACTCAAATACCTTTCTACCATAAAATTTTTAGAATTTTTGGTTCAGCCAATAAGTACAGTAAAATCTTCAAACTTACCCGTGTTCTGATGTCTGACAGCTTCGTCCCTTAGTACAATAAAATCGTCAAACTTACCCCTTTTTTGCTAAATATTAATTATCTCTTAGTACAAAATTTGGATGATGTTTCCATTTGTTTCTATTGAAAATAAACTCATTAATAATTTAAACATGTAAATTTTAACCCCTAATTATTTTTCTCCAATTTTTGATCATTTTCCAAAGTTAGAACACGGGAACCCGAATTCATTTTGACCTTGTCTCACAAAGTTTATTATACCTCATGATTTACAATTCCATTACTTACATCGTTTCTTCTATGAGAAACTAGACTCAATAAGATTTAATTTCATATTTTATTCATCCTCTAATTCGATTTCGATAATTTATGGGAATTTTTCAAAGTTCACCTACTACTACTGTCCAAACAGCAAACAATTTTGGCTTTTCTCTGAATCCCTTTTCTTTTGTGTTTCGGGTACACATCTGGTTTTGTTTGATGCTAAAACAGTCTCCGAGCACTCCAAAGCCTATAATCAAGATACTCAACATCAATTTAATGGATTTACAAGAGAATTGACAACCAAGAATGAATAGAAACCCAACTTACCACCAACAATAACCCTCCGTTTAACTATTGTTTAGACGAGAGCACCGAATTCACCAGTCCGAGCCTCCCCCTACACCCAAAACGCAGAGAAAAAACATTACCACTTCAGTCATTAAGAGATTCATATAGAAACGAAGAGAAACACTTACCAAAACTAAGTCAACACTAACCGCGCGCAAAAACGAAGGAAAATAAATGGATTAGGGAAAAATCAAGAAGAGGAAAAAGAAGAGAAAGATGTAAAAACTCAGAGAATTTCGACAAGAGGAGAGAAAGAAGAATAGATAGCAGAATTTTTTTTGGAAAAAGAGAGTCAAAATTCAGTTATGGAAATAAAATAAAATAAAATCCCGACCCCCAAAATCCCTTAATCTTCTCCCCTAATTCCCACTACACATCCACTACTCAGAATCCCCCTATTACACAACTCTATCCCAAAATCTAAGCAAAAAAAATAATTCCCTTGCATGCAGAGGGATTCAAACACAAGACCTCCACCATAATAACACACCATTTAACCACCAGACTAGCAGACCCATTCTAATATAATTTACCCAACAATCAAATAAAAGCCTACTGAACAAGAGTAAGACCTAATTCATTCAAAATACCAAAATTTTTCCAAGTGAAGGCTTGAACTTGGGACCTCCCAAACACTCCCAGAACACATAACCACTAAAGCTAACAGATATTTGTGTCATATTTTCACAATAACGAAATTAGAAATTTTGGGGCGTTACACACTCAAACCCACTTTACCAAATACCCAAAAACCTATTCGTTTACTTCAATCAAAAACATAAATATCAAGTAACATTGAGAACATCAATGGACATTTTTTTCTAAACTTCACCAATTTCATAAATTAGTCCCAACATTAGATAAATATCATTTTAACTAACTCAAAAACATACTAATCATAAACAATAAGCTAAATTAAACTTACATGCATCAAAGAATAACCAATTCAAGCTCCCGCACACCGTCTGATCCTAAATCTGAATTTCACCTTAAACATGTTAAACAAACGGGTGAGCTAGAAGCCTAGTGTCTGACTCCGCCCACAAACAAAATTTTTACATATAACATGCACAAATTTAAATGTCATCAAAGAATTTTACTTATAAAATACACTTATACAATTATCATATCAAAATGTCAAATTTCCAGAAACATATACCAGATCAGAATGTCATATTTTTAGAACCATATAACATATCCAAATGTGTTAATAATCAAATACAGAATTTCACAATTTCATAATTATAATCTCAAACACATTCTCCTATATAGAATCAGATATGTGTTCATAATTAGATACAGATGCGTATTCATGTCCGGATACAAATGCAGACACAGATCCTACCCCCATCCGCTACACACCAACTCCTTCCAACTAATCACACCAATTAGAACTTCAAGAGTCCATCCATCCAATCACACCGGGTTGTGCTGGTATGCCACTCATAATGGTGAAATTGAGCTGCCAGAAAGATATTGTGGTTTAACCACCAAAATTATAGTAAAACTTCCAGAGAACACTTCCTACGTCATATCAAAATCCACCGAGTACATATGCAAAATCGTGTTAACATACATACATCTCATATAGGTTGTATGCCCCGCATACCTAAACATATATTTTACAGAGCATACCACAACACATAACTTATACAGATCATATCATACCAAATTACTTCACTTACGGTTATTCTACATACAGGTGTCATAGATGTTTTTTACATGTAATTGTACTTTCAAAGTTATCAAAACACCGATCATACAAAAATGATTCAATTACCTTAACCATATCACATACTGACGGAAATCACATTTCGAGACTTATTTCAGCCAAACGGACCCCACGAAAGGTCCAATTACACATTTATAGGTCAAAAAAGCCTAAGTGAAAACTTTACGAAAAATAGGCCCATACGGCCGTGTGACCCACACGACCCAATAAAGCAACCCTGAGTGGCCCCCACGGCTTACCTAATATGCTCGTGTGATCACATACGTCGATGTGTCCCACACGGCTTGACACACATCGAGCAATTGAGTTGTGTGACACAGAACGATTTCGAAAACAACCTCTATTTTTGAGTTTTGTTTCGAGTTCTCAACACGTTTCTATGTTAAAATTAGACACCTAAATGCAGTTCTGACAATGACACCTCCATGAGGTTTTCGGTACCTAAAATGTCAATGAAAATTCACCATTTAGCATTGATACTCACTCAAATCAAACCATTAAATCGACATCATCCGATATTAATAATCCTTAACAAAAAGTATCATACTTTACACGAAGACATTAGTCACTTACCCTTGACAGAAACAACGGCCTAAAACTCTAAATTCGCTAGAAGAACGTTGAACTCCTCACATTCTTCTCCTATCAGAAAATCCAAAACTAAAAATCAACAAAATTTGTAACGCATCAAAATGCAAACTAAATACCAATAACTAAAAACCTTGCCACAAAAATTAACGATACTTACACTGGATTTACTTACGCTCAATTCAAATGATACTTTACAAGGATCGTATGATTGATGGAAGAATAAAATAGAAAGTGGGAGAATAGAAATAAAATACAATAAAATAAAAAAAGAACAGAAAGCAAGAAGGCAGAGAAAGAAAAACGTGAAAAATGAGAAACCCCCCAAAACTAGAAAACAAAGTTTTGACAAAGAAAAATGAGAGAGAGAAAGGGAATGAGCTAGTGACAGTTGTAAGGAGAGGATTTTAGAGCTATTTTTGGGATAATTTTTAAAAACTAAAAAATAAAACCACCGACAAACCACTAACCCCACTAAGTCCTATCCTTATTCATATAAGATTTTTAAGAATTTAAAGCAAAAATAATTCCAGATTTGTGCATAACAGGATTTGAAAAAAGACCTAAGGGTTAGCTGACACTTTACCACTAGACCAACATACTCATTCTTGACATTAATTGAGTGAAAATAATATGTATGCCAGGTGATTAAAGATAGGGATTACAACACAATTACTAAAAATTCAAGGGAAGAGATTTGAACACAAGACCTTAGGCACACATTAAGAACACTTATCCACTAAAATAGATCTATTTATTTGACATAATTTCACAATCTTAACTCAAAAATCGAAACGTGACTATTCTTGGTTTTGCTAAACCAGTTTATTCTAACCCGATATTCAAGATGTGACAACTCTCTCCCAATTAAAAGAATTTCATCCTCGAAATTCCTGCTGTCGCACCATACACTTAACCAAAAATTTTGAAATTTCTTATTCATATTGATTTCCACACTATCGCTACACAACTCTAATTTCAATAAAAACCTAATCCAAACAATATTTCAAATGCACTTCCTATTTACTATCTTGGATAGTCTCCAATAACTTTTTACAGAAGTACCATTGATGATTACACAATCCCAAAGTCTTAGAACTACAATGACAATGAAACTTTTGAGTACCACCAAACACTTAATCAATGCTAGGTACAATTCCAGATATAACTGTATAACTGCCAAATGTGTCTCAATCCTTACGATGCCTAGTTACACAAACCAGTCTCTAATTTCCCCCATTGAGTCGAAGCGTGTATCTAATTCAGCGAACATATGAATAGTCCCTAATACGATGCTCAACGGATCTATCTTTAAAATAAGCTCTCTACGAGATTAATCTTTTCTGCTAACTTGGTCCCATTTGACCAAGATCGCTCAATTACAAACCTTCGACTCACAGGTACAGATTAAACCTCAGTGGTCCATTCCAGATCTCTTAACATATCCTGGGATACAACATTGTCTCCAGCTTTATGATTACTGCCCTCAAAAATGAGCATTTCAATAGTATCGCTAATTTCCAAAATGTTTACGCTTCCTGGAGAAGAGGACCCGACGTGAGCCATTTGACAAAGTCTGCCACATCCTCTCGTGCCATGATCACAGATACCGCATAAACTCATTTTACTTATCTTCAGTTCAAAATTCTAAATTTTAGCTTATGTTATTAAAAATAAAAAATCTAAAGTTTTATCAGAAGTAGTTATCAAAGTTTAGAGAATGTTTATTTTCTACAGTCCCTAAAGAAAAACAATTTGTATCAAAGTATCAAACGCAAAGTATCTAAACTATAACTAAAGTTCAAGTTCTTACTTGGATCAGCGTCAGAATCTCATATTCACTTTTCAAAAATCAAAAGATCAAACTTAGTACAAATTTTTTAATATTGCAAAGACATATATTTTCAAAACATTTTGGACCCAAAAATACACAGCCTGAGTTTTGTAACCTGACTCTGATACCACTAAATATAACGCCCAAAGCCCGGCCTAGAAGTTATAACTGTATACTGAGGAATTACATCAACATGTTCAAAAGCTTTTGTTCCAATCAAACTCAGTGCATATTTCGAAAGCATAAAATTTGACAACTCATAAGATGTTTGGAAAAACCAAAATCCAAAAACACTTATTTAAAACCTAGAATTCGAATTCAAAATCGCGAGTTTTAAAAGTACTAATGTTGCCAATTCATTTCTAGTACTAAGACAAACGTTTGTTAAAAACTATATAATTAATTACAGAAAACACTTAAGTGATTACTTCTTTTGCAGTGGAAAAATTTCAGAGTTTTAGTTTTAAAAATCGAAATCTAATTTGTTAACTAGAATGATTTACAGTTTTACGTACGAAAATATTAAATTATGATGAATAAAGCAAAAACCAAAGCCCAAAAAGAAACAAAAATAAAACCAAATTCAAAAATCGAGTCCAGAAATTCAAAATAGGCCATTTTATGTGAAAACCAATCTGAGCTCTCGCATGTCGTCCATTCCTAAGTCTGAATGTCACCTGAAATATATTAAACAAATGCGTGAGCTAGAAGCCTAGTGTGTGACTCGGCCCACAAACAAAATGTTTACTTATAACATGCACAAATGTAAATATCATCACAGAATTTTACTTATAAAGTACACTAATACAATTATCATATCAGAATGTCACATTTCCAGAAACATATACCAGATCAGAATGTCATCTTTTCAGAACCATATAACACATCCAAATGTTATATTTTCATAATCATAATCTCAAACACATTCTCTTATATAGATCAGATGTGTGTTCATAATAAGATATAGATAGGTATTCATATTCGGATACAAATACAAACACAGATCCTACCCCATGCGCTACACACCAACTCTATCCAACCAATCACACCAATTAGGACTTCAAGAGTCTATCCATCCAATCACACTGGGTCGTGGTGGTATGCCACTCATAATGGTGCTGTTGAGCTACCAAATAGATATTGCGGTTTAACCACCAAAATTGCAGTAAAGCTGCCAGAGAACACTTCCTCCATCATATCAAACCCATATCAAAACCCACCCCAATGCATATGCAAACTCGTGTTCACATAAATACATTTCATATAGGTTGTATGCCATGCAATCCTAAACATATATATCACAGAGCATAACACAACACATAACTTATACATATCATATCATATCATACCAAATTACTTCACTTACGGTTATTCTACATACAAATTTCATAGATGTTTTTTACACAAAATTCTTCTTTCAAATTTATCAAAACACTGACTGTACAAAAATGTTTCACCTACCTTAACCATATCACATACTGACAGAAATCACATTTTGAGTCATATTTAAGCCAAACAGACCCAACGAAAGGTCTAATTACACATTTTTAAGTCAAAAAAATCTTGAGTGGAAAATTTCTGAAAAATGGGCCCACATGGCCGTGCGGCTTACAGAACCCAATAAAGTAGCACCGTGTGTCCCACACGGCCTACCTAATCTGCCCATGTGATCACACAAGCTCGTGTAGCCTACACGACCTACCAAACTTTCTCGTGTCATCGCACACGCTTGTGTGCTCCATACGGCATAGCACACAGCCGACCACACACTTGTGTGGTGCACATGGCCTGACACACAGCCAGTCATATGGTCATGTAACACATAATAGTTTTGAAAACATCCTCTGTTTTCAAGCTTTTTTCCGAGTTCTAAATGTGTTTCTGAGTTAAAATCACATACTTGAAGACAATTTTGAAAACAACACTCCCACGAGGTTTCTACTACCTAAAACATCAATGAAAACTCACCACTTAGCATTGATACTCAGTCAAAACATACCATTAAATTGGCGTCATCCACTATCAACAAGTCTTTACAAAAGGTATCATACTCTACATGAAGACATTAGTCGCTTACCCTTGACAGAAATAGTATCCTAAATACCATTTATGGACATATATGTTCTTAATTCAAAAAGGGTATAGGTAGAAATGAATTGGAACTTAAAAGAAGTAGTTTGATGTAACTAATTGAGTGTATGTTTTGAATAAGCTTAGTTGATATTCATGTGATTTATACCATATTAAAGATTGATTTTTCTTTTATATTCATGTACTTGATTTGCTAAGTTTCGGCATGGTTTGTGGTTGATTTAATGGTGAAAGTCATCATGTATGTATTAAAATATTATTTTAGAAGCTTGAAATAGGTACCAAATGAGATTTTGACCAAAGAATAGGGGCCACGTCTCGACGACGAACTTCCACATCGCAACGTCAGTTGAAAGTAAGTGATGTCGCGACATTGATATGCTTGAAGTGGCGATGTGACTTATTGTGTTGGCAACATCACAATGTGAAAATTTTGAAGTTGCGACATCCACCCAAAATTTTTAGAATTTTGCAATTTGGTTCTCTTTCATGCTCAGGTTAACAAAAGACCTTTCGTAAGCAAATCTAAGACCCAGGAATGATTGTATAACATAATTTGAAGGTAATTGATACATAATTACATGTTAATGATTAAATGTTACTTAACTGACTGTAGAATAAGACAACGAATGTAATATTCTATAGCTCAGACCTGAAGATCATATCAGGTGAGGGGTGTTATATTACAAGTAGTGGTTCAAGTATTCACGACATTCAAGCTCTCGAGCCTCAGCTATATCTATTGATCATTTGTAATTCCTTTCTTTTGAACTAGTTTTTAGGCATGTCTTAGATCTCTTAGTGAATTCCTATGTCTTGAGTACATTTTCTATGGTTTTGGTATTTTTTCGTGGTATAGATAATTTGGAAATCTTTGAATACTTTCACATTGGTTAAAATGAAAAATATGATTGAATTGGTTTGGTTGCATGTTGTGTGTGTTAAGGTGCTTTTAGAGGTCCTATTACATAACTTGGGTTCCTTAATTTCTACAATTCTGGGTGAGTGACTCGAGACATGACCTCAAGAGCAAAAACTTGTATTTCTTGCTTTATGTCTCAGGACATGGTTTGATTGTCTCGACACATAGGGTGCTAAGTCTCAAGACATGGGGAGATGGAAACCTTGTCTCGATACATAAAACATCAAATTTAAATTAGTGAAAATCAGTTTAAAGCATGACACACAGGGGTCAAGATCGCGAGACATGGTTTTACTAGTTTGAGACTTCAAACTTTTAAGCTATAAATCGTGAAACATGGGAGGTATGTCTTGAGATGTGTCTTTACTAACTCGAGACATTGCTTTACATTTTTCTAGTTTGACCCAAGATCCATAACTTGGCTTTGTGCTTGATTGTATTTGACCTCAAATTAATATATGTACGCCTATTTGATTGCATTCGTGTTCATTTAACACTCATAACATCCTTTAACTATAATTGCAACGCTTGTAATATTTTTAGCTTCAGTGATTGTTTTAAATGTTTTTTTGACTTGCTTTAGTAACTCTTGCATGTGATTGACTCTCAGGTTGGGTGAATGGTGTTAGAGTCATGCCCCTCTGCAATCCCACACTATGATTAACATTGGTTATTGATAATCTATGGTTGGAACATTGTTGTGCTTGAATAATGTATGTGATTGTTAAAGTAATCTGTTAGAAAGACTAGACTATGTTTACGAGTTGTTCTAGGATTATCTCGTTTTTAATTATTTTCTTCTATAAAATTATTATTGTTCATGATTGATTCAAAGCAAGCTATTGTTAGAACTATAATGTTGTTACATAAGTGCTCCTCTAACACCTCTTGTCCGACCCGATCGTAGGGTCCGAGTTACATGATGCTATAGTCGTTGTCGAAGAAACTACCGTCAAGTGCACTAAAAATAAATCACTCAAACATTCCATCATGTTTTAAACACATTCACAGTATGTTATACAATTAAATTCGAGCCTAAATAAGTTTATGAAAGTTGTTGAATATACACCCGAGCACAAAATAAGAACAAACTGTAAAGTTTTGAAAATTCAAGGTCGATATTGTGACGTCACTTTCTCCATGTCGTGATGTCGCCAAATAGTTGGTTACGTCACGACGTCAGGCCACTTGGCATCGTGACATCACATAATGTCGATCGAGGTTGTGATGAGGAAAATGTGGTCATTGGGACAAAGAATCTATTTTTTTTACAAATCTGACCTATTGGTACCTATTTCAAGCCCACTACACCAATAACCCATTTGGTGCATAATTCACCTTTGTACCTACACAAAACCAACCAAAATGCATTCAATAACATTCATTTAAACATTTTCAAAACCAATAAATCCAATATGCCTCAATTTGGCACCATTTCATACCAATTCAATCTATTCAAACTTCACCTTTGCAATAATGCTTTTAAGACATTCAATGTAACACCCCAAACCCGGTCTAAATGTTATGACTGAATCTGGCGATGTCACATTGTAACACCCCTTTCCCGTATTCGACGCCGGAATAGGGTACGAGGCATTACTAGAAGACATACATTTGCATACATATTAAACCGAGTTACACAATTTCATCCGAATTAAAACTTTTAAATTATTAACGTGCTTTTATAATTTTTTACAACACATCCTCGAAATATTATATTCATAACAAATAGGGCCTACGAGACCCGATATTTACTCATGTAATTCAAAGCTTCATTTCTATTTCATTCAATTCACAATCTCATGTTAACAATTCAAATCAATTTCTCAATCCAATATATATATTTCAATCATCTAATAATATAATTCAAGTTACACAAACTTACCAGGCTAAATTGTAGAAATACCAAAATTTAGGGACATTTTGGTAATTTTCTATTTTCCTCGAATTTTCACCCAATCTTGATATAAATTAATAATTCATTCAATTTATTAATTTAGATAATAAAACAATTCATTTCATGCAATTTGGTCACTTTTTGACATCTTTACCAATTTACCCTTAAAATGTTATTTTTATTCAATTTAGTCCTTGAACCTAAAAAATGCAAATTGGCCATTTTTAATGAGAACTCATGCTATTTGAAATCATTTATTTACCTCCTCCTCTCCATTTCACATCCTTAATGTATAATATGCTTATATGTAACATTATCTATAATTCCACAATTTATTTATATATTAATTCAAAGTTGTCCACTTGAGTCATAGTCACTTAATTATTTATATCTTGAGCTACAAAACTCCAAATTAAAATCCGCTAAATTCCTATGAAACTAGACTCACATATCTTCTTACCATAATATTTTTAGAATTTTTTGTTTAGCCAATAACTATAGTTTATTCTTTAAAGATTCCATTGTTTCACTATTTGACAATTTCGACCCCTCTTCACTAAAAATTAATTATCTCTTTGTAAAAAATTTCGATGATGTTTCTATTTGTTTCTATTGAAAATAGACTAATTCAGGATTTTAAAAATATAAATTTAAGCCTGTAATTATTTTTATTCAATTTTTTATTATCTTCCAAAGTCAAAACAGGGGAACCCAAATTCATTCTGCCTTTGTCTCACAAAATTTATTATATCTCATGATTTACAATTCCATTACTTACATTGTTTCTTCTATGAGAAAATATACTTAATAAGATTTAATTCTATATTTTATTCATACTCTAATTCGATTTTCACAATTTATGGTGATTTTTCAAAATTAACCTACTGCTGCTGTCCAAAACTGTTTTAGTGCAAAATGTTGATTACTAGGTGTATAACTCCCTTATTCCCTTTCTCTATAATATTTCCCATCACTTTCACTTATTTCACTAATATATCAAGAACATATGACCTTATATAAGAAAACTCTACTATAACATTATTTCCATGCTTTTTCAATGATATCAAACTTAAAAGTATATTGAAATCTTGATGTTCTTACCTTCTGTTATTGATTTCAATCTTTAACTTGATTTTCTCTCTCCTCCAGCTTCTATTTCTTGAATGTAACTTGATATTTTCGGTCCCCATTGTCTTCTTATCAATTTTCTCTCTTGTTGGCTATGGAAATTTCTTTGATTTCTATGTGAAAATGGTGAATTTTTGGTGGGAGGACCAAATTGTAAAGAAAGGAAAACTTCTTTCTTTTCCTCTCTTCTCACGTTGGTTGCATGGAAAAAATGATAATTTTTTTCATCATCTTTCTTTCCTTTTATATTAATCATTTAATAACAAAATAATACTAAAAATCTTAATAAAATATTAATTAAATAACATTTATCTATTTAATTAATTAAAAATATCACAAACATCATCATTGCCTTCTAGAATTCTCTCTCTCTATTTGACCATTTTGCCCTTTATAATCTTTTGAAATTCCATCCTTGAGTCATCACTTAATTTGGTAAAATTACAATTTAGTCCCTTAAAATTTTTGACCTTTTCAATTTGGTCCTAATTCATCCATTTTCCTTAGTTTCTAGATTATTCCACTCTTAAAATATTTACACTATTGGTCCTTCAACTTTTTGTATTTACACTTTAACCCCTCAAATTTTGAGTCTTTACTCTTGGGCAACAAAACTTTTCTCACTTTTGCAATTTAATCCTTTCTTAAATTAATATGTCATAGTATACTTCCCAATGTTGACATAACTTAATATTACCCTTTTTATCACTTTATTTCCTTATTTTACTATATCAAGGATATTATCTTATTTTTTTACTGTAGTAATTTTCTGGGTATTACATTCAAACCAACCTTTAACTATGCCATATCAAGCTTAATTATGCTCTATAGAAAGCTATACACAACACCATGCAAGTTACCAGGAATAAAACTACATATTTGAACATTAGCATTCCATAATTAAAACATTTACCAAGTTCAATCAACTATCAAATTCAAAGTTAACACACTTAGTAACACCTATGCACATGCCACATAACCAAACTAAAATGATCAAAAGAGTACTGACTCTATGGTAGGATAGTTTGGTCTTTGAGTTGTTTCGATCAATAGGTTCTGCAAATCAACAATTTACAGGGAGAAGGAAAAGTAATGGGTAAGCATAAAGAATGCTTAGTAAGACAATATGAAATTTACTTAACTTACATTAACATACCAACAATTAGGCAATTAAAAAACTTTGGAATTAAGCATGGAATCCATTGGGCATCTTATACATTCATATGCAAATCAACAAATACATCAAATAGGTTAGTTCATCTGTATAACATGGAATTATATAACAATCATATAGATATCACATTCCATCTTATAACATATGCAATTTAAATCATATTGAAATTTCAAACATGTGTAACTCCAATCACATACATTCATTTCAACCATTATAATTCCCTTAGTACATTTCCATTTTTGTTTTCGTCTGGAGAACTATAGTGAATTGATTCTGGATACACTGGACTGATTTGCTCACACAAACTGACATATTGAAGCTTCTCACACAAGCTTCAGACCAGGGTTGTTCACACAAGCTTCAGAGAATCCGCAACACATGTTAGATCTCAAGCTATTGTTAAATAAATCTCTTATCAAACACCCTATTTCCTTTTTGAATCCTACTGGCATGCCATTTCTATCCTAATCGTTTACTAAGTTCACACGGGCACTATTACCGTTTCCATATCATTTCAAACATTGTAACATCATCATATACATATCATTCAGTAATATAAAAATCTCACATTCATTCAATACATCGTATCTATACGTACAACCATATTTTCCATACTTTATGATTTAGTCCTTTAGATGCCAACATTATGAAATTACAATTAACCTAAACTAATAGATATTATAATATAATTCAAATATAACATAAATAAAATAATAAGTTCTATATAAAATTACTTGACAAAACAACAACAAATAAGACGTCGAGAACTAATCCCCAATTTTGCTTTTTCCTCAATTATCCTCCAATTGATTCAAATCTCGATCTGTATGATAATTCATTTCAAATTATCATTTTCAAATACCATATAACATGCTATTATATACATATGATAGTTCAATTTCACTTTTCAAATGTTTCCTAAAATTTTTTATTTTATCCAATTTAGTCCCTAAAACTGAAATTACCATAACTTTCAAATTTGAGCCTCGATTTCAAAACCAATCTCAATTACATCCTTTTGAGGTTCTCTACTGTCCATAATTGCAAAAATTTCATAGCAATTTTAAAATAGTTACACTTTAGTTCCTATATTCAAAAACTAACAACTAAACTTTACAAACTAGTCTTTGTTTATATCTAAGATTAAAATCTAACAAATTCACACCAATTTCTTCAAGAGTTCATCAATGGAAACTTTTAGAAACTTTAATAGTTTTACAAATTAGTACAAAGGATAGCTAAAAATGATAAAAGTTCATGGTAAATTTATGAAATGATGGTTTGTATGGATTGATTTAGGTCCCTAGAGCATTTGGCTAGCATGAGAAAATGATTAAAATTTTTAAATTTCAATTTATGAGCTTAAAGACTAAATTATGAAAAGTTAAAATGTTAGGGGTAAAAATGTAATTTTGTAAAAATATGAAATGTGGAATAAATTGAATGCTAGAGATGTTAAATGAATTAAATTTGTCTACTTAGTTCAAGATCGACCAGGTACGGATCTAGATCAGGGAAAAGCTAAAGTATCGAATTAGTTGATCTTATTTTTACGCGCTAGTCGTCGAGGTAAGTTCGTATGTACGGATTATTATGTTTATGTTATTTAATTATAAGTTAATATGTATTTAAAATGCTAGTGAACAATGTATATCCAAAATCATGCTATGGCAGTTAATAAGTCTCGGTTGAGACTTAGGAATTCGTAGGATACAAATAACATGCCATTAGGGATTTCTTTTTTCGGGTGCTGGTTTTGAACGTCCTATTGATGGATGAGGTCCTGCATTTTTTGCGGATACTCAATAGCTCGTGTGAGCAACATCGTGTAGCTTACATTCCGACCCATAGCTCGTGTGAGTAGGCCCATATCGCAGCTCACTTGAGTAACGATGTAAAGGAAAGGTTACGGTTATATGTTTAAGCACACTTCGTGTGAGCTTTCCTGAGTATCCGATGATATTCTAAATTGTTCAACGGGAATAAAAAGGAAAGGATATGGTAAGTTTCCAAATGGAATAATGTATATGCTCATGAAAAGATGAATGGATCCAATGATGTATGTTCATGTGGAAATGGTTTACCTTATGTTTAATTCAAGTGAATTATGTTTAAATGCACTAACTTGTGTATTGATGATGATGCTTAGGCTTGTGCCAAGCTTGTGGTTGGATTACATTATGCTTATACTAAATGTTATATAAATGAAATAGTAAGTTATGTTTCATGTTTTACTAATTTACTAAGCATTATTTGCTTACATAGTTTTCTTTCCTATGTTTTATAAATAACCAAAAGCTCGATCGGTTTCAAAGCTCGTCGAAGATCTATCACACTATCCAGCATAAATATCGATAGATTTTGAATGTTTTGGCCAAGGTTATAATGGCATGTATAGGTGGACTTGTATTGGTATTTAATTGAATGTTAGTTGATGATTTTGGCATATATAAGTTGTTTGGATTT
Source organism: Gossypium hirsutum (assembly GCF_007990345.1). Taxonomy (NCBI): domain Eukaryota; kingdom Viridiplantae; phylum Streptophyta; class Magnoliopsida; order Malvales; family Malvaceae; genus Gossypium; species Gossypium hirsutum. Next base: position 46,163,666 of record NC_053449.1, on the reverse strand, counting down.
GATTCCTTTTGATGCTTGCCAAATTATGTCATTTTTGGGTACTTGTGATGCATGAATGGTATGGCTCAAACGGTATGTTTGTGATCAAGTGCTAATGGTCATATTTATGGCATGATTTGTTAGAAGTTGAATTATGTTTGATAATGGAAATGTTATCAAATAAATGCATGTTTAGGTAAGTTTACATGTTTGCATTTGAGGTGCCTTGATTGGCATATTGGTTGATTGCTTTGGGCCATTGAATTGGTCATTATATGTATGTTTTGGTAAGGTTTTTATTCTTTGATAATGTGCACTAAAGGTCAATAGGTGGCTGCATGAGTTGGTGTTGGGAATGGCTTGATTTTGGGCAAATTCATGTCCACACAGCTTGAGACACGGGCATGTGACTCAGCCGTGTGCAACACACGGCCTGGCGACACGGTCGTGGGTCCCCTGTAGGTTTATTTCATGCAAGTCAGGTAGTTATACAGCCTAACACACGGCCTGGAACACGGGCGTGTGTCGTCTCAGCCATGTAAGCCACACGGTTGTGTGACCCCTACAATCAAATTTTTCTAACTTTTTCCTGAACTTTCTAAATGTTTCCAATTTAGTCCCGAATTGTTTATAGTGTATTTCTAGGGCCTTGAGGACTGAATTTAAGGACAATATGTATGTAAATGAATGGTTTATGTTATGTATATATTAATGTATGAAATGTATGTTTTAATGTTTTGTTTTTGTGGTAATGCTCTATTACCCTATTCTAGCCACGGATATAGGTTAGAGATGTTACAATTGCCATGGTGTTTTGAACTATCATTATAGTTGTTTTGATGATTGTTTGATGAGGTAATAGATACATGTTGAGTAGAGATAAATTAGAATGGACTAAATGCTTAAATATGTTGTGTTTTTTATGTCTGGAGCAGATGTATCGATATCCGGGTTTTAATATCGATACCTCCATGATATTTTGAATGTGCAAGAAGTTAGTAACACAATTTGGTATCAATACCATACCACAAGTATTGATACTCAAGGTAAAAACATTGATACTTTTTGAAATGTACCGATAAATTCTTGAGTTTTAATTTTAAGCGAGAAACAGAATGCTAATTTGGTATCGGTTTTCTAGGTGGTATCGATACCATCTATAAGAATTATCGATACCATAGATTTTGTTTGGTGACATTTTTTATTTTTTTTAATAATATTGTACTCTTTTATCTACCAACATTTTTGCTAACTTATATGTTTGCATTTTCATCACAAAATATTTTTTTATCTACATTTCCAATTTTTATTTAAGAAAAAGGAATTCTAGACAGTAAACAACTTCAATTTTTTATTAAGATATTTAGGACAACATTGAGTTTTTATTTCAATAAACTCAATCTTAGTATAACTTATAAATACAAAATGAAAATAAAAGAAAAAAATTTGTTTATATTATCAACTATGTCAAAAGAAATTTTGTGCAATGATCTAATAATATTTGTAACAACAAATCAACAACAATAAAAATATAATGATCATAAATTAATTTAAACAAAAATAAGCACAATAAAAGTGTAAAGAAAAAATAAAAAGAAATAACAAAGAGATTAATTCAACATTTTTTTATCCTAGTAAAATTGAATTCAAGAAAAAAATTAACACAGTAAAACCATTTCTCAATAAATTCAAGCAAGGCAAGGTTTGGTTAATCTAAATAGAAGATTATACAAGGTAAAAAAATTTACATAAGAAAATGAAGATTGAGATGAAGAGTCACCTAAAGGATTGTCATTTTCCAAGCATGTAGAGTGATACCCATGTCTCGAGCTATAGATTTCACTGTTGTGAATGGCGTTACATACTGCAGAAGTCGTACACCTAATGCACCAGCTTCCGGTTCCTTATCTATTCAAACTCAAGCTTTTACTTACATCAAAGTGTATGAGTCATGCATACATAGTCTGTCATCCACTCAGGATTTAAGTATGTCACACTATAAATGTCACAAGTGAATAAATCCATAAACGAATTCAGGATCTATTCTTCTTGGGTCCTATAAGATGCATTGTCAGTCTAGTCATTCACATCTATGTCTCTATCTTCTGGGAGTCATCCGTTCTGATGCCCAAGACAAAGTATCTCCCCAATTGGACTTGATAGAAGACATATTAATCTTTCAATCAATTTGTTCATTTTCAATCAGACTAAGGACATGTTTAGGTTCATCTAAAATATAAGTTGTCTTTCTATATTACAATCTGACCATGTAATACCGCTTAGTATTAGTTAAACATTAGACAACCATTCAGTAACATTTACTTCCATTTTCCTTTGCACGCAAAAACCATATAAGGATATTAGACAAAGTATTAATGTAATTCATAAATGATTTTATTAACAAATTTGTTCAAAAAATTACAAGTGTACATTGACGAAAATACTACACTTAGGGCATCAAATCCAACATACACAACCTAATCCATTAAGCGAAGCCTCGCCGTCAACAACGAATTCTTTCTCGGATCCAAGCTGAGTCAACTCTAAAGTTTTTGTTAACATAGATTTCAACTAATTGAAACTCTATTGACATTATTCTAATCTAACAAAACTGACATTTTTCTGTAACAGTTTCGTTAATGATGAAGCAATCATCGAGAAACTTTTAACGAACCGTCTATAATACTCGACCAATTCCCAAAAAAATACGTACCATTGCAGCATTTTTCAGAGGTTTCCAATTTACAATTGCGGAAATTTTCTTCGAATCAACCTGGATACCTTTCGTAGAAATCACATAACCTAGAAATACAACTTCTCGTAGCTAGAACTCGCATTTACTAAATTTTGCATTAGCTATTTTTTCTCACAATGTTTGCAATATTGTTCTTAGATGCTAAGCATGTCCAGTTTCATTCTTTGAGTATATCAGATTGTCATCGATAAAAACAACAACAAATTTGTCCAAATATAACTAAAATATTTTATTCATCAAATCCAAAAATGCAATTAGGGCATTGGTAAGTCCAAATGGGATTACTAAAAATTCGTAATGTTCGTATCGAGTCTTGAAAGCAGTTTTTGGTACATCTGGTTCCTTGACTCAGAGCTGATAGTAACCTGATCAGAGATCAATATTAGAAAATAAGATAGCTACCTTCAACTAATTGAACAAGTCATCAATACGAGGCAACGAATATTTATTCTTTATCGCTACTTTATTCAGTTGTCTGTAATCAAAGCACAATCTCGTAATTTTATCTTTGTCTTTCACAAATAGAATTGAAGCACCCTAAGGTGAAATGCTCGATCGAATAAATCCCTGATATAATAACTCTTGTAACTATGCTTTTAACTCTCTTAACTCAGTTGAAGTCATTCTATACAAAACAATTGAAATCGAAGATGTTCCGAGTGTCACTTCAATTACAAACTCAACTTCCCTCTTAGGTACTAACTCTGGAAATTCTTCAGGAAACATGTTAGTAAATTCAATAACTGTCGGTACATATTCAATTTTCGATTCTGTCACTCTGGTATTTAAGTTGCAAGCCAGATACACTTCACAACCTTTTCTGATCAATTGACATCCTGATATCGCTGATATGATATTGGTCGCACAATCAATTCTCTCAATCTCAACATTAATCATTTCATCATTCTGGCATCTCAGTACAATCCATTTATGTCTACAATTAACCATAGCGTCATGTAGGGTCAACCAATTCCATGCCAAGTAAAACATCAAACTCGTCGAATGGCAATAACATTAGATCGGTAGGAAATTTATAGCCTTCTTAGTGGACAGTTTTTACATATCTTGTTAACTATGACACTCTGACCCAAATAATTCATTACTCTGACATCATACTCAGTCGAGTCTACTGGTATGTTCTTTTCAGTTACTAAAGTAGTGTATATATAATAATGTGTTGACCCAGTGTTAATCAATGCATGTACAGTAACATCCAAAACAGAAATGTACTAGCGATGACATCAAGAGAAAAAGTTTCCTCACGAGCTCAAATAACATAAGCCCTGGCAGGTGCCCGAGCTTCTAGTCTAACAATCATATCTTTGGTCCCAACTCGACTAGATCTAGCATTAGCGCTATTTCCCGATTGTCTACCTCTCTGAGGAGTGGTTACAGACTTCACACTTTGTTCTTTATTTCAATCTGCCCAATTCGGCCAATCTCGTTTCTAATGATCTTTGGAACCACACGAGATACACTCCCCGCTTTTTATTGTGCACTCTCCTCTATGGTTTCTTCCACAGTGCTCACATATCGATCTATCTATATTTCAAACACTATTGACATTGGCTGCTAGTGTAGTCTGAGATCTTAAGTTGCTCAATCTCAATCTACCTCTTCATGAAAACCTTGATGGAGAAGTGAAATTACTGTGTAAATCCCTAGAGTTCTTCGGTGGAAGGGTCAAAAATGATCTAGTCATACTCTATTTACCAATATCTCAAAGCTTCGGTTTGACCCTTTTTTTTTGCATATATCCTCCATCTTTTGTGCTCTTTAAGATAAAATCATGAACTATTTCAATTCCAAAACCCCACTAACATTTAGGCATTTTCATTCAATTCCCATTCTAAGCGAGTGTACAACTTGGACTCTATCGGTACAATCTCTTGAGCGTATTTACTGAGTCAGAAAAATTCTCACTCGTTCCCAGCAACTGACATGCTTCCCTGCTTCAATTTTAAAAACTCTTTCTCTATTTTCTAAATACAGTTGACTAATATATTTCTTTCTAAATTCAAACTGGAAAAGTCCCAATTCACTCAACCTTTCAGTACAACCACTGTTAGAGTAGTCCACTACTGATAAGCTTTATCTTTCAGTAGTGATACCACGCATCTTAAACTATCTTCGAGAAAGCATACAATTTGATCAAGAACTCGCTAAGTATTTTCCAACCAGTATTCAGCTTTGGTCGGATCATCATTTTTACCCTGAAATTCTTCAACCCCTTACTTTCAAATCTTATCAATTGGAGGTCGGTGAACAGTTATTGTATTTTGATTCAGAGGACAATGGGGTGCCATATGAGGCACAATTGGGGGTGGAGGTTATACCTGAGGTTGCAGAGCTAAAGGGTTACCTCCCAAAAAATGCGTAAACCAATGGTTCATCATCTGAAAAAAAGACATCTCTCACCTCATGTCTAGGCATTTGTGGAATTGGAACACTATGATTGGCTCCTTGATCAAAAGTTGGAGCATTACTATCTACCTCATCAGATATTGCACAGTTTGTTTCAGTCGATATGGTTTTCCATAAGAAAAATAGAGTCAAATCGGATAAGAAGACATCACACTATCACAAGTTAATGTGGCATGTATTTCTAGACTCGTAAGTGTTACGTTTCAATCCTAAAATTGACTAAATTGTATTTCTGGTACCACAAATGTAACACCCCTTACCCGACCTAATCGTCGGGTCTGAGTTATAAGATGCTACAGTCGTTGCTGAAGTAACTACCATCAAAGACACCATAAATAAATAACTCAAACATTTCATCATGTCTTAAACACATTTACATTATGTTATACAAATAAATTCGAGCCTAAATTGAGCTTACAAAATCTCTTTTATAGACCCGAGCATAACATAGGACCAAATTGTAAAATTTTAAAAGTTCAAGGCCAACATCATGATGTCACCTTCTCCATGTCATGATGTCGCCAAACAGTTTATCACATTACAACGTTAGGCCAGTCGACGTCACAACGTCACATATTGTCGGCCAACGTTGCGACGAGAAAAATGTGGTTGTCGAGACGATGACTCTATTTTTTGTACAAATTAGGCCTTTTAGTACTTATATCAAGCCAACTACACTATTAACCCATTTGGTGCATAATTGTACCTTTGTACCTGCACAAAACCAACCAAAAAGCATTCCATAACATCCATTTAACCATTTTCAAAACCAATCGAGCCAATATGCCTCAATTTGACACCATTTCATATCAATTCAATATATTCAAACTTCACATTTACAATCATGCTTTAAAGACATCCAAACCAACATTTAGTTGTGCCATATCAAGCTCCATTATGCAGTATAAAATGGTATACACAACATCATGCAAGTTACCAAGCATACAATTACATATTTGATCATTAACATTCCATAATTAAAACATTTACCAAGTTTAATCAACTATCAAATTCAAAGTTAACACAGTAACACCCATGCACATGCCACATAACCAAACTAAAATGATCAAAAGACAATCAACTCTATAGTATTATAGTGTGGTCTTCGAGTTGATCCAGTCGATGGGTTCCGCAAATCAACAATTTACAGGGAGAAAGAAAAGTAACGAATAAGCATAATGAATACTTAGTAAGTCCATATGAAATTTACTTAACTTACCTTAACATACCAACAATTCGGCAATTAAAATACATTGGAATTAAGCAAGAAATCCCTTTGGCATCTTATACATTTATATGCAAATCAACAAATACCTTAACATACCAATAATTAGGCAATTAAAATACATTGGAATTAAGCATGAAATCCCTTTGGCATCTCATACATTTATATGCAAATCAACTAATAAATCAAATAGGTAAGTTCATCTTTATAACATGAACTTATATCACAATCATATAGATATCACATTCCATCTTATGACATATGCAATTTAAATCATATTCAAATTTCAAACATGTGTAACTCCAATCACATAAATTCATTTCAACCATTATAATACCATTAGTATATTTTCATTTCTCTTTTCACCTAAACAACTATAGTAAGTTGAATCCGAATACACGGGACTAATTTGCTCACACAAGCTGACATATTTTGGCTACTTACATAAGCTTCAAAACCAAGGTTGCTTACACAAGTTACCATATTCGATGCTGCCCACACAAGCTTCACAGAATCTGCACACATGTTAAATCTAAAACCATCGTTAAATAAATCCTTCATTAAAAACCCTATTTCCTTTTGAACCCTAATGGCATGTCATTCGTATCCCAATCATTTACTAAGTTCACACGACACTATTACAGTTTCTATATCATTTCAAATCTTATAACATCAACATATACATATCATTAAATAATATAACAATTTCACATCCATTCAATACATTGTATATTTACGTAATAACTATATTTTTCATACTTTACAATTTAGTCCTTTAGATGCCAACATTATGAAATTACAATTAACCTAAACTAATAGACATTATAATATAATTCAAATATAACATAAATAATATAGTAAGTTCCATATGAGCTTACCTGGAAAAACAACAACAAACAAGACGTTAAGGACTAATTTGCAATTTTATCTTTTCCTCTATTATCTTCTGATTGATTCAAATCCTAATATTTATGACAATTCATTTCAATTTATCATTTTCAAATACCTTATAACATCCTACTATGTGCATATGACAATTCAATTTCACTTTTTGAACATTCCTTAAAGTTTTTCATTTTATGCAATTTAGTCCGTAAAGCCGAAATTACCATAACTTTCAAATTTGAGCATTGATTTTGAAATCGATCTCAATTATATCCTTCTAAGGTTCTCTACTATCCATAATTTTAGAAATTTCATACCAATTGTGAAATTTTACACTTTAGTCCCTATATTCAAAAACTAACAATTAAACTTTACAAACTAATCATTTTTTCATATCTAAGCTTAGAATCTAAGAAATTAACACCAATTTCTTCAAGCATTCATCAATAAAAACTTTTAGAAACTTAACAATTTTACAAATTAATATATAGGTTAGCTAAATCAAACTCCCGAGATCTCAAAAACATAAAAATTACAAGAAAATAACTAAATTGAACTTAAAATTTGAAAATTGAAAGCTTGACTACACGAGAAGCCATTAGGTTTCTTTTATTTCAAACGATGAAGAAAAAAAAGAACAAAAAAGAAGATGATAACATAATTTAACTTGTATACTTAACCTTTAATTAATTATAATTAAATTAATTAACATTAGTATAATTAAACTTAAGCCTAATTAACAAACTTAGTGGATGTTAAATGTCATCCACCACCGTTTGACAAATTAGGAAGGAACAAATTGCTCAATTGGTCCTTCAATTAATTAAAAATTTATAGTGATTAATTTTGACCACTTTTACAATTTAGTCTTTGTACCTTAATTAACTATCCAATTGACAAAATTAAAAGACCAAACTTTAATCAAACTTTACTAACTTCGTAAATATTAAATAATAATATTTACGAACTCAAGTATCGGTAATTGGATTCCGAAATCGCCAATTTCGACTTCACTGAAAAAAAACTAACTATTACAGCTACACTAATTGTTGAAACAGGAAAAAGAAACAAGTATCCCAAGAAACATTACTAGTGTCGTGTGTAATTTGAAATTTTTGACTTGTGCTTAGTTGTTTGACCTTTTGTTCCTTATCTTAGTGACAACAACAATAGGACTTGCATGATCTCAATAATGTATGGTTCAAGATTTTTTGGTTTTATGCTTTCCTTTGTTGAAGGATAGTGATTAAGAAGAATGGGAGATTAATATCGCGGAGTACGAGAAGAAATTTCAAGAATCTGGTCTTGTTTTAAGGAAGATTATTCTATCAAGATGCTAAAAGCAGAATCAAAGTTTATATAAGGGAGTATCATCCTCTGTTATTTGAACAAGTTGAGACAACACATTCCAATTCAACTAGTAACTTTGTGTTGGTGCGGTTGAGAGCTTATTAATTAACATTCAAGAATTGTTTCATAACCTTCAGTAGGAAATAGCTCATTAAAAATATTTGGATTGAGTTGTAATTGACGCTTGTATTGAGATTTATTAATGATTTCAAATTTGAACAAAGTCTTACAGATATAGGTAGTTCACGCATCTTTTAAGTTCTATTTTTTCCCTGTTATTATGCATTTCTTCCAAGGACGGTTGTACCACTCAAAACAACATTCCATTTAACATTAGTTGACCCGGATACTTCCACTTTTCAAATTAATAATTTGACAAATCTCATATCCCAAGGCATATTTTTAGAATCCTCACCTAGATCAAATGTTTTCGATCTTAATTCTATAGCCTTGTGAGTTATAGTTCTTTTTCCCCAAACTCTATTTGGGTAACTTTTAGAAGTGGTAAAATAGGCAGATTTTATCTTCCCTAATTTTGGCAAGGTCAATACTAGAGCTTGCTTGCACACCTATCTCAAATGATGTGTTACTTGTTATCATGCGTCTTCATATTTATTGTAGATTCGACCTCCATTTGCATGAATAATTTACTTTCTGTGATCTTACAACTCCTATCTCCTACCTCACTGGGTTTGGCTCTTCACTTTGGATGATAACTTCTTTTCAGCATGCATCATTTCTTTTATCCTATTTTGCCACATCCAATGCAAAGTTTATCAACCCCAATTTATCTTTAACAATTCCACTAGTGATAATGGGTAGGGTATTTGAATTTGTTCAGAAAAATAATCACATTCCGCAATCTTACTCTTGCTTCCGACATTGTGTAACAATCCGCTCCAAAGATTTTCTAAACCCTAAACCCTAAGCCCCCAATATTTCGCCGGATTTGTAATGAAAATGATGACAAAATAGTACTCAATAGGCATCTCAAAAAACCTGACCCACACACCAACCGAATTAAAAATATCTGCCTCAATAATAAATTGTCCTCTAACATGATCCATTCGTAGTCCAGAGTCAGTATTCTGAAATTAGAGAAAATAGCTATGGATATCCAATCTTCTCCACTGTTTTGTGATTATGAGATCTCTTATCATCTAATTCAGAAGTAGACCACATTTCTTCCCCATTCTTTTGTGAGGACGATTGATGTGCCCTCATTAATGTTGCCCGTTGGATTGTGTCGTTGGAGCCTTCATCGTGGTCAGTTTCCAGTCTAATCCTTGTCTGCATCCAAAAGTCGATATCCGTATCTACCAAAATTCCTGACTCACGGCTGACTCAGCTTAACAGAGACCCTGTTTTGTTTTTTCATTCCAAATTTTGATGCCACCCAATTTTATGATTACTTCCCAACAAGCCCTGTCTAGAATTTTCCACCACCAATCAGTTCACCAATTTGATTGCCAGGGTTAGGCAAAACTTTATCGGGTTTCACAGAACCATGTGGGTCAAAAGGAAACCCACCAGATTGATACTAGTTCAAGCTCATCAGACATAATGACAAGACAATTGCAAAATTATGAACCTTAAAGGATAGCTTCCAACCAACATTTAACTTAAACATTGAAAATATCGTTGTCAAAGCACATACCATCAGCACGACTTCTTCAACAATTAGTTAATGATTGTAAGATTTCTTTGAGAACATTCCGGAGTAATCATCTACAATATATTTTTCACTAAAGGTAAGTTTAGATGGACGATTGGATGAGGTGCGATGCGTTTAGTTTATTTTTTATCTCACGCTATAATATTCAATCTCACTACCACCACTGTTTTTACACTAACCGCAACTAAATTCACCGTCCATCCAAACACACTTTAAGATAACCATTGTACGGTGCTTCAACCCTGAAAGGAAAATGCCCAAAAACAAACACACTAAAAGGAAGCAACCAACCAAAATCAGCTTACCAGCTTTTCTCTATATAGCTCTACTAGAGTGTTTCTTATTTGTCTCCCTTGTAAAAGCCAATGTATGAAATGAACTTTTTTATGAAGAAAAAATCTACTTCCCAGTTGGGCTCCCAATTCAACAAACATTTAAAATCAAAATCCAGGGTATATCTAAGGTGTAATCAAACTAAGAGCCCACCATAACATTTTGGAATCGCATGACCCAAATATATCAAAATGATAAAATTTCAAATGAATCAATCTAATTCAAAAATCGTAGGGTCGAAATAAGAGATTCAAAACAAGACAAATATAACTTACTAAGTGAAACAAAAATTGTAAATTACCATCCTACTTGTAAACTAATTTCGCTCACAATTATAAACTAAATCCAGAAAATCACAAGTATAATGCTCATTTAAATTTGATTTCAATTTCATCATGTAAAATTTATCCCCATCTGTTCCTATTTAATTCTACTGTACATCCCAAGTCAATAGCATAATTCGTTACAAAAACTTTAACTGGAAAAACCTTATAACCTTGATTATAACATAATGGAAATCGAATAAAATATAGAAGAGATTCAATCGAGGTTTGAGTTGTCATTAAAAAATGAGAATTATATCAAACAGCATGTTCAGCACCGATTATCTAGAGAGAAATTAATCAGTTACGAAATAATAAATTTGTCGAAACATCAAACCAAAAGAGACCGAATGCTATAAAAACTATTTTGGAGAATAAATGAAGACGGATCAGAGTTCTGGCTTGGATCTCCAACTAATTGGAGAAAAAAATTCGCACAGTTTGTTCAGCTTCGATCATCTGGGGAAATAATCATCACTTCCATCTTCATTCTTTGTTTATTTTAAAAATTGAAAATAAATATTTAGGGGCATCTGAATGCATAAAACTCGAGGATAAAGAACAGTAAAATGCCAGAATCTCAGCCCCAAATCAGTATCGGCAACGTACAGCGCTGAAGTCGCTACTTTAATTAAAGCGCAACAGTGACTCTAATTTATTGCCTTCATTACACTTTTATTCATCTAATTTTCATTTAATTTCTTAAAAAAGAAAACACGATCAAATCAAGGAGATGGGACTACTCACTATTTCTTGATACAATTTTAACAATCACAGAACAAAAAGATCATAGAAACAATAATCACAGAAAATAGATAGAAAATAATATCAGAGGGAAAGTTGCCTCCGAAAATAGAATTAGAATGAATGCATCAGAGAAAGTATTCTCAGATGGTACGGACAAATTTATTAACATCACAGGCAATCGATTCGAGAACATCAATCACTAACATATTTCAAATTCATCATAAAAATAAGATACTAAAACAAGAATGGATTAAGAGACGTTTTAAAGAAAAATAAGCAGGAGGAGGCGACTGCCTCAGTTATATGGATGACTGGAGAGGGATGCTATTTATAATAGAGGAGAATTTGAGAAACCCTAATTTGCTTGAGCTGTATCCAGTTACCTCCTTGTCCTTTGTGAGTAAATGAAACTACAAATCCAGCTTTATCATATGGACTATATTTATTTCAAATCCAAACCTGCCACGAAAGGCCCTTTTAAGCCCATCAATTTCTCAAATACACAGACTAGTCTTAACCTTTTTACTATATCCTCCCCTATGCTTCGAGCTTGGTTGATTATTTGTATGTATCAAATTATAAAGTAAAAAATTAAAAATTAAAATATACTTCAATAAGGTTTTTATAACCGGATTGATAGTCAAACTAAACAAACCATTGATTATACGGTTCGATTAAATAAATCATTATAAAATTATAAAAAAAAATCGATTTAGTTGATTTTTAGCCTAGTTCAATCAATTCATATTTATTCACGGGTCAACTGTTCGATGTCTCTCTTGGACCAATACCCAGCCAATTTGATATAATTTAATCAACATTACTCTAAGTCTCTATACATTTTGTACATTTGAAATTTAGTTTTCCTACTTTTTATTTTCAAAAATTTAATCCCTCAATTTTTAGATTTATAAATTATTTTTCAACTTGTATTTAACCATATAACATTTTAATTGAAAAGCTAACACTATTAACTATTTGAACTAATAAATATATTATAAAAATACAGACAACAAATTATGTTAGAAATTAAAACCTAACAGCACGTTTGGTTCGCTGTATTGGAATGGAGGCATAATGGAATAGAGGTGTAATAGCAAATCAACTGTTTGGTTGAATGTAATGGAATAGAGGCGTAATAGTAATCTTGTGTTTGGTTGAATGGAATAGAGGTGTAATAGCATAATGAAAAAAAATTAAAATGACTAGAATACCCTTAGCATAAATTTGTTTTGGTAAATGATTATTGTTATTGTTATTTAAATTTTAATAAGATTATTATTATCAATAATAAATAATTTAATCATATTTAAACATAATTATTATTAAATATATTATAATTAAAATATATAATTTAATAAAATTCTTAATAATTAATATTCTTATATGAATTTACTCAAATCATAATATATGATACTGTAAAATATAAATTAACATAATTATTTTAAATATATTATAATTAAAATATATAATTTAATAAAATTCTTAATAATTAATATTCTTATATGAATTTACTCAAATCATAATATATGATACTATAAAAGATAATTTGAAATAATTAATATTAAATATGTTTTAATTAAAATATATGATTTAATAAAATTTAAAATAATTATAACTAATAAATTATATTTTATGAATTTATACAATTTAAAATAATTAATATTAAATATAATTTAATAATGATATATAATTTCATAAAATTCTTGATAATAAATTTTCTTATATGAATTTATACAATTTAAAATAATTAATATTAAATATAATTTAATAATGATATATAATTTCATAAAATTCTTAATTATAAAATATTCTTATATGAATTTACTAAAATCAATATATAACTTGAGAATTATATTCTGCATAAACATAATTAACTTATATTAAGAAAAGGTTAGATGAAAATGAAATTCTACATCATAATCCATATGTTATATAGTTTTACAACATCAAAAAGTTTGAACATTGATATTTAATGGTGAGAAAGAAATCTTCTGACCCATTCCAATCGGGCAACAGAAGGTAAATAAAGAAAACGATCATTTGAGTTGGATGATCTGGAATTTTACTCAAAGCTTCATACCGCTGATAGTCGGTTAAACCTTCAATTGACCATAGGGCTGAATATAAATTTGAAGCTTTCTCTTCCATCTTTTGATATTCTTCTGACTTTTGCTGAACTACCACCTTGGAGGCAATACTCCTACTGATTTGATCGCCAACGGCCTTGATGTTTTCGGCCAATAAAGTGGCAGCCTCATCAAATGAAGAAGACATATCATGAGCATCAGATTTCTTCTTTCTCTTGTTTGAAGATGAGGAACCCCCTTGGTCTCTATCTCGTTGCGGCTCCGCAGCAGAAACATCCATGTCATCCAAAGGAATGTCAGCTTCGCAGTCATAGAATGAGTTTCTTTCTTCATCCATACCTGTAGTACGAACATCCTCAGCATTTATTTCTTCAAGAACATCAGCAGCTGTTTGAGCATCTTTCCCAGTTGCTCGATCTCTTGCGTATATGGTAGTAAGCTGGTCGTAGTAAGGGAAAGTACGATATCTGAATTGAGCGGCTTCTCTGTGACTCTAAAAAAATGAGGAAATCATATTAGTCATAAGTTTGGTAAAAATAAGATAATAAAGACTTGAAATAATCTTACCTTTAAATAGGACTCCCAAATCGCATCTTCAGCAACAACGAGCTGCCTATGCTCGTCCCAACCAAAACCGCTATTGTTTTGGCCATTAAGCATGTCATAGACGATTGACCACTCCCTTTTTAGTAACCTAATCCTTGATTAAATATTAGGTTTCGCCTTCAACATTGCATTTGGTAAAACCGTTTGTAACATTCTTTCCAACTCGTTCAAATAACCGGCTTTGAACCCAGTATCAGCATTAAATGTTCCAACATTGTGCAGGTCCACCATGCAAGAAACTAATGCTGCATCTTCTTCTGGAACCCATTTTCTTTTGCTTCCTCGAGAAGCTTGAGAAGAAACATTTGATTCTGGAACACCTGACATAATGATCTTAAGAACAAAAAAAAACAAATTATATTAATTACTATTTTAATATCATGATTCAAAAGGTGAACACTTTATAAAATCTAAGGAATTAAGTTCAATATCATGAATCAAAAGCTCCATACCACAAAAAATTTAAAATTATAACACATGCTGAATGAGAAGAAATTATATTATAATTCAACAAGTTTAGTACAATACAAAAATCAATACAAAAGTTTCACAAAAAGTTTCACAAACTAATTTCTATATGCTTGCCATTCATCGAACATTTGGTTGGCTAGTTCCATCCTCCAAGTATCCCAAGCATCCGATGGATGAATATTTGTGATATTCGGTTCATCGTCATCCACCACATTACTAGGTAATCATTCTCCCACCTCCGCTTCAATGGGATCAATACTCATATGGGTTCGAATAAAATTATGGAGCAAACAACATGCAATAATAATTCTATTATGCACCCTTACAAGATAGAACGATGAACTCCTAAGTATTCCCCATCTAAGTTTTAATAAGCCAAAGCATCTTTCAATAACATTACGTGCTGAGGCATGTTTCATATTAAAAAACTCTTGCGGAGAACTTGGCTGATAAACCTGACGCCACTCCTTCAAATGATATCACTGTCCTCTAAATGGTGCAAGAAATCCCTCACAATTTGTGTATCTAGCATCAACTAGATAATAACAACCTATAAAATAATTTTTTTTAAAAATGATTAATTCAGCACACAAAGTTTGATCTTAATGAATAATTCAAAGTCCTCTAACTATACACTTTACCATGAGGAACTTTTAATCCATGTCTTCTACTAATGGCATCTCGAAGAACCCGTCCATCGGCAACTGAACCTTCCCAACCAGGAAGAACATAAACAAATTGCATCTCAGGTGTACAAACACCTAGCATATTTGTTGCTATGTCACCTTTTCGCGTTTGATATCTAGGTTTATCAACTGTTGGATCCCTAATCTTGATGCGGGTTCCATCAAGAGCACCTAAGCAATTCTATATCACATGATATAAAACCTTGAGTTAGAATACTAATTTAAATCTAAATCAACTAAATGTTGTTGAAGCTATATATAAAACTCAGTCCAATACCTTAAACCATTTCCACCTTGTGTCAGAAGAATCGGCTGTAATTGGCTCCGGCTTTTTAAATAACACATCTTGTAAGCGTATGACAGCATTTAAAATACTATGAAATGCTCTGCTAACAATTTCCCGGGACCTTCTAAAGTGATGCTTGATAACTCGATTTTTCAGGTGATGGGAGATGATATGTAAAAACATTGCTACTTACTCGTCAACAAGCATGAACCTTGACGACTTCAATCCCCCTATCGATTCTAACATCTCACATAGTTTAAAAAAGGCAGTTCTATTCATCCTAACTTGTTCAATACAGGTCTCGTCACTAGCATATACAAGTCTTTTCACATAATCCCGTTTTGCATAAAAATCTAAGGTATAGGACCTAATCCTTGGTCTATGTAGGCTAAGGCTGGCACCCATTCTAAATAAGAACCAAATCGCAATTCTACAGATTTCCAACCATATTGTCACAGCAATACCAATTCTTTTACGCCTCACACTTTGTGCAATTAAAGGTAGACGAGCCATTACTGCAACATTTAGAACACACATTATAACTAAACTCACGAATTTAGAACACACGAAGCAAAAAAATATCTATTAAATGATATCGTTGCAACTTTAATTTCATTTCTTTATCAATCACCCAAATAATAATGAAAGAGAATATATTTAATTACATTTTAAATATATTAAAATTTAATATAATATGTATAATAGACCTAAAATTAATTGACCTAAAATTTGAAGGTTGGTATTTGTTAGATTATAACTAAACTCATTATAATTTAAAATTATAAAGCATGTTCAAAGTTTGAACATTGATTAGTTTGAACATTTCATTTCGTATAAATATATTGATTAGTTAATTAAAGCATGTTCAATGTTTGAACATTGATAGTTTGGACATTTAAATTTAAATTTAAATATAATTTCGTATAATGAAATTTAAGATTTAATAAAGCATGTTCAAAGTTTGATCATTGATTAATTTTTTTATTGATGATTAGTTTAATTAAGGTTTTATAATTTCAAAATAAATAAAATGAAGAATGAAGATTTTGTTTAATAATGAAATTGAAGTTTTAAAACTTTTATAACATTTTAAATGGTAATTTCATTTTGTAAAAATATATATAACTTTTATCTCATTTACATGTACAAATTATTATTAACAGTATTGTATTTGCAATTATGATTGGAAAAGATTGAAATCTAGTATTGTATTTACATGTACAAATAATTGTGATTTAAGCCCATTATTTGTAGGCATAATGCTCTTTAAGATTGAACATAATTAAAGGTTGAACATAACTATTATTATTTGAATAATATCAATTAAAGGTTGAACATAATTATATATTAGTATCAAATTTGTATGTACTCTTTATATGTACTCTTTCACTAATAAATTATATATCAAATTTGTATCACATTGATTTTATGTACGCTTGCAATAATAAATTATATATTAGTAAAAAGTTGGTGCATTGGTACACCAATAATTTGAATACATACTACTTTCTTTAAAAAAAATGTTACCTATTAGTAGAAACATATAACCTATTTTAAATTCAAAAAGTTTTCAACTTTAGATTTGAATACATACTACTTTCTTTTAAAAAAAACTTTTAATATTTTTTAATAAAGCATAAAAGAAAAATATCAAATAAAAGATAACGGTCATAAGACATTGGGGTATGGTTCATTGTTTCTGCAAATGAATAAGGGAAAGAAAAAGTGTGTGTGTGCCATTTCGAGTCATCCACGTACAAATTGGTGATAAAAAAGAACAATAATTATGCAGCAATAACCATAACCATACAAACAAAAGCTGTAATGAGCAATACAAACATACAAACAAAACCATATTCTGGGAAACAACAGAAGCTGCTACAGCAATACAAACATGCAATTAGGGAAAACATACAAACAAAACCATGAATACCAATGGAAAACTAACCTGTAATGAGCAAATCAGGGACGATTGCGATGTAGAAGTGTTGGAACAAAGAACCTGTAATGAGAAAAGGGAAATCGATGTTACAAAAATAATCAGTTTATAAAATTGATCATCCAATAACCAAAGCAGCCTCTCTTTTAGTAACCAGTCCTTTATTTATTAAATATACCAACTTGGCAGCTTTGAATATATATGATTCAAAATCAATATTACAGCAAACATTATGAAAACAAGATAAAAACAAAGGAAATGGGTGGTTCCTCAAAATCTATTCAACTAAACAACAAATAAACTGTTAAAGAGTAATTAACGAATTTGATCCTCTTCCGCGTTAAGGCCGTGTGTGAATTCATACATGAAATCTTTGGGATGGAACCAAACAATCAAATTCATATATATTCACATTTGACTTGCAGGGTAGAATTAAAAACGAAGACTATAAAATGTCAACTCTGCATCATAGACTGAGATCAGCTGTTATGTGTCAAACTACATCCATTTCTAACTTCAAAACCAAACATTTACCAACCCTTTAAACCATTTTTTTAAAAAGAAGAGGAATAATGAAGTTTATTTCAATAAAATTAACTGATATTTTCAAAATTCATACAAAATAAGCATTTTCAAAGTTAGAAAATAAGTAACAAAAAAATTCAGAATAAGTGACTTGTCAGTATCAATAAATAAAGATCCAACGCAAAACAGAAAAGAAAAAGAATTATATGCCCTAGGAAGTTTAATACCTAACACACAAGAAAATGCCATTACTCCTTACTCATAAAGAATGATTTATTCCTAGTGATGACAATTGAGAACTCATCACATTGCATGCATAAAAAAATGACAACTTAAAGATCACACCTCAGGTTTCTCCCACATTATGCAGTGACAAATAATTTGAAGATAAAGATCCACGACAATTTAAGACATCAAGATGCTCCAAATTTAAGAATATTAAGTCCTAATCTTCCCAATTTTATGGAGGTTAAGCATGCAGTAATTGCACAGTTCATTTTTCAACATTTCCTCTATTTTGCTTTTGTTTACTTTTGCTTGGTGATAATAACCCCAGTCATACGCCCTATCTAATTGAGATATACTATCCTATCAGTTGAAGTTGCATCTAGATAATGTAACTGGCACCAACAATCTTCGCATTTTATAGTTTTTATTGAAGACATTTACAAATTTCAAACAAGGAAAATATGGTCTTAAACACAACATTCCCTGTTAAACCAATCCAAACAGCTATGAATAATCACTATGAAATCAATCATGGTATTACCCAATAAAGAAAAAAATGAGGTGTTCAAATAACATAGATTTTCAATTCCCTTTAAACAATTCTCCAAACCAATAAAGATTGTACCAATACCTTATCCAGATTATTTACATTCTATCTTAGTTACCATTATTTTATCTAGATTTTAGGTGAGTATTGAATATGAATATGCAAGTATACTCAATTTTCTTGAAGATCATATCCTATAGTTATGTCCAAATAAGTATCAAATACTACCAGATCCACTCTCCAACTCCAGTAAACACAATTAATTTATTTACTTTGCATGATTCAATGCAGGAGGTGGTTTCCATTCAATATGTCTCAATATGTACAATAACAATAATCAATCAACTATGTATATAAAAATTATTGAATCACATTACTAAGAAACTAAATAAATAGGAAAATAATGCGGTGTATAGGACGATTTGTAAGATTGCACTTTGTTCTAATATTTCTAATTTTATTACATATATATTAATTTTTCTGATGATTCTTCAATTGAATTTATACAAACAAAAAGAAAGAGATATCACTGAATCACCGATCACGTAAGGATTCATTTAGAACAAATTGGAAACACACTGTTATGGAACAAAATAGAAAGCCAGAAGAAAAGCAGAAAAAGAAAGGAGGACAGAAACAGCAGAGAATGCAGCAGAAAATAAAAGAAATAGAGACAGAATAGCAAGGAGGAGGAGAAAGGAAAAAGGGAGACAAAACATATTTAATTCATCAAAAATGCCTTAAAAAATACATAAAGAGGATTACATTGTCAGAAACAAGATGACATAAGGACAAAGGAATAAAGAGGATTCAAATGAGAAACACAAATAACTATCATTTGAATCGAACACAAGTTAGATAACAAGAAAGCATAAAAACAAACTGATCAACCAAAATTAGCAGCAGCACAATGAAAGCAGTGTAATAGGGTAATCGTTCAAGATTCATACCTCAACAAAAACCAAATGCTAAGACCAGAGAGAAAAAAATGAAGCAGTGGATTTCAGGTAAAGAAATGGGAGACCGAGAGAGAGAATCGGTAAAGAAATGGGAGGAGAAATGATGAGGACAGAAAAAAGAGAGGGTGGAGGTCGATTTCGGGTAGGGAGGGAGGGTAAAACAGAGACTTGGGGAGGGAAGCCGGACGTAATGTGTAATACTCGATTTGGGAAGGGATTAGAAAAGCAGGGAATTTGGGGATTAGGTCGGGATTGTATTACGCGCGTAATACCTATTACAGCGAACCAAACACCGGAATAGGGGTGTAATGTAATAGGCACGTAATCGGGGCGTAATGGATTAGCTAATACACTGAACCAAACACAGTGTAAAGATTAAATGTCAAAATTAAACATATTAGAGAGACCAAAACTAAAAATTAATCATTTTATAAAATGCAAAAACAAAAAGCATAATGATTGTGTGCCTCATGTCAGTAAAAGGTAGGTCTTTAGACCATCCTTTAATATAATATATAGATAGGGAATAAATTATATTAGGATGATCATAAAAAGTATGATTTTTAAGCACCAATAAAATAGTGACACGTCAAAAAATTTTAAAGATAATAAAGTATTATTATACACTCATCTATATTTAATATCTTCTCTAACTTAATTTAATTTTAATTAAATTAATTAAAATAATTAATTTTTTAAATTATAAACAAACAGCTTTTCTTCTTTTGCGAATTTTAATCATTTCAGTTTTTTTTCAATAAGTTAATTTTTTTTCTTTCCGTGAAACCAATTTTTTTTTTAAAAATAGTAATTTTTGTGCAATTTTTTATATGTCTTTCACATATAATTTTGATAATTATTTTACCCTGAAGCTTAAATCTTGGACCCTAACCCCTAAACTCAAAACTATGACCCTAAATATTAAAACAAGAATCTCGAACCCTAAACCCAAACACATTACACTAAACCTTAAACTCAAATACATAACCCTAAACTCAAACACATAACACTAAACCCTTAAACACTAAACACAACCCCTAAAATTAATAACCATAAATGCTAAACCCTCGAACACGTAATCTTAAATCCTAAACACAAACACTAAATCATAAACTCAAACACGTAACCCTAAACACTTAAACCTAAAACACAAACCCTAAAATTAATAATCATGAACACTAAAACCTTGAACTTATAACCACAAATCCTAAACCATAAACCATAAACCATAAACATAAAACTATAAACCCTAAAACCTTAAACCTCAAACTCCAAAACCTAACCTCGAATCCATAACAATAAATCCTAAACCCTAAGTGTTAAACCCTAAACTCTAAACATAAAATCTCAAACTTTGAACACTAAACCCTAAAATCAGACACATAACCCTAAACCTTAAAATCAAACCCATAACCCTAAACCACAAATAAAAAATCTTAAACCAAAAACCTAGAAGCCCAAACCATAAACTCAAAACCATAACCATAAACCCAAAATCATAAATCTAAAATCTCAAACCCTAAATATTAAACCCTAAACCCTAAACTCAAACCTTAAACCATGAACACTTAAAACCATAAACCCAAACCTTAAACCCTAAACTCATAACCACAAACACTTAAACCTTTAGACACAAACTCTGAACCCCAAACAACATACCTTAAAACCTTAAACATATAATTTGAACCTATAAACCCTAAATCTCAAATCTCAAGTTTGGGTTTGAGTTCAAGGTTCGAGATTTTGGGTTCAAGGTAAAATAATCACCAAAATTATGTGTTAATGTCATGGAAAAAAGTGCAAAAAAATTACTATTTTTTTAAAAAAATGGTTGCAAAAAAATAAAAAAATATTAACTTATGAAAAAAAACAGAAAGATTAAAATTTATAAAAGAAAAAAAGTTAATTATTTTAAGTAATTTAATGAAAGTTAAATTAAGTTAGAGAAGATATTACAATAAATGAGTGTATAATAATACTTTGTTATTTTTAAAATTTTATGACGTGTCACTATTTTATTTGCACAAGAGCAAGTAGTGGCATAATAGAATTGTGGGCAAGGGTCCTAGATAAATATGTCAAGAGCAATAGGTACTGAAAAAGGTATATTCTTTTTAACTGAAAAAGGTACTGTTTGGATAGGTCAGTTTGGGGTTTTTAATCACACTGGATGTACTTTTTTGAACTGGAGCAATTTCTTCCGGTAATACTTATTTTCTTTTCTTTTCTTTTTTTGTCTTAACTGCTTTCACATTTTACAGTTTATTATTTAAAAGCTTTAATTTACATTTTTTAAGGAAAACTTCTAATTATTTTACGCTTCATTCAGGTTTTAAAATATTTTCACTTTATTCACTTATTATAAATTTTTAATAAATATTTATTTATTTCTAATTATTTACATTTTTCTTTTTAATTTTTTAAGGTTTTCAATATTTTCATTCGTTTAATAGAATAAAATTATATAATTATACATTAATTAATTAAAATATTTAAAATAATGTATTTATATTTTAATATTTTATTAAATGAATTTATAAATTCACATATTTTTAATAATTTCGTAAAAGTAAAATAATTTTAAAAACTTATATTATAGATCATTCCTAATCTAATATCCTTAATACTCATTTTCTATTCTTACATCACCGCTACAACTACATTTGAATCTAACCACACACCCCACTGTTGCTTCTATTATCATTGTTACAGTATCCAATCTTATCGGTGTATTAACTAATTTTACCACCACCACTATTTTTAACCTCACCTAAGGTAAATGCACCGCCCATCCAAACTAAACCTAATGTGCCACTTAAACTCAACCTTTTGCTTTGGCATTCATCATATTATTTTGACTCAAAACCTGTTGAATAGTAGAGGTTTTGGACACCAAAATTATGCCTACTTTGCAATAACCACAAGAAAACAATTGAATGCCTCTTGAGGGATTGTCCTGTTAGCCAACAAAGGTGGAAGTCTCTTAACCCGAATGGGGCCAACCCTACTCAAATGTATAGGGATTGGTTGGATTGCATTAGATCCAACATCAAGTTCAGTGAGCACTAGATCCCTTTGGAGAGTTTTATTTTTTTTCCCTTCATGTGACAAATATGGCTTACCAAGAATGCTAAGGTGTTTTGAAAGGACAAATTTACACCTGGACAAAGCAATCGAAAGTGGGGAATTTTACGCCCTTTCTAAACTACTGAAAATTTTACTAATTCCTACTATTATTTTAGTTTCATTGAAAGTTCCACCTGTGAAGTGGTTCAAGCTTAATACAGATGGCTCTTCCCTTAATACATGGTGTGGTAGGGGTAGGTACCCTTATTAAATATCAGGCTAGAAAATGGGTGATAGGTTTTTAGAGACATATCCCTTTTGTCACAAGTGTTCAAGCAAAAATACGGGCACTTCGAGACAAGCTGATGCTTGTGAGAGAGGCTAACAATAAGAATATTGAGATTGAACTGGATGTCACTATTGTTACTGTTGAATCGAATAGTAGCTAATTGCTTAGTTAACAAAGTGTTGTTGAAGTGCTTAATAGAAATGACCACTTCAATTTCCTTTGCAATGAATAAACAGAAAACAAAGTAAATACATGACATAAGGATTGTTTACGTGGTTTGATTTCCTTATGTCTGTGGAGCTTAGTTCAATGAGTAAATTCACTATCTTTAATCTCCCATACAACAAGTGATTCAAGTTCTATCACACTCCTGATATAACAACCTCACATTTGTATTTAAAGACCTATATCACTCACCTCTAGCTTCTTCCCATAAGAACTAAGGTTGTAAACACAACTTGTTTACTCTCTCAAATGCACTCTCAAAATACCTTCCTCAATGAACAATTAAGTGCTCTCATTACTCAATATAAAAACTTATAAAAGTCTATCAAATATATAGCAGTCCTAGACTTACTAACATACTAGGAGATTAATTACAATCTACTCACCTATTAACAAATAGTTAAAATAGAAAAATACAATATACTAATAAAACCAATATATAAGTTAACTGTTTGAAGATATGTCTTCAATATTATCCCAATCTAATGTCCATTATCCGAGGGATCTAATTTTTTGATCCGATCCAATCCAATTTTCAAGATAGTTGCTTCAAATGGATTGGTCTTCAAAGTTGGGCTTGCATATTCATAACATCAACATCATTCAAAGCCCAAAATTTTGTTTAAAAAATTATCAACATCAAATACGACAAGTAATCATGTGTTGTAACACCACTCACCCGTCTCCATCATCGAATTAGGGTTACAAGATGTTACAACAATTATCAGAACACACAAAAGCTATTTCTATACAAAATTTATTTCAAAACAATCATCAATAGACTTTCATTCAATAAACATGTTATTCATACAAAAACGAAACTTAAACAAAGCCTACGAATCTCGAAAATCAATTCAGAAACAAACAGGGACTATTTCGAAACATAACATAAATAAAAGTAGGGTAAAAATAGAAAACAAAGGCCATACGGCCGTGTGACAAGGCTGAGGCCGTGTGGTGCAATAGCACAAAGTCATGTCCCAGTGTAACTGACTGATGTCATGTATAATAGGGTCACACGACCATGTCACTAGGTCGTGTAATAGGTTGATGCTGTGTGTACCTAAAATCACAAAAATTAAACAGAACACATGGCCGTGTCACATGCCCATATGAGATATACAGCCGTGTGGTAGACCATGTATGCCATAAGAGCCCTTGAAATAGAAGATATATATATCAATAATTTACTTAAATCCTAAGCATACCAAAATCATTCATTCCACCTATTCAAAACATACTAAATTCATATTGAAATATGCCATTTGCCAACTTCTAACCAATATGTCGTAAGGCACCATCACAAACAACATTCAATTGTACAATCAAACCATCCACATAGAATATATATTCACCAATGTGCATTGTATCATAAGTGTAATCTAAGCCATGCCTTTTTATCAAGCTAAAACTTTCCTATCTTAATCAAAGTAAACTTACACTAATCACACACACACCATCATTTTCGTACCTATCCAAACTTACCATCCATGTACATCTTTATATCACAATTTGTATTAACTACAAACATCAACTAGCATATAAACCAAACATTTCATACAAGTTCAACCATTTCCAACCATTTCAAAATCTAAGATCAACATACCATTTTCAAGATACTTTTATCAATTTACCATATCAACATATCATACTAAACATTATATTTAGCCTGTTACAAATTAACCATTAAAACATATTACAATTTCCATCCTACGACTTCAAATCCAACAACCCAAAATACCCTATATACATGCCACAAAACTGAATTAAACGAGTCAAAATCTACCGAGACAAAGGATTGATAGTGTGAGCCTTGAAGTTGATATGTTTGTCTAGTTTTGCTAAATGTTAATTACAAAAATAGAGAATAAACAGAGTAAGTTTATATAACTTAGTAAGTTCATAATTAAAATCTAAACCAGCTTACCTCATACAAACGATTGAAATTAAAAAACTTAGTTTATAACGACTTGTTATTCAATTTGCAAGAACATGTGAGATTTGCACAGAAATAAACCATCATATAATTCATATTCTTCAATAGTTTAATCAAAATCATTCGTATATTCATTCCATTGAATCAATATCGAAAACATTCTTGTATATCCATTCAATAGCATAATTCTTTTGATAGTTAATCATATATCTTAACAAATCCTATAAGGAGCATCCACAAGTTTTAATAGCCCGATGAACTTTAGTAAAATAAATTAGATACTAGGGTAACTACACCACACCAGAGAGTATCGAAATGCTAAACAAAGGAACTGAAGTACAATGAGAGACATTGAAGTGTAAATAGAGGCACCGAAGTGCAATCCTGTACAAACATGCATTCTAACCCTATTGGCATATCAATTGTATCCTAATCATTTACTACATTCAAATCGACATTTAACAGATTTCATAACATTTGTAAATTAGAGGCAATTCCAAAATATTCGTACACATGCTGTAAATCAATTATATTCTTTCCAAAATCATATAACTCATGTTTCATATATGCTCGTAAATTTTCAAATAAGTATTTACCTTGTACTTAATTGTAAGTAATTAAATAATTTATATCTAGCATTAACGATTTAACCACAATTACATTAATTAATTTCATAATATCACAAATCACAAATATATACATATATCTATACTATGAACTTACCTATTATATTCAGCTAAAAAATTGATTCGTAGGGACTATTATGCAATTTTTTCCCAAGTTTTCGCCGTACAGTTCAATCATTGATCTATATAATAGTTAAATTCAATTTATCAAATTCAATTACATTATTATACTCATTTTTACGCATATGACCTGTAAATTTTATTTTACAAATTTTTCCTAAACTTTTACATTTCGTTCAATTTAATCCCTAAAATAAAAATACTAAAATCTTCACATTTAAACCCCAATATATAAAATCGAATGTAACCTAATCCATAATTAGCCCTCACATACTAAAATTTTCTAGGATTTTCATGCTAAACTTTACATATTTTCATATTAGTTCTTAAACCCAAAACTAACCAAAATTTCTTTACAAAATAGTTAGATTTAACAACCAAGTTTACAATTTCATCATTTAACCTCATGAACACTTAAGATTCATTAATGGTAAGTCATACAATCTTTAACAGTTTTACGAAATAATCACTGAGTTAGCTAGATTAAGCTACAACGATCTCAAAAACATAAAATTTACAATAAATAGATAGAAAAATCACTTATATGCATGAATCTAGTGTTGGCCGAACTTTAAGCTCAAAAATGGTGTTTCTTTGGTTTCTAAATTCGGTGGAAAGATGAGCTAAGGAAGATGATATGTTTATTTTCTTTTTGTTTATGCTTTATTTAATCGATATCTTATTTCTAAGCATAACTTTTTGCTACAAGTCTAGACTTATAAGTTTTCACTTTTCCATTTGTATTTCTTTTCCTCTTGTAGATCCGCTTACACCCTTTAGGTTTTATCCCAGTAGGTAAGTCTACAAGTTCCCACACTAAGTTGGAATCTATAGAAGCTATCTTAACTTTCATAGCTATTTCTTAGAGTTTGGAATCATCACTCTGCATCGCTTCTTCATATGTGAATGGGTCATCATCTTCCTATTCGGTAGACTCAGTGTTAAAAATATTTTCGCCAAATTGGAAGAACTCAGGCCTTCAAAAAGCCCTCCCACTGCGACGAAACACCTTATGTTTATGATCGTTTGTAGGTCTACTATTAGGAGTTGGTTTTGGAACCATTTCATTAAGGTTTTGTATATTTCCCAAAAGTTCCTTGAGTACATTTTTACTCTGAGGTTTGAAGTCATTCATACAACTTTCTTCAAAGAAAGTAGCATGAGTTGACACTATAATAGTTTGCTCTTATGGGTTATAAAACAAACCATCCATTGTTCCCTTCAGAGATCCTACAAACATGCACACCTTGATGTAACCGAAGTGGCTTTATGGGTAAACCTAGTTGTTTCTCCACTTTCGCAATAAACTCTTTAAATTTATCAAATGTTTCACTCTTGTGGTGCATTAGGTATACATACTCATATATGAAATAGTCATCAATAAATGTTATATAATACTCGTAACCACCTCTTGCACTAACACGCATGGGGCCACATACATTAATATGCACAAGTTCTAGGGGTTTTTAGGCCCTCGTTCCTTTTGCATTAAAAGATCACTTAGTCTCTTACCTTCCAAGAAAGATTCACATTATGGAAGATCAACTTCTTTAAGTAAACTTCAGATGCTGTCTTTCACAAGTCTAGTGATTTTTTTTGGTTAATATAACCAAGTCTTAAATGTCAAAGGTACGACTTATTAAAGTGAGAAATTTTAACTCTTTTATACGATATTTCAGTCTCAAGTAGTGTATACATCTTTGGTTTGATAACATAGAGACTATTTGACATCTATCCATTACAAATAAGATTGTCATTTCTAAATATTGCAATTACGTTATTAAAAGTCACGGTCAAGCCGTCTTTATATAAACATACAATATAAATTAAGTTTCTTTTCAAATTTGGTACATAGAAAACGTCCCTTAAAATAATTTTCCTAAAATTATCAAAATAAAGATTTACCTTTCCTACTGTTTCAATTGTCATACTTGTCTTTTTATCGGTCCACAATAATAAGCTATTATCTCTAAGATCTTTCGTTTTTTCAAACCCCTGTAGAGAAAAAAATGATTAGTGGCTCCTAACTCAATGACCCAATGGTCTATCGAATCCTCGACTAAACAAACTTTCATAAAAAAGAGTTTCATATATTTTTCTTTGGTGGCTAGATATTCCTTCCACTCTCTACAATTTACCTTGAAGTGTCCTTTCTTACTGCAGAATAAGCATTTACACTTAGATAAGTCTTTAGGCTTCCTAGTTCCCTTTCTTTCCAATTGTGGTGCCCCAAGACCTTAGTCTTGCCTTTTTTAGCGTATTTACCTCCCCTTTTGAGGAAGAAACGACAACTATGTTTGCGTATGCTCTTTGGAAAGGCTAACCGTCATTCAACATTAACTCATTAGGATTGTAACTCCTTCATGAGTTGTGTAAGCATCAAGTTTTTTTGTTGCCAAGGTTATATGCGACCGAAAAGCCATCAAAATCCTTGGACAAGCTCTTGAGCACCATATCAATTTGAGTGTTCTATTCCAAATTGGCTTCATAGAATGCGACCTCGATAAAGTATCCCGTAAGAGTAATCATATCATCTTTGACGGGAATACAGGGTTTTTGTTGGGCATTCATCAATCTAGTTATAGCAGATTGTTGAGCCAAGGTAGCATTGCCTTCGAACATGTCTTCTAGCTTATTCAGAATCGCTTTGGTAGCCTTACAACTCTCCACTTGCTTATATAACGTGTTACTCACACTTGCTAGCATATAGCAACAAACTATCTCATCAAACTCCTCCAATTATTTTCTAGCCTCAGGTTAAGTGGTCGATGAACACTTATTATCAATAATTGTTTTAAGTTTCTCACAGCTCAGGATAATTATGAGGTTTCTTTTCCACTCCATATAGTTATTTCCCTTCAATTTGTTTTCATTGAGTATGTTCAATAAAAGAGTTGGTGCCATTTTTAAACTGAAAATAAAACAAAGTTGGTGCCATTTTTAAACTGAAAATAAAACATTCATATATTAATATTTTTCTATTAAGCAAATGTTTAAAAATGTTTTGCAACATTACGATATACATTAAGATGATGCATGCATCTTACATTAAACTTTGAAAACATTTGTAAGTCATTACAATGATAATTCCTACACCCATTGAATCAAGCCACCTTGGGGTGACCATGATCAACTAGTAAGAACATGAGTTTCCATCCAATTAGTATATGAACCTAATTCTTTAGGAATTCACATGTACTGATAATCATGTAATGTTTGACCGTCATTGTAACTTAATCATAACTCTTGGGGGGTTACTCAACTAGATGGTCTTGAGTGTATAACCATCAACTCAACATTTATTTCATCATGCACCACAAATGAGTCATCTTGAGACAATCTCACCGAGTAGCATGCTGTGACTAGTTGTTCTCTTTGAAGACAAAATTTCTTGATATATCGCATGATAATACCTACCACAAAGGTCGATTCAATTATCATATGACCATAAGAAAATTCTACTTACTTTTAGGAAATCTCCTCAGTGAGATCCACATAACAACGTCTATCTTGGGGCAAGTCCATTTCATTCCATTACAATAGACCATTGTTGGAGGTTGGAGGTCTTGTTTAGGGACCTTCTCCCACTCAAAATTTAAAAAATGTGAAAAGTTTTTAATTTTCGATTTTAATCATGAATGATCAATATATGCATGACAAGTACATGTGGTATTATTCCCTAATCTATATGGCATGCTTATGTCATATGCCTAAATTTACATTCGTAGTCATATAAATATCATCATGCTTATCTCATAAATATAAAAACATAAAATTTAAATGACTCTAACTAGTCAAAGTTTCTGTGATTCTATCCTAGAAAAATAATAAAACTATATAATCTTGTTACAGTATCCAATCTCATCCTAGCAAGATTTGTGCGAAATTCTTTCTTGTTTTTGTTTGTGTGTCTGCCTTATTCTTTTGAATATTATAGCAGTAAGGAGGGTTCTGAGTGTGTTGTTTTGATTGTGTGGCTTATTTTTCATAATATTTTGGTTCTTTCGGTGGCTATAAGGTGTTTCTAGATTGACGTGATTGGTTTTGACGCTAATTTCTGCCAAACAAGACGTTCTTCGTGTAGGGCTATTCCTTCGATTCTTACGGTGATTTTAGTCCGATCTTTACCTTTTCGTTTGGTTTGAGATTGAATTGTGTGAAATTAGTCTTAAGGGCTAAGTTTTCTGTGCATGGTTTAATCAGGGTTTTTCGTAGAATTTGTGGGTCCCACAGTGGCCGACCTTTTTTTGTTTATTGTTTAACTTCTTTACGTCTCACTGTCGTGGTTTTTTCATGAAATAGGGTTTTTTCTATTTCTCTCATATTTTTGCATGTCTTCTTGCATGCATGGTTTTGGTGCATGTTTCTGGACCATGTGGGAGTCTGGAGTTTGGGTTGCTTCATCCCTTTTGTTTTTGGCGTAATTCTCTTTGTGATTCCTGTTGGGAGTCTATTTTCCTTTTTCCTTGTTATTTTCTTTTTTCTCTATTCTGTTCTTAGGTTGATAATCTTGTTTTTCTTTGATTTTTGTTTTGTTTTTGTTTTGCTTTTGAGTTTATCGCCAGGGTGCCGGCTTTTATTTTTTTCCCATGATTAAGTGTTTGTGTTCTCGTCTTTTGTTTTTCTTTTATTTTTGGGTTTGTGGATATAGTTTTTGGTACGTTCATATCTCAATTTATTGTTTGTCTTGATAGTGTTTTTTCGTTTGGCCCATGAAGGAAAGGCCAAGAAATGATTCGAAAATAACAACAGACGAAATAAATGAGCTATTGGAGAGGCTAAAATTTTTGGAAGAATAGTCCGTCCAAGTTATTAGCACAAATGATGAGAATAGTATCCAAGGCTTTGAGTCATAGGCTATTGGCAAGATTATGGCGACAGAGTCTCTGAACAGGGAGGCGATGTACAGGGTTTTTAAGTCACTTTGGTATACGAAAGAGGCGAACTTTGTCGCACTAAAAGAAGGGGCTATTTTTGTTAAGTTTGGTTATCTGAAGGATCGCAGCCGTATCTTAAATCTTATGCCTTGGCTTTTTGATATATGCTTATTCTCAATGATGCCTTTTGAGAAGGGAAAGGACATAGACTCTTACGAATTCTGGTTGTCGCCTTTTTGGTTAAGAATCTACAATATTCCTATTGAACTTATGGACAGTCAAACGGCTCTCGATGTTGGGAATACTATAGGTAAGTTGGTGGCAATCGATTGGAAGGATCGATATGCAGGGTGGACAAAGTTCATGAGGCTTAAAGTTAATATCAATGTTTTAAAACCTCTGAGGAGGGTTGTGAAATTAGTCGACAAAGACAGGATGGAAACGATAGGGGTGATAAAGTACGAGAGGCTACCAAATTTTTGTTATTTATGTGGGTTGATAGGACACACTATTAAAACTTGTAAAAACAACAAGGAGGGTGTAGGGCTGGATGATTTAAACCTCCAGTATGGAAGCTAGATGAGGGCACTTATCGTGACCCCAAATCAAGATAGGGGCATAAGAAAAAATGGGGTGGAATTAGTTAAGTCAAAGGCTCAAATGAATATTGATAAGGATGAGAGTCAAACTAACTCGAGGGATGAAAGTGGGCAGCTTCGACATAAAAAGAAGGAAAGGGTTTGTGAAGAGGAGTCAATGTCCACCTCCCCTATGAAAAGAAGGAATCATAAGACGATGAGGGATGTAATTGGAAGGTTTAAAAGGAAACATAAGAGACATAGGGGACTAAATGGTGAAAACATGGATGAGAGCCTAGCTAGACTTGTTAAGAGAAAGCTATTAGAAAATGCTTCAACTTTTAAGGCGGTGGCTAGTGACCAGCCCCGCCAAGAGCAATGGAGATCCTTAGCTGGAACTATCATGGGGTTGGAAACCCAGCGACAATTCGTAAATTGAAGCAACTCTTTGTTGCAAACGTTTCATATATTGTTTTTCTTTGTGAAACCAAAATTCATTCTAATGGGTTTTCTCATATTTGTTCTATTTGCAGAATGCAGGGATGTTTAGCTGTTAGCTCGCAAAGGAAAAGCGGAGGCTTGGCTTTGATATGGAGGGAAGGCGTGAGAGTTATGGTGTAAAACTATTCCAAATATCACATTAACTTGTTGGTTAGCATGAATGATGGTGATATGTTTAGGTTTATTAGTTTTTATGGCCAAATCGAACCAAATTTAAGACAACAATCATGGGATATGTTGAGAAGGGTGAAGAGTACGATAAATGAATGATGGATCGTGGGGGGCGACTTTAACGCCATCTTGAATAACTCTAAGATGGAAGGAGGTCATAGAAAACTTAAGACCTCGATGGATGAGTTTTGCAATATTCTAGAGGAGTTAAATCTGACTGATGTTAAAACTTGCAATGGTTGGTACACGTAGACTAACAACAGGGAGGGTAATAGGCTTGTTAAAGAGAGGTTAGACAAATTTATTATCTCTGATGTTAAAATGGAAAAGATGTCGTTCCTTACTTCACATATTGTTTGCTAATCAAAGTTTGACTATGAGGCCATCTTAACAGACACGAACGGGAGCAAGCCTAAGGAAAAGAGTAATGAGCCTAGGGCTTGGTTTAGATATGATATTTACTAGGTGAAGGAGTAGTAGGCTAGAGATACCATTACTAGTATTTGGTCCAATGAGGAGGGCAATCTGTTGGAGAAGATGGAGCTGATCCGGGATAAGCTGGGCCCGTGGCAATACCAGTGTTATAGAAGGATGAAGAATAATATAAAAGGGCTGAGAAAGGAGATTAGCAGACTTATGGATGGTCCTACGAGTGAGAGATCAACGAGTCTCCTTAAGAATGCTCGGTGTAAGTTAGGCCATTTATATGACGTGGAGGAAAAATATTAGGCGCTTAAGGCGCGGTCCCAGTGGTTGAAGGAAAGGGATAGGAACACCCGTTACTTTACGTGCGGGTGCCGGGTCTTAGAAAAAAGAACAACATAGAGAGATTTAAATATATGCATGGTAACTGGCATGAAGAAAAAAATGAGATTTGCCACATTGCATGGAATTATTTTAATGATCTTTTCAAGACCTCTATAAATTCGGATGATGAAAGTGAGTTACAGGTTGTTTCAGAATGCATTAATGAGAACATGAACAGGAGGTTGAACGAAGAGTTTACTGACGAGAAAATCTTGATGGCTTTCAAACAGATGGATCCTCAAAAGACTCCGGGGATTTATGGGCTTTCGAGGAGCTTTTTCAAAGAACACTGGCCTACAGTGGGTGAAGATGTTCTAAGTTTGTGTCATGATATACTTCAGGGTAATAAGAGTACCGAGTGCATTAATGAAACATTGATTGTTTTGGTCCCTAAGATTAAGAATCCGTGTGAAATGGCTAAATTCTGTCCAATTAGTCTTTGTAGGGTGATCTACAAAATTGTTTCAAAGACTCTTGCTAACCGGCTTAAAAATGTTCTCCCCTTGTGCATTAACCAAAATCAGACTGCCTTCGTTCCTAGCCAGATGATCCATGACAATGTCTTAGTAGCCCATGAGCTCATGCACTATCTTCGTAGTTCCAAAAATGGTCCGAAAAAGGGTTGTGTGGTCAAGCTCGATATGAGCCAAGCTTATGACCGGGAGGAGTGGAGTTTTCTTGAGAAAGTGCTGATAAAAATGGATTTTTCTAATGAATGGGTTTATAAAATTATGGATTGTGTTTGCACTGTTCGGTATAGAGTTAAATGTAATACAACTCTGTCTGACATTATTATCTCGGGAAAGGGTCTCCGCTAGGGGGACCTATTATCCCCTTATTTATTTCTTTTTTGCATGGATGCCTGTCCCATATGCTGATTTATGCTCAAGAGACTAACAAAATTAAAGGCATCCGAGCTAGTAAGGATGCCCAAGAATTAATCACCTCTTTTTTATGACGATGCTCTTTTGTTTGTCAGGAACAAACAAAGTGAGGTAGAGGCGTTTACAAAGATTTTGGAAACCTTTGAGAGGATGTCTGGCTAAAGTGTCAACTTGGAAAAGTCAATGGTTTACTTCAGTCCAAACACTCCAGTATTACAACGCGCGATTTTAAGTAGCCTGCTTAAGATGAAGATGGTGACCAACCTTGACAAATATCTTGATCTGCCCATCCCGATTGGTAAGAAGAATTCAGCTACCTTCAAAAGTATATTAGATTGTGCTGCTAATAGGATCAACAACAGGTCAAAGAGACTTTTGTCAAACAGTGGGAAGGAAATTTTCATAAAGTCTATCATTCAGTCAATTCCTACATATGCTTTCTCAGTTTTCTTTGTCCCTAATGGCGTCCTGAAGAAGCTTCAGTCCATGATTTGTCGTGTGTGGTGGGGGGAAAGATAAGAGCAGAAGATTACATATGTTATCTTGGGACTGTATGTGTTTCCCTAAAGATATGGGAGGTATTGGCTTCAGGGATTTAAGGCATTTTAATGTGGCTTTGTTAGGCAGGCAAGTGTGGCGACTAATTAGTTGTAAAGACACGTTATGCTTTAAAGTTCTAAGCGCTAAATATTTCCCGGAAGGTGATGTTCTCCACCCTAAGCAAATTGACAATCCCTCGTTCACATGGCAAAGCATTGCTAAAGCTGCTAGTATTCAGTAGGAGGGTTTCGATTAGAATGTGGGTAGAGGAAGCAAGATCAATATTTGGCACGACAATTGTGGTTTTGAAGGGCTTTCGGGTGTTTCGGTTGGTCTCAACAATAGGGAGGTCAAAGAGAATAAAGTGAGCGATCTATTGAATAATAAGAAAGATGGTTGGAACTAGAGAAGGATAAAAGAGATCTATGGCGAGCACGTGGGGACCAAATATGAAAAATCCCCATTCTTCATAATGGCCCTAATGACTATCATATCTGGTTCTACAATCCCCTTGGCTCCTATTCCACCAAGTTCGCCTACTCCTGGCTGAACCTGAAGCATGTGGGGTTTGGCCCTTATCGGATTTTCTGGAGGTTTACGTGCAAATTGCAAACTCTTCCGAAAATTAGAATTTTTTGGTAGTGCCTGGGGCATGGCATTCTTCCTACGTACGAGAAGATTTCTAGCATTCGGAGGGAGGTCAACAGCACTTGCCCGAGATGCGGAACTAAAAAAGAGACCATTCTCCATGTGATGAAAAACTGTTCAAGGGCACGAGCGGTGTTGGTTTATGGGGGTCTCAATAATAATCTGCTCGAGGGTAGCTACTGTCGGTGTGTCGACTGGATTGAAGATGTGACTTGTACGCTGGACAAGAAGGCGTTTTCTGATTTCATCACGGTACTTTGAAATATCTGGAATAACAAGAATAATAGAGTTTTTCGTGATGTGGAGGATGAGGCCAAAGTGACATGGGAAAGAGCTGCTGAATTAAGCCAGGATTTTCGCATATTCAACCTTCTGGAGAAAACGATGCTCCCAAAGTTGGTTATGGAGAAAGTCTGGGAGAAGCCTGGACAAGGGGTGATTAAAATAAATTTCGACACCACTACGAATGGAAGGAAGATGAGCTTTGGACTTGTGGCGAGAGATCATGACGGCTTTGTTCTTGGCGGGCGGGCAGGTGTTTTGGAGAAGAATGTACAAGCCGAATGGGCTGAGCTGCATGCGTTGGAAGAGAGTATAAGATTTGCTCGGACAAAAAATTGGCTAAAGCTGGAGTTTGAAGCTGATTGTGTCAGCTTGGTGAATCGGCTAAATAGGCCGTAAGCTAACTTTTTAATTATGGGCCACCGAATTCGGGAAATTTTCAAATTACTGGATCCGTGTTTTAGTTTTAGTTTTGTTTGGGCCCCACGCTGTTGCAATAAAGCAGCAGACTACCTGTGTAATTGGGCCACTATTAATAATTATACCAAGGATTTTAATGTTGATTATCCTTTGGAAATCCATGATATTATTTTAAGTGATGAAATAGATTGAGGTTGACCCTCTGGTCTTTTCTATAAAAAATTACAAGAATTTCATATCTTATCAAATATCATCATACATGAATAAGAAAGGGAATTTTCGTATCAATTTACATTATAAATATAG
The DNA here is from genome assembly GCF_007990345.1 of Gossypium hirsutum. Lineage (NCBI taxonomy): Eukaryota > Viridiplantae > Streptophyta > Magnoliopsida > Malvales > Malvaceae > Gossypium > Gossypium hirsutum. The sequence goes on along the minus strand of NC_053449.1, from coordinate 46,127,357 downwards.
CACAACCTGGCTCTATTACCAATTGCTGGAAAAAAATTGGTTTGAAAATGGATTTCTTGCATAGTAGAAAATTATAAATTTGAAAATTGACCTGATTTGTGATATTTATAGCAATAAACCTTGAACCAAAATCATACATGTGTTTTTGGATAAGTGGATCTTTAACGTTTTCTGGCATTCAACTAAACAATCTTCTCCACTATTCTTGTACTACAAAAAGATTCAAGTATGGGCTCAAACCAATTGAATTAAAACACAGATAAATCGGTTATCAATTTCTATTAAAGAATAGAGAATTTTTGTTTTCACCTCAAAAGAAAAGAAAATCTTTTCTAGTTCTGTGTTTTGATTCAATTGGTTCAAACCCACACTCGAAGCAGTTCGTGATACAAGAATAACAGAGAAGATTGTTAGGTCGAAAGCCGAAAAATATCCAGGACCTACTTATCCAAAAATACATGTACGGTTTTGGTCTAAGATTTATTGCTATAAATATCACAAATCGAGTTGATTTCAAAATTTTAAATTTTCGCTACGTAAGAAAACCTTTTTCAAACTAGATTTTTTTCAATAGTTACATGGTTGATGAAAAGTAAACATGACCACGGGTCGTTTGTCTTTGTGATGAATGAATTGATTACTATTTTATAGTAATTGACTTTTCATGAAGGAAGATGTAATGGTTAACCATGAGATAAAATATGATCATATTGGGAGAATGGATATTATCCTAAAGAGATTAAGGATATCCTGTAAAGGTAACACACTTATGACAAGGTCATTGGAGGAGCACTAATCGAGTTACTTTCGTAATAGTATGTCGTTAGGGAGAGCTTAGTCACGATACTATAGTAGAATTACTTCGTGACTAAATGAGTTTATAATTAATAGGTGAAAAGCTGTAACTTAATTAAAAATCGTTTGAGCCTCAATTGCATATGTCCAATCGACCCCTCTGCTAGCTCATTGAAACCATAAATGAATTGTGTGTTTGAATCGAAATAAACAGAATGAATAGAAATAGAGAAATGAGAAACATTCAGGAATGATTATAGTTTTCTCTGAAATAATGAAATGAAACATTTGGAAATGAATGTGATTTTCTCAAACTGGAAATGAAAATAGAAATGAAATTGAAAATGAGAAATGATTCATTTGCAAATGTAGATGAATTAGTGAAAAATAATCGGGAGAATGAGTTTATGTTTTTGAGCTATTTTAAATTTTGAAAATGAAAATAAACTATTCAATCATAATGAACTAGTTAAGTTGTGAAATATTAAATATATTTTTAAGAAATTTTATCAGGGTAAAATCGTTATAATTTTGCCAGGGATAAAATTGGGATGAGAAAATTATTTAATAGAAAATATTGAAGTTTATTTTGAGAAATGGAAAAGTAGAATTAGGTTGGATCAAATTACAAAGTACTGGGTCGAAAAGTTCGGGAAGTACTCATAATTGGACTCGATGTGAGAGATACCCAAAATCCCTTTATAGAATATGAAGGGGCGGCAACCCTAATAGGAATACTAGGTGATGCTATCCACCCTACTCCTACTCTAAGTAGGAAGTTATTTTTCCAATTGAAATAAATTTCTACAATTAAATAAGGTTTCTACCTTCTTTTTTTATAAATAGATGGCATCGATAGAACTATTAACACAACTTTGAGATATTGTTAATCTGTCAAAAAATAGAGAGAATTTATTCTCAACTATTAAATATATCTTTCCAGAATAACAATTCTACCAGTTTCTATTAAAGAAGAGAGAATTTTTGTTTTCACCTCAGAAGGAAAATATTTTTTTCTAACTATGTGTTTTGATTCAATTGGTTTGAGCCCACGCTCGACCGATCTAAGGTTTACTGCTATAAATATCACAAATAGAGTCAATTTTCGAAATTTTAATTTTTCGCTGTGCAAGAAAATCATTTTCAAATCAAAATTTTTCCAACAGTAGTAACTGTCCCACTTCCACCGGAATCTCACCAACAGGTTTAATGACTTCCTCAACTTTCAAGGTGGTCAAACAAGAGAATTCATCTATACATACTCCTTTAGCAAATTGGATTGCAGATAGTTGTTTTCCCTCCACACCTCATTTCTTTTTCATTCACACCATACATTGATAGTTCGAATTCGAGATCACTATGTAATTTCCAAAACGGAAAATACCCACATTAATCCGATCAAGAAAACTCAGTCCAAGCACAAAGTCAAAGTCATTGAGTGGTATTACCTTAATGGTGTCCATATAGATCCAATCACCAAGTTAGAGTTTCACTCATTTTGCCACACATTTTATTTTAACACTTTTCAAATTGATCGTCTTGATCCAACTCGATTATTTTTCAATCTTGAGCCCAAGATCACGAGCAGTCTCTTTGGACAAGAACAAATTTGACACACTTGTATCAATAAGCGCATTTAGCCTTCTTCCAACCACAGTGATGTCTACAAACATCAACCCTCCACCTAAATTGTCTTCAACACCATCCAATATTAAGCTAAGATTCTTAGTCTCCTTGTCTACCCCATCATCCCCCTCGATGGTAGAAAGTGCTGTCTTTTTTGGATAGTCCCTTACCATATGCAGACCATCACAACAGAAGCAGGATAAAGGTCTAATCTTCTTTTTTTCTCACAGCTTTTCGGACTCAACATTTTGAAAATTTTGAGTCTTACCATCGTCATTCATTGTTGGCTTATCTTTTTCTCCCCTACCATTGCCTTTCCATTTGAATTTGGGCTTGGAAGACTCATGCTTGTCTTTCTTTAGACCAAGCTCGGTTAAAGATTTTACTATGGTCATGGCTTTAATAAGCTTTTGAACTCCTCGGTGTTGCAACTCTTGCTTCGCTTATAGATTCAATCCATCCATGAAAGAAAAGAATGCCTCCTTCTCGCCTATATTAAAAATCTGAAGCATGAGTTCACTAAACTTCCACACATACTCCTTAACTGTGCCTTGTTACGTGAGTCAGTGTAACTTTGCTCGAGCCTCGTCCTTGGCATACTCCAGGTAAAACTATGCTTTGAACTCTTTTTGAAACTCCTCCTAAGTCCCAATTTCAGTTTCACCACGTCTTACATCTATGGACCTACAATGCCACCATAACAAAGCAACGTTAGTGAAATACATAGCAATAGTATTTACCTTAGTAGCATTGTCCATGATGCCTTTGGTACGAAAGTATTGCTTCATTCCCCACAAGAAGTTGTCCACATCTCTCACGAACCTTGTCCCCTGGAATTCTTTCGGCTTTGGAACATCCATATTGGGCTTAAGTGCTACAAAAAAACACCCCATTACCCAAAGCAGCCTTGTAGATTGTGAGTTCACCATTGAGCTCTACAATCTCCTCTTCCGAGGCCATCATCATAGCCTTGAGGGCATTATCTCTTCCTGTCAACTTGTTCTCAACGGAACCGAGAGACTTTAACACATAGTTCGTAACTTGCTCCTTCATTGATTCCACTGTATCGGTGTCCTTCCTTGACTTCCTCGAACGTCTCTTTCACGTCCTCTATGGACTCCTTAAGAGTGACCACTCACCCTTCCAAAGTTAACAACATGTCCCTCGATCGACTTTGCTGTTTTGGCCCTCTCATGGGTCTCCATTGGCTCAACTTGCTCAATAACATCTTTCGACATCTTTCAATGGTGCATTTGAAACCTTAGCTCGAATACCAACTGTTACGGAGCTAAATCATTAGTCTCGAAATCTGTGCAACTTTAGGTAATTTCTTTATTTCAAATTCGCCTAAGTTAGCCTAACTCCCGAAATTAAAGATTCTCGCAAAATTTGAGTGAGTTTGTAAATATTATTTATTTAATAATTACGAACCAAATATAGCATCATAATATATATTTATTTGATAATTTATATTATTTGAACGAAATCCTAAAGTTAAGTGGTTTTAGAAAAAGAGGTATCGAGACCTCGTTTCTATAAATCGAGCCTTATAGAGTGTTATTAAGGTCATATTACAGTTTGGTTAAGAAATTTTATCATTTAAATTGTTAATTAATTAAAAAAGGACTAAATCATAAATATTGCAAAAGTGAGTTTTATTAGTTAAAAGGTGTTACTTGATAAATTATTAAAGTTACAAGTGTTTATGTGGCAATTAAGCCATATTTATTTGGTTAGTGCGGTTGGCTTTTGATTTTTAAATTTAAAATATGTTTATTTAATTAAAGTAAAAGATAAAAAGTTGCATATTATAGATTTCTCTTAACTAAATAAATTAGATAATTAATTTTGGGGGTTTTATGTTGCAATTAGAACATAATAATGAATTATGGCCGGTTAGTGGATGTAGGGATTGAAAAGAAAAGAAAAACTTATAATTTAGTATATGTTTATTAATTAAACAAAAGTTAAAGTAATAAAATAAAACAACCAAAAGCATTCATCATCTTCTTTCTTTTATTTCCTTACGCGAACACTATTGTAGGAAGGAGGGAGCTTTGGTTTTTCTATTTTTCTTTGTATGTAAGTATTTCTTGACTTATTTTTCATGAATTTTATGTATTTGTGATGGTTGTTTTGACATTTAGCTAAATTGAGGATTAATTTATGAAATTGTCAAACATTTAGAAATTTACCATTGATGATTTTGAATGTCTTTGATGCTAATTGGTTTTGTTGGAAGATTGATTGTTAGACATGCTTATTTTGTTATGTAATTTTTAATGATTTTAATGTTTAAGAATTAATTTGTTAAAATAGTAAAACTTCATGTAAATATTGGGAATTGATAATGGATATGGGTTTGTTATAAATTGTATAAAATTGGGCAAGCTGATATTTTAATTAAATGTGGATAATTCATGAATTTCAGGATTTAGGACTAAATTGCAAAAAGGCCAAAGCATTGGAGGTAATTTAGTAAATTCATAAAGATAAGGGTTATAGGCTTGAATTAATTATTTAAATGTTGGAATGAGATTAATTGAATAAAAATATTTATCTAGAACAAGAAACAACTCGAACGAACACAAATTGTGAAAAAGCCAAAGTAGCGGAATAGTAGTCGGTTCATGTTAAAAGTCATTTTTGAGTTCAGGTAAGTTCGTAGTCCTTAAACTCAAACTTTATTTATTTAGTTAGTTTGATTATTAGTTAATTTGATAGTCGATTATATGTATTCAAATGATTAATATTTTAAATGTATTGTTATGGAAATATATATGAAAATGGTTATGGAGTGGATTATAGAAATCTAATATAGAAGATTAATGTAAATGATTTAAATTATGAATTCAAGAATTGTGGAATGATGTACATATGTATTTGTCGGTTTATCCGACTAGTGCTGGGCGCAAATCATTGTCGATTTATCCAATTAGTACTGGGTACACATTTGATATTGTCGGTTTATCTGACTAGCGCTGGGCGCAAAACATTGTCAGTTTATCCGACTAGTGCTGGCACACATTTGATATTGTCAATTTATCCAACTAGCGTTGGACGCAAAACATTGTCGGTTTATCCGACTAGTGCAGGGCACACCTATCATCGGTTTATCTGATTAACATTGGGCGCAAAACTTTGTTACGGATTATCCGTCGAGCACCGGGTGCCAATAATAGATTGATCCATGTTGATGATGTATAAACGATCTATTGAAGAAGGTTGAAAATGATATAAATGAAAAGGTCGAAAAGAATATCAACGAAAAAGTCGGTATCTCATCCTTTAATCGTTCGCTATTTAGGTAACATGTTTCAGGTGAGATATGTATCCCAAGTAGGAATATGAGATGAAGATTGTTTGACTAGTATAGTTTGGTGATGAATATAAATGAATTGTTGTAATTATATGTTTCATGAGTCTTTAAACATGTTAATTAGTTATGGTTTTGGTGGGTTTAGAGAGTAAAATTGATATATGAGTATTTTCTAAGTATTCGATGTTATTTCATTAGGTACATCGGGCAATCAAGGATTAATGGAATGAATATATGTATAAAAGGTTACATGGTTATAATTTGTAAATTGAAAATTAATGTTGTGAAGAATTGATATAGGATTTGATGATGGTGAATTAAGTGTTGAATGGAATTTGGAAGGCAAAGCTTATTACGTACTTCAAGATTGGTTGTATTTATATGTATTATTGATTCATTTGCTAACCTTTGAAATGTGTGTGTATAGAAATGGTATAAAAATGAAAGATGTGCAATTGGCATATAAATTAATTCATGTTTGAATGGTTTAAATTTTGTATGTTTGGTAAGACTAAGTTCATTTTATATGAGCTTACTAAGCTTGATGCTTATGTTAGTTATTTCATTTCTTTGTAGGTCATCGGAAAGCTTGATTGGTTGGGAACATTGTCGAAGCACGATCGCACTATCCATCGATTCATTTTGATGGTTTTTGAATGTTTTAACCTATGGTTATAAATGACATGTATAGGGTTGTATGTTAAATTGGTATGCTTTAGGTTATGTCAAGCTTTGATATGTTTTAATATCTTTTGTTACTAATTATGCATGGTCTTTTGAAATTAGGAAAGAAATGGTTGATTGATATGTGTTTGGCTCATTGAAGTGATTAAATGATATATGTGCTTTGGCATATAATAGATGCTTATCTAGTTTGATCACATGGTGTATTTTGGCTATTCTTGTGTCTAGTAGTATATATATAGTTTGATTTGGCTTGTATATGTTTAAACTTTTATGGATATGATCATTTTAATTTTACCTATCTAAAGTGGTAAGTTTTGATGGTATAATTTGAAAAGAAATGGTCTTTTGGTATTCATGATATATGATTGATGACATATTGGTTAGTCATAGGTTTGATGAGAATTTGGCATGTTTTTGATGCTTTGAATGTACTTTTAACCATGTGAAATAGGTTAGATATGGTGTGCATTGGTATGCAAGTAATTGAATTTGAAATGGTTTGTTAAAGGGCATTTTTTATTGCACACGGCTTGGGACACGAGTTGTCACACGGCCGTGTGCCACACACGGTCAACTCATGCGACCGTGTGTCATATTAATTTAGGTGCAGGTTTCACATGTTCTGGCACACGTCTTGCGACACGGCTGTGTGACCCAAGTCAGTGAGTTACACGTTTGACACACGGACTGGGACACAACCATGCATCCTATAGTTCGAATGCCCACACGGCCTTGCCGCATAGCCGTGTGACCCTTATTTTGAAACTTCTCAAGTTTGGCCTGAAATTTCTAATTTGTTTCGAATAAGTCCCTGATTGTTTCCAAACTTTTTTTAAGGCCTCTTAAGTTTGATTTTAGGTCGAAAAAGTAATTATGCTATAATATAATTATGTTATCAAATGTAAATATATAAATTGTATGTTGATTCTATTTCAATGTTAAATATTCTGTTTTGTACATTAATGCTCCGTAACTTTGATCCGACGACGGAGACGAGTCAGGGAGATTACAAGAAGCAACTTAATAAAAGAACTCGGAAGAAGAGAAAAGCCACAGAAAAGCAAAAGCATAAGAGTTTGAATGAATGCTCTCAAAGAATTCTATTACTCAAGAATGAAATGATTACAATGAGAGGGAGAGACCTCTATTTATAGTTGAGCTTCCCCAAATTCAATGGTAAAGATTAAAGTATATCAATGGCCAAGATTAAAAGTTATCCACAAAATTAAATCTATAAAATTTACAGAATCAAATCTTCTAAGATTACAAATCCTCTAAGATTGCATATCTTCGAAGATTATGTCTCATATTTGTCATGCTTTGTAGATGAGCCTTCAATCTCTCCAAGCAATGGGTCAATCCTGTTGGGCCATATAGCCCCTCGCGAACAAGATGGACCAATCAAATGTGTCATGATTGCGAGCTCCCTTGTACAACTCATAACACTTGATCGTTGACTTTAATTGTTTTAATTTTTTTTATATAACATTTGGAATAGGGATGAGTTACATGGTTTGAATTTATATAAAACGAATGTCCGGTAAAAATTTTAACCACAACATCATACACTAATTTAATTAATATTTTATTTCCATGTTATTTTAAATAAATTTTCATTTTTGAGTTAGTAAGTTGAATTGGTTGATCCAATTATCTACATCGAACTACTTTTAAAGAGATGACAATGGTGAGAATGCACCAAAACTAAGGTAAAACTCACTACTGAAGATAAACAGGAGCTTTATTCTGTCTTATCAACAATTTAAAACAACTCAAGTGGACTTGAGTAGTAATTAATTCTTCTACTTTCTTGTACTATTTCTTTGTAATTAGTTGACAAACACCCGACTTTTAAAATGCAAATTCGTTTGAAAAAACATTCCCAAGCTCTCACAATTAGTGAGTGAGGTATCATTTTGAGAGAATTTGAGTTACTAAAAAAACTCACATTCTTTGTTGTCTTGAATATTCAAAACGACCTAAATTTTTTTAAAAAATAAGTTTATAATTAATTGGTGCATATATTTATTGGAAAATTTAAAGGGTTTTTTCTTGGTAGAAATTATTCACCCTACGTTTGAATTACTTACCGACACCTAACATCAACAAATTTATGGGAAGGGACTAAAGCATGGTGGTAATGCTTTTGTATTATGAGGGATCGGAGGGTCGATATGTAGGTTGTAAAGAGTTGACTATATTTGTTAATGGTGTAGGCATGTGGCTAGTTGCTAATTCTCTTTCAATTATACTTGCAACAAAAAGAGCATTTCCCGCCTAACAGTCAGGCTTCAAGTTTTCATACATTGAAATTCTGCGAAGGAATAATGATAGTGATATAATATTTCATTAAATATATTATTCTGATCTTCTTGTCTGGTTCCCGTTATATGCTAGCTCCTACTCCTATGCATCTTTATTTGTTTGTTTACGTGGCTTCATCTTCATGTGCATTTGCTTATTAATTTTTAAAACTTGGTCTAATCTTCTCCTTATTATATATACATCTGAAGGGTTGACCGACTTTGTGTGGGGTGCAAGACAGCTAGGCGTGGGATGCAAGACAGCTTCCTTCAGGCAGACCATAGTTTTTATCGTCAAACCTTTTGTCTCAGAAGTTTCATTTCTTCGATAGGGAAACCCTCTTGCAGGTAAAGTTAGACTTTAAATTATTTTTCCATTTTATGCTATTGCAGTCGTTTTCCAAAGTACTGTTTAGAAACATTAACACTTGTATTTTTGCATCTTATCTTTTAACCTAAAGCATTAAGAATGTCTAAAGAACCCATGGAAGGCAATTGGATGTCAACTCCTGCAGCAGATGAAAATGAAGGCACCAAGTTCAATGGAGAAGGAGGGTCTAGGAAGGTCCATCAATTCTATTTTGTCAAATTTTGGCCCTACAAAGACCCAGAAAAGGATTCAAAGCTCGAGTGGTCTAGGCAACAGTGTGAACAATTGGATCAAGAAAAGAAGCTTGTCGTAGATGATAAAATGAAGGAAATCATGGTATGTCTTGGAAATATACATATATGCTCCAAATGCTTACCAACTGTTTTTATTATTGTTGAGTATTTTTATGTGTTAGTCAATGATGTAATTTTTTTATTTATATGATATGGTTTGTGGATATGACATCCTATGTGAGTTTTTATGTATGTTAACATGTATCCTATTTTAAGATTAATATTTATTTTCTAAGTGTGGGTTCGCTTGCATGATGATACCAATCCACCACATACGAGCTCATGTAAGTGAATTATACAAGTTATCATTATTGAAGTAAAGGAGATCGGGTCAGAGTAACAGGATAGTAATGACAAACACCGTAACAATGATTTTATATTGTTTTGAATTATATTGAGAACAGTCACGTGGAGAAAACATCTATTCAGAACTAGAAAGGAAAAGATATCGCAGTGCTGTACTTGGAGCCGGCGTTGAATGGAAGACAATGGTGGTGGGTTTTCTGCAGGCTGCTATGGATAAGCTCATTATCACTGCCCCTTCCTCTTCAAAACAACCTGCCATTCATGTACCAAACAGTAACCACTATCTGTTCATTGCTAAATCTTTAACCTCCACTGCTTAATATATATATATAACTTTTTGTTATTTGTTGTTCAGTCTCCACATACATTGGTGACACACGGAAGCAACAATTTGGCCAAAGAAGAGCAACTATCAAAGAAAACCCCTAGTGCCCATCAGCCTCAGTTTTTAATGTCAAGCTTACGTAATGAGATTGGCCGTGCTGTAAGTTATATAAATATATATAGTGGTTTGAATAGTAGGTAGCTATAACCCATTAACGTGACCATCTCCATCAACAGTATTTCTGGTATAGCCAGAGCAAGAATAGAAAGAAGTTTGAGCAGATACTGAAAGAAATCGAAGAGATAGAGGACAGACATGATAAAGCCAAGGCTGATGCTGCTGCCAAAGGGAACATTTGGAACCCTTTAAGTTCCAAAAAGGCCATAGAGGATCAAATTAGAGTATATTTATCTACTCTTTTTTTGTTTCATCCATCGGGAACAAACTCAGTACTGATTCGGTATAATTAATGTAATGATGGCATCTCAATTGCAGCTTTTAAATAAGATACCGGATGAACTGAAACCGGAACGTTGTGAAGTGATGGAGGAAATTAAGTGCTTAGAGAATGAACTTAAAGCATTGAAAAAAGAGGAAAACGTGGTATCCGAAAAATTCCAACTCCTAATCAACAGAAAGTCTGACTTATGTGACTTCGTTCTTGCTATCCGAAAGGAAGAAGATGAAGCGGTACGCTTTTTATTTTATATTTATATATTATTATTTTTACATGCCATTTATTTTATATATATATATTTAATTATCATATAATACATTCGTATAATCTATATTATTATTTAAGCTTGATTTGAATGGATTTCATGAGTCAATTAAATATCAATTTAATTAAAAAATTATAAAAATGTTTTTGATAATTAAAATATATTATATTACTCAATAGTAGTTTGGTATTTTAAAATTAAAAAAGAAAGCAAATACAAAATTTGTATGTGGGGAATTTAAACTCACGTTTCTAACCTCAATAAATAATAATTTTACCATTAAATCAAAATTTTATTTTAATTGTACTATATATTTTTTATTACCTTCATCAATTGTATGTATAAATAACTTGTTGATTGAGTTGGTGTTATAAGTAAACTCGACACTAACTTAAGATTGATGACAACAATCATGATAAATAATTGTAATGAATTTAGTATTCTTAATATGATGTGCCCACGTATTTAAATTTAATTTTACTCACAATTTAATTTATTTTTTATTTTAATACGGTACATATTTAATATATTATTATTAATTAGTTTTAAACAATGTTTTATTATTGATTATCTGTGTTGTAAATACATAGTTTCCACACATGTATTATAGAATTTCTAGTATGTATTAAATACTTAACTAAGTGATAATGACAAAAATAAATAATTGTATTATTTTAGGTTTAGCATTTTCTTCTCACTTTTTTTTTTTTAAGTTTCAGATTTTGATTATACGTTTTACATAAATTAAAGAAACAATTGGATAATTCTGCACCCACTGATATAAAGTCTATTTATTTGATTTATTTAGAATGCCAACTACAACGAATATGTTTCGCTGATAAGGAATGTCAACGAACTAGCAAGAAATAAAGATGTGAAAGCCCTTGAACAACTCTCTAGCAAGCAGGTACGTTTCAACGAATCGAAAGCTAATTGTCAGTAAATTAACCCCCCTTCTAATTGAAACATAAACAAGTAGGTTGATGATTTCATGCGGCAGTGGAAGGATAGCCAATCTTTGAGAGAGAGATATGAAAAAACAGTGCTATGGTCACTTCACTATCGAGAAATGAGTAGAGATGGACGGATTAGGAACGACCACGAACAACCCGTTCTTGAAAATGGAGAGATTCATCAACTATTTCTTCATTTAGTTTCCACTTTTTTAACTTTATTTCTCCTTTTGGATGTACGAAACAAAATGCTACATTAGCCAGGGCCCACGTTCTGTATTTTTCTTTTCCTTTTGCTTTTGGTCTTTGTTTAAATTCTGGTTATACATAGAGTACCTTTTGAAAAAGAAAAGGAAATGGTTGTTCCAGTCCTTCTGGATTACATGTAGATGTTTATAATTAGCTTTCCAAATCAATTATATTAAACTTCAATAAATTAATTCATTCATATATAATTTATATAGTTGAAACTCGAGTTTTGAAAACTCCAATCTTATTATTTTTATTGGTGATGTTTACACTTAGTTATTGAGTAGTAATATTTGAGTCACAAAATTAGTTTTATGGGTCAAATTGTATTTCATAAAGATGAATTGTAAAGTATCCTAAAATGAGAAGTAAAGATTGGTTAAATTTCAGAGATAATTGATTGATCGGTCATTAGATCATAAATTGGAGGTCTGTGTGTGATTTGATTAATATATCAAGAAAATATTTGGTGAGATCCTAATTCATATGGGCCAGAGCTGTTGAATGGTATAGGTGCAAGCAAAGCTCATACGGTGTCCACCATATCTTAGCTCATTTTGGACACCGTTTTATTTGGCGTGCCGGACTAGCACATTGGAATTAATACACAGCAGCACGCCGCTGAATTAGCTAATACCATATTGTATAGGATAAACTATAAAAATAGTTACTTTTGTTTACCTCAGATTACAGTTTAGTCATTTATGTTTGAAATGTTATGTTTTGGTCATTTATATTATCGTTTTTTTACGAAGTGTTCACTTTACCGTTAAGCTCCGTTACCTACCTAATGGCAGTCCTACGTGGCAGTTCAAATTAAATTTATTTAATTAAAAACTTATTTTTATCCTAACAACTGGACATTTAAGTTGACATTTAAAACCCATTTGGACTACCATGTAGGACTGCCGTTAAAGATGTAACGAAGTTTAACGATAGAGTGACCACTTCGTAACAAAACGATAACGTAAATGACTAAAATGTAATATTTCAAACATTAATGACTAAAATGTAATCCGAGACAAACAAAAGTAACTATTTCTAAAATTTACCTATTGTATATTACCATAGATTAGAATAGCTTATTAAACCATAAGTTATCATCATCATAACACACCCACCGGCTCTTTAATTTTTTTATTTATATTTTCCATATAAATTTAAATTATGAAAATATATTTATATTTGATATTCACATCAAAATTTGAATAATATAAGTTGCAATAGTATTTTATATCTAACGTTTTCTAAAATTCAATGCTAAATTTTATTGGAGTTATCTGGTTCAATTTTTATTCAATCTTTGATATTTCTATGTATCAATTGTATGTGAAACACCCACTTGAACGAATTCGTCTGTGCTTGTAATCGTACAATTTAACCAGTCACTCACTTGGACAACAAGGCATGACCAAATATAATAAATTTTAAAAGATTTTTAAATATGTTTGAAGCAAGCAGAAATGTAGGTATGGGAAAGAAACTATATTCCCAAAGTAGGATTCTTTTCATACTTGAAATGTCTTATATTTAACACATCAAATTCTCAGCGGCTCCCATAAGCTATGAGTGAGTGATACTTGGCAATGACATCATATTTATACACAATTTAATATCATTAAAGGAAAAAAAAATAACTAAAGCATTGTGTTTGCTACTAGGAAAGGGACCAAGACAACATTCTCCATGCTTTCCTTGATTGATTTATATGCTCAGACCATTTGTGCTTTTGGGTAAGTGGAGCAGTTGAATTTGCATCGAAATCTCTACAACTGTATGCAAATTTTGTCCCTATAAGAAGAGCGATACTTGGTCTTTCTCTTCCAATAAAGCAGTTGGAGTAAAACATGGCGAATGGAGTAAAATATGCCAACAACCTTCGAACAGATTCGTCGGACTACCGAGCTGAGCTTCTGTCACCGGCTCCAAATGGAGAGAATCATGAAACTATGGCGAGTGAACAATCTTGGCGACTCAACATGGATAAGTTTCACCTTCCAGAGAGACGCAAGGAGTCCTCCTATTTTAGCCTTGGGTATTTTATCAAGGCCTTAAGTAAGCAATTCCAGTCTCGTTTTATGACAGATTTTTGGGCTGCTTTTTCCATGGTTTTAGCTTAATACTTAATAGTTTGCAATTGTTTTACCTTTACAGGGAGACATAGAAAACTTTCACAGTATTACAAGAGACAGGAAGAGCTTCTTAAAGGGTTCAATGAAGTGGACGCATTTAATGAATTGGGCATTTTACCTGGGAGTTTGTCAGAGGTTTTTTTTTTCTTTCATTTTGATTTGGTGAAATGAGGTGTTTGAAGTGAAAGGTAACGTTAGTTTTAATGTATGTGTATATATGTGATTGTTCCTGCAGGAGGAAATGAAGCAGGTAGCAAGGAGTGAGAGGGTGGCAATATATGCATCAAATGTGGCAAATTTGGTGCTTTTCTTGGCAAAAGTATATGCATCTGTTATGAGTAGATCATTGGCAGTGATAGCATCAACTTTGGACTCTTTGCTGGATCTCTTGTCAGGCTTTATTCTGTGGTTTACTGCTTATGCTATGAGAAAACCAAATCAGTATCGCTATCCCATTGGCAAAAACAGGATGCAACCTGTTGTAAGTCTTTGTTTCTCTCAGAGAGAGAAAAAAAAACCCTTTAATTAGAATTTATTTTGGGCTAAATATTGTCATAGCAAAGAATATACATATATTTAAAGTCAACTTCATGAGTCATGCCATCTGAGATCTACATAGCAGCATGATGTAGGGTCTGTCAGGCTGATTGGACAAATTGAAAAGAAAAAGAAAATTTATTCTCTCTCTATGTATATGTACATATTAAATTGATTTGTATGAGGTGTGCAGGGAATTGTTGTTTTTGCATCCGTAATGGCTACACTGGGGTTGCAAATATTGTTTGAGTCAGGCCGAGAACTGCTTGTCAAGGTTTGTAATTGTAAACTTTGCTATTACTATTTAATATCCAAAAGAAACGAGAAAGGTTGTTGATCTAAGAGGCAGCTGAAGTGTAAACCCTGAACTTTTCCGATCAATATGATTGCTGATTGCGAATTGCAGGCACAACCTGAAAGGGATCCCGTGAAAGAAAAATGGATGATTGGGATTATGGTATCAGTGACACTAGTAAAATTGGTGCTCATGTTATATTGTCGTAGATTCCAAAACGAAATCGTCAAGGCATACGCTCAAGATCATTTCTTCGACGTTATCACTAACTCAATTGGTCTAGGAACTGCCGTTTTAGCCATCAAATTCTACTGGTGGATCGATCCTCTTGGTGCCATTCTTGTAAGTTTGAATCTGTTATTTATAAGTTTTAACACAATGGAAACTATATGTGCGTTGTGAATACGTTGCAGATAGCGTTGTACACAATGGGGAATTGGGCAAACACGGTGATGGACAACGTATGGGCCCTAATCGGGAAGACAGCACCACCGGAGTATTTAGCGAAGCTGACCTACTTAATTTGGAACCACCACGAAGAGATTAGACACATCGAGACAGTTAGAGCCTACACCTTTGGTTCTCAGTACTTCGTGGAGGTTCACATAGTATTGCCTCAAGACATGACCCTTCCCCAATCTCATAATATTGGACAGACTCTTGAAGACAAACTCGAGCAACTTCCCGAAGTGGAACGAGCTTTTGTGCATGTGGATTTTGATACCATTCATCCGCCGAAGCACAAACCTAAAGGGACACCCTCATCATCACCCTGAAACTCCATCTTCAGTCTATATGCCTTCCAGGAAACTAGGCTAGTTCTGTTTCCGAATTAATGTTTTAGTAACCTTAGTTATCAAATAAAAAGAAAAAACAGGAACATGTTATTTGCTGCTATTTATAATTTTTCTATATTCATTACTTTTA
Source organism: Gossypium hirsutum (assembly GCF_007990345.1). Classification (NCBI taxonomy): domain Eukaryota; kingdom Viridiplantae; phylum Streptophyta; class Magnoliopsida; order Malvales; family Malvaceae; genus Gossypium; species Gossypium hirsutum. The sequence continues at coordinate 46,111,518 of NC_053449.1, read as the reverse complement.
TATCAAATAAAATTAAATTAATAATTTTTCTCTATTCAAGTATGCAAAAAAAAAAAAATAACGTCAGGTTATTTTATAGTAAGATTTATGGTCACAACGAATGAAACAATAACTTGAAAACTTTACACACAAAAATTATTAATGCAGTTTAAATTTAACCTACATTTATAAAATTTTGCTCAAAGAATCAATTCACTGAGTAAGTCGATAAAAATAATAATTTATGCCCAATTCTTTCTCACTCAAGTTACAGCTATATCTAAATTTGATTCACACAACTCACTATTACCATCACTTAGCAGGTATAATTAAGTCACTTAATGATTATTAACTCGAATAAATATTCAACTCATTAATCCTTTCCGTAAGTGAATATGATGTATTTGTTCAAATAACCAACTTAAGATAAACGATGAGTTTCCTTATCTTCATGTCAAATACTCAACATATCATTTATTTCAAATAGTCGTTTTATCTAAATCATCATATAATGTCAACCGCTAAGTCCACAAAAACAATAGGTCCTTTCACTTCATTCCCCTTTGTCTTTGAACTAGAATGGACTCTCTCATGTTGTTAGTTGTTGGAACATTTTCAAATATTTATAGTATCCCAATAACTATAAATGAATGGGTGTAATTAATCAAAAGATAAATCTTTTGGTCATTGGTCAAAAGTTATATCATTTGATTTTTTTTAAAAAGAATTATAACTATTTAAAAAATATTATTTGAATAGTTACAAAATTAAATGAATAATTATTATTATTTATTTATTCATAAAGACACCTATTGAAAGATGTTTCTATGAAGAGACATGAAAATTCTTATAAATAGGAATGAGATTTCATTTGGAAATCATATCAACAAATTCTAATATTCTTTCTTTCCTTCCTTTATTTTCTAATATTATTAGATTATTCTATAAAGTATTACTGCAGAAATCCTTTGTAGAAATTGAGTTTTTTGTTATACATTGCTCAGTGCATAGTGGACTATTCTCGTCAGTGCAAAACGCAAATAGTCATTGGCTTCATTGTATCCTCGAGGTTAATTTGCTTGGAACTCATTTGCACACCGAAGGTAGGTGGGGGTGAATATAACCTTAAAGATAATGGCTTGATACACGCCTTGGAGCCTGTCCTATTTCTTTTTTTTTCTGTTCGAGTTTCGATCGTGTGTTCGAGATTTTCCTTACCGGAGTTTTGAACTAACAATTTTAACGTTATATTAATGATGACTACCACAACACATGAAAGTGGAACACTAAGGGAGTTGGCTTCCAACTTTGTTAAACTTGATCGGTTTGATGGCGGCAATTTTCGACGATGGCAGAAAAAGATGCACTTCTTATTATCAACTTTGAAGATTGCATATGTTTTGGATACTCCAAGACCTGAAGAGAATGAAAACGAATCTGTTGCTGCAACCCGAGAAAGATAAAAATGGGACAATGCTGACTACATGTGCATGGGCCACATATTGAATGGTTTATCTGATGGTTTGTTCGATACCTGCCAAAACGAGGTCACCGCTAAAGAATTATGGGACAAATTAGAGGCAATATACATGACCGAAGATGTTAAAAGTAAGAAATTTCTTGTCAGTCGTTTCAATAATTATCAAATGGTTGATGGTCGTTCTGTTATGGAACAATTTCGTGATACTGAAAAGATGCTGAATCAATTTAAGCAATATGATATGAAAATGGATGAAATGATTGTGGTATCCTCCATAATAGACAAACTTCTTCCATCTTGGAAAGACTTTAAAAGAAGTCTAAAACATAAGAAAGAGGAAATATGTCTTGAGGCTTTGGCAAATCATCTTCGTATTGAAGAAGAGTATTGAAAACAAGATCAGAACCTAAATTCTGAAAATGCCAAAGTACATGTTATGGAGGAAGTACAGACTACTAAACCATTCAAGAGAAAGTTCAATCAGACTGATAGAGCACCTAAGTTCAAAAAGAAACAAAAGGGCTCATGCTATCATTGTGGAAAGCCGGGACATTTCAAGAATAAATGTTGATTTTTAAAGAAGAAATCATCTTCTAAGGCTGATAATAACAAAAAGTTCGTTGCAATGATATCTGAAATTAATATGGCACAAGATGATAATACATTGTGGATTGATACCGGAGCAACCAAACATGTGTGCAAAGACAAAAGCATGTTCACAAAGTTCACTCAATGTGAAAATGACAATGTCTTGTACATGGGAAATTCTTCCACTGTAGCAATCAAAGGGAAAGGGTCTGTTGAACTACAATTCACTTCTGGAAAAGTTTTAACCTTAAATGATGTATATTATGTACCAAAAGTTAGGAAGAATTTAGTGTCTGGAAGTCTATTGAATAAGTTTGGTTTCAAACTTGTTTTTGAGGCAGATAAGTTTATTTTGTCTAAGGGAGGAATTTTTGTGGGGAAAGGGTATATGTATGAGAGCATGTTCAAACTCAATATTATTAATAAGAATAAAAATACTATTTCTGCTTCTATGGTTGAATCTTTTTGTTTGTGGCATTATAGATTAGGTCATTTGAATTATATAAAATTGAATGACATGTATAAATTAGATTTAATTCCTGTTTTTAATAATAATACTGAAAAATGCAATACATGTATGTTGACTAAAATTACAAGAAACCCTTTCCTTAAGGTTAAAAGGAAGACAAAATTGCTTGATTTGATACATAGTGATTTATGTGACTTGCATAATACTCCTACATTAGGTGGAAAGAAATATTTTGTTACTTTTATTGATGATTGTTCTAGATATTGTTATGTATATTTATTGCATTCAAAAGATGAAGCGCTTGATAAATTTAAAGTTTATAAATCTGAAGTTGAACTTCAGTGTGAATCATTTATCAAGTGCTTAAGATCGGATAGAGGTGGAGAATACTATAATCTAAGTTATTTTGAACTCACTGAAATTGTCCATCAAGTTTTAGCCCCTTACACACCACAACAAAATGGTGTAGCTGAAAGAAAAAAATAGAGTCTTGACTGAAATGGTAAATTCAATGTTATCATATTCAAGTCTTGGACAAGGTTTTTTGGGATAAGCTGTTCTAACAGCTTGTCATATATTGAATAGAGTTCCTAATAAGGAAACTAAAATAACCCCCTATGAACAATGGAAGAAAAGGAAACCAAACCTTAATTATTTGAAGGTTTAGGGTTGTAAAGCTATTGTAAAAGTTCCAACACCTAAACGTAAAAAGTTAGGTGAAAGAGGAATTGAATGCATATTTATAGGTTATGCACATAATAACAAGGCATATAGGTTCATGGTAATTGAACCAAATGATTCAATTTCAATTAATACTATTATTGAATCAAGAGATGCTATTTTTGATGAAAATATATTTAATTCTATATCAGGACAATTACAACCACAACAATTGATTCATTCTTCAAATGAGAATGAGATTTCATTGAAACAAATCGATAATAATGATGAATCTTGTCAAGAATTAAGAAGAAGTAAGAGGATTAAAAAGGTTAAAGATTTTCGACCAGATTTCATTATGTTTCTAGTAGAAGGAAAAGATGAAAGTATATGCAATAAGATACATTATTGTTATAATACTGAATCTGATCCTATTACATTTGAAGAGGCAGTGAAATCTCAAGACTCTGGTTTTTGGAAAGAAGCAATAAATGATCAGATGGATTCAATAATGGGAAATCAAACTTGGATCTTAGTTGATCTTCCACCAGGTTCCAAACCAATAGGTTGTAAATGGATCTTCAAAAAGAAAATGAAGGTTGATGGAACCATTGATAAATTTAAAGCAAGGTTGGTAGCAAAAAGTTTTACACAAAGACAAGGTATTGATTACTTTGATACCTATGCTCTAGTAGCAAGAATTGCTACAAATAGACTCTTAATATCACTTACCTCTATATATAATTTGGTTGTTCACCAAATGGATGTTAAAACTGCATTTTTAAATGGTGAATTGGAAGAGGAAGTGTACATGGAGCAACCAGAAGGATTTGTTGTTCCAGGACAAGAGCATAAGGTATGTAAGCTTGTTAAATCTTTATATGGGCTTAAACAAGCACCAAAACAATGGCACAAAAGTTTGACAAGGTTGTTTTAGCTAATGGCTATAAAATAAATGAATCTAATAAGTGCATATATAGCAAATTCGAAAATGGAAAAGGTGTCATAATTTGCTTATATGTAGATGACATGCTCATTTTTGGCACGGATTTGGAACAAATAGAAAACACAAAGAAATTCTTGTCAAACAACTTTGCTATGAAGGATATGGGTGTAGCAGATGTTATTCTTGGGATTAAAATAACTCGAGATGAAAGCATTATAGCTTTATCACAATCACATTACATTGAAAATGTGCTTAAAAAGTTTGATCTTTTCAAATGTATACTAGCATCTACACCCATGGATCCTCAATTAAAATTAGTATCTAATACTGGTAGGAAAATTGATCAATTGAAATATGCAAGTCTAATTGGTTGTCTTATGTAAATAATGACTTGTACAAGACTAGATATTGCATATGCTGTTGGAAAATTGAGTAGGTACACAAGTAATCCAAGTAGTTTGCATTGGCAAGCTTTGAATAGAGTACTTAGGTACTTAAAGAAAACTATTAACTATGGATTGTGTTATAATGGATATTCTCCATTTTTAGAAGGGTATTCGAATGCTAGTTGGATTACAAGTTTGGAAGATCATGCATCTACTAGTGGATGGATCTTCATTCTTGGTGGAGGAGTCATTTCTTGGGGTTCCAAGAAACAAACATGTATTACTGATTCCACCATGGCAGCAGAATTTATTACATTAGCCACTGCATCTAAAGAAGCAGAATGGTTAAGAAATTTGCTTTATGATGTACCTTATGGCCTAAGCCAATTTCACCTATTTCTATCCGTTGTGATAGTGAGGCTACTCTAGCAAAGGCATATAGCCAAGTATATAATGGAAAGTCTAGACACATTGGATTAAGACATAGTTATGTCTTACAATTAATCTCTGATGGAGTGATCACTATTAATTATGTGAGGTTAAGTGAAAATTTGGCAGATCCTTTGGCAAAAAGTCTTGCTAGAGATACAGTAAAAAGGACCTCAAAAGGGATAGGACTCAAGTCTATTAATTAGAGTCACCCATGATGGAAACTCGACTCAACGCTTGGTATAACGTCAAGTCTTGAGTTCAATGAGACAAAGTACATCATTAGTATGTGACTGTTAGCACTATAAATAAATCCATCCTAAGATTAAAGTGCTAGGTACCCGTAATGATAAGGGAATGATGAGTAACATATTCTTAATGGGCCCATAACATAAATATGTTAGAGTGTTATAATTACGGGAACACTTTTGATGGGATTTACCTATGTGAGTGGAAGTGTGGCCGCTTCTAGGAGCTCAAGGGCTTGGCTCTGACAACACTCATGAAAAGAGGACATAGACATATGGCCATAATAGTGTCCCTAGATACTATGCATTGACCGGTGTTGAAATCATTGTGTGAGATGTGTTCAGTTAATCAAATGGAATAGTTGGTTCAAAGCTTAGTCTACCATGCAATTTCGATTAACTTTAACTGTTTTCACTAAGTGAAGGTTCAATCGTAAGACACCTTTATTTATGCAAATTGATTTCCTAGAATATCAAAATCTAAATATGTTGAAAATGGGGGAAGATTGTTGGAACATTTTCAAATATTTATAGTATCACAATAACTATAAATGAATGGGTGTAATTAATCAAAAGATAAATCTTTTGGTCATTGGTCAAAAGTTATATCATTTGATTTTTTTAGAAAAGAATTATAACTATTCAAAAAATATTATTTGAATAGTTACAAAATTAAATGAATAATTATTATTATTTATTTATTCATAAAGACACCTATTGAAAGATTTCTCTATGAAGAGACATGAAAATTCTTATAAATAGGAATGAGATTTCATTTGGAAATCATATCAACAAATTCTAATATTCTTTCTTTCCTTCCTTCATTTTCTAATATTATTAGATTATTCTATAAAGTATTACTGTAGAAATCTTTTGTAGAAATTGAGTTTTTTGTTATACATTGCTTAGTGCATAGTAGACTATTCTCGTCAGTGCAAAACGCAAATAGTCATTGGCTTCATTGTATCCTCGAGGTTAATTTGCCTGGAACTCTTTTGCACACCGAAGGTAGGTGGGGGCGAATATAACCTTAAAGATAATGGCTTGATACACGCCTTGGAGCCTGTCCTATTTCTTCTTTTTCTGTTCGAGTTTCGATCGTGTGTTCGAGATTTTCCTTACCGGAGTTTTGAACTAACATTAGCTTCTTAGTCCATGAAGAGCAACAATCATTAAGTACCGCTTATTTATAATCCAATTTCCTATTTTTCGTTCGATGTTACAAGTAAGAATTAATGCAAATAAAAAGTTAAAAATTGCGAACTATAAATTAGTGTTGTGCGAATCGCGTGTGTTGGCCTGATGATCAGGCTGTTCACCATTCTAGATGTGGCCTAAGTTTGAGTCGCGTTACTGTTAGGACTTTCCCTCTTCTTGTAATTCATCAAAAAAAAATAGTATTGTGCAAATTTTCCTTTTTACATTTTAGCCAAAACATAAACCAACAACAAAAAAATGTAATTACAACCAAAAATAAGGAGAGATTAAATTAACTCTGTAACACCCCATACTTGACCTAATCATCGGGTTTGAGTTATGAAATATCATTTTCGTTGTCAGAATAACTACGATCGATTACATTGCAAATTTATAGTTAATACATATTATTAATATTAAAACATCATTACAATGTGTTAAACAATCGTATACAAGCCTTATACGAGCTTACGAAAGCTCTTTGGGTGACTCGAGGTCAAATAAATACCAAATTATAAAAATTTTAAAATATCAGGTTAACGTCGTGACTTTAAGGGTTCCAGATTACGACATAACTCACTATCAATTTCTCGTCACGATGTGACCACTTATTGCCAAAAATATATTTAAACCTCAATTCAACGTTCAACCAACTCAACAATTAACTTCAATCAACATATTAATTAACCATTTGATACAAATACACACGTATGCCACAAGTTTCACGACATTTAATTCATTTAAACTATTATATCAATCTCTATTACACAAAACCAATCATTTGGCAATATCAAAATTAACCATTTTTAGCTTTAAATGTCAACATGATCACATATTATGCTAAACTGACTCAAAACTTAGGTACATGCCATGTATTAAAATGAAAAAGGACTATACAAACATTGTTGAGTCGAGGACTGCTGACTGGATACTAAATCAAGTCTTGGGACTTCGAGATCCACCATTTAATTATGACTAAATTGATATAATATGTAAAAGTTGATGGCTAAATTTTTTATTATATCGATTTTTTTAACTACCACGTCAACTTCTCATTTGTGATTTTAACGAGAATGACCAAAATGATTGAACTATGTAACATGAGTGCTTAAATTATAAATTTTTTATTTTGAGTATCTAATGAAAATGTTTTATAATTAGATGATTATTTGTATAATTTACTTAAATTTTAATAGATATCATTGTGAACTTCATAGTTATCTTCCCTTGTGTTCCTATAAACAATATATGTATGATTTTATTGTATAAACTTTATTAGCGTGTTTCTGTTTTGATCATTAAAGTATAAAAATTTTTAATTTCATCACTAATGTTTTAGATTATTTTTGTTTTGGTCACTCTCCGTTAAATGGTTAACAAAAATGATGACATGACCTTTTTATAAATGGTATAATAACACATTTAACCCTCAATCCTTACAGACACATTCTATCAATTTCATCTTAATTTCAAATAACTCAATAAATTTAACCCTACACATTTATAAATTATAGGATAAACTACATAGATAGTCACCCAACTATAAAAAAAAATTCATTTTAGGCACCTTAAATAAAAAGTTTGCAATTTAAGCACAAACGGCAAGCTAACGTGGTAGCTAAAAATTAGGGTAATGAAAAATTTAGCCCTCAATTTTTACATATTATATCAATTTAGTTATAATTTTAAAAAATTAACCCTAAAAATTTACAAATAATCTCAATTTGATCATAATTCTAAAAAAAATCAAAGAAATATATAAAAATACATAAATGTTTCCAAAAAAATTATAATAATAAATTTAAAATTATGACTAAATTAAAATAATATATAAAAGTTGAGGGTTGAACTTATTATTATACTGATTTTTTAATTGTCATGTTAGCTTGTCATTTAAGATTTTAACGAGAGTGGCCAAAATGATCGAACCATGTAACATAAGTACTTAAATTGCAAACTTTTTATTTTGAGTGTCTAAAATGATAAATTTTTATAGTTAAGTGATTATCTATATAGTTTACGCTGAATTCTATCCATTTAATCATCAAACACATAAAAATTAATATAAAATATAATTAAATTATTATTATATATTGAAAATATAATATTATATATAAACTCATTTATCCCGAATTCCATTATAATTCTCAATAATAGCATAGGCTCGAAGATTTTCCAGTTGTTTTCTAAGGGTGAATTTTTCCCTCGAGGTCCTTGTAACTGAAAAGGGACCTTTATCTGTTTATATATGATAAAACCCCATTAAACCATTTTCAATTTGTTTCCCTCAACAACATCCCTCCGTTAAACCCAGTTTTCAGAAGCTCGTAACTGGTAAACAACTGACGATCAAGAACCCATTCCCCCCCTTTTTTTTTCTTCCATTTCCGTATCCCTCTGAAATTCTTAATCTAACATTGGGTGTGTGTTTTCTTGGACTCAGCTCAGCCCCAAGACTGTAATGGCGTCATCCAGCGGTTCAGACGCCATTAGATACGATCTGAACTCTGACTCCCGTGTCTTCTTGTGCCGTCATTGCGAAAACCACGTCCTGTCGTCGAACAACTTCCTTGACGTCATAGTTGTAATAACCCTCTCTCTGTCGTATTATCTTCATTTTGTTTGCAAGTTTCTCAAGTGTTTTATATATCAAGGTTTTTGTTTTACTACCCAGGTTTCAGTTCTTGGCTGTGTTCTTTATAGGATTCCTTGTTCTTTATTTTTCGAGGAAGTTATTTGCATCTTTTTCTTTTCTTTTTGCTTCTACGGGTCCTTAAGGGTATACCATATAAAAAAATTGATAGTGATAAGCTATGTACATGTATATGACCAATTAAAGTTTTGATGTCGTAAGTCAAATTTACATTTAGTTTATTTTGGATTTGTGTTGCTCTAGTTTAGTTTATTAACTTTTTTTTTATAATCAAATTAAATTAAATTAAATTTTTGTTTGTATGGGTCTTTATGCTTCGATTCTATGACGTCTTTAAAGAAGAATGTACCATATAAAAAATTGATTGTCCAAAGATATGTACATGACCAACTAAATTGATGGGTTGAATTTGTTTTCGGATTTTTTTATATTTAAATTATTTTAGGTTTAGTTATTTTGGATTCTGATAGCTCTTTAATTTGGATTATTAATTTTTATATAATTAAATTAAATTAATTTAAATTTAGATTGAGACTGATGAAATCAAATTTCCATTCATATCACAATATATATATATCTCTTCCCTCCACAAGATTATCATTTCCATTAAACACAATGTGATGTTACTAGATTTAAACATTGCTTTGATAAACTTGCTCACCATTTTACTTTGAATCAAAATTTCAGACACCTGGGACGTCGCGAATCCTGTGCCGCGAACCGTAAGATATATCTATCCAAAAATACATGCATTTCATTTGTGTAATCAAGTTGTGCAATTATTGTAATTGAAATCTTTGTGTTTTGATTGATATAAAAGAGTGAATGTGCGTGGTCAACTCCCAGCAATGCCTTTTTCTCACTGTAAGCTGTCAATTCGGCAACCTCCTGGCTGGCCTGCAAACGCTTTCTATCCTTCCCCTGCGGTGAATGTGCTTTGCAAGCAATGCAACAAATACCTAGGCGAGACATTAGTAAGTTCTTGGCGCTTATAATGCCTTTCATTTCCTTTACTCTCTAAGTTACAAATTTAGTCTTTAATTTGGTTATTTTTAGTCCCTTTTCTTTTTAATTTTGAAATTTAAATCTTGACCAAATTGTTGCTATTAGATTCATTAACTTATGCTCTGCTATTTCCAAAATTTTATGTGAAAAACATAATATCTCGTGTGTAATGTCATTTTAGCTTATCATTTCCATAGGCTACTAGTAAAAAGGCAAGAAAATGAACTTAACAGTTGACATTTGTATCAAGACTAAAATTTCAAAACTCAAAATATGTAGGGACTAAGAACGATCAAATTGAAGAACATAGATTAAATCTACAATTTTACGAATATTATAAGACTAATAGTAAAATTTAACTACCACCCATTTGAGTCAAGACTAAAATTTTAAAAGTAAAATGTATATGGACTAAAATTAATCAATTCAAAAACTACATGGACAAAGTACAACAAAATATAATCCTTTAATTTGTTTCTTATTCAGGCATCCGCTTCTTACTAATTATTGATTTTGATTGTGATTGCTTATAGTGTTATAAAATTTTGCCTTTCATTTACTAATTTCAGATTACGGGTGGAGTTGGCCAAGTGCCTATAGGGCCGAGCATGGAACAAAGGTTTATGTTGCATCCGTAAGTACTTCTGGTTTAATTCTTATTTTAGTCCTTCTATTATATTAAAATTTGAGATTTAACTTTTACATTAATTTGATATAATTTAATCACTTTACTTTTAAAATGTCATTAGTATGTTCAAATTGAAGACCCAATTAGTTTTTATCATTAAAGTTACGAAATAGATTTTCTTGAAATAATTTGAAGTAATTATTTTACAGAAATTGTTATTAGTTGAACATGAAAATGGTGGCTTTGCAGGGGTGAGTTGTTGTTTTGGGACGGAAGCAGATTAGTTGGTGCTGAATCACTCAAGCCAGTCCGTAGCAAAAAATAGCGAATTCTAAGCAAAGTCAGAACGCAATTTCTGCAAGGAAAAACAATTGTTGGGTTTTTTCCTCTTCATTTTAGCTTCCATTTTTTGATTAATGGTCGTATGGTCATTAAAATACTGTAAATGTGAGATTGTGGTAGTATAATTGTTGTTGGTTTTGTTAGTTTGCATGAGAAACTGATTCAAGTATCATTGAGTTGTGCACCAAATAGTTTGATTAATGGTCGTGTCATTTTTTGATTAAAGGATTTTACAGCCAAAGCCAGGGAAACTGAGTCAAGTGTCATTGATTTGCTTTAAAACACATAGTATTACATTTGGTTAGTGTATAATTTGCTCATTTTTGCTGCTTTACTTGGTCTTACGGGACTCCAAAAATAAAAAATAAAAAAAATAAACTAATTACATAACCCCAGTAGTGAAATTGACTAATATGTTTGATCAGGGCCTAGGCTGACTAATGCCATATTGATAATACTTTCATCCACATGTTACGAGGGAAATTTGTTAATACTTTCATTCACAACAATAGTTTTATCCAATCGAAAAATTCTACCATATTATACTATAATTTTCTTCACCGAGATTTTTTTTCCCACTTTATCCTTCTTTTAGAAGCTTATATAAATGTATTCTAGAATTCTATTGAAACTTAAATATAAAATTAGATTTGAATAAGAAGTGTAACACCCTATTTCGCCCTTCTTCTTACCCAACTAGTGAGCTTCGCTTAATGGGATAGTTGTCACCCATTTTACATATGCTTTGTGCTTTCATCATGTAAAACCACATCACCGACCTAGCAAAGAGACATCGTCGGACTAATGAGAAGGCTTGTCATGTTCCCAATACCCATGAACACATGTTCAAACCTAAAACAACGGCTCATATATAACTATAACGCCCCTTATTAGAGTGAGGGAGACTCTCCAAGAAACCAACATCTAACCCAACTTTTCACCATAAGCTTGATTCTTCACATAAATCCTCTCTCCACCCCTCCACAATTACTCTTTATCAAATGAGAACTTAATTTTAAAACTAATTTAGAACGATTTAGGCTATTAAAATTCAATTAATTGATTTGATTTATTTTAATAAATAATTCTTATCGTTTAAATTTCTCTTTCTAAACTTTGTTTATATTGATTTTTTAATTATTGAGGTAGTTAAGGTTTTGTTTAATAAGCTGAAAGATAAGTGCAGGAAAATTAGGTTTTAAATATTTTTATTGAATTTATAAGTACTTAATTTAAATTAGGAAATTGTTTGGTAAATTAGTAAAAATAAGTATTGCATATAATTATATTGTTTGATAAAAGTAAATATTTATTTTTCGAAAAACTTTCATTTCTTTATTTTAGTCTAATTAATATAATATTTTATATTATTTTAGGTAATTTTAGATAAAAATTAAATATGATAATTTGAATTTTTATTTTTAAAAAGATAAATTATTTAAAAAGTATTTTTAATAAAATGAAGTTAACAATTTTAGGGCACGTTTGGTTCGCTGTATTGGATTAGAAGTGTATTGGATTAGAGGTGTAATGGAATAGAGGCGTAATGGAATAGAGGCATAATAGCAAATCAATTGTTTGGTTGAATGTAATGGAATAGAGGCGTAATAGTATTCTTGTGTTTGGTTGAATGGAATGGAGGTGTAATAGCATAAGGGAAAAAACTAAAATGACTAGAATACCCATAGCAGAAATTTGTTTAGATAAATGATTATTGTTATTGTTATTAAATTTTAATAAGATTATTAATATCAGTAATAAATAATTTAATCATATTTTAACATAATTATTATTAAATATATTTTAATTAAAATATATAATTTAATAAAATTCTTAATAATCAATATTCTTATATGAATTTACTCAAATCATAATATATGATACTATAAAATATAATTTGAAATAATTAATATTAAATATATTTTAATTAAAATATACGATTTAATAAAATTCTTAATATTAAATATTCTTATATGAATTTTCTAAAATCATAATATATAATACTATAAAATATAATTTAACATAATTATTATTAAATATAATTTAATAAAAATATATAATTCAATAAAATTCTTAATATTAAATATTCTTATATGAATTTTCTAAAATCATAATATATAATACTATGAAATATAATTTCACATAATTATTATTAAATATAATTTAATAATATATATAATTTCAATTACTTATTTAATATAAATTCAAATTAATGATGATTAATTATATTAGATATATATGATCTTGTATTAAAATTATTTTAAATTACCATATTATTTAATAATTGGAATACAGTTAATTTCTTACCAAATTATCTAAAAATGTTAAAAATTGTGTTTGGTAAAAATTTTAAAATAGCTGGCACAATAATTATGTTTTAAAAAACTATTAAATTTTTTTTACCGTACCATTCTAAAAAATTCAAATATTGTTTTCTTAAAAAATATTAAAGTGCGAATTTATCATCATACTATAGATAAATATTGAAATTTGTCACTGTACTTTATTTTTATTTATATTTGCCGTTATTTTTAAAAAAAAATATGAGTAAATTTGTAACTTAATTTTTATGTTATTGAATTTTACCACTAAAATTTAAATTTTATTAATTTTTGCCACTAACTCTTATTTTTTAGTTAAACTCTTATTTTAAATTTATATTGAATTTTTATTTTTTTAAATTACAAATATCTTCACGAGTAAATATAATTCTTGACTTTCCTTTCTCATCATCTAAACAAAAGCACAATAAACAAATTGTCAAAAAGAAACCCAAATCCAATAGTTGGGATTCAAAAGCTTTCTCCAATAATGTGTTTCTTCTATAAGAAACAATGCTTATAAGCAGCTTGTCAAAGCTCAAAATCTATTTAGTCCTATGTCATACATCCAATGTCATTTGAATACAAACAGATAACTGGCTTTAAATGACAAAAGATATAACCTTAGGTGGACTCATGACAAGACTAGCAAGAATTTGACCAGTGATGTTAGAACACAGATTCGCAGATGCTAATTTGTATATATGCTCCCTCACATCAGCACCAAACCCAGTAACCTCCATGTAACCTCCCATTTTTTCACACTCTCCATAATACCCTGGAGACAGTAAAAGAGTTTATATTCTGTGTCAAAATTCCAAACTTTGTATAAGCTCATTCACATTCCGTAAAGGAAATAATAGAAATAAGATAAACCAATGTTACCTTTCAAGACCGACTGAAAAGATACCAAGTGTATATCCTTCTCGCCGTAACCCATAGATCGGGCAACCTTCTTAAAAGAGTGGAATTTCTTTTCAGGAACATAAACATTCTCCTGGTAAACCTGTGAAACCAAGGTGGTTATCAAGGTCAGTGCAAACTTGCCCTTGGGAAAGCGAAGTCATTGTTAACGAATGGTAAAGCAAGAACATATGCAAATCAACCTACCTCATCTGCTAGCAAAACAAGACCTTCTTCCTTGCAGAAATCCACGATTGCCTTCTGGTTTTCCTCAGCAAGAACCTGCAATCAAAATGAGAAAAATGAAATTGCAGGAACCTTTTTCATTTATAATATACTTTTCTGAAAGCATTTCATTGATACCTGTCCTGTTGGGTTACCTGGATTTATTACAACCAAGGCCCTAACAGTGATGCCATTAGACTTGGTTTCTTGCAGTAGTTTCTTAAGCTCAGATACTTCCAAACCCCATCCTGTAGCTTCATCAAGATAGTAGGGAACCTGTAAAATCCAAAAGAAAGTTGTAATTACAACAACTGGTCGATCAAAAAATGGTTGGATGGTTAAAGGAAATCTCTATTGCCAATCATTTAACAAGTTCTATCGGGAGAGACAGCTAAGAAGTAATCCTCAAGAAACATAACGCAACTTGATATAGGTCAGTTAAAGCTTGGTCAATGAAGCAAAAAGTGAGTACTTACTTCACTAACAGATAATTAAAGACAGCTTACAAATAACTAAATACTAAATAATGCTTTAAGTTATTATATGCTTGGAAACTAGATGCACTAACAGTAAAAACGTGACAGATAAAACAGTCACACAAAGTAAAGACAGCATTCTCTACATGTAAACTAGTGTATCCCTAATTCATAATAAAACCCAATGTAAAGTCAATCAATATCATATATCAAGGGAAATCAATCAAGCATACCCCAACAGATGCCAAAACATGAAGATCATGTTAAACATTAAGAATAACTCAATGCTGACTACCTTAGGAGCAGCCATAGGATATTCTTCAGGCAAAAATAGTTCCAACTTGAAAACCCCTCCTAAACAAATAACCAAACAAGAAAATGCATCATATCCTATACATAAATGCAGAATGACAAAAAAAGTGATGAGATATTACCAGAAACAACTTCCAAAAACCAGACTAACCACAGCATAAGACTTAAAACCATGCTAATTGGACTTATATTTCAACACTCAACATTGAAAACAAGGGCCCCTTCTTTCTCATTAAAAGATAGAGATGAAGTAAAATAAACACAGCATAACCATTTTCTCAAATGAAAAATCATACTCTTAAGGCATATAGAGGTCATTTTAATGACTAAAAATTGGCAATGGTGTCAATCTTTATGTATTCAATCAGTTGAGACCCAACTATTATACAATAAATGCTAAAATTTTACATTTCTAACACAAAGAAAAAGCGCAACCCATCAAATTAAAAAAATCAACTACCTTCATATGGAGATTGTGTTGGACCAAGGATTATCACATTGAAATATCGCATATTATCCTCTTATGGTGAGGCACTAATTCCAGGCGCTGTATTTAATGGAAAAACAATAAAATTAAACATTTTTCAGCCCATAACATTTAAACCAAAAAAAAAACCTATAGCAAACAATATTCAACAAGAATTTCAAAAAAAGAAGCAAAGTATTTACCTGGTTCATTGAGGAGACGCTGAGTTTCCTATTTAGATCAAAGATAAAGAAACAAAAATTAAGCATGAAACATTGACATAATTCACAGAAACAAACTAAGAAGACTTAAAACATTTTACTGAAGCTTCTGATTCATTAAAACCCCAAAATAATTCAGCTACCAAATCAAACTCTAGAAACACAAAAAAAAGAACACACTATTTTTTTAAAAAAAGGAAGATTTTCTAAGGGTTCCAACGAGGAAACCGAGAAGGATGAGACTGAGATCGAAAGAGAAACCTTAATGATTCTTTGAGGGAGATTAGTGTTGGCCATTGGCGAGATCGATGGGAAGGAAAAATAAAAAAAAAGTATTTGAGGGTTTTGGGGATCTAGAAATGGAGAGAGATAATAAAATACCAGTGCCATGCCATGCCCACCACACGTGAAAAAAACCTATATAAAAAAGAGAGGTAAAAAAGAGAAGGAGAAGAGGCGATGAGAGTGGAGAAGAAAGCTAGAAGGAAGAAACAGAAGACGTGGAATTTCGGTAAACAGAAGCAGGAATGGGGAGGGTAAAACAGGGACCAAAACTGAAGCAGCGCCTAAACTGAGCTCAAGGAAGGGATTAGAAATCGGTGGATTTCACCGATTAGGTCAGTAATGGTTTAGCCCCGTAATATAAAAAAATTGAAAAGATAAAAAAATGAAAAAAAATAGAAGGATAAAAAATATAATTTTTCTTTCTATAGGAATGTTAGGTGGGAAAGATGGAAAAATGGAAAGAAAAAACAGTTATTTCAACTACATTAAATGATCTTTCAAATTGGTCAAGACTCTCCAGTTTATGGCCGCTTCTTTATGGTACCAGTTGTTGCTTTATTGAATTTGCTTCATTAATAGGCTCACGCTTCGACTTTGATCGTTATGGGCTGGTACCAAGATCGAGTCCTAGACAGGCAGACCTAATTTTAACAGCTGGAACAGTAACAATGAAAATGGCGCCCTCTTTAGTGAGATTATATGAACAAATGCCCGAACCTAAATATGTGAAGAAATAAAATAAAACATTTGCAAAATGAATAATTTTGAACTAGGATTAATATTTATGAATGTATCTGAACTTGACAACTTTTGTTTTGAATCTAATTGGTATCTAAACTTGGAAACTATAAACCAAATTGATACTTTTATTAGGTACCTAACTAACACTATTAAAATACATCGACGTAACACTAATGACCAATAACAAGTCAAATTTGTAATAGTCTGATTTTTCATGGTACCGAAAAAAGGGTTTCGAAACCCTATTTTCGTAAACTAGATCCTCAAATATTAAATATAAATATTTACAGAGATGGTATAATAGAATATTAAAGTTTAGTTCTTCAATTTTGTCTATTAATTGCTTAATTAGGGTACAGGGAGTAAATTATAAAAGTTTTATCGCTATAAGTTTTTAATTGGCTAAAGGTATAGGGACTTAAATTGTAATTAGTCAAAGGTTCAAAAGGGGAATTAAACCATTTTCTAATATAGATTAGTGGATAATGAGGTAAGACTCCACTAAGGTTGATTAAAAGTAGATTAAGCTAATTATCATATAGTTAGGTTAATTAATTTGGGTAATTAAGGATTTAACCATGATATATAAAGCTAAGTTAGTGACTTTCTCATATTCTAAATCGTACCAACCTAGAAACATAAAGAAGAAAACCTTAGATAGTTTTGTACATTCGACAACTATTTGGTATGTGTTTTCAAATTCTTTTCATGTAATTTTTCTGTTTTTGAGATCATGAGAGCTTCATTTAGCTAGCCCATGTACCAATTTGAAAAAATGTTAAAGTTTTTGAAATTTTCCATTGTTGATTTTTTGAAGAAATTGGTGTTAAATTGATAGATTTTAACCTTAGATGTGAAAAAGGACTAGATTGTAATGTTTAATTGTTAGTTTTGTATAAAAGGACTAAAGTGAGTAAAATGTAAAATTGACGTGGAATTTGGTAATAATAGATAGAATAGGGTCTTTAATGAATTTAATTGAGTTTAGTTTTCAAATCGAAGCTCAAAATTGAAAGTTATCCCTATTTCGGTTTCAAGGACTAAATTGAATAATATGTAAAATTTTAGAGGTATTGAAAAATTAAAGTTTCATAAGCTCATTCATGACATGCATAGTGTATAAATATTTGGTATTGATGGATTGAATGAAATAATTGTATAGATCAAGAATTGAATCAAACCAGTGATAATCGAAGAAAAGCCAAAATTGTTGATTAGTCCTTGAAGGTTTGGTTGTTTGTTGTTTTGACTAGGTAAGTTCATATGGAACTTACTACTTTATTTTTATGTTATGCTAAATTGTGTTCTATTTCATTTATGTGTTAGATTGAAATGAATTAGTGAATTTGGCACTTATAGTTCAAATTGGATTGAATTGTAAATTCATGAGAATATCAGTTATGTGAAAATAGAACAAGATGTATATGAGATTGTTGACTGAATATATGTATCATATGAAAAATCAAATGGTGTACATGAAATGGTAATGTCATTTATATGGAAATGATGCCCGGGTGGACTTAGTAAAAGGTTAGGATACGTATGGCATGCCAATAGGGTTATACGTGGGATTAATCAGGGTTTTTAAAGATTATTATGAGATCCAGCATTTGTTTCAGATCCTCAAATTATATGTATCAACAGGTAACCTTGATATAATGTTAGCTTGTGTAAGCAACCTTGAGATATTGTTAGGTTGTGCGAGCATTACATTCCCATGTATTTGAGTTCATTTTACTATAGTTCCATCGAGTGATGTTCAATTGATTAGATATGGAATTTAAATCATGAATTGAAAATGAAATGGTATTGATGAAATTTGACATACAAATTGCTATATGATTCTATTTTACATGTTGATAGTATTTACGATTCAAGAACGTAGCTAACATATTTGATTTGTGGTGGTGTTGCATGTACAAATATGTGTTAATGTGCCAAGGAAAGTTAATTTGGTAGCCAAATAGAATAATTGTTTATGCTTAAATCATTAAGGTAAGTTTTAGTTACCATATGAGCTTACTAAGCATTATATATGCTTTTCCCATTTGTTTTCCTATTTCCTTGTAGATTGCCACCTTGTAGAACACGTCAAGTCGTATCATTTTGAAGCTTACACTATCCCATCCCCAATTCTGTAGCTGTTTGGTCATTTTGAGTCAAATATTGTGGCATATATATAAGGTGTCTTGTGGTACATCTTACTATGTAAATGTGTTTACTTATGACAAGTTGGTTTTAACTTTCATCTATCATGTTAATTTGGTGATTACTTTCATCTATCATGTTAATTTGGTGATTTGAATCATACATGTGATAGGCATATATGTGTGCTTATGCTAAATGATTTGATGAATTATAATCAAAGGTATAACATATGAAATGGCATGAATGAAGTAGAAATGGTAATTTGGTTAATAGTTGAATGAAATGAACATATGTTTGGACATTGGTAACTTGATGCTTGCTTGTAAAATGTGACCTAAATGTGAAAGTTGATGATTATTCTTAGGGCTTATATGCCATTGAAATGCTTAAGGCTCATAAAGTTATAAAATGAAGAGAAATAGCATGTTTGAACATGAATTGGCTTAAATAAGGTTGGTATTTGGTTGGATGATTTGGATGGCATTGTATTTATTGTATAAAAATGGATATTTTGTAATAAGTTGAGTGTATATTGAATTGGTTTTGATTAGAAATCATTAAATGAATTGTTTTGATATGTTTTTATGTGTTTTGATTCAATTGAGTTTGGCATTTGGTGCAAAAAATGATAGGTTTGATGGGAAAGTTTGAAATAGGTACCAAATGGTTCATTTTTGCCAAAAAAAAGTCCTTGTCCTAATAACCATTTTTCCTCGTCACAACGCCAACCGATAGTATGTGACATGGCAACATAGAGTAGCTTGACATCGTCACTTGAAAATTTATTTGGTGACTTCACAATATGTGGAAGATGACATCACGACGTCAGCCCTAAATATTAAAAACTTTACAATTTGTTTCTATATCATGCTCGAGTCAATATAAGAGCTTTCGTAAGCTCAATTAAGATTCGAAATTGATTGTTTAGCATGAAATGAGTGTAATTAACACTGAAATTACATGTTTGAATGATTTGTATATTGTGTATTTGACTGTTGTTGCTCTAGCAATAGATGTGGCATCCTATAATTCAGACTCAGCAATAGGTTCTAGTAAGGGGTGCTACATTTGTGGTATCAAAGCTACGGTTTAGTTGGTTCTAGGACTGAAGTGTAGCGCTTATCAAGCTTAGAAATACATGCCACAATAACCTATGATAGTGTGAAGCCTTCTGATCTGAATTGACTTTGCTTTCTTATATAGGTAAATGATGTTGGCTAAATCCAATCGAGTCGTATTTGATAAGGTAGAAATTAATGTTCTTGCTTCCGAACAAAGAGCTGCCCAAAGTTTTCCTATTTCACAAAGGCTAGGGATTGATACGAAAGATGCCTTTGCACAAATGATGAACCAAAGGTTCACTCAATTTATGGGAGCTTGACTTGCCACAAATTGTACTGATAATGTAAATAATTTTCAGCACTTAAAGATCTTTTTTTCTAAGCATTTTAATATATTTGATTGTGTTTTTTCATTTCTTAGCTTAGATTCATTTTATTACAAAATAAGCGTTTTTACGCACTTTAGTGCTTCGATGACCCGTGAGGGTAACTTGGGCCTCAAGAATGATTAATAGGTTACTTGAGTGTGTAGGCTGCCATTTTAGGCCCCAAAACACAAATGACAATAGCCCTATCATGAAATAGGCATGTAGTGTCATGACATTGAACTTCGAAGCCAAAAAAAAAATCCTGGGATGAAATAAGGTGTATGTTGCGACACAAGGTAGGCTGTGTCACGATACATCTTCTACATAATAAAGAATTCTTTCATGCGAAGTTATGATGTCATGTTGAAAGATGCAGATGTAAGCAGCTGTGATTTAGGCACCAAGTAACACTAATTTAGCCTATATAAGGAGGCTATTGTAACCCTAACAAGATTTTTTATTATTCAGTTTAGTTTATTTTTATGTTTCAGTAGTCGAAATTCTGCCTGTTTCGATGTGAAGGAGGTAATTGTTGCATTTTTAATGAATTTTTATTTTATGAAATCCTGGTCTTTGATTTATTCATCACTTTAGATATACATTTCATCTTTAGCATCAAAACCACCATTTACCTTTGTTTTGTCTTTTCAATTTAGCTTTACCTCTCCTTTATATACTTTCTCATTACAAAATTACCTTTACCAATAAACATGACAATTATTCTTCATCTAACATAAATTTTAACACACTTGAGTAACTCTACCAAGTTCTGTGTATTATGCATACAAGACTTCTTCACTTTCCATGGTCTAAGAACCAGCTAAATCAGGCCCTGATACAAAATTTGTAACACCCCAATCTCAATCCAATGAACCGAATTCGAATATTGGATGTTACCACTCTAATACATAAGTAACTTAACTCTACTTACACAAATTACAATCGATTTGAACTACTTAATTACAAGACTTCATAATATAGCACATAAGTATAAATTTTGAAGAATTTCAGTTATAAAACTTAGGGAATTTGATTACAAGTATTACTAAAATGATGTCCTGGTTTGACGTAGCTATCCCAATTTAAGGGTTTCTATGTGCCAAACAAACTTGACCATATCATCAAAGCTTGCTCTATATGCATTATTATCTGATACGCAGCTCCTTAGGCGTAGTCCTGACATCGTTCCCCCAGGCACAGTTTCACATTCAACTTGAAATAGAAAACACAATCCATGTAATAATCATTTATACCTTAGTCATTGATTTTCATAAATGAGCAAATAGTCAATCACCATTAGCTCATTTTCTTGAAATCCTTAGTTGTTTGTCACTAGGAACAGTTTACCATTAATGAAACATAATTCTTCCTTCTATCTATTATATCATAGTCAATTTTCCTTAACATTGTTTCATCAGTGGCTTCATCCTTTTAGAACTTCTTCCTTTCATATTCATTTTAATCATGATTCCCTTACTCAATGCCCTTTGCAAAACAAAGTTTGAATTCGCTTTCATTACCTTATTTTTCTTCGACTACCCTTTCTTCTTACTGTTCACTGATAGATGCCTTTCATCAAACGATTAGAAGTAGCCTTTGCTCAGGTTTGTTCATTAATTTTACTTAACTCATACTTTGAATTCACCATATGTTTTGGCGCATTCCAGTTTCTCTATTCTTATCTTAAGACCATACAGGTTATGCCATAATATTTCATATGAAGCTCGACACAAAGGAAGCTTATTAGAATATCTCATTGAAGGTGTAACATGATATTCCACAGGGGATTTTCCTTCTAAGTTCATTACAACTATCGTTCCTTTAGAATTCACCATGAATACCATTTCCTTCTCTCAGGGTCCATCATAAAGGCATTTTCTTCAAATGGTCGCTACAAGGGTCATTCTTTAGAGTGCGCTACAAAGGAATTCCATTCATAGATCACCACAATGGCTTCTTTTTTAGAGTGTTCACGATCAATATTCACCTAAACTAACATATCGTGAAGTTTGCCCCTCATCATCCTAGGTCACGCAGAGAACCCCCTTAGGGTAATCACCTTCCTTTAATACTTTTCCACATGATGCCATAGTCCAAATATGGTGTTCAACGATATGGTGCCATGGCCATGGACTCTCTTTCAGATATTTATATCAGAGATCGTGTTTTTAGTCTCAACGGACCCTTTTAGACGAATCTGTGGAGACAAACACACACTCATCATGCTCAGACCCGTTCTCATCAGAACATTTCAAATAGTATACAACTAAGATGCATATACATAATCCAAACATCTAGGTGCAACCATACTTCACACCGACTTACTTGAACTCCTCAGATTTATACCAAGTATGCATATCATTCTCAACAAACATTAGCACAGTCATAGACATACATCAATAGCTACACACAAGGTCACATACATAGCATATTATAACCTCAAGGATCACAACATCATCTTTCAGCCACTCTCTTATAGATTTCAAGTACCATAATCATACAAACAAGAGTTAGCATAAATACTCACTCAATTCTCTCCTACTACAGTTCAAAGCTCTAAATCCAGACTTCCATCGTGCAATCAGCAACTACTACTACTACAGAATAAGGAAGCTCATCAAGATGTATTCATATAGCCCTTTTCCTATCATTTTTAATAATGGAAACCCCCAAGCAGGGTCCTTTTATCCTTTATCTTACAGATTTACCAAGTCTGTAACAGCCTATTTTTAGTGAAATCAGAATAGTAATTTTGTGACCACAAATTTGATGAGTAAATTAATATTTTATTATTATTTTAATGTTTACAGGATGTCAGAATGTTCATATTAAAATTTTGTTAAGAAATTTTGATGTTTGCATGCTTAATTAAGTGAAAATAACTAAATCGTAAAAAGTACAAAAGTAGAGTTCTATTAGTTAAAGGTATCAATTAGCTATGAAACTTTAAAATGAATGGATTTAATTGGAAATTATACCATTCAAAATGTTAGTAGGCTTTTATGACATAAAAATTAAGTGATTTTAATGTTAATAGGCAAGGTTAAATAGGTAATTTAATAATTTATTCACTGAAATCAGAAGAAGAAAAATCCATAGCTAGGGTTCTTTTATTCGGCCAAGCTCTCCCGTTGCATTTAAATGGTTTTTGAGCTCGTTTTTAATAATTTTTATGTTTTCGGGATTGTTGTAACTTAACCTAGCTAGCCCGGGGATCAATTTGTAAAACTGTTAAAGATTTAGGATTGTGCCATGAATGCTTTTTTGTGATACTTGATGTTTAATGATAGATTGTGAGTCCTTGTTGATAAATAAACAAGTTTTGTAAAGTGATTTTTTATGATAATTGTACTTAATGACTTATTTGTAAAAATGATAAATGTTTTAGGTAAAATTATGAATTGATGGTTTGTATAGATTTATTTAAGTCCCTAGAGAATTTGGCTAGGTTGAAAAGAGGATTAAAAAGCTTAGATTTTAATTTATGAGCTTAATGACTAAATTGTAAAAAAATTAAAATATTAGGGGCAATATAATAATTTTGCAAAAAATAAATGTGGAATGAATTGAATAATAAAAGTATTAAATGGATTGAATTTGTCTATTTAGATCAAGATAGACCACGTACGGGTTTAGATCGGGGAAAGCTAAAGCCTTGGATTAGTCGACTTCGTTTCTACGCTCTAGTCGTCATGGTAAGTCCATAGTGTTTTAATATGTATACGAATTTCTATTTTTGTACTTACATTATGATGCTTTAATTATTATGTTTTTAAAATAATATTGTTGAATTGCACATTCGTGCCCCTATTTGTACTTCGGTGCCCCTAAATTGCACATACGTACCCCTGTTTGTACTTCGGTACCCCTAAATGCACTTTTGTGCCCCTATTTACGCTCTGGTATCTTTGAATCAAATAGTATATGAATCGTATTTAACTAATTTAATTAATTTACTTAAACTTTCTTGTGGATTTTTTTGTAGATCATCGTTGCTGACATTTTGGGATAGATCAAACCAACGGCTCACACAATCCATTATAGTTGATAGTTTTTGTATCTCCTAGGGTAGTGGCATGTATAAACTTAGGTAGTTGAAACTGTGGTTGGAATGTGTTGGATGTTTTAAAATGATCTTTTGATGAATATGTAACTAGTAGTTAAATGTGTTTGTGCTTTGGTTTCATGTATGCATAATAGGTTATAATGTTTGCTTTATAAGATACTTTTGGTCACTTTTGATAATGGGTGTGAATGACTTAATGGTATGTTTTAAATTGGTATGTTCATGGCTAATATATGGCATGTTTTGAAAAGTATTGAATTAGATCTTCATGTTTAAAAGTAGGTAAATTTGACATGTTTAAGTAAATTTTAATGGTTTCTTTTGAGGTGACTTTGAATGGCATATTGGTTAGTTAAAATAAGACTTTTGGAATGGCTTATATATGCATATTTTAGGTATGTTTTGATGCTTTGTAAGAGTGCACCAATTGTTCAAATGATTATGCTTGTTATGGTGTTGAGAATGGCTTGTTTTTTGTACATCTCAGGTCCACATGGCCAGAGACACGGGCATGGGATTCAGCCGTGTGTAACACACGGCCTGGCAACACGGCCATGTGTATCGTGAAGGTTCCTTTGCAAACAAGTCAGTGATTTACACGGTCTAGCACATGGCTTGACACACGACTGTGTGGGTTTATTTGAGAGTTACACAGTCTGTTGACACTTCCGTGTGACCCTACTCAGATACGGGCTGGGACACGGCCGTGTGTCCCTACTTCGATTGTTAGATGGCCTAAGACATGGGCGTGTCTCTCAGTCGTATGAGGCACACGACCGTGTGACCCCTGTATCCAGGTTTTTGCAACTTTTTCTAAGACTTTCCAAATGATTTCAGTTTAGTCCCAATTTGTTTCTAAGGTATATTTAAGGCCTTGATGGCTTGATTTAGGGACACTATGTATGCAAATGAATGTATATTAATATGTTTATGATAATGTATGAAATGTATGTTTAAATGTTCTATTTGTATAGTAATGCTTCGTAACCCTATTCTGGTGACAGATACGGGTTAGGGGTGTTACAAAGTCTAACAAATTTACTCTTCACAACACAATATGTAGAGGCATAAGCTGTAATACCCCCTAACCCCAAACCGTTGTCGAAACAGGGTTATGAGGCATTACAGAACATTTGGTCAATTTATGAGAAATTCACAAGTAAATAACAAACATATAAAAACTAAATCATAAAATCTTTACCATTTTATTAAACTAATATCAAAATATGATATACCATTTTTACAACCAACATTACAAGCATGTCTATATAACCTATACAACTCCAAGTACATGCCACTTTCTATTAAGGGAGAAAACATCACCAAAATTTATGTTGGAGTCGGGATCGTTCTGGATGCTGAACAGAGACTCTGGACTTCTTTCAACCTGCGCACAGAAACAACCGTACGCTGAGTATTTTATACTCAGTGGTATTACCATAATTCAAACATTAATAACCATAATAAAATATAAATATCAAGCATATAAAAATTTATTTTCTCTTACATTAATTCATTCTTAAACTATATTGGTATTAACAATACACTTTTAACTATGCATCAATTTTAATCATATGTCATAACTTTAATTACATTTACTACATGAACATTCAGATTCATATAAATTTCTCATTTCAGTTATTCACCCTATTAACAATCTGGACTTTGACGGATACACAGATTCCAACCTAAACACACCAATACGGCACATTGTGCCTAAAACGGTACATAGTACCTGATCAGTAAACGACACATAAGTGCCTTAAACGACACACGAGGTGCCTGAAATAAGACACATAAAGTGCCTAATCGGCAAGGCTGATAAATCCCGTACTCTTCCAAATCCTATGGCATGCCAATTATATCTGACTCAGCCCGACTAGTTAATAGGGTATTTCAATTTCACAATCCAATTTTCACTTTTATTTCAAGAATTCATTTTCAATATCAATTATACTTTTCCATTCACTAATCAAAACACAATTCAATACCAACACATACTTTTCTCATTCAATTTAATTTTCCAAATTCAATTCATTAAAGTCACTTACCTTATTATTTGCTTACCATACATATAATTTAAATTTAACATTAAATAATAAATAATTTGAATTATAGTAATACAAACCGTAAATCTCCCGTTTTAGTCCTCGATAGCTTTCTCCTTTCTTTTCGCTGCCGATGCCCCAGGTTCTTTGTTAGCTACGAAATAATAATAATTATTATACTATTAATTACAACACTAATTATAATAAATAATTGAATTTCTAATCAATCCCACCTTATTCCCAATTTAATCCTAACTAAGTTTACTTACTTTTCTAATTCAATTCACACTCTATTTCTATTCAAATTTCATCCAAACTCAAATTTAACTATTAAATTTCTAGCATATTTTCCTAATTTCGAATTTTCCTCAATTTTAGTCCCTAAAACATAAAACTTATAGCTTACTTCACAATTTAATCCTTTTATCAATTCTAACTTGAATTTCATTCATTTAAATCCCTAATTCATCTTTTTGTTCAACATAAACTATACTTGAAAACCTATGAACTTAAAAATTTCAACTTAATTTCATTAAAACCTCATTTTAAAACTTCTAAAACATCAAATTGAAGAGAAAAAGACTTAATTTCACTTACCAATTAACCTTCAAGCTTCAAATCCCTAGTTTTCCCTTTTATTTTTCTTTCCTATTCTTTCTTCCCCTGTTCGAATGGCTTCTGCTGTTCTTTTTGTTTCTTTTACTTCTTTTCTTTCTTTTATTTATTTAGTTTCTTTTATTTACTTTATTTTTTTAATTACTTAATAATTAATATAATATCAATATAAAATATCTTATGCTTAAATGTTAAGTAAACCAATTATTTAATTACATTTGTACATATTTATATTATTACACTTGTATAAATTTTGTACCATACATTTGTCAATTATCTTATTTATTAATATAATAATTATTATAATTTATAATTTAATAATAAACCTTAATAATTATTAATTAAAGATCATGAATATCTTCAATTCAATCAACTTATGCTGCCTTATATTTATGAATTGACTTAATTGCCATTTTGGCCTTTTATACTTTCTTTTAATCTATAATTCAACTTTTACACCTTATTATATTTAGTCATTTTTTCCTAATTTCTCTTAATTAAACTAAATTCATCTAATTAAAACTTAATTAGACACATTACTAGACTCATAATTACTCTTAATAATTATTTACGGACCCACTTTGGTAAGATGGAGGCCTGACAATGTACTTTTTCGATGCCCGTGAATTTTGGGTCATAACATAAGCCTTACCTCGACGTGGTGTAATCACTGGTAAAGATCCAAACTTCAACTTTAGCTCAAGAGAGAGAAATAAATACTTTGAGTTCCTTTAGATCTAGAAAGAAATACTTTTTTAAGAAGGAAGATGAAAAACTCCCTCTTTTTAGACCTAAATGTCTATATATAGAACCCAAGCTCTTATTGGAACCTACCACATGCCACACACTTTCAAAGTTACCTTTATAAATGATTTATAATTGTAAATAGAAATCCATTTTTTTATATTCCTGGTTCGTCCTTTTGCTCCTTTCTAACTACATTATTAGAACGTAACTAACACAACAATACAATAAACTAGGCGTACAATACCTTTGGCAAAAATCCCTAACACTCTTACAAAATCTCTTATTCTTTATAACTTAATACATTCTGAGAATGATCCTCACTTAACAATCTGTTACCTACTATGCGCCCGATCTATACGCTAGAACAATAATTGGGTAGATAGCACTACGCCTCTCAGGTTACTTTCGATTACTCCCCAAATTTAGAACCCGCCTAAAATTGGGTATTACAAAGTTTATTGGATTTAATATGAATTTGATTAATAATTCAAACTATGAAATGAAAAATAATGTTTTGCATTAATTTGAAATGGGATGTATTAAGGGTAAATAGATTGTATGATATGATTAAGATAGTGAATTGATTAAATGATTTTTTATTTTATGAATGATAATGAAATGTTGAATTAAGCGTATTGAAATGTTATATGATTGAGTTAATATATAGTATGATAAATGTTGAACTCACCTTTTTGATATGTGATTTTCCATGATAGGCAAACTTTACCAAGCTAAGTAGCATGTAGTGTATAATTATAACCGGAGGTAAGTTATTTGGTTTTAATACCTATAAACTTACTAAACAAATGTAATGCTTACTCCCTTGTTTCCTTTTTCCTTATAGTGTCAACTTACGAAACGTGTCAGGTGGACCGTCGAGAAGCTCACATTATCTCGACATTGATTCTGTAGTCTTTTGACCATATTAAGGCTTGGTTATGTGTGGCATGTACTTAGGAGTTGTTTTGGTTTAAATATACAGTGGTATGACTTGAAATCCTTGTTGGTGTGATTATGGCAAAGAATATGCTTGTTGAAAACATATGTATTAGTAAATGGTTGAAATGTGGATTTGGTATTTGAAATGACATTTTGAGTATGCAATTATATAGGTAATACGATGTCATGATATGAATTAGTTGGTTTGAAAGAGAGGTATATAAAATTTGGCATGTACCTAGGAGAGTTATGTGATTGTATATGTTATGCTTTGAAATTTTAAATGTCATGTGAATATGTATATAACTATAAGTTTGGTAATGATCTTGGTATTTGGAAATCTTTTTTGATTGTTTAGGTATGTATGTTATAGTGCTTATGTGGTGATAAGGAAATATGTTTAAAATATGCTTAGTAAATGAATGGTATGTATATGATAGATTTGAATGAATTTGGTAAGGTATTGTGCATGCTTGAATGATTGATATTGAATCATTATTATAAGGTGCTATAAATGGATAAATGAGGTATGCCATGTTAATTGCTTTAAGGTGCTTTGAAGGGTATATTGGATTGTTTTGAATATAGTGTTATGTTTGAATTTGAATTGTTGATTGAGGTGCCAATTGTGAAACATTGGTTAAGCACTTAGTATAATTATTATAAGTGATTTTTGTGGTATGCGCTTGGTTGATGTTTTTCAGGTCTATAATTATATCCATGGTTACCATTTGATTTTTAGGTGTTTTGGGTGTGAAATGGACATTTTAAAGATTGGTCTTTACCATTTCTATACTTAAGTATCGATATTGTGGTATTTTGTATCAATACTTGACCATATGAACAATTAAAAAAATAGAATGCCAAAATGGTATCACTATTTATATGAGTATCGATACTTTTTCATAAAATATCGATATCATAAAATAAATATCGATACCCTTGTTTTGCATAACAAACAAAACCATGATTTGGTATCAATATTTAATATGGTATCGATATAGTATCAATGCCTAGTAATTAAATATCGATATAGTATCGATGCCTAGTAATTGAATATCGATACTAACTATAGAACTTTAAAATTTTACAATTCAATCCTATTTTATGCTTGAATTACGCAATTAAGTCCTTGTAAACTTTAAATTATTACATTGCATAGTATGTGAATGAAATTTATATAAATTGCATATAATTGTTTGTATTTTCTTACAACATCCTATTACTCAGGTTCAGCGACTAGACCGGGTAAGGGGTGTTACACTGCAGTTTCTATTACGCATCAACTTGTAATTTCATCCCAACCATTTACTAAACACATAAACATCGTAATCATCTCATATCTGCAACATATTAACATTAAGTTATGCAAGCCAATGCCTTTTCTAACATTAAATCAAATCCCTTTCATCCACAACTATATATCCAATACCAAAACATTCAAATAATTTCAATCCTTACCTCAATTCACCAAGTTCATCAATAATGCAACATTTTAGATCAATTTACCCCATATCTAAGTTTATTTGCAACTTAATTACAACTAGGTAGATACATAAGTCATCCAACAATATGTCTATACCATATTACTTATAAACTATCTATTTGGCACAAGTCATTCAATCACATACATATATGTTAAATTCAGAATTACCATTTGAAAAAGTACCTTCTTTATTTACATACCATATAATAATTCAAATACTAATCTTTGCATTCATATGATTAAATCCAAATGCCAAACATTCAATTCAACATCATAAAACATAGCAAAATACCAAAATGACTCTACAAGGTACATGCCATTTAACTAACGAAGGAGGTTCACAAACATTATTGAGTCTGAGATTTTTAACTAGATGCTGAAGTCGATGCTCGAGATCTTGAACTAAACCTAACCTGCGCATAAAAAAACAAAATCGTATGCTAAGCGATAAAGCTCAGTGGTATTTCTATAATTCAAATAACAAAATGCAAATAAGTCAATTAAAAACATTCAATTAAAATGCCATTTATACCAACTACAAACTAACATGCTAAGTATGCCATTTATACCATATAATTCAACCTATACATGTTCAATGAACTAATTTAATAATGAATCATATTATCATACAAAATTTCCTAATCGAATCTATTGGTTTATCTCATTTTCATATCAAACCTCTGGAATTCTAAATCTGGTTTTCATAATCTCTCATAATAGTAATTCAATTCATATACTGTTATCAACTTTACATTTTAAATCCCTATTAACCTAGCTCATACTCAGACAAATACACAGATCAAACCAACACACCAAATTTGGCACCTAGTGCCTAATTAAAGAATTCGAAGTGAATATATTGCACCCAACACTCATCGGTCGAACCAAAGAAAAATTTGTGCCTAGCACTCAGTGACTTGTAGTCAAAGAAACATGTACTTAGTCTATCCTATAGCATGCCAACTATATCAGACTCTGTCCGAACAATTAATAGGGTAACAATTTATCAAATTCAATATTTTGTTCAATTCACATTTCATCAATTAAATTCATAGCTCTATACATCAATTCTCACATAACATAATGCAACCCAATTCAAGGTTAAATTTACATCTTCCATCAAATTGCACTATTTTCAATTCTATTCAATTTAGTCCTCTATTTTGATAATCAAACATATTCATACCAATTCAATTCAACTAATCATTCACAACTTACCTCCATAATTTACCATGTAAAACAATAGAAATATGAAACAAATAAAGTAAATTGAATTATAGAAACAAAAACTGAACAATCGGGTTACTCTTCGACGGATCTCGTATTTCCTTTCCCTCTCAGTGTTCTTGTGTCATCAGATCTCGTCTTTAGCTACGAGTTAGAATCTGAAAATACATATATTAAATTCTAGCTCAAATTATAATAAATTACTAAGACACACTGATGTGAGTCTTAAGACCCAACTTCAAGCCCATAAATGTGATAGGCTTACATTACCTCAAGACCCAATAACAAGGCCAAAAGGCCAAACAAATCAAACCAAGATTCGATCAAAGACAATATGTGAGGATGAATCTTTTTGAAGAATGGAGGAATGACAGATGCACAAAATGGGTGAAATTTATTAAAGTAAATTCAACCAAACTATCAATTTTCAACCTTAAAAGATTAGTCAACTTGTAATTAATATTTGGATAGGATCCAGGAATTTATAAGCTTAGATGTCTGAATAGTGGTTGAAGATCTATCTCTTAGCTTCGAAAATTACTTTTGATCACTCGATTTTGAGTTCAGGAGCTCAAGTTATGACCGTTTTAGTGAAGACTACACGAGTAGAATTTTTGGACAGGATTATTACAGAAATTACGAGTTTTAGGCTTTTTATTTGAGTTTAAATCATATTGGGTTGGATTTTCAGGCTTAATTTTTATTATACGCAAGGTCAATATTTTATTTATTAAGTTTTATTATTTTATTATTTATTTATTCTAAATTTTGGATAATTTTTAAGTATTTTAACTTATTTCGGAGTTTTATATCAACAAGAAAGTTTAGTTTAAAACTACTTCTTATTCAGGGTAATTAGAGTTTTTGTATACTTAATAGTTGTATTTAGATGTGCTTAGCTAGCCTATATAAAGACATCTTCATTGTACACAAATGAATTCATTAGTATTCAAGAACTTCTCTTTTGAGTTAATAAATTCTCTTTGAGTTGTTCTTTTTAATAAATTTTCTTGAGTTTTCTTTTAGGTTTTAACAATCTTTTCAGATTGTAGGGATTATCTTCAAACGTTTTCTTGCCAATTTTCCTTTCTTGGAGGGGAAATGGGGTTGTGGAGTCTTCTTGTTTCCAAGTCTTCTTAGGACTTTTACATGCCATGTTCCATCTTTTTCACCTATCTTCCTTATTATTTTCTTTATTTTCTTCTTTATTATTCTAATCTTTGATTTATTATTCTGTTTTATTTATCTAAGTCATTTATTTTAATTGCTTCTTTTTATTTTTTTATCTGACTTGAATTCGTTTCTGTTTCAAGTTGTGTCAAAATCCAAGTTTCTGCAGCCTCCCAAAACCGGCCTAGACATTATGGTTGAATCGTGGAGATCACATTGGTCACCTATACGAGACAACTACCCTATCGTACGTTGAAAGCCTTAAGTACCCTCTCTTTTAGGAAAAATCGCGGTGCATCGTTGTTATTTTTGGAAAACATTCATTTATTAAATCTACAATTCTTAGGTGATGTTATTAGCACAAGTGTGGTTTGAACAAAATAGTTAACTCAACATTCCTTGACGAGAAATTTTGTTATCTTTTATCACAGTGAAAAATTCGGTATTAATTAATTGTTTAAACTAGATATCATGCTTTGCCCAATTTCAAATAATCCTATAAAAACCAAATATATATGTCACATATGCATGCATGAAAATCCCAAGCAAAAAAAAAAAAAACCAACCACAGTTCAAATAGCTTTATAGCCCAAAAACAGAATAAATTACAAAATAAAAAGAATGTTTGAAGTCCATCGTATATCCATATGCCATGTCCGATCCTAGTCACATTTGTTACGTGAGCAGGTTGAAACTATGGGGTGAGCAAACTAGCTTAGGGTGAGTCAAATCAATGAGAACGTTCAATCATACATGCTAATATCATTCAGTAGTACTACATTTGCAACACGTACCATAGCATCCGTTACACACCACGAGTTCCCCAGAACTTGCCTGCTAAACTCCAAACATTGCGAGCAAAGCTCGATGTGCTTAAACCACCATATAATGTAATGTAACAATATTTCCATATAACATAAAATACGATATAATGGTCGTTCTCCTCATTACTCCCGATGTAGTGCACTGAGAACATATATGCGGACATAATATGTCACTGTTACTCCTTGGAACTTCTCCGTCAACCACAATATCCCACCCCATGCACATGCGATTTTTCATACTAATTTCAATCAAATGCATGTTTCTTACGTTTTCATTCAGTAGCATAATATATATGCCCTCATTATAACGTTCACTTATCAAACGTTCAATTTCACCATTAATACAGTGACATTTTATCGTACCATCATTCATTAACACTTTAGGAAAATATTCCTAGTGCATGTATAACAGTTTTTCATTCAATACTTTTCATGGCATTTTACCCAACAAGATTTCAAGCATTCAATATTTATTTCCAAATTAATACATGCTATACATACAACCAATCATACATTACATTAACAAACCATTCATGTAACATCCCAAAACTCGACCTAGTAGTTTTGGGTTAGTAGAACCGGGTCATTAAATTAGGGGTTGTGTCAGGTATAAAAAATTAGGGTTGTAAATAGTAAAAAAAATTAAAATTTCATATTCGGGTTTTTATTTTATTAACTAGCTTAAAAAAATTTAATTTTGAGGTCTAATTTGAAAAAAAATATTTTAATTTAGTTAGGACCTTTTTGAAAAAAGGGAGAATTAGGAGTGACATAAAGGGACAATTGCCCAATTTTTGAAATTAGTCTTCTACATGGAGTATATCCCCTTCTATCCCTTCTTATCAAAAACACCAAAGCGTTCAAAAGTTTTCTAAAACCTAAAATTTAAGAGTTCTTTTAAAATCAATTCATTATTTATGATTTATTAACCTTCCAAACACCAAAACAACCCTCAATTTCAAACGAAAAACGTGTTTTCTTCCCTCAGTCAGTCATTTCTCTTATTGAGTTCAAATCCAAAATTAGAGTTTTAGATCATTTTTTTCTTCAAATCAAGGTAATATTCTGACATTTTATGGTTAAATAAAGAATGCTGTTAATTCAAATTGAGTTTTAAACGAGTATATTTGGATTTGATTTTTTAAAGTATGTTTGGATTAAAAAATGGTAGATCTCGAAATATTGCGTCAACTTGTGTTTTCAAAGTAATTTTTGATTCTTTTTAACTTAATTAAAAGGTATTTCAATTCAATTTGATAGTTCATAACTGAATTTTTAAGAATCAAGAGTTTTCCCCCTTTTTTATGTACTTGAAAGCTTTAATTTTCTGAAAAAAATAGGATTATGGATTTAGGAGAAATTAATGGTTTATATATGAAATTAAATGATATTTATGAGGTTTGAAATTTAAATTAAGGACTAGAAATGAGATTAAGACGTCAAAACTTCAATTTCGACAAAAGTAGCTAGTTTTTAGTAGTGAAAAAGAACGTGTGAATTGTGCTTACCTTGCTGTTTGGTTGTGTTCGAGGCTATTTTTGATGTGTTTGGAATTTTTTTGTTATGTGTGTAATGTTTCGAATCAATCGGGAGCACTACAAACAAGTCTAAAGGCAAGGAAAAGCTTGTTTGAGCTTTTGACTTGTAAGTGGAAGCATAATTGGTGAGTGTCTGTAGTAGTTGCAGATATGCGCAATTCATAGCATTAATCAAGAGCTTAGGAATAACCTAAACCCTTATCCCAAGTTCAGAGTGTAAGCCTTTCTTATATTGTTGATTTGTTGTGAAATTATGTTTAACAGGTAATGTGTGTGAATTCTTGTATGTGGTAAATTGATTTTAATGCACACATATGTGGTCGGATATGTGATGGCTCAATAAGCATAGTTTTGAAACTTAAAGTGCAAATAAATGTGAATCCGATAAGCATGCATTGTGTTCAGATTTGTGATATGAATTGATGATTATGAACAGAGATTATGTTATCAAAACAGTAATTAAATGTGTGTATATGCGGATATTTTGGCATTGTGATATCTTGAAATTGTTGGATATAGTTGGTATACCATAGAATTCGAGTACTCACCCTTTTTTTTTGTCATTTGGTTATTAAGGCCCTTGGGCAGATTGGAGGGATAAAGGAATGTCGAGCTAAGCTCTATTCATTGGGATATGTTAGTGAGCTAGAGAGTGTTTAGCTTTATGCTATACTTATGGGATATGTTAGACTCTTTGAGTCATTGGTGTGATGGAGATCCATGTATCCAATGTGTGGTGATAGAGCCTACTTTTATATGCTAGACTCTCAAATTGTCAAATTATCAATAAATAATTACATATATATGCTAGATTTATGTAATTTCATGTGAGATTATATGCTAGATTTATAAATTAATGAAGCATGAATATATTAGTTTGCCCTGTAGAAAATATGGTTGTGAATGTGTTTTAGTATGCTCTTGCTTAACTTTTGATGTTGTGTATGCTTTGTGGGTATTTCGACATTCACTAAGCTTATTTAAGCTCACACTCCACACTAACATCTTGCAGATAAGTAGTTTTTTCGGTGTGAGCGGAGTGACGAATGAAGTGAATTAAGCAAAGAAATATTTTTGAGTAGGTGGTTTTTTGCGATTCTGTTGAAACTCACTGAATAAAGACAATGTGGGTTAGAGTTTTATTTTGATTATTAAAATTATTTTATTAATTCTATCTTGGTATTAGATTAATGGAATGTGGATGTTGTTTTGGACTTTGTTTGCAACTAAATTGATGTTTGAGATTAAGATTGATAATGCATATTAGATATTCTTATTTAAATGTATGGATATGGCATGATAAATGTTTAAAAGATGCTAATAAGTTCAATTAAACTAGACTATAATTGTGTGTTGAGTAGAACATTGTTTTGTGCATGGATAACATTTTAACTTGTGATTTTTTTGTATTTTGGGGTAAATATATTGATACTCGGGATACAAATACTGATACCTCGAAGTTGGGACATTTTCAAGATTTGACAGAATCCAACTTTGGTATTGATACCCATATACGAGTATCGATAATTGTGATAAAAATATTGATACCTGCTCATTCGGTATCGGTACCTATATGCTTTTTCGAGATTTATTAAAAATAAACCTTAATTACAGTTAAAACTATTTCTATTGTCGCTTAAATGTTTAAATTAGCCATGAACTTTTCTTTAAATGTTAATTTTAATAGTCGTTGTTCTTACTCGAAACCATATATGCATGTGATTAAGTTTTGTGGTTGATGCAGCATCCCATAACTCGGGTCCGGTGATCGGACCAGGAGAAGGGCATTATAGTGTTACATTTCATATCAGTACCAATTAATCGACCATTAAGTCAACCATGAAACTTTGCAAACATGCCATTTAGTTAAGGCTAGTGACATACCTGATTTAGCCATTTTAAAACATTTACTTAGTCATTTAACTAAGTCCAACCAACAAGCTTAATCCACATTTATATCATTTAAAATATTATTAAAACATTTAAGTTAACAAGTTAGGACCATACCTTATTTTTGCATTACTGCAGCACTACTTGCGAAGCACATGATTTCTCCTTAAAACCTTAAATCGAACCTAAAATAAAATAAATATGAATTTATTGAGGTAGGTCATTGTCAAAAAAAATCCTTAGAACATACCCATAAGAATTTAATATAATCGACATTTCCATAAAAATTACGGATCTAAAGCGACTAAGTTACCCACACTGATTCAACGGGAAACGTACGCGCGAATATCCAAAGGCTTCACTGTTGGTTTGGGGCGTTTGATTTGGCACCTACCACAATTAAATACTGAAAAACCTGTAGACATTAA
Source organism: Gossypium hirsutum (assembly GCF_007990345.1). Classification (NCBI taxonomy): domain Eukaryota; kingdom Viridiplantae; phylum Streptophyta; class Magnoliopsida; order Malvales; family Malvaceae; genus Gossypium; species Gossypium hirsutum. Next base: position 46,074,003 of record NC_053449.1, on the reverse strand, counting down.
ACTACTAAAAACCTTAATCCAATCAATTAATAATTTCCCCAACAATTAAGTCGAAACTACACATTAACCCACATCCAACCACATTTACTCTTCTCGAATGGTCAAATCCGTGTTGTCGAATGATCAAGATTGATTTTTCCCAAGTCACACAAGATTAGAGGCTGATTAGGAAGATTTTAAGATACCCTTATTTTTCTTGAAATAGATGGTAAAAATTAAAGAAAGTAGCATCCCTTTTTCATGCCTCTAGGAGCGGCACACCACCACCAAAAATGGCAAATCATAGTTGATTTGAAAGCCAATTCAAATCAGTTTTGAAGGTTGAAAAATTACCCATAAAATCATTAAAAATAACCCCAAAAGATCTAGAAAATTGGGTATTTTCTTGAAAGATTCACCAAGAAAATGAAAGAAATGTGTCACTTACACTAGCTGGAAGGAAGGGAAGGCAATGGAATTTATTGGGTAGCAATGGAGATCGTTCTTGGGGGTTAAATATTTTAGTTTTAAGGCTGGAAAAAATTTAAATGGAAGGAATAAAAAGAAGAGAATGGTGCAAGAACCTGGTGAAAAATAAAGGAAAAAGGAATGGTGGATATTGGTGGTTTGGGCCATGGCACATAAGGGTAAAGAAAATAAAAATTGAAGAAAAAAAAGGAAAGGAAAAGGGGGGGCAACTAGGGTGAAAATAAAATGTCTAAATGATGAAATAAATAAATAAAATTGACATTTATACCAAGTTTTACTAGGTAGGGTGACAATAAATAGGGAGAAGGAAAAAATTTAGCAAAATTTTAGCTATTTGCAAGGGAAGGGATTCGAACTTGGGACCTTGATCTAATTACCATTTTTCCTTATTTCCTTTTAACCACTAGGCTATTTACTTAGATTCTTTCACTTTTAGTTGGTAAAACTCGAATCTCAGGTCAATTTTAGAAAAATAGTTGCACATTTGAACTGATCGAATAGGTCATCAATCTTTGGTAGAAGATACTTATTCTTTATGGTGCGCTCCATGGCGAAGCACTAGGTCTAATAAAACCCCTATCCAACAGTTCTTGCAACTAAACTTTCAACTCCTTAAGTTCTTTAGGTGCCATGTGGTAGGGAGCAATGGACACTGATGACATTCCTAGCAACAACTCAATACGAAATGCCACTTCCCGATCTTGACGCAACCCTGGCAGTACCTCGGGAAAAACATCAAGAAATTCCCTTACTCTATAGATATTATCTATAGAAGGATCAACTGTGCTAGCATCTCGTACGTAAGCTAGAAACGCTACACACCCCTTTTGGACCATCTTCTCTACTACCATAGCAGAGATCATATTGGATAAAAAAATTCTGACATTCCCCAACCATAACAACCTCCTTTCCAGACTTAGACATTAAAGTTTCCCTTTTCAGTGCATAATCCAAGCGAACTTGGTATTCAACCGACTAGTCCATTCACAGAATCATATGAAATTTGTTGAAAGGAAATTGAATTAATTCGACAGGAAAAATCTCTCCTTGAATTTCTAAAAGGAATCTCCAATATATTTTATTTACAAGTATAGATGATCCTAAAGGGTTGACTACAATAACAGTGTTTTCAGTTATCTCTACCCTAATCCCCAGTTTTATAGCCATATCACAAGCAATATAAGAATGGGTAAATCATATATCAATTAATCCAAAATAAGGCACCGAATAGTTAGTGAAGGCACCTGTGATGACGTCAGCCGCATCTCTTTCTTCTTGGTGTCTAGTTTCATAAATCAAAGCAGATTGTCTAGCCTCAACCCAATTCGCACCCTGAGTCGGAGCTCTTTGTCCCTGATTACCATTCCCATTTTTGTTTTGATTATGACCACTCTGATTTTAAACTCTAACTAGGCTCTTATTCCTAACCGGTGCTTGCATCTAATCATTTTGATGAGGACAGTCCTTAATTCTGAGCCCCATCGAGCTACAAACCAAACAAGCAACCATTCTTCTCCAACACTCGCCCAGATGGCATCTCTCACAAAACTAACATAACTGAATTTGCCCCTCTCTAGGACCCATTGCTTTCCTATTCCGTGGTGGCCTATAACGCGTAGGTTTGTGCAAGTGTACACAGTCATTATCAAGTAATAAGTAAGTAAAAGAGTTATCGTCTCCACAAGGGTTTTATTTGTTAAAGAAATAATTGAAAAATTATGAATTTACAAGTCAGTAAAGAAAACACAATAATTTTGAAGTGACAGATGTCAAAATTAAATTAATTAACTAGATGCAAATGAACCTAAATGCAAATGAGATACAATAAAATGCAAGGTGATGGTTTAGCAATAATTTCACAAGTTCAACAAAAATACCATGAATAAGATAGAAAAATTACAACACTTCATTCAATTCATTTTCATCATGTTTAACAATGTTCAGAAAATATTCCATGGCAACTCGATCTTCATTAACTGAGAATCTCATATAAGTTCAACTGAATCTTATACTTCGAAAAATATGCATAAATCAATGTTATAATTTAACTAAGGATTCCTTAGAATTTATGTGAAGCAATAGGGACGGATTAGGATTGAAACAATTTAATCACATAAACCTAAAGTTATGCAAGGTAATACATTCTTTTAGTCTATTACGAACCTCTAATTTATTCTAATTAAGATATAAATTGAGCATGCACCTTCCAATTATCGTGTCCATTAGTTATCATCTTATTAGAATTGACTAACTAATTCTAATGCATTCAAAAATATTTTGATGCATAAAATACATAATGATTTTAATTGAAAGCATGAACAATTGAGGCACAAAACAGTATAAACATGAATTAAATGAAGTTTATCCAATCATTGCAATTACTCTAGGTAAACAAAATTAAATCATCATTGTCAATGAAAAAAATATCACAACAATTTGCAAACATGTTGAATAACTAAGAAAAAAAATTAAAGAATAGGAAAGAAGAAATTCTTGATGATTTTAGTGATTTTCCAAAGACCAATCGTGATGGCTTCCTCCGGTTCTTATGATTGCTCCTTTGAAAAATGCTCCTCAAAGTGGCCAGCCAAGAGTGGTTTTCCTTAAGGGATATGCTAGCTAAGGGAGGTGGAGAAATGAACGGCATATGCGTGGAAGAGAGGGAAGAAAATATGAGAGGAATGTGAATTGAAAGATGAACGAGGGGTGATTGAAATGGGAAATGAGGGGTGGTATCTATAGTAGAGGAATGACTAGGGGTTTGCTAAAAATCCCATGGAGATCCCTTGAAATATTCCCTTGTTTGGATGTCTATGAAATGTGGAGGAAGAGGTTAGTGTTTGCTTGATTCATGTTTGATTTCATGCATGAATCATACAAGGGGTTGGACGGTTTCTTGGGTATTAATTAAGGGGCTTATTTCTAATTTTTTTCACAAAAGTAAGGACCTCCAAATTAATTACCCTAAAGCTAATTTCGATTACTCTTAATGCCTTGGCCGAATTGGACTACATTCCCCCTACTTTGTCGATTTTGTGACCCAAATAATTATCAAACTTGCTCTTCTAAACAAGACAACTTCAACTGGATCAAATTGACTTCTCTTAACTCAATTTGTTGCTTTTGTTGTCCAATTGAGGTGGAGTATAACTCATTTCAATGTATGATTTCAATAAGCTCCCACACTTATTAATTCAATGGTCCGATTGCAATAATTAAAGCACATAAATTGCTATGTAACATAAGATAGTTAAATTATGTAAAATTTAATACATAAATTCATAAAATTGCATAGTTTACTAAAATTATGCCAATTGTCCCAATATGACCAAAAATTACCCAATTAAATATCCAAGTACTTAGGATTAACATAAATTCTAAGTTAAAAAGTTATATAAACAGATACAAAAAAATCTATATAATTTAGAGTTTACACACCCCGAAACTTAATTCATTGCTCGTCTCGAGTAATGTTTTATGCAAAGCAAAAATTAGGGCAAGCTTGCAAAAAATTAACAAAGAATCAACTTTTCACATAATCATGTAGCAACAAATTTATGCTCACAATCTCTTCTTGCTAATAAATCGCTCACATGCAGATATTATTTCAAAATATTATGTTAAGTAAAAGAAAATGCTATCATTAGTCATAATTTGCATGCATTCCAAAGTCATATATAAAATTCACCATTCAACAAATTTTCCTTATCTAATTAAACAAAACAAACCTAAGGTTTAATTATTGGTCTTCATATGTTGCACTTAGTAATTTCTTTCCACCAATATAGTCGACATAATTATCAAAATCAATAAGTCTTTTATAAGTTTGTAATGGGGCTAGGCTCAAGGTTAATAAGTGATTTTTAGGCTAATTCATCTTAATCCTAACTTTGTCTTGGATCTTTTTGGGATACAATCTTTCTACTAATGGGTTTTAATACCCCCAAACTTAATTTGACACTTATGCTTGACAATTTATCTCAACACTAGAGTAGAGATTTTTCTCATTTCTCATTTTTTTAACCGAAGCATGTACATCTTTCTGAATTTCCCCTCGAATTTTACTCACCAAAACAAGTATAGTTCAGAGTGGTGCAAGATAGGGTAAAAATTTAAAAGATGATAATATGATAGCTTATTATGTAGGTAAATAATAATAAAACAGGTTATATGGCTCAAACTAAGGTTTCAAGAGTTAAATTCATATGGTAGGCTTGACAGGCTCAAACGACCCAAAGAAAATGTGCCTAAATCATATTTAGATTCTTATGCCTCCTAGGATTTTCCTCAAGAAAGTTATTAAGACAATTCTGAAGACTTAAACCTTCATGCATATATATTTCTAAGGAGAATAAGTTTTCTTGGCAAAAACTATATAAAACTAATGAAAATACAATCATATCATAACTAAGATAACATATAACAAGAACTTACATAAAATTAGAAATTATACTTGCATATGGGCTAACTTATTAAAAAATTTGTTTTTAAGCAGCACTTTGTTTCAGCATACTTATGTGTAAATATTGAAAAATTTTAAAAATCATACAAGATTGGCCTTTAATCCCCCTTTTAAAAAGAAGCAACATCCTCATTGCCAAATTAAATAGTAGTGAATGAAAACTATACACCAGGTAGGATTCAAAGGAAAAATAAGGTGAGTCATAAAAACTGCTTAAGTACCAATTCTTTCTTGAAAAATCCAATCCTTAGACATGTACATTCACATAGCCACACTACTATGCTTTTTACTAGAGAATAAAAATTAATGGAAGAGCATTGACTTAGTTTATTTATAAATTGAAAATTATTCAACTTTATTATGCATAAAACAAAATATTCTTAAAATAATATAAATAAAAGTCTTAAAAGTAATACTAAAGAAAAAGAAATTCCCTCTATTTTTTAATCTGAATCCCCCCTTGTATTGCTCCTTTTTCTTCTCGTTCTCATTTGTATTCACGTCCTTGTCTTTCCATGACTCAAAGATATGATCTGGGAACTCAGGAATGAAACTGTTAGAGATATTTTTAAAAGTATTCCTTATGGAATCATCTCTAATTTTTGCATAGTTCAAATAAGCTTGTTGTTTGTTATGCATAAATTTCCACATATCAATCATAGTTGAGAATTCATACATATTCATAGTGTTTGAAGAAGTGGGCATCGAAATGGTCAACTCAGGATTAACACTTGGCTCAACTAGTTCAGCAATATTTGGTTCTACTGGTTCAGAATTATTTGGTTCATCTTCAGATTCTGCTTTTCCCAGTTCCTCTTCTGGTTCAACATTAGGCTTGAATTTGGTTGATGATTCTTTTTAATTCTGGTTTTTCTGGCTCATTCATCTCGACCTGGTTCAACTGTTCAACATTTTCTACTAGCCTTTCAAAATCATGTCTTGTTATGCAACCTTGAAAATATCAGCCATTCATGTTTGCTTTTGATTTAAATTGGGCTTTCAATTTAAGTTGGGCTCTCAAACTAAATGAAGTAATCAATGATGGAAAGTAGGTAAGAAGCTATATCAAACAAAGTAGAACCATAACTTAGCTATTGGTTTTAAATACTCTCTTTCACAAGAATGACTATAGTTTTCTTATAATCCATTAGGATCTCATATTTGTAACGAAATTAAGTACTTGTTGAAGAAAATCCCAATTGATATTTTTCATCATGATAGAGTATTCATATTCTTTAACATCAGGTAGGTTAAACAAATCATTAATAAATTTAGGAGTAGGGGGTACTTTCTTTTTGCGAACAAGAACTTCAGGAGCGTCTGACATAGTCAAATTGGCATAGAATTCTCATACTAATTCCTCTTCGGGCAATGATCGTGAATCACAAAACTAATTCCAATTTAAGGCCTCAACTGTTTTCTGAATTGAAAAAGGCACAATCATTTGGCATTGCTCTCCAAATTGAAACCTTTTTCCAGCATCATGGTCTGATTTTTGAAGATGGAATCAAATCATTCCCTTGCTTCTTCATCTTGAATCACAAGGCATGGTGACTTTTCACAAAAAAAATAAGAATAATTTTGGCTTTCTCAGGTGAAGGTTATAGTGGAAAGAAGTTTGTGTGACACCCCTAATTTGACCCTAGTCGGAAAGTGGTTTTGGGACCACAAAACCGAGTTACAAAAATAATTAATTGTTATATTCTATGCTTATTATTTGTGAATAAGTATGTGTGAAAATTTCATGCTTTAATTTTGTCATTTGGATGTGAAATTTAGCTAAAAAGGGCATATTTGAGAAACTTTAAAAATATGATAGGCAAATGTCCAAGTGATTAAAATGTTAAACTATTAAAGTTGTGGGTTTGCATGTCAAAGTACCCAAAATTTGACTAGTGGCCAGCCATGCTATGGGTTAAAATGTATTATAAACATTTTATGTTAGTGTTTTATGTTAGAATTAATAAAATAAAGAACATGGGTAATAAAATAATAGTGGTTAGTAGGGGAGAAACAAAAAAATGAGCTAGGTTGCTCCTCCATTGCCGTGAATGGAAGGAAGAAGAAGAGGGGAAGTTCGGCCAAGGTGGTTCTTGAGATTAAGGTATGTTCAATGTTGCTTTTGGAGGTTTACACATCCTTTGGAGGGTTAGCCTACTTCTATTTATCTCATGGATGAAATTAGAGTTGTTGGAGAGTTAGGATTCGGCTAAGAGGCTTCAAAATTTTAGTTGATGCCTTGATACTACTAGCATGTTAGCTATATGGATGTGTTAAGTTACTTGAAATGCTAGATAAATTTGAACTCCCTACCAAATTCTTTAGGCAACCCATGTTAGAAATTTCGGTATTGAGATTTCTAGATCTTTCGGCCATTGTAGCTATGGAGGAATAAAGTTTTTGTTTCTTGTTAAATTGGATGAATCTTGTTGTATGAGTGCTTGAACAAACTATGATTAAATGGATGCATAGATTCAAAGTGGGAAGAAATGGGCTATTATATTTGATGCTAATGCCGAATATGAAGATGATGAACTTGAATAAATAATATTCAGCTAGCATGATAAGTTATGAAATATTAAGTAGATGATATAATTGATTGATGAAGTGGCTAATAGGGATTTCTAATGAAATTGTTGCCAAGGCCGAATGTATCATGAAGTAAATAAAAAAATTCTAAATGTGCATTATGTGCTTATATGTGTATTCGGCCAGGGAAGTTTGACATGAAACTTTGATAGGTTTGAGAGATGAATGACCGAATGAGCTAGAGGTTATGTATGGATGAATTTTATGCACATGTGTGTGTGTGGCATTAGTAGCTAATGGCATTCGGCATTGTTTAATTAAAATTAGAAATGAATGCTTGAAAGTTAAATAGGTCGCTCTAATGACCAAATATGCTAAAAGCTAATATATGGACAAATGATACGAATGAATTGGTTTTTGAAATGTATATGGTTGCCGTATGTATGTGTTTGATTGAGAAGTAAATTTGTTTGATTTAGCTCAAGAGCCTAGAGGATCAAAGTTGGATAAGGGAAAGGAAAAAAGTGATCGAAGAGCCGTCGTAATCGTTCGGCAACTTCCGAGGTAAGTTTTAAGTGATTAAACGTTGAGTAAATTCAATCATAATAGGACATAATGAGTTGATTTAATAAGATATGATGTGGCCATGATATGTCTTAAACTCAAATGGTAAGTTCATAAGTGTTTGGACTTGGAAATTTAAGAGCAAATTGTAATAATTTGCTTTGGACAGCAGCAGTAACGTGATTTTAGAAAATCACTATAAATTGTTGGTGTGGAATTATAGGCTGAATAAAATATGTAATCAAAGCTTAGTTAGTCTAGTTTCTTATAAAAGAGACCGTGTAAGCAAAGAAATTGCCTATAAAGAGATATTTAAAGTTGTGCGGGACTGTGTCAGAATGACTCCGAAATCCCCTGTTCTGTTTTTAGAAAATCATTATAAATTGTACAAAAATGGTTATAAGATAAAATTTATATGCTCAGACTCCTTAATGAGTCTAGTTTCAAATGAAATCAAATACAACACATTTTGAATTCTGTAAAATGAGAAATTTGATTCGTAGTGAAGAGTGGTCAGATTAGTCAAACAGTGAAACAGGGGAAACTTTAAGAAAAATCTGGTATTGATTGGCCAAACCTAAAATTCTGGAAATTTTATGGATGGAAGATATACGAGTCTATATTCAGGAAAAATTAACGGCAAGTGATTTGGAGTTTTGTAGCTCCGGTTATAAATAATTTAGTGACCATTGCTCAGGAAAACAGCTCGTAGTGAATATGTGATTTTGTTGTAAACATGGATAAAACTTGTTTTAGTTGCTCATAAGCTAGTGATTAAACCCATACTTGAATTCTAAATCGTGATATTGTAAGCTTATGAGTATTCTAATATGAAATGATAGTATGGCGTAAAATTGAATTATTCATTGGAAAGTGATGGATGTAGATTCGGCCAAGACCAAGTCTGTACATGATAGTATATGTGGTATGTGAAGTATATTTGAATAAATGTGAAAGTGTATATATGTGATAAGGCCTAAGAGCCGATGTGATGAATGTGAAAGTGTATATATATGTGATAAGGCCTAATGGCCGATGTGATGAATGTGAAAGTGTATATATGTGATAAGGCCGAATGGCCAATGTGATGAATGTGAAAGTGTATATATATGTGATAAGGCCGAATGGCCGATATGATGAATGTGAAAGTGTATATATGTGATAAGGCCGAATGGCCGATGTGATGAATGTGAAAGTGTATATATATGTGATAAGGCCTAATAGCCGATGTGATGAATGTGAAAGTGTATATATGTGATAAGGCCTAATAGCCGATGTGATGAATGTGAAAGTGTATATATGTGATAAGGCCTAATGGCCGATGTGATGAATGTGAAAGTGTATATATGTGATAAGGCCTAATGGTCGATGTGATGAATGTGAAAGTGTATATATGTGACAGGGCCGAGTGGCCAACGTGATGGATGTGAAAGTGTATAAATGTGATAAGTCCCGAAGGGCATTTGTGTCAGTACTATATCCGGGTTAAAACCCCGCAGGCTTTATGCGAGAATATTATCACTGATTAATGTCCGTAAGCTTCGTGCTCATACTATATCGAGCTCTAAAGACCCGATGACTACGTGTGGAGATTATGTCCGGGTAAGACCCGATGACTACGTGTGGAGATTTTGTCCGGGTAAGACCCGATAACTTCGTGTGGAGATTTCGTCTGAGCTAAAGGTCTCACCAATAATCCGAGTAGAGGTTAAAGCTATAAGACTTCGTAATAAGAATTGCTTATAAATATATTCAATGCGAAAGGTTAAACAGGTATGTACTCCAAGTTTATATGTGAGCTTGATTTGCACTAAATCATAAGGTAGTTATGTGATGCATACGAGAGCAATCTATGAGACTATTCCTATGATTATGTGACATCGGATCAGTGTGAGAGGTTATGTGAAATCATACGATATATCTATGTCACATGAGCTCACTTTTATGTGAAAGTTTATCTGCCTATTGTATATGATGAGATGTGCATATTCGGTAAAGGGATGGTATGCCCGAAGGAAGAGTGAAATAAAAATACGAACAACTATGTTATAATTTGATTGTTATCTGTTGACACTGCTTAAAACTTACTAAGCATTGTAATGCTTACTCCGTTTACTCTATTTCCTCTGTTTTATAGATCTCATTGCGAAGCTACAGGCTCGGGGATCGTCAGCAACTAGTCACACTATCACTATCCACTGCTTGTTACTGTTATGTTTAGAACTATTTTATGGCATGTATAGAATAGACTAGTGGCGGAAGAATATTTTTGGTTAATGTATATAAGCCATCCGAAAATGGCATCTTTTGAATGTTTACTTAGTGAAGTTTAAATTTTATCTCTGGCTGTGCTTAGTACTTATTTAAATGAATGATCTTTATTTCAAGAAAAAGTTTAAAATTTTACTGTTCTGACATGAGTTTCAAGTCCGGTAATACCCCTTACCTATTCGGCGACGGTTATAGGATAGGGGTGTTACATTTTATTGGTATCAGAGCTACGGTTTAGTCGATTCTAGGACTAACGTAGCACGCGTGAGTCTATTTATACATGCCATAAAGTGATAAAATGATAGTGTGATGATTTTGGCTATTAAAATGTGTTTGCTGTATTGCAATGAATCTTGATCCCGATCGAGCTGTAGCAAGCTTCTGACTATGAGAATTTGCGATATAACTTCACTTAGATATGCCTAAATTATTAAGTTGATCAGGTACGTATTATGTACTCGTATTTGAATTTCGATTTGGATTGAATTATAAGGGTATAAGTGATGCAATTTTGAAAGAGTGTTATGACTATAAATGTGATTTTTGTATGTGGCTATGGAACTGGAAGTTGAATGGTCGATAAGCATGTTGTGTTTGCATTCAAGTAATCTAAATGATATACTAATGTGTATTGCTATATGTGTATATGTACATGAGAATTGAGAGTGATATATCCGGGCTAAGTCCCGAGGAGCATTCGTGCTAGTGATATATCCGGGCTAAGTCCCGAGGAGCATTCGTGCTAGTGATATATCCGGGCTAAGTCCCGAGGAGCATTCGTGCTAGTGATATATCCGGGCTAAGTCCCGAGGAGCATTCGTGCTAGTGATATATCCGGGCTAAGTCCCGAGGAGCATTCGTGCTAGTGATATATCTGGGCTAAGTCCCGAGGAGCATTCGTGCTAGTGATGTATCTGGGCTAAGTTCCGAAGAGCATTCGTGCTAGTGATATATCTGTGCTAAACCCCAAAGAGCATTCGTGCTGGTGTTATATCCGGGCTAGGTCCCGAAGAGTAATCATGCTGGTGACGTGTATTCGGGCCTTCGTGCCTAGTAGGCTTCGTGCCGGTAATTTGAGCAAAGTTTAAGTGCTCATTACTATACGAATTCAAATTTAAATGAGATGATATGTTTAAAAGTGTACATACATGATGTTTATAGACTTGGTTAAGTCATATCAATGTGTATTAACGAATGAATAAGAGCACTATGTATGTGAATGATTAGAGGCACTGTGTGTGTGCGAATTCCTTTAACCGAGCACTATGAGTGCGAGATCGGTCTGTGGGCACTAAGTGTGTGAAGTGGAATTCATGTAAGACCTCGTTTGGGACGAAGGCATTGATTTGAGATAGTGTGTAAGACCATGTCTGGGACATGGCATCGGCTCGATATGTGAGAATATGTAAGACCATATCTAGGATATGGCATTGTAAGAGCTATATGTGCTATTGCTGAATGGACACTATTTTGTTAATCTTGTTCAAGAAATTATTTTGATTAAGTTTCGACATTCGAAAGTTTGAAAGAATTTTGATGAATGTTGATAATTTTGGATATACGAGTTATGCGCTAGAATAAATCTCATGCCAGTGTATTATATGAGGCTTTATGCCTATTCGACTGTATACGGGTAACGTTAACTATGATTGAATGTGCTAAATGAACTAAATGTTCAGGTACGTGGAAGTTGACTTTTCTTTTGGAAATGAGTTAAGTTGAATATTGAGATGTGATAAAGTTATAAAGGATATTTATTGGGATGTTTGAGTATATGTGTACTTTCGGTTAGGTTACAGCTTATTCATGAATGAAAATGTGGGTTACAAATATGTGGGTTGATGATGTGAATTATACATGTTAATATGTGCTTAATATGTGTTTGAAATGCATTTGTGAATTAAGTTAAGTGATTATTGCTTATGAAATCAAGAAAATGAGATATTTGTGCATACTTGTAGAAATGTTTATGTATTTGTTTTAAGATAAGAAAATGATTTTATAGATCGATGCGAAATCAATAATGAATTACAATTGCTATCGATGAGCTAATGTTTATATGAATATAATTCAATAAGAGGACGTTATCCTAAACTATGCATCGGTGGAAATTTTCGGGGACGAAAATCCCTAAAGGGGGGGAGAGTTGTGACACCCCTAATTTGACCCTAGTCGAAAAGTGATTTCGGGACCACAAAACCGAGTTACAAAAATAATTAATTGTTATATTCTATGCTTATTATTTGTGAATAAGTATGTGTGAAAATTTCATGCTTTAATTTTGTCATTTGGATGTGAAATTTAGCTAAAAAGGGCATATTTGAGAAACTTTAAAAATATGATAGGCAAATGTCCAAGTGATTAAAATGTTAAACTATTAAAGTTGTGGGTTTGCATGTCAAAGTACCCAAAATTTGACTAGTGGCCAGCCATGCTATGGGTTAAAATGTATTATAAACATTTTATGTTAGTGTTTTATGTTAGAATTAATAAAATAAAGAACATGGGTAATAAAATAATAGTGGTTAGTAGGGGAGAAACAAAAAAATGAGCTAGGTTGCTCCTCCATTGCCGTGAATGGAAGGAAGAAGAAGAGGGGAAGTTCGGCCAAGGTGGTTCTTGAGATTAAGGTATGTTCAATGTTGCTTTTGGAGGTTTACACATCCTTTGGAGGGTTAGCCTACTTCTATTTATCTCATGGATGAAATTAGAGTTGTTGGAGAGTTAGGATTCGGCTAAGAGGCTTCAAAATTTTAGTTGATGCCTTGATACTACTAGCATGTTAGCTATATGGATGTGTTAAGTTACTTGAAATGCTAGATAAATTTGAACTCCCTACCAAATTCTTTAGGCAACCCATGTTAGAAATTTCGGTATTGAGATTTCTAGATCTTTCGGCCATTGTAGCTATGGAGGAATAAAGTTTTTGTTTCTTGTTAAATTGGATGAATCTTGTTATATGAGTGCTTGAACAAACTATGATTAAATGGATGCATAGATTCAAAGTGGGAAGAAATGGGCTATTATATTTGATGCTAATGCCGAATATGAAGATGATGAACTTGAATAAATAATATTCAGCTAGCATGATAAGTTATGAAATATTAAGTAGATGATATAATTGATTGATGAAGTGGCTAATAGGGATTTCTAATGAAATTGTTGCCAAGGCCGAATGTATCATGAAGTAAATAAAAAAATTCTAAATGTGCATTATGTGCTTATATGTGTATTCGGCCAGGGAAGTTTGACATGAAACTTTGATAGGTTTGAGAGATGAATGACCGAATGAGCTAGAGGTTATGTATGGATGAATTTTATGCACATGTGTGTGTGTGGCATTAGTAGCTAATGGCATTCGGCATTGTTTAATTAAAATTAGAAATGAATGCTTGAAAGTTAAATAGGTCGCTCTAATGACCAAATATGCTAAAAGCTAATATATGGACAAATGATACGAATGAATTGGTTTTTGAAATGTATATGGTTGCCGTATGTATGTGTTTGATTGAGAAGTAAATTTGTTTGATTTAGCTCAAGAGCCTAGAGGATCAAAGTTGGATAAGGGAAAGGAAAAAAGTGATCGAAGAGCCGTCGTAATCGTTCGGCAACTTCCGAGGTAAGTTTTAAGTGATTAAACGTTGAGTAAATTCAATCATAATAGGACATAATGAGTTGATTTAATAAGATATGATGTGGCCATGATATGTCTTAAACTCAAATGGTAAGTTCATAAGTGTTTGGACTTGGAAATTTAAGAGCAAATTGTAATAATTTGCTTTGGACAGCAGCAGTAACGTGATTTTAGAAAATCACTATAAATTGTTGGTGTGGAATTATAGGCTGAATAAAATATGTAATCAAAGCTTAGTTAGTCTAGTTTCTTATAAAAGAGACCGTGTAAGCAAAGAAATTGCCTATAAAGAGATATTTAAAGTTGTGCGGGACTGTGTCAGAATGACTCCGAAATCCCCTGTTCTGTTTTTAGAAAATCATTATAAATTGTACAAAAATGGTTATAAGATAAAATTTATATGCTCAGACTCCTTAATGAGTCTAGTTTCAAATGAAATCAAATACAACACATTTTGAATTCTGTAAAATGAGAAATTTGATTCGTAGTGAAGAGTGGTCAGATTAGTCAAACAGTGAAACAGGGGAAACTTTAAGAAAAATCTGGTATTGATTGGCCAAACCTAAAATTCTGGAAATTTTATGGATGGAAGATATACGAGTCTATATTCAGGAAAAATTAACGGCAAGTGATTTGGAGTTTTGTAGCTCCGGTTATAAATAATTTAGTGACCATTGCTCAGGAAAACAGCTCGTAGTGAATATGTGATTTTGTTGTAAACATGGATAAAACTTGTTTTAGTTGCTCATAAGCTAGTGATTAAACCCATACTTGAATTCTAAATCGTGATATTGTAAGCTTATGAGTATTCTAATATGAAATTATAGTATGGCGTAAAATTGAATTATTCATTGGAAAGTGATGGATGTAGATTCGGCCAAGACCAAGTCTGTACATGATAGTATATGTGGTATGTGAAGTATATTTGAATAAATGTGAAAGTGTATATATGTGATAAGGCCTAATAGCCGATGTGATGAATGTGAAAGTGTATATATATGTGATAAGGCCTAATGGCCGATGTGATGAATGTGAAAGTGTATATATGTGATAAGGCCGAATGGCCAATGTGATGAATGTGAAAGTGTATATATATGTGATAAGGCCGAATGGCCGATATGATGAATGTGAAAGTATATATATGTGATAAGGCCTAATGGCCGATGTGATGAATGTGAAAGTGTATATATGTGATAAGGCCTAATAGCCGATGTGATGAATGTGAAAGTGTATATATGTGATAAGGCCTAATGGCCGATGTGATGAATGTGAAAGTGTATATATGTGACAGGGCCGAGTGGCCAACGTGATGGATGTGAAAGTGTATAAATGTGATAAGTCCCGAAGGGCATTTGTGTCAGTACTATATCCGGGTTAAAACCCCGCAGGCTTTATGCGAGAATATTATCACTGATTAATGTCCGTAAGCTTCGTGCTCGTACTATATCCGAGCTCTAAAGACCCGATGACTACGTGTGGAGATTATGTCCGGGTAAGACCCGATGACTACGTGTGGAGATTTTGTCCGGGTAAGACCCGATAACTTCGTGTGGAGATTTCGTCTGAGCTAAAGGTCTCACCGATAATCCGAGTAGAGGTTAAAGCTATAAGACTTCGTAATAAGAATTGCTTATAAATATATTCAATGCGAAAGGTTAAACAGGTATGTACTCCAAGTTTATATGTGAGCTTGATTTGCACTAAATCATAAGGTAGTTATGTGATGCATACGAGAGCAATCTATGAGACTATTCCTATGATTATGTGACATCGGATCAGTGTGAGAGGTTATGTGAAATCATACGATATATCTATGTCACATGAGCTCACTTTTATGTGAAAGTTTATCTGCCTATTGTATATGATGAGATGTGCATATTCGGTAAAGGGATGGTATGCCCGAAGGAAGAGTGAAATAAAAATACAAACAACAATGTTATAATTTGATTGTTATCTGTTGACACTGCTTAAAACTTACTAAGCATTGTAATGCTTACTCCGTTTACTCTGTTTCCTCTGTTTTATAGATCTCATTGCGAAGCTACAGGCTCGGGGATCGTCAGCAACTAGTCACACTATCACTATCCACTGCTTGTTACTGTTATGTTTAGAACTATTTTATGGCATGTATAGAATAGACTAGTGGCGGAAGAATATTTTTGGTTAATGTATATAAGCCATGCGAAAATGGCATCTTTTGAATGTTTACTTAGTGAAGTTTAAATTTTATCTCTAGCTGTGCTTAGTACTTATTTAAATGAATGATCTTTATTTCAAGAAAAAGTTTAAAATTTTACTGTTCTGACATGAGTTACAAGTCCGGTAATGCCCCTTACCTATTCCGGCAACGGTTATGGGATAGGGGTGTTACAGTTTGCGACGGTGAAGGTACTGCGACGAAAAAAATGGAAACTTTGGGGTGCGATGCTGCAGCGACAGTGATAGAGATGATTACTACAGCAAATGAATGTTACGGCAGAGGAAATGTTGTGGCAAAAGGAAGGGGCGGCAACTAGGAAATTTTGGTGTCGATGGCAAAGAGAAAGAAAGCTGGTGGCTAGGGTTAAGTTTAGTTGCTTGAGTGGTGTGAAAATATGATTGAAGAGTGGGGGTTTGTATAGTAGTAAAAGGGATGCTTGGGCGGCAACGCATGGAGGGAAGGAGATGTGGTAGAAAATTAGGGTTTTTAGAGGTCTTATGGATGGCAAAAGTGGGTCTTTTTCCTGCTCATCTGGGCCTAGAACCCATATTACGATTATTTCTTAAACTGAACCAAAAATAGGCTAATTAGTGCTTGGGCCAACTTGATTCTCTTATTCAACATAAAAATAGAAATAATATTAAAATTGAAAACAAGAATTAAAATTTCATTTAGGCTACTTAAAAAA
Source organism: Gossypium hirsutum (assembly GCF_007990345.1). Classification (NCBI taxonomy): domain Eukaryota; kingdom Viridiplantae; phylum Streptophyta; class Magnoliopsida; order Malvales; family Malvaceae; genus Gossypium; species Gossypium hirsutum. The sequence continues at coordinate 46,057,187 of NC_053449.1, read as the reverse complement.
ATTTGGAAACTTACATTAAATTAAGTTCCCAGGAAAGGTTGGGGGGTCACAAATAGTTCCACTTAAGTCACAATCTCCCTAGATAAAATTAATTTAATTTACTAATTCAAGAAATTTTTTCTAATTGTGCCATTTATTAAAAAACTTAATGGTCCATTAAGTCGAGCACGGTCTCAGCTCGCTCAACATCATTATTCCAAAAGTGTTTGAGACGGTAACCATTAACTTTAAATGTACCTCCCTTTTTATCTTGTAATTCTACCACTCCATATGGATAGACTTTGTGAATGGTGTATAGTCCTTTACATCAAAATTTGGGCTTTCTAGGAAATAATCTTAGCCTTGAATCGAACAACAAAAATTCTTGACCTTCTCTGAATTCTCGAGGTTCTAAACATTTGTTATATCGTCTCCTAATCTTTTCTTTGTACATCCTGGCATTATTGTATGAAAACAACCTTAACTCCTTCAACTCACCAAGTTGTAGCATTCTTCTCTCATTGGCTTGCTTTAGGTCCAAATTTAATTGTTGCAAACTCCAGAAAACTTTATTTTCCAACTCAAACAGCAAATGGCATGCCTTTCTAAAGACTAACCGATAAGGAGTAATTCTTAATGGTGTCTTAAAAGCTATTCGATAAGCCCATAGAGCATTATCAAGCCTCCTGGACCAATCTTTTTAGTTAGGTCAAACCACCTTCTCAAGGATTCCTTTGATCTCACGGTTTACCCGTTCAACTTGCTCATTTGACTGTGGATGATAGGGAATGGAAATTTTGTGTTTCACATCATACTTGTCAAGCAACCACTTAATTCATTTGTTTACAAAGTGAGATCCTTCATTGCTAATTATAGCTCCCGGAGTCTCAAACCGTGTAAAAACATACTTATGCAGGAATCACATGACTACCTTAGCATTATTTTTTGTGTTTGCCTTAGCTTTCACCCACTTGGATACATAGTCAACAGCCACTAAGATGTACATGTTACCATAAGAAGGAAACGAGCCTAGAAAATTAATGCCTCGATCGTCAAATAATTCTACCTTTAGTATGTTTGTCAAGGGCATCTTGTTTCTTCTTGAGATGTTCCCAATCCTTTAGCATCGATCACAATTCTTCACATATGCATGTGCATCCTTAAACACTATTGGCTAGAATAATCCAGCTTGTAAGATCTTAGCTGCAGTACAGGAACCACCGAAGTGTCCCCCACTTGAAGATGAATGGCAATGGTATAAGATCTCGTCAATCTCACTTCCAACTATCCACTTCCTGATTATATTATCTGCATATTTTTTAAACAAAAACGACTCCTCTCAGAAATAATACCGACTATTTTGAAGGAATTTCTTTCTTTGTTGGTATGTCATTTCTAGAGGCATTATTCCACATGCTAAATATTTTGCAAAATTAGAAAACCAAAGAGTTTCATGGATTTGATTTACCTCGAAGATATGCTGATCTGGAAACTTTTCATTAATTGGAACAAGTGATGAGATTACCTCATTTTGTTCAACCATGAAGGATTATATAAGTTGGACTGTGGTATTTTTCCACTTCTATTTTGGTGTTGATTCCTTACATAATAAACTGACTCAAGATTTAATGGAAAATTCTCGAAAGAATAACCGTCCCCACAGTATACGTAGGAATTAACATCAAAGTGACTCGGTGGTTAGGCTGCAACATGATTTAAACAGTTAGTTGTAAACTATTTCAACATAGAAGATATAGAAGATACCTAAGCTTAGAGTGAAGTGAGGGCATCTAGTTCATGCACTCCGGCTACTCATCTTCCTGAAGCTGCTTGACTGTTGGCCACTGGTAGTTGTTACTAGCTATTCTCTCGATAATTTCATAAGCCTCATTTTAAGACTTCAACAAGAGAGAGCACCATTCACAGAAACATCTACCACCAACCTTGTGTGTGTGTTGAGACCATTATAAAACGTCTCTAGTTGAATGCAATACGAAATCTTGTGGTGAGGAAATTTACATAGTAACTCTTTGAATCTTTCCCATGCCTTATATAGAGATTCGTCATCCATTTGCTGAAAAGTGGTGATCTCATTTAGCAACTTAACATTTTTGGTAGGTGGGAAATACTCTACCAGAAGGATTTTAACTAATTCTTTCTAAGTAGAAATTGAATTGGGTGGCAACGAATTAAGACATGGGCATGCTCTATCTCGCAACAAGTACGAAACCAACTTCAATCTCAATATGTCTTCGGTTACAATGGCTATCTTGAAGGAATCACTCACCTCCATGAATAGTCGAAGGTGAAGGTGTAGATCTTTTGTGGGCATTCCACTAAATTGGCCCATTGTTTAAAGCATTTGAAACATCACAGGCTTTAGTTAAAATTATGGTGCCTCATTCTCCAGTCTCCTAATTCCCAAATTTAACTCATTAAAAAATGGCACAGCATATTGCCTTATAGCTCGACCCCTATCATTAGAAACAAGGATTGGATTACGAACATTAGCAGTTCTATTCCTTTTAACATTGTTCTGATTTTCAAGGTCCATTTTTGTGGCTTGTCTTTGGGCTAATCTTTCTTGTCTTCTTTGTCTAAATGTCCGCTCGATCTCACGATCTACTAGGAATAAATTAATGATTCGATCTATACCCATAAGCACCTAAAAAGAAATCACAAAAAATAAAAAAAATAAAAAAATATACCAAATTGCAAGAAATAATTTCACAAATAATGATTAAATTAGTAGTACCCGGCAACAGTGCCAAAAACTTGTAATGCATAAGTTTGTGCAAGTGTACACAGTCATTATCAAGTAATAAGTAAGTAAAAGAGTTATCATCTCCACATGGATTGTATCTGTTAATCAAATAATTGCAAAATTATGAATTTACTAGTTGGTAAAGTAAACACAATAATTTTGAAGTGATAGATGTTAAAATTAAAATAATTAACTAGATGCAAATTAACCTAATTGCAAATGAGATACAATAAAATTCAGGGTGATAGTTTAGCAGCAATTTCACAAGTTCAACAAGAATAACATGAATAAGATAGAACAATTACAACACTGGACTCAATTCATTTTCATTATGTTTAACAATGTCCGGAAAATATTTCATGGCAACTCAATCATTCATTAACTGGGAATCTCATATAAGTTCAACCGAATCTTATACTTAGAAAAATATGCATAAACCAATGTCATAATTTAACTAATGATTCCTTAGAATTTATGTGAAGTAACAGGGATGGATTAGTTTTAAAACAATTTAATCACACAAACCTAAATTTATACAAGTTAATAAGTTCTTTTATTCTATTACGAACCTCTAATTTATTCTAATTGGGATATTATTAATTAAGCATGCACCTTCCAATTATCGTGTCCATTAGTTATCATCTTATTAGGATTGACTAACTAATTCTAACGCATTCAAACATATTTTAATGCATGAAATACATAATGATTTTAATTGTAATCATGAACAACTGAGGCACAAAACAATATAAACATGAATTAAATGAATTTTATCCAATCATTACAATTATTCTAGCTAACCAAAATTAAGTCATCATTGTCAATGAAAAAACATCACAACAATTTGCAAATCTCAGCAATCGTCCCACGACTAATACCACCAGCCGGGGCCTCAGTGACCCTCTATAAGGCCCTTAACTAAGCCTGCATTACCAAATCGTCATCATTGTATTCATTATCATAATTCATATTACCCCTATTTCCACCCTCAGTAGTAGGTTCACTAACGGCCTCACTGGGCTCAACATTCTATACGAGCTCTTGAGATGCGAACGACTCAACTGGAGCCATTGGAGGTCACCTCCTACGGCCCCTCCTACCACAAAGTTATCATCCCACGAGTATTCATTTTGATGTTTTATGAGATCTATAATTTACAAGTAAGAATATCTTTAGTACTTTGTTTAATCTTTTAGCGCACTCTTAATTAAAGTTATTTTATTTAAAATTTTATGCAATAGTTTCTAGTGTTTCTCTAAAATTTCAATATTGTTTCTATGGGCACAACATCAGACCTTCGGACTTCATCATTTCTTGAAAAAAAAATATTTTTCAAAACATTGTGGTTGGTTTTTTCCAAAATTTTTCCCTTTTTATGTATGTCATCCAGGATTCTTTGCCTTAACTCTGATGCCACTAAATCTAAACTCTCAAACCTATCCTAGACGTTATGGTCGAATCATGGAGATCACATTAGTCACCTATGCGACACAGCTAACCTATCGTACGTTGCAAGCCTTAAGTACCCTCTCTTTTAGGAAAAATCGCAGTGTATCTTTGTTATTTTTGGAAAACGTTTATTTATTAAATCTACCATTCTTAGGTCATGTTATTAGCACAAGTGGTTTGAAAATAACAATTAACTCAACATTCCTTGACGAGAAATTTTGCTATCTTTTATGGTAGCGAAAAATTCGATATTAATTAATTAATTGTTTAAGCCAGATATCATGCTTTGTCTAATTTCAAATAATCCTATAAAAACCAAATCTATATTTCAAGTATGCATGCACGAAAACCCCAAGCAGGAAAAAAACCCAATGATAGTTCAAATAGCTTTACAGTCTAAAAACTGAATAAATTTAACTAAAAACCAAACAAAATTAAAAAAATGTCTGAAGCTCGTCGTATGTCCGTATGTCATGTCCAATCCTATTCACGTTTGTTACTTGAGAAGGTTGAAACTATGGGGTGAGGTAACTAGCTTAGTTTGAGTGAAATCAATTAAACCATTCAATCATACATGCTAATATCATTCACCAGTATTATATTTACAACACGTACATATCATAAGTAAAATCAGTCATAAATATCATGGACACATCATAATGCATAATGAAATCCTACCCATACCATTTGCTACACACCATGAGTTCTCCAAAACTTGTCTACCAAACTCCAAACAATGCGAGCAAAGCTCAATGTGGTTAAACCCCTCATATAACGTTATGTAGAAATACTGCTATTTAACATAAAATGTGATATAATCATCATTTTCCTCATTCCATATTGTACAGTGCACTGACAACATATATGCGGACTTAATATGTCATTGTTACTCCACAGAACTCCTCTGCCAACCACAATATCCCACCCCATGCACATGCTATATGTCATACTAATTTTAATCAAATGCACGTTTCATATGTTTTCATTCAGTAGCATAAAATATATGTCCTCATTATAACGTTCACTTATCAAGCATTCAACTTCACCATCAACACGGTGACATTTTATCATACTATCATTCGTTAACACTTTAGGAAAATAATCACAGTGCATGTACAATAGTTTTTCATTCAATACTTTTCATGGCATTTTACCCAACAAGATTTTAGGCATTCAATATTTATTTCCAAATTAATATATGTTATAAATGCAACCAATCATACATTACATTAACAAACCATTCATATTAGTTCCAATCAATCAACCATGCAACTTTGCAAACATGCCATTTAGTTAAGGTTAGTAACGTACCTGATTTAGCCACTTTAAAACATTCACTTAGTCATTTAACTAAACTTGACCAGAAATTCATATTTATATCATTTAAAATATTATTAATACATTCAAGTTAACGAGTTAGGACCCACACCTTATTTTCGCACTACTGCATCACTACATGCGAAGCACACGATTTCTCCTTAAAACCTTAAATCGAACCTAAAATAAAATAAATATGAATTTATTGAGGTAGGTCGCTGTCAAAAAAAACTTAGAACATACCCATAAGAATTTAATAGAATCAACATTTCCATAAAAATTCCTGATCCAAAGCGACTAAGTTACCCAGACTGGTTCAACGGGAAATGTACGCGTAAACGTCCAAAGGCTTCATTGTTGGTTCGAGGCATTTGATTCGACACCTAACACAATTAAATACTAAAAAAACCCATAGATATTCAATTACTAAAAACCTTAATCTAATCAATTAATAATTTCCCCAACAATTAAGTTGAAACTACACATTAACACACATCCAACCACACTTACTCTTCCCGAATTGTCAGATCCGAGTTGTCGACTGATCAAGATTTAATTTTCATAAGTCACACAAGATTAGAGGATGATTAGGAATATTTTATGAAACCATGATATTTCTTGAAATAGATGGTAAAAATTAAAGAAAATGGCATCCTTTTTCGTGCCTTTAGGCGCGACACACCACCACCAAAAATGGCAAATCGGAGTTGATTTGAAAGCCAATTGAAATCAGTTTTGAAGGCTAAAAATTTACCTATAAAATCATTAAAAATAACCCCAAAAGATCTAGAAAATTAGGTATTTTCTTAGTAGATTCGCCAAGAAAACGAAAGAAAAGTGTCACTTACACTGGCTACAAGGAAAGGGCAACAATGGAGCTTCATGGGCAACAATGGAGATCGTTCTTGGGGGTTAAAGATTTCAGGTTTAATGCTAAAAAAATATGGAAAAATGGTAGCAAGGAGAAGAGGAGAATGCTGCAAGAACTTGATGCAAAAGTAAGAAAAAAGGGATGGTGGATCTTGGTGATTTGGGCGGCGGCACACAAGGGAAAAGAAAAGAAAAATTGAAGAGAAAAAAGGAGAGGAAGAGGAAGGGGCGACTAGGGTGAAAAGAAAATGGCTAAAGGCTGAAAAAATTGATATTTATACCTAGTTTACTAGGTAGAGGTAGCACAAAAATTGGGAGAAGGAAAAATTTTAGCTATTTGCAGGGGAAGGGATTCAAACTTAAGACATTGATCTAATTTCCATGCTTCTTTATTTCCTTTTAACCATTGGGCTATTTACTCATCTTTGAAATAATTCCTCAAAACTTTTAAGCTAAATTTTTGGATGTTATAGTTTCTTTTTGAACATCTAGAGCTCTAAGTCAAATCTGCGACTTGGACAAACTTATGATCTTGTTCCACACTTACCCCTATCATTTGGTATCTTCAATTTCTTCAATTTATCCCTTAAAATCAAGACTAACCTAATTTTCAATTTTAAACTTCAATTTGAAATCTTATTTCACTATTCTCGTTAGAAACCTCCTATTTCTTATTTCTACAGTCAAGTTTATATCTTATTCAGTTTAGTTTCTAATGTACAAAACTATCAAGTAAGCTTTGCAATTTAGTCATTTTTCACATCTAAGCTTAGAATCTATAAATTTAATACTTAAAACTTCAAAAAATCATCAATGGAAACTTTCTAAAACTTTAATAGTTTTACAAATTGGTAAATGTGCTAGCTAAATCAAGCTCCCATGACCTCACATCTATAAAAATTACAAGAAAATAACTAAATTGCACGTACCAAATTAGGGTCGAAAGTTCAAGCTTCCTTTAGGTTCCTTTTTTTCTTTTGCTTCGGTTAAAAGATGGTGAAGATGAGAAATATTCCTTTTCCTTACACTATATGTAATATATATAATTACTTAATTAATTATAATTTAATTAGTACAAATTCATTGCACTTTTTTAGGTAAAAGTATAGGGGAAAGATTCACTTACACCAAAATAGTTTTACACCATTTTTTATATTTTTGTATGATTAAAATTTTAACAATCCAACCATCATATTTCATATTCCATTTATGTAGATTATACATGTCAAATTTTACATAAATTAAAATTTTCTAACTATTTATTTTATATAAAAAAAACTTTGAATCGTTCAATAAATATTAATATAAACACTTTTTTAGATTATATGATAGAGATATCAAATCAATTTAAAATTTTACATGCATGATAAGTACAATTATATCGATAAATTCAACAATTGGATCGTTAAAATATTAATCGTATACAAATGTATGAAAGTTAATTTTACACCGGTGTAAGTGGATCCCTCCCGATATATATATATATATACACTTACTTTTCATGTGATTATTAGTAGATAAAATCTATATCTATATGAGAATAAATTATATAAGAATGATCCTAAAAAGTATTGTTTTTAGGCACCAATATAATAGTGACATGTCGTAAAATTTTAAAGATAACAAAGTATTATTATACACTTAAAATAATCAATTTTTTAAATTATAAACAAACATCTTTTCTTCTTTTGCAAATTTTAATCATTCTATTTTTTTCCATAAGTTAATATTTTTTATTTTTGTGCAACCAATTTTTTAAAAAAATTAGTAATTTTTGTGCACTTTTTTCCATGTTATTAACACATACTTTTGGTGATTATTTTACCCTGAACCCAAAATCCCAAACCTTGAACTTGAACCCCAAACATTAAGATTTAAGGTTTTGAGATTTAAGGTTTAAGGCTTTTGGTTTAAGGTTTAGGTTTAGGGTTTAAGATTAGGGTTTAAGGTTCAAGGGTTCGTGGTTATGAGTTTGGGGTTTAATGTTCAAGTTTATGGTTGGAAGTGTTTAGGGTTTTGGGTTTGAGTTTAGGGTTTATGCTTAGGATTTAGGGTTCATGGCTTGAGATTTTAGATTTATGATTTTGGGTTTATGGTTATTGTTTTGATTTTAGGGTTTATGCTTTTATTTTTTGTTTAGGGTTTGAGATTCTAGATTTATTGTTTAGTGTTATGGTTTCAAGTTTAGGGTTTAAGATTTAGTATTTAATATTATGGATTCATGTTTAAGTTTGGGGTTTAAGTTTTTAGGGCTTAGTGTTTATGGTTTTATATTTTGGATTTTTTTGTTTAGGGTTTAAGGTTTGGTGTTCTAAATTTAGGGTTCATAAATTAGGGTTTAGGATTCATGATTATAGGTTTGAGGGTTTAGTGTTTATGGTTAATAATTTTTTAAAAAAACATAGATTTGGATGTTTAAATACAATTTTTTAATAACTTAAATTTCAAAAAACTTTTAACTAACCTTCTACCAAATTAATTTTGGTGGCTGATTGATTAACTAAGAGTTCGTTTGTTTATGTAAAAGGTTTTACGAAAAATATTTTCTGCATTTTCTTGTATTTGTTTCACAAAAAACAACTTGGTAAACGGAAAATGACTTATAGGTCAATGTAAAATAAGCATTGTTTTTTGTAAAATAACTTCCCTTTTGAAAAGTGCAAGTCATTTTCCAGAAAAAAAAAAGCTCATCTATAGGTAATTTTTTTTATATAAAAATTAACTGAAATCAAGCTTAATATTATTATATTGATAATAAATTTTATTTTTATTTTAAAAAATTTAAAATTATTAAAATATTAATATAAAATATTATATTTTTCAATATTATTAAGCATACATATTTAATTATTTATATTTTAGTCATATAATAAATTATTACTATAATTTATCATTTTAATAAATTATTTAATATTTCAATTTTATTTTAATAATAAATTTTAAAATAATAATTAAAGATATTCAATATTAATAATTTAATAATAGTATAAATGTTAAAATATGTCGTAAGTCTATATACTCTTCACAATTTTGCAATTTAGTCTCTATACTTTTATTTCAAGAATTTAGTCCCTCTACTTTTCAGATTTAAAAATCAAGTATATTGTTAAAAAAATTGTCAATTTTGTTGATGTCACATTTTTAAATAATAAAAAAATACTCACTTGGTAGTCATGTAACTAAAAAATGACATTGTAATAAATCTGAATTTAACAAAATATTTTTAATATATGCAAAAATAATGTAAAATATAAATTTATAGATATAAAATAAACTCAATTAAATAATAAAAAGATAAGAAAACCTTACATGTATATTTATTTAATTGAAAACAATTTTTATGAAAAATTTTTAAGAAATCTATCAAACAACATAAAACTATATTTTTTAGGATAATCCTAATGTAATTTATTCTCAAAAAAAAAATATATTTTAATAAAACAATAAAATTTAAAAGCTTCTATGCATGTTGGGAAACCTTTGGGTCGAGAAATTTGTATTTTTTTTAAAAAACATAGATTTGGATGTTTAAATACATTTTTTTTTGAGTATTTAATGAAAAATGGATATAATTTTATAAAGATAAAATCCATTTTAAAATTTATAAATTTCAAAACCTAAATTTTATAGAGGAAAAAGAAACACGGGACGCATTTTACTCTCTTCATTCACTCTACTGTCACAAGCCTTTTTTTTTTTAACTCTCAAAATCATCTAAACTCAATCTCATTTGCTTCACTGACACCACCCCTCTATTGCTTCTGTCGCTGTCGCCCACCACCGTCGTCCCACTTATCAAACGCCCATCTCAAAGTAACCAAACAACCTTCAGATTATGACCTTAATTCTTTTAATTTCCAAATTAAAAAGTCAACAATTATAGCTATGTTTGATTTGTTACTTTAAATTGTTGTGTTTAAACTGTCAATTTGGATGAAAAATTCGATTAATAAAGTCAAATCTAAAATCGATTTTACTATATATATAAACAGTCAACTGAACCAGATTAACTTAAAATTAATATTCTAGTTACTGATTTTGCACTCTTTGTATGCGCCACAGTATCAAGAACTGCAGTTAAGACTTTTTAGGTTGTTATATTGCAGAGCTAAACTTGTTGGACTATGGATGTTTCCAATTCTTCCTGTCAATAGCCGCTTGCTTCACCAGCTATTTTCTTTCTTAGATTCATTATCCAGCCAAACACGTGTATGAATTTGTGTCATCTTGCATTGGCAACAACCAAACACGGGTTTAAACTTTAATAACAATGTCGATATCAACTTAACTAAGACTCAATCAGTACATCTTTAGGTTTACTAAATGTTTAATGTTCTTATTTCACATTTTGTATATTTTTTGTTCTTCCAAGATCCGCTAGTATTTTTTGTGACATTTTGAGCACCTTCCGATTGCATATATGATTGTATTATTTCACATTTTGGCTATTAGTCCACGGTGTGAACAAGTTCAATGTTTAAAACCCAAAGTGTTTATATGAACGTATATCAACTGATACTTTCTTGTCGATTAATATCGAATCCAAGCTTGAATATATCATGTTAGTTTGCAGAAGTAAAAAAATGGGTGATTTTCTTCCATCGAGCACTTGTCACGTACATATTAAGAGGATGTAGTAAGTCATTATTTACCCAAACAAAAGAACAATGTTTTCAGATCTAAATATGAAAGCTCCATTAATTCAAAATATCCTCAATTTGAGTAATACAAAGAATTTGGAAATCCAAATCTAAATTTAAAATCCCAAACCCTACATGTTAAAAACATTTTTCCTGGAACCCTCCAGATCCATTTATGCAAAAACTTGATTCTCCATATGTAAAACACCCAACTCATAGGACTCACGATGATCAAGACCAAACATGCGGCAGAAAGAAAATATAGCATACAGCAATTTTCAATAAACTTCAAAATCAAAATAAATTCAGATCTTAATATACCAAAACGGAAAATGTTTAAAACAGCTTCCTAAATTTTCAAACGACTAAATCTCAGGAACATGAAAACCATATAAGTTGAAATTTCTTAGATAGCAACCGCAATCCTTCCAGCTACTTGGTCCAGATCCCGTTGGCCGTTTGATGTGATTCTCCTACCACTGTTACACACATGATATATATTTTAGTTTATATAAATAACAGATGCTAATCATATGCTATTCTACTCATATACTTCTTATTTAATCTATTACTCAAAACTTCCAAGGCACTGGATACAAGCATATATATATGTGACATGTATATGCTTGATTTTTAAGTTGGTCATATATTTAGAAAATCATAGCTCATACTCATGTATAAATATATGTTGGTAGTTCATGGTGTAGATAATCCATCTCACATTGTCTAGAAGATCAAGCTCAAAATGTGCACAAAACAATTGAGTTGTAAAGACACATAATGTCCAGAAAAAGTCGTCTACATTATGAAATAATATGTTGGAGGCATATTAAGACCTTAATGAAAGTATTATACAAGTCTCAAAACATCTTACTTCCTTGATTATTTCTTCTCGTTTTCATTCTCTAATTTTCTTAATACATGATATATAATACCTGAAATCCAACATTTGAATCATATCCTAACACCTTGCTATGATCTTAAAACTTAAGAGAGATTAAGGTGTTTAGATACGATTTAAAAGTTATTTCTCCTCCCAATTGAAGATATGTTAATTTGCATACCTTTCAATATGTTGTCACTTCCATTGACCGCGGAACCAACTATCTCTCAACAATACCAAATAACTAATGCCATGACAACCCAACAGTATAAATGAAAAACAATTATAGAACATAAAAACTCACCCTTTAGGATCAATATCAATGATGTTGACATTCTGCAATTGCTGAAGTATGTGACGAGCAACAGATCCACTGCTCTTGCAGAAATGGCGTGGGCGACTTCCATTTCTCTTAGCTCCTCCATAGATCCTCCTAAAGGCACCAACACCAAGACCTCCCCTCAAGTATATTTTCCTAGCCATGGAAGCTACAAAGGGACACAATTTATCGCTCATGAAAAATTTACATAATGGGTAATTAGTGTTAATTGGTAAGGGTGACGAATGTAAATACCAGCTCTGACATAGTACCAATCAGGGTCATAGGGTGGGAGCTCCTTCAGTTTACCGGTCTTGACAATATCAGTCCATGGAGGAAGCTCAATCTGGGTTTTTATTGTGAAGGGAAAAAAATCACATTAAGAAACTAACAAAACGTTCTAATTTGCATCTCTAACGCATCAAATTTTGTGAAGACTTGAGAAAAAAGAAGAATACCTTGCCGGAGCGCTTGAGATGGGCGGCGTAAGCCTTGACGAACTCGTGGGGGGAAACGTCTTTAACGGTTCTGGCTGCCTCCATTTTTATCGAGTGCTGCGACGATCACTGCGTGTGCGGCTTGCGAGATGTATTTTCATCAAACTTCTAGGAGTGAAAGAAAACACTATATATAACACGAATTAGGGTTTAAAGTTTGGGACAGTTCTGGCTGTGTTCGCCAAATTACCTATATAACCTTTTGCAAAGTTTCTTTTTTCATTTTTCCCAACCCTAAGCCCCTTGATATTGTAGAAATAAATAATTATAAAAAGAAACTAATACCAACCCTAGTTTAATATTAGTACTTATTTAATAGGAATAATATTTGATGCACTATTGTTGGTGCATAAATTTCATGCATTATCGATAAATAATAGCATGACACATCATTATTAAATAAAACGAAAAATAGTTGAGTACTTATAAATAAATACTAATAATTTTATTTAAACATAATTAAATAATAATTAATTATAAATAAATATTAATATATTTTGAATTTAAGATCTTGGGTTTAAAGGTTTAGGGTATAAGATTTTGGGTTTAGAGTCTTGGATTTAGGGTTAGGATTATAGCATTTATTTATAATTAATAATTATTTAATTATGTTCAAATAAAGTTATTAGTATTTATTTAAAAGTCCTTCACTATTTTTTGTTTTATTTAACGATGAGGTGTCATGTTATTATTCGTTGGAAAATACAGTTTCGAAACTCGTTTTCGTAAATCGAGTCCATAAATATTAAATAGAGATATTTATGGAATTAGTATATAGAAGTGTCGAAATTCAGTTAAGTAATTTAGCTGAAAGTGTGGTTAATTAAGGCCAAGGAACTAAATTGTAAAATTTCAATCGCTATAAAGTTTTAATTAGGAAAAGGCTTGGAGACTTAGGGTGGGTTTGGATGGGCGGTGCGTTTACCTGCGGTTAGTGTAAAAACAGCAGTGGCGGTGAGATTAGATACTATAGCGATACTATAGTGTGAGACAAAAAGTAAGCTAAACGCACCGCACTACACCCAATCGCCCATCCAAACTCACCCTTAGATAGCAATTATCCTAGGGACTAAAATGATTAATAAACCAATTTTAATTAAATATTAGTGGATGATGAGGGTGGATGTCATTAGAACTAACTACTTGAAGATTAATGTATAATTAATTAAGATTAAGTTAATTAATTAATTTTAACTATAAACTAAATCTAGTATATAAACTAAAAGTTAGTGAAGAAATGTTATCATCTTCTCCATTTCTACTGTCCACCATTAAAGAACACGAGAGAAAAGCCTTAAGCATTTGGCCAATTCTAGCAAGTAAGTCCTTAAGCCATTTTCTTTTACTTTTATATATTTATGATCATGGGAGCTTGATTTAGCTAACCCATGTATCAATTTTTTCAACTCTTGAAATTTTGATAAGTTTCCATTGTTAAGAAATTGATGAATTAGGTTTCAAATTGATAGAAATTAAGTTTACATTATGAAAAGGACTAAATTATAAAGCTTAGCAAGCTTGATTGTTAACTTTGTTACATTATGAACCAAATTGAATAAAATGAAATTATATTACGAAATTATGTTAGGAATAGAAAGTATAGGGTCTCTGGTGTGTAAATGTGGAATCGAATTTTAATCCAAAGCTTTATATCGAAAGTTATACTTTCTCGAGTTTAGGGACTAAATTGAATAAAATGTAAAATATGCTTGAATTTGTATTCAATTGTGAATTGAATGGAAATTGATAGTTTTTATATGCTGTATGATTTTACATAGCTAAAGACGATACCAAGCCGTCGAGAGGGAAAGGAACAGTGAGAGTTGTCGCCGAGTGACACTAAATCTCGATTTATACTTTTATAATTCAGGATCAATTTATTGTTTGCATAAACATGTTAATTGCATGATTGAATATCAAGGTGATTATATAATGATTGTAGGAATTGATTTGTTAAGATTGATATTAAATATCGAGATAGTAGACTGAATTGAATAAAATAGAAAATAACATGAACTAGTTGGAATATGATATAAGATATGGAAAATGGATAGAAATATGCTACATGGTGTAACATACATGTGTATTGTGGTTGAATTGAATTGAAATTGTGAAAATAGAATGTGATATTATATATCAAACAAATACTGTAATTGTGAATGGAACATTGATACCCTATTAGTTGTTCAAGTTGAGTCGGATATAGTTGGAATGCCATAAGATTGGATTGCGTACAGGTTTATGTGCTTCTTGTGCCAGAATGTGATTCGTACGCTAAGATGCATTTTGTGTGCTAGGATGTACTTCATGCACCAGTATGCACTATGTGTGCCAGTTTCCCTTACTTCGGTTTATCCTGTGATACACTTTGGTGCCAGTTTAATGTGTTGGTTGGACGATCCGTGTATCCGTCCGAGTCTGAGTTAGGTTAATAGGGGTTATAAATTGTAAACTTGATAAATGATATCGAAATTAAATGAAATGGTATGATGCTATGTAATCACTTGTGTGTATAAGTGGATCATAATAAAGAAAGTATATAATTGGCTAAGAGAATTAGATGAAAATGAGCCCTAAGGCTGAAACGAATATGAATGAGTTGATAGACTCTAGAAAGAGATTAAAATGATATATTAGATAGTTTATTGGTGTTGAATTATCATGGAATTGGATGACATAATGTTAAGGTATAGGTGTTAAATTCATAATTGAAAATGAACTTTAAATGGCTTTATAATAGGTAATTGACAAGTAAATTGAATTGGTTAAATATGTTGCAATGTTGAATGGATTGGTTTGTCATTGCTATATGTATGCTCATATGTATATAAGTTAATGGAATTGGTTGGCATTATCGAAAATGAATTGGTTAAATATTGAGTGTATATATATATGTTTTGTAACATGTTACTAATGTCAATGTTATATCATCTTGAACCATGAAAGTACTATTGAGGTTTATCACTCAATGTATGGTTTGTTTATTCTATGCACAATTATAGGTATTTCTGAAATCCCTAAGAGGTGAATCTAACATCTAGATCACAACCTTCGACTTAAAGAAGTTTGTATAACTCTTTGTATTTTGTTCAAAGACGTGTACCTAAGATTAGCTAGTTTCAAGTTGTAAATGTTGGGAAATGTGCCCATATTATAGTAAACATGTAACTGTTTTCTATTTATTTGAACGATGAATAAATAAATAAAGTTAATTTCACATTTCACTATTATGTCTTTGTGTATTTCTGCCTTTTATATTTTGCATGCATAGCAAAATTATGACAAGCAAATATTAGCTCATTAATTATCTAAGTTCAAACTAAAGAGAAGTGGCATTGTAAGAACGTTTACTTTGTAAGAAAGACAACTTACTTCAATAGATAATCTAAATAAGTTCGTAATCCCATAAAAGAATCGAAGTGAGAATTTGGTTCAAATACTAAGAAGGATTATTATGTCGTCTACAATTCCAATTAGGGAGATGACTAGTCTTAGCTATCGAAGTAGTTGACTCCACGGGTAGAGACATAGATGTCTTCATTGGTAGAATGATACATTGGACTGGACCCAAGATGAATTAAGTCTGAATCCGTTTGTGAATTAATTCACTTGTGACGTTCATGGTGTGATTTACCTAAATCCTAAGTTAGTCACTGACCATGCGTATGCAACTCATGTGCTTTGATATAAGTAGAGGCTTATACTCTAAAGATGATTGAGCCCATAGCCTGTATGTTGGGTACATGACTTGTGTATGGTATGGCTTTACTAGCAACAGTGAAATTCATAGCTCAATTAAAGAGTTAATGATATCCTCTCGTTGGCGTTGTGTGGATTGATAAATATGGAACATGGTCACGGGTTGCTTATTCTCAAACGAGCAATTTAGCACAGTCATTTGTTGACAGTGATCATATTAATCATTAAGAAGACATAATAGTGACAATGAGATAAAATAGGATTGTATTGAGTGAGCAGATTTAACTAAAAGGAATCAAGGATATCATATGAGGAAACACACATATGACAAGGTCATTAGACAAAGCAGTTGGATGAATTGCTTTCATAAAGAGTATAAAATAAGGAGTTTTCAATCATGGTACTTCTTGTAGACTGACTCCATGATTACATAATTGCGAATTATCAGAACAATGCTTTTGGACATAATTGCAATTACTAGAGTCTAATTGTATATGTCCAATTGGTCCTTCCGCTAGCTCAACAAAAGCTCGATCGGACTGCATTTGAATCAAAAGAAAATTTTACGACTTCTGGAAATAATTTAATTGAGTCGATTTATTTGATGTGGAATTAAATTAGATGATCATGAGACTTGTTCAACTAGAGAATTTGATTAAAGAATTTTCTTAAAAAATTAATTTGGAAAATCTAATTGATTTTTAAAAAAATTAATTTTGATCAAGTAAAATTAAAATCAAATTGATTAAAATTAATATGATATTTTTTGGAAATTAATTTTCAAGTCAGACAATTAGCCAAATGGATAATTAAACTTGAAAAGTGGACCTGAGATTGTAAATTGAGCCTGAGAGCCCAAAACTGAGACTAAGACCCAAAAATTGGTTGAATTGGGCCCGATATGTGAAACGAGCCGACTGTCCAACCGATGGCTAGACCAGACCAGTGGGTTGTCACTAACCCAGACTGAATCGGCAGTAGCCGAATCGACTCGGGGTGCCATAAGGGTGTCGCACCTGTATCACTAGACACAGCGATGTCAGTGGCTACGACGACGGCGTCCTAGTGGCCGATGGCGGTTGGTTTTCAGTGGTTGAGCAGTGGAAGAGTTACACTCCTACTGGGACTCTACTAGAGAATTTGATTTCAAATTAACTATTTCAAAAAATAATATTATTTTAATAGTTTAATATTAAATTTAATTTAATACTTATCTTAATAATATTTTATTAATTTAATATTAAATTTAATCTAATATTTATCTTGATAAATTAAATTAAATTTAATATTTAAGTGATTAAGTTTAATTATAGTTGAACTCTATAAACTCTCCCTATGTAAAGAGAGCCTTGGATCATTATTTTATACACACTTGAATTCAAGAGAAAGTTGTAGAGAGAAAATTCTCTAAAAAGATTATTTCAGAAAATTTCTAGAGATATTTTTTATTTATAACTTGACCCAAAAGTTTAAAAAATTATGAAATTACCCCACTAGTAATTTTTTGAAATTTTTTTTCTGATTCGAAGTGAGCCCATGTACAGCAGACGTGAGCTTGAGGATAGCGAAGAAGACTACTCAATCGAAGCGCTCATCTTAGATGAATCGAAAATATACAATTTTCATCAAGTGTTTATTACTTTAGATATCAAAACCAAGATCTTGTTTTGGAAATATTTTTAAAAATCTGTTTTCCCTAAATTAATTTTCTATTACAATTTTCAAACCCGATTTTTCTAACAATAAATGGTCAAGCTTCAGTAATGTTGTAATGAATGAATGAAAAAAAGTAATGGTTCATACATGAAATTGGTTTTGTTGTCTTTGTTGTATAAAGAACTTGTTAAATGTGTTGGATGGTTAACTGGGGTCTTAGGAGCGACCATTGTTGCCATATGTTTGGTTGAAAACGAATAGAAATTAGAGTTATGGTATTCTACTAAGGAAATTGCAACACCACACCTTGGATGTCGCAACGCTAGCCATTCTCGTCACTACATCCCCTATTTGAGGTCACGGCGTTAATTCTGTAATGTTTTGAAAAAATTTCAAATTGGTCCTCAAGTTACAAAGCTTGCTTATCGTCTTCAAGGTTGCAACACCGAACCATGGGAGTCATGACATCTGTAACACCCCTTACCCGTATCCAACACCGGAATAGGGTACGAGGCATTACCAAAACACATACACTTGTAAACGTATTTAACCGAGTTATAAAATTTCATCAAAATTAAAACTTTCAAAATAATTAACATGTTTCTATAACTTTTCACAATATATCCTCAAAATATTATAATCATAATAATTAGGGCCTGCGAGACCCGATACATACTCATGCAATTTAATGCTTCATTTCCATTTCATTCAATTCGCAATTTCTCATGCTCATAATTTAAATCATATCACTAGCAATTTCCATTTAATTCATGTACAATTCAATGACATCAAATTCAAAACTAATACGTATTTACCATTTAACTCAATGTTTATTGATTATACCATTCAATAACACATTTATGAAATTCTCAATTTAGCAATGAAAATATCACTTTAGTTTGAATAACAACATCGTCCTGATATAAATACACTACCACTTATCCATTTACTTTAATTCTTTTGGGCCCATTTGTCACTTACCATCCTTAATCAAATTAGGGAACGGTCACGGAAAATTGAGTACTTCACTTTCACTTTGCCATAGTATAACTATGGTCTTACGTATGATCACTTATCACTTGTCCCTGATCAGATAAGTGTAGCCACCTATCACTTTGTTTCTTGATCAGATAAGTGTAGCCACTTATCACTTTGTTTCTTGATCAGATAAGTGTAGCCACTTATCACTTTGTTTCTTGATCAGATAAGTGTAGCCACTTATCACTTTGTTTCTTGATCAGATAAGTGTAGCTAAAGCTATCACTTATCACTTTGTCTCTTGATCAGATAAGTATAGCCGAAGCTATCACTTATCACTTTTCACTTGTCACTTGATCAGATAAGTGTAGCCGAAGCTATCACTTATCACTTTGTCACTTGATCAGATAAGTATAGCCGAAGCTATTACTTATCACTTTCCACTTGTCACTTGATCAGATAAGTGTAGCTAAAGCTACCACTTATCACTTTGTCACTTGATCAGAAGTACTCAAATCCGGCGTTCCGCTCAATTTGATCATTTATTCATATATCAGGCTTACCAACATGTGTTAATTCATAAACCATTCATGGTATTATTTCATGCCAAACCATATACTGAATATACCATACACACATACTATGAAACTTTATTTTCACACATGAGCTTAAACCATGACCAATAATGCACAAAAATAAGCATCATTCATATTTCATCGTTTATGAGTTATAATCAAACATATGACCATTTATACACGAATCATTCATATATTTCCCAATTTTCCTCCTCCTCCTCTCCATTCCACATCCTTAATGTGTATAACACACTTAAACAACATTAACCATAATTTCAACACTCACTAACATGTATATTCAAAGCTGTTTATCCGAGTCAGAGTCACTAAATTATTTTTATCCGGAGCTACAGAGCTCCAAATTAAGATCCGTTAATTTTCCCTGAAACTAGACTCACATATCTTCATACCATAAAATTTTCATAATTTTTGGTTCAGCCATATAGTACAGTTTATTCTTTAAAATTTCCCCTGTTTCGCTGTCTGACAGTTCCGACCACTCTTCACTAAAAATTAATTATCTCATTGTACAGAATTCGGATGATGTTTTAGCTTGTTTCTTCTAAAAATAGACTCATTAAGGATTCTAACCATATAAACTATAACTCATAATCATTTCTGTACAATTTTTAATGCTTTTCAAAAGTCAGAACAGGGGAACCCGAATTCATTCTGACCTTGTCTCACAAAATCTATTATATCTCATGATTTACAATTCCATTGCTCACGTCATTCTTTTATAAGAAACTAGACTCAATAAGCTTTAGTTTAATATTTTATTCATCCTCTAATTCAATCTCTACAATTTTTGGTGATTTTTCAAAGTTACACTACTGCTGCTGTCCAAAACTGCTTTAGTGCAAAATGTTGATTTCCATTTTGCCCCAAATTTCACAGTTTATACAATTCGGTCCTTTCTCAATTAACCCCTCAATTAATCTAATTTTCTCAATTAGTACTTTACTAGACATTATAAGTTGTTACACAAATATTGAAATTCAGAATTTCCACATATAACTCTATCTTCAAACTCTTTTACTATTAGGTCCCAAACATTCACTTTCTATTCAATTCTTTCAATAAAATCAGCATATGAACAATTTAAAACTCTAATTTCATGCTAAATCATCATATACTTCCAGCACATATTCATATCAACTTTCAACTTCTTTCATAAAATCAAAAACTAATGGATTTAACAAGTGGGCCTAGTTGTAAAAGTCATAAAAATACAAAAATTTCAAGAAATAGTCAAGAATTGAACTTACTTGTAATAAAAATATGAAGAACCAGCTTGAAGAAGCCCTTCCATGGTGTTTTAGCTGATGAGAATTCAGAAAAATGAAGAGAAATCTAGATAATTCCACTTGGGTCCTAACTTTATTAAGCAAATTTTGCAATTTTCCAATTTTGCCCTTAATTCTCCTTACTTTCTTGCTGATTTCATGCCTCTGCCGTCCAGCCCAAATAGACCTTGGGTCTATTTGCCTTTTAAGCCCTCTTCCTTTTATCATTTAAGCTATTTAATCATTTCCCAAAATTTTGCATTTGTTACAATTTAGTCCTTTTTGTTCAATTAATTATCGGAACTTTAAAATTTCTTAACGAAACTTTAATACTAACTTTTTAACACTCCATAAATATTTATAAAAATATTTATGGCTCAGTTTAAAATCCCCGAGGTCTTGATACCTCATTTCGATTCTAATTATTTTAATATTTATTTCTAGTGCACTATTCACTATTTCAAAAATTTTCCTAACTTCATATTTAACTTATACTTACTAAATTAATAATATTTTCTACCCATCTGTCGAATTTAGTGATCTCGAATCACCGTTCCAACACCTCTGAAAATTCAAGCCATTACATTTTTTTTTTCGTCGGATTTGTGGTCCCGAAACCACTGTTCCGACTAAGCCTAAAATCGGGCTATTATAACATCAGCGTAAGAAGTTTTAAAAACCTTACAATTTAGTCATTGTTTAACCCCATGATAAGTCATGAGCTTTCGTAAGCTCTTATTTGACCTGGAAATGATTATGTATCATATTATACATGTATTATGTGCATATTTAAGTGTTTAATGGTTTAATTTGTATATAATTTATTGTAGTTGCTCTGACAATGAATGTGGCATTCTGTAGCTTGGACTTAGTGATCAAGTTGGTTATGGAGTGTTACACATCAAATTCAATTCATCATGATATGTAATATTTTATTTAATGTGAAAGTTTCAATTTCCTATCATATATACAAATCAACAATGCACACTTAGTTTTTATCAATTTCATCAAGAACCATTTCATAAAAATATTATACACATTCCTTATTAATTCTATCACTAGTTAAACAAACATAAAACAATTTTATTCAATTCTTTCATACTTAATTCATCAAGACATGTTTATAAATACTAATTTAACACCTAACTCGTCTTCGTCGCCAGATTAGGGTGACAGAGCATTACCGTACAATCAAAAACATAAGCATCATAATATTTAAATAAATTAGATACACTATAAACCAATCATTCACATACATTTTGTCCCTAAATCGAGCCTTTGAGTCCCTAAAAATAGCTTTGAAGCAATTCAAAACTAATTTGAAACAAAACAGAAGTTTTAAAAAAAAGTTGCAAAATTTAAAAAACAGGAGTCACATGGCTGTGTGGCCAAGCCGTGTGACATCACCCCAAGCCGTGTAACTTTTGAACAATGGACACACAGCCATGTCCCAGCTTGTGTCCTCACCCGTGTAACTCATTGAGTGACCAGTTGTGTCACACGTTTGTGTGCCAGGCCGTGTAACTCTCCGAGTTGCCCCACACACTCATGTGCTAGGCTGTGTAACTCACTGACTTGAAACACTAAGAAATCCCAATTGACACACGACCATGTGACAACCCGTGTCCCAGGCCGTGTGAACCTAAAAATGTACATAAAATCAAGTCAATTCATAACCAATGCATGCATAACTATCCAATCCATTTATGCACACTTTCAAGGGGTTCAAACACCATTCAAACATACATAAACATGTCATTTCAATCATCCTAAATCACCTAATCAATATGCCATTCAAAGGCACCACAATAGCATCAAAACATCATTTACCTAAACATGTTACCATTGCCTCGATTCATGCATAAGAACCTAGTTCAAATATGTGTCAAAACAGGTTACAAATTAACCATCTTCAAGCCATCATGAACATGCCATAAGAACCTTATTTACAAGTACTCAAAGTGGCCAATTTGGCATGACTTGGTAGAGTATTAAAGTGTACCAAGTCAATCATAGGTTTTAAAGCATAAACATGCCAAATCACCATTACAAAACAACCTATACATGCCATTATTAACCTTGGCCAAAATACAAAAAATCTATCAAATTAGTTACTGGATAGTGTGATAGGTCTCCGACAAGCTTCCAACCGATCGAGCTTTCGATAATCTATAAAATAAAGGAAAATAACTACGTAAGCAATGAATGCATAGTAAGCTCGTATAAACTTTAAACAAAACTTACCACTTCTATAACATAAACTTTAGATTAAGCACAAACCATTACAAATGTCGTAAGCTTAGCTTAAGCCTATTCAAGCACCATCAAATTCACAAGTTAGTAGATTCCTTAACATCACATAAGTTCATTTATAACATAAGTGATTTTCATGAGATACATCACAAATTCATCAACCTTATCATAAAGTCATGACCATTTTCATTAACTTAATTACTGTTCCATTCCTTTTCTTACTAGTTGAGCCATCTAGAATTACATCGGATACTTGGGAAAGCTCACACATAGTGTGTCTTTACATATAACCGTAACTTTTCCTTTACATCATTGCTCACATGAGCTGTGAAATGGGTCTGCTCACAAGAGTTGTGGTCAGAATATAAGCTACAAGATGCTGCTCACACAGGTTTTGGAGAATATGTAACAAATGCAAGACCTTAGCCGTTGGTAGGACATTCAAGACCAGCACCTTAAACATGAAACCCCTAATGACATGTCATTTGTATCTTAAGAATTCTTAAGGTTCAACCGGGACTCGTTATCCATCAATTCATCATAACAATGATACATTTATAGATACTGATTCATTTATATTGCAACAACATAGCATATGTTCAATTTAGCTAACATTAAAATGAACACAGTTCATACGAACTTACCTCGATAACCAGGGCGTAGAAGTAAAGTCAAACTAGTCCGAAGTTTTAGCTTTTCCTCAATCTAAGTCTGATTGTGGTTTATCTTGATCTAAATAAATATT
Source organism: Gossypium hirsutum (assembly GCF_007990345.1). NCBI lineage: Eukaryota > Viridiplantae > Streptophyta > Magnoliopsida > Malvales > Malvaceae > Gossypium > Gossypium hirsutum. The sequence continues at coordinate 46,033,277 of NC_053449.1, read as the reverse complement.
TTCATTCAATTAGGTACTTATATAATTCAATTCAATTCAATTCATAATTCATGTTTATGCAAAATTATAAATTTTCCCCTAACATTTTTAACTTTTCACAATTTAGTCCATAAGCTCATAACTTAGAATCTAACCATTTCAACCTAATTCCAACTTAAACCATGATGCAAGGGACCTTAAAGCAACTCATATTTATCAAAAATTCACAATAAAACCCTTAGATTTGTACCTTTAACAATTTAATTCTTATTTCCAAAATTCATCAAAAATCATTTAACAAAACTTATTTATTTTTCAACAAGGACTCATAATCTATCAACTAACATAAAAACCTGTTCAAAAACATCCATAGAAAGTCCCTCACCCTTCAACAGTTTTGCAAATTAACCCTCAGGCTAGCTAGATTAATCTAAAACGAACTAAAAATCATAAAAATCATTAAAAATGAGGTTTAGAATCACTTACATGCAAGATGAAAGCCTAGCTGAATGCTCAAACCCTAAAAAATGGTGATTTTTGGTTGAAACAAAATGAAAGGAAGAAGATCATGACTTTTTCTCATCTTTCTTTACTTAATTTTTTCTTTTAATTAATCAATTACCATTTTAACCTTATCATTTATCAATAATTTCAATGAAACCATATCCATGCACATCCACTAACCCTTCAATTGGTATATTTATCATTCAAGTCCTTTAGTTTAAGATTTCAAAGCTATTGAATCCCTTTAACTAATAAAACTCAACTTTTACCCTTTTTATGATTTAGTCCTTTTCACTTAATTAACTATGTAAACTTCAAAATTTCTTAACAAAATTTTAATACAACCTTAATATAATCCCGTAGACCTATAATAAATAATAAAATAATAATTCACTCATCAGAATCATGCTCCCGAAACCACCCATTTTTGACACCACTATAAATGGGCTGTTACACCTAAGCTATCATTTTATCAATAATCCTCAAAATTTAACTACTTAATTGATATATGTAATGAAGTCAAATTATGCTAGCACAAACCAATTTCTCTATCTATCTCCCACTTTTGCGTTGACCCTTGATGTTCTGACCTTTTCGTTACTTACGCTCGATACTTTGCTTACAAAATGGTATCAGTTTCACAACTAATGAAAACATAGTCAAATAATTAAACATAAATGCATACTTTACAGTTAAGTACCTTTATAGCCTTAATATCTAAAATGCTCGTATCTCGATATTTACTCAATCAAATCAAAATCTGACTTTGTATTTATTCTTTAGGGGCCTTAAATTATCAATCCATAACATTTACTTCCTACAGCTTTCATTCTTTACAATTTGATCTCTTATAACTCATAATGATCTTAAAGCTTTAAGCTTAATCTAACTACATTCCAAGCCAACCCACTTCATCTGTAATATGTGTTGGAAAAAATCTAGTTCGAAAATGGTTTTCTTGCACAACGAAAAAAATAAATTTTGAAAATTGAGCCAGTTTGTGATATTTGTAGTAATAAACTTTTCTAGAAATCGCACTTGTGTTTTGGGCTAGACGAACTCTTGTCCTTCTCAGCTTTCAACTGAACGACCTTCTCCGTTGTTCTTAAACCACGAACTACTTTGAGTATGGACTCAAACAAATTCGAATGAAACACAAAACCAAAAATTATTTTCTTTACTTTCAGTGGGAAAGTAAAACTTTCTCTCAAATAGAAACTGGTAGAATTGCATTTCTTAAAAAATAGAATTTATTCTAGAAAATAAATTCCCACTACTTTTTTGCAAAATAACAGTATTGAAAACTTAAGAGCCTTGTGTTTCTCTCTTTTCTGAGGTGTGTCTTGAAGCCTACCAATGTCATCTATTTATAGTGAAACTTAAGAAAATCCTAGTTAAATTGGTTGAACTAAAATAATATTTAATTAATAGAAAAAACTCTAACTCCATACTATTAAGGAGAGAGGAGCGACAACCCTAGGTAAAAATATTAAAGTTTGTCGTCCCCTTGTTTTCATCAAGAGGGAATTAGGAATCTCCTCTACTGGGTGCAATTATATATGTTTTTTAGACTTTTAATCCATCACTTTATAATTTAATCCAATCCAGTATATATTTTTTCTATTTCCTTAAATAAATATTATTTTCTAAATTAATTTTAATTAATTAATTTCACAATTAAACAATTTTCTTAACTCAATTCTAATTTCGTTAAAATCATGACAACTTTACCTTAAAAGAATCTATGAGAAAATGTATTTAATTTTTCTACATTCAATGGATTCACAATGAGCAATTAATTTAAATCCATTTTCAAAATTCAATTAATTAATTTATACTTCAAAAAATCATAAATTATTTCTCAGATCATTTCCATACCTAGTAAGAAACCACTTTCATTTCTGAATGTAACTAATTTTTCTAACTTTATAATTTCTATCCACTTCAGTTCATTTGATTCAACATGCAATTTATTTCTGGTTTCAACGGGCTAGTGAAGGGACTGATTAGACATATGTAATTAGGACTCGAATGATTTATAATTAAGTTTCAACTTTTCACCTATTAATTATAAACTCATTTAGTCACAATGTCATTCCACTATAGTATCGTGATTGAGCTCTCCCTAATATCATACCATTACGAAAGCTACTTGATCAGTACTCGTCTAATGACATTATCATAAGTATGTTGCCTTCATAGGACATCTGTAACACTCTTTACCCAACTCAAAACACCGGATCCGAATATCGGGTGTTACCACATAAAAACACTTAACATAAATTTTAAAATTCATTTGTGCATAATCTTTTTTCAACTTATTTCATATTATTTAATAAAATTTTTCTGGACAAAAGAGATAAATAAAATGTTAAATAAAAATGTTTCAAGAATACATCCAACTTTTAACAAAAATACATAACAACACAAAAATTTGTTAAAAATAGACTCACTTGGCATAGAGAACTATACACCATACTTCTAAGATATTTCTGTATGCATAGTATCCATGCTCGTTGTTTCTCTAGCTCAATTTTGGCTTGGTCTCTCCTGGTGAACTCTTTTAAACTGCCTCACCTAAAACATGAACAAAACTCTTTTGTAGTTGAACTATTTATCTTGAAGACTTTGGGTTTCTATTCTGTCTTTGGCGAACACAATCATAATATCGTATATATATCTTTATACGTAAAGTACCATACTTAACGTGTCAACTCTCACTTCATTACTTGGCTAACTCCAGACATTACTAGATGATTTTTACCTTCTATTTCTCTTAAGACAATGAAGGTACTTCTTCAGAAAATTATCTATACTGAACCAACTTTCAACTGATTTCCTCTTCAATCTTACACTTTACTGTTTCCTAGAATGGTTATGCACAGATACTAATCCTTAGCAGATATGTACTAATTAGTCTTGCATTTAGCAAAATCTCATACTGAGTTGGATAACTATCAGACTACTAGTCAGATCTTACCCTGATACAAATTAGAAACAAACTCATATTGATTATTTTAGATTGTCAAGAAGAATCCCAAACGTCTATGTTACATATCACAAGAAAACCAAAATTAACCAAAGGCTTAGATTCCAAATAACCCTAAAACAAGATATAATACTATTTATATATGACGAATACCAGATAACTTAGACTTTAACCCTTCATAGTGTAGACAAACTCAGACATACTTTCTTTTAGGAACTTCATTCCATTTCATCACAAAGCTAACCAAACTCAGACATACTTTCTGTCTTTGAGACTTGTGAATACATTCTTTTTTTTTCGTCCCATTATTGTTGGCAAGCCAAGATATTTCTCTAGGTCGATAATACGCACTCCAAGCACTATTCCCACCTATTTCTTTCGCTCAGCAATAACATTTCCACTAAAGTATATGAGCGATTTATCAAAATTAACCAACTGTCCAGACACACCATCATCTTCTGCCATAACTGACTTCATTGTATTTGCTCCTTCTATCGTTGATTCACCAAAATAGATACTATCATGTGCTAAAAATAAATGTGTCAACAATAGTCTACTTCGTCCTACCCTTGCCTCTTTTATCATCCCTATCGCTTAGCCGATTTAAACAAACTCGAAAAACCCTCTACACAAATTATGAATAAATACGGGCTCAACGGATCCCCCTACTTCAACCCTTAAGAAAGCAAAAATACTTGACCTTGGACCCCATAAAAAATCACAGAATAAGGCACCATATATACTGGAAACACGAAAATCTACACACTTTTTCATGCCCTTTTTAACTCAAATTCATGCAGTTTCGGTAAAATTCTTGTAGAAAAACACATAATAATTATAAAATAATTAAATTTCACTCAAATTTTTAAAATTTTTAATTTTAAATAATTTTATATCAAGTTTTGATTTATTTTCAACGGATTCACACAAAGGGCGATAAACGGCTTGGCAAAAACTACTAGAAGTGCAAAACCGAGAAGCGTCAAGGCAAATTAATTTTTCAGCCTAAGACGGCCCAAATTATGAATATTAGTTCATAATATAATTAATTTTAATTGTAATCCAACTTACTTTGGGTTAAATAAATTATTATTAATTAATTATGAAAAGAGGCCCAGTTGAGCTGAACCGAGAAAACCGATCCAAAAGAGCACTGGGCAGCCCAAAACCGTCCCACATGCTGACCCAATCAGCTTGTTTGGATGATTATTTGGCTTGCAAAATAGCCGTTGAAGACTCCTTGAATTTGCATTCAAACCCCTCTACTATTCATGCCTTTCTAGATTTGTCGCTACCTTAAAATAACAAGCTTGAAACCTTCAAACTTGCCACATGTGTGGCCGGCCATGAGGGGACTCTATGGCTGCTGATTTTTTCCAGTTTTAGTTGCCTACTCAACCTATAAAACCCCCTCCTTGGCTACTCATTTAAAACACATCTCAAAACCTCTCATCCTTTCACTTTTCTCTCACTTTCTCTCTTTAATCCCCTTCCGTTGTTATTCATTTTCTTCCACATTCCCCTGATTTCACATCTTGAAAATGAGTCCTTCAACCACCATTTGGAGTAGCATTCAAGTGTTCGTGGAAGTCTCGGTTCAACAAGAACAAGCAGAGACTTCCACGAACATGACTAAGTTATTCTTGCATTACAATTGTAAGATAACTAATGAATTAATTATTTAAACGGATTGAAATTGTAATTAATTGACACAATACTTAATTAGTGCATGTTTCATCATCTCAGGGAGCTGATGGTTAAATTAGCAACTGTATCTAACGATACATTAGCCTTGCATAACTTGTAAGATTATTATGATTAAATTGTTTCAAGGTAGGAATACATTGTTACCTCGCGTAATCTTTTATGTGCTTATGAGATTGAATTAATTGTTTGAATTGGCATAGAAATATGTACAACAGATTATTTTAATTTCATAAGTATGTAAGTGCATTAACACGTTTGCTTATTAAAATTTCTTTAATTGGTTGAATTGACATAGAGATATAGTCAAGAGATAAATGGAATTTGGCAGGTGAGTATGTTCATAAGTTAGCAAATTACCAAGTTGTCGTGAATTTATTCGTCACAACTTGAACATGAGTTTAGTAATTCTAAGTTAAGAAATGTAATTTATCTAGAACAATTATGTCATCTTGATTAAAATCATCTTTTGAAATCGTGCATTGGAACTTTTTTATTTATTTTACTTAATTAAAATCTTAGTTTTTAATCACCTCCTCAAATCAAAATATTTTTCTTCACCAAAGTGTTTTTAATTACATTCATAAATAGTTCTTTTCACAGTCCCTGTGGGTACGATAACTCGACATTTACTTTTCACTTTATTACTTGTTGCAATTTTGTATACCTGCACATTTCCATCGTTCCAAGTTTTTGGCGTCATTGACGGGGACTGTTTTAAAAAGTCATTATTTGCGAATTTGTTAATTTTGCATTTTGGTTTATTTTTCAATTCAATTTTAACTTAATTAGTTTTTCTGTGTTTTTTTAGGTGTTTTTGAGTATTGATCGAATCATCGATTTACTCCTCATGGAACCTAAGATTGAAAGAATTTTCGACAACGAATAAGTCAAACAAGTCAAAGAAGGACTGAAGAGATGAACTACAAAAATCCAAATTAAGGAAACAGAGCAAACCCTGCTCAAAATCCTATCCTTATTGCTGATGATAGAGATATCGCTCTAAGACAGTATGTCGTGCTAGTGTTTCATGATCTTAATCCGGGTATTAGGAGACCAAAAATTGAGGCACAGCAGTTCGAGCTGAAGCCAGTCATGTTTCAGATGCTTCAAACAGTGGGGCAATTCAATGGAATGTCTACCGAAGATCCTCATATTCACTTAAGATTGTTTATGGAGGTTAGCAATTCTTTCAAGTTAGCCAGAGTATTCAAGGATGCACTACGATTAAAATTTTTCCCATATTCGCTAAGGGACAGAGCTCGAGCCTGGTTGAACTTATTGCCACCAAATTCCATTTACACAAGGCAAGCATTGGCAGAAAGATTTCTCATGAAATATTTCCCTCCTAGCAAGAATGCTAAGTTGAGGAACGAGATCACTACTTTCCAGCAAATGAATGATGAGCCTTGTATGAGGTATGGGAAATGTACAAAAAATTATTACGGAAGTGCCCTCATCATGAAATCCATCATTCACCAACTTGAGTCATTTTATAACGGTCTCAATGCTCAAACGAGGATGGTAGTGGATGCTTCTACTAATGGTGCTCCCCTTTCTAAGTCTTATAACGAGGCTGATGAAATCATTGAGAGAATTGCCAGCAACAATTATCAATGGCCAACCAATCGAGTAGCGTCAGGAAGATGAGTCACTAGAGTACATGAAGTGGACGCTCTCGCTTCACTTGCATGTCAGGTATCTTTCATTTCCTCAATCCTTAAAAATTTTACCACTAATGGGTTTCATAGTTTTGCAGCTCATCGACCTAATCACTTTGAAAATATAGCCTGTGTTTATTATGGAGGAGGACATTTGTTCGAAGAATGTCCATCAAACCCAGAATCTATGTATTACATGGGCAATCAGAACCAAAACTGAGGAAGGCAAGGACTGTAATCAAATTTCTACAACCCATCTTGGCGAAACCACCCTAATTTCTCTTGGAGTAACCAATGGGCTAGACCAAGTAACACTTATGCCCAACCTAGACCGACCCAGCCACTTATTTTTACCCAACAGGTTCAGAAGAAACCTCAAGCTAAAACTTTTAATGGTTTAGAAAACTTGTTAAAGGCATACATAGCCAAAAATGATACATTAATCCAAAGCCAAGTAGCTACATTGAAAAACTTGGAAAACCGAATGGGCGAGCTTGCCACTTAACTTAGAAATCGTTCACAAGATGCTTTGCCTAGTGATATAGAGAATCCAAGAAATTCGGGGAACGAGCATTGTAAAGCATTGACATTGAGGATAAAAAGAACTTAGAGCCCAACACTGCTAAAGTTGAAGAGGAGTCAGTTGATGCTCAAGACTCAGTGGAAGTTCAACCGAGTGTTGAAATTCCGGTTTCACTAGAACCAGAATCTGCAAAATTTGATAAGGTTACTTTTGAAATAGTTAATTTTGATGAACTAACAACTTTGTTAGATGCAGAATTGCCACAGAAGATGAATCAACTAGTTCCAGTAAAGAAGCATTCACTACCCTACCCTCAAAGGCTTTAAAAGCGTAAACAGGAAGTGTAGTTCAAAAAGCCTTTAGACGTACTCAAGCAACTACATATCAATATCCCGTTGGTAGAAGCGTTTGAACAAATGCTGAATTACGTCAAATTCATGAAGGATATCCTGCCTAAGAAATGAAGACTTTGAGAATTTGAGATGGTGGCTTTAACGAAGGAATGCAGTGCATATCTTCAAGATAAACTACCCCTGAAGTTGAAGGATCCTAGATGTTTTACCATACCTTGCAACATTGGAGCAACATATTGTGGTAAGGCACTATGTGATATGGGTACGAGTATCAACTTGATGCCCATGTCAATATTTAGAAAGTTGGGGATAGGTGAAGTTAGACCTACTACAATTACACCTCAATTTGCAGATCGATCCTTAGCACATACAGAAGGAAAAATTGAGGATGTATTGGTACGTGTAGAAAAATTTATTTTTCCTGCTGACTTTGTTATTCTAGACTTTGAAGCAGATAAAGAGGTGCCAATTCTAGGAAGGTCTTTCCTAGCAACTGGAAGGACCTTTATTGATGTGTAGAAAGGCGAGCTTACTATACGTGTGCAGGACAATCAGGTAACATTTAATGTTTTTAAGTCTATGCGATTTCCTGACGCAGTTGATGATTTTTTTACAGTATCCGATTTAGAGGAATCAATCATGGAAAAGGAACTCAACTATGTTGAGGACCCGTTGGAGCAAATTTTGACATTAGACCATCCAAGTGATGAAGACGAGGATGAATACTTAGTTTTGCTAGAAGCTAATCAAAGGGGATTTAATCTGCAATCTCCTTTTGAATCTTTGGAGTTAGAAAATAGGGATTATGCCCAACCAAAAGCGTCAATCGAAGAGCCACCTAAATTAAAACTGAGGGTACTTCCCTTACATTTAAAATATGTTTATTTAGGTAATGCTTCCACTTTGCCTATGATTGTTTCAGCAGAATTAACCGAAGAGCAAGAAGAGAAACTCATCCTAGTGTTGAAACAATTCAAGAAAGCTATCGGATGAACCATAACCGATATTCATGACATTAGTTTGTCTATATGCATGCAAAAGATCATCTTGGAAAATGGCAAGAAAGGGATGATTAATGGACAATGAAGACTGAACCCTATCATGAAGGACATGGTAAAGAAAAAAATTATTAAGTGGATAGATACGGGTATAATTTACCTCATCTCAGACAGTTCATGGGTAAGTCTGGTCTAGTGTGTGCCAAGGAGGTATCACAGTCGTAGAGAATGAAAACAACGAGTCGATACCGACTAGAACAATTACGGGATAGAGAATTTGCATCGATTACCGAAAGTTGAACAATGCGACTAGGAAAGATCACTTTCTTTTACCGTTCTTGGACCAGATGCTTGGATCAGATTACAGTAGCACCAGGAGATCAACACAAGAAAATATTAACATACTTGTACGGTACATTTGCATTTAGACGCATGCCATTTGGTTTATGTAATGCACCTGCTACATTTCAAAGATGTATGATGTCAATTTTTACTGACATGGTTGAGAAATATTTGGAAGTCTTTATGGATGATTTTTCAGTGTTTAGAGACACTTATGATGATTGCTTAGCCAATCTAGCCAAGGTACTAAGGTGATGCGAAGAAACAAACCTCTTACTCAACTGGGAAAAAGTGTCATTTCATGGTACTTCTACTCCAAGAATTTGATTTAGAAATTCAAGATCGAAAGGGAGTAGAAAACCAAGTAGCAGACCACTTGTCCAAATTGGAGCCACAAGAAGGGAATTCTCCACTTATACCTATTCAGGAGACATTCCCGGATGAACACATGCTGAAGGCAAATCATGTCCATAATACCCCTTGGTTTGCTGATATTGCTAACTATTTAGCTTGTGGTTTGATGCCGATTGATAAGATGTATCATCAAAAGAAAAAGTTTCTTCACGATGTGAAGTACTATTTTTGGGAAGAACCATACTTGTTTAAAAAGTTGGCAAATTAAATGATTAAGAGAATCGTGACAGAAGATAAAGTACATAAAAGTACATAAGATTCTATATCATTTCCACTCAGCTCTGAGTGGGGGACACTTTGGAGGTATACGTACTGCGGCCAAAGTATTGCAAGCCGGATTCTTTTGGCCAAAGCTACTTAAAGACGCGTATGCTTATATAAAGAGTTGTAATCGATGCCAAAGGGTTTTAAACATTACCAACAGAAATGAGATGCCCCGAACAAACATCATTGAGATAGAATTATTTGATGTTTGGGGTATTGACTTTCTCGGTCCTTTCCCTCTCTCTTTTGGTCACAAGTACATATTGGTAGTAGTAGACTACGTGTCTATGTGGGTTGAGGCTGAAGCATATCCAACGAATGATGCTAAGGTTGTGATGAAGTTTTTGCAAAAGCATATGTTCACAAGGTTTGGAACCCCGAGAGCTATCATCAGTGATGAAGAGTCCCATTTTGTGAACAAATGGTTGAAATGGTTACTTGAAAAACATGGAGTGAAGCACAAGATTGCCACAGCTTACCATCTGTAGACGAATGGGCAAGTTGAACTGACAAACAAAGAGATCAAAGGCATACTCGAGAAGGTAGTTTGCCCGAACCGACGAGATTGGTCCAAAAGACTGGATGATGTTTTATGGGCCTACAGGACAACATACAAAACACCTTTAGGGATGTCACCTTATAGGTTGGTTTTTGGGAAAGTCTGTCATCTACCCATGGAGTTAAAGCACAAAGTTTACTGGCCTCTCCAACAACTCAACTTGGAACTTAAGCTAGCTAAAAAGAAATGGATGCTTCAACTCAATGAGTTAGAAAAGTTTCAAATGTTCTCATACGAGAATGCCAAATTACTTAAGAAAAAACTTAAAAGATGGCATGACAAGCACATTCAAGATCAAGAATTTGAAGCAGGTCAGCAAGTCTTGTTATTCAATTACATATTAAGGTTTTTTCCAAGTAAGTTAAAATCACGTTGGTCCGGTCCATTTACGATTCACCAAGTTTATCCATACGGAGTTGTCTAACTTCAAAATAAGGGAGGTAAATTTCGAATCAATGTTCAGCGCTTAAAACATTACTAGGGGGATAAAATTGAGCGGGATCAAATCTCATTCTTTCTATCAGATGTTTAATTTTCCTCTTTTTTTAAATAAATTATTTAGGGTATATTTTTGAGAATAGTGTGTTTAAATAAATTTTGTCTAGGAGATTGGAACTTAAGCGGGACCACTTATGACCTCTCTAATCTTTCCTGGGAATTGACTTTAACATAATCTTCCGAGAAATTATTCCCTAAATGGAAAAATAAATTTTTAGTTTTTCAAATAAAAGGGTCAATTTTGATTAAGTCTTGATTGCAACTCAATTTTCAAATTTTCTTTAAGTCTAGGTACTTAATTGAATTATTTTAAAATTTTGGTTACTCTTTTTGTAAATATTAGAAATTAGATGTCTCTTTTATCAAATATTTTCAAAGGCATCTAGAATAAATGTTTTTTAATTTAATTTAATAAATAAGATGATAATAACTAGTATATAATTATATTAATTATAATATATATTAATTATTATCAACTTTGCATAGAATTAGGATTTGTTTAAATTTGATCATATTTTAATGAATAGTTTTTATTTCAATAAATTAGTAGCAAATAATAGATTAATATGCATTATATTAATTATTAATTGTTATTAACTTTGTGTAGAATTAGAACTTAGAATATTTTAATTATTAATTTGTTTTAAGAAGTCTAATTGAACTCCTACCCTCTTCCTTGTAAATCTCACCAACTTTCTCCAGTTTTTCACATCACCTTAACCAATCACCCAAACACCCACCTAGTGCCGTAACTCCTATCATAATACCGCCCAGTAGTCTCCTTTAGCCAGCAGCCACACACAGTCATTGCGCGTGCTTGACTCAACTGCCCAACTCCAAAGCTGCTCACACCTGCACCTGCTTGCTAACCTAATCGAATCGCCCATCACACATGCTCCAGCCTTACACTCGTTGTTGTCGCTCACGCCAGGCCCTACTACTCCCTCGTGCACCTGCTCGCGCACCAGCCCTACTGCCTTGCGCACGCCAATGCTGCTTCCAGCTCAAGCTCATGCGTACCCTTGCTAGCCGCACACCCTTGCTTTGCACGAATCGTAAAATCAAGACACCCTTCCAACCATCCCTAAACCGACCTCTTTTACTTTATATTTATTTTCTTTGAATTCTTAATTTTTATATAAAGGTGGTAAGAAAAATTTTCCTCTTAAATTTTAATTTGTTTTAATTTGACTTTTCAATTTTTTTGAAATGTTAATATTTTATACTAATTAAATTTTTGAGAAAATATTTGTTCTATCTTATATTCAGGTTAATCATGCCTCGCAAGAGAACTCATGCCTCTGTCCAAATTGACAAATCACAAAAAAAGTTTCATTATGAAGAAGCCAAAGCGAGATACGAAAGCGTATTCAAGAATCAACAAATGCACCCTGAAAAAGGCGTTACACTGAAAGAAAGCAACTATATTGACTTCATGACGTGCATTCGACAAATTGCTGAAGCTCTTAATTGGGAATTGTTTTGTGAGAAAAGACCGAGTGCAGATGAGGAATTAGTTCGTGAATTTTATGCAAATTTGACCTCAAACGAATTAACGAAAGTTTCTACTTAAGGAATCAATGTAACAATAACCTCAAATGTTATTAATGAATTATTTGAATTACTTGATTTCAAAGACGACGAATATTCTTCCTTGATGAGAAATATTGAGATTGAAAATCTGCAAGAAATTCTCGAGGAACTTATAGTTTCGGGTTTTAAGTGGACTGTGTCAAAGCAAGGAATTCACACTTGTTGCAGAGAATATTTGACACCATTAGCGAAGGTATGGTTCTATTTCATTCGGTTTAGCCTTATGCCTATTTCACATGGGACTACAATTTCATTAGAGCGAATGGTCTTCTTATACTCGACTTTAATTGCAAAGACCATTGATGTTGGAAAAATCATTCTGAGAGAAATGCGGAATTGTGCCGCTAGACGTTCTGGCCCAGCTTACTTTCCCCTTACAATAACAATTTTGTGCTTGAAAGCTAAAATTCTTGCAAACGTAAAGAAGACAAGTTATAGCCATGGTACAATCACAGATTGGGACCTCTACCGAATAGCCAGAGATTCTATTCTCCAGTAACAAATTGAAGAGAGCAAGGATCTCGAAGAAGAAGAAGAAGAAGATCCTACAGAGGTCGAACCAATGCAATCAGCTGAAATCCCTGATAAGGCAGAATCAATGGAACCAACAACCAAACCTAACATTACAACCTCAATGTTCAGAACTCAATCACCTCACCCAGATCTTCGAGATGAGTTGTCAAAGTTGATGGACATAATGCAACATATGCAGTGGTAGCAACAAGCTTATTGGAGATATTAAAAAATACAGGATGACTCAATAAGAACCGCTCTTACGAAAATATTCAATGACCCATTTATTTTTGTGCCTGAGTTTCTAGATTTCATATTTGAACCATGGAGTCCACTATCAAAGAGGGAGTGAAGCGATTTATGAAAAAATAAAGATAGAGCAAAAGATGAGTTAGATTCTGAGGGATCTACAAATAAATAAAAAAAGGGGGATATTAACTTTATTTTATTTTCGTTCTTAGGTTATTTAATGATTTAAGATTAGGTTCTATTAGGAATTTATTTATCGCATAATAAAACAAGAGGTGGAAATCATAAATAAAAATAAACCTGTTGCAAAGTACAAAGTGTGACAATAGATATATACATGTCTAGGATTGGATCTAGAGAGGGCTTTGCCTCACCTCCTCTTTTCTCGAATCCTACATGATGTATAGCATCTATTCCCTTTTAACAATAGGGGCATTGTTCATCTTAAGTAGGGGGACCAAAAAATTGAAATTATTTTCTCTTAGAATAAAATTTTCTTTTAATTATGATTAGGTTATATTTTGTTCAAAAATTTGAAATTTTGTTAAGTATGTTAAACTTCGGTATAAATAAAATTCTATTATTTCAATAATTGTTATGTTTGTTGAAGTATGACATAAATGTATTTTTAATAAAGCATGCAAATTATACCATAAAATTTTTAGTTCTTTAGGAAATTTAGGCATGCATGAAAGTTTAAGTCTCTAGAATTGACTTAGTAGCTTCTTGAGGTGAAATCCTAGGAAGCGTGGAATGTTGAAAATGATTTAGGCAACTTTTGTTTGGACCGTTTGAGCCTTTCAAGCCAACCTTAATGAATTTTTATCTTTTGAAACCCAAGTTTGAGACTATATGGCCTAATTTTATTTAAACCCTTGCAATATTTAGTCATCACTTTTCTCTTAATTATCTTTAAATTGTCTCAAACACTAGACTCAGTACTATTCAGAATGTTCTTTGAAAATAAGTTTGGGGGAGTTGAAAAGAAGTTTCAAATGCTCAAAAATTGTAGTACATACAGCAAAATGCTCGTGAAGAAAAAGAAAGAGCATATGTACTTGAAAGAAAATAGATGTACAAAAGAGCATGTGAAAGCAAAATAAGTTGGTGTATTGAAGGTAATTATTCCGAGGGTCCGATTCAAGTTGAGTCTAGGGTTTTAAGCCTAAATTTATCTATCTTTTACCTACCCCTAGCCTAGCAACATTACAACCTATTTAAAAGACCTATTGATTCAAGTTTCTATGCTACCTACATTAGTGGAGAGAAATTGCTATGCTCAACATATAAAGGCATAAATTAAACTTGATGATTGTAGCTTAATCTTGAATAAAGGAATAAAACCAAATTGGTAGGAATTTAGCATGTCTTTATTGAGAAAGCATTTAATCTATTTTTGTTATCATAAGATTAATTGAGATTAATTTGAATGATATGTATACTTAAGTAGCGTAAATCTTAAAATTCTTGTTCTTGAGCAGAAGTATACTAAATTCATAATTTTGGGAAGAATGTTGTTTTGAAGGAATTTTTCAAAGATGTTTCCAATAAATTCTTTTCAATTTGTGCATTACTCAGGATGAGCAATGAATTAAGTTTGGGGCTGTGGAAACACGAAAATATACACACTTTTTCATGCCCTTTTTAACTCAAATTCATGCAGTTTAGGTAAAATTATTGTCAAAAAATATATAATAATTATAAAATAATTAAATTGAACTTAAATTTTTAACATGTTGAATTTTAATTAATTTTATATCAAAATTTGATTTATTTTGATTTATTTTTGACAAATTCGCACAAAGGGCGAAAAACGGCTCGGCAGACATTACTAGAAGCGCAAAATCGAGAAGTGATTTTGAAGCATTAAGGCAAATTAATTTTCAGCCTAAGGTGGCCCAAATTATGAATATTAATTCATAATATAATTAATTTTAATTTTAATCCAATTTACTTTGGGTTAAATAAATTATTATTAATTAATTATGAAAAGAGGTCCAGTTGAGCTGAACCGAGAAAATCAATCCAACCGAGCACTAGGCAGCCCAAAACCGTCTCACATACTGACCCAATCAGCTTGTTTGGCTGATTATTTGGCTTGCAAAATAGCCCTTGAAGACTCCATGAATTCGCATTCAAACCCCTTCACTATTCATGCCTTTCTAGATTTATTGCTACCTTAAAATAGCAAGTTTGAAACCTTCAAACTTGCCACATGTGTGGCCAGCCACGAGGGGACTCTATGGCTTCTGATTTTTGCTATTTTTAGCAGCCTACTCAACCTATAAAACCCCCTCATTGGCTGCTCATTTAAAACACATTTCAAAACCTCTCATCCTTTCACTTTTCTCTCACTTTCTCTCTTTAATCCCCTTCCGTTGTTCTTCATTTTCTTCCTCGTTCCCTTGATTTCACCTCTTGAAAAGGAGTTCTTCAACCACCCTTTGGATAGCATTCAAGTGTTCGTGGAAGTCTCGGTTCAACAAGAACAAACAGAGAAGGAGGAGAGGAGCAAACTAGTCAAGCCTCGTAGAAACACCAGATTTGATTCTTGTTCCTTATCCTTTTAATTTTATTTTTGTTGTTATGAACATGTCTATGAATAATTGTGATGTTGATATGTTTAATTTAATTAATATGGCTTAATTTCAATTCGTGTTAGGTTGATTACATTTTGTCCACTTAATTTATTAAAATTGTGTTTGTGTTGTTATAGGCCTTGGTAAGATGTTTGATTAAGTAAAACCATAACTAAGTTATTCTTGCATTACAATTGTAAGGTAAATAATGAATTAATTATTTAAACGGATTGAAATTGTAATTAATTGACACAATACTTAATTAGTGCATGTTTAATCATCTAAGGGAGTTGAGGGTTAACTTAGCAACGGTATCTAACGATACATTAGCTTTGCATAACTTGCAAGATTATTGTGTTTAAACTGTTCAAAGGTAGGAATACATTGTTGCCTCACGTAATCTTTTATGTGCTTATGAGACTGAATTAATTGTTTGAATTGGCATAGAAATATGTACAACAGATTATTTTAATTTCATAAGTATGTAAGTGCATTAACACATTTACTTATTAAAATTTGTTTAATAGGTTGAATTGACATAGAGATATAGTCAAGAGATAAATGGATTTTGGTAGGTGAGTATGTTCATAAGTTAGCAAATTACCAAGATGTCGTGAATTTATTCGTAACAACATGAACATGACTTTAGTAATTCTAAATTAAGAAATATAATTAATCTAGCACAATTATGTCATCTTGATTAAAATCATCTTTTGAAATCGTGCATTGGAACTTTTTTATTTATTTTACTTAGTTAAAATCTTAGTTTTTAATCATCTCCTCAAATCAAAATATTTTTCTTCACCAAAGTGTTTTTAATTGCATTCATAAATAATTCTTTTCACAGTCCCTGTGGATAGATAACTCGACATTTACTTGTCAATTTATTACTTGTTGCGATTGTGTACACTTGCACATTTCCATCATTCCATATACACAGTTCATCACTAAAGAAACTCATTCATTTCTTAACCCTAAACAAACCATCATCTTCTCCAGAAAGGCCCACTCCACTCTATCATAAGCCTTGGTCATATCTAATTTCAGAGCGAAGGAGCCATGAGACCCATCCTTTCTCTTATTAAATGAATGCAATATTTCATATGCTATAAGAATTTTGTTAATGATTTGTCTCCCTGGTAAAAAAGCCCCTTGAGCTTTACCAATGCACCCATCCAAAACTTGCCTATACCTATTGACCACCACCTTAGAAATTATTTTCTAAATAACATTACACAGGTTAATCGGCCAGAATTGAGTCATACTTGTTGGGGAATTGACTTTCGAGATGAGAACAATGTTTGTGTGATTATTTTTTTTCCATTTCCTACTAGCTATTTAGAACATGAACACAATAATTCGAGATCTCGTTCCCTATTATATGCTAGTACCTTTGGTAGAATAAGGCTGGAAAGCCATTCGCACCTGACACTTTCAGCAGTTCCATGCTTTTAACCGCTTCCACAATTTCATCTTCCTTGAACTCGGCTATCAGATCATCATTCATGCTTCCAAGAATACAACGTTGAACCCTTATCAATACATGATTGCAATTTCGTATAGGTGTTGATGTGAATAACTCCTTAAAATAATCTGTCGCAATTTTTGCCATACCTTGTTCTTTACTAACCCGTTCACCATGTTTATTTTGTATTCCCCTGGTTATGTTTCTTTTCTTCCGAGAAGATGCAAAGCTATGGAAATAAGACGTATTTCAATCTCCAAAATGTAAGCAATTCACTCTTGCACATTGCTCCCAAAATAACTCATCTTATCAGCTTTTAGATTTAACGCAAGCTTTATCTCAAGCCAAAATTTCCTTATCATGGATGCTGATATTCAGCTCATCCAATCTAGAATTCAATAGGGATGTCTTACATTTTCTATCCAACTAATTTGCCTTCGCCCAGTTATTCAGCTTTGATATCAACTCATCAAATTTAAAAGGCACATCCGACTTATCTGTTTCCCACCACCTCTGTACCTCATTATAACCTTCTTTGACTTCCCATTTTGCATTAAATCAAAACTTAGCTTTTCTTCTCACCCGCTTCTTCATTCTACTATCAATCGTATCTATCAAAATTGGACAATGATTAGAAATAATATGAGTGAGATGTTTCACACTATATTCCAAGAAAAAAATCCACCAATCCAGGTTTACCACCCCTCTATCTAACCGCTTTCAAATATTAGTCCTTGAAAGCTTGCCTCTTTTCCAATTGAACCACTGCCCTAAGAACCCAAATCATTAAGATCACATTCATCTAGAACTTGTCAAAAAGACATCATTTGATTCTTATCTTGAGAGCGCCCCCTCTCTTTTCAAACAAGTACAAAATTTCATTAAAGTCCCCTACCACTAACCATGTCATACTATTTTTTCTACTTAGATGTCGTAGCAAATTCCATGACTCCACCTTACAGCATTCCTCTAGTGACCCGTAAAACCCGATAAGCCTCTATAGTGTTATACCCTTTTTTTCGCAAATCTCTACACCAATATGTGAAGATGAAAAATTACCTAACTAGACCTTACAATCACTTGTCTAACCTAAAGATAAACCATATCTAGATCCCATAGCGTTCACATCAATTCCATTCGAAAAACCACACTTCTTCCTAACTCGTTCCATCCTTCTTGCACTAACATTTATTTCTATAAGAAACCATATTTGGGGTTGAACATGTCTCACTTTATTTCTTAAATGCCTAACTGCCCGTGGTTGCCCTAGTCCACGGACATTCCAACTTAATATTTTCATTGTGTCTGGTCGATCTGCTTCACATCAGCCGTTGATACCTTAGAGAAAACTCTGAAATCCTTTGAATCATCCTTGTGAGAAACAATTGAATTCGTCTGATGCATCCTGTCTTTTCTTACTATCCACCATACCTAATGGGCAATCCTCCATGTCCAACCCCAACTCCATAGACCCCTCATCATCCATCCATTAGTTTGGCCCTTTTTGCCTTACCTCTCAATTCTCTTTTCGTTCTTGATAAAGATGGGGGTTTTGGCTAACACATAAACTCCTTTCCTCAATGTCGCCCTCCATATCCAATCCCATCGATTTAGTTACTGGGTTGTCATCTCTCAACCACTTACTAACCTCTACTGGTGCCCTCCTTGGGGGCACTCTAATTGATAAATCCCAACCAAAGACTACTCTTACGATTCTAATGATAGTCTAACTGGACAGAATCCTTCACCATGCCCAAGTTTCCTATAGATGAAGTAGAAAAGTGTGCTTTTTTCATATTGAAATAAAGCATAATTCAAATGGTTTTGGTCAATGGCTATTCTCTTCTTCCTTTTCAAGGGTCTCCGAACATCCAACTTGACTCTGATTCACATATACTTTTTAACTCCCCTAGTTACCGAAGCAGCATGATATTCCAAAAATTCTCTAATGAAATCACCCAATTGATGCGCTATTTCCTCAGACATAAAACCCACCGGTAAATTGTGAATTTGAATCTAGAACTCCGTAAAGAAAAGCAGAACTTTAGGTTGTTTTATATTTAGATTTAATTAATTAATTGAATTGGGAAATTGTTAGAGTTGTTTTACATTTGGGTTTGTTTGTACATGGGTAATTAGGTATTGTGTACTTGAATATTGGGTTAGGTATAGACATTGGGTTGAATTTAATGTTTAATCGATTTATTCGATTTGAATATACAAAACCAATAATCAAACCGAACAAAATCAATTATTTCAATTTATTTAATTTGAATTCCTTGATTTAATCTGTTTAATTGATATAATGCACTCCTCTACTCTAACTAGTTGAATTCTTATAACACATTATTTTAATAGTTTATGGTTTGTCTTTGTAATTCAGTTTACAACTTTTAATTTTTGAATGGAAATTATTTATGTAAAAAATAATAATTAGAGTGACTTAATTATTAATAAATTTATACTTTGGTCACCTAGATTCAAAAAAGTTAGACTCTTTGCTAAGACAACAAACGTGGGGAAAAGTAAATTTACAATTTGTCATTAACTATTAGTAATTTTATAATTTTATCATTCAATTTCAAAAGCTACCAATTGATCACTAAATTAGTAACAAATTTACTTTGATAGCATGACCTTTACACCATTAGTCTTTAGGCTAGTTCCCCATTAATGTTGCACTTGAAAAATGCTTTTGAAAATGTGGTAAAAAAGTAGTGTAAAAAAATATGGTTTGTTAAATTTTTGTGTTCTCCATTGCTTTCAAAAATTGTGGTTGAAGATTAAAATGTCTTTTTTTGAATATGATAGTAGAAAGATACAACTTAATTAAGTTATATGATATTTGAATAATTTAATATAATGGTACGTGAAGTATAAATTTTAAATACATTTCAAGCAATTAATAAAAATTATTTGTAAAATTAATGATACATAAAATATTTTTAAAACTTAAATATAATAATAAATGATATTTAAATAATTTAATATAATGTATACATGAAATATAAATTAATCTAATTTTTTATATACCTATTAACTATTTAATATAAATAATATTTACCATACACAAAAGTTAAAATCACCTGAATTTTAGCTTTAAATTTTTGGTCAAAAAGAATTTTTGAAACCCAAAATGTAATGAAAATAAAGTCTTCCCAAGTACTCTCAAGAAAATAATTTTCATTTTAAAAATAGTGTAAAAAAGTGTAATTTATTAATTTGAAGCGTTAGTCATTCGTGTAAAAAAATTATAGTGAGAACAAAAATAAGTTAACTGAAATACACTTTTAATTTTAAATCCAATTTTTTTCTTCCTTGTTTATGGAACCAAAAATGCTGTGAAGCCTGGTCCAAACAATATCAACAATAATCGGAGCTGTACGAGAGTAATCTTTAATGGAAAACCAAAAAGTAAATAAAAAATCAGAAACGACGGCTAAAATTTTGTCCTTCTGCACAAATTGCCAATAGTCTTTTTTATTACTTTTTGGAAGTGGACTTTAGAAGTCGCCGTAGCTTTTTTTTTTTTTTTAATGATCAACATTATTTCCAGAAAAAATCGATAAAGACTTGGACTTACAATTCCGATATCAACCTCAATCCTCAGTGCAGCTTCCCAGAAATTTTCTAATCAAGAGCCACCGGCTAGCCGACGATGGCGATGGATCTGCAAAGCCCTAATGATGATATTGTACAGCAACGCACTATGGCTTCAATGGAGGAGAAATTGCTGAAGTCCAGGCAGCGAAGGTCTCATCCCGAACCTCACACCATCTGTCCTTTTCCCGGTTCCCTTATCAAAGTCCATGACGAGATCCGATGGCCACAGTTAACATCCTTCGGCCCTTGTCGCCATCGCACGCACCGTTTTCTTCCCTTTGAAAAACGCAAGTGGGATCTTCTTGACGAGTTTCTTACTCGGACAAAAAGAAATTGGCAGTTCTACTATGAGAGATTGATGAATTCAACAGATCAAATAAAAAGATGCTACTCTGAGGAGGTTGATAAGCCTGCTGATGATCATGAGCTTGTTGAAATGATGTTGCTCGACGGTTCTTTCATGGTGGAGCTCTTCCTTCAATATGAAGAGGGTAAGGATTTCACGCCGCCACCCCCATGGTCCGTCCAAACTTTGATTGCAGATCTGCTGAAACTGGAGAATCAGTTACCCTTTTTCGTTCTTGAGAACTTGTTCGAATTGTCCACGGTTGGCCCCCCGATCCGCTCTTTGTCTTATCTTGCCTTACGATTTCTGAGTCAAGCTTTCCGCAAATCTCCAGAAATGGTGAAAGCCCAGGTTCGAAAGCCCAAGCATTTACTAGACTTATTCCGCCGGAGTCTCCTTCCGGCAACTAACTTAGATGAAGATTCACAACTAAGCAAGCACGATCATCCGATGCACCCGATTCAAAGCGTAAAACATCTACGGACTGCAGGAATATCAGTAAGACAAAGGACAGCGAAAAGCCTCCTGGAGATAGATTTCAAAAAATTTCAAATCCCGCCTTTAGCTCTTAAAATCCCGCCCCTCGCCATTGATGATTTCACCAACGCTATCCTGGTGAACTGTGTTGCTGTGGAGCAATGCTTCACGGATGAATCCAAACATTTCACTGCTTATGTATGCTTCATGAGTTGCCTGATGAAGCAACCCGAAGATGTCGGATACCTTCGTTCAGCTGACATTATCAATGGCTTTTCGCGAGATGAGGAGAGTTTCATAAACATGCTGAATGGGATTGGTACAAAAGTTGGTTCCACTTTGCGAGAATGCTATCTGTGTAAGCAATTCCGAGAAATTCACTGCTATTACAACAGTTATTGGGCATCCATTAGCCGCTCTTTCTTCCAATACAATCATATCATGCTGTACTGTTCTTTGCTACAGATTATCGTCAGTATTGTTGGCTGGCGTGTCTCTGGAAATTAAGCTGCTTTCCTTGCTTTTCCTTTAATGGTTTCCAGTGTATTTCTTCCAGAGATTTATTCATCCATCTCAAATGCATAAAACAATATACCTTTAACGAGTACCAATTGCAAAATTTAAACCTAAATGTAGGACCTTCAAGTATCACCCACAACCATAGATATCACCATACCAAATAATTGAACAATGAAACCGAATCATGCATTAATTTTTAAATATAAGAAACCGGCCAACATTTTTATTTTTATTTTTACAAAGATAATGCTCATACTTTCAGCACCAAACACTGTCGTAAGGTTTCATTCCATTATTTTAGAATAGCATGCGGTATGGGATGCCCAACTCATTACATGGACAAGCATTCCAAACAAGAAAACCATTGCGCACACTAAAATTGCAGCAGCGTCGCTCAGTTTCAACAGCATACCTTGCTAAATAATTTACTTGGGTGTTGATCCTACCAGTTCCATGTGCTGTATTAGGTTGACTACTCGATTGCTGTAATATAATTTTAAGAAAAATAATTCAGACAAGATGGATTCTCAAATATGCATTTCAGTGGTGATCGTCGGCATTGCTGAAAAGGTGGCTGTCCGGGTGTGAGAGAGATGAAAACATACCTGTAACCCCACTCATTATCGTACCATGAAACAAGCTTCATGAATGAATTGCCCAACCCTATCCCGGCTTTGGCGTCGAATATGCTTGACCTGAAATAAAACAATCCCATTAGAACCTTAATTGCCAACAATTAAGAAATAGGAAAAGAAAAGAAAAGGGGCAAATTTTCAATACATAAATAACTGACAGCAAAATCTATATTAAACAGGCATTAAAGTCCTTAATAATACTGCAATATTATATAAACCAACTGAATAATATCCTACCATTGCTCCTTAATCATGGGGGGAAAGGGGGGAAAAGAAAAATTAAATGATCTGTTCCAGAAAGATGAAAATTCCCCATAAGCAACAAACACACTAGGACCCTTCACAACTAAATTATACGATAGAGATAATATATCATGTGAATTACATAATATATCACAGCAGAGCAAAAGGCACATGCGGGATGGGTTGTACATTAGAGAGAGAAAGATAGAATACCTTGGATCACCAACAAAATCACTAGAGACAACATCCTCATCTGTGTATCCAAGAATGCCTTTAAGTGGCCCCTGTGAAGCACGCCTTCAAATAAAATTAAGGTAGAATCTAAGCGAATGCGGAAAACACTTAAGAAGAAGAAGAAGAAATAAACGAGAATGAATGGAGACAATAGAACGAACAAGGAAGATACTTAAAGCCAAAAGTTCGAAAACTCACTTTATGGCAGCTTTGACAGTTTCATATGAGGCACTCTTTTGAAGTCGGCAGGTTAAATCCACAACAGAAACGTTGGGTGTAGGGACACGGAATGCCATTCCTGTAAGCTTCCCATTGAGTTCCGGAAGAACTTTTCCAACAGCCTACAAGAAAAACACAAATCATTATTTAATTTTAGTTACAATTATTCTCAAAAACAGTGCTGAAGTTATCTGGCGATTTCCCTCTTATACCTTTGCAGCACCAGTTGAACTGGGGATGATATTTTGCCCAGCTCCTCGACCGCCACGCCAATCTTTCATTGAAGGGCCATCAACAGTCTTTTGCGTTGCTGTATATTAAAAATTACCACATTATGAAAACAACACAATATCATCTTGTGTGAGAAAAATTAGGGGAAGACTGACTTGATACCTGTAGTTGCATGGACTGTTGTCATTAAACCCTCAATAATACCGAATTCCTCGTGAACCACCTGCAACATGTTATCACAAAAACTAAGGGAAATTGCCAAATTAAAAGAAAACCAGATGTTTCATGGGGAAAATGTTCAGATGATAAATACTGTCAAATACGGGCAGATGGACCTGCCAATCGGCATGAACCCAAAACATACAAAAGCAAAACTTCACACGGTCAAACAAGTCACCATGTTTAAGTCTTACTAAGTGTTAAAAAACAATGGAAATCAGATTTTGTTTAAATTCCTACTTTACAAATAAGATTAACAAAACCTAAAATCTGAGGATGCAATTATACCTTGGCAAGTGGAGCAAGACAATTGGTAGTGCAACTAGCATTAGAAACTACGTTCATGCTTGGCTTGTAGGACTTCTCGTTTACTCCTACCACAAACATAGGGGCATCTGTAGAAGGGGCAGAAATTACAACTTTCTTGGCACCACCCTGAAAAACAGATTAGTAAAAGTTCAATTTGGGGCGTTTCTAAAAAATGCATGCTCTCACAGGTGGCTTTTGCTATGTGCTTGCTTTTATGTGATAATACAACAAAGCAGGAATATTTCAACAACCTTCATATGAGCAGAGGCCTTAGAAACTGTAGTGAAAATACCAGATGACTCAACAACAAACTCAGCCCCAAATTTGCCCCAAGGGATCTCTGCAGGGTCCCTGGTCGATATCATTAAAATGTTATCCCGAGTTGAGATAATTTGATAGGAAATGGTTTAATCAATTGAAGTAACAGGATTTTATGTTGTTATAGTTTACGACATAAGAATAACACATGTTAGAGAGCTATGACACACAAACAAGCAATATGGGTGTTGAGGGGAGGACGGTCTCGCTCTAGGAAATATCTTCTTGGAATGTAGTTCGCGGAGCCAACCAACTTCTCGTTAGAGAAGGTATTGTGCCCAGAGTGTTTATGCTCGGTTTTATTTTGAGGTTTGTTCCCTGACTCTAAGGAGCGTCCAATGGGTTCACAAAGTTTGGGGAGCGCCTCGCCACTAACCAAGTAAAGTGCTTAAATATAAGTATTTGCTTAGATTAATTAATTCAAATTCATATATAAAATGGTTTTATTTTTATCTTTTTCCTGAAATATTTTGAGAACTTAAATTAATTTTTATGGCTTAATGCTCACTTTAGCCCTTAAACTATACATGTTTTCTTACTTTGATACCTAAACTTTTTTTTTGGCTCATGAAATCTAAAAATTGAAAAAAAGTTTAACTTAAAATTTTAAAATTAAAAAAATATAAATTTTAGAAATTTTTAATAACTTTAAAAAATTGAAAAAAAATTATATATTTTTAAATATATATATAAAATTTTGAAAATATTTAAAATTAAAAGGAAACACCTATTAACGTCCAGTCAACACTAGATAACATTGGTCAACAGTTGGTCAAAATCAAAAGTATTTTTAAAATATTTAATTTTTAATATTTTTATTTTTGAATTTAAATTTAAAATTTTTAATTTTAATAAACCTATTATCACGTTGCATATTCAAGTTAGTTGGATGTGTCATGTGACATATTCTATTGGTGTCACATCTCCCCATAGCATCCTTCCATGTTAGCACTGTGTCCATGTTGGACACTAGTATGATACTGGTATGAGGAGGTTCGTGTACATGCTTCATAGTGGGAAAGCACGTTCAATTTTCAAAGAAATCAATAAAGGACCAGAACCATACCTTTTGTTTACAACATGTATTTGCTTGCCATTAATCTCCAAGGTGGACTCATCCACAACTCTGATCTTTCCCTTAAAGCCTCCATGAGTTGAATCGTATTTAAACATATAAGCCTGGATAAAGAACAAAAGATGATGGTGAATAATAACAACTGTTTAGTGGTGTGAGAAATTATAACAAGTGCCATGAACCTAAACACAACAACCCCAAGCTACATAATACACTTAACAAGTTAACATCAACGAGCATCTACAATTTATTGATTCTGAGTACACGTAAAGGAAGTTCTCCAGGAGGCCAACAAGAAAAGAGAATTTTCTATGTCAGAATACACAAGTCTAAAATTTTTCTATTTTGACCAAACCAAGTGCAAATGGGCATGCTTACCATGTACTTAGCATCAATAAAAGGATCATTGACTGCTACCACTTCAATATCATCCCTTGAGTTCGCTACTCTTAAAACCAACCTTCCAATACGACCAAAACCTGCAAAGATTCATTGTCAAAAATGAGTTGTTTCAAGATACATCATGCTATCTAGAGCAACAGGGACTTCCAAATCAAGATTAATCTACTTGGTTTTGGACTTTAACACTTGAAATAAATATTTTAAATAGAATTTTAATTCTCTCCCGCCATTACCACAATCTTAGCAGACCATTCAGTAAGATCTCCAAATGCTGTTAGCTACACCTATATCAAAATACACTTCCTAAACACATGACCTACAGCAACTGAACCATTGGTCAACAGCTAACAGAACCTTATTGATCTTAAAATTGATCGGAACAAAAGTGTAAGCATTAACTGAGTTCCACTTGTGCATATTGATTCTGATACTTTTCAACCATATATATTTTAACTGTCTATGTGAAGTTATAAGCTGAAGTTCTGGATAAATTATTGTTTGTCAAGAAGGAGGTGCCTATGGTACCTGCCCGAACCCCATCCACGCTTACACACAAACTAAGCCTAGGATGCTAGTTCACTGCTATTTTGCAAGCATACTGAAAGCAACTCAAATAAAGCAAAGTACAAGTTTGATGAAAATAAGAAAACATACCATTGATTCCAATCTTTGTCTTCCCGCTTTTCCGTGACTCTAAACAAATGAGAAACAAGCCAAAAGCAGAACATCAGTGCATACAACTTCTGAAGTAATTTTAGGAAAACTAAATAAGCCTATTTATTGCTAGCCAAAAAGGAAAAAAATAAGCCTATTTATTCTTTTTTACCCTTCCCTAGCATAAAAAACAGTTGATATAAATTAAAAAAGTTTTTCAAATTCTTACTTGGAGCCGCGGGAGGAATTTTGGCAGCAGTGGCTTTGATGGGCTGGATACTCCTTAAATTGCATTTCCTGGACAGATGAATAATTTTTAAAACCCTTCAGTATCTGAGGAAAAGACCAAATAATTGCAAACTGAAGCAAATCATGATAAGGCAGTTCGGGATAACTCAACTGTAAGGAAACAGACGTAGTCGATAATGCAGCACCAAAAATGGAGTTGAGATTCCCACTAAAACCAATGCTTGAAACCTGAACAAAAGAGCATTATCATTCAGGATTCAGATTGCCACAAAAAATGAGTTGGATTCCCCATTAAATAATACATCATTAGTAAGGAAACAAGTAACTAAAGAAACTGATTTATTCAACATGAGTTTTTCAAATTTCCCATATTCGCCAAAACAACGTAAACGACTTAACAAGTAATGTTTTCTCACCAACCAGCCTAACAAAATGTAAAAAAGTCGAAAAAACTAAATAAAACATGAATGACAAGGTATTGTAATTCTTAATACTCTGTTTGTTTCCCAAGAAAACGTACTACAAAAGTACTAGGGAAAGAATGCCTTGAAGTTGCACAAATTTCATTCATTCAGCATAAGTTCAGCTCAGCTGATTATATATTTCCCTTTAAAGGCACCAAAAAAAAAAATGGAAAGGAAAGTTTGTCAGCCATTTTAAAAGTTTTATGGTGCTGATCAGGAGAAAGTGGAGGACCTTGAGGCGATCGGAGGGTGAGAGAGAGAGGTCGGAGGCTTCGATATGAAAGGAGGCTGCGGCAGTGGATCTGATGAGAAAAGAGAAAGCCATTGCGGAAGCGCTCTGTCTTCGGAGAATGGAACTTTTTCTTCTTTTTTTTTTTTTCTAAATAAAATGAATGAGAGATATTAAAATGCAGAGTGGAGTTTGTTAAGAAGGATGAAAAGCCAACGCTTTCTCCGAGTCTGAGATTTGCCTAACTGTTTTCCCCGAGCAATTTTGGTTTCCTCCGAAACAATTGGAGAGGTTCAGTATATTCCACACCAACAAATATTGCAATTTTGCAAGGTTTCACAGTTCTATCACTTGGATAAATCATTAAAATTAGTTGCCCTTCATTTAATTTAATATTCACAATTTAATCACTTTAAAATCTTTCTTTGTATCAATATCATTTCAATTCATCCAGTTTAATATAAATAATCATGCAATTTTAAATTGAATTAATTTTCAATTAAATCTATTATATATAAATATTTTTATTTTTAAATTAGTGAAAAATATAATAATACAAGTAACTCTATTAATTGTTAATCTTTTAATTAAAATATTTAAATTAAAGATAATTATTTGATACACTTGCTGTTTAGAATTTTACTATACTAACGAAATAAAATTTTATCATATATTTTAAGTTATATTTAAAAATTTTAAAAAATAAAATTTGTGTTATCGGGTGTGGTATAAAATTTTTCTAAATTGTGTATTAAATAATCACCCTTAAAATATTCTCTAGAAAAACTAAAAAAAGTATAATAGATATGTTTATATCAAATTTTGATAAAGAATTATTTGAAAAAGTGATATTGGATTAATTAATTTACGACTCGGGTAAAAAGGTAAATTGATTATCTTACAATAAAAAAAAGTTATTTTTATGGATTATTATTTAATAGATGATGAAATGAAGTTAAAAAATGGTCATACTGATGTTATTGTTTTATAATATGCTCATAGATTTAATGAGAATGTTGATTGCTGTTTTAATTCCGACTATGCAACGTTATTCGTTCAGCCTCTAGTTTGTTTTTCTCTTTCTTTCTTTTTTTAAAAAAAACACCTTTGTTTTCATTGACCTTTTTAGTGTTTACGGGTAGAGTGGCCAAAATCCTCTTTCAGTCTCGAAATCTTTCCCCTCTGCCACTTCTATATTCTCAGGTAACTTTCTAGATCTCTCTTCTATTCCCCTTTCGATTATACCCCTCATTGATTCCTTGTTTAATGACTTTCATTCATCTCGCAATCAAACTCTTCTTTTGTGTGGTGTAGTTTAAAACGAAAAGACCTCTTTAAAATCCTTTCTTCTATTTTTATTTTTATTTTTTATTTGAGTTGAAGGTGGTTGGTTATGGATTCTCAGCTTCTACGACTTAACCCACCCAACAATCTTTCTATTAAACCATTACACTCCCCCCATTTTCCTTCCTTCGCCGCCCCTAGTTTCATCCGTCTTTCCCCACTTTCTTTTCCTTCAGCTACAGTCACAGGTACTTTCTTGCTCGAAATATTTTAATTGTTCTGTGAAAATGTTTGCTGTTCGCATTCCGTTTCTTTTACTGATTATACATCCTTACTGGATTTTTCCAATGCTCTGTTTTGTTGGTGGCATCCTTGCATTTGCCTCATTAGTTGTATGAATCGTTTGATGAAAACTTCAGTTAATCTCATTTGCCATAAACTTGTTTTGGTAAAACGGTACTACTTATTTGTTCATTGCATCTGAGCATTTGACTCAATATTTTTTACATGAATCCTTTGCTCAAACCAGGGGTTGAATCTCATTTTTCCATAAAATTGTTCTTGTTTTGTGCTTGATAAAAGATATTACTTGTTCATTAGCGCGTGTACCCAGTTTAGGAAACGTTGAGAAACATGTGTCTTTTTCTATCCATCACTATTGCAGGATCGGCTTGTAAGAGAATAAGGTGTGCAATGAAGTCTTATAAGTTATCAGAACTTAGTCATGTTGAGGTAGAGAGCTTGAAGGCTCGTCCTCGCATAGATTTTTCTTCCATATTCAGTGTGGTGAGTTTGTCTCGTCTTTCCTCTATCTCCTTTTGCTCTTTTCTGATACATATCTTCATTCAGCCCCTGCTGGTTTTAAATTTTCTTATATGGTATGCTTCTCAGATCCAACCAATAGTGGATGATGTCCGCAGCAGAGGCGATGCTGCAGTTAGAGTGTCGGTGCTGCTTACAGACTTTGCAGTCCTTTTTTTATTTTTCTGTGATCATTTCTAATAATGTTGTTAAAAACGTGGTTGTTTGAAAATATATTCATTGTGCAGTTATACTGAAAAGTTCGATAAAGTTAAGCTAGAGAAAATAGTTGAGAATGTCTCAGAGCTTCCTTATCCAGAGGTACTTTTTATCTGAAAAATATTCTCCTTGAAATCTCATTAAACTTCTAGTTTGTTTGTTGAATTTATTTTATATCCATTGCCTTTCTTTGCCATGCTGTCATGTCTCAGCTTGACCCAACTATTAAAGAGGCATTTGACGTGGCATATGACAATATATATGCATTTCATCTTGCTCAAAAGTCGGTGGAGAAAAGTGTTGAAAATATGAAAGTAAGTTAATATTTCTGCTTTCTTATGGCATAATCCTTATATTGTCAACATAATAAACGTCATAGTACTCTGATAGGGTGTTAGATGCAAAAGGGTTGCTAGGAGTATTGGTTCTGTTGGTCTTTATGTACCAGGGGGAACTGCTGTCCTGCCTTCAACTGCTCTAATGCTTTCTGTTGTAAGTTGATGAAATTGACTACATTAGATATATATCCAGTTTCCTTTCTGTTATATGGTAGGTCTAGATTTATTTGACATTTGGCTTATTCCTCACCCCAGCCTGCACAGATCGCTGGATGTAAAACTGTTGTTCTTGCAACTCCCCCAGGCCAAGATGGCAACATATGCAAGGTATTTTTTTTATTGCTTTTATTGAAATTAAAAATAATGAAAGAGAATGCTGATCAGTATTTTGCTATAGGAAGTGCTCTATTGTGCCAAGAAGGCCGGTGTAACTCACATACTTAAAGCTGGTGGAGCTCAGGTCTGAGAACAATGAAGATATGCTCACTCATCCTATATTCGAACGTTAATATTATTAGATCTTAATACTTTTTACTTAAACTGAATTTTACAGGCCATTTCTGCTATGGCCTGGGGCACAGAATCTTGCCCAAAGGTAATGATTCTTTGTCAACTTTTTCTCAGTTCTTGAGTTTTAATACTGATAGATATTTATGGAAATTTTGAAGACATATGGGTAATGGATTTCTTTTGTTTTCTATCAGTAATTAGAAAGAAATTGTCCTTCCTTTCGAGTCTTAACTGATTAATCAAATTCTTTTCTATGTTCTTGCTAAGATATCTGTAACCTGAATTTTATACGTTCTCTCCTTGACTAATTTACATTTTATGTATTGAACTATTGATGTTATGCCATGTGGCTGGAAAATTGCATTAGAAGCCTTCAGTTTTTTGTGTTGAGTGTAATTTAACTAATCCTACAAAAATGCAAGTTTTCAGCAAGACTCATCATGCATGGTTGGTCAATTTCTCTTTCACAACTTTCTGTAGGTGCCTGTGTGTGGATAATAGCATGCAGTTGTGAAAATATAGGTAGTATGGCAAAATATTGATTTTAAATGATGCTGAACCATATCTTTCAGAAATTGTAATGATGATCAGAAAACTATTAATAACTAGTATATTATCAGAAAGCTACAACAGGTTTATGGTTCTCTTTATTACCATTTGAGCATGTATAGTAGACTAAGAGAAGTCTTATACTCTATGTCAAAATAATTCCACAACAGTTGATAACATAGTTCTAGACTTCAAATATGATTACCTGTTGAAGGCATGAAAACTCTGACAAGATAGCATATATTTTAGGAAGAAAGATAAGATTTTATTTATCATGATTGGGCTTTTTCAGCTTTTTGTTGGAGCTAACAATTTTGCCTTCATTGCAGGTTGAGAAAATTTTTGGACCTGGAAATCAGTATGTAACAGCTGCAAAAATGATACTCCAAGTATGATTTGCTTTCTTTTTGAACTTGTACTTAAGTTCGATCCAATCAAACAAAGTTGTAGACATTGTCCTCTACTTGATTTGATTTTACCTTTTGTTCCTGTTTCCCTGCAGAATAGTGAGGCTATGATTTCAATTGACATGCCTGCTGGCCCTTCAGAAGTTTTGGTTATTGCTGACAAACTTGCCAGTCCTGTACATATAGCTGCAGATTTGCTATCCCAGGTTTTCACTTGTTTTTTAGTTCTAATTTGCTACCTTTTTACTTAAAATTGTATCTTGAGCTGTTGTTGTTTGTCTTTACTATATCGGTGAGTGATCGAATTAGCAATATCAAGTTTTTTGCTGTTTCATGAAATACTCCATCAGGACAGCAAAGATTGTGTAATTTACTTGATCAATTTTGAGAACTATATCTGCTATAGGGTTTTCTTTTGGCCTTTATAATGAACTAGTCTGGCTTTCTTTCTGTAAATCAAGATGCTAGAACCTATCAAGTTCAAGGTCATTTTGTGCATTGCAATCTCAATTGTTGTTATTTCTGTTAATATATAATTTCAGGGCTGTATATTGTAAATCACTATGTGTGATGAAAGAACCCTTTTTTCTTTCCATGTTTAGGAGGTAAGAGTTATTCATATGAACTGTAATCAGGCCTATTTAAACCAGAAGAGGATATTGAGTCGTAGTTGCCAGAGTGATTCAAGGAATTAGATCTTGCTTTGTAGTTATAGTTTGACTATTTCCTGGTCAAGGATCAATCAAGCTTTTCATCGTTCAAAAAGGGGAGATGCTGTGCTTGATCATCTATTGTCTTTGCTTCTCAGAATTGAGAGCTTGTTGAGCATGAATGTTTCTCATTTGTGTTGAACTCGGTTTAAGTTTCTCCTTGTATATGGAGGGTCAAGGCCTCATATGAAGAGTCAGAGCAACATAAAGTCTTTGACAGTTTTGGGAGGCTTTTTCTCCTGCACTATATGTATATATATATATTTAATTATCCATGTTTTTGTCCAATTTTCAATTTTCCCGGGTTTTAGTTTTCATTTTAAAATGGAGAATTATTTGTTAAACCCAAAACTTGCAAAGTAGACTATTCAATCCCTCTCGTGATACCATGTTAGATGCTTCTTTTGTTCCATTGTTGGAGAATAAAGCATAGTGTTGATAATTAGTTTGCTGCTTTTGTGGCCCCAAGGGATGTGTCACTGCTTAAACTTGGGATTTTCAGTTTACAACCATCAAATTTGAACCTTGGGAAGGGAGGGTAGGTTTATGGGGAATAGAACATGGTTATCTTCCTTTCTACAGCCCAAGCTTCAGTTTGTCTTGATCTGTACAGAACATAAAGAAGCTGTTTCTATTGGACTTGATGTATGTACTGAATAAAACTGCTATTTTCAGGCTGAGCATGGACCTGATAGCCAGGTTGTTCTTGTAATAGCTGGTGAGGGTGTGGATCTTAAAGCTATTGAGGAGGAAATTAGTAAACAGTGCAATAGCCTTCCAAGGGGAGATTTTGCTTCAAAAGCACTAAGCCATAGTTTCACTGTTTTTGCTCGTGATATGGTTGAGGTTGGGTTCCATTCTCCTGCCGTTCATCTATTTTGATTCCAACTTTCATGCAATGACTTTACATGGCGAAAATTTATCAAGGTTTAAAGGACAAGCTTTTATTGTACTTGGCTAATGTTTAGAAGTTTGAGTTTTTCCCTGTTCGGCTTTATTTCTATTTGGTTCTTGCAATCATACAATTCAAGCGTATAAAATATCTTGTACTCTGCTTTATGGAATTTCTCATGAACATTTTCTTTTTAGGCAATCTCCTTCTCAAATTTATACGCGCCAGAGCACCTGATCATAAATGTGAAGGATGCGGAGAAGTGGGAGGGTTTTGTTGAGAATGCTGGTATTTTGCTTCTTTTGGTTACATTATTTTATTATAGCTTTTATATGTTCTCATAATGGTCCTTGTGATAGCTGTCAGTATCTAGTTTAACAATTCCCCTTTTCAGTAGCTAACTTGCTCTGTCACTATGACGTTATCTTGCTCCAACATTTGAATTACATGTCCTCCCTCATTTGCATATTTAAAACTTTCCTACAAGTTTTGTACTTGTTCTTGTGTAATTGGTT
Organism: Gossypium hirsutum; assembly: GCF_007990345.1. NCBI lineage: Eukaryota > Viridiplantae > Streptophyta > Magnoliopsida > Malvales > Malvaceae > Gossypium > Gossypium hirsutum. Next base: position 45,999,439 of record NC_053449.1, on the reverse strand, counting down.
TGAGATCCAAGTAGAGAACATGCAGGTTTTATGTAATTGGTCTTCAAGTAATGTAGCCAACATAACAAGTTCACCTCTGCCAAAACTATATTTGTTGAGCTTGATTGCGATTTCGGTAAGCTCTTTGCCATGTTCCTGCAGGTTCCGTGTTCCTAGGGCAGTGGACACCAGAGAGCGTGGGAGACTATGCAAGTGGGACCAATCATGTTCTTCCCACATATGGCTATGCGAGGATGTATGGTGGGGTGTCTCTTGACTCTTTCCTGAAGTACATGACTGTTCAATCTTTGACAGAGGAAGGCCTGAGAAACCTTGGCCCATATGTGGCCACCATGGCTGAAGTTGAGGGGCTTGATGCTCACAAACGTGCCGTGACTCTCAGACTTCAAGATATTGAAGCCAAGCATTCTTCAAGTGTAAGATGATACGCGTCAAATCAGATTGGACGCTATTTTACCTTGTCTGACAGAGCAAAAATTTGCCTTTTAAATATTGTACTGTAACATATAATCCCCTTGAACTGCCGTGCATGCAGGCGGTCTAGAGACTTGGGTTTAGTCTATTTTTCCATCTCATTGGATAATACCAAATAAACTCATGAATGGACACCATTGCTTTTGGAGATATCAGCTTTGAAATGGAAAAGTTGTGGAACAAGACAAGAAAAATAATATAGTTAGGCGTTTCTGATGCTAGCACGAGAAAAGCATACTCTTTTGCTATTTGTTTTATGGCCTGAGATTGCCCGAGAATCACTCAAGAAAAATGCAGTCCATACAAAGAATACAAGGAAAATAACGCAATGCGACAATGGGGGGTTTTGGCTGATTTTCTGCTTTTTCTTGCAAAAGAAAAACATATTTTTCACACACCATAAGAGTTATTTGAGGAGAGCAATTTTTCACACAACTTGCAACATCGGCAATCATAGAAGCATTCTGGGGAGTGTTTCTTACCTTCCTTTAATTTTTGCAAATTGTCACCACATTGGGGACAATGTAGAATTAAGCAAGGGGTATAAATTGCTTATTTTATTGTTATTATTACATAACTATCATGTTGCATTTGCTTTTGAGCTCGCTGTTTTCTTCTCTCTTTTTTTTTTTTTTATATCCATGTTAAACCATTTCGTGCTCACGACTTAGTCTAGAATCATAACTTGCTATGCTTCCAAACATGAGTCATATTTCAATGATTCATTCTTGCTTTTCACTCTAAAATGACCAGAAATCTCACTGCCTTTTCATAAGCATTTAGGTGTATGATAATCTTCCCTTGCCCCTTGCATATGGTGTTAGAAGTTGATTAAATTGGGTTAATATTTATGCGCATAATGAACACTCCATGAAAGCGGACAATTATTGAAACTTACTTGGACACTGGTGTGAAAAAAAATGCTCTACATTATTTCTTCTTGAAAAAAAAAAGAATAAAAGTTACAGTAAAATACTTCGCTAATTGCTCGAGGTTATGAGTAATATCTTAAGGATTGTGATCAATTGAGTAATTGGGTGGAGTGTTTGGGTTGTTATCTCATTTCGCATTAAAAGATCAAGTGACAGCCATTACTTTACTTTGTTGGCCTTGGCAGTTATGAGTAGAGCTAGTAGTTGTTTAGAGGTGTTGAGTTAAGTAAATAAGGTGGAATGTTTGAGTTGTCATTTCAGTTGGTGTAAAAAGATCTGATGACACTCTAAATAAATTATTTGATTTGAAGAAGAAAAAAAAAGAAAAAAGAAAATTGGAGAAGAGAGAAAGAGGTTGAATAATAATGTAGGTGTTTCGTAAATATCGATTTCTATGACAATTAATTAAAGATCGGCTAAATGATTGTGTGTGCTTAATTGAAAATTTTCACATTTATTGCTTGTATTGCAAGTCGAAAGACAGCCCTTTGCTTAATTTGAGTAAGATTGTGGAATACTGTTCTTTTTTTAAAAAAAATTGATTGATTTAATGGTGAAATATGGGATATGCTTGAGGAAAAGCATCCACTAAGTACGGAGAATTTGATATTGTGTCAAATTAATATATTTTATTTTGATAAATTTTTGGGCACGATGCTATTATTTTTGGTGTTTATTGTTTGATTTTTAAGGGTGTTCATAATTCGGTTAAAATCGAATTAACCGATTGAACCGATCTAGTTCGGTTAATTAGTCGGTGGCTGAATTTAGTTCGATCGGAGGTCGGTTAATAATTTTTTGAAATTCCAGTTATTGATTAATTCAATCCGAAACCGGATAATTAACCAAATTAACCAAAATAAATAATATATATTATTTATATAATATATATTAGCCCAACCGACCACCACTAGCCGAAGCCCCCACTATAAACCCAATCCAAATATGCATTTATAAACACAATCCAAGTGAACTTAATAATTATTTAATTATAAAATTAACTTATATTACATAAATAATTTAATATAAAAACCACTAAAAACAAAAAGTGGAAATACAAATATACGGGCAAATAACCAAAAAAGGCCAGTTTTTTTCAAAATTTACCGAAATGGGCCGGTTTTTTAATTATTTACCGGAATGGGCCATTTTCCGCGAAATCGCATCCACGTCAGCGCGATGTCAGGGTACGCGCAGGAAATCGCGTCCACGTCAGCGCGATTAGCTGACGTGGAAGGAAATCGCGCCCTCTAGGACGCGATTTGCTAACGTGGCATGAACAGTGTGTTTTTAGCTTGGAAAACTTTGAAAGGCCATAACTTTTGTGTCAGTTGTCCGATTGAGACGAATTTTTTTTATTTCGAATAACTTTTCGAGATCTACGCACTGGCAAACCGCCCCGAAGTTTTTGTCGAAAAAGATCCTTTTTTGCCCGTAAATTTTGATTTTTTCGGTTTAAAATTAAATTTTGAAACATTCAAATCGTTATTTTCCTCATTTATTTGAAGTAAACACCGGATCTTTTTTTACAGAATTGTCTTATATCATCCTGTTATAGGTATAAGTCAGCTCATTACACTTTTGAGAAGTTCCCTAAAATTTTCCATTTTATTCAATTTAGTCCCTAAAACCTAAATAGTCATATTTTCAAATCTAAGCTTCATTTTTCAATTCAAATTCAAATTCATCCTTCCATAACATTCAAATATTCTTAAATACAAAAATTTCGTGCTAATTTTGAAATAATTACACTTTAGTCCCTATACTCGTAACTAACAAATTATACTTTACAAATTAGTCCCTATTCATCTCTAAGCAGTTTTCCAGCACGTAGATCTCGAAAAGTTATTCGAAATCAAAAAAATTTTGTCTCAATCGGACAACCGAGCCAAAAGTTATGGCCTTTCAAAGTTTTCCAAGCTAAAAACACACTGTTCATGCCACGTCAGCAAATCGCGTCCTAGAGGGCGCGATTTCCTTCCACGTCAGCGCGATTTGCTGACGTTGACGCGATTTCCTGCGCATACCCTGACATCGCGCTGACGTGGACACGATTTCGCGAAAAATGGCCCATTCCGGTAAATAATTAAAAAAATTGGCCCATTTCGGTAAATTTTGAAAAAAAACGGCCTTTTTTGGTTATTTGCCCCAAATATACACTCCCTAATATGAAATCACCCAAAATCGAAAACTTTTTAGTGCCAACAGCTCGACATCAACACTGACACTCTCACCAGTGTTCGGAGTCCACCAGGTCACCATCATCATTCATCCACCATCATTTTTCAAGCCCTAAGCCCCTAACCTAATGCACCTTCGGCTTCAAGCTTTAGCTCTCTTCCGCCTAATGGTCGACAACCTGACACACTCACCGCCACTCGACATCTATCAAGTCACCATCATGTTCATCCTCCACCATCGTATTTTTTTATATTTTGTGGATTAGTTGCTAGAACATTATGAAGTTTTTTTTTCATTTTATCGAAACTTTCACTTTACTAAAAAAAAGGGTAAATTACACCAACAGTCACTCAACTTTGAGGTAGCTAACAAAACAGTCACCTAGGTTTCATTTCAGTCACCCAACTTTTGAAAAATAACAAAACAGTCACTAATGTTATAAAAAAGTGACAAAACATTCACTGATTAATAGTTTCCGTTAGTGTCTTAACGGGATTACTGATGTGGCAAGTTAACTAGTTGACGTGGCCAACTAACTTGCCATGTTGAATGTCCACAGTGGAAACCCACCCAATTTATGAAGAAATTGAAAAAAAAAACCCTTAATAACAAAGAAGAAGAAGAAGATGAAGAAGAAGAAGAGACTATAAAAACAAAAATGAAGGTAGCTAAGATAAAAAGAAGCAAACCAAGTTTAAATATCCTCATACCTAGACCGTAGCTACCCTCTCTTCCTCCTATGACATTAAATTCCAGGGAAAAGCTAAAACAAGGATGCAATGCACTAAGAAAGTGATAAGTTTGCACCATCCATAACCCTCATCTAATTCAGATTATGTTCATGGCAGAGTTGATTAATAGCTAAGAAAAAACGTACTCAAACCTCATTTGCAATTATTCTAAAGATTAAACTACAATTAATCACCTACTTCCATTTTACATCAATTAGCAAGCAGGCTAATAAACAAATCATACCAAGAACAACATCAAAAAGTAAATAATTTTCAGTTAATGCAATTTAAATAAGAAATCAAGTATTATCTTAATGCAACTCCTAAGCACTTACATAACCATTCAAGAACACACACACATTTCCTTAATTCCTTAAAATGCATTCAACTTTTCCCTTAATAACATTTCTTCAAGGTTTTCAACTTTTCCCTTAACCAGTCAAAATTAGGAACACCCAAATCCTAAAACTAAAATACCCAAAGAACCAAAACATGAATTTCCACCATTTTTCAAATGGAAAATCCAAAAAAGAAAATATGAATTAAAAAGCTAATATATCTCCCTTGCAAAAATGCAAATCTGACGGATCTCACCTTCCATCAGCTGCACTTGCTTGCCCCTGTCCTTTCCTGCTTAAACTCCAATAAACGATATATTATATTATCCAAAACGGCAGGGTCCATTGTAACAGATCCCATACTTTGAGAAAAAAAAAGAAATCTCTCCAAAAAAGTAATAAAAAAATTTTCTTTGTTTTTCTGTTTTGGGTTTTTCAACTCTGTTTCATTTTCTGGTGTTATTTGAAAAAGAAGAGGCAGAGAAGAATGTGGCCTGGCTTGCGTGTGGGGATTAATAAAATTAATACTAAAGAAGAAAAATTAAAAGAAAAGTGGTGGTGAATGCAACTCCGGAATGACGGAGAAGCCTAATTTCTGTTTGTAAGTATTAAACTTCGTCGGAGTCGATGATATAAGGCTTGGTAAATAGCCATTCATGGTTATAAATTTTCAAAAGAACCGGCCAGCTAGATTTGTCATCTACCATATCATTTTACCATAACGTCTGTAACAAGGACTGTTTTATTATTTTTTTAAAATTGAGTGACTGAAATGAAATTTAAGTGACTGTTTTGTCAGTTACCCTAAAGTTTAGTGACTGATGGTGTAATTTACCCCCAAAAAAATGCACTGCTATCTTTACTTTACTATTTCTATTTCTGTGAAACTTCAATTCATTTTTTAATCCTAAAATCCATATATGAAACTTCTCCATTTCCATTTCCAATTCCAATTCCAATTCCATTTCCATTTCTTATTGCCTATTTCTCTGAAACTTGCATAGTGTAAGTACTTCTCAACCTTTAATTTGAGTTTTCGCAATTCATGCATTTTCAGTTTGCAATTTTTAAAAACAACAATGTAAATTTTATATATTTTATACTTACTTTAATTAAAAGATAAAAACATATAAATTTCAGTTAAATTGATTAACCGATTGAATTAATCGAAATATTTTGATTCGGTTAATGCATTTGGAAAAAATTTCGGTTCGGTTAACGATTAAACATTTTTTACATTTCAAGTAATTCGGTTAATGGTAATTCGGTTCGGTTATTTGTTTAAACACCCCTACTAATAATTTCTATGTAGAAATGAAGTCTAAAATGTCAAAAACAAGTGAATATGAAGTCACACGGAAGATTGAAGCATGAGAAAAGTAATTTGATGTATTAGGCTTTTTAAAATTTAAGATTATTTGTCGATTGATTCTATCTTAACTCTACTGGCATCGGCATTGTTGCAAATGTAGGAGGTCATGGGTTCGAGTGTGCTAAAGCGCAATATCCTCCTATTTAAGGGTTGATGAGGGGGCTATGGGTAGTTTTAGGCATTGTATCAAAAAGAGTAGGTATGATAAAGAATTTATAATGAGATTAATGTTAAAAAAATTAAGATTATTTTATTTTAATTTTTATTTAAATATTATTTGTAAAGATATTTTATTAAAAGTTGAATTAGAATTAAATTTTATCTCTTTTTTTATTTAAATAAATATTTAATTTTATCTTTGAAGAGCTTGTTTAAGAATAAAAAATTAAGTAACTGATTAGGTATTAGCTCAATTGGTATCAACATTGTTGTCAATACAAGAGACGTGTGTTTGAGTGCGTTGAAGCGCATTATCCTCTTATTTATGAGTTGGGGAGGAGTTATGGATAGCAAATTAAGTATTAATTAGCTGAAAACAAAAATCATAAAATTTGTCTTTTGATTACCATTGAACAACATAGTTATTTTTTCCTCTTTCTTTGTATTTCCAATTGAGTTTGATTAACCATTCTTTCAATCAAAATTTTTTATTAAGCTTTATTTAGTTTTGATTTCTTTGTTTAATTAATTATTATAAGAACGTAGACTACTCTTAAAATTGAGTGACTCAAATCCTTATTTAAGTAAAATACAATGGTAAAATAAAATAAAAGTAAAATCCATAAAGAACTGCACTTCTTTTATTTTGTTTTAGAATAAGGTTTTTTAAACCTTACTAAACCCCATCTATTTGATATTGATTAGAATAAGGTGTTTCAATCTTACTACACTCCTATTAGAATATGGTTTTACAAGCTTATAAATAGACATAGTCTACTCCTCTTGTAATCATTCGAATTTGACATAGTAAATTTTCTTCTCCTTTGCCCGTGGTCTTTTTCTCGAAAGGGTTTCCACGTAAATCTATGTGTTCTTTATTTTTTCTTTCTCTTTTCTTTACAATATATTGTCATTACCGACATTCTATTTTTTAAAAATTGGTATCCGAGCTTCCGGGTTGTTCATCTCAATCACGGTAATGGCGTCTTTGAAGTATGAAATTTCGCTGTTGGATTGCAACACCAGATTCGCGTTGTGGCTGATAAAGATGCAAACAGTTCTTGCATAGATGGACTTAGAGGATGCCCTGCTAGGGATAGATAAGATGCCTTCAACATTGACGGAGGAAGAGAAGAAGCGTAAATATCGAAAGGCGTTAACACAGTTATATCTTCATTTGTCTAACGAAATTTTACAAGATGTCATGAAGGAGAAGACCGTCGTTGTATTATGGAAGAGGCTGAAACAAACATGTATGTCAAAAACTCTAACCAGCAAGTTGCATATGAAGCAGTGCCTTTAGGCTCATCATTTGGAGGAAGGTGCGTCTGTGCACGAATACTTAGCATTGTTTAAAGAAAATCTCTCAAACTTGGAGACCATGGAGGTTCAGTATGATAAGGAAGATCTAGGGTTGATTCTACTTTGTTTGTTTTCCCTTGTCTTATTCAACCTTTAGAGACATGATTTTATATAGCCGCGAGCCTCTCACAGTTGATGAGGTTTATGATTCATTGACCTTGTATGATAAGATGAAGCATCTTTTGGTTAAACCCGACTCTTAGGGAGAGGGTCACATTGTTCGTGGGAGACAAGATCGAAATGCTGATGATAATCATGGAAGGACATAGGAACAAAATTCTCGCAGTAAATCTAAAGGTAGATCAAAGTTGTCAAATAGAGGTAAAACTTGTAAATTTTGTAAGAAGAAAGAGCACATTAAATCTGAGTGCTATAAGTTGCAGAACAAGATCAAAAAGGAGGCTGCGAATCAAAAGGGAAAATAACCAGAAAAATCTAGTGAAGCTGATGTTGTAGAAGACTACAGTAATGGTGAACTTCTAGTCACTTCTGTCAACAATTCTAAAAAAGCGAGGAGTAGGTCCTTGATTCGGGCTAGACCTTCCACATGAGTCCTAATCGGGATTGGTTTACAACTTATGAAATAGTGTTTGAAGGTGTTGTCTTGATGAGAAATAATGCTTCGTGTAAATTTGTAGGTGTTGAAACGATTAAAGTTAAAATGTTTGACGGAGTTGTCAGAACACTTAGTGACGTGCGACATGTTCCAGAATTGAAGAGAAATTTAATTTCGTTGAGTACTCTTGATTAAATAGGGTACAAATACACAATTGAAAGTGGGGTTTTGAAGATTTCCAAAAGTTCCCTCATTGTGATGAAAGGGCAGAAAAAGACTGCCAATTTATATGTTTTGTAGGGTTGTACTGTTACCGGTAATACAGTTGTTGCTTCCTCTTCCTTGTCAGATGATGATATTACTAAACTTTGGCATATGCGTCTAGGGCATATGAGTGAGAATGGCATGACAGAATTGAGCAAAGAGGACTTTTTGATACGCAAGGAATTTGCAAACTGAAGTCTGTGAGCACTACGTTTTTGGAAAGCAAAAGTGAGTTCGATTCACTTTATCTACATTCTATTAATTTAATAGGTTTAATATTAAATTTAATCTAATACTTAATTTAATATTAAATCGCTTAAGTTTAATTATAGTTAAATTCTCTAAGCTCTCTCTATATTAAAAAGAGTTTTGGGTCATTATTTTTCAAACACTTGAATTCAATAGAAAGTTGTACAGAGGAAATTCTTTGAAGAAATTATTTCAGAAAGTTTCTAGGTATATTTTTCTTATTTACAACTTGACCCCAAAGTTTAAAAATACGAAATTTCCCTATCGATAATTTTGTCGTTTTTTTTATTCGAAGTAAGACCACACTTGATAGATGTGAGCTTGAGGATAGTGGAGAAAACTACTCGGTCGAAGCGTTCATACTAGATGAATAAAAAATGTACAATTTTGATTAAGTGTTTATAACTTTAGATATCACAACCAAGTTCTTTGGAAAAATAAAAATAAAACTCTGGTTTTTCCCTTAAACTTATTTTCTATTACGTTTTCTAAACCTATTTTTCCAACGCGCAATACCACCATTCAAGAGAACACAACCACTTAGCAAGACCTATAAAATTCTATATAAGGTTCAAGAACAAGTATTATAAACTACAAGATATGGAAACATAATCTAGTAAGCATTACAATGCTTAGTAAATTCATATGTATCAAAATGGTAATTTACCTCAAATCACAAATTTAAAAACATCAGAGAAACCGACTTAATACATTTTCTTGTTATACTAGTTCACAACAATAAGATGAGTTTAGCAGGCATTTAAATCATATATCAATCCAGCATTTACTTGCTGTGTCGATTTAGTATTGTGCAACGAAGTATTCAAAAATATACCATTAATATCATTCTATTTACACAACGTACATATCCATTCAGAACACATGTTTCATTAATCTGATATATCATTTCATAGTAATAAGGTAAATCCCAAATATAATCGAGTATATATAACATTATATCAAGTAACATATATCATTCAAGACATTACCAACCACATACGTTATATCAGTTCAATACCATTCATATAATTTAATCATCATATTTCATTCGATTGTAATCCCATAATAATTTAACAGCCATTTCCCTTTTTCTTTAATCCAATAGCCCAATGAACATTAGTAAATAAATTCAAATACCTGGGTAACTACACTACACTAGAGAGCACCACAGTGCTGAACAGATGCACTGAATTATGTACAGAGGCATCGAGTTCATACAGAGGCACCGAAGTGCAAATAGAGGCACTGAAGTGCAAACAAATACATTTCAAACTATATAATATCATCATGCACCAAAATATTCAATTATATAATCATTTCATATCCATCCCGTACGAACATAATTATATTTATCACATAATTCATTTTCTTTTGATTTAGTTTATTTGATGCCAACGTCAACAATATATACATATATGTATTCACACTTAAAAATTCATGCTAGAAAACAAAAAAAATATAGTCATATCATAAATTAAAAAAGTAAATCCCATATGAACTTACTTGGAAAACGACAACCACAAAGTGTCAAAGACTAATATGCAATTTCTCTTATTTCTCGATTAACTTTTGATTGATTTAATTCCAATCTATAATAATTCATTACAATTTACCAATTCCAATAGCCTTATAACATCTTAGGATATGCATATAACAAATTAATTTCATTTTACACAATTTCCCTAGAGTTTTGCATTTTATTCAATTTAGTCTCTAAAATTGAAATAACTATATCTTTCAAATTCAAGCTTCGTTTTACAATCCGGATTCAATTCCATCTCTGTACAGCCCTCTAAATTTAATAACTAAAAAAATTTACTACCAATTTTGAAATATTTTTGTTTTAGTCCCTATACTCAAAATTAATAAATTTTATTTTACAAATTAATCCTTTTTCATATCTAAGCATCAAATCTAACCAAATAATACCAATTTCATCAAGTATCCATCAATGGTAACATTTAAAAATTTTAACAATTTCAAAAACTAGCACTCAGATTAGCTAAATAGAGTTGAAACGATTTTAAAAACATAAAATTTATGAAAAAAGGACTAAAATAACATACCCCTGCAAAGCTTGGAAGCTTGATCGAATGGTTGAAGGTTAACCATGGCTTCCTTATTTCTTTTGACACCCACGGTTGAAGAAGAAAGAAAATAAAATGGGTGTCCACTTTTGTTTGTTTTTAATTATAACATATAACTAAATTTTTAATTATAATTTTAACATATTTTAACTTTAAACATAACTCTAACGTTCCAAATCACTTAGTTTTGGCTAAATTGCCACTTAAATCCCTATAGATTCATTAATTAGACCTTTTATAAGCTAAAATTCAATAGTGATAAACTTTTATGATTTTTACGGTTCAATCCTTGTACCTTAATTAACCATCCAATCACTAAAATTTTCAGATCAAAATTCAATTCACCTATATAACGATTTCGTAAATATTTAATAAAAATATTTAAGGGATCTGTTTACGAAAATGAAGTCCAGATATCTCATTTTCCATAACCATTGACTTTAAAGTCAAACCATTTGTTCTTTAACTAACTGCCCAATTAGAAATTTTATCAGATTCAAAATTCAATATAACACTATATTTGACTAGTAAATATTAAATAATAATATTTGTGCACTCATTCGTCAGAATTGGGGTCTAGAAACCACTATTTTTGACACCATCAAAAAACAGGTTGTTACAAAGTTAGTCTTGTCTCCTTTTGCTCTTAGATGGACACCACAAATATATATTCCTTAATGCAAGTCTGTCCTTGCCTGCAAGGTCCTCGCTAAGCCATTGTTAGTTCCTCTATATATTGTCCAAGGAGGAGCTATTGTTGATGGTCTCATTCACATTAATGTTTTTAAAATTCTTGCTGCCTTTGGAACTGTTCTTGTAGGTTACAAAGTTGCTATTGGAGCTTTAGCACTCTTTGGTAGCTGAGGGCCAGTGGGAAAAAACCAAGATACGCATTGTAATACCCTGATAATTGATTGTGTTGGGGATTGTATTATTGTTGTGGTGTGAAAGGGCTATATGAGTCTTAGTATAGTTGGGTAAAATTTTTCCCAAGTTGGGTTTGATAATTTTGAAAGGTTTTGTTGTTTTAGAAGTTTGAAGTATTGGGGATTAAAATAATTTGAGTTTTTAGGATAGTTTTTTGTATACACCATCAATTTTAACTCTAAAGGCTGGGAGTGAGTCCATGCTCATTGCACTAATTTTTGATGCAAAGTGGGAGAGAGAGTGGTTGAGGATGGTTCACTCAACAAACAAAGATCTATAAGTGGTAGAGAGGAAGAAAAAGAAAGTATCAATCTAGTGAGAGAGAGAGAGTATAATGTGTGTCTTGGCTAGTTTTTTTGCCTTAGAGGCTTGTTGGGAAATGTGCCCGTATTGTACTAAATATGCAACTATTTTCTATGTATTTGAACGATCAATAAATGAATAAAGTTAATTTTATATTTCACTATTATATCTTGATACGACCACGCCCCGGACACATTTTTGGACCAGCTTCATAAGCATTGCTTGCAAACCCATGCGAGCTGAATTAGCTCAATTCCATCTCGCTGAGCTCAGTTTAGCTCGTTTCCAGCTCAATAGGCTCATTTTGCTCATATTGAGTTTATTTTAATTCTTACAATTTTATTTGCTGGAATAAATTGAATAAGTTAGTTTATTTATTTAATTCAGCTCAAATAAGTGTTAGTAAATTAATTTGCTTAAATCTGAACATCTTTAATATTTCTTGAGTTTAATAGATTGTGTTTTATTTAGTACAACAATTTAATATCTCTTAGTTTGCTCATTACATCATTTAATATGTCTAGTTACTACCGAAATTTAATGTGCCTTGTTGCTGCCCTATTTAATGAGTCATTAGTTTCAGCCGAATTAAAGAGCAGTATTAATGTGTCTTGTTTTTAATTTAATAAGTCTAAATTCAGCCGAATTTATGAGCATATTTATTGATCAAGTTGCTGCCAATTTAATTTGTCTTAACATGCTGCTTTTTAATGAGTAGACATTAGTATTCAATGACCGAATTTAATTATTGCTTGCAAGTACATTCCCTTGGACGGCATTAAAGGAAGCATGCTGGAATGCATTAAAGAAGCTGCTACCGAATTTAATGTGTGCATGGGTACATGGGCGACAATTAATTGAGGAAGGGTTGATGGTTGTTTCTCCTAAGCATGTTTTATTTCGGTCAATGCAAAAGCGAGCAATTAAGAAGGCGTGCATGGTTGGCAATAATTATGCTGCTGATTTCTCCTTTTTTTTCTAGCATAGAACGACATTAAAGGACCATCAATTTGCCGCCCCAAATTGAAAGAATGCAACAATTAAGCTTCAGCTCATTCCTCTTCCCTAAAAGTCTGTTCGTGCATAACAATAGACAAAAGAGTATTCACACATGACCATTCAGCTCTTATATTCTTTTCACACTTGATCGCTGTTCAGAACCAACTTTTCACACATGGTGACCGATTGTATTCACTAGTTCACACTAGAAGCTGTTTTGTGTGCCCAAGACGTCACTAATGCTGCTGATGATCAATTGAATTCCGAAGGCAGATTTATTGAAAGGAATTAAGGCTTTGAGCTGCTCAAACAATGAACTCTTCAAGCTTAAGTAATCAGCTTAATTAATCAACTGAATTGGAACATTTAAGCTACTGCTATTGCCATCTCCAAGGTCTAGGAATTTCCCAATTGATTGAACTTAGATCATAAGCTATTCTAGCTTATTAATTTAGCTCATTTAAATCTGTTTATTGTGACTATTCGGGTGGGCAGTTCTTAGACTATAAATAGTTTTCTTTGTAATCGTTTTGGCGTTAGACAATATACTTTTTGAATCTTTTATGAATTTCAATTACTTTGTGAGTTTGTTTTCAACTCTCATTGTTCTCCAAAGACTTGTCCGACTTATCAAGTAACCCTTGTGGCGTCAACCTGTCTTTTTTTTTCCGAACTTATCACTTTGCACCCAAAGTGTGGCGTTCAAATTATACTGAGGTTCCTATCATCCTTGATAGCGGGTCGAGGTTCCATTTTATCTGCTTTCCATCCATTTAACATTTATCCTACCTAAGTATTCATATAAGTCCCGGGGTAACACATTTTTATTGTTTTAGTTTGATCTTGAATTCTTAGTTGAATTCCATTCATCATTTCCTTAATCATTCCAAACCCCCATTGAACCTACCTGAACCAAAAATATCATCTATCTTTACCTTGTTCCTTGAAACTCTTTTAGCTTACTCAATTCACGATCGGGCACATCAACGACTCAACTCACATTCCCGAGTCGGTTCGTATCATATCTTTTGTGTTTCTGTCTTTCATGTTTTCCATACATAGTGAAATTGTGACAAATAAATATTAGCTCATTGATTGTCTAAGTTCAAACTGATGATAAGTGTAACACTCCTTACCTGAGACCGTTTCCGAAGTCGAGCTCGAGGTATTACTTTACTTAACTTATTAGTTCGGGGCATAAAAATTTGCTTTTAAAATTTATCTCACTATTTATGATAAAGCTGTCCACTCGCGCAGCAGTCACTAAAACATTTATAACTCGAGCTACGGAACTCAAAATTTAAACTAGTAAATTTTCCCTGAAACTAGACTCATATCTTCTTACCATAAATTTTTCAAAATTTTTGGTTCAGCCAATTAGTACAGTTTATTAGTTAAAGTCTCCCCTGCTTCACCACTTGACTGTCCTGACCTCTTGTCACTAAAAATAAGTTTTCTCATTGTAGGATTTTCATATGGTGTTCTCACTTGTTTCTACAGAAAATATACTCAATAAAGAATATAGACATATAAATTAAAACTCATAAATATTTTTGTAAAATTTTTAGTGATTTTATAAAATCAGAATAAGGGATTCTAAAAACAGTTCTGACCCTATCTAACAAAAATTTACATATCTCAAAATATAAAATTCATTTTGCTACACCGTTATTTTTATATTAAAGTAGAGTCAATAAGATTTCATTCTATATATCATTTACAGTCTAATTCATTTTATACTATCCTTGGTGATTTTTCAAAGTCACGTCACTGCTGCTGTTTGAAATCTGTCTCATTGCAAATTTTTACTCTTTTATGATTTCTATGCATGATTTATTACCTAAACATTTATAACAATAAACACCTTCATACTTAGCCATTTTAATAACTATTCCTCATCAAATAATTACACACCATTCTTTAGCAATATCATAAATACAAACATTCAAAATGACTAAGTCCCTATACATGCCATAGTTCAAACATAGTTCATCATAAAATACCAAGTTGTTGTTGTTGATAGTGTAGACGATCTCCACGTCTTTAGGATCCTCGACTTTGATTAATAATGCTATATAAAAAAAAGAAAATAAAAAAGTAAGCATAATGCTTAGTTAGTTTACAAGTAAATAAATAACAACATTTAACACAATTAATAATACTTAAGTGACATAATCTTTAATTTCCTCTTTACTTACTTCCTTACTCGTTCTCTTGCTTGTTTACTTAGATAACTCATAATTATGACTTACTTTTCTCTTACTGAAACGTTGATTTTCAATGGGTAACATATTATACTCTTAACTCTTATAATTCACTTGAACTTGCCATTTATGCTTTTAACTGAACTTTCATGAACATAAGTTATTTACTAGCCCGTTGAGCCACATTGGAATAATAAGGATACTTGGGTCTCTTTCTGATAATAACATGCCAAAACCATGTCCCAGGCATGGTTTTACATGGAATGTTTCTTGTACTGCCAATGTCATATCCCAGATATGGTCTTACATGGGAGTTCTCATATTGGTGCCTATGCCATGTCCCAGACATAGTCTTATGGGGGACCTCTCATCTCGGTGCCAACACCATGTCCCAGACATGGTCTTACATAGGACTTCTCGTCTCAGTGTCAATGCCATGTCCCAGACATGATCTTACATGGGACCTCTCATGATCTCAAGGATGCCAATGCCATGTCCCAGACATGATCTTACATGGGATCTCTTTACCCAAATGTCATGACATTTGTATCCAATACATTCCTAATGTTTCAACGGGAGTTTTTAACACTGATTCTCTGTCATCTCATACTTGAGTCAACATTAAATAAATTCATGAAATAAATATATAATTGTTGGGAAATAACAATATTAATAATTATTATTAAAATATTTCATTTATTTACTGTAAACTTACCTCGGTACCAAATATAGCCAAATCTACCACTTAGTCTTCAATCTTATTCTTTCCTTAATCTAACCTCGAATTCCGTTCTTCTTGATTATGAGCTTGAGAAAGTGTGAAAATCCTAGCTATGGTGTCCTTCAAATTTTGGCAGCAAGCTTTTTGGAGAAGATGATATTTTTGCCATCTTTTTCCCTTTTTATTCTTTTTAATATTCAATGACTAAAATACCCTTCATTAAAACTTTAGTTATTTTTATCTATGCATGCCTATTTTTGTCCATAGAAATTTTATGGTCTAATTACTATTTACGGACCTCTACTTTGATTATGCACTTTAAATAAATCATTTATCATCTAAAACTCATATTTACCCACTTTTGCAATTAAGTCCTAATAGTCAATTTAGGCATGTAATCAATAAAATTTCTTATCAATACTCTAATACTTATATCTAATCACTTGATAAATCATAAAAAAATTAATAATAAATTCTCTTTAAATCAGATTTGTGGTTACGAAACCACTATTCTGATAACCTTAAATTTGGACCATTACAATAAGTGACACTGTAAGAACGTTTACATTGTGAGAAAGATAACTTACTTCAGTAGATAATCTAAACAAGTTCGTAATCCCGTAAAAAAAATCAAAGTGAGCAAGTTATTCAAATACTCAGAAGGATTATTATGTCGTCTACAATTACAATTATGAAGATGGCTAGTCTTGACTATCGGAGCAGATGACTCTACGGGTAGAGACATAGATGTACTTATTAAAAGAATGATACATTGGACTAGATCCAAGTTGAATTAATGCTAAATTCGTTTGCAAATTAAGTCACTTGTGACGTTCATGGTGTGACTTACCTAAATCCTAAGTTAGTCATTGACCATGCGTATGTAACTCATGTGCTTTGATATAAATAGAGTCATATGCTCTAAAGATGATCAAGTTGATAGCCGATATGTTGGGTACATGACTTGGGTATCGCATGGCTTTACTAGCAACAATAGAATTTATAGCTCAATTAAAGAGTTAACGATATCCTTTTAATTGACTGTGTAGATTGAGAAATATGAAACGCGGCCACGGGTTGCTTATTCTCGAACAAGCAATTTATCACAGTCATTAGTTGACACTGATCATATTAATTACTAAGAAGACACAATGGTGATAATGAGATAAAATAGGATTGTATTGAGTGAATGAATTTAACTCAAAAGAATCAAGGATATCATATGAGGGTAACACACACATGACGAGGTCATTAGACAAAACAGTTGAATGAATTGCTTTTGTAAAGAGTACACAATAAAGAGTTTTCAATCATGGTACTTCTTATGGACTAACTCTATGATTAAGTAAATTGTGAATTATCAGAATGATACTTCTGGGCATAATTGTAATTACTCAAGCCTAATTGTATATGCCTGATTGGTCCCTCCACTAGCTCAACAAAAGCTCGATCGGACTTGCATTTGATTTAGAAGAAAATTATACGACTTTGGAAATACTTCAGTTGAGTCGATTTATTCAATGTGAAATTAAATTAGGTGATTGTGCGAATCAATTAGAGAATATAATTAAAGAATTTTCTTGAAAAATTAATTTGGAAAGTCTCAGTGATTTTTGAGACAATTAATTTTGATCAAGTAAAATTAACTTAATTAAAATAAATATGATATTTTTGAAAATTAATTCTCTAGTCAGACAATTGGCCCACTAAGTAATTGATCTTGAAAATTGGACCGGAGATCAAAAATTGAACTTGAGAACCAAAACTCGAGACTAAAATCCAAAAAAATTGGTGAACCATGCGCTGTGTATGAAATTGGACAACAGTCCAACCGGTGGCTGAACCGGACCGATCATGCCATCACTAGCCTAGACTGAATTGGTCAGGCCCATTCGGGCCAAACAGTGATGGTTCGAGGTGCCAGGGAGAAGTGGCACTGACAATGGCACTGCCGAGCATGGCAGCTGAGACAGCGGTGATCCAATGGCTGACGGATGGTCATCAGTGATGGTTATTTAACAGTAGAGTAATGAAAAAAATTTATACTCCTAGTGGGACTCTACCAGGTAACTTAATTTCAAATTAACTTTTCCAAAAAAATATTTTTTAATAAATTTAATATTAAATTTAATTTAATATTTATCTAGATATTAATATGATAATATGAGATATTAAATTAAATTAAATATTTATTTGATAACATTTTATTAATTTAATATTAATATGATTAATTCTAATTCTAGTTGAACTCTCTCTAAACTCTTCTTATATAAGGAGAGCATGGATCATCATTCTTATATACTTGAGTTCAAGAAAAGTTGTAGAGAGAAAATTCTCTAAAGAAATTATTTCAAAAAATTTCTAATGATATTCTTGTTATTTACAACTTGACCCAAGAGTTTAGAGAAATTAAGAACTTACCACATTGGTAATTTTTGTGAATTTTTTTATTTGAAGCAAGCCCACACTCGAAAAATATGAGCTTGAGAATAATGGAGAAGACTACTTGGTTGAAACGTTCATTCTAGACAAATCATAAATGTACGATTTTGATTAAGTGTTTATTACTTTAGATAACACAACCAAAGTCTTTGTTTTTGGAAAAAAAATTTAAAACTTTGATTTTCCCTTACATCTATTTTTCATTGCATTTTTCAAACCCAATTTTCCAACAAGGACTTATAAGAGGTGTTGTCGGCCATTTCCCAAGGTTACATGTGTCTTTTGGTTAATGGTTTTGTATTATCTAGGTCTAGGTAACCTAATGCTTTTCCTCTCCCTTAAGTGTAGGCTGCCCTATTAGGATAATAAGTAAGCATACAACAAAAATGTTAGACAAGTCCCCTTTGTTAAGAGTGTGGTCTCTTGACATGTGCTCACCTTATTGTGGGCTGGCAAGGTAGGAGTTCCAAGGTCTTGGTCAATAGAATCTAGTCTTTGTTGTTGGTCTTCGCTCGAATGGGGTTTGGCAAAGTCTAGTGAGGTCGTAGGGTCGAGAGGTGAGCTCGTTGGATACTGTTGTTGGGCTTAAAAGGTATAGATATAAAAATATTAAGAAGATAATATTTTCTACTTATATCACATACTCAATCAATAATTTTATTAGATATTATTTATAATAATTAATTTTAAATTATTTATAATAGATTTATCACGGTTGAGGCTGTGATTATCTTTGACCAAAAATTACTTCTTAAAAATTATAAAATTTTATTTTTATTAATATTTATATATCTTTATTATTTTTTTTAAAAAATATTTTGTAGATTAAAAAACCAGTTAATAATTAATAAATAAAAGGGAATATGCTTTTTTCTATCTTTTTTTTTTTTGGTGATAGATTATGCTTTTTCAAATACATGCCAATACCAACAGAAGGTAACGAAATAAACGGATAACTTGACGCCCGAACAGTTGTATCTATTAA
The DNA here is from genome assembly GCF_007990345.1 of Gossypium hirsutum. Lineage (NCBI taxonomy): Eukaryota > Viridiplantae > Streptophyta > Magnoliopsida > Malvales > Malvaceae > Gossypium > Gossypium hirsutum. Next base: position 45,980,153 of record NC_053449.1, on the reverse strand, counting down.
CGACAAGGAGACTAATGGAAGAAAAGAGGCGGGTATTCATTCATTCGTATTGGTAGGCAGAAGAGAGAGACACAGAGCATTCCAATTTACAAATGCCAAGTGTCGTGCTTTGCTAATGAATCCACTAGGCCAATATATATATTTTTTTTGAAAATTACAGAAGCCACTGCCGGTATCAATGGCATTTCACTCATCTTTCCTTCTTTTCTAAAATCTCTAGTTACCCATTTCTCCATTATATTCCTTTCTTCCTTCTCATTTTCTTCTCTTCTGTTTATGGTATTATTACTATTTCATATTTCCTTGTGTTAAGCTGGTATTTCTTTTCTCTCTCGCTCTTTCTTATTTTTCCTTGCATGTATGTCTATATATATGTATCTGATTTATGGGGGTTTTTTTTCATCTTTTTGTGTTTCGGCATTTTAACTTCAATATTTGAATTTGATCATGCATGGTGTTTTTCCCATATTATTTGTTTCATTGGAATTTGTTGATACCAATAAATCTTTAGATTGTTTTTGTTTAGAATCTTGGGAATCTTCATTTTTGAGGGGTGAGTGTCTATGGTTCTGAGTATAGGTTAAAATTCCATCCTTTTCTTTTAGGGAAGAAGGGAAGTGGAAAGAGAACAATGATTTCTCCTGGTTTTGTCTGGATAAAGAATATTTCATTGGGTGCTTCTTTGATCCTTTGTCTTGTTCAAAATTCATACAAAATGTTCTTTTTTCAGTGCTTTGGTAATTCCAATCGCTAATTGCCTCGTACACTTTGCTTTTGCTTTCGTTTCTCCTAATGGTAGACTGCTCCTTAGTGTTTTTACTTTGATGCATCCATCTTTGTATTCTCCTGTGTTAGGAATACAATTTACATATGGATCATTAGCTATAAATGTATGAAATAGGTATCCATTATTGCCCCTTGAACGGCAAATTTCATAGTTCCATTTCCTTGCATTCCGTGTGATGTTTCTATCAATATTGGAGTAATCGAATCCAATGCTGTTGAGCAGTCCTGCCACGATGGTCAGCTTCAAATATTGGGATGACTGTGTTGGTCCTGAGGATTTGGAAGCAATGTGGCAACAACCTGCAGTGAGAAAAGAGTGGATTGATGTTGGGGAGACTCAAGGACAAAAAGTTCACCTATCAAGGGATCCTGAAGGACAGCCTTATTTGACACAAACAGAGATGCGGGTACGCAACTTGAATACCATATTATCAATACTTCACTGCTATTAAAATTTGGGAAGTTTAATCTCAATAAGTAGTTTTCCATAAAGTTTGAATGGCTAAGAAGTCAAATTTTCTTTTATAACATTTGATCTTCCTTAAGTACTTTTGTTTTGGTTACTTTTAGATATTAGTCTGATTTTATCTTATTCGTTATTCCAACGCATTAGGATGATACAGTAATATACTTTGCTTACTCCTATACTACAATAATAATAATAAACTCAAGACCGTTAGATTTTGCCACAAGGTTTTTACTTCTAATTTATCTTATGGTGCTGTTTCAGGCTGTTGCTGAAATAGTTACTAGCAGACATTTTGATACACATATAGATCCGGTATGTCACCTATCACCTGGATTTGTCTCCTGTACCACTGATTTCCAGTCTTGATCATACAGAAATTTGTTATATGATTTTATCTTACATTAGTGTAAAGTTACTCTGGTCAGGCAGTATAATTACTGACAGAAACTCTTCTTAAATAATATGCATATAACAATGAAGTATTACTATAATAATCCTAATTTCTGAAGACAAGGCTATTTTCAGGATACGCCATTTTCTGATGACATGAATATACGAATACCTTGAAATCTATACAATACAAATTATTAATGTATCAAAATTTTTATAAATTTAATATACCTTAAACACGATTATGACACTGCAAGTTTTTAAATCTATCCTGTTTATAGGAAACCTTCCATCTCTCTCTTCCTTTCCTCTCTATTTGTCTGAATGAATCTTACTTTGTCCCAGATATTGGCTTTTGACCATTTTTGTTTTAAGGCAAATAAAGAGTTGAATTTTTAACCACTGGAGTTTGACTGAGGGTCAATACATTACAATAAAAATACAAAGTATTTACTCAAAGATATATCGTGAACCCCTCCTTCATATATTTCATTCTCAAAAATGGATTCTACAACAGCTAAATTGTGTCAAGTTGGGGGGAATGCTATAAACATTAAAAATCCAATACCAGATGGTAATATCACAAAAGGTTCTGTTAAAAGGAACTGTCAATTTGAGGTGAAGTGAATGGATGGAGGCAAAAAAGATTGACACCGTACAGTCCAATGATGACTATTACTTTCTAAAATATGTCTTGTATTGACAAAAGGAAAATATACCATGCACAATAGAAAATTAAGTCAAGGGAAAAGACTAAATTTGCAGTGAATTGGCTACTTCCTTGTAGTACATTTTTTTGTAGCATGGCTATGTTATGTGGCAATATACTATGTACATCAGACTTTAACTAAGACTGCTTCAATCAGCCTAGCAAATAGTTGGTCTGCTTATGCTCTACTAAGAACATATACTAATAATGTTATCCATCCTAAATAATCTGTAGAAAAATTGAAGTTATAGTTATTACTTATTTCTAATTTTTAAAGTTTGACTTTCTTTCACTGTTCTGCAGGAGATGATTTGTACTATTGCAGAACTTGAAAGTAATAGGCAGCCTCTTGCCGAGCAACATGATAAGAAATCCAAGGTCACTACAGTAGGAATCATGCAGATTTCACCAGCAACTGCAGAGTCGATGGCCAAGTACAATTTTATGTTTTCTAGTGCAGCTGCATGTAACTAAGCTAAACCTGATTTGGATTTATGAACTTGTAGTTTGAAAATTCTTGTAGGGAGTATCAGATTTCATTATACAAAATTGAAGGGGATCCAGATATTCTGTACAGGCCTTTCGTAAATGTATATTTCGGAGCAACCTACCTTAAATGGTTATCGAACTTTGAAAACAAGTGAGTTTGCAGTGAAGACCTTGGATCCATCTTGAATATATTACGTACTAGATGAGGTCAGTAAATAATTTGGTATCATTTCTCTCGAATGTTCTGAATTTGCAGAGTTAGAACTGAAGAGTTTATGGTCAGGGCTTATAAGGGTGGTACAAAGAAAGCAACTCATAAATCAACCCTGCCATATTGGAAGCGTTATATTTCTGTGAAAGAGACTTTTACACCCAGGTTTTTATTACCCCTCAAGAAAGTTCCGCATTTCAATAACAAATTTTACTCAAGTACTTCTTGAAACTTTCCAGTGGAAGATGTAGTCTTTTATCTTTATTTTCCTGGTTCTCTAGGGCTTTTGGTTTTTGCCTATTCATCTTCTCTATTTGTCGGATTGAAATTAATATTCTTCGTGGATGAACTTCCAACTCCAAATGGTTTTAACCCTGTACGCAGTTAAAATTTTTAGGTACCTTAAAGTGAAGAGAAAGTGCCAACAGCATGCACTACCTTCCAGTACTAGAATTTTCCTTCTCTGGATATTGTTTATAAACTTCTTATTTATTAGATTTGCATTATCATCCTTGAAAGTCCTTCCCATTTTTTTCTTATGAAAATTGTGTTAGATTTTCTTTAAGTGTGCACACTGTGCTAGTCCAGCTTCATGTCCATTTTCTGGGTTGGATCATATATCAGTTCCCATTTTTTTCTTATGAAAATTGTGTTAGATTTTCTCTAAGTGTGCACACTGTGCTAGTCCAGCTTCATGTCCATTTTCTGGGTTGGATCATATATCAGTGAGGCTAAATTCTAGACAAGTCTTTTTTTTTTTTTGGTGTCATTAAACTGAAATTATTATCTGTGTGCTTGAAGTTAGAGTTTCCACTTCTTTGCTTTCACTTTAGCTTATCTTGTTCATCTTCTGAAGAGCAAATATTTGTCCAAATTGAAGCTATGCTTCCTTGTGAAGCAGATATAAACCAGTGAAAAATGAAAAGTTAACAGCTATGATAATAGAACTAATCTATCAGTATTGGTTTGTCGTTCAGGTGCAGAAAACATTCTAATGGTCCGACTACTCAAGCACCAACTTCAACTGCACTGGATTCATCGAACTCAGGTTGTTCCCCTCTTATTTACTTGAGGTTATTTCCATCTCCTTTTGAAATAAAGTGGGAAAACTGAGGCAACCTCTATGCTTTCTTTCACAAGTAAACTGTTAGATTTTGTACCCTTTGTGTTGCATGAAGTAAAAGTTTAATCTGAACAATTCAAGAAGTGAAACAGTAATAATCCAGTAAAATTTAAAATTATCAAGAATAACATGTAAGGATAATCTTCTAAATTCAACATTTATTTGCTGAAAATGGAGCATATAGATCTGGGGGGCATTATCTCTATCCTCTCAGAACATCGTTTTCTGCTTATTTGTTTTGCAATACTGCTACCTTACATGCCTGTTTTTCTTTATCGGAGAGCTGCAGATGATGCCTGCCTGTATTGGGACTCCAGAGTTTCCCCCAAAGACATGAGAGAGATGTGGAATAATCCTGAAATCTGCAACGAGTGGAATAAATCTAATCAGAAAAGGGGAAAAGTGCTATTTACCCTTGATAGTGAGAAGAACCCATGTCTTTCTCGTTTAGAACTGAAGGTCTGATCCATATACATTTTTCCTCTTTGACATTTTATCAAGAGTGCATATAAATATAATATTCTTTTCAAGGGTTAAAATTTATGTGCAAGTTATGATTTTCTTGGGCCAAATGTTGTAGGATCCTTAGGTACTATAAGTACAACAGGATAAGGTTTGGCAACTGAAATTGGGAATACTGCTAATAAAAGTTGTTTGAAGGCTTGGTTTAGAGGATATTTGGTTACTAGAAATAGAGACCTTATCAGCCGAACAATTTTGGTTGCTAAGCATGGAGAAATCTTTTTTCCCCTGTTGAGCATAATGGAGGAGTTTTTAATGCTGTCGGGATAACGCTCAAGGTTGTTTAAGCAAGCTGTCACACCTAGACACACTCAAAGAACTTACACTCCTGTTTCTGGAAAACTTCTAACTGCCATGGTGATAAACCAAATGCACATGATGATATAGACATAATTTGAATTGAAATGAATAAAAAAATAAAGCAAAAGGACTCGACAGGCAACTATGTTATTCCTTTGAAGTAGCTTATAATTATTCATTAACACATGCATGTAAATAAGTATTGCCAGAAGTGTTCTTTTATTTTGCTTTACATCTTTACTTTTTCTTGAATCATTGGCATGTCTTGTTGCAGGCAGTTGCAGAAATAATTGTTAACAATTACTTCAGTACAATGGGAATAAAACCAGTAAGTATGGAGTTGGATAAAGAAGGTTGGCAGAAGAAAAGTTAGCTAATATTTAGGTTTTTATTCTTATTTTCAGAACAACTGTTTTACTGATTTCTTTTTTAACCAAAGCTCATCTGTTCTACCAGCCTGATTAAACTAGACACAAAGTCAGTGCTAGGCTTTCCTGCGCCTTCCCTTTAGGGAAGTCATCTGAGCAATCTAGCTTTCCTTAAGCTAGATTGTCAGCCTGATTAAACTAGACACAAAGTCAGTGCTAGGCTTTCCTGCGCCTTCCCTTTAGGGAAGTCATCTGAGCAATCTAGCTTTCCTTAAGCTAGATTGTCAAGGATCTATATTTTCAAGGAAAATATAGAGTTAACCTCGTCAAGAGGCCAAAAAACGCGTCTTTATCGCGTTTTTTGGACAAAAGAAAGGCTACGGGTAAACTTGAGTTTATTGAGTCCACTAAATGGCCATATTTTGGCCATTTAGTGGGTTTCACTCTTTTTATAAACCCCTGAGTCCCCAAGGGATTGGCTATAGAATAGCAAATCCCTTGGACCTTCTTGTTGTACTTAGCCGTAGGCTAAGTACTAGCTTTTGGTTTACTTCCTGGGTCTCATTTTTAACCAAAGCTCATCTGTTCTACCAGCCTGATTAAATTAGACACAAAGTCAAAAGTGGTTCACACTTCACACACAATTTAACACTATGATTCAAATTTTCAGAAAGATACGAATAATTTCTTATGTAAGTGCATAGTGCTACATTATGGGTGATTGGGTATGTCACCACCAGTGAAAAGTTGGATTTCAACAATTTCAATTTGCTTTTTATAATAGAAAGGTTTGCTTAGCTAAATGAACTATGAAATCTAAAGAGCTACGCTGATGGTGGCCCTAGACTAAAAACCTGATCAACAAATATGCTTCCCAATAAATGTCCCACATTGCCAATCTAATCCTCCTTCTAAAAAGGAGCATCAAATGTGCTTTTGGATAAAAATTATCCAGGCCCCCGCTATGCTTCAAAAGCATCAGTTCTGCAACACCCTGGAGATTTTCTCTTTTTGCGTTTTTTGGCCATTTGACATCTTGTGGCTGAGTTTATCCCTAGAGGGCTTTTAGTATCAAGGAAAATGATCACTTTCCATGGAGATTTCTATATTTAACTTTCCTGTGAATGTAAGGTTTTTGTATTTATTTCTGACCTGAACTGAATCTAGTGGATTAACGTTTAAAGTTTGCTCCGGCCACTTCTTTTCTTTCTTTTGAGAAAATGCTCTCTTTAATTTTCAATTCCTTCAATTATTACTGATACACCAGTCCTTTAAATTTCCTTCTCTTGCTTTTTAGTATCGCATAGCTGTTCTTTCTTGGTGATTTAGTTTGTCCTACTGAGCAATGGCTAAATCTAGATACGCTCGTGGTCTCTTGATGGTCCCATGAGGGTATCTAGATTTTAGCATATTGTTCCCACTAGGACAAAAAGGAAATGATATGAAATATGAAGCTGTTTAATCACCTTTTCTTTCTTATTTTAATGTGCTTCACAAGCTGAATTTTCCTAAGATGTTTGGATATGTACATGGACCTTCACGTGCACAAGTGTGCAAATGTGAATGAATACAAGTAGGAAAAATGAAATCCGAGACAACTAAAGTTTACATGAACAGGATGCAGTAAATACTTGACCTATGTATTTTTGTATTTTGGTTTTGTCCAACTTTTGTTTTGACACAAACATTCTGTACAGACGGCACTTTGTGCTCTGGCTGAGATGGTTAGCATGCGCAACGTAGACGGGACTGAAGAACGAGCAGGACTAATGGGAATTGACTACTCTACAGCTTTTCGGCTTTACACGTGAGTGAAAATCTAAATGAAACAACATTTCTTTACCATCAAGAATAGCAATCCAATAAAAAGTTTAATTACACAAATAGTCTGTGGCTTCTGAATCAAATGACAGTTGTTTCATGCAACCTAGATGCAATATCAGATTTGTCATAAGAAAGGAAAATAAATTTACCATCTAAAAATGTGGTTTAGACACAATAATTACTTTAAGATTAAAATAGCGTTGCTTTAGCATACCATCAGTTTATAGCAGTGATAAAATATGTCTGAAACTTGTAATTTTGGTGTGAAGAGAGGTGGGATTCAGGGATTATCCGATAGATTACGAAGAAGATCTCACCAAACCATTTGTGTCCATGTATTTTGGGGCGGCATATTTCGCTTGGTTATCAATGTATGAAGGGAGGTAGGTTAACTCTCCTATAGTGACATTTTATTGTGGCTGGTCATATTTATTCCGTAGCCTTACAAAGTTGTGGCATTTTGGCACAAACAGCGAAAGGGATCTGCAATTTGTCATTCAGGCTTATATTTCCGGACCGGAAAATGTAAATCCTGAAGGGATGTGTCCGGAGTGGGCTAAATTCGAGCAAACATTGGCTGGTTTTGAGTTCCGAGAGAGGTATACATGTAGAATTTCTTAAATGCTTTAACAAATGTATGTATGTATGAGTGAGTGACTTTGGCATTGGCATTGGCATTGATGCATGCTTCTTCAGGAACGGAGGGAGGTGCACCGTCATGTGACTTGATTGATATGATTATCTTCTCATCGCCAATTTGGGGAGTTGCATGGGATTGGGGTGTACTTTGATTTGGATTTGAAGATTGGTACAAACACCAAATACGCCTCTAAATGCTGTTATAGTAAAGATGGATGATTGACATTTGTGGGCAGCCATTTTTTATTTTCTTTATTTTATTTTAACTTTAAATTCATTTTTTGAGAATTAAATAATACTTATATATATATTTAAAAATGTCCTCAAACTATATAATAACATATTTAAAAATGTAATCGTAGTGTTTTTACCTTAATAAACCCATATTCTTTAAAATATATTGATAAGAGACCTTAATTTTAATAAATTGGTGGCATTGATTGATAATATGGAATTTAATTTGAGAAATTTATATGGAAATTATTTATTTATTTGGAAAAACATATAAGTTAAAAAGAAAATTTTTATCTTTTTCTTTTTATCACAAATATATTGCGATCAATATGGATATCTAACTATAAAATCAAGTGCATGTATTTAACCTAATAAAATTTTAAATAATTGTAAAATAAAAAAAATATTTTTTATATCTTTTTAAATACGTTAACGTTGCTTTCATCAAATCTATTCATCCTTTGGTAAAAGATTTAAACAATTTCATTGACTCAAAAAAATTAAACAATTTTATATTTTATATTTTACCTTTTTATTATAAAATTTTATTAAATTAAAATAGTTTTACAATAAAGTCGTGATAATCTAATAAATATATGTTTATGATTAAAAAGGACAACTTTTTTACTCATGTGTTTTGTCCAAATAATTTATATGCAATTTTGTGTAAATTTCATGTCATCCAAAATGCCAACAAACTATAGTCGAGATGTTTAATGAGTATGTATTAAAGAAGAGGGGTTCATTTAGAGTTTTTTATTTTAAAAAAAGACTTATTATAAAGGGGTAAACTATAAAAATAGTCACTTTTGTTTGCCTCAGGTTACATTTTAGTCACTTATGTTTGAAATGTTACGTTTTAGTCACTTATGTTATTATTTTGTTACGAAGTGATCACTCTTCCATTAAGTTCCGTTATCTACCTAACGGTAATCCTACGTGGTAGTCCAACTAGATTTTAAGTGCCAACTTGAATTTCCTAATGGGATGAGAATAGATTTTTAATTAAATAAATTTAATTAATTAAAAACTTTAAACACTAAATCTTAGTTAAAAAACCGTTCATCTCCCCCTTTTTTTAGTTTTCTTTTTCAATTGACTGAGAAAGCTATCATCAGAATTTTTTATTCACGTACAAAAACAAAAGAGGATTCAATGAAGGTCCATGTATGTCTTCTTCACCAATCCACTAAACCTAATCAGTAATCTAATGTTCTTATCTCCCCAAATATCTTGCTTCATCTGAAATCTCCCTACCAACGAGTGCCGACAGCCACTAGTCACCACCGACCACCGTAATCCAAAGCAGTGACGCACCTTCACTGTCTGGTCACTTCACTCACCACCGTCCAATATTTCAAGGCTCAAGCAGCCTGCACTCTTCTGGGTTCTCCGCTGTCGTCGCTCATCATTGCTGGAACCCCTTTTACCTTCAAATTTATATTATTTCCATGTTCCTGTGTTTAGCATGTTCCATTCAAATTTATATTATTTCCATGTCTCTGTGTTTAATTTTCTCTCTCAAAAAAAGGAGAAAGGTTAAAAAAATTTATACCGTAGTTATTCAAAAATAGTTTAGTACTTGTTTTTATATCTGAATATGGTGTTTTCTTGCTTTAATCGTTTATACTGTAGTTATTCAAAAATAGTTTAGTACGTGAATAATTAGTTTTCAACCAAGAATTAGTTTATACTGTAGTTATTCAAGAACACCATCTTTGATAAGCACAAAATTTAGAATTAGTTTTCAACCGAGATGATTCTCTTTGGATAAAATAGGAAGCATAACTCTTACCAGCAAGTCCTTCATATGGTGTTCTTTGATCCTCGATACTCTCTTGTCAACTATTACCAATGGTCGACAAACTCGACCTCCATCAGAAGAAATATACACATTCCTCTGATCAATAATTTCAAATCTCAACAATCAGTAAATATTAAAAAAAAAGCTGGAACGATGAAAACTACTAGTGATACCTGCACTCTAGTCCAATTTTTTTAAAAAATATAGAAAACAGATATAACCACATATGCAGACAGGAACGCCACAATTTAAAAGGGATTAGATTAGACCATGAACACAGTGAGATTTAGCTTTAATATGTGTGAGTTCATGAGTACATATGCATGTGTACATCATGTAACTATTTGGTGAAGCTGGCATTTGAAAAACAAATCATCCATAATTTTTTTTCTTCTGTATCTTAAAGCTAGTTTTTGAGCATATACCCCACAACTTATCTGTAAAGAATCCCATCGCATAATTACTGAGATAAACTGATTTATCTTCTACACTTTCTACTGTATAGTTGTTATTTATTCAACTTCCTATGATAGGTGAGGATTTAAACATCTATTCACAGGCCATTTATTTTAAATTCCTGAACTTACCCACTAAAATACGAGTTTTGAAAATTATAAACTACACAGACATGAGACATACACATGGGTAACAACAATGCCATGTAATAGAAATGATATGGCAACCCAAATTTTAATACAAAAGCTTCTACAAAGGACGATATTAAAGTAAGAAAGAGATCAACTAGACTTGTTACACTAAAGATTCACAAAGGAACTTTCTTAAAGAAATGGAAAGTAATTATGTTGTTGTCTCCCAAAACATGAACTTTAATTTTAACTCAGGTGTAGTTTGATGCAAATGTATATGTTCAGCTTTTCATTTTAACTTAGGTGTCAAGATGTGAATAATGATTACTGTTTTCATGTTCTAGATTATGTATTTTAATGTTGTCCGAATGTGAATATCGACTGCTGTCTGACTGTCCTAAAATGTTCATAAATTCACTAGTGATGTTGTTTGAAATTGAACTGAAGTTAAGATAATGTTTTTAGAGGTTTGAATTGTTGTGCAATTTGTTGATACTAATATAATGTTTTATTTTTCCTTTTTGGTATAGGTTTTGAAGTTGAACAAAATACTTTAGGGGGAGATTTTGGAGGAGAAGCGTCTGACTCAGATGATAGTTCATATAAAGCTTATGAGTCAGGTACTTCTTATTCTGATTCTTTTGAGTCTGATGGTGATAGGGTAGATGAACTAGAGGTTGAACTAGTAGGTGAAATGATACAGAAGGAGTGACCACTTACTAGGTTCAAGTTTTTGGAGTTTAGAAGATGATTTTGATAGTAACAGTGATGATGATTTGAATAATGACGTGGATTATGATAAATATGGGAATAAAAAGTACCCTCTATTCAATTTTGAAACTGATATGATGAACCCTATATTGATAAAGGGTTTGGTTTTCCCTAGTAGAGACATTTTAAAAGATGCAGTTAAATAGTATGGGAGGATAAATACAGTAGAAACCAAACTAACTAGGAATGGCAAGCTTAGGGTGAAAGCAGTCTGTGTACCTAGTTGTTCATGGACGTTATGGGCATCCAAGTTAAATCCCAAGGATCCAATGGATGAGATTTGGAAAATTAAGACCTTATTCAACCACCATAAGTGTGGCAAGGTAATGAAAAATAAGAATATTACTTCAAAGTGGATGGCTAGACATGTAATGGCTTAAATTCAAGGTTATCGAAACAGTGGTTTCGGGACCACAAATCTGATGAGGAAATTTTTATTTTTCTTATATTTTTATGGTCTACGATTTCACAAAAATGATTTTTTGAAAATTTCGACGTTTGGGCACTCAATTTAGTCAAAAGGACTAAATTATAAAAAGTGCAAAAGTTTAGTTCTATATGTTAGAGGTGTCAAATTGTTATGAAAAATTAAATTGGAGGTCCTTATATGGTAATTAGACCAATGGTTAAGTTGGTAGACAAAAATGGACATGAGATAGGTGAAATAGGAATTTTTTAAGTTAGGGGTAATTTGGTAATCTAGTAATAAAAAGAATTAAAAAGGGAAAAAGATGGCCAAAAATATCATCTTCTCCATAGTGAACGAAATCAGCAAGGGGGAAGCCATATTTAGGGTTTTTCAAGGTTCCAATCTTCATATTAAGTGATTCTAAGCCACGTTTTTTATTTTTTTTTTACGTTTTTGAGATCCTAGTAGCTTAATTTAGCTTATTCTAGCAATAATTTAACCTAGGGTTTATATTTGGAAAAATACCCATAGGTGAAAAGTGTTTATTTTGATGTTTTATGATAGAATATGAAGCAAGAAATTATGTTAAACAACTTTTGCTAGTCGATTTTAAGCGAAAACGAGTAAAACCCCATAATCGGTAAAATACCTAATGTTCATAAATACATGTTAGAGTGGGAATTTGATGTTGTCATAGAAGAGAAAAATGTTCATAATTTTATAAAACATAAGAATAAGAGATGAAGTTTAATTTCCGAGCCTTGGGGTAAAAATGTAATTATATAAAAGTTTAGGGGCAAAATCGTAATTTTGATAAAGTTAGAGTCGAGGGATGTTTTTATGAATTGAGTATTAAATAAGTTAACTTTTCTATTTTAGATCAAGAAGAACGAAACTCGAGGTTAGACAAAGGGAAGAATAAAGTTGAAGACTAAGTTGGTGAATTGGGCTATATTTGGTACCGAGGTAAGTTTACGGTAAATAAATACAATATTTCAATAATTATTACTAATATTGCTATTTTCCAGCAACTATGAATTTATTCCATGAATTTATTTGATGTTGATTTAAGTATAAAATGATAAAGAATTTAATATTAAAAAAGTCTCGTTGTTACATAAGGAAAGTACTGGATACGAATGTCATGACATTTGGGTAAAGAGATCCCATGTAAGACCATGTCTGGGACATGGCATTGGCATCCTTGAGATCATGAGAGGTCCCATGTAAGGCCATGTCTGGGACATGGCGTTGGCACCGAGATGAGAGGTCCCATGTAAGACCATGTCTGGGATATGGCGTTGGCACCGAGATGAGAGGTCCCCCGTAAGACCATGTCTGGGACATGGCTTTGGCATGTTATGATGAGAAGAGACCCAAGTATCCTTATTATTCCAATGTGGCTCAACGGGCTAGTAAACGAATCATATACATGAAAGTTCAGTTAAAAGCAAAAATGGCAAGCTCAGGTGAGTTATAAGAGTTAAGAATTTATTAAATTAATAATTGTTATTCAACGATGCAGCAAGAGAAGAGTAAGTTATGCACACAAGTGTACTAAGTAAACAAGCAAGAGAACTAGAATGAGACTAACTAAAGAGTAAACTAGAGATATAAACACTTGAGTTTAATTATTTGTGTTTAATGTTGTTATTTATTTGCTCGTAAACTTACTAAGATTTATGCTTACTTCTTTTATTTCTCTTTCTCTTATAGTATTGCAAAGCTACTTCAAGGATCCTAAAGAAATCGGAGATCGTCCACACTATCAACCACAACTGCTCGATATTTTATGATGAAACACGTTTGAGTTATGGCATGTATAGGGATTTAGTTATTTTGCATGTTTGTAATTATGATTTTGCTAAAGAATGGTGTGTAAGTATTTGATAATGAATGGTTATTAAAATGGTTAAGTATGAAACTGTTTGTTGTTATAAGAGTCTAGGTGATAAATTATGCATGGAAATCATGAAAGGGGTAAAATTTTGCAAAGAAACAGAATTCAGGCAGCACAATGACATGACTTTGAAAAATCACCTAGGATGGTATGTAATGAGTTATAAGGTGAATGGTATATAGATTGAAATATTATTGAGTCTAATTTCACAGAAAAATACTGGTGTAGCAAAATGAATTTTATATTTTGAGATATGTTAATTTTAGTGAGATAGGGTCAGATCTGTTTTTGGATTCCCCTGTTTTGAGTTTTGAAAATCACTAAAAATTTTACAAAAATATTTATGAGTTTTAGTTTATATGTCTAGAATTCTTATTGAGTCTATTTTCTGTAGAAAGAAGTGGTAACACCTTATGCAAATCCCATAGTGAGAAAACTTATTTTTAGTGGCAAGAGGTCAGGACAGTTTTTTTTTTTTTGAATTCAAGAGGTCAGGACAGTTAAGTGGTGAAACAGGGGAGACTTTAACTAATAAACTGTACTAATTTGCTGAACCAAAAATTATAAAAATTTTATTGCAGGAATATATATGAGTCTAGTTTCAAGGAAAATTTATGGAATTAAATTTTGAGTCCCGTAGCTCGAGTTATAATCAATTTAGTAACTGCTGCGCGATAGGACAGATTTGCTGTAAATAGTGAAATTAATTTTCAAAACAAGTTTTCATGCTCCGAATTAGTAAGATAAGCTAAGTAATGCCTCGTGCTCGACTCTGACAATGGTCTTGGGTAAGGGGTGTTACAATACATTATTTACACAAATTTCAAGTTGATCCTAATTATTCCTTAACATCCTTACAAAATGATATTAGGGTGGATTTTGGAACAATAGTGTCTCGAACTAAATGTATGAGGGCTAAGATTAGGGCTCTGGAACTAGTTCAAGGGAATCACAAAGCCCAATATGGCAATATATATGATTATTTACTTGAGTTAAGGAGAAGCAACCCTGGTACAACAACCATCTGTAAATTGGACTATAGGCTATTTCAGAGGCTTTATATATGCCTTGAAGCATGCAAATCAGGTTGGTTAACTGGTTGTTGGAGAATTATAGGTTAGATGGGTGTTGGCTGAAGGGATATTATGGTGGACATTTGCTAGCTACTATCGGGGTTGATGCCAATGATTGTATATATCTAGTGGCTTTTGCTACAGTTGAGAGTGAAAACAAACAATCATGGTTTTGGTTCCTCGAGTTGTTACAGAGGGATTTGGAGATTGACAACTCCTACAATATATGTTTCATGTCTGACAAACAAAAGTTACTATAAAGTCATAGTATACACTAAATTGTTTATATAAAAACAATTACTTAGCATGTTGTTTTAATTGTTTTACATGGTTTAATAGAAGTGATTTCTTTGTTGTTCCCTAATGTTGAAGCAAGAAATTGTGTCAGACATCTTTACAACAATTTTAAAAATATGGAAGGATTTAGAGGCCAAGTTATGCGTCTTACTTACTGGAAAGCTGCTAAAGCAACTTTTCCAAGACAATTTGAAGAAGTAATGTCTGAAAGAAGGTCACTGTCAGAATCTGCTGAGGCTTGGCTGCGTGACAAGGATCCAAGAACTTGGTCAAGAGCCTACTTTTCAACTAGATGTAAATCTGATCTACTACTGAACAACAACAGTGAATGTTTCAACAAGGTTTAAAATTTATTTTTTAAATCTGACTATTTATCACTTCATGTTGTATAATTATTGTTGGAGTTATTTAAAGACTTGCTCTCATTGCAGATTATTTTAGAAGCTAGAGATAAACCCATCCTAACGATGTTGGAAATAATTAGAAGAAAAGTCATGACTAGGTTGGTTTCTATGAGAGAGGCTACTGAGAAATATCCTGGACCTTTATGTCCAAGGATACAGAAGAAGTTGTTTAAAATTGTTAGCCAGTCCAATAAGTAACTTTTGCTAACTCTTTTTTACTTAGCTTGAATTCTGTTGCTTCGATGGAAAAGTTTTTAACTTTAAAATGTTACTTTGTTTATAGTATATGGCCGATATATGCTAGAAATGAGAAGTATGAGGTAGACTGTGGATTAGGCAACAAGCATGTGGTTGACTTCCTCAACTCCTCCTGTTCATGCAGAAAATGGGACTTGTCAGGAATCCCATGTAAGCATGCTGTTTCTTGCATGCAATTACTTGCTGTGAGCCCTGAAACATATGTAAATACATGTTATACTGTCACTACCCAGTTGAATATTTACAGCCACTTGATTAACCCAGTAAAAGGTAATAGCCCTAAAACCCTAAACCTTTATCAAATATTACTTATTTATAAAATGTGTTTGACATCTTAAAATTTTTTTATATAGGTCCTATGCAATGGGAACATGTAAGGGACATGGAACCCATTCTTCCTCCCATAATTAGAATGCCCTCGGGAAGACCCAAACAAATAAGGAGGAAGGAAATAGATGAAGTACGAAAGAGTGGACCAAAATTAAGCAAGACAGGACAGCAAGCTAATTGCACCAAATGTGGCAAACCAGGATATAATACAAGGACTTGCAAAGGGATTGTTGGGGGTAACCAAATGGCAAGCCAATCATCGAGCCTACAAATTTTGAACCAAGCCAATTTAATGGATAACACATCAAGCCAACCACCCTTAACCCAACAAAGCTCAAACCTGACAGCAAATTTTAGGGCCAAATTACCTTTCAAAAGGAAATCTATTTTGTGAACAAAGAATATATCTTTTTGGAAGGGTTGTTGAATCATGTTAACAATAGTTAGAATATACATTTTGTCTTAATTAAGGATTTGAAACAATATTTTTTTTGAAATGTTAAACTATTGAACAATTACTTGAGAAATGGCTATTGGACATGTTAGATATTCAACTGTTGGTTCTTCTATGTTAAAAAATGTGCATACTTTTGTTGCAACATAGAACCTAAACCTGTGCGTGTATTTGGCATTTACAAGATAGTTTCTTGACAAGTTTCTTGCTGGGTTGGGGTATCACAATAGGTGCTTATGATAGTTCCTGTTCCCAGTAATTAGGATACACAAATTTGGTAAAAGAAAACATTTTATGTTAAAAAACTTCTTTGCTTACTTAAGAATGACTATTGATGTAATTAAACATGGGTTCAATCTTTACGCATGTTATTTTTTAATTTTTTTATTTAAAAACTATATAAAAAGATTATCAAAATAATAATAGTAAAAGCAGCATGTGATGGAAAAATTACAGGTGAAGTAAATACATTATTCAACATAATATACATCTACATTCTTGTTGGCCACGCCAGTTGTACAACTAGCCCTGCCGTTTCTAAACCTATTCTTTAATGCACAACGAAGACAACAGATATTGGGATTTGAGTCCCAAACTTAGTAGATATCACCACTTAAGGGTGGCTATATGAACTAATTAGATTAAACCTGGGTTCATATTCTAAAAACTTCGAATGTACTATACACAGATCGGGTTAGACCTATCACTTAAAAACGGGTTAAAAAGAATGCAGAGTTTGGACACAACACTCAGTTCAATCATTTCATGCCTCATGTGTTCTTCTTTTGTAGTTCCAAAGCAAACTCCCCCTATCTGAAGAAGTTACAGAGAGTACCCACTTACTAAACTCAACCACTCACATGCCCTTGAACTGTGCCAGCCGACCATACTGAATCTTTTTCCTATTTTTGGTTAAGACGACATTTTCCTCCCCATCTATTTTCCTCTTCCATGAAGCATTTGTGTCTATTCTCAGGTTATTATCGCCAGTAAAGACTATTATTTTCTGTTGTATCCCAGGCATATGAAGTAATTTCACACGTTATACTAATGCAATATATGTAATAAACTTCATGTTCAACGGTTCAACAACTCTTAACAATTAAAATGTGCAACTTCAGCTTAATATGAATCGGTGCAAGTTAAAAACTGCTCTTCTACTTTTTCATTATCAATATTAGAAGGAAACATCTTAAACACCTTCTAAGACCAGAGCATGGGTCCTTACTACATCATTGATTATCATTGGGTAGATGTAGATAAATTACCAGTATACAATACATGACAATGACATGCCCAATAATAGCTTTTTATCACAATGATAAGGTAACGATCTGAAAATATAACTACCAAATATAACTCATTTAAATGAATCATACTTCTGTTAACGCAAATACATACATATGCACATTATACATGCATACATAAAAACATAGTGCTATCATGAGTTTTAAATGTGCATAAACCTAATTATACAAGGAAAATTCCCCTAAAGTAGCAATAGAGATGCAACAGTGAACTCGACGATAAATATGTGCACTACAATTTCCACAAGAGGGGAGAGAGATATGCACGATTGCTAAAGGGAGAGAGGAATAATGGTATTCATATTTCTACAAAATAAAACTAGCATATTAAATAGGAAGGAAACCTGAGTTATTATATCTTTGATCTGCTCCATGTGATTAGAAACATGTGGCTCATGTGTTGGAGAAAGGCTCATGTATTGGAGAAATGCACTATAGATCACTCATGTTTATATTATATTCTTTACAGTACCGATCACTCAAACTTATAGGATCTTCTCCAGTCTCATTGGCTCGAAGAATTATCTAAAAAAGTCCAATGAGTAGCTCTCATAATATGAGAAAGACATAGTTGTTGTTGAGATATGAGAGATAGACTATTAGTCAGAAAGTAAAAGTGGTAAACCATAAGCAACAAGAGAATGCATTCTACCTATAACATCTCCAGAAAGAATGCTCATAAACAAGTTCAAAACAGATAAACAAGTCAAATAGAAGTCTTTAAGCTCTTGTAACATCAACTGTTGACATAATTATTCAATAAGCTTAAAAGGAGAAAACAACTATTAAGTTGAAGTTTCAACTCCCCACCCCAATATTAGAAATACATAAGTTGAATGCATCAGATTCAAATGATAAGTATCATTTCAACATAAAAAAAACGTCATTGCTCTCAACTAAATCACCAAAAACCGAAAGGAAAGAGCTGCTCAGATAGAAATTCAAACCTTATCATCAACATCAGTAAAATTCCTGACATAAGTAACCTCATAACCCAGATGCTTAAGGTATCTGTACAATCCAATAATCAGCAACCAATTTTAAAAATAAATGGGGAAAAAAGCATAAGGGGTTTCTCTAAGACAAATTATGCACCTGTAAAGGAGACATCAAAGGAAACGGTAGTACGAGCATGGCCAAGGTGACTAAAATCATAGGCAGTGACACTGCAGACATACATGTGAACTTTTCCAGGGGTTTTGGGCTTGAAAACCTCTTTTTGCTGAGTCATGGTATTGTAAACAACAAATTGGAATTTTGGGTTTCCTTCCTAGCCATCGGTTTAGAAGCTTTTTTTTTGTTTGTTTCTTGCTTTGAGGGATCCATTCTAACCCTAAAAAATTGCCCATTTTCTAAAAACTTAAATCACATGTAACTTAGTATGAATCTCCAACACCCTACATCAATGGCAAAAAAAGAGTTCATAGCTTTTGAGACGCTTTAACAGCGAATTCATGCTTTAATAACTGGGAACCTTTAAACAGTGAATTCCAACACCCTATATCAATGGGAAAAAAAGTTCAAGCTTTAAAAAAAATTGTTAACACCCTACATCAATGGCAAAAAATTTCCAACATCAACACCCTACTGGTGAGCGGCACAACAACACCTAGGGATTTTTGGTGAAAATAGGAACTGATTTGGGGGATTTGGGAATAATGGTAAAGGCAAAGGTATAGGGCTATTGTCTTAAATTTGTTTTGTCATGTCCTTTTTATAAGTAAAATTCTTTAAAGCTACTACAATGAACACAAAAAAGCTATGTCACTACTAAGTACTTCCCCAACACTGTCCATTTATCAATAAACAAGGCAACTAATTACACCTTGAAAAACCGAGAACCCAGAAAGAACCTGAAGGTAAAAGGGGTTCCAGCAATGATGAGCGACGACAGCGAAGAACCCAGAAGAGTGCAGGTTGCTTGAGCCTTGAAATATTGGACAGCGGTGAGTGAAGTGACCAGACATTGCGTTGGGTTACGGTGGTCGGTGGTGATTGGTGGCTGTCGGCACTCGTTCGTAGGGAGTTTTCAGAGGAAGCAAGATATTTGGGGAGATAAGAACATTAAATTACTGATTAGGGTTAATGGATTAGTGAAGAAGACATACCTGGACCCTTCATTGAATCCTCTTTTGTTTTTGTACGTGAATAAAATATTCTGATGATAGCTTTCTCAGTCAACTGAAAAAGAAAACTAAAGAAAGGGGGAGTGAACAGTTTTTTAACTAAGATTTAGGGTTTAAAATTTTTAATTAATTAAATTTATTTAATTAAAAATCTATTCTCATCTCATTAGGAAATCCAAGTTGGCACTTAAAATCTAGTTGGACTGCCACTTAGGATTACCGTTAGGGAGATAACGAAACTTAACAGAAGAGTGATCACTTCGTAACAAAATAATAACATAAGTGACTAAAACGTAACATTTCAAACATAAGTGACTAAAATGTAACCTAAGTCAAACAAAAGTGACTATTTTTGTAGTTTACCCTATTATAAAGTGTTGTAGTTTATAGACCTTTTTAAAAAAAATGTTGGTTACTTTATTTTTAGAAGGCTAAGCAAAACAGGGGGGACAAAAGATCTCAGAATTTCCCCCAAACAGACCTTTCAGAATCGAGCTTAAGGAGGATCGATCAATCTTTTGTCCTCATCAGCAACTAAGGTAGCCAACACCGGGGCTTCCTCCACCCAGAATCTATCCTCCCGCCACGACATACCGTCTTGAGCCACTGTATGCATAGCCCAATTTCTCGATCTGGCAAGGTAAGTGAACCGACACACCAAAAACCACTTCGAAAGCTCCGTGGCTTCGTAGATAAAGGTATTGATCTCTGATAGGTCCTCCGAGGTAGCTTTTAGCTTACAGATGAGTGCTCGAGCATCGCTCTCTATGATGACAAATCGGAATTCCATTTTAGAAGTGAAAGTAGCCCATGAACAAAAATTAGGGCCTCCGCTATAAACATTGTAGGAACGTAAGAGGTAAGTCGACTACAACTGCCCATTATTTGACTATACTTGTCCCCAATCATAACACCCGAATAGGCTTTTTGCAGGGAGAATGAAAAACTAGCATTAACTTTCACCTTGACAAAAGACAGTAGAGGAGGGAGCCAACGAACAATCTGGGGCGATGATGGTTGGGCCGGGCCTCTAACGACTTACGCGATCTCAGAATTATATCCTCGAATAAAGGTAATCACTTCGCTTACCCTTTGAACAACCCCCTCATGCACTAACTTGTTCCGCGAAAACCATAAAGCCCATAGCACCACTACGATCTCAGTTCTTTTACACATATGGTAATGGGCAAACATCCAAGCAAGCCAGTCAGGAAAACTCAACTGATCATCGTTCAGCGAGCGATCATAGCAAAGGGCAACCTAGATAGTCATTGCAAAAGCACAATGTTGTAGAACATGGGACACATCCTTAGTCACTGTATGATGTCTAGGGCACTGAGCATCATTTGCAATTCTTTTTTTGGAGAGACACACTCTCGTAGACACAAATTGCTTTAGGATTTTCTACATTGCTATCTTGATTTTCGGAGGGAAAGTAAGGCCCCATAATTGTAAATGTAATCGCACCTCCATAGTGGAAACAACAGAGGGGGCAAAACGATAGTCAATAACCACTCCAAACACTATAAACACCACAATGCTCACCTCCCAAACAATGTGATCATCCTGGTTAAAATTCGACTGTGGGATACTTTTGATAAGATCTACCTCATCAGGGGAGAACACAAAATCTATTAACATAAAATTCCAACCCATCGAATCATACATCAAAATATCTGAAACAATGGCAATGTAATCAACCCGAGGAGTCTGGATCTTTCGAGAAATGGGTCCAGGTAGCTAGTAATTGTCCCAAATAGAAATTAAATTACCTGAGCCCACCTTACATCTAAGGCCCGAAACAAGCAACCCCTTAGCACCCCAAACGCTGTGCCAAATCAGAGACGGGTTATGGCTCAAATGTGCATTAAGAAAATCTATGGTGTTATAGTACTTAGCCTTTAAAAGTCATCTCACTAAATAAGATAGGTTTGTTTGGAGTCTCCATCCCTATTTTGCAAGCAAAGCAATATTGAATTTCACTAAGGCTTGAAAGCCACGGCCACCATCATTCTTCAACTCACATAATAAAGCCCAAGGACGCTAGTGTATACCCCTTTTGTTCGTAGATTTTTTCCACAAGAATCGAGCCATTAAGCTTTCCAATTCCTTACAAATGACTTGGGCAGTAAAAAACACATCATCGTATACGATGGTAACGCTTGCAAGATAGACTTTATAGACACCTTTTTGCCCCTATGGAGAGTGTCTGAGCAATCCAAGAAAGAATGCGACTACGAAACCTATGTTGTAACCTCACACAGGCTTGTCTCTTATGCCTACCTATCATAGTAAGGAGACCCAAATACTTCTCTATATTATTAGAAACATGAACCCCCAAAATGTAGCCTACGTCTAAACAATTCATGTTAGACACATTTATGCTAAAGACAACACTTGACTTTTCAAAGTTAATAAGTTGACCCGAGCAACTTGCATATTGCTGTAGAAGGTCTTTCAAAGTAGTCGCCCCCATGGCTGTAGCATCTCTAAAAATAAGGGTATCATTAGTAAAAAGGAGATGAGTAATCAAAGGTGCTCCTCGAACAACATGTACCCCCTGAATTTGACCATTAACTAGCATCGTCCTTAAAAGAGAGGAGAGACCTTCCTCACAAATGAGAAACAAGTAGGGGCTCAACGGATCCCCCTGACAAAGACCTTTTGTCGGAGTAAAGTTCTCCTCTATCTGACCATTCACCACAACAGAATAAGTGATTGAAGAGAAACTATATAATGCCATTCACCTACCCTGAAGAAAAGCCCATCGTTAGTAACATGGTTTTAATAAATTCCACTCCACATGGTCATAAGCCTTATTCGTATCGAACTTGAGAGCAAAGGATCCCTATCGACCCACCTTCCTACTCTTAAGAGAATGGAGGATTTCATATACAGCGACCACGTTATCCGAAATAAGACAACTAAGAACAAATACGCTTTGGGCCTTATCGATGCAAAGGTAGAACACCTTTTGAAATATGTTCACTACATTTTTATGTAATTTTAAATAGAACATTATATAAACTGATAAGACAAAAATGAGTTATGTTGCTGGGACCGTTAACTTTGGGGATTAAAACAATGTGTATGATTAATGGAATAAAAAGGCGCATCACCTTTTAATATGTCAATACAGAAGCCTGAGACATTATTGCCAACGATATGCCAAAAACGTTGATAAAACACAACTCCCAAGCCATCCTCTCTAGCTGCCTTAAGAGGACTCAATTGAATTAAGAGTAACAACTACCTCATCATTCGTAAAAACATGTCCCAGACTCTCATTCATCGCATCTAAAATACACCTTCCAACCCTTGAAAGAATAGTAATAGCATCTGCACTTCCTTGCGAAGTGAATAGCCCCTTAAAATAGTCTCGGGCAATGCATCCAACAGCCTTATCAGATTCAACCAACCTACCATCACCAGCCTCCAATCCCTGGATACGATTCCTATAACGCTTCTGAGTAACACAACGGTGGAAAAATACCGAATTACGGTCCCCATGTTTCAACCAGTTGGCTATAGCTCGCTACTCCCAATAAAGCTCTTCTTTATCATAAGCAAGATTCAATACAAGCTTCACATCAATTAGGTCGTCCAAAACCTCCTCAGTTGGATCCATGCCATTTAGCAAATCAAGCTGTCTCTATAAATCTAACTCAGTCATCTTTTTACCACGCTTGAGTTTCCGAGCCCACACAAGCAAACCCTCACTCACAATTTTAAATCTATCTAGAACAGACCCCAACAAACCATCGCACAACCTCCTAACTTCAGCTTCACACGATGGCTCTAGCAGCCAAGCCGCTTCAAATTTAAAAGACCACGAACCAGAGGAAGAACCCATATGTGTTCTTGTATCAAGTAGAATGGAACAATGATCTGAAAAAAGCCTCGACAGATGAGACAACTTATAATATGGGAATAGTTGGCTCCACGTCTCATTTGCCACACCTTTGTTGAGCCATTCCTGAATATTGTTGTGAACCTTTCTGCCCTTTTCCCAAATAAATCAAACCCCAGTATACCTGAGGTCCTCCAACAAACAATCAGCCAAAGCATCCAGAAAAGAAGACATCTGATGCTCACTTCGCAGTAGCCCATCCTGTTTCTCAAAAGAAAAAGAAAATTCATTAAAAACTTTAAAAATGAGCCAAGAAACATTCAGCAAATTGACCAATTACCGTAAAAGATTCTAAGAATCCGCCCTTCGTAGCTCTTCGGTGCCTCAAAAAAAACCTATACACCTCCAACATTTACCATCAGAGTCTTTTGTTACAGGGTAAAATGATAGTAGGAGAAGACTTAGTCAAAATAAGCTAGTTTAAGTAAAACGGGGAGTTTTGGGGTATTAGTGAAACGGTGTGTTTTAATTGTAACCGAATTGTGCCCACGTCATTACTTTGTTATTTCCTTAAAATATGCATGTGCTGCATGGGAGAGTTTTTTTTATGGAATTACAGAAAAAAGTTTTCAACCAACTCTCTCTAATCTGTTTCTTTTCTTCTTCTCGTTCCCAAAATTTCTGTTCATTCTTCTATCTTCTATCAAAGGTATCAGAGCTAATCGGTCCCTCTAATGGCTGGTGATGGAGTGACGACTCATTTACAGAAGGAGATGGGCAGCATGCAGCAAGAAATTTCAAAACTCCAGGAGGAGTTTGGCCGTTTGGAGACTAAAGTTGAGTTCTGTTTGCAGGAGTTCAAGGAGGAACTTAAGGGAGATTTGCAAGCTCTTTTGGGTCAGTATTTTGGACCACCTCCAAAGAATTCAACTGGGAAGGCCACAGCCGACAAAGGGAAGGGAGTCTTGGGGGCTCCTCCGGGGTTTCTACCTAAGGACCCAGACTTACCACAAGCTCAGGCAGATCCGTTTGTCATGGAAGGGGGCAGTGCTCACTTGAGGGAGCAATCACTTGTTTCTGAAGCCTCCGTGAAATTTAGCAGGCTGGACTGTCCCAGATTTGATGGCACCGACTTCAGGGGTTGGTGGACCAAACTGGAGCAGTATTTTGAGGCAGAGGGGACACCAGAGGCTAATAAGGTTCGCCTTGTGACGCTGAATCTGGAAGGAAGAGCGTTAGAGTGGTATCATTTTTATTCTCAGTGAAACGGGGGTTTGCATAGACGATCGTGGCCGGCCTATTTGAAAAGTCTACAAGATCGGTTCAGGTCCGGACAATTTGGGAATCCAATGAGGGAGCTGGTCAACCTGAAGCAGCAAGGTACGGTTGAGCAATATCAGGATCTGTTTGTAGGATTGTTGAATCAACTGCATCTTCCTGAGACTTATGCTCTTAGTATCTTTATTAGTAATTTGAAGGCAAAAATAGGCCACTATCTAGATTTTTTTGAACCTCCCACATTGATGGAAGCTTTCCAGTTGGCCAGGAAAATAGAAGTTCTTGTTTCTAACTTGGGAAAAGGATATACATCATCGGGGGTTAGTTCACCGAGAGCTTTAACCACCACTTCGTTTGCCTCAAGGTACTCTTCCTCGCCTACGAGAACTATGATGGGGGCGCAGTCAAATAGCAATGTATCGACTAACAAAGGAGGATCTAAGGTCATATCTCCAGCGTTGATGGCTGAACGGAAACAAAAAGGCCTCTGTTTCTGGTGCGGGGTTAAGTATCACACAGGTCACAAGTGTGTGAAGTCTCAATTGTATCAATTTTTGTTAGAACCACTCTCAGATAGTGAAGCCGATGAATTTCAAGAGTGTTCTGAGAAGTTAGAGGAGAATGGTACTGACGAAGAGGTTCCCAAGTCTCCTATCATCTCGTTGCATGCCTTAACTGGATTACAAGGGCATAACACGATGCGAGTGGCTACTCGAGTTGGATCATGTATGGCTGTTATTTTAGTAGACTCTGGTAGCACTCATAATTTTATTGATTTGAGACTAGTTAATAGACTGTCGTTACCAGTGATTAATCAGGAGAAATTAAAGGTGTCAGTCGCAAATGGCAGCTTCTTGTTCACGAGAGGGTTGTGCCAGAAAGTTGCATGGGAGGTGCAAAACCACAAATTTGAAACAGATTTTATGGTTCTGTCTCTGAAGGGTTGTGATATAGTTTTGGGGGTATAGTGGTTGTTGGCGTTAGGGGACATCATATGGAATTTTAGCTCGTTAACGATGCAATTCCAGTTACAAGGTGAATTTTGTAGTATCCAGGGCATTGTTCCAGGCGCGCTAGCAATTCGAGACAATGATTTAAAGAGTTTTGCCGTGGTTGGACAGTCGATGGGTCCATATGTAGCAATATTAAGTTCACCAGAGCAAGTGTTGCTCTCATCTATGGGGGTCGAGGATCCAGAGAACCAGCTTCAAACGTTGATGAGGGAATTTGAGGATGTTTTCCAGGTTCCTAAGGGTTTACCTCCTAGAAGAATACAGGACCACAAAATTCCTTTAAGAGATGAGGGAGTTATGGTTAAAATCAGACCTTATCGCTATCCAGCTTTTCAGAAGACCGAAATGGAGAGGCTTATTCAAGAGATGCTCCAAGCAGGGATAATTCGGGACAGCACCAGCTCATTTGCATCCCCCATTGTCATGGTTAAGAAGAAAGACGGGAGTTGGCGGTTATGCGTCGATTATAAACAACTCAATCAACATACAATCAAAGATAAATTCCCTATTCCAGTCATTGAGGAGCTATTGGATGAGCTAGGGGAAGCTCGAGTCTTTTCTAAGCTAGACTTGCGAGCTGGTTATCACCAAATTCGCATGTGGGAACCGGATGTGCATAAGACTGCGTTTCGAACACACGAGGGGCACTATGAATTCCTCGTTATGCCATTTGGCCTTACTAATGCCCCCTCAAGTTTCCAAGCTCTCATGAATTCTATCTTTAAACCATGGTTGCAAAGATTTGTGTTGGTCTTCTTTGATGACATCCTCGTGTATTCAACGTCCTGGCTGGAGCATTTATAACACTTGAGGTCAGTTCTTCTTGTCCTTAAGAAACATCAGTTATATGCAAACAAATCAAAATGTTGTTTTGGTTCATCTCAGATACAATATTTGGGGCATGTTTTACATGTGGGAACTGTGGCTATGGATTCTGCTAAGGCAGAATGTATTACTTCTTGGCCTATTCCCCAATCACTTAAGGAGTTGCGCAGTTTCCTCGGTCTCACGGGCTACTACAGAAGATTTATAAAATAGTATGGGGAGGTTGCCAAACTTCTAACGGATTTATTGAAAAAGAATGGGTGGTGCTGGTCAAAACAAGCTACCGAGGCTTTCCTAGCACTCAAAAAAGCCTTAACTTCTGCTCCGGTGTTGACACTTCCTAACTTTCAGTTGGAATTTACTGTTGATACGGATGCAAGTGGGGTTGGTGTTGGTGCGGTTTTACAGCAACAAGGCAGACCACTAGCTTTCTTTAGCAAAGCTTTGGGAATTCGACATCAAGCCCTATCCATCTATGAAAAGGAGATGTTAGCTATTTTGCTGGCAGTTCGGAAGTGGCACACGTATTTGGTTGGAAGGCATTTTAAAATTCGCACGGACCATCAGAGTTTACGATTTCTGTCAGACCAAGTAGCTGTTACTCCATTTCAACAGCGCTGGGTGGCCAAAATGTTGGGGTATGATTTTGAAATTGTGTATAGATGAGGAATAAATAACAGAGTAGCTGATGCCCTCTCGCGTCAACCTCAGTTGGGGCAGGGTCAACATTTTCAGCTTTCAGCCAGTACAGTTATCTCCAGCCTTTTGGATCGAGTGCAGCGATCTTATGTGTTGGATGATAAATTGCAGAAGATCATTCAGACTATTCAACAACAGCCAAACCAAAGTCAACGATATTCTTGGGATGGTCGTTTTCTATTTCGAAGAGGGAAGATTGTAGTTGGCAAGGTTCCACACTTAAGACAAGAACTGTTTACTCATTTTTATGCAAGCGCAGTGGGTGGTCATTCGGGCGTGCATGTCACTCGGAAAAGACTCTCAAGTCTATTGTATTGGAAGGGTCTGTCCACTGATGTTAGGAGATGGATTCGAGAATGCATCACCTGTCAGCAATGTAAAGGCGAAACAGTAGCTTCCCCTGGGTTGTTACAGCCATTGCCTATTCCTAATCGGGCTTGGTCTGTAATAAGTATGGATTTCATCGAGGGGTTACCAACATCCAGCAAAAAGAACTCCATCTTGGTGATCGTAGACCATCTTACCAAATATGGCCACTTCTTAGCTTTATCTCATCCGTATACAGCTAGGGAGGTCGCCCATGAATATCTGATACACGTGTATAAACTTCACGGAATGCCTGAGTCTATTATCTCTGATAGGGACAAAATCTTTGTCAGTGGCTTTTGGCAAGAACTTTTCCGGCGGTCAGGTACTAAGCTCCTGTTATCGACAGCCTACCACCCTCAAACGGATGGCCAGACTGAGGTCTTAAATAGGTGCCTTGAAAGCTATCTAAGATACATGACGGGAGAAGCTCTAGCACGTTGGTTCCAGTGGTTGCCCCTTGCGGAATGGTGGTATAACTCCTCATTCCATTCGGTGATTCAGCTCACACCGTACGAGGCCTTATATGGCCAACCTCCACCGACGCACATGCCGTACTTAGCTGGGGCCTCTTCAGTGGCAGTTGTTGATCGTAGTTTACAAGCCCGCGAAGCTGCCAGGCACTTGCTTCAATTTTGTCTTAAGAAGGCTCAGACACGTATGAAAAATACTGCTGATAAACACCGCTCCGAGAGAACCTTCCAAATTGGGGACATGGTTTATTTGAAGTTGCAGCCTTATCGGCAACAGTCTCTTCGAAGGGTTATTAATCAGAAATTAGCTCCAAAGTTTTTTGGTCCTTTTCCTGTTATTGGGAAAGTAGGAGCAGTCGCTTACACCCTTCAGCTCCCACAGAATTCTCGAATCCACCCAACATTCCATGTTTCCCAACTGAAGAAACACGTTGGATCAGCTCCAACTCAAGTTCAATTACCTCTGGTTGATGATCATGGCACCTTGCCAAAAGAACCAGTTCGCATTTTAGATAGAAGAATGATTAAGAGAGGAAACCAAGCACTGACAGAGGTGTTGATTGAATGGACAAATACTTTTCCGGAGGATGCAACTTGGGAATCACTCTCGACAATTCAATCCAACTATCCTCATTTTCATCCTTGAGGTCAAGGATGTATTTCTGGGGGAAGTACTGTTACGGGGTAAAATGATAGTAGGAGAAGACTTAGTCAAAATAAGCTAGTTTAAGTAAAACGGGGAGTTTTGGGGTATTAGTGAAACGGTGTGTTTTAATTGTAACCGAATTGTGCCCACGTCATTACTTTGTTATTTCCTTAAAATATGCATGTGCTGCATGGGAGAGTTTTTTTTTATGGAATTACAGAAAGAAGTTTTCAACCAACTCTCTCTAATCTGTTTCTTTTCTTCTTCTCATTCCCAAAATTTCTGTTCATTCTTCTATCTTCTATCATCTTCATTTACCAAAACATCGATATGGCTTCCCGAATAAGATCGTAAAGAAACGATGTAGTTTGGCTTCCAACCAAACGAGAACCCCCTACTACCAATAGAACAAACATCCACTCCATTTGGATATCCACACATCCTATTTACTTTCTCCATACGATTAATCTATAATTTAGTTTCAGCCAGAAAAATTATAGAGGGGTTAAGATCTCTCAGCACATGCTGAAGGCGACATACAATCCGAGAATTCCCCAAATTCTGGACATTCCAACATTAGGTTTTCATGGCGACCGGTTGGATTGCTAAGCAATGCCTGCCAATAAAGAAATAGAAACATCCTTCGAGACTAGACAACTAGGCTCTTCTGACTCATTTTCTTGGACACGAGGCCGCTTCAGACCATCCAAGTGCAAAACCGATCTATCGCCCCCAACACAGTACATTACCTCATCTCTATCGACATTTATAAGCCCAATCGATTGAGACTGAACCAAGGCACCAATCAGCCCAGCAAAGGCCCTATTGCGTAACCCCGTAGAAGAAGCCCAACCAACATTATTCTTGACTATTATATTCTCAACCAAACTAGCCTTTTGATTTATTCCCATATTTGTAGGAGGAAAAATCAGCCATGTTGCCATCATCCCCCAATTAATAGGATTTGACATCCCTTTAATCTGTCCCTTTGTAATTGCATCTTCCCTCAACCAGATGCTCGTTGGCCCCATTACTTGTCTAGCTGGAGCCCGTAGAGTGATGTCCCACTCCAACTCGAAGTCTTGTTTTTACTAAAGTATCCAAATAGGGCAGAAACCCTCCTCATGGCCAAGCTTTTCACAGAAAAAAAAAGTGTCAATTTCTCATATTCAAATCTCACATAAACCTACTTGCCATTAACTAACACAATATTCTTCTTCCTCTTCAATGGCTTACGAATATCAAACCAGACTCAAACTCGCATAACACCTTTATACCTCAACAAGATTGCTTTCGCATCATATTCAAGGAATTTTCCGATAAAAGTACCCAACTATTTTTCCACTATCTCAAACATAAGCCCGTGAGGTAAGTCATAGACTAACACCCAGAAATCCATAGTAACCAATGGCACCACCATAGGGTCCTCCCCATCATTAAGCCGATGCATAATGATAAGATGAGAGTTAAAATTCCACAGACCCCTACCGCAATCCGATTCGTATCAATCGAAAAAGATAGTGACCCTCATTCAGATTTGAAATCGAGATACTACCAATCAGATGCCAAACATTTGCTAGAGTTGATCGCATAAACTGAAAATTAATCACACTTGACGTTAAGAAAGAACCCACAAAGCAGTTCCCATAAAACACCCCACCCTCTGAATCTTTCGAACCCAACGGCAGTGCAACCTCTTCCTCCTCACTAATAAAGAGATCAGCGAGAGTTTTTTCCACAATCGCCATTTAGGACCAACACAAAACAAACATGACCAAAGTTGGAAAAACAAAAGAAACAAAAAAGAAAGGAAGAGAAAAAAGACGTGCCAAAAAGCAGAGAAATATATTTTAGCTTATAAACTTTTTAATTATATAAATTATTAAATAAATTGTTTCTTCTTTATCCATATATAATTTTCCTTGGTAAGGGCATCCACATTTGTTAAAATATTATTATGGAATATTATCTTTTAGGAATATCTAAATATATTGTATATCTTTTAGGTATATATTTAGGAATATATTATATATCTTTGGCTTAATTATAAATTTGACCATTAATGTTTGCATATTTTTTCAAAATTGCCCTAATTGTATTTTTGAGCTTTTTTTGGCTATCAACCTTTGAATTTTTTTTTCCAAATTGCTCTTTCTAACATATTTAATGAATAAAATCAAGGTTTCAATCGTTCTTTTTTTTTCAAAAGGTTTCAATCTTTCATACATTTGTTTACTGAGAGATTTTTCTACTGAATTAATTTTTTTACATAATTACGTTTATTTTCTTTAAATTAAGAGTTATTTTTTAATTACATGTATTTTATTATTTTATTATTTTCCAAATATAATTATCTTATAGGGTTATTTAAGAAAATAAATTACATTTCATTAAAAATATTCCACATATGAAATTCCAAATCATCCCTATTAACTTTTTTAACAGTACTTTTATTAAATATGTTAGAAAAAGTAATTCGAAAAAAAAAGAACAAAAGTTGATGGCCAAAAAAGGCTCAAAAATATAATTAGAGCCATTTTAACAAAACATGCAAATGTTTGTGGCCAAAATTGTCATTAAGCCTATATCTTTCCTATTCCTACATGACTATGCAATATAAATATTACGTAAACTCTTGAAGTCTATGAATAAGATTGAAAGGGATTACTCTGTTCTTGTCAGCATTATTGTCGATTAAGTTTTAGCTCAATTGACATCGACATTATTCCTAGTGTAGAAGGACGTGGATTCGAGCGCGTTGAAGCACATTATCCTCCTATTTAAAGGTTGGGGAGGGACTATGAGTAATTCTAAGTATTATATAAAAATATATGATAAAAATTTATAATGAGATTAATATTAAAAAAATAGAGAAATTAATTAACCACCCCACGACACTCAAATATCCCATTGCTAAGTTGTTTTAAAATTGAAGAAATCCTAATTCTTCCTTCTCTTTGCATGGGATTACTTTAATATTATGTTATATATTATATATATTTATGGATAAAAAATTTATAGGTAAATTATAAAAGTAGTCATCAAAACTATTTCTTTTGTTTCATTTTGGTCATTGAATTATTAATTTTTCAAATTTGGTTATTAAACTTTTCGAAATCAAATATTTTGGTCTAATGATTTGAGCTATTTTATTATCTATAATAGATTTAGCCCTCCAATGTTTACACATTATATTAATTTGATCCTAAATATAAAACATTCAACAAATTTAGCCCTTAATGTTTACAAAATTTGTCATTTTAGTTTGAATTCTAAAAAAATTAATTAAATTTAGCCATCAAAATTTACAAAAAATTTTAATTTAGTTCTAATTCGAAAAATGTCAATAATTTAACTTTTGGTCCTTTACAAAAATTATTAATTAAGTTTCTTAATCGAGAAATCTTAACTTTAGGTTTCAAATTTTTATAATTTTATCCTACTCCAACATAAATTTTCTAATATCGTTTTTGACATAGACTACTTTTATACACATTATTTACCAACCCAGCACATGAAAAAAGGAAAAAGAAAAATGAATGAAAAAAAAACCATATAACTGTTACTGTTAAGTGAGCAGCAGATATAACAGCAGATGGAAGAGAAAGAGTTTGGGAGGAAATCAACTTGTTTATTCAATAAGCAAAAAGCCTTTTTAAATAGGTTGTACAACTAACAAAGAAAAATAGAAATATGCGAAACTAACTCCTAAAATCTTGGAAAGCATATCAATTTAAATCAAAAACTAACTACTGCAAATATCTAACAAACCCTCCCTTAAGCTAATATTAATTTCTAATATCAGTTTAAACTAAGAACTTTTTGCCTTGCTAACTCCAAGCATTTATCACAACTTCTGAAATGCTACAATTTTAAGAGCCTCCGTAAATATGTCTGCAATTTGATCCTCACTCCTGCAATAGACCATATCAATCTCTTTATTGTTCACATGATCTCTCAAGAAGTGATATCGTACATTAATATGTTTACTTCTCCTATGCAAAATAGGATTCTTAGACAGCTTTATGGTTGAGCTATTGTCACAATAAATAAGATTAATGAACTTCCTCAAGAAGCTTTCTCAGTCAAATGGCTTGACAGACGCATGTTGATGCAGCTACAAGTTCTGCTTCATTTGTTAGCAGAGTGACAGTTGGTTGTTTTTGTGATGACCATGAAACAGCTCTTGACCC
Source organism: Gossypium hirsutum (assembly GCF_007990345.1). Taxonomy (NCBI): domain Eukaryota; kingdom Viridiplantae; phylum Streptophyta; class Magnoliopsida; order Malvales; family Malvaceae; genus Gossypium; species Gossypium hirsutum. The sequence goes on along the minus strand of NC_053449.1, from coordinate 45,947,026 downwards.
CATCTTAAAGACATAACCAGATGTACTTTTCCTATCATCTTGGTCTCATGCATAGTCATTATCTATAAACCCAATCAAATTTGATTTTTCTCCTCTCTTGTACAGAATTCCATAGTTAGTTGTACCTAGAAAATATCTAAGGATTCTTTTTGCTGCTTGGAGATGCATTTTCTTTGGACGTTCCATGAATCTACAAATAAGACTTACAACATACATTATATCCGGCCTTGTCGTAGTAAAATACATCAAGCTTGCCACAATTTTCTTGTACAAAGTACTGTCAACGTCTCTTCCATTGTCATCTTTACCAACTTTAAACTTGTCTCTGTTGGTGTATAAAATGGATTGCAGTCCACCATTTGAAACCTCATTAGAATATCTTGTACATACCTCCTTTGAGAAATAAAAATACCTGCATCTAATTGAACAACCTCTATACCCAGGAAATAATGCATTCTTCCAAGGCCAGACATGTCAAATTCAGCCATCATGGATTTTTTAAACTTTCCAAACATAGTCTGATCATTCCTAGTAAACGACAAATCATCAACATATAGGCAGACCATTAACATTTTCCTATCATTTTCCACTTTTACAAAAAAGTATGCTCATAAGGACATTTCTAAAAACCGTCTTTGAGAAAAGAAGCCTCAATACGACTATACCAAGCTCAAGGGGCTTGTTTAAGTCTGTACAAATCCTTTTTTTAACTTATACACTTTATGCTATTCCCCAATCTTAATATATCCAGGACGTTGTTTAACAAATGCCAGCTCATTCAAATCTCTATGCAAGAATGTCGACTTGACATCTAGTTGAAAGATCGACCAAGAATTTTGAGCAGCCAAAGCGATTACCAACCTGATCGTGTCATGCCTAGCAACTAGAACGAATACCTTATTGTAATTGATGCCACGCTCCTGGCGATAACCTTTCGTGACCAAGCCTGCTTTGCATTTGTCAACTTCACCATTCTCCTTCAATTTCATCTTATAGACCCACTTTACATCAATAGTTTTATGTCTCCTTGGAAGCTCAGCTAACTCCCAAGTTTTGTTTCTTTCAATGGAAGCAATTTCATCATCTATTGCTCACATCCATTTAGACTGTTTAATTACATCTTCAAAAGTTACAAGATCTTAATCTATAAAAAGAGTAAAATACGTAAGTGGGTCTTTGGATTGGTTGATCCCTGTCACTTCATAGTCCCTCAGCCATGCATGTCTTCTTCTTATATGTGGTGATGTTAGTTCTATTACAACTTTAGGTGACCTTTGAATTATTGCTTGCTCATGAAGTGGCTGCAAATTATTGTTGGAGCTAAGTGCAACAAATAGCAAGGTTCAACAAAAAGCTTGCCGAGCAAGAATCGAGACTTGCGGCAGAAACAAAGAAGAAAAATGAAATAAATTTTAAGCAAAGCTAAAATAGAGAGTATATGGATGAAATCTTGATTGAATTCATTCATATTTTTTAAAATGGCATAAAGCCTATTTATACAAGCTTACAACTTGACAACTTAGTTGGAATACAACTAAGTTTCATCATTACATCCACTTAAAATAAATCACCACCTACTACCACTAACAAACTTAGTTGGAATACAACTAAGTTTCATCATTACATCCACTTAAAATAAATCACCACCTACTACCACTAACAAACTTTGTTGGAATACAACTAAGTTACATCATTACATCCAAATAATAATAATAATAAAACATGTGATTGCTACATGCTAACCATTGCTTCAATACTCCTCCTTGGTTTGCATGGAGCAAACACCTAGCTTCCTTCTTAGACATTCGAACCTTGTGACATTAAGGGCTTTAGTCAAAATGTCTGCAAGTTGATCCTCAGAATTACAATGGATCAGCTTCACTTCCTGAGCTTGCTCCATTTCTCGAACAACATGCAACTTGATGCTGAAATGCTTTGTTCTTCCATGGAACACTGGATTTTTAGCAATTGCAACTGAAGATTGGTTGTCACAGAAGATCTCAGTAGCTTCCTTTTGATGCACTTTCAAATCAGCTAAGATTTTCCTTAGCCAAATGGCTTGGTTGACAGCACTTGCAGCTGCCACATATTCTGCTTCAGCAGTAGATTGAGCCACCAGACTTTGCTTCTTCGAGCTCCAGCAAAACATGGCTGAACCAAGGTTGAAAGCATACCCTGAGGTACTTTTCATGTCATCTATCGAGCCAGCCCAGTCACTATCAGTGTAGCCAACCAGCTTCAGATTTCCTTCCTTGCTGTACCTTAAACCATAGCTCAAAGTGCCTTTGACATATCTAAACACTCTCTTAGCAGCTTGTAAATGCTTTTTATTGCAACAATGCAAGAACCTTGAGAGCAATCCTACAGCATACATTATGTCTGGTCTAGTGGCAGTTAAATATAACAGACAACCAACTAGACTTCTGTAGGTTGTTTCACAAACCTTCTCAAAATCACCTTGGCTCGATAGTTTTTCTCCAACAGCAACAGGTGTTTTAGTTGCTTTACTGTTTTGCATGGAGAACTTGGTCAGAATCTTTGTGGCAAAGTTTCTCTGACTTAGAAATATCCCATTTTGTGCTTGAGTCACCTCCATTCCAAGGAAATAAGACATTTCCCCTAGATCAGACATTTCAAATACTTCTTGCATCTTGGTCTTGAAATCGACCAGCACTGCTCGATCTCCTCCTGTCACCAGCAGGTCATCAACATATAGGGATACAATGAGCTGTGTTTGTGTCCCTTGCTTCTTGACATACAGTGTTGGCTCACTCTTGCTTCGATCGAATCCCAAATTAGTCAAGTAGCCATCGATTCTGCTGTACCAGGCCCTTGGAGCCTGTTTTAAGCCATATAGGGCATTCTTCAGTTTGTAGACCATATGCTCTCTGCCAGCTATCTCAAACCCTTGTGGTTGTTCAACATAGATCTCTTCATCTAAGAAACCATTCAGAAAGGCTGATTTCACATCGAGTTGATGGATCTTCCACTCGAGCTGTGCTGCTAAGGCAATCAGTAATCTGATGGTGTCTAGCCTGGCCACTGGTGCAAAGGTCTCCAAGTAGTCCAGGCCATACCTCTGACTGAACCCCTTGACAACTAGCCTTGCTTTCAGTTTGTTCAAGGTACCATCAGCATTTTGCTTGGCTTTGTACACCCATTTCACCCCAATTATCTTCCTTTTGACTGGCCTTTCAACTAATTCCCAGGTCTGGTTCTTCTCAATCATGCTAATCTCCTCAGCCATTGCCTGCTTCCACTCTTGCTGAGCTTCAGCCTCTTCAAAATTGCTTGGTTCAGCTATGGCTACATGAGCTCTTTCATAAATCTCAGTCAATGGTCTTGTTCCTCTAACTGGTTCATCATCAATGTCCATTTCAGGAACATTTTGATCTGGCTCAGCTTGATCTGCTGCAAGTCTTTCTGAAACTTCCCCAGGTTCATGTTTTTCCCAGTTCCAACATGACTTTTCATCAAATACCACATCCCTACTGACTGACACTTTCTTTGTTGAAGGATCCAAGATCCTATAGCCCTTCTTAACAGTGCTGTAGCCCACCAAAATACCAGGTCGAGCCCTTTCAGACAATTTGTCCCTTTTGACAGCAGGTACATGAGCATAACAGATGCATCCAAAGACCTTCAGATGAGCCAGTGATGGCTTGAATCCAAACCAGGCTTCGAATGGAGTCTTCTGATCCAAGGCCTTGGTTGGAAGCCTATTTTGAATGTAGTTTGCAGTGTTAACTGCCTCTGCCCATAGTGCTTTAGGCAGATTCTTCTGAATCATCAAGCACCTGGCCATATCCATCAAACTCCTATTCTTCCTTTCACTTACACCATTTTGCTGAGGTGTATATGTGTTGGTAAGTTGATGTTTGATGCCTGCCTTATCACAGAAGGCTTGGAACTGAGCTGAGGTGTACTCAGTCCCATTATCAGACCTTATGGACTTCAGCTTGCAACCTGTTTCAGTCTCAGCAGCAGTCTTGAACTTCCAAAACACTGAGGCCGCCTCTGATTTCTATTTTAGGAAGTAAATCCAGCAATATCTTGAAAAATCATCAATGAACAGTATGAAGTACCTGTTTCCACTTAATGACTCAGTCCTCATAGGGCCACACACATCAGTGTGCACCAGTTGGAGTTTTTCAGAGGCTCTCCAGGCTTGATTCGAGGGAAATGGGAGTCTGGCCTGCTTTCCTAGCTGACACACTTCACACACATCATCATGATCCACTGAGTTGATGAAGTTTTCAGCCAAGTTCTCTCTGACCATTCGAGCCATCGATCTGAAGTTGGCATGTCCCAGTCTTTGATGCCAAAGCTTGGATTCATCTGATGTCACTGTGTAGGCAATGTCTGACTCCCTAGTCCAGTCAACTACAAAGCTCTTATTAGCCATAGGAACTGCCATCAGCTTGGATCCACTTGGATCATTGATTTGGCATTGGTTGTCTTTGAACACAACAGAATAACCTTTCTCCAGCAACTGAGCTATGCTGAGCAGGTTTCTGTCAATTTCAGGCACCAAAAGCACATTTGAAATCACTTTGGCACCTGTGGGGGTGCATATCAGCACATCACCCTTGCCTTCAGCTTGAATAAAATGTCCATTTCCTATCTTGACTTTAGTTCTGCAGCTTCTGTCTAAAGACTTGAAGATTGCAGCATCAGGTGTCATGTGGTTGGTGCATCCACTGTCTAGAAGCCAACCAGATGAGAACCTTTCTTGAGCAGCTGAGCATAACACAGCAAAGACTTGCTCCTCTTGGTCACTGTCCTCCTTAGCTACTCGAGCCTCAGCTTTCTTCTGTTGAAACTGACTCTGCCTTGATTTGGCCTTGCTCTTGCAGACTCTCTCAACATGACCCTTCTTTTTACAATGCTGACATACAGCATCTGGATTGAACCATCATTTTTCTTTTGGATGACCAGCCCTTCTGCAGTGCTTGCAAGTCTGACCCTCTTTTCTTGCAACATCAGTCCTTGGCTTGTCTCTCCAGGCCTTCTTGCCTTTGTAGGCAGTGTTTGTTTTTGCCTGAAAGGCACCTTCTTGATGCTCCTCCAGTCTGCTTGCTCTTCTTTGCTCTTGAGCATATAAAGCATTGATCAACTCTGTCAGGGAGATGGTGTACAGGTCCCTTGAGTCCTCGAGAGATGAGATTTTTGCCTCATACCTCTCGGGCAAAGTTGCAATAACCTTCTCCACTATCCTAGCTTCCTTGAGCTGCTCTCCAAGTAGCCTTATGCTGTTAACCACAGCCATAATCCTGTCAGAGTACTGCTTGATAGTTTCTTCTTCCTTCATCTTCAAATTCTCAAAATCTCTCCTTAAGTTCAGCAACTGTTGCTGCCTTGTCCTCTCTGTCCCTTGAAACTCCTCTTGCAACTTGTCCCAGGCTTGTTTTGGTGATTCACAGGCCATAATCCTTGTGAAAATCACATCTGACACTGAGTTCTGGATGCAAGACATGGCTTTGTGCCTCTTGGTCCTCTCATCACCATGCTGCCTGATTTGTGCCACTGTTGGATTGCCTCTAAGTGGCTCTGGTTCAACATCTGAGTTGACTACCTCCCACAGATCGAAAGCTTGTAGGTAGGTCTTCATTTTAACCACCCATATGTGGTAGCCTTCTCCATTGAAGACTTGAGGTGCAGCTGGTGAAAAGCTTGATGAAGCCATGAATTTGTATAACAGATCCCTTAAGAAATATGCTCTTGATACCAATTGTTGGAGCTGAGTGCAACAAATAGCAAGGTTCAACAAAAAGCTTGCCGAGCAAGAATCGAGACTTGCGGCAGAAACAAAGAAGAAAAATGAAATAAATTTTAAGCAAAGCTAAAATAGAGAGTATATGAATGAAATCTTGATTGAATTCATTCATATTTTTTAAAATGGCATAAAGCCTATTTATACAAGCTTACAACTTGACAACTTAGTTGGAATACAACTAAGTTTCATCATTACATCCACTTAAAATAAATCACCACCCACTACCACTAACAAACTTAGTTGGAATACAACTAAGTTTCATCATTACATCCACTTAAAATAAATCACCACCTACTACCACTAACAAACTTTGTTGGAATACAACTAAGTTACATCATTACATCCAAATAATAATAATAATAATAATAATAATAAAACATGTGATTGCTACATGCTAACCATTGCTTCAATAATTATCCTTAACTTGCAACTCTAAATCTTTTCCATCAAAATATCATGTAATATTCCATTGAACTTCTATTGTATCCTAATCCCAGAAATTTTCTTCATAAAAAATTACATCTCGACTGATGACAATGTTCTTAGTGCTAGGATTATACAATTTGAAAGCTTTAGTACAAACACTAACACCAAGAAAGATGCATTTTTCTCCTTTGTCTTCCATCTTCTTTCTTTTTTGATCAAGAACATGGGGCATAAGTAATACACCCAAAAATTCTGAAATGACTGGCATCAAGTCTTCTTCTGCTTCATGCCTATTTTGATTTCTTATTCTGAACAGCAAAAGTTGGACTCTTATTCAAAATATGAATGCTCTAGTTGACAGCCTCTAGCCAAAACGTCTTTGGAACTCTGCCCCGTTGCAATAAACTTCTCACCATGTTAAAGATCGTTTGATTCTTTCTCTCGGATACACCATTCTGTTACGGTGTGTAGGTTGCTATTAATTGTCTTTTAATGCCTTGCTCTTCGTAAAAAATTATGAATCCATGTGAATTATATTCTCCTCCATGATCAGTCCGCAATACTTGTATCGGATATCCTACTTCTTTCTCAACTATTGCTTTATAGGTTTTGAAAGTTGTTAAAGCTTCAGACTTTTCCTGCAAGAAGTAACCCAGGTTTTTCTACTCAAGTCATCAATAAAGGTGATAAGATATCGTTTACCTCTATTAGAAATGGGATTAATTGGCCCACAAATATCAGAGTGCACTATATCCAATGGTTTTCTGGCTCTCTCAGATTTCTTGTTTAAAAGTGGTTCTCGATGTTGCTTACTACGAACACATTCCTCACATACATATGTAGGACCAGAGAGATGTGGGAGACCGACTACCATTTTCTTTCATTAAAGCATTTGCAAACTTCCAAAACTGAGATAACCATAATGAAAATGCCACAGCTACACTTGATCAGTCGAACTTGTTACATAACATGACTGAGTAGAATGATTGAGGTAGAGAAGAAACATTCAATTTGCTGTCATAGTAACTTGAGCGATTAATCTTAATTTGTCATCTAGAACTCGACACACCCTATTTTTTATTATGATCTCATAACCTTTCTCTTACAGTTGGCCAATACTTAACAAATTGTTCTTTAAATATGGGACAAAAAGGACATTAGACATGGTTTGGGCAACTTTACTTTTAGATAGTATAGTTACCTACCCTTTTCCCATCATAGAGATCATATAATTATTTCCAAAATTCACATTATCCTTGAAAGATTCATCAAGAATGGAAAATACCATCTTATCTCCACTCATGTAATTATTGCACCCGGTGTCTAAATACCACAAGTTCTTGTTGGTTGACTCTTGTTCATGACATACCATCAGCAATGATATCTCTTCAACTTGCTCTCCCTCTTTTTCTGCAAAATTTGACTCTTCCCCATACGCACTTGACAAATTTGTTCGACACTCTGACTAGTGACCATACTTGTGACACCGTTAGCATTCAACATTTGACTTGTCTGCTGACTTTACCTGATAACCACCCCGTCCTTTTCCTCTTTCATGAGATTGGTTTCCTTGATGTTGATTATGTTAATGAACATAATTTCCTCGACCTTTGCTACGGCCCCTGCCTCAGCCTCTGTTGTAATTGCCATTTGATCCACGTCCTCTATCTCCTTTGATCAAATGATATGATGAGACTTTCAATGCTAATTCCGCATTGTCTTGCTGTAGCAATTTCCTTTCATGAACTAGTAATGAACCTTGAATTCATCAATGGATAAAATATCAACATCTTTTGACTCCTCAATTTGAACAAACCACATAATTAAACTTTGGTGTCAATGATCGGAGAATTTTTTCGACTACAACCACATCCTTTATTCTCTCCCCAAATGTTCTCATCTTGCTGATGATGGCTATCATTATTGAGAAGGAGTCAGAAACAGACTCCCCAGATTTCATCCAATGAATTTCAAACTCTAAGCGAAGTACTTGAAGCTGTTACCTTCTTACTCTAGAGGATATTTGGAATTTCTTTTCCATTGAATCCCAAATTTCCTTTGATGTATCTTTGCAAAGGATGGTTTCCAAGACTGAACGGTTAATTGCTTGGAAAAGATAATTTTTCACCTTAAGATCCTTCAATTTCAAAGCGTCAATTTCTGTTTTCTGTGCATCCGTTGTTACTGTGCCCTCAGCCAACTCTGGTATTCCCACAAAAATAACTTGCCAGTACTCCTTGGATTTGAGAAAATTTTCCATCAACATACTCCAATGATCATAGTGACCATCGAAGCGAGGAATCGCTGGTTGTACAAAATTATCAAAGACCATTTTTAAACTATCGTTCACCTTTTTTTACACAGCTTTGATACCACTGTTATTGTTAAGTGAGCATCAGATATAACAACAGATGGAAGAGAGAGAGTTTGGGAGGAAATCAACTTGTTTATTCAATAAGAAAAAAACCTTTTTAAATAGGCTGTATAGCTAACAAAGAAAAACAGAAATATGCGAACCTAACTCTTAAAATCTTGGAAAGCATATCAACTTAAATTAAATACTAACTACTGCCTATAGACCAGGTCATAATAAACTACTGCAAATATCTAACAATAGCAATAGTATTTAAAACATTACAATTGATGAAACAAAGTTGATTACGAATCTCTGGCAAAGGCTACAACTGCCAACTAGCCAGCTTATAATAAAAAACATCAACAAACAACAAAGTTCAATACCCAAAAAAGAAAAAAAAAGAAAGAAAGAAAGTGAGCTCAATTTGTCCTCTCTAGCTTCAAAATAGAAAAAAAAATTATAGGAAATAGATTGTTTAGTTATAGATAAAATTATGTGAATTTTTTAGAATTCAAACTAAAATACTAAATTTTGTAGACCATTAAATTTATTAAATATTTATTTGTGTGGTATATTTATATTGAGAAAACTTATAAGAAATTCGAATAACGAGATGATTAATTACATGCAAACTAAGTTGGTGGATTAATTACTTGAGGGACGTTTATTTATGCGGTAAGAGGAGGGGACAAAGACAACCCTCACCTTCATCATTTGTTAAGCAACAACACCGTTCCGTTTACTACTTTTCTAAAATGAAAGATTGGTCTTAACTAAACGTATATGCCTTTGATGAAACTTAAGGTTGACTGTAAATATGAAGACAGCCACAGGCATGCAGTTCCATTTACTTATCGCCTGGGAGATCAGATAATGAGATGTAGAAGTTAGAACTAGTGGGCAGAAGTCAATGCACCCACCTGACCGCCTGAAGGTGGTAGTAATCAAAAGCTGAAGGAATCACATGAAAGTAGCCATGCCTGAGAAACAACTCGTGAACTGAAGGAAGTCCCCAACTCCTGCCACCGACTTCCACCAAAGTCTTCTACCCCATCCCATTAACTAATCGATAAATAATAATTATTTACTTTTATTTCTTATTAATTGATTTATAATATCTTGGCAATTAACATTACCCATTTTGTCGGTTTGGCAATCATTATTATTATATATCCGGATCAAGTTTCCCTATAATAATTTTCCAACCAACAACAATTCTAAAATGTGGGCCTCAAACATTTTTTAGGGTACGAATTATATTTTATATTTTTAATATACTAAAAAAATAACTTATCATTTTCATAATTTATAATTATATATTTTTAAAGATTAAATCCGTTTTTATCATTTTAAAGTTAAAGTATAATTTTATTATTATTAATTTAAAATTTAAAAAATTATAAAAAGTCTAAAAAAAAAATTTCATTTTAAAGGAATTGGGCGCCTACCAATTATTAGCTGACCCCTATAACTTAATCTACCTCTTTTAAAAAAAGTTTATATAAAAAATTAGGTGTTCAAAGTAGATTTTTTTTTTTGGTTTTTGGTGAATGTAATTTTTCTCATTTTAAATATTTAAAGATTTTTTTTCTTAAAGTAGATATTAAAGTTTTATTCCATTACTACTTTAGGTATAAACAGTTAACTCCCATTAAAAAAACTCTAAACTAATTAAATCATGATGAATGAAATTTTTAATTAAATAAAAATATTTAAAATTTATTTTAATAAAATAAATAAATAAAATTAAAAATAGCAATTGCATCTCTCTCTTTGACTCTCCCTCCCCTTCCTCCTCCTTCTTAGTCTTGTGTGAAATCATCACTACACCAAAACAGGCTTTTAGAGGCGCTTTTTTAGGCCTTTAGCGGCGCTAAAAAGCGCCGCTAAAAGTATTTGCGGCGCTTATAAAAAACATCGCTAAAGACTGCGTCGCTAACTTTAGCGGCACTTTTCCGACAAACGCCGCTAAAGACCACGACCTTTAGCGGCGCTTTTATCACAAACGCCGCTAAAGAACAAACCTTTAGTGGCGCTCCTCGCAAAAAAGCCGCTAAAAACATAACCTTTAAAAAATTATTTTAATCAAATAATATCTTTAGCGGCGCTTCTCACAAAAACGCCACTAAAAACATAACCTTTAAAAAAATTATTTTAATCAAATATTTTATTTTATTTTTTAATTTTGAACTTTAAATATACTTTTTAAGGATAAATAAAAAATATTATTTAAATTAAATTTTCTATGAAAATTTTAACTTTAAAACTAAATATAAAAATGAATGAATTTAGTTTTAAAATTTAAAATAATAAATTAATAACACAATTAAAATCCAAAAGTTAGAACTCAAGTTGTCGTAAATATTAAAGTAAAAATAAAAAATTAGAATCAAAATTAAAATAAATAATACATTTGAAAAACAAACTGACTAGTTGAACCTCCTATGACTATACACATTGCAAGCTAATAAAAAATACAATGCATTAAATTGTTGAACCTACCCAGGTACTATCTGACAGCAGAAGAACACATTAAATTGTTGGATTAAACATGTAGATTACATATTAATGTAGACCTAAATATTTTCTTTTTCCTTCTACCCTTAAATCTAGAGATAGCAAAAACCAGGGACCTAACACCAGCAAGTTCAAATATATCGCTAAAAGAAACACAACTTTAGCTCCATCCAAATGTACTTTCAATTCTCATTTCAAATTCTGCTTCAATATATTGGATGAATTTCCCCACTGCATGATGTTAGGTGATCAAACAGAGTACTTTAAAACTGCAAAAGTAAGAAGCAAGCATCCTCACTTGATAATCTGAAGGGTTGTCTTCCTCACCACTTGGTCCTCTAAAAGGAAGCAGCTGAGCTTTAGGTTTCTCTAAAGAGAAAACAACAGGAATTCCACCCTCAATCCCATGATCTTTCCTTAAACGGTGTCTCACCTAGAAGTAAAAATTTGAGAAAGAGTAAAGTGAATGATATCAGGAAATAAACCCCTAAACAATGTCTTCTTAATGCAATAGATAAACAAGAGTAAAATTGGATATCCAAAATAACAAATACAAGCATAAGATATTAAAGTTTTTCCAAACCAAATAAAATCTAATTGGACAAGGCCCCAAAGTAAACACCAATCATAAGATCAGCAACCACCAGAAAACTGCAGTAGCAAGTGTAGATTCAAAAGCCACAGACGCAAAGAGCCCCCATTTTAGAATGATTGACAACTCCAAAACAACTTCACCGTATTCAGAATCAATAATATAAAATGCCAGAAGCTCAAATCACAATAAATAATAAAAATACAAAAACATAAATATTTCATAACCTAAAGCTACTGATACTAAAATAAAATACGTATCTAGAAGCAAAACCTAACCTTCGTACATACTAAGTAGCAAAGTTGATCCTAATCCTTCAGCTGAATAACTTATGTTGCTTGCTTACTCCTGCTTTAGATGGGTGCAATATCAAACAAGCATATAGAAGGATTAGCCATGCACTATCATAATAATGAAAAATAAAACATAAATTAGAGCATAACATGAACCACATAAAGAAATTAGGAGTTCTATATATGGTGAAAAGCCAATATTTGACTGCAACGTTATATAAAATTCTTATAGCCAATAGGTAAAACTGAAAGTTCATAAGTCATGATGATACCTTTGTGTCAATGTTATCAATGCAGTCCAAAACAAAATCAGGGTTTAACTATTTGATTAAAAAAATTAAAAATTATTTTATAAATTGTTTTTTTGATCAGGGTTGAAATTTGAAAAATTTAAAGACTAAATGTTATTTTATCTATAGATGAATTGAAAATTTGAAATGCCAACTAAGCTTCTTATATAGCAGCTCTGTCAAGGTTCTGAACTCCAGCAGAATTAATCAAACATAATCATTGACAATATATATATAATTTTATATATAAAACCTTGTTTGCTCTAAAGAAATTTGGATGGAAAAGGGTTAATTTCATATTCATCAATTTTTTTAAAATAAATGCCTGCATGGATGGAGTCAAGTACCTTCTGAGAGTTCAGGTTGTTCGAATGGGGTACAAAGAGACTTAGCTGCTCCCATGTCACCCCTTGTTCGAGCTTTCACATCTTTCTCCACCTCCTATATATACAAAACATAAAACATCATTTAAGAAAAATGAGCTACGTATGCCTCGACAAATTAGAATATGATCCAGCTCATGTTGTTGCCTAACAAAATACAGGTTTTACAAACTCATCCCACGTTTTTACAACTTCAATGGAGGCATCTCTTTTTTGTTTTGCCACATCGAATAGGTTTTGTTGAATCTTATCCAACATTCCTTTTACTTGTGCAACCAAAAAGACTATAGATATCAGTCTTTTCTCCATTGTCACAGCGAACTGCACGCACCTGTCCAATAAAACACATTCTGGTTTCAATAATAAGAAAATAATACACAAAAGAATAGAAGGAAAGCAGAAATAAGAAAAAAAGGGTTAATTGCATGACCTTAAAGAGCTAAGAAAATACGTAATTTTGTTTTGGACTTAAAGAGCATAATTTTGAGTACCATTAGAAGTTATGAATTCCGAGGACATGTAAGAGAAGTGCACAAGGCTACTAATAGGAACATGGACAGCAAATAATCATCTTTTACGTAATAATTAAACAAATAAGCTATCCGATTTTTCTTTTGGTTTGAGTTGGTAAAACGTTAGGCATGTTCGTATTCAACATAAGTTTTCTGACCTTTAAATTTTTCATTATTGTTGCAAATAGAAGCAGAGTCACTGAAATGAGAATCTCGACATGCTCCTTGTCTTTCTAGTTGCATGCTTCTGTTAGCAGTATATTACTATCAAAATTTGCAATTGCATTTGAAGAACCTGCAAGAATCTCATAACAGCTAACCAGAACAGGGTCAAAAAATCTCTTCTGTTATTTTTTCTTTCTGTTTTTTAAGGCTGGAGTTGGTTGGATCTCAGCTACCTTAAATAATTTTGTTTGACTTCGAGCACCCATTAAATACATTAAATCAGGCCCTTCCACTTATAGCCAATTGGTTTTAGGTTGGATGCTTAACACAAGTCATGTAAACTTGTTGTTACTTTTAATTTGAGTTAAATTTTAGAACTTTTCATATAGACTAGCAACTTCCCACTCAATTTTCCACCTCTTTCTTGCAACCAGAAGAAGGAAACACTGATAACAGAAAAAATAAATTATCTCAAATTCAATTCGTGCAGTTATCATATCATTTTTATTTTCTTTATCATTTTACATTTGTTTTTTCTTGGCAACCAAGCAGGAGTTAGACTACTAACAAACAAACTAAAAGCTTACTTTCTACATCTAACTATGAAAAAAAAAGTAATCGAAAATATAAATTTTTGAAATGTTCATCAATCTGCAATTTTCTTTCTCGGTTTCCAGTGCTTTCTCAGTAACCAAAAGGAAACCGTTAAAATTACAACAAAGAGGAGAAAAAAAAACCTTTCGAGTTGAAGTCATGCAATTTTTAATTTCCTTCTCAGTTCTTCATTTTTTCCTTCTCAATTTCCAAGTTGAGTCCGCGAAATTATTACATAAACTTTGCAATTTTCCTTCTCAATTCCAAACTTTACTAGAAACCAAATAAAAACTATAAAATTAAACGATAAAAGAAAATATAACCTTGTGAAAGGGACCGACGCGCTGCTCACTGGCATAAGACTTGAAGTTCCTCATCACCATCTCGTTAATTACTAACCTCGGTCCTCGAGATCCCACTTGGGCCTGCTCTGGCTCACGAGTCGTGAACTCATCCTTCGTTTCCATCCCTATACGGAAATAAGCGGCTGCTAAGGCTTAGTTTGGATGGGCGGTGTGTTTAGCTCCGGTGAGATTAAAAACAGCGGTGGTGGTAAGATTAGTTACTGTAGCGGTGAGATTAGATACTGTAGCAGTGAGATTAGAAACAGCGGTGGAGTGTGTGTTTGGATTCAAACGCAGCTGTAGCGGTGAGGTGAAATAGAAGTTTTAAAAATTATTTAACAATTACAAAATTAATAAATGATTAAAAATTATTACAATTATATTTATTTTTAATAATAAATAATTAAAAATGAATTAAAACTAAAGAAAATTCAAAAATTTATTTTATTTAATATTTCAAAATTAATCATATATTTAATTGTAGGGACTCAATACATTATTGAAAAACTATTGTAATTATTGAGCCTTTAGAAAAATAAAACATTATTGAAAGATAAAATAATAAAGCAACACTAGAATAAGGGTCTTAATGCATGTTATTTCAAATGTTTGTTATTAGTAACTCAACATTGCTAGCATCAAATAACTTTAAAACTAAAATCAACCGTTGGCTAGTAACTGAAATAGCCTATGGCCACCATGTAGAACGTGCAATGTCGAGCCTTGAGCTGGTCATCAATGCTAAAGGGAAGAATTAAAAATCACATCTGTTGGGGTTTTGACAGCAGAGGAAGAAAACAGAAGCAAGTAACCCGGATGATGTAAAGATTAACTTCATTACTTGAATAAGCAATATGCCATATACATAAGTAGTCCGGATTACATGTGTTGGTTTTTTAGCAGAAAACTAAGGAGAAAAAGAAAAACGAATGCAAAGAAGTTTGAACAATAAGAAAACTGAATTTGATTTCCAAAATTCAGATCTTTTTCATTGACTTGAGAAGCATTTATGTTACAATGAAATATGGCAGTTAACTAATGTATAGCTGCTCCCACTAATACATGACTAAAGCCTAAATAGAATTACAAACAAAATGTAGCTGACATACCAGCTATAACATCAAACATAAATCCAACCCTATCGAAATGTATTATAACAAGAGATAGATGTCTAAGGTGTCATGCTACTAAAGACATCTAAAATTGGACGCCCAAGTAAAGAAGCAAAATCTATGAATGTTTATTTAGGTACAAAAAATTCCTGAAAAATGCAGGCACAAAAGATGAAAAGATATTATCTTTGCATATTGCATGCCAAACTAGTCTAAAACCTTCTGTCCAAAAATACCAAACCTTTTAAGGAAGCAGTTTTCAACTGATCTTAACAATGGAAATCGAGTCGTAGCAAAGTAAGGTCATAATAAATGGTGGATAACACGAAAGCAAAAATAACCATGAAGAAATAAATCTATCAAGTGAACCTCTTCAATTGCCGAGGTATGTTCCTCTAGGCGCAAATCATGTACTTTTGGAAGAGCACAGCTGCACATTTTCTAACATAAACAGATGGATCTCTAGCACACTTGCCCATAGCCACCAGAACAAGAGGTGCAATAACATGAAGACGAATTCCAGCCATGGTGCGAAGTGCCCATGCTCTCACCAAGGGATTAGGGTCCCCCAAATCCTTCTGGAAACAATTAATTGACAACAATGCTTCGTTGGGACGCCTACAAAATTAAACACAGAAACATTAACAATAAGTTCAATCTACCTGCTTAAATACAAGAAATACAATCCAGGTCACTCATCACCTCTCCTTTGAACCACTATTATTTTAAACTAATGAGTTTCTACCATCTCAAGCACTGCTTTTATTAAGAAAAAGAACAGTTATTCAAAATGAATTGTAATTAATTAAACTTGAAAAGTGCTTAAAAACCATGATCTAATAACTACTCTTATCTAATAACTAGTTAAACTTGATACCGTTTCTATTCGGTGCAATTAGAGATAGATTTCAAGCAAGCATGTTCTTTGTTCATACTAATAATTCCCTCATTTACTAATATTGCTTCTTAACATATGGAAGCAACCATAGGAAAATAAAAAGAATATTGTAAGAGAAGTTTGCGAAACATACTTTTCAGCATAATGCAGTAGATACAAATAAACAAGTTTCTTTACTTCCAAAGATTGAGATGCCATGTTTTAAAAAACCTGTAATTCAAGCAACCAGAGAGATGAAAAACATATATACACCTCAATTAACAAACAAATATAAGATTTAAAAGTATCCATTACCAAACCCTGATTTCATATCATGAATGCAATTATGAACAACTATCTGTATTTTATCCACAGTCTTAGACCCGATTCAACCATTTCTTCACTAATCAGAGTACAACTATCAATAAAGATCCAATGAATTATAACTACAACACTCGATAGCTTAATTTTCTTTCTCAATTATCCTGTGATAAGTTCACTACACCTATTAAACAATGATATTTAAACTTTTAGACACTTAAATTTATTTACACTTTCCAGAAACCTTATCAGCAGTCAAAACGGTGCTTTGAATGAAATTACAAAATCCAGATCACTTCAATATTAAATTTTAAGTAAATTTTTCAGAGTTCATTCAATAAAAAGAAATCAAAAATGAAAAACGAAATTACCTGAGGGAAGTAATTAGAGACGTCGAAGCTTTGAGCGATGAGAGCGAGGAGTCGCTTGAGAGCCTCACACTTCTCCGAATCGAATTTACTATCTAAAAGTGGAGCTGTGCTGACATCATTTGGATCGCTGTAGGGGTGAGCATCGGTTCAATTCGGAACACCATCGTCGACGCCTTGCTCAACATCTCCGCCATCGCTCCGAACTGTGGAAACATTTCCGATTAGTTTTTCCTATTTCTTCTTTACACAAATTAAGAATTCATAAAAATTGAATTTGAAAAATTAATTTCAAGGGGGAAATTGAGAAGACTTTGTGATCTCTTGATGTACTAATGGAAGCATTCATGGTAGATTTGCCTGAGAAAGAGAGGAAACAAAACAGAATATGCTGAGAAGAGAAGATGAAGAACGGAAGAAGAAAAAGGAATGAAGAACGGAAGAAGGAGAAGGAGCCTTACCTGGATGAAGGAGGAACCGGAAGAAGTCCTTGACCAAACTGATTTGCAACCCAAGGGGAAGGGGAAAGGGAAGGGGAAGGGGAAGGGGAAGGGGAAAGGGGAGAAGAAGGTAACAGACATCAGAAAAGCCTGAAGAATGCAATTGAAGAACATATGGGTAAAAGAGGAAAACAAAAAGCAACTGAAGTTGCTAAATTTTTACTGGAACAAAAGGCTCCAGTCTGGAATTGAGACTCCAGTGAGATGAAATGCATTTTCAACGCACTGAAGAAAGCTTTCCAAACACCCTTGCGTTTGCTAACATTTCAGTTACAATTTTTTTTAGCCTTAAAAAACCAACGTACTGAGATGCAGTTGCATCCAAAGGAAGCCTAAGTCAACTCACTGCTATTGAATCGGTTTGAGACTTTTAGCGGGAATTTGAAATGAAAATCACGCGTCAGAATATTTGGGGCGCTTATAAAAAAAGCCACTAATTGAATAACTTTTGTGGCGTTTTCAACAAAAACGCCACTAAAAATTAAATTTTTGTAGTGAAACGACCCGTTTTGAAAATTTTTAATACATATTTGCGGCGTTTTTGGTCCAAATGCCACTATTGCTTACCTTTTGCGGCGTTTTTTTTATAAACGCCACTAATAATTGACTTTTTTTACAATTTTATATTTAATTATTATATAATTTATATCAATTTTAAATAAATAGTTTTTGAAAAATTAAGTAATATATAAAAGAATTAGATAAATTTTAAATCTTTTATATAATTTTTATTTTTATTTGTATAATTTGGTCCTATTAGATAGTTACCCATCCATACCAATCTGTTACTTTTTATTTATTTATTTATTTATCTATCAATGTTTTTTTATTTAAATATATCAAATGGTTTAGATTAAATATTTTGAAATATAAAAGCATTAATTGATTGTATAAAATTTCATCATTTAACAAATCTCAAGTAAACCATATAATAAATCTCTTAAATAATTTAAACTATAATCATAATTTTAATATATTAAAATTAATATTATCTCATTTACAATTATATAAGAAATTATTTAATATATAAATTAAAAAATACTAATTACTCTAAACCCTAAACTCTTAATCCCTATCCCCTATCCCCTAAACATTGAATCATAAAACATAAACCTTAAACCCCTAACCCCCTAAACATTAAACCCCAACCCTTAAACCATAAACCATAAACCATAACCCTTAACTCTTAACCCTCAACTCCTAACCCCTAACCCCTAAACCTTAATCTATAACCCTTAAACCATAAACCGTAACCCTTAAACCTTAAACGCATAAACTATAAACCATAATCTATAAACCTTAAAATAGTAACTCCTAAACTTTAAACCCTAAACCATATACTCTTAACCCTAAACCCTAAACAATAATAATAATTAATTCAATATTTTAAAATTAATACTATCTTTTTTTATGATTATATAAGAAATTATATAATATATAAATTAAAAAAATCAGTCATATACCTAAAAAACTTTAAAATTATTTTAAATAATAGTATTTTAATTTTTGAATATTCAATTAAAAATAATTTGAATTTTAATTAATATAAATAAACCAATTAAATAATAAACCAATTAAATAATAATAAATACCGCTAAAAACCCTGAGCATTAGCGGCGCTTTTCCAAAAACGCCGCTAAAGCCCCATGCTTTAACGACGCTTTTTTAAAAAACGCCACTAAAGCCCCTAAAACTCAAAAAGCGACCTCGTTGGGCTTAGGTTTTTTGCGGCGCTTTTTGGAAAACGCCGCTAAAATCCTGGGCATTAGCGGCGGTTTTTCAAAAACGCCACTAAAGCCCCAAAAACTCAGAAAACGACGTCGTTGTGCTTAAGTTTTTTGTGGTGCTTTTTGAAAAACACCGCTAATGGTCATTTTTAGCAGCGTTTTCCAAAGTGCGCCACTAATGCTCA
This sequence comes from Gossypium hirsutum, assembly GCF_007990345.1. Classification (NCBI taxonomy): domain Eukaryota; kingdom Viridiplantae; phylum Streptophyta; class Magnoliopsida; order Malvales; family Malvaceae; genus Gossypium; species Gossypium hirsutum. Next base: position 45,927,688 of record NC_053449.1, on the reverse strand, counting down.
ATCTTTAGTGGCGTTTTTCAGAAGCGCCGCTAATGCTTGATTTTTAGCGGCATTTTTATCCAAACGCCACTAAAAGCGCCGCTAAAAGCCTGTTTTGGTGTAGTGCATAAACCCATAAAAGTAACTTTTCATGGCCTTGAAACGTAGAAAAGGGAGTTTTCTTTCTGCATTTCTTTCCTTGAGTTTTTAATATTGAAAATAGAGGTTTGTTTTAATTGGAGAAATTTGAAATTTATATAAAAAATCTATAAAAATTTCTTTGCAGAAAACATGAAGCTGGAGTTACTCTTCTTTCAATTTTATTTACATTCCTTACAATTTAATTTTCTCTTAGATATTTTCTTATGAACATAACAATGTGAGTCACATGAGAAAGTTATTTTTCTATATAAATTGGAAACTTTAAAAAAGTATTAACACAAAATTAACCATACTTAGTTAATTACTGCCTACTCCTTCCTCCTACTTAATTTTCTATTTTTTGCTAGTAAGTTTTTTTCTTAATTTTATTTTTTATATGCATGTTTTATCATCTCTATAGTGTATTGTTTACCTATTATATTTATTCATTATTATTTTCTCTTTTCTTTTCGGTATATTAATTAAAAATTCTATTTTATTGTAGCCTCTGTGAATATTTACAAGTAATAGGAAAAAAATTAAAGTTTAGATTTAACTCACTGATTTAATCATAACTTTTTTTTTTGCATAATTTACCTCTAAATTATTTATAAATACTTAAAATCTAACTTCTTCTTTTTTTATATTCCTATGAGTGAGCATTTAGTTAAAACAAAACATGATTTCAAATATTTTTAAAATTTATTCGAAAACTAGTTTATACATACATGTAATTTTATATATGCATTATTATATTTAGAAAATATATGCAAGACAAAATTGAAACAATTTTACTTTTAATTAAATTTATAAATTTAAAAATAATTTAAAAACTATCAATTACGTTTTATTATTAAATATTTACTCCAAATATTTGTTAAGACTAAATTTTATTATAAAAATTAAACACATGAATATTACATTTTATTTAATAAAAGTAAAATTGTAAATTATTGTTAGAGGAAAGTACTTAGCGAATCAAACGTGATAATGTAACTTTCTTAAGATTTTAATTAATACCTTCTAATGTATACCAAATGTTATAAAGTAATATTCTTGATAATCACATTCCCAACAATACATTTCAAGGAATCATATTCCATTTGTAATACCCAATTTTAGCCTGGGCTTACATATGAAAACATAATTTTTGAGGATATGCAATCTTAGATATGATATGCAATCCAAGATATGATATATACAATCTTAGATATGATATGCAATCTTAGAGATGATATATAATCTTAGATATGATATGCAATCTTAGAATTTATGATTTTGTAATCTTAGAGATTTAATTTGTAGATACCCTTTAATCTCAGCCGTTGATGTAATTGATCTGTACCGTTGGATTTGGGGGGGCTCAACTATAAATAGAGGCATCTCCCTTCATTAAAAAAAAAAGAAGGAGAAAAGGGGAAGAGGAATAAAAAAGAGAATGATTGACAGTTTTTTTAAAGGTGGCTTACTATTTTTTTCTTTCGATTATTTTTTTACTTATTTATGATTTTAAAAAAGGGGAGAAGGTGATACCACTGCGAATTTTATTTATATTATTTAGCCCATCTGCCTTTTAATGTTTTTGTAATTAAGTTTTTTTTTCTTAATTTACCCTTTTATTTATTTTTATTTCAATTAGGTTTAAGTTGAACGGCGTCGTTTTAGAGGAGAAGGGAAAATTTCCCTTCCAGCCCCTCTATGTAATTCGCGCGTTCAAATTAATCCTTTTACTTTTATTTATTTGCGGATTTACCCCAGTTTTTTTTATTGCAATTCAATTTAGTTTTTCTTTTCTTTTTTTTGTTCTTTTCATTTATTTTATTAATTAATAACGTAATCATTTTTTTTATTTTTTTTAAATCTATACATGTATATTTTATGCACATATTTTTAACTTATATTTTTCTCACATTTATATATGTATATGTATATTTATTTTTTTTAAAATTAATTTTGATAATGTACTCATTATTTAATTTTTTTATCTATGTATATTCCTTTTATATGTACATGTATAATTCGCTTTATGTAAAGAAATTTGCTTTCTAGTAAGGTTTTCTTATATGGAATTGAATCAAAATTGACGTCTTTTGCATTCATGCATTGCATTACTTCATATGCATTTAAAAACATTAAAAGATTCTAATTAATTTACATCATTCCTTAGTTAATCTGGAAACCAACCAGCCTACTAAACACAGCTACGATACTCGATCGAAAACTAAGGATATGGATCAAATGATGGAAAGACTAGAACAATCCCAAAAGGAAATGCAGGAGCAGCTTCAAAAGCAAATGAATGAACAACAAAAAATGATAGACAAAATGATGGAATCTCAGGGGAGTATGATGGCTCAGATAACTCAATGGTTCAACAAAGGAACTGGTAAAAGAAAAGGCTCCGTGCTCAATATTGAAGAAGGAGACAATGAGAGACCTGTCTATCCTCCAGACTTTACACCCCAACAAGTTGAGATGTACCCGCGTAGGTCCTCTGTTACCATTAATCCTCTGGGTGACGCTGCAACGCAAATGAACTTCTAGTGGGATCATGCTCTAACCCCGGTGCTAATTTTGTTAATCCTGCTATTCTTGATTTTGATGAGATGGCTGAAAAGGAAAAAATGAATGATGAATTATCAAAACAGCTCGAGGAAAAGTATAAATGGCTGGAGGAAAAACTTAAAGCGATAGAAGGTACTGAGAGCTACCATAGAATTGATGCTAGAGAATTGAGCTTGGTTCCAGGTCTGGTACTTCCTCATAAGTTCAAAATGCCAGAGTTCGAGAAGTACAACGGGACTAGTAGTCCCGAAGCACATATTACTATGTTCTACAGACGAATGACCGGTTATGTCAATAATGACCAACTTTTGATTCATTGCTTCCAGGATAGCCTCGCAGGGGCAGCATTCAAGTGGTACAATCGATTGAGCCGTACCCAGATTAATTCATGGATAGATCTGGCACAGGCATTCATAAGGCAGTACAGCCATGTGACTGACATGGTACCTGATAGGATCACTCTGCAGAATATGGAAAAGAAATCAGGTGAAAGCTTTAGGCAATATGCGCAGAGATGGAGGGAGATTGTCGTACAAGTTCAGCCGTCTCTTCTAGAAAGAGAGATGACGATGCTTTTCGTCAACACATTGAAGGCACCATTTATTACACATATGTTAGGAAGTGCTACTAAAAGCTTTTCTGACATAGTAATGAATGGTGAAATGATTGAACGTGCCATAAGAAGCGGAAATATTGATGCTGGAGGAAATAACAGAAGGCAAGCCTCAAAAGAAAATGAGGTGAACAGCGTGAATACGTACAGCAAATCGATTGCTATTCAATAGGGTTCGTCAAGATAAGAATTAGGTGTGAAGCCAGATACGAAAAATCTCCAGTTCACGCCAATTCCAATGTCGTACAAGGAGCTGTATCAAAGCTTATTCAATACGCATGTTATTGCTCCTTTACATGTGAAGCCTCCACAGCCCCCGTATCCCAAATGGTATGATGCAAGTGCACAATGTGATTATCATGCAGGAATTAGGGGGTATTCTATAGAAAATTGCATTACCTTCAAAAAGTTAGTTGAAAAATTCATCCACATGGGTATTGTCAAAATAGATGGCTCATCTAGTACCCAGTCATGATTGAATACAGTATATGAAGGGGTGTCGAGAAGTGTTCACGATGAAACAACTGAAGAAGAGACCTTGTAAGATTTTCGTCCTTATAGACTTGGGAGTGTTTTAAATAATTAGACTACAGAAAAAACCCCTGTAGTATTTAGAGATTACTCAGAGTAGTGTTCAAAACACACTTGTTACCTTCAGCCTAGAGGCAATAAGAATTCCTTTATGAAATAGGCTCATGTTTTAACGTCGTTATTCTAATAAAATATATCTTTTCATTCATTTTTTTAAGCCAATATTCTTTTCGAATAATTATACTTTCATTCTTTCGGATCTTCTTCCATATTATTCTTTTATTCATCCATAATTGTACAAATGATTATTCATACATTCTTTTGTATATTCTTTGGAATTTACTGTGGGTCCCCAGATATCAATGACATGAGTGATGCTGTTACGGACTCAGAAGTTCCTTTTGAGTGGGATTTTTGTTTAGAGGGATCTCATGACTTTGAAGATGACATAGATTGTAGCCTATTTTCAGACTTGCTGAGGATGGTAGAACAGGAATGAAATCTTACTTCATGAGGGGACAATGGAGATTGTGACTTTAAGATAGCGTGCATAACCGAAGAAATGAAGCATGACCTTGTTGAGTTACTTCAAAGAGTTCAAAGATGTCTTCATATGGTCATATCAGGATATGCTTGAGTAAGTACCGACATTGTAATCAGAATAACAATACGATATCAAGAATTTACAGTATGTTCAAGATTAACATCATGAACGATGTATTTAAAATTCTTTGTCGGGGCAATGCCTTCTCCTTTGGCTCATCATGGTTTAGCCTGTCGAAGTCAAGTTGTCATTTCTCCGTTGTTGGATTTCATCCTAATTGAAGAGGAAGATCCAAAGTTTTCGTCATAGTTAAATTTTACCCCAAAAGGCTCTATGAAAGAAATCTAATTACAAAGAAGATCTTACATTGGTTCTGATCAAAAAGGATAACGAGGACTTGTCTAATCCTATGAGTTCAGATTCAAAAAAAAAATAAAAAAACAAAGACAAAATAAAAAAAATAAAAAAATAAAAAATAAAAGTGAAAGAAAAAAGAAAAGAAAATGGAGAGGCCAAAGTGAAAACCCGCAAAGGGCACTTTGAGACCAAAGGGGATTTGAGTTGAAAACCCGAAAAGGGCGGCTTAAATATTGATCAGAATGGGGCACGAGGTGATTAGAGCAACTCAAAGTTTAACCAGATTGGGGCATGTGGTGATCTTGTTATACCTGAATTATCAGGAAAAGGTAGGCAACATTTTGGGGCATTGGCAGAGTACTATAGATCTCCTAAACACATGTCAGACTCAGAAGGATCTTTAAAAAGTTTGTACAGAGAAGTTCAAGCTGCGATATCTGGGGCACCCAATATTCATACTAAATTTTTTATTCTTGAAATACTTCATTCTTTTCCAAGATACACATTCCCAATCAATTTCTTTGCTATCCTTGTTTACTATTTTTGATAATCTATTTCTTTCGAGCTATGCTCAGAACCAATTGTATTCTCATCCATTGTTATACCCTTTTTGCAAGCATGTTGCATTAGAATAATGATTAATGGACTAATAAAACTTTCACGAAAGAAGTTTCGCATATTACTCTAGAAGTTTCTAAATAATACGGAGCCTGAAACAGGACTATTGTTTAGAACGCACTAAGTTTAAAGGTTGGAAACCTGAGAAGGAAGAGTCTAAATGAAGACTATCTCTTTGGATTTTGTTGTCAAAAACATTGATCAAACAAAATGACAGGATGTTAGATGGGTGACAAAGTTTAAATCACCAAACAATAAGAAGGGGTTTCCTTGGAGAAGAGAATCCTTCATTTGTACGTGATCATTTGATATGACACCCTAGGAATGGTGTAGAAAACCAAAGAGTTTCGCAGTCTGTATCTTCGAATTGTGATAGCATAGGGTTGAGAAAAGGCCAGATATTTTTACCCTTGGGTCACAGTAGAAGAAAGAGGGTACAAATTTTGCATCCCAATGGATTAAACTTGGAGGTTCACAGTAGGGGCAGCCTGGCTAAATGTTTCTTCAGAAAAGCCAGTGAAGCAAGAAGGCGTTGTTGCACGTCAGTCACAAAGCCTTAATAAACTTCGAGTAATGACAACCTAAGAGGGATCATTCTCGAAAAAATAAATTTCACATTCATGCAAAATTCACATATGTCTAGTTAGGAGCATTTGATGCATTTTGATCATGTCATCCTAATCATTAGGCATAGTTAGGTTCATTATACAGGTCATGTTCCACAGAGAACAGATCAGTGAAAGAGCAGATCTTGCCTTCCTGCATTGACAGTGGAGCAGATCAAAGACGGCGAATCTTATCTTTCCAAGATAGTGGGAAGCAGATTTAAGCCACCAAGCCTAGTCTCTCTCAGCAGCAGCGGAAAAGGTTGAAGATTGTAGATCTTATCTCCCTAAGTAGTAGTGGAGCAGATCGAAGACGGCGGATCTTATCTTTCCAAGATAGTGGGAAGCAGATTTAAGCCACCAAGCCTTGTCTCCCTCAGCAGCAGCGATGAAGGTTGAAGATTGTAGATCTTATCTCCCTAAGCAGTAGTGGAGCAGATCGAAGACGGCGGATCTTATCTTTCCAAGATAGTGGGAAGCAGATTTAAGCCACCAAGCCTTGTCTCCCTCAGCAGCAGCGGAGAAGGTTGAAGATTGTAGATCTTATCTCCCTAAGCAGTAGTGGAGCAGATCGAAGACGGTGGATCTTATCTTTCCAAGATAGTGGGAAGCAGATTTAAGCCACCAAGCCTTGTCTCCCTCAGCAGCAGCGAAGAAGGTTGAAGATTGTAGACCTTATCTCCCTAAGCAGTAGTGGAGCAGATCGAAGACGGCAGATCTTATCTTTCCAAGATAGTGGGAAGCAGATTTAACCCACCAAGCCTTGTCTCCCTCAACAGCAACGGAGAAGGTTGAAGATTGTAGATCTTATCTCCCTAAACAGTAGTGGAGCAGATCGAAGACGGCGGATCTTATCTTTCCAAGATAGTGGGAAGCAGATTTAAGCCACCAAGCCTTGTCTCCCTCAGCAGCAGCGGAGAAGGTTGAAGATTGTAGATCTTATCTCCCTAAGCAGTAGTGGAGCAGATCGAAGATGGCGGATCTTATCTTTCCAAGATAGTGGGAAGCAGATTTAAGCCACCAAGCCTTGTCTCCCTCAGCAGCAGCGGAGAAGGTTGAAGATTGTAAATCTTATCTCCCTAAGCAGTAGTGGAGCAGATCGAAGACGGCGGATCTTATCTTTCCAAGATAGTGGGAAGCAGATTTAAGCCACCAAGCCTTGTCTCTCTCAGCAGCAGCGGAGAAGGTTGAAGATTGTAGATCCTATCTTCCTGAAGTTGCAGTGGAGTGGATTAAAACCTTAGATCTTATCTCTCTGAAGTTGCAGAGAGCAGATCGCATCTAGTCTTATCTCCCTAAAGTTGTAGTAGAGCAGACTAAGTAAGTAAGTCTTATCATTCTGAAGTTGCAGTGGGGCAGACTGAAGATGGCAAGTCTTATCTCCCTGAAGTTGCAGTGGAGCAGATTAAAGCCGATAATCTTATCTCCCTGAAGTTGCAGTGGAGCGGATTAAAACCTTAGATCTTATCTCTCTGAAGTTGCAGAGAGCAGATCGCATCAAATCTTATCTCCCTGAAGTTGCAGTGGAGCAGACTAAGTAAGCAAGTCTTATCCTCCTGAAGTTGCAGTGGGGCAGACTGAAGATGGCAAGTCTTATCTCCCTGAAGTTGCAGTGGAGCAGATTAAAGCCGATAATCCTATCTCCCTGAAGTTGCAGTGGAGCGGATTAAAACCTTAGATCTTATCTCTCTGAAGTTGCGGAGAGCAGATCGCATCTAGTCTTATCTCCCTGAAGTTGCAGTGAAGCAGACTAAATAAGCAAGTCTTATCCTCCTGAAGTTGCAGTGAGGCAGACTGAAAATGACACTAATTCCTATACTTCTGAAGATGCACCAAGGTTCAGCACGACCGGGCAAAATTGGCCATTTTTAAAGTCTTTGCTTCGTTCCTGTTACACGACAACGAGCAAATAGGGGCAGCTGTAATACCCAATTTTAGCCCGGGCTCACATATGGAAACATAATTTTTGAGGATATGCAATCTTAGATATGATATGCAATCCAAGATATGATATATGCAATCTTAGATATGATATGCAATCTTAGAGGTGATATATAATCTTAGATATGATATGAAATCTTAGAATATATGATTTTGTAATCTTAGAGATTTAATTTGTAGATACCCTTTAATCTCAGCCGTTGATGTAATTGATCTGTACCGTTGGATTTGGGGAGGCTCAACTATAAATAGAGGCCTCTCCCTTCATTAAAAAAAAAGAAGGAGAAAAGGGGAAGAGGAATCAAAAAGAGAACGATTGACAGTTTTTTTAAAGGTGGCTTACTATTTTTTTCTTTCGATTATTTTTTTACTTATTTATGATTTTAAAAAAGGGGAGAAGGTGATACCACTGCGAATTTTATTTATTTTATTTAGCCCTTCCGCCTTTTAATGTTTTTGTAATTAAATTTTTTTATTTTTATTAATTTACCCTTTTATTTATTTTTATTTCAATTAGGTCTAAGTTGAACGGCGTCGTTTTAGAGGAGAAGGGAAAATTTCTCTTCCAGCCCCTCTATGTAATTCGCGCGTTCAAATTAATCCTTTTACTTTTATTTATTTGCGGATTTACCCCAATTTTTTTATTGCAATTCAATTTAGTTTTTCTTTTCTTTTTTTTGTTCTTTTCATTTATTTTATTAATTAATAACGTAATCATTTTTTTATTTTTATTTTTTTAAAATCTATACATGTATATTTTATGCACATATTTTTAACTTATATTTTTCTCACATTTATACATGTATATGTATATTTATTTTTTTAAAAATTAATTTTGATAATGTACTCATTATTTAATTTTTTTATCTATGTATATTCCTTTTATATGTACATGTATATATATTTTTTAAAACGAATATTTTCCTATATTTTTTTAATGAATATTTTCATATTTATATGTATATATTTACGTTTTTTTAATGATTAAATACTCACTTTTTCTTTTTTAAAATATACCAATTTTTTATTATTTTATATATGTACGTATAATTATATTTTTTCTTTATTTGCATAAGTATATTATGTATTGTATTTATATATAAATTCTATAACCCAAAATTTTATTTGTAAATTATATGTATATTTTTAATCTTCATAATTTTCATGTGTATATTATACGTCTTTTGATCCTTATTTATTTGTTTGCTATCCCATCCATTGTATAATTGTGTTTACATTTAATATTTTGCATGTCATGGATTACCTTTTTTTATTATTTCGTTTATTCATTTGCTTATATTATTTTTATGTCGATGATGTATTTATTATTGTTATTATTATTATAGCATTTGTATGTATAAAATCACGTTACATCATTTTTTACTCAATTTTAAAGATAGAAATTTTTAAAATTGAGATAATGTTCGTATTTAGGATTTTCAAGAGAATTGAGCCCTAACGTATTGGGTTCCGATTTTCTTCGTTAAACCCGACAATCGAGCATTTCTCTTCAATCAAAAAAATAAAAACTCATTATTGGGAATTCAACACGTTGTGTCCTAATGTATTGGATGTGACGCATTGATTTCTCGAAATGAAGATTTTTTTTAAAAAATCATGAAGGAAATATTCTGAGTTTGAGATTCTAAAGGAATTGTGCCCTAACGTATTGGGTGTGATTTCTTAAATCTTGGATAAGTGGATGTTCTTTTAAAGTAAAGGAAATATTCTGAGTTTGGGATTCTAAAGGGATCGTGCCCTAACGTATTGGGTGTGATTTCTTAAATCTTGGATGAGTGGATGTTCTTTTAAAGTTTTATTGTATAAATATTCTGACCTAATTCATTTTGGGGGAAATTAGAATGTTGTGCCCTAACGTATTGGGTGTGGCATTTTTGCTTCTCTGAATTGAAAAGGGTCTTAATATGCAACGTTTTAAGTTTTTAAAGATTATATTTTTAAAATTTTCGACCTTAAGACATTAATTAATTAACTAGGTACCAATTTTTGGGCGTAATGAGGGTGCTAATCCTTCCTCATACGTAACCGACTTCCGGACCCGTTTTTCTAAAATTCGTAGACCAAAGTCGTTTTAGGTGACCCAATCACACCTTAATAAAAGATTGGTGGCGACTCCCAATTTTCATTTTTTAAAGTCGGCAACCTAAAATTTTTTGTTTTCAAAAAAATGGTTTCGACACTATTGAAATCATAATATAGTAAAACATCAAAGGCTAATTTAAGAGTTAACTTTTTTGCAAATCAATAAAAGTGATTTCGGGAAAAGTTATTTTCGTATTTAAATGAAAAGTAATATATAAAAAGATAAAATTAATTAATATATTTTTTGAAGTTGATTAATTTCTTTAGCTTAAAAGATAATTTTGTCTTGAATGGAACTTAAAGCATTGTATGATTATTTTGGATGAAAATTTGGGGTGAAATTATACCATAATTTCTATACTAATTTTTTTGAATTCTACATTTTTTTTTATTTTTGGGCCTCACCGTTTGTTGGATTCTGATCATTAAACAAAAGTTTGTCTTCCCTGTTTTCACATTTTCCTTACAAAAATCAACCTCCAAAAATGGCTTGATTTACAACTATTGCACCCATACCAAAGCGGTTTCCGAAAGAATGCACTGCTCGTTAAGAGGAATTTGAAATTTCCTTTGCTAAGGACAGATATATTGTTCTATGTTCTATCACAGCCTTAATAATACCATTCTTTAGTTTCATTATATGTTTTGTAACAGCTAATACAATATTCTATTTCCAATATATTTCACTAGTTTTATGTTTGGTTGGTGGAAGTCTTTCCTATTCTTCCTTTCACTCACTGCAATAAATTATGAGTAAACTATTAAAATAGTTACTTTTATTTGTCTTATGCTATATCTTAGTCACTTATATTTGAAACATTACGTTTTAGTCACTAGGCCGTTAATTGTTGTTAACGGTGTAACGGTAAGCTGACATGTCACGTTAAATTATTATTTCAAATGAAAATTTTAGGTTAAATTATACACTTGGTCCTCATATTTTTTTCGTTTTGAGCAATTTAATTTCTTTTTCTTTTATGTTCTTTCAAAAAAAAATTTCTTTATTTTTTATCCTCTTCTACTTCTTCCTCTATTTTCCTCCCTTCTTTGTTTCTTTTAACATAATTTTTCTATATTTTCCATTTATCAAAACTAGCCCTATACTTTATGAAGGTTCCTTTCCCTTAGAACCATATTGTCGTCTTCAACAATATTCACACCACTTGCATACATTTTATGAAGGTTAAATATAAGTTCATGATTGCATCATAAAATAATCGAACACATTTCATCTTTAGTAGAACAATAAAATTGATCTTCTTTGTCATCATTCAGACAAGTGTCGGGTTTGTTCAAAATTGCATTATCACCTTAGACTTCATCACTAACTTTATCATTCGAAAAGCAAAGTTGGCTCTCCGGCTCCTCTATTGTTACTTGACTTAGATGGCTAACATAGTTTTACTAATCGTTTTCATTCACATTTTCGAATTTGTCACAGCCAGTAAATCTCATTCGTGAAGTTATAAAGCTAGATTCTGAGTTCGTCCTGAGCTGCCAAAAGGGGACAAGTTATACTTTTTGGGAGAGAAAGAATCCTCCCTAAGAATTTAGAAACCTTTTGGCATGAAAGATCCACATTTTTATCCCCATTTATTATCATCTCAGATAGATGTTTCTTCACCTTGATATAGAGGTTATAATGTCGGGAAAAGTCAATAGTCTCAAATTCTGTGCCTAATTTGGAGCCTTTTAGCTTACTTGGCTTTTCTCCTTTTTTGACACAGAAAGATGGCATCATGATTCTTTCGATAAAAAAGTGATCTTTATTTGGAGAACTCATCCTAGTATGTCCCTAACTCCTCCATTATTCCCTGAACTTTGTCCCTCGCTCGATAATCTTCTAGATGTACCATCGTCGGGGTTTCTTTGTTGCTCCCTATTGGAAAATATTGAGTGGAGAAATAGATGCAGGGACGTTATTAAATTAAGCAGTGGACTTCGAGGCACGAGTGATGCTTTTCAAAGAGAACTGTTTGCCCTTACACAAAGTTGCTAGAGGATTAAGACAAAGGTCCTCCCAGATATAACAAAGCTTTTGAATTTCCTTTGATTAGCAAAATCAAGGAATTCACTAACTCTTGCTCTAAATTCTGAAAATGGGATTGATTGTAATTGTATTTTTTTTAGCACCATAGACCCTTTATTTATATACACTCAATGGACACTATTTTAAAGAGTCACAACCCTTTACATTTGATTTCCATTGGACATACTTCTTAGAAAAACATGTCTCATGGAATTAAATGTATCATTTGAATAAATCATCACTTTCTAATAAGTACTCATGAATAATTATGAATTTGCAATCTACAATTTCCAACACTCCCTTCCCATGGCATGTTTCCACTTTCTTTTGATTTCAAATAGAAAATAGTGGGAATCACCTTCATAAAGTATAAGGATTAGTTTTAACAAATGGAAAAAAATAGAAAAACTACGTTAAAAGAAATAGAGAAAAGAGGAAATAAAGGGAGTAGCTAAAGAGAATGAAAAATAAAGGGAATGTTAAAATATTAGAAAAGAAAAAAAATACTCAAAACGAAAAAATATGGGGACCAATTGTATAATTTAACCTAAAATTTTTATTTGAAATAATGATTTAACGTGCCAAGTCAGTTTGCCGTTAACGACAATTAATGGTTCAATGACTAAAATGCTACGACATGATAACGTAAGTGACTAAAACATAACATGTCATATATAAATGACTAAAATGTAATCTAAAAAGTGATTATTTTAGTAGTTTACCATAAATTATTGAACACTGATCTCATATTGCTGGTTTTCTTCTTGGCTGAATAATAATACCACCAAATTGATTGCATGAGGAAACCACCATTTAAGAGTGGTTGGAGAATCCGAACGGTGAAGAGATGGTGAAGACACTAGAGAAGCACACACTCCAAAATGGTGATGATTACCTGTCGGAGTTTGAAAGATCAAAATTTGGATGTTGGTTTCATGATTTTTGAACGGCTTTCAGGTAAGACTAACCGAGAAAGTAAAAGAGGGGAATAGGAGCTTTGGTTTGGATGGCTAACAGTGGCGGTGAGGCCAAAATAAAGAAATAAAGGAAAAAGGAAAATAAAAATATATATATAATGATTAGCGGACAATTTGACTTAAAATTTATCTGAAATGATAATATAAAACGACAATATTAATGACCAAATGGTATGATTTTAAAATTCAGTCAACAAACATATTTTAAACCAACTAAATATTTGTCAAAAAGATACATATTTTCATTTTCATTTCTTTCAGCTGTTACTTTTGAGTTATTACTTCTCAATTTCTGAATAAAATTTTAAGAAAAAAGCTTCTTTTTTTATTAGTAGGAATAAAAATGTTGAAAGCATATCCAGATTTTAATTAATTTATTTTTTAGTTGATACCTATGCAAAGGGCTCAATCGTGACTAGTCGAGTTAATGCGTTCAGGAATTAGAAAAACAGAAATCAAACTGATCAAGGTTGCCTTTGCCACTTTCCTAGTCAAATAGGAAGGAAGCAACATGAGAATGATTATTGTCAAACACTTAGTCCACATGGTAATTATTCCAACATCACTTGCATATTCACAGAAAAACCACGAAAACATAGCATATTTGCAAGCTCTCCCCTTGCTTGCTTGCTTAAGTCCAACAAGTGAAACATACACAATATTCCATCATCATCATCATCATCATCATCATCTAGTAACCTCCCTGTATGTAAGCATTCAAGCGGTCCAGCTCTGCACGGTGCTCGCTCACCACAGCACGAACCACATCTCCAATGGAAACCATGCCTACCATTTCCTTCTCATTGATCACTGGAATGTGTCTGATTCGGTTTTCTGTAAAAATTACATAGGTTACTACTAGCTTGACAATGAGCAGCCCAGTGAACACCAAAAACGGATGTCGTAGATGGTAGTAGATCATATTACCTGTCATCAATTGCATTGCTTGCAGAACTTTGGTCTCAGGTGTGACCGTGATGAGCTTGTTCTACAACCATCATTTAATAAAATCTTAGAATTGGTATAAATGTACATCTAAACAATCGACCATATATGATAGACGTAAACCTATAAATTTACTCGAATAAAAGCAAAAACAATACCTCTTCAGTCATGATGTCCCCAACTTTAGTTGACTTGGATGATCTTCCATGTACTATTATCTTCCTAAGATAATCTGAAAGTACAACATCAAATAGCAGAAATTAACTCATCAAAATCATACCAGTCCACAAAATCCTTCAAGATCTCTTTCTCTTGATAGCTGAGAAAGGCAAAATGAAGCAAACTATAATCTTAGCCAAGCCAAAAGACTGTTATGGGGGTTATAAATTCGGTATGTGCAATACTCAAGAAAAAGGGGCGGTATGTGACTCTTTGACATGACAAAGAGCTGAAGGAAGAACCCAGACCAAATAATGGTAATAAATGCATTCAATGGTAAAGGTCAAGGAGTAAGAAACAGATAGAACAAGGGTGACATTAAGATGGAACAAGGCAACTATCAGCATGCTTTAGCCTATATAGGGTTTAGTTTTGTCTAATCTCTCCAACTAGTAGTATTATAGGACAAATAATACAAGAAGTCCTAGCATAGTTAGCTATGTTACTTGGCTCAGGTGTTAGTGTCAGATACGAATATGTTTCCAATGCAAGCATCTTCAATTTTTCATGATTCCAGATCTTTCAAGGATCATATCCCCGTACCCATATACGAATATGGGTCAGACATGTATATCAACAGACACAAGTAGCTCAAGGAAAATATATAAGTCTGAACAACATAAATGAGTAGATTGCGAATGTTGTGAATCCCAGTAGATTATACAAAGAATACTAAATCCTTCATTCATTGAAAATTTGTAGTCTCGGTGCATGCTAACTACCTCTCTCTGTGATGATACCCGCAATTGATTTCTGCTCTCCAGGTTTAACAACCACCAGAGCACCAACATTGTGTTGAGTCATCTGAAACAGATAGGAGGTAAATAAGCAGGCAAATCAAGTATTCTATGAAAAAGTTGAGAATCTATGGAAATGGAAAAGATGCCTACCGATTTCACAGCATCGTACACAGAGTCATCCGTAGTGCACCATAGCCAGGATCCATCTGCACCTTTGCCTTTGGCTTTCAAAACGTCTGAAATAGTGGTGCTCTCGAAGCCATGTTCTTCCATACTAGCAGATGTAAGTGATCTGGAAAACATAACGGGTCGCATAACCGGATTGACCACCCGAATGCGATGCAAGATCGCATTTTTCAAAGTATTTCCGTGCACCGAAAAAGCTCGAACTGCCCGTTGCATTCTACCTATTACAATTGATCAGTTAAAAACCAAGCAGAGACTGTGGATGTTACATAACAAAATAAGCAAATTGTTTTTTTAAACAATAAAGATCCTTGAATCTCAGTCCAAAGAGTGAAGAAGCTTTAATCAAGTTACTTGAGCTTTGCCTCTAAGTTGTAAATGAAAAACAAGGATATCTCAGCAGAAACAAAGGAAGATTCACCATGGAAAAGGAACTCAACAGAAACAAAGAATAAAAAAAAAGAGCAGTCAAATTGAAATTGAAAGCCAAAACAGAAAAAGAAAAGATAGATTAGAAGAGACCTGAAAGAAGGAGGGGATTGAAAAAAGAAAAGAGGGGAAGGCGAAAGATAAATGAACCCTAGAAAAGCGGTTTAGCCAACAGAGTGAGTGAAAAGATAAACCAACTACGAGATTCTGCAACGCCACACTCCAAAGTCCAAACTGTTTAATACACATATTTTCAGACACCTAGGATTGCGCTACAGACAATTCACCAAATGGAACTTTAATAAATAAATAAATTTATTTTTGTTCTTTCAGTTTCGCTGACAAAATATATTAAAATTTGTACACAGTCGATCTTATCCAAAACACCCAATTCCAATTTGGGTTGATTTCCAGATCTGAAATTGGAAATTCCTTCAAATTTTCCACAAGAATATTTATAAAAAGAGTTAATGAAAGGAAATGATATATGTATATACTTATTTTTTATATTTAATGACACCAAGCTTTATTTGGATGTTGGTTGATACATCATTCAAAACAATTAAATCCATTCAAGATTAATCTTGATACCATTTTTCTATAAACACTTTAGACTATATTTTTTATATTTTATATTTCATATTTATAAAATATCTAATTATATTCAGTAAAATTTTAATTAATATATTAAATAATTTTATAATTTAAATTCAATATCTAATTTTATTATACTTATTTTTTAATTTGTCAAACCACACCTTAATTAAACCGTGAAAAAGAAAGTAAATGGCGGATTATAATTATTATTTTTCTAAACAGATCCTTTTTATAGAATAGTTTATGTAAAAGATTGGTAGGATAAAAAGTATATTTCATATTTTAGAGGAAATATTATTTTCCTTTCCCATCTTTTCTCCCACATTGAAGTAAAAAAAAAAAAACAAAGTAATTCAAAGGAAAGTAAAGGATATTCAATTTTTTTTTTTTACTTTCCTTTGCTTAAATAAAAAAAAAAACATTATCCAAACATAGGATTAGAGGTATTCAATGAGAATAGAATCGGAATGTAATGGTATGACATAGTCTTACTTGTTAAATGTATTAGATAAATATTAGTATTATAATGTTTGATTGAATAAAATAATATCATGGAATAGACTAAAAAGATATATTTTTACTATATAGTGTCATATTTTTTAAGTGTAAATCATTATATTTAATAATAAAATATAAATAACTTTTGATAAAATTAAAATATATAAATATTGTATTAGTTTTTCTTATAATTACTATTAGATATAATTAATAAATTAAACTTCAAATATTTTCATAAGTATATTAAAAGCATCATTCTTTAAATATAAAAATATTTTTTTCCATTTCTTATTTATTCTATTATTAAATATGTCTTATCAATTATATTTAAACATTACTTATAAATATATATGATTAGTTCTTTCTCATGCGAATGCACGGTTAAATTGTAAATTTGTTGGCCAAGTAATTGAGAACAAACCCCAAACCTCTTTTGCAGGACCACAAGAGGCAACAGCATATGACGCACTCTTCTGACCACTTCGACACCTGAGACGGATTGCAGAATTCACAATACGCTTATTATGAAGATTTGCATATGTTGGAACATAGTTTAGAATAAAACGCCAATTTTTTATCTTTAATTTTGGGGGAACTTGTAGCCTCCAGAGTTCGTTGTAAATTTCCTTTTGTTCCCTGTTTTGATTAGTTTCCATACGATTTGAAACCAAAATCTTGTAAAAACTTCGAACCGAATAGTCATCGGCGTTCTCTGCTTGCCACATGAGGAAATCTTCCTGGGTATTGTTGGACAGAGGCATGCACAGAATGGCCTTTGCTTATGATAGCTTAAAAATTCCTTTTACCAGTTCCTCATTCCACTGTGTGTGTGTGGTCGATAAGGTCTGCTACATATTCAATTATGTTGTTAACTGCAGTTTCATTTATTTTGTATCCCGGAAATCTTGGAAGCCATTTATTGTTCTAAATGGATATGCTTCTCCCCGAGCCAACATTCCATCTTGTGCCCTCTTCCAAGAGTTCCCTTGTCGCCTCGGTACTTTGCCATACATAGGAAGGGTAAGCCCTTAGTCTTGCATGTCAAAAATTTGAGTTTGGGTAGCATTTTGCTTTGAGTATGCATGCAACTAATGAATATGGATTATGAACAAGACGCGAACCCTGTTTCGCAAGCAATGCTATGTTAAATTTCGCTAAAATGTGGAACCCCAACCCTCCATCCTCCTTCAAATAGCACATATCAGCCCATTTACACAAATGCAAACCTTTCCTATTATGGGACTTTTGCCACCAAAATTTACTCGTAATGTTTTCCAATTCCTCGTAAAGAGTTTTTGGCAACAAAAAATAAGACATAGAATAGGTCAAATAGATTGCAAAACTGTTGTTCCAATAGGGTCGGAAGCGTGTAAATTATTGTACTAAAAAATCACACAAAGTTCAATTCCCAGGGAAGAGAGGTGGATCACATGGATCTCTTAAATACCAAGACTTTCCTTAGACAGAATATCCCTTCTATAGTAATTTAATAGCACAATTAAATACTACTATTATACCCTCAAATATTGAAAGAAAAATAGGACAAGAAAGAACACAAGAGATTTAACGAGGTTCGGTAAATTATACCTACGTCCTCGGGCACTAACACCAGATGATAACTTTACTATCTCCAAAGTATTACAAACAAATAGAATTCCTTAAGAATTCTCAAATGGGAGAAGAGAGAAAACTAAGGGAGAAAGATTGGTTGGGATGAATTGAAATGAGAAATGAGAAGGCCTATTTATAGTTGAGGTTTAAGGACCAAACAATAAATAGCCCATTATCTCAAGGACCAAAAAAAATTATCCCATGCCACTTTTTCAAAGTCAACTTTAGGGTGCTAAACTTGCACCACTTTGTATTGTTTGCCATTAATGTTGTCTCCCATTAATGTTAACAATCTCCACCTTGAAGATTTGATTAGGATAATCACATCTTCACACACTTCCTTCAACTCCCCAAATTCGATAAAGCTATCTTTTGTAGTGCCTACAAATGCACTCTCGAGCGCCATACACCTGAAGGTGCTCAAATTCTCAGGATGTTAATCAAGTTCAAACAATGATTAAACTTGATTGTTGTTACCACCTTGGTCATCATATCTGCGGGATTATCTGCTGTTGGAATCTTCTGAAGTAGAATTTTTCCTTTTTCAAAGACTTCCCGCACAAAGTGATATCTTACATCGATATGCTTGGTTCTTGAATGATAGACTTGATTTTTCGCTAAATGAATAGCGCTCTGACTGTCACAATATAAACTTATGTGACTTTGAACAACTCCTAAGTCTTTCAACAATCCATTAAGCCAAATAGCCTCCTTAACAGCTTCTGTAACTGCCATATATTCTGCCTCTGTAGTAGACACAGCTACTGTAGACTGTAAGGTAGACTTCCAACTCACTGGGGCTTTCGCAAGAGTAAACAGATACCCCGTAGTTGAACGACGTTTATCTAAATCACCAGCAAAGTAGGAATCAACATATCCAACTACAAACTGACCAAGTGCTTCATCCTGTTCAAAAATTAAACCAACATCTACGGTTTTTCGAAGATACCGTAGAATCCATTTCACGGCTTGCCAATGTCCTTTTCCAGGATCATGCATATACCTGCTCACAACTCCAACAGCTTGTGAAATGTCAGGCCTCGTACACACCATCGCATACATCAAACTCCCAACTGCATTAGCATATGGGACTTTCGCCATATATTCTCTTTCATCTTCAGTCTTCGGAGATAATTGAGCACTAAGTTTCAAATGAGAAGCAAGTGGGGTACTTACATGTTTTGTGTTTTCATTTACACCAAAACATTGTAATACCTTTTTCAGATATTGCTTCTGATTCAAACAAAGCTTGCCTCTCTGTCTATCTCTACTTATCTCCATGCCGAGAATCTTCTTGGCCTCACCTAGATCTTTCATCTCGAACTCTTGATTCAACTGAGCCTTCAGCTTATCTATCTCATTTTGGCTCTTCGAAGTGATTAACATATCATCAACATACAAGAGTAGATAAATGAAAGATCCGTCATGCAGCTTCTGCAAATATACACAATTGTCATATTTGCTTCTTGTGTACTTCTGCCTTCTCATAAAGCTATCAAATCGCTTGTACCACTGCCTCGGGGATTGCTTCAATCCATATAGCGATTTGTTCAGCTTACAAACCCAATTTCTACCACCAGCATCTGTGTATCCTTCGGGCTGAGTCATATAGATCTCCTCTTCTAACTTACCATGCAAGAAAGCCGTCTTAACATCAAGTTGAGCTAGCTCCAAATTCAACTGTGCTACCAAGGCCAACAAAATTCTAATGGAGGAATGCTTCACAACAGGGGAAAATACATCATTGTAGTCAATTCCCTCCTTCTGAGCGTAGCCTTTAGCTACCAATCTTGCCTTGTAGCGAATATCCTTCTTGCTAGGAGATCCATCTTTCTTTACGAATACCCACTTGCATCCATTGCCCTTTTACCTTTCGGTAATTGCGCCAACTCCCAAGTATTGTTCTTCCGGAGAGACTGCATTTCTTCATCCATGGCGCTTTTCCATTTATCACTTTCTAAGCTTTGCATTGCTTCTTGATAAGTGATAGGAATATCATCAACAACGGGAAGGGCGTAGGCCACCATATCAGTAAATCGAGCAGGTTTACGAATTTCTCTCCGTGGCCTTGCAACTGCAACTGGTTCTGGTGTACTTAGTGGTTCTTGGGTCAGAACCTCTTTAACCTCTAATTCCTCCATTGTGGCTGGAGAATTAGACTTATTAACTAGGCAAATCCCCATCTGCTCAAACTCTACCTGTTTTGGAGTACACTCCACCTGCTGTGGAGTATTGCTCGTCTGAATATCTTTATCTGCTACCTTTTTCAATGTGGCAGATTCATCAAAGGTAACATCTCTGCTACAGATCATTTTTTTTGTGCTTAAGCACCAAAGACGAAATCCCTTCACTCCAGAAGTGATTCCCATAAAGAGAGCTTTCTTTGTCCTCGGATCTAACTTTGACTCCTTCACATGGTAATATGCAGTGGTTCCAAACACATGTAAGGAATCATAATCTGTAGCCGGTTTTCCAGACCATACCTCCATAGGAGTTTTTCTTTCTAATGCAGATGATGGCAAACGATTAACAAGATGGCCAGCGTATGTCACAGCCTCAGCCCAAAATTACTTGCCCAACCCAGCATTGGACAACATACATCAAACTTTCTCCAGCAATGTTTGATTCATACGCTCTGCCAATCCATTCTGCTGTGGTGTATCCCTAACTGTGAAGTGTCGAACAATACCATACTCTTGGCACACATCGAAGAACGGATCACTTTTATATTCCCTCCATTGTCCGTCCTAAGCCACTTGATTTTCTTGCCAGTCTGGTTTTCGATCATAGTTTTCCATTTAAGAAAAACTCTAAGCACTTCATCCTTAGTTCTCATGGTATACACCCAAACTCTTCTGGAAAAGTCATCAACAAAAGTAACAAAGTAGTGTTTTCCTCCCAATGAAGGTGTCTTGAAAGGCCCCCACACATCTGAGTGAACATATTCTAAAATACCTTTTGTATTATGGATAGCAGTGCCGAATTTCACTCTCTTTTGCTTTCCCAGAACACAATGCTCGCAAAATTTTAATTTGCAAGCCTTTGCACCTTTTAACAATCCTTGCTTTGCCAGAATTTGCAAGGATTTTTCGCTGGCATGTCCCAACTTCATATGCCACAACTGTATTGAGTCCAATTCTTTGTTGCCGGAAGCTGCAGCGACTGTTCCAATAACTGTACTACCTTGGTAGTAATACAAGTTATTTTTCCTGATGCCCTTCAATATCACAAGTGCGCCAGATGTCACTTTCAAAACCCCATCTCTCATAGTAACAACTGAACCATTGGATTCCAAGGCTCCCAATGAGATGAGATTTTTCTTCAAACTAGGCACGTACCGAACATCAGTCAGAACTCTGGTTGATCCATCTTTATTCTTTAATTGGATTGAACCTATCCCAACAGTTTTACAGGCATTGTCATTGCCCATATAAACAACTCCTCCATTTAGTTCTACTAAATCAGAGAACCACTCCTGGTTAGGGGACATATGATAGGTACAACCCGAATCCAATATCCACTCATCTGAATGGAACGACGATGATGATGCAACCAGTGATAGTTCAGAGTCACTAGTATCATGCTTAGCAACACAAGCATCTACAGCAGCTTTTCCCTTATTCTTCAGCTTTGGACAATTTTTCTTCCAGTGGCCTTTCTCATGACAAAAAGCACATTCATCTTTCCCGAGTCTGGACTTTGACTTTGATCTCCTCTTTTGAGTTTTCTTCCGAGTGTATTAACGACCTCGGACTACTAAAGCTTCTGTATCTCTGATTGAGTTTTTCTGTTTGTCCTTCTTTCTCTGTTCATAACTGTATAAGGCCGCACAGACTTCGCTCAGAGATATATCACTCCTGCCATGAAGTAGAGTAGTTTCTAGGAACTCAAACTCCTCAGGAAGTGACCCCAACAGCATCAAAGCCAAATCTTCATCTTTGAATGTCTCATCCATATTCAGCAAATCAGTGACTAACTGATTAAATTTGGTGATGTGATCATTCATTGTGGTACTTGGGACGTATGTGAAGCGAAATAGTCTTTTCTTCAAGTGGAGCTTATTTTGACTGTTTTTCTTCAAAAATTTTTCTTCAAGTGCCACCCACAACTTATTTGCAGAAGTCTCCTTTGAAAAAGCATACCTCTGCTCTCGAGAAAGGCATGATCGAATTGTGCCACATGCCAACCGATTGATCGCCTTCCAATCTTTCTCCTGTACATCATCTGGTTTCTCTTCATCAATGGCAATGTCTAGACCCTGCTGAAAAAAGGCATCTAGAACCTCACTTTGCCACATACCAAAATGGCCCGTGCCATCAAAGATCTCCACGGCCAATCTTGCATTTGCAATTGTCGGTCTTGTCCACATGGACGATGTTGAAGCTCCTACACCGACCGTTTTCTCCATAATCTTTCAATATACCTAAGGAAATCTTTTCTGATGTGGAAGATCAGTTTAAACTGCAACCACAGAGCATACTACGATTAACCTTCGGCTCTTGATACCACTTGTTGTTCCAATAGGGTCGGAAGCGTGTAAATTATTGTACTAAAAAATCACACAAAGTTCAATTCCCAGGGAAGAGAGGTGGATCACATAGATCTCTTAAATACCAAGTCTTTCCTTAGACAGAATATCCCTTCTATAGTAATTTAATAGCACAATTAAATACTACTATTATACCCTCAAATATTGAAAGAAAAATAGGACAAGAAAGAACACAAGAGATGTAACGAGGTTCGGTAAATTATACCTACGTCCTCGGGCACTAACACCAGATGATAACTTTACTATCTCCAAAGTATTACAAACAAATAGAATTCCTTAAGAATTCTCAAATGGGAGAAGAGAGAAAACTAAGGGAGAAAGATTGGTTGGGATGAATTGAAATGAGAAATGAGAAGGCCTATTTATAGTTGAGGTTTAAGGACCAAACAATAAATAGCCCATTATCTCAAGGACCAAAAAAAATTATCCCATGCCACTTTTTCAAAGTCAACTTTAGGGTGCTAAACTTGCACCACTTTGTATTGTTTGCCATTAATGTTGTCTCCCATTAATGTTAACAAAAACAACTTTTATAAAAATCTCTTTACCTTCTAATAACAACATTCAAACCCCCAAACTGTTAATTTTACTCTGCATTCAATCTTTGTGTTGGAAAAAAAATAGTTAAAAAACAATTTTCTTACATAGTGAGAAATTAAAATTTTGAAAACTGAGCCGATTTATGATATTTATAGCAAGACATCCTTTACTGAAATCACACATGTATTTTCGACTAGATAGATCCTTTTCGTTCCCGGCTTTCAACCAAACACATTTCTCTGCTATTCTCGTACCATGAACCACTTCAAGTGTGGGCTCGAACAAATTTGAATAAAACACAGAACCAAAATTATTTACTTTACTTTCAATGTGAAAACAAATCTTTCTTTAATAGAAATCGATAGAATTGTTATTTCGAAATATAGATTATATACATAGAAAATAAATTATCACTATTTTCGGGCAGAATAACAATATCTCAAAGTTGTATATTTAGCATTACTTGTTCCATCTATTTATAGGAAGAAGAGATGAAATTCTTATTGAACTATAGAATTCTATTTCAATGAAATATGAACTCCTAGTCTAACTAGGATTAGGTGGGGCAACAAACCTAGCTAAATAAACTAGGGTTTGTCATCTCATGTATTAATCATGGGAGGCTTTTCGGTCTCTCCTATATTTGGTCCAATTACAAATACTTCCTAAACTTTTAATCGATGGATCAAATAATAGCATGTTTAGAAATCAAACATAATATCCATGTAAGAGTTAAATGTAAAAAACGATCATGAATATTGTACTCAGATGCGTTCGAGCTTGTAATGGTCAAGGCCAAATTATAAGGGCCTTTCTCATTTGACACGCCATCGGGTGGAAGTTTTAAAAAACCTCCAAAATTTTCTACGATGAGACGTATAAGAGTATTCATTAGATAAGGAATGATAGCAACAACAGCCTCACCCATTTCATAATGTTCGAGCAAGGCACTCGAATAGGATGCTCGAACAAGATTGGCATGGGTTTGAGAGCGAATTTTGTAAAAATCAACTCAATGCCTTTCAGCCAAAGTAGGAAGATAGGAAAAATTAAAACCGGTTAAAGAATCAAAATCGAGTGGCCAATAAACATTTGCATTGCGAGCAGAAAAATAAGTGTTAAAATAATAACATCCATCAGAGTTTTTAAAACAATCATTATAGATTCAAGGATGTTTCTTTAAAGGCATACTAGCTAAATGGATGCAATGGACTCACTAAATGACTTAAAAATATGGTTGGGGAATTTTGTTGAACAGTTGGTGGGCAAGAGTTTTGACTGGTTTTAGGCAACCTCCTGAATCACAACAACAATACAAATATATTCCATATCATCCTTAGGGGTGTTCAGTCGGTTAATCGACCGGTTAACCGACCTAAAATAACATTAACCGAATTAACCGACCTTTGAAAATTTTTAACCATTAACCGAACCGAATTTTTTTCGGTTAATTCGGTCAGTTAACCGAATTAATCAAAAATTATATGTTATTTTATTTTTGGTTAAAAATTAACCGAATTAACCAAATTACCCGAATTACCCGAATTAACCGAATTGAATCACTACATAATTAAAAACATTACATAAGTCTTGAAATTAACACATAATTGAAATTTTATTTTTATTTATTAAATTATTTGTAATTTTTATGATTGGGTTGGGTTGGATACTTGGGTTTGGATTGGGTTTAGGTGAATAGTAGGCCTATTTATATATTATAATTTTATTTATTAATTTTTTCGGTTAAACTGAAACAATTCGGTTAATTGACTGGTTTCGAACCAAATTAACCGTTAATCGAAAAATTAAAAAATAATTAACCGACCCTCGACCAAAAAAATATGGTTAACCGACCAATTAACCGAATTCGATCGGTTAATCAAATTTTTTCGGTTTTACCCAAATTTTGCACACCCCTAATTTTTGCACACTAAGTATTCTTGGTGGATTGATTCAACCATGTTTTAGTCATGCAAATTTTACCTAAACATAGGACCCCCACTATTGTTACCACTGCCCGTTTTCTTCATTTTTCCTCCTCTTTTCATTTATATGTCATAACCAAACTATTATCTCTCTTTTCTATATTCTTTTCCATTCACTATTACTTGTTTTGATTTCTCCATAGCCGCCCCTCCTTCATCACTTTTACAAAATTCTCCAATTGAATCGTAGTCTCTGATTTAACCTGATGTAGAGTAACTAAAGATGTTTTTATCAATCTCAATCTTTTTTTTAATATATGAGTCGAATTTGTGACTAATATTTGTGTAACATATTTACGTGAAGGATCCAATCCATATCGCTTGGATTTGCCTTAGTGCAAAGGAAGTTCTTAGATCTCTGTTGATGATTAATAAGTTCCTCAAAACAATTTCATAAGAGAACTATTTTGGACTAAAATTGAAACTAACGTATGTACCTTTGTTGTCGTACTATCATTCCTTGATCAAATCAAGCGAGATTTGATTAGAACCGTATCGTTGAAGTGTGGAAGATTTGATCTAGTGTCACGAGACCCATAATTCAAGTGTGGGTTTTAACCTATTGATGTAGTGTATGATTCGTTCATAAAATTCATGTAATTATTTATTACTATAAGCAACTATTTAGATCTGCTCTGAAATATTGACTAAGCAAATACACTAAGTATTCTTGGTGATTGATAAAATCCTTTATTAGGATTGAATTCAAGTAACTACCTCAGATATGATGAATCTGTGATGCCATATGTGTTCGTGTGTTATTGTATGACTTGGTGATATTTCGCATAATATGTGATATTAAAACATGATACTGATCTGATAAAGACTGAATACATGATAGATCATGTATATTATTAATGAAATTTTAGTCACATGTTAAAATTATGGTTTATGGTATTGTTAACACTGAAAGCATCATTAAATGCGCCCATTGTATCGTTTTACCGAGTGCATGATATTTCAAGCCAATGTTTCTATTACTGGCCGCATGTCTATATCATGCCTACTAATTCTGCTATTGATTGCATGTTTTAGTCATGCTTATTGTATTGCTCTGTATCATTAAAAACATGTCTTACTGCATTGGGGTTGGGATAATTTTGTAAAGAGGTAGTGCTGACAGCTTTCTACAATTCTAATAGCTTGTCCACAATATTGGCAGCTTGTTTGCAATATTGGCTGTTTATCTGCATTATTGGTGGCTTGTCCACATTACTAGTAGCTCTTTTGCAATACTAGTGGCTTGTACACAATTCTAGCAGTTTTTCTGCATTACTGGTGGCTTGTCCACAAACTGGTGTGTTATTGGCTGGATGAGCTGTGGGAAACTCTTATTATGGTGTGTAGCGGAGTTGGGTGGGACATTTTTCTGAAAACATTGCATTAACATGTTCATGCATTGCATAAACTATGTAATTCTATATTGTTCATAATATTCTGTATAGTTACTGGCTTGAGTGTAGAGGTGTTCATAGCATGGGTTGGGATCGGGCTCAGCCCGACCCATTCTGAATAAAAATGCTTAAACCCAGGGCCGGCCTGAACTGGTAATTTTTATATAATTTTTAAAAATATATAATACATCAAAAATACTAAAATCATTAAAATAAATGTTTCCTAACAAATTGAAAAGAAATTTAAAAAATAAATATGTATACTTAAATAACACTAAGATAGGAGCAACTTAGAAAGCAAATACCTCTAAAATAGTAATAAAATTAACAATAAAACACAACTTATACAATATCCAAACAATAATAACAAAATAATAGCAACATAATAGTGAAATGGTAGCAAAATAACGAAAGAAAACAAGAAAATAGCAACAAAATAGTAAAAAAGCAAGAAACCAATAAAAAAAACAACAAACTTCTTTTGCATATTCGAGTCAGGCTAGGATCAGGCCAAAAAAGCCTTACCCGAGACTCAGCCCATTTTTTAAATGAGCCTTTTTTTCCTAGCCCATTTTTTGAGCTTATATTTTTATCCAAACCCTCCGACTTATTAGCTTACTACTTAGTTTACTAATTTTACAAATAACCCCTGAGGTAAGGACTTGGATGTGTCTATCGGAGGAGCTTCTTGGATGGTTTTAACTTTAAGTACTTTAAACTTTATTTTAATGATTATTTTAGAACTGTAATATTTTTCTTTGTGGACTATGACATGTGACTTTATTTTTTGGGAGATTTTTATTTAGATTTGCATGACTTAAAGTTTTAAACTACTTATTCGATATTTTAATGATTATGCATGAAAAATTGGTTTTTAACGAAAATAGGATTTTAACACTAATTTTCGCTGCAATATTGAAAATAAGTTTTTAATAAAATCCAACTTAGTTTTTTCTTTTGAAATAATGAATCTTTACAAACGAAGTTTTAAGGACGCTTGATTTTTGAAATTAACATGTTTTCTCAAAACAAAGGCAAATAACCAAGTTCACTAGTTTTGAATAAAAAGGCAAATGGTTTTTCTATACCATTCCGATGGCCAATGTAGTCTTCAAAATTTGGCTATAATATATAGGCTGGGTTTGGCAGGTTACATTTAGTGATATCACAACCCGATTCAAAACTCAGACTGTGGTTTTTATTCAAAAATTTGCATGCATGTTTTAATGGATATTTTAGGAACCATGTCACAAGTAAATTTTATAAAGTTTTTTTTTTTTACAGAAAAAATCCAAGACTCTGACGCCAATCTTAGATAAGTACTCTTATTACTAACTATAGAAAAACTATCGACTGTAAGTTGTAGTTGAACTATTAGATTGAAAACACTCAAGGTTAATAACGAGAACTTATTTTTAAACTGTAGATAATTATATAAAACTTAGACTCGCAATAATGAAATGAACACTCGAGGTGTATGAACTCGTGGCATGCAAGCCCGTAGAGCTCAAGGTTGTGAGGCCTAAATCGAGTTATCCACATCTCAAGTGCATACCCTTGAGCTCGTGACCAAGCATGTTGAGAATGCACTTACCGTTGAGGGTAGTCATCAAAAGTTTATAGATGATGTCGTATCGCAAGCTATGCTTAGGGTGCTTCAGCGGGTGGCTGGAGCCTAAACTGGATGTGGTAGTTGTGGGTTTGTGAGTGAGAGGCTTCGATCCGATAGAGCTGAGCTATTTAGGGACAGTGTTGAGACGACCCCTAATATAGTTGAATATTGGACGGAGGCTACGAAAAGGATCTTGGATAACATGGATTGTACTCCTAAGCAGAAATTGAAGAGTACGGTATCATTACTAAGGGACGAGGCTTACCGATGGTGGCAACCCATTATGAGGGGTATGCAAGCGAACAGATTGACTTGGGATTACTTCCAAGAGGCTTTCCAGAAGAAATATGTGGGCACTAGATACATGGAAGCTCTTAGGCTTGAATTCATTGAACTAAAGCAAGAGGATCTGTCAGTGGTTGAGTATAAGGCCAAATTCTTGAGACTCACCCGATATGTTTAGGGGATAATTGCAAATGAGCAGTACAAGTGTGTTAGATTTGAAAATAGGTTGTGGCATGATCTGATGATGCGGGTCACTGCACACCAAGAGAGGGTTTTCGAAACTTTGGTGGAGAAAACCAATATTGTTTAGGAAGTTAAGCGTGTGGAGCGTGAGAGGAGAGAAAAAGCTAAGGCTCCTGTTAAGAAGGATGTTGGTCCCACTATCACCGCATCGCGACCCATTAAGCGAGCTAGAGACGATAGACCTCAGCAGAGTAATGTGGTAGTTGGTACCGGAGGCAGGACTCCGAACTGTGCTTATTACGATAAGCAACACTATGGTGATTATTGGAGGAGGATGGGTGCTTATTTGAGGTGCGGGTCCACAAAGCATAAGATTAATGATTGTCTATAACGTAATGATCAGATGCAATATTCAATGCAAAATAAGGTTCAAAATCAGAGGGCTAGGCAATAGCCTTAGAGAGGTTAGGGTCAAAATAGTGCAAATTAGACTGATGATAGGCAGCCTGCCCTTGTCTATGCAGTTAGACGCAGAGAGGATCGTAATGCAACTAATTTCATAGCAAGTACTTTTATAGTTTATTATGTTAAGTACTTCGCTTTAATAGATATTGGATCTACCCACTTGTATGTTTCTTATTTGATGGCTGATAAACTGTAGTCAGTCCCTTAGGACAATTTGTTACTGTGAATAAGATATATAGAAAATGCCAGTTCGATCTGATGGAGTTTCCCTTCAGAGAATTTGATCTAATTTTGGGTGTGGGCTGGTTGATGGAACACCAAGTTAATTTAAATTGTGCTTCGAAAAGGGTTATTCTAAAGACATCGGTTGGTAAGTAGATTATGATGGTTGGTGAGCATAGAGATTACTTATCTAATATGATCTTCGCTTTAGTGACTAGGAAGTTGGTTTGTAATGGATGCGAGGCTTATCTGGCTTATGTTTTGAACACAAATGTAACTGTAATAACTGTGAAAGGTATCTGTACTGTGAGGGATTTCCCCGATATTTTTTGGAAGAGTTGTCTAAATTACTTCCGGAGTAGGAGGTCGAGTTTGGGATAGATCTATTGCTTGATAGTACTCTGGTGTCCATTTCTCCCTACCTAATAGCACCTAAGAAACTTAAGGAGCTAAATGTTCAGCTTCAGGAACTTTTGGACCATGGTTTCATAAGACCGAATGTTTCGCCATGAGGAGTTTTAGTTTTGTTTGTCAAGAAGAATGATGGATCTGTGAGGCTTTGCATTGATTATTGACAACTGAACAAGTTGATTGTAAAGAACAAGTATCCTTTATCAATGATTTATGACTTGTTCGATCAGTTCCGAGGTGCTATAGTGTTTTTTAAGATAGACTTAAGGTTCGGGTACTATCAGTTAGAGGTGAAGGAATCCAATGTACCTAAGACCGCATTTAGGACTCGGTATGGTTATTATGAGTTCCTGATGATGCCCTTTGGTCTTACAAATGCTCCAACTGCTTTCATAGGCTTAATGAATCGGGTCTTTCAGCCTTACCTTGACCAGTTTATTGTAGTCTTCATCAATGACATCTTGATCTACTCTAAGTTTGAATTCTAGCATGATGAACATTTGAGGGTTATTCTGCAAATTCTTCGTGAGAAGAAGCTTTATACTAAGCTGAGTAAATGTGAATTCTAGCTTAGAGAGTTGATGTTTTTGGGTCATATAGTATCTACTAAATGTATCCGTGTTGATCTGAAGAAGATTGAGGCCATTCTGGATTAGAAGCAGCCTAAGAATGTTAGTGACATCTGAAGTTTTCTTAGGTTTACCATTTATTATCAGAGGTTTGTGGAAGGATTCTCGTTGATTGAGGCCCCTATGACTAATCTATTGAGTAAAAGTGCTCCTTTTAAATAGACTGAGGAGTAACAAGCTAATTTTAAGAAGCTTAAGTCCATGTTGACTCAAGCACTAGTTCTGATTTATCCCGAGTCTAGAAAGATTATGTGGTTTATAGTGATGTATCCCATACTGGTGTTGGTTGTGTGCTGATACAACATGGTAAGGTTGTGGTCTATGCATCAAGGCAGCTTAAACCGCATGAGTGCAATTACCTGACTCCTACCTTTGATCTAGTGATTGTGGTTTTTGCTTTGAAAATTTGGAGGCATTATCTATATGGTGAGAAGTGTATCATTTACACGGATAATAAGAGCCTTAAGTACCTTCTCTTCCAAAAGTAGTTAAACTTAAGGCAGTGAAGATGGATAGAGTTGCTTAATGATTATGATTGTACCATTAAGTACCATTTAGGAAAAGCTAATGTCATAGTTGATGTACTGTGTAGGAGGACGATGATTTATTTGAGAGCGATGTTCACTAAGCTAAGTTTGTTTGATGATGGTGGCTTACTCACGGAGTTACAGGTAAAACCTACTTTGGTTGATGAGATTAAGATGAAGCAACCTTTATATGTGTCTCTTTTACCTCAGATTAAGTAGATTGAGGAGGGTAAGACTATAGATTTTGGGTTCAATTTTGATGGTGTCTTGTGTTACCGTGGGAGATATTATGTGTCAAACAACAAAGATCTAAGATTGTCCATACTTCAAGAAGCGCATAGTATCCCTTACGCTATACATCCTGGATGGAATAAGATGTATTGTGATCTAAGAGAACTTTACTGGTGGTCGAGTCTGAAGCGTGAGGTAATCGATTATATGGCTAAATGATTGACGTGTCAGCAAGTGAAGGCTATTCACCAGTTTCATTCTGGCTTGTTACATACTATTAAGATCCTTCAGTGAAAATGGGAGCAAGTGACTATGGATTTTATTAGTGGGTTACCCCTAGCACATCTAATAAAGATTCAGCCTAGGTTATTGTAGATAGATTGACTAAGTCGGCTCACTTCCTACCTGTTTGTACAGATTATTATCTGAAAAAGTTGGTGAGATTGTATATTTCAGAGATAACGAGACTACATGAGGTATCAGTATCGATTATTTCATATCGAGGTCCTTGTTTTACATCTCTGTTTTGAAATATGCTACATGACGCTCTCAATACTTTACTAGACTTTAACATGGCTTTTCATCCACAGTCTGATGGGTAATCTGAGTAGGTTATTCAGATCCTTAAAGACATGTTAGGGGTTGTGTAATCAATTTTTGAGGTAGTTAGGAGGAGCATTTTCCACTGGTAAATTTTACGTATAATAACGCTTTCAGTCGAGCATTCAAATGACACCCTATGAGGTACTGTATGGTTAAATGTATCAGACACCTTTGTGTTGGATTGAGTTAGGTGAGAAGAAAATGTTGGGACAAATTTGGTTCAGTAGATTGAAAGTATTGTTAATCTAATTCAAGACAGATTGAGTGCAACATCGAATGAGCAGAAATCCTATGTAAATTTGAAGAGAAAGGATATAGAGTTCATTTTCAGGGCAACTCTGGTAGCCTGTCCACAATACTAGTAGCTTGTTTGCAACTGGCAGTTTATCTGCAATACTGGCAGTTTATCTGCATTACTGGCATCTCGTCTACAATACTAGTGTCTTGTCCAAAAATTTGGCAGTTTATCTGCATTGCTGGTGGCTTGTCCACAAACTGGTATGTTATTGGTTGGATGACTTCTGGATAACTCTTATTATGGTGTGAAGTGGAGTTGGGTAGAACCTTTTTTTGAAAACGCTGTATTAACATGTTCATGCACTGCATAAACTATGTAATTCTATATTGTTCGTAATATTCTATATATTTACTAGCTTGAGTGTTATATTTACTGTTTATTACTGTTTACTAGAGTTAAGACTCACACTGAGCTTATTAGCTCACATAGATAACCTCCAAGGTTAAGACTTGGACGCAGCTATTGAAGGAGCTTCTCGGATTATTTTAACTTTAAATACTCTAAACTTTATTTTAATGATTATTTTAGGACTGTAATATCGTAACACCACATACCCAGTCCGATTGTCGAACTTGAGTTATGGAACACCACATTAACCATCAAAGTGACTCTCCATTAACACTCAACCTATCGTCCATTACACCTCAATATAAAACATGTAATATATGCTTAAGATATTTTCATGCAACGAAATATCATATAGGTTCTTACATCAAATCACTTAACCAAATTTCATTTAGTCATTGCTCACAAACAAATAAGGGTTTTCATACCTGTATGGATCGCATACAGAATAAATAAGGGTTCACATGCATAATAAGTAAAAGTTCGCATATACACGAGAAAAGTTTCACATAAAGGGTTCGCCTACTATCTACTAGGGGTTCGCTTGTCTAAGGTTAGTGTAATGGTTTTGCTAAGTGCTTTCATATTCAAGGATTATTAAGTCTTTCTACACAAGGTTGATTTTCGTGAACAAGGCTCATAACATATCAAGGTTATTAAACAAGGTAAGGTTCGCGAGTTCCCTTAAGTACTCAAATTTTGTGATCTTGGTTCATAGGGTTTTCTGCTATACTGTATTATTGAAACTCGTTAAGGGTTTGCTAAAATTTGTTTTCCATATGTTACGGTTCGTACCCTGGCACCAACAAATGTAACTTCTTGGCAAACTCCAATAATATAATTAATTAGTTATTACATGTTGTTGCTTAAAGTAACATGGGTTTGCAAATAAAAGCATGGAGGAAGTCATTAAGACTTGAGGATTAAGATAACATCAAATAGACTTGGATTATAATCAAATCTTTAAATATCAGTTGTTGTATCAAACATTTCGGTTCACAAATAAAACTTAAAGAAAACACAAGGGAATATAAAAGAATTTGCTAAGTTCTAAATCATTCGGCGAAGTCATCAGATCAATATCTCTAAGCCCAAAATAGGTTATCCCACATTACCTTTATTGTTCAGGGTTTGCTTGCACTACCTTTATAACATGTATGCTTCACCTAGGTCACTTGCCTCGTTGTTGCTCACCCTGCGATCTACTTATCTGCAGTGTTTAGAAAAGAGTGTGTGAGTCCTTGCAAACTCAGTGAATTTACATGAAATAATAACCATATAGTAAGTACAAAATATACATTAAACAGAAATATAGGCATGGTTACTAAACTGGTGAACTAGGTTCACCTTACTTGAGCAAAGTCTGGTTCGCATGTACTTACTTGTCAGATAGCTTGAAAATAGTAAAAACATAATATTTCAGAAAACACATTCTTAAGCACATGTTCATTCTTGTTGGATAATCGGATCTCCTTATAACGCCTTAGGATGAATCAATGAGTCCTTAACATGTCCCATTAAGTGCAGCATAAGACTAAACACTCTTTAGCACACCAACATGTCCCACTCAATGGAGCTTAGCTTGACATTCCCTTATCTCTTCAACCAACTAGAAGGCCTCAACGCTCAAAATCATAGAACATATAGGTGAGTACTCACAATCCTATAGCATGCCATTATATCCAACAAATTTAGAAGGTTATTTTGTTAAAATTTTTACTTAATACAGAGCTCGCAAATCATAAAGAGCTTGTAAAACATATAGAGCTTGCATAACACTGTTAACAAAAACACATTCTTAAATACATTCACATAAAAAGGTAATAGAAAAGGCTTACTCTAAGAACTTAGGTTAAAATCCTAAGCTCCTGATTAGCATTACAGTTCGCACATACAAGTGGCGATCCCTGTACACTCACCAATTTTCTTGAAAACTTAGACAAGCTTCACTTTTCCTTTGCCTTTGCTTGAAGATGGTTCTGTTGGGTTCGCTACTAACATACTCAAGTCACAAACAGCACATTAAAGCACATACATAAACATAAGAAATCCTAGGTTCACACATGCTTGACTTTTTAGCAAACCTAGTTTCCCTTGTTGGGAACTCTTCTAACATTAAAAGAGAACAAGACCTTACCCTGATTTCTAAGGGTTGGATGCTGGGTTCTCAGAACTTGAAAACTAAATAATCGATGATGATTTTAAGAGAGTTTTTCTCAATAAAAAATACAAAATTTTCTAACAGAAATGGCTTAATTTATAGGCTCTAAGTGTCCTAATGTTTTTAGGACACTCTGATCGTAATAGAAGTAGAAAATAAGTTAAGTGCATGGATGGTATTATAGAGAGAAAAGTAAGTAGTCTTCCTAATTGTAGTATAATTGTTCTTTTTACACGTGGCTAGGATTGGTGATCCTAGTTCGCAAATCCTACTAGCGACCTCTACTCGCCAGATCAGTTTGGCGAACACCAACTCGCCAAGCCTCCTGACGAACCTTGTTCGCCAATTTACTGGAGTACACCAATTCACCAATTCTATTGGCGAATATATGTTTGTTATTTCATTTTGTGAACTCCTGTTCACCAGCTTTACTGACGAATACTTACTTGCCACTCTCTCTTGGGTGGTCATTAGTTCGCCAGTTTCTATGGGGAACCTATCTCACCGGTCCCCATACAACTAGACCCCATGTTGGGATGTTACAAAAATATTTTTATGGATTGTGGCATGAGACTTTATTTATTGGGGGTTTTATTTAGATTTGCATGACTTAAATTTTTAAATTTCTTATTTGATATTTTAATGATTATGTAAGAAAACTTGGTTTTTAACGAAAATATGATTTTAACACTAATTTCTGCTCTAATATTGAAAATAATTTTTTAATAAAATCCAACTTACTTTTTTCTTTTGAAATAATTAATCTTTACAAACAAAGTTTTAAGGACGCTTGATTTTTGGAATTAACATGTTTTCTCAAAACAAAGGCAAATAACCAAGTTCACTAGTTTTGAATAAAAAGGCAAATGGTTTTAAAATATAATTTAAAATACTAAAGTTTTTCTGTGTCGTTCCGATGGCCAATGTAATCTTCAGAATTTGGCCATAACGTGTAGGTCGGGTTTGGGAGGTCACAAATTCTATAGTTCATAAGTTGCTTCATCCATAAAACTTATAACAACAACCAACAAAAATTATTTCGCTTCGGTGGTGGACAATGCAACACTATTTTTTTCTTTAAAAACCATTATATGAGCCTGTTGCCTAGGAATTGACAAGTTTCGGAGGTGCTTTTCCTATCTAATTTGGAAGCTTTAAAATCCGCATCCGAGAATACATGCAAGCTAAGATATGAGTCTCTAGGATACCAAAGACTTAAGTTAGGAGTGTCTCTAAGGTATCTAATGATTCTCTTAAAGACTTGTACATGTAATTCCTTTGGAAATGACTGGTATCTAGTACACAAGAAAACACTAAACATAATATCAGGTCTACTTGTAATAAGATAAAACAAAGAGCCAAAAACAGACCTATATAAATTTAAATCTGCACATTTACCTTCCTCATCTTTTTCAAGCCTTGTAGAAAGGCTAATGGGTGTAGCTTGTGGTTTGAAAGTGTTCATCCTAAACTTATTGAGCATTTTCCTTGTATAATTAGCTTGATTGATGAAGATGTCATCATTCCTTTTGTAACAGGCTGCCGGGCAGATACAATATCAAGTTACTGTTTGGTGTGTAAATTGGTTGGGCCAAGGGTAGAAAAATGAGTCAGTTAAAGAAATATTTTTTTATTACGTGCGATGTATTCTGTAGGATTCACCATTTGGTGAACTCCAAGTTTTGACGAACTCTAGGGTTTGGTGGACTCTTCTGTTAAGTTATCTGCAAACCCCAGATGTTTAGACGAACTCATTTGTTTGAAGTTCAATATGTTTGTCTCTGTGGTTAGTATATATTATGATGAGGTGCTAAGTAATGTTAGAGTTAGTTCAGACCTAATTAGAACTGAACTAGGATACTGTAGATGACTTGATACTTAATTAATTATTCTTAAAATTCTAGAGCGATCGTGGGATCCTCTAACTTTCCACTAAGTTTTGTTCTTGGATGTCTCTTCTATATAAAGACATTAGGCTAGCATGTTTGTACATTTTGTTTCTACTTCTCCTTCTTCCTTGCATTTTCACTAAAGCTTTTGAAAATTCCAAGTTAGAATCGCTAGTGAAGAGTTTCAAGTATCTAGCTGACACCATTTCTAGCACCAACTTACTGGTAAGTTTTGGTAAACCCTTAGGTTATTATCAAAAGAATTTATGTATTTACGGTAATGCATGCATAGGTTTAGATTTTATTTTTGAGGAAGGAAACTTCCTAATTATGGGTTGTATGCTATCGATTCATACATGCATGTCAAGTTTCAATAGCTTGATGATCTAATAGATGTATTTGTCTCTCTTTTAGCTCAAAAAGCTAATAAAGGTCCAAGCAATAAGGGCAAAAGACTTGCTAAGTAGATTACTATATTAGAATTTCTGGTGAGTTCCTTTTTACTTCCATGTGTTATAAATTATTTTGTTGTGTAAATTGTGAAAGTTAAGTATTTTCTCTCAATAACGTAATCATTAGTGTTTCATTTAATGTTGTGAAATCAGTATTATCGACTTGTGAATGTTCAGTTCGTTTTCCTATGTAAGTACCTTCCTTGTTGTACGAGATCAGTTCCATCTATATGTGAGTTCTGATATGTGATGGATAAGAAGTGGATATGTTTGTGATGTCTCCGATAGGACAACTGTATTGCAAATCGGACTAGCAGATCATAAGAAAACATGCTTAATTGAATAAAGTTGATATGAGAAGGTACGGACGTTATGCATATGAGTACATATGATTGATATGATTCTGATTTTGAATTTTGGGTCTGAGGCCGGCACAAGGATGGGTTGTATGTACATTGTGTTTGTTGTATAAGTTATGGTTATGATTGGCAAATAGTAACCACCAATATGTCATGTTAAGTTGGTGTGTTGAGTCTGTCTAGGTTATGTGAATGCCATTGGGTGTATTGTGAATAGTATGAGTAAATCTATCTAAAAGGTTGACTATCATCATAAGTATAAATTTTCATCTACAAGTGGTATCTATGTATAATGTTGTGTTTTTTTTATTTATGAAACTCACTAGGTTCGTATGAAATTACTCTGTTATCTTGTCATTCTCAAGCGGGTTGTTTGAAGCAAGTAATTATGTTGAAAGGGACTACGCCAAGGGTGTAGTCAATAGTGAGCTACTTGTCTAATTTTTGTATCATGCATGACCCTTTTAGGGGTGGCATGTAGATTTGCTTTGTAATCGACTTGTATAATGTTTTACTACTTTTGTCAAGATACAATTTTATGATAATTTTTATAAACATTTAAACTATGTATTTAACATAATATACCATGGTTTTTGAGACTATCTCTTTGGCATATATATGAAATGATTTTGAATGTTTTTTTAACCGCCAATGATGCACTTGAAACAATTCTATAGGAATAACCCATCTTGTGATTTATATATAACCCTATAAACTTATATAAGGCTTCTATTAGATGTTTGTTTAAACATAATATAATTGGCGTATTACCATTTTGACTGTTATTTATTATTATACTGGGTATACACCGAGACCTCAAAACCTTTAAAATTCAAGTATTTTTGTTAAATCTGAATGGTTTTACGTTGTGACATACCATACCTGGATCCAAAGATCGAGCCAGGTGTGAGTGTTACAGCTTTGCTTGATTCGGATTCCCAAAAAAGAAGTTTAATTCTCCCATCATGCTCATCTCACACTCACATTGCATTAGTGATCTGTCATGAATTTCACTATTATTTATACCCTTTTTACACATAACTTTAGCTTGTTTAATAGTTAAATCAAAGCATCTTAGTATATATTTAGGCTTTTCATACTTAAAGTATTAATTTATGCTTTTTTAGTAGTTTTTATTACATTTTATATATCTAAATAAGGTTACATGGTCTTGTAGGTCAAATCGGGAGTTAAGGATGCTTATTCGGGCCAAAATTGATGCCTATGTCGCGACACCAAAATATTGATGTCTCAACATTGAAGACAGAAGTTAAAAACAAGTACTGGAGTGAAACTACCCTCGATGTCATAACACAGCCCTTTGATGTCATGATATCAGACTCTGATGTTGCTACACTGTAGGCCTGTGTTGCAACCAAGCCCCTGCGCAGCCCAAAAATTCTTGTGCATTTTAATTACATTTTGGAGGGAAATTAGGTGTATTTATCCTAATCGAACTCCAAGGAATTCAAGGATAATTTAGGCACTTTAATATTCCAAGTTGAGCCTATATAAAGGTCATTGTATTTAGGTTAAATGCATAATTTTTTTTTAGGGTTTGATTCTTAGGCTTTTCTTTCATTTCTAGTTTTCACTTAGGTTATTTTATGTTCTTGTTATCGGAAGATCCTATTCCGAAGTGAGACTTTTGCAAGGGGAGATTGTTCCGAAACCACGCTTTCATTTATAAATCCATATGCATTTCTTTTCCTTATTCTCTTTTTTATATTTATTTATTTAACATTGTTGGATGAATGTTTGTGTAAAGATTAGAATCAATTTATGATTTCTACATATTTTGCATATTTCAATTGCTTTAACTTAATTAATTGATTGAATGATAGAGATTTTTAGCGGATTAGCTTTGTGGGAGAGGAAGAACTTAAACCCTAGGCTTGACAACCCTAGAAAGTGATTTAGGTGGGAATTAACCCAAAATTGGTATGACTTATCTGTGAACACCTTAACCCCAAATTGGTTTGGACTGTAAGGTCAAAAGATAAGTAGTCTTTGCTGATTCGTTATTTTAGTGGAAGATTGGAAGATTCTGCCAGGGTATCAACTAGTTCATTGATTAGAACCTACATCAATTATTAATTAGGTAAAAAAAATTGGATTTAGGCTAAAAGGAACTCGCGTAGTCAAAACAAGGAATAGGAAAAGTCGATATAGAAACCTAGGAGTAGATTTAGGTTTAGCTAAATTTATTTAGTTTCTTATTATTATTGTCACCTTATTAACACTACTAATTCGTGATTCGAGTATATTAGTAATTATTTCTCGTAATTGGCTTGATAACAATTTTCCCCAAACTACAATGCCTTGGGTATGATCCTCAAAATACTTACCAAGTGTTTCATTGTAAACAAACTATATTACAACTTCACTCATATACTTGTGGACACCGCCTCAAATCTATACCTTTAGTTGCAGTATTTACACTCTGGATGTTGGTACATCTGGAGGCAGTCAAGTTGTTGATGCCATTGCCGGGGATTGCGACGGTGATAATTGTTATTGAATCAATTACTTGTAAATAATATTAATCAAAAGATGAACGAGTTAGATAGTTTGCTGATTTTATTAATTTATTATTTAAGCTTAATTTCTTTTTTAATCATTTTTATTATTTTATTATTTCCCTTGTTGATGAAGCAAATTTAATTATGAGTGCAATTAATGATGATTACAGTTGGTATAAACGCAAAACGTCGGATAATTTATACGATGATGAGGAATCAAGTTGGTTAGATGGAGATTCGATGGATCAATGGAGTTTGTTATAGCAAATAAGGAAAAGAAGGGTATTCATATGAACCTCTATATGAGTTAGATGATAAAGAGATTGATACGCCCGAATACCCAAGAGAGTCTCTTTCTAATCCACCAAAGATATGGTCATGTGGAACAATGAAGCCCGACAAACCTTTAGCCCAGAACATAGGTGTAGATATGGATAAATTTGATGATGGCGATAGTAGGTCTAAGTCAGATGAGTTGTC
The DNA here is from genome assembly GCF_007990345.1 of Gossypium hirsutum. NCBI lineage: Eukaryota > Viridiplantae > Streptophyta > Magnoliopsida > Malvales > Malvaceae > Gossypium > Gossypium hirsutum. The sequence continues at coordinate 45,887,318 of NC_053449.1, read as the reverse complement.
CTTTTAGCATGATGAGTAGCACAATAATGAAGGACAAATTTGGTTTAACGGAGCTTCGACAAACCAGTGGAGTGATATCAATCAATATAATATGCTCGAACATTTGGATGAGTTACCTTATGATACGCCTGGGAGTTATGACCATAAAGATAAAAGAAATTATCTGGATGAACCTGTACGTAAGCCGAATAAACAGCCATCCAAGTGTGACCAAATCTACCAAGCTAACAACAAAACATCTAACATTTTATCGAAAATGTCAGATAAGATGACACAAATGATGGTAATGCTCTAAGAGATATCAGAGGCATTACCTCTACAAGAAGAGGTCATACATGAGGTTCTCAACTCTGACCATGATGACCACTATGTTACCAACAATCGTCTGGACAGATGATGGAAATCAGCAAGAGTTTGGAATTAGGGACTGTGTTGATAAACTACACATACTCGAAGCGGTTTCTAATCCAATTGACATAGAATCAAACATAACATTAAATGTAGTTGTTGACATGAAAGTAGAAATAACCCCTAACATAGAGCTTAAACTGATTCTAAATGGAGGTGTAGAAGAGCCAATACACCTTTTAGCCATAGCAGAAAAGGTATCAGCCAAAGAGATTGATGAGGAGAGAAGGAAGCTTGAGGCAATAATAACCCGGAAAGTGATTTAGGGTTGGCTTGGATTTGGAACTAAGTGGTTCATAATGTGAATGTCGCGTTGATAAAAAATAAGGCAACATCATTGGAACAAACAAAAAGGATTGGTTCATATACATCGACAGAGAAATAAACGACGAATCAAAGTGTCGAGAACCAGCTGGAAGTTCTTTTATGGTGGTGACACGGATCGTCCTGGTTTTTAAAGAACTTTTATTCCCTATTTTAAATTTTGTTTCATTTTTATTTTTATTTTATTATTGTTAATTTTAGTTGTGTTTAGTTTTTTTCCATAGCAGGTGTAGATATCATGGAGTGATAGAACTGAAAATAAAATCGAAGAAATCAGAAACTGGACTTGATGTCATGACATCGCAGCCTAATGTCGCGATATCCTTGACAAAACACACCTTGCAACATTGAAGGCCCAAGTTCATCTAATATTTGTAGATGTTCTGTCAACCATTATCGACCCTTCATCTTTTTCTTTTTCTTTTTCTTTTTCTTTTCCTTATATTAATTTCATATTTCTTTTCGTAGAATTTTTTTTAGGTATTCTCTATTCACTTGAAGCACACAAACCCTCAAGATTATCATAACAACAAGGATTCAACCTATTTAGGGAAGTTTTCTTGTTTGCACTTTAATTATTTTACACTAAGGGCAATGTATGTTCTAAAGTGTGGAGGAAAATACATAGGATTATTTTTTTATGTGATTTGGTTTGTGTGTTTACTTTGATTTAATTGATTATTTATTTTAAAAAAATTATTATTGTTTTTGGTTCTTAGATTATATTAATACTATGACTAGTAGTTAAAGATAAAAAAACATGTAATGGTTCTTGTCAAGCATGAAATTTTTTATTGATTATTTTTTAGGGAAATTGATTAGGTTACTTAGTTAAACTGCATAATAGATTAGAAGTACATAAGTAAGAATGTTTGATGATGCCATATGAGACATAAGTCCTACAGATAGTCATAGAGGCATGAATGCTTGAGTTTATAATTATTCATTCGGTTTAATCTGAAGCATGAAAGAAATTGTGTATGGTGGGATGGTTAGGGATGACCTAAGGCATTGTTTGAATAGCTAGTTCTCAAATGACCACACAATGATGCTATGAATCCCTAGTCTCCTTATTTGAGCCTGATAACTCTTTTTTGATGAACCAGCAAAATTGAAAACCAAAGACCACACATAAAACTTTAACTCTCCCTATCATTGGTCCTTTAATACATTACAAAATAGACGCCAAGCCATAGCTTCTAGTATTATATTGTATCTTTCTACATGAAGAGATAAGGTAGGTGAGGGAGGGAGAAAAAAGGAGGTGAGCTTCGATAGGACATTAAGGGGGAAGAGAGGGAACTGTAACACCCCCTACCCATATCCGTCGCCGAAATAGGATATGAGGTATTACCAGATTTTATCGAATAAATATTTTTTTTAAATTCAATATAACCCCTTTATAAATCTCTAATCTTCCCTGCAAATTTTAAACCGAGACCAATCCGACAAAACCAATCCATTTCAATATATTTTCAAGATAGATTTATCGTATTCATAAGATAATCTCATCACATACCAAAACCAAAATTTGTTAGACATACCAATGGCTAACTATACATTCATTTCACATTAACATCTACTTTACTAGTTTATACATGCCATTGATTTCCAAATAAAGTTTCTTTATATACCGAGATCTTGAGGTTGATAGTGTGATGCGTCTCCGACCAAATCCGACCTCTGAGCTCTTAACACTACAAAACAGGGGAAAAGGAACACGGGGTAAGCACTTTGTGCTTAGTAAGCTCATGTAACAAGAATTATGCTTACCTAATATTTTCAATAAAATGCAATAAACATTCATACATCCATTCAATGCATTATTCCCCTATCATGCACAAACTCAACATTCAAAATAGTCTAATAATTTCCATGTATCAATAATTTATACCATGATTGATGAGCTCATCAATTCTATGATTTCCATTTCCTTGTTATTTTTCTATATTTATCCCGTTGTACTACTTGGAATTTCGATGGATTTTCAGGGGTACACCTAAGTGTACAAATCCGGGTCCGTAAATTCATATTCATGTGCGCACATTTCCATTTCAGAGAGCACACTCCCGTGAACCTCATCCTTACAGCGAGATTACCAGTCCAGGCTAAATCCCATGTAATATAAAGTCATAGAGTATTGTCGGGATTACCAGTCCAGGCTAAATCCCCTACAACGATAATTACTCTAATGAGCTTGGATCTGAATTACCAGTCCAGGCTAAATTCAGACCCAAATTCGGATTACCCGTCTAGGCTAAATCCATTTTTCACATATTCTTCAGGAGGTCTATATCAGTATAGGATCACCCGTCTGGGCTAGATCCTTTTTACCATCAATTCCTTTTCAGAGATCCATTGAATTTTCCTTCCATTCAACCGGGATTTTTTCCCCTTTTATCAAATATATCAATGTTTCATCAATTTTCATACAATGAACATTCAAATCATATTCACATCAATAACAAACATTTCAAGCATTTAAGAATATAATTCAAGTTACACGAACTTACCTCGACACTTGTTCGTAACCAAAAATCTACTAATCCCGAACTTCTTCTTTTCCTCGATCTTACTTCGTATTTGAATTTTCTGGATCTAAATAAATAAATTTAAACATCAATCTAATACATTTCATGTTCAAATGTATCATTCTCTATAATTCCATTATTATTTATAGTGCATTCGAAGCTATCTCATTGAGTCATAGCCACTAAATTATTTATATTCTGAGCTACGGAACTCCAAATTAAGATCCGTTAATTTTCCCTGAAACTAGGATCACATATCTTCTTACCATAAAATTTTCAGAATTTTTGGTTTAGCCAACAAGTACAGTTTATTCATTAAATTTTCCCCTATTTCATTGTTTGACAGTTCCGACTCCTCTTCACTAAAAACTAATTATCTCATTGTACAGAATTTAGATGATGTTTCTGTTTGTTTATTCTGAAAATAGACTCATTAAGGATTCTAACCATATAAATCATAACTCATAATAATTTTTTTACAATTTTTATTAATTTTCCAAAATCAAAATAGGGGAACCCGAATTCATTTTGACCTTGTCTCACAAAATCTATTATATCTCATGATTTACAATTCCATTGCTTACACCGTTTATTTTATAAGAAACAAGACTCAATAAGATTTAATTTATTATTTTATTCATCCTCTAATTTGATATATACAATTTTTGGTGATTTTTCAAAGTTAGAGTACTGCTTCTGTCCAAAACTGTTTTAATGTATGATGTTAATTACCATTTTTCCCTAAACTTTCAATAAATGCTAATTTCATCCCTGCTCAATTAACCTCTCAATTGAGCTGATTTTTCTCAACCAACACTTTATTCTATCACTTTAAAATACTTTATAACCTTTGGAAATCAGAATTTTAGCACTAGACTTTCATTCTAAACTTTTTCACAATTAAGTCCTACAAATCAATTTCTATTGAAATTACCTAATAAAATCTTCTCATAAACAAATTAAAGCTTAAATTTCAATCTATTTCATCATAAAATTCCATCACATATTCATAGAAACTTTCAAATTCATTCATAAAATCAAAAACTAATGAATTTAGTAATAGGACCTAGTTGTAAAAGTCTTATAAACGCAAAAATTACAAGAAAAAGGAAATGATTAACTCAATTGGTGCAAAAATTATGAAAAAACAGTTTGAAGAAACCCTTAGGACATTTTTTGGCTGATGAGAATGCAGAAAACTAAAGAGAATTCTAGATATTCCACTTTAGTCCTAATTTTTAAAGTAAATTTTGCAATATTCCAATTTTACCCTTAATTCTTCAACTCTCCTGATTTTTCTCAGCGTATGCCGCCCAAAATATCTTCTTTTGGGCTTATTTTCAATTTATGTCCCTCTTCATTTAACAATTGAGCTATTTAATCCTTCTAGTAACTTTTACACCTTTTTCAATTTAGTCCTTTTCACTTAATTGACTACCCAAACATTAAAATTTTCTAACGAAATTTTAATACCATATTACTAACACTTCATAAATATTTATAAAAATATTTTTGACTCAATTTTACGAGATCAAGGTCTCGATACCATATTTTTACCCAATTTCTTCAATACTTTCTTTTTCTAAATAACCACTAAATCGGTAAAATTTTTGTATCGATATTTTCATACGATTTTCCTATCATACCAATATTCATGCAAAAATATTAAAATAAATTTCTCTTTAAATTAGATTTGTGGTTACGAAACCACTATTCCGATAACCTTGAATTTGGGCCATTACAGGAACAATGTCATGTGCCTAACTATTTCAAGTGTTTGAACCGTTTTGAGCCATATTTTTCTTTGAACTCATACCGTCTTAAACCTCAGAATATTACAAGCCTAGAAGGCCAATGTGACTTAAGCATTCTCTGTGCATAATCTTCCGGAATTGCTAACAATTTTACTTAAAGAATGTTTTTGATTCACATGATTGTGTTTGCTACATATCTGTTTGATTTATGTTAATGGTGATATTGTTAAACATTTGGTCATGGGAATTATTTCTAATTTGTTAGTAAGGTAACTCTGTAAGCTAATACTAATTTACTTTAAAAAATTTCAAGGCGACGAACTATTAAGTTTAAGTTACATGTACGATAAGAATTATTATACCTTTAATTTTGGGCAATCATGTTCTTAGTGGTAATAAAATCCAAGGGACGTCTTCTTTTTGTATGCTATGTGTCTAGACTTGGTTTGCATGAGGACAAACAAAACATTAAGTGTGGGGGAGAGTTTAGGTTTAAAGTTCTTATTTACATCCATCTTCATTAACTCTACCTTGTTTAAAGAAAGAAATTAACTCATTTTCGTGTTAAACTTTTATTTTATTTTATTTTATTCTGTCATTTTTTTCAATATATGTGTTTTGGTTGCTTGAGGACAAGCAACAAGTTAAGTGTGGGGGTGTGATCTGCCATGAATTACACTATTATTTATACCCTTTTTACACATAACTTTAATTACATCTTAGAGGGAAATTAGGTGTATTTATCCTAGTCGAACTCTCAAGACTTCAAGGATAATTTAGGCACTTTAATATTCCAAGTTGAGCCTATATAAAGGCCATTATAATCACGTTCAACGCACAATTTTTTAGGGTTCGATTCTTATGTTTTTCTTGCATTACTAGTTAACACATAGGTTAATTTATGTTCTTGTAATCGGAAGATCCTATTTCAAAGTGAGACTTCCGTAATGGGAGATTGTTTCAAAATCATGCTTTCATCGATAAATACATGAGCATGTCTTTTCGCTATTCTCTTTTTTATATTTATTTCTTTACCATTGTTAGATGAATGTTTGTGTAAAGATTAGAATCAATTTCTGATTTCTATATATTTTGAATGTTTCAAATTCTTTAACTTAATTAATTGATTGAATGATAGAGTTTTTTAGCGGATCAGCTATTTGGGAGAGGAAGAAATTAAACCCTAGGCTTGACAACCGTAGGATGTCATTTAAGTGGGAATTAACCCAAAAATATTATGGCATATCCATGAACACCTTAACCCCAAACTGTTCTGGACTGTGAGGTCGAAAGATAAGTAGTCCTTACTGACTTGTTATTTTAGTGGAAGATCAAAAAATCCTGCTAGGGTATCGACTAGTTGATTGATTAGAACCTACATCAGTAATTAATTAGGTAAAAACAATTGGATCTAGGCTAAAAAGAACTTGCATAGTCAAAATAAGAAATAGGCAAAGCCTATACAGGAACCTAGGAGTAGATTTAGGTTTAGTTAAATTTATTTAGGTTATTATTATTACTATTATTGTCACCTTGCTTCTTGATTAACACTACTAATTCGTGATTCTAGTAGATTAGTAATTATTTATCGTAATTGGCTTGATAACATTTTTCCCCAAACTGCAATCCTTTGGGTATGATCCTCAAAATACTTACCAAAAGTTTCGTTGTATGCAACCTATATTACAACCTGACCCGTATACTTGCAGACACAGCCTCAAATCTATATCTTTAGTTGCAGTATTCACACTCTGGACATTGGTACATCCAGAGGCGATTAATTAGCTTTGAAAAAAATTCACAAAGAAAATCATTAGTAGTACCAAAGATAATGTCATCAACATAGATTTGTACTACTAAAAAATCTGTCTTTTCTTTTAAGAAAAAGTGTTTTGTCAACTTCCCCTTTACAAAAATATTTTTAAACAAAAAAATTTGATAATCTTTCATACCAAGCTCTAGGAGCTTGTTTTAAACCATAAAGGCTTTTCAAAGTTCGAAAACATGATTTGGAAATTTTGAATCTTCAAAATTTGGTGGTTTTTCAACATACACTTCATTTATAAAACTATTTAGAACAGCATTTTTAACATTCATTTGATATATTTGAAATTATTAAAGCATGCAAAAGCTAAAAGCATTCTATTAGCTTCCATTCTAGCTACGGGAGCATAAGCCTCATCGTAATATGTTGCTTCCTCTTGAATGTAACCTTGAGCAACAAGCCTAGCCTTATTCCTCACTATGTTACCACTCTTATCTAGCTTGTTCCTAAAAAATCATTTAGTTCCTATAGTTGATTTATCACAAGGTCTTTCAACTAAGGTTTATACTTTGCTTCTCTCAAATTGATTTCACTCTTCTTGCATAACCAATATTCACTATTCATCATTTAATGTTTCTTTGGTATTTTTAGGCTTAATGTAACAACTCTTTTTCAGTGATGTCAGGAACTGTGGTTTTGGGACCACAATTCTGACATGTGAGTCTGTAAATATCAATTATCTAATATTTACGAAATTATTTAAGTGTCATATTAATTTTTGGTCTAGTAATTTCTTTATTTGTTTAGTTAATTAAGGAAAAAAGAATAAATCATAAAAGGCATAAAACTCTATCACTATTGATTTTTAGATGTTAAAATGATTAGTTAGATTGGAAACAAGGCCTTAAGTGGAAATTAGACCACCTTGATAGTTGGTGGACAAACATTAAGCTATTTAAGCTTAAGTAATTAATTTTTTTGTTTAAAATTACACGTTAAAATAAGAAAAAAAAAGATGATAAGAACATGGAAAAAGAGAAAATACTTTGTCATCTTCTTCAATTGAGTGAGTTTTTCAGGTCATTTTCTTATAATTTTTTATAGTTTTGGAATCTTGAGCGCTTGATTTAGCTAACCTGGGGACTATTTTGTGAAACTGTTAATGTTTGTTAAAGTTTCCATTGATGTTTTCTTGAAGCTTTTGTGGTTATTTTGTTAGTTTGAAAGCTTAGATATGTTAACGGGCTAGTTTATAAAGTAAAAGTTGTTAGTTTTGAACTTAGGGACTAAAATGTAATGAGTTCAAAATGTGTGTGAATATTCTAAATTTTTGTGTTCTATTGGATTGTTAGAGAACCTAATTGATACCGATTTCAAAATCAAAGCTCAAATATGAAAATTATACTAGTTTAGGTTTTAGGGACTAAATTGTGATAAATATAAAAATTTGGAGATATGTTGTAAAATTAGAATTTTAACTATTATATTGCGTTCATATGTTGTTTTATATTATTATAATTGGTTACTTGAAACAAATTATGAATTAGATCAAGAAATTCAATAATCGGTGGACGTACGAGGAAAAGAAAAAATTACTGACTAGTCCTTGTTAGTTAAACCGCTACAGTTTCGGTAGGTAAGTTCATACAATATAATTTAAATTGTTTATACTAATGTTTTATATTTTAGTGGTTGATATTGATTGTTGGTGAATTTGAAATTGTTTTATAATGTGACATAAGTCCCGATGAAATTAGTGAAATCCTCGTATACAGGGTATTGAGTTTAGCCTAGGTCCGAGCTCCTACATATGTTGCGGACTCGAAAATACATAAATGTTAAGCTCTAGCCAGGCTATTTATCGTTTAGGTATAACCTTAACGGGTAACCAGGCATTATTATTTTCACCTGTATATTGAGATCTTTTACGAAATTTCATTAGGTAGAATTGTTATTGAAGTTTTAAAGATATGCCATTTGAGATTGGCTAAATGACTAATATGTTTTGATTATGAGATCAAAGTTGGCTTGCTTGGAAATGAAAATGTTTATGGTTATTTATGTGTATGAGCTCAAAACCTTATATATTGATGATGTGGGTTGAATTTTGATAGGTTTATTTTTATTTCATAATGAACTTGTATATGATAAGAATATGAGGTAAGTGAATGTTTATATTGTATAAGCTTACTAAGTATTTTATATACTTATTCGTGTTACACTTCTCTGTAAATTTTCGATGTTCGGAACGTCTCAATCGGATTAGCTAGAAGCTCACACCTATTGTCACTTGACTCGATAGAATTTTGAAGTTTGAAAGCTAGTTACTTGTGCCAAGTATATAGGATGTTTATTTTGCAAGTTAATGATCATGTTTTGGTGCTTTGGTTGTGTATAAGATTATAAGAAACCTTGATGTATTAGGTGCTTGGTACATGTTTGATATTTTACTAAGTTAATGATGTTAGCCATTATTTGAATGGTTTTATGTGTATGTTTAGGTATTAGCATAACTTGATAATCAATGTTGGTAACTGTTGATGTTTGGAATGATTGACTTGAATGGTATGAATGGTTAAAAACATGGTTAAATAAGGTATGCTTAACTTGTGAAAATAGGTACTCATGTTTTGGTAACCTATTGAACTTAGGTTGGTTTATGCTAGCATTTGAAACTTGGTAATAATTGATGATTTTGACATTTGGTTTTTCTTGTTGATTTGGTGAATGTATAAGGATGGAAGGTTTGTTTTGGTTTGGTTTGTTAAATGCTTAAATGGCTTATGTTTTAAAGTTTGAATTGTCGTGCGAATAAGGGCATATTAGTTAAACACTTAGGTTAAATGTTATTTATTATATGTAGGTGAAATAACTTGGTTTTGAAGGCATGTTTAGGTGCACACGGCTTGTGACTGTTGGGAAATGTGCTCATATTGTAGTAAACATGTAACTGCTTTCTATTTATTTGAATGATGAATAAATAAATAAATTTAATTTCAAATTTCACTATTTTGTCTTTTATATTTATGTCTTTTATATTTTGCATGCATAGCGAAATTGTGACAAGCAAATATTAGCTCATTAATTGTCTAAAGTTCAAACTGAAGATAAGTGGCATTGTAAAGAACGTTTACATTGTGAGAAAGACAACTTATTCTAATAGATAATCTATATAAGTCTGTAATCTCGTAAAAGAATTAAAGTGAGCATTTGATTCAAATACTGAGAAGGATTATTATGTCTTCTACAATTCCAATTGGGAAGATGGCTAGTCTTGGCTATTAGAGCAATTGACTCCATGAGTAGAGATAGATGTATTCATTGGTAGAATGATACATAGGACTAGACCCAAGATGAATTAATTTTGAATGTATTTGTGAATTAATTCACTTATGATGTTTATGGTGTGATTTACCTAAATCCCGAGTTAGTAACTGACCACTTGTATGCAACTCATGTGATTTGATATAAGTGGAGGCTTATGCTCCAAAGATGATCAAACTCATAGCTAGTATGTTGGGTACATGACTTGTGTATGGCATGAATATACTAGGAACAGTGGAATTCATTCCTCAATTAAAGAGTTAATGAAATCCTCTCATTTGTATTATGTGGATTGATAAATATGGAACGTAGCCACAAGTTGCTTCTTCTCGAACAAGCAATTTATCACAGTCATTTGTTGGCAATGATCATATTAATCATTAAGAAGACACAATGATGACAATGAGATAAAATAGGATTGTATTGATTGGACAGATTTAACTCAAAGGAATCTAGGATATCATATGAGGGTAACACACACACGACGAGGTCATTGGACAAAGTAGTTGGATAAATTGCTTTCATAAAGAGTATACAATAAGGAGTTTTCAATCATGGTACTTCTTGTGGACTGACTCCATGATTAAGTAATTGCGAATTATCGAAACGATGCTTATGGACATAATTGCAATCACTAAAGCCTAATGTATATGTCTGATTGGTCCCTCCACTAGATCAACAAAAACTCGATCGGTCTGCATTTGAATCAGAAGAAAATTCTATAACTTTGGGAATAATTTAATTGAGTCAATTTATTCGATGTGAAAATAAATTAGGTGGTCGTGAGAATTTTTCAACTCAAGAATTTGATTAAAGAATTTTGTTGAAAAATTAATTTAGAAAATCTAAGTGATTTTTGGAAATTTTAATTTTGATCAAATAAAATAAAATTAATCAAATCAATTAAAATTAATATGATATTTTTGGAAGTTAATTTTCAAGTCAGACAATTGGCCAAATAGGCAATTCAACTTGGAATTTGGACCAAAGATTGTAAATTTGGCCCGAGAGCCCAAAATCGAGACCAAGACCTAAAAACTGGTTGAATCGAGCCCGGTATGTGAAACCTAGCCGATGGTCCAACCGATGGCTAGATTGGACTGGTCGGGTCGTCATTAACCCGAACCGAACCAACAATAGTCGAACCGACTAGAGGTGCCGTAAGGGTGTCGCACCTACATCCCAGTGGCCGGCGTCAGTTGGTGGCCAGTGGTTGAGTAGTGGAAGAGTTATACTATTACTGGGACTCTACCAGAGAATTTGATTTCAGATTAATTATTCCAAAAATAATATTATTTTAATAGTTTAATAATAAATCTAATTTAATACTTATTTTAATAGTATTTTATTAATTTAATATTAAAGTGGTTATCTTAATATTAAATTTAATTTAATATTTATCTTGTAGGTAAATGTTCTATTATTTTAATAAGATTTAATATTAAATTTAATCTAATATTTATCTTGATAAATATTATATTAATATAATATTAAAGTGATTAAGTTTAATCATAATTGAACTCTCTAAACTCTCCCTATATAAAGAGAATCTTGGGTCTTTATTTACACACATTTGAATTCAAGAGAAAGTTGTAGAGAGAATTCTTTGAAAAGATTATTCCAGAAAATCTCAAGTGATATTTTTCTGATTTACAACTCTACCCAAAAGTTTAGAGAAATTGTAAAATTACCCCACTGGTAATTTTTGTGAAATTTTTTATTCGAAGCAAGCCCACACTCGACAGACGTGAACTTGAGGATAGCAAAGAAAACTACTCGGTCGAAGCGCTTATCCTAGTCGAATCGAAAAGGTACAATTTTGATTAAGTGTTTATTACTTTAGATATCACAACCAAGATCTTGTTTTGGAAAATTTTTTAGAACTCTGGTTTTTCCTTAAATTTATTTTCTACTACGTTTTCCAAACCCATTTTTTCAACGGTGACACGATCTGTCACATGGCCATGTGCCAGACATGATTGCATGACTTAACCATGTAACCTGGTAATTTAGGTGCAGGATGGTTCACACGGCCACATTTTGTTACACGGTCATGTGGCCATTTATCTCGCATCATATTGTTACACAGTTTGAGGACACGAGCGTATGGCCTTGTACCAAACGGCCTTAGGCTATCACACGACCTAGCCATATGGCCGTGTGACCCATGTTTTGCATTTTTTCCATGTTTTTTCTTAGATGTTTCACATTAGTCCCTCCTTCGTTCCAAATTTTTTTAAAACTTCTGTAAGCTCAATTTAATCCCGATTATGTATGAATATCATATTTTTTATTACATTTTTAATGAATAATTTTATTTCAAGAAAATTTGAACTGTGATAGCTCGTTTTTGTTCTATTTTGAATGGTAGTATTCCATAACCCTAATCTGGTGATGGAGACGGGTAAGGGGTGTTACACTTAATGCATGAGATAAATGCAATATAATTACCAGTATATCTAAGAGAAGATCTAGTAGTTACCCCTTTGGATAGATCTTCCAAAATCGTACCATCCTTCACACAGTTGTATTCCCTAGATGATTGACTTCTCTTTCCTCTAATGTAAGCTCCTTTAAAGCATCTTGAGTTTGGTCTTGTGTCTTCTCACTTGATGATTGATCCACTTTCTTATTATCATCAACAACAACAACACAATATTGCATTCTTAAAAGAGGGTTAGAGTCATCAAAAACAACATTTATATACTATTCTACTACTAAAGTTCTTCTGTTAAAGACTCGATAATCTTTAGAATTTAAAGAATAACCAAGAAAAATTCATTCATCAATTTTTGCATCAAATTTTCCACGATTATCTTTTCTATTATTTAGAACAAAACACTTACGTCCAAAAGGATGAAAATAGCTAATGCTAGGCTTTTTATTTTTAAAAATTTTATATGGAGTTTTCTTTAAAATAGGTCTAATCATTACTCAATTTACAATATAACACGCAGTGTTTGTGGCTTCCGCCCAAAAATACTTTGGCAAATGCTTCCACAATGCATGGTTCTAGCCATTTCTTCTAAAGTTCTATTTTTCCTCTCAACAACATTTTGTTGAAGGATTCTAGGTGTAGAAAATTTATGGCTAATACCATTTGAGATGCAAAAATTTTCAAGACCAATATTTTGAAATTCGGTTCCATGGTCACTTCTAACACTAGTGATGGGGTAAAATTTTCATTTTTATTAATTTTTGAAAATGTGATGAATTTCTCTAAAGCTTCATCTTTAGTACTTAAGAAAAGAACCCAAGTAAATCTAGAATAGTTATCAACAAGCAAAAATTCATATTGTTTTCGACCTAAGTAAATCTAGAATAGGTCCAAAAAGATCTATGTGTTGTAAGACTCTACTAGTAGATACATCATTAATAGGTTTAAAAGAGACTCTTTTACGTTTGTCTTTATTACATGCATCACAAACTTTATCTAAATCAAAATTAGTTTTTGGTAAACCTCTTACTAAGTCATTTTTAGCTAATTTATACAATATGTTTAGGCTAGCATGTCATATTTTCCTATGTCATAACCAAGAAGTGTTTTCATTCTTGGCTATGAGACAAACATTTAAATTATGTAAGTCATCTAGATGCACCATGTATATGTTTCATATCCTATGACCTACAAGCATAATCTTATTAGATATAATGTCAAAAACTTTACAACCATTTGACTAAAAAAAGACATTGAAACCTTTATCGCACAATTAACTATACTTAAGAGATTATGCTTAAGATCTTTGACATATAAGACATTTTCAATAAAGATTGAAGGGTTTTTACCAATAGAGTCAATTCTTTCAAAAAGTCCTTTGGAGTTGCCACCAAGTGTAACTTCTCCTCCACTTTTTGGCTTTAAATCGATAAAATGGCTCTTATCACCGATCATATATCTTGAGCATCTGCTATCAAGGTACCATGAATTTGTGCTTGAATTGTCCACCTTGAAGCAATACTCCTTTCCCTACAAACATAGAACTAAATTTTGATTTTTGGTACCCAAATTCTTTTTGGTCCATAAACATTAGTTCCTAAAATCCTTGTCCCTTTAGATATCTATTTTGAAAGAGCTTCCTTGTATAAAGTAGCATCAAGTTCTTTAAGGACCTATACACTCTTAACAAGTTTTCCCTTATAAAATCATGAGGGACTTCTATGTTTAAAAAACTCTTTTAGAGTGAGCTTTTTAACTCTTAAGCAACTCAAGTTGCTTTTAATGATCTTCATAAACTTTTGAAAGTATATTATGAAAGCCTAAATTTTTTTTTATCAAAATCATTAATGATTTCTTACATATCATTAATTTTACTTTCAAGTTTATGCTTCGGTTTGGAGACTGAATCATTTTCATCTTTTTTGGAAATATTTTTCTTATATTTTGAAACCATTAATTCATCTCCAAGCCTAGTTCATCATAGGCATCTTGCAACTCATCAAAAGAATAAGGAATTGAACAAGATGAGTAAGAAGGTACCTTTGATTCTTCAATAACCATAAGGAAAAAATTTGATACTTCATGCTCTTCATCATTGGAGGAGTCTTCGTCACCACTCCATGTACCAACATTAGCTTTGTGCTTTTGTTTGCTATACCCCTTCTTCTTTCATTAGGGACAATTGAATTTAGTGTGTCTCAAATTTTTGCACTCATAATAAATGATGGGATTATTTTTTTGGTAGATTCAGGCTTCAACCCTTCTTTATTTTGGAATCTTCTCCCTTTCATTGGACCTCATGAAGCTCTAGAATCTTTTTGCAAATATGGCTATCTCTTTATCTTCATCCACATCATCACTTGATTCACTTTCTTCAATAGTTGTGGATTTGATAGCTACACTAACCCTCTTTTTTCTCAACCTTCTATTCTTCAACCCCTTCTTTGATTCTCATCTATGAGTGAGTAAAGAACCAATCAACTCATCAAGTGAAAATGTTTCCAAGTTCTTTACTTTTTCTATGGCTATCACTTTAGCTTCCCATGATTTTGGTAAGCTTCGAAGTATTTTTCTCCTCACTTCTTCATTGGGATAAGTCTTCTCATATGACTTGAGCCTATTAATAATAATTGTGAACCGATCGGACGTAGTTTTGATATCTTCCTCAGGCTTCATCTTGAATGTTTCATAATTGAGTGTGAGAATTCCAACCTTCGACTTTTTAATTTGGCTTGTTCCCTCATGAGTGACTTCTAATTTATCTCAAATTTCCTTGGCATTGGGACATGATGATACCCTACTATATTCTTCCTGACCAAGTGCACAAAGTAAAGTGTGCATTACCTTAGAATTTAGTTGAATACTCTTTCTATCATCTTCAGTCCACTCCTTGCTTTTTGGCACCAAAAGCTCCCCTTCTTATTTTTGAGGGATGAAGGGTCCCTCATGATGATGTCCCAAGCCGCAAGATCATTGTCTTGAATGAACAACTCATCCTCGTCTTCTAAAAAGAGTAATTGGCTCCATTAAAGTATGAGGTTTAGAGATAGATTGAGATTCACCATAAAAAATTAACCCAGAAGTTGACATCATCTTGTGTAGATTGATTTGATGAATGTTGAGCAACCTCAAGGATCTTCTCTTGGCTGATAGATTATCTTTTGGAGACTAGCTCTGATCTCAGTTGTTAGCTCGAATAATCAATCCAAAATCGCCAAAGAGGGGGTGAATTGGCTTTTTAAAAAATGTGGAAACTTGAAAGAAAATATAGAACAAATGACCCCAATGATTTAAAGTGGTTCAACCCCAACTACTTCCTCCACTACCTTAGCTTTCCACTACTAAAGATTTTCTCAAATTCACTAATTTGACTAACCTTTGAGGACAAGGTTTAACCTTACAAATCCCTTAAGGTTTCTACCCAAACCTTAAGATAAACCCTCTCAAAGAGTGTTACAAATAAGCAAACTAAGAATTAATCCTTACAATATTTGATTGTTTGCCAATTTAGCACAAATGAAATAATAAACACTTTACCTGAATAAACAACAATGCAAGCTCACAAGTGTGCACAAGAAATGTATGAAAAATTTATGAACAAATGTTGATTGATTGAAATTTTTGCTTGGATAATCTCTCCTATTGTTGTAGACCTTTTGGAGGCTAGTATTAGACCTATTCATGGGTCTGGCTGGGCTGGGAAGGCCCGCCTGAAAAGTGGAGTGTTTGGATAAAAATATAGGCCCAAAAAAGGGACTTGGAAAAAAATAAGGCCCGTTTAGGAAACGGGTCGTGCCCAAGTAAAGGCTTTTTTTACCCAAGCCCAGCCCGGCCCGAATATGCAAAAAAAAACTATTGTTTTTTGTACTATTTTCTTGTTTTTTTACTGTTTTGTTGCTATTTTCTTATTTTTTTCACTATTTTGCTATCATTTCACTATTATGTTGATATTATTTTGTTGCTATTGTTTGGATATTGTATAACTCTTATTTTATTGTTAATTTTGTTACTATTTTAGAGGCAATTTGCTTGTTAAGTTGCACATATCTTAGTGTTATATAAGTATACATATTTTTTAATTTATTTTCAATTTGTTAGGAAACATTTCTTTGAGTGTTTTTAGTATTTTTGATGTATTATATTTTTTAAAAATTTATATAAAAAATTTAATATGGCCAGGTCGAGTCGAGCCCAAGTTTTAACATTTTTATTCGGGCTAAGCATGGGCAAAATTTTAGACCCATTTTTTGGGCCGAGCTCGGGCCTGGCAAATGGACCTAAAATTTTGGTTAGGCCCGGCCCGACCCATGAACACCTCTAACTGGTATTTATACCCTTTAATTGATTTCCAACCGTTGTGGCTATTGGAATATTGAATAGAGCCGTTGGAGATGAAAATATCAGTGCATTAATGTCACCTACAACAACAAGTATCAATATTTTTTCTATGAGTATCGATACTATAAGCATTTATAGCCTAATTTGGTGATCATTTGAGCCATCAATATTTATACCAGGGGAATTTTATGGATACCAAATATAAGGTATTAATATTATAGTGATACTTGATAAATCTTTCGAAAGTAAGATTGCCAATTTTGTATTGATACTGAAAAATGTATCGATAAAAGTATACTGCTATCGATACTTGAAGAAATTTATCGATACCAAACAAAAGGTATCGATATGGTATCAATACTTGATAAAAACTTTGGAAAATGGAATGTCATTTTTGTGTCGATATTGAAAAATGTATCGATAAATTTTTGAATATATCAATACTCAACAAAATTTATCGATATTTGATACAAAGTATCGATACTGGACCGATACTTTTTGGCCTGGTGCAGTTCTCACAAGTTTGAAAATTATTTAACTAACTTGGCCTTAAAATATTTTCTACTATGAATTCAACAATTTTTCTCTTTAGATATCATTTGAAATGATTTTTTGGCAAGTTTTGTTTAAAATGATTTTTATTCAAAACATAATATTTGTTATATCAAAATAATTTTTTGAGTTAAGCTTGGTCCAAAAATCTCCCATTTTTGATATAATAATACATTTTGGTAAATTCGGTTTCAAATAAGTTTGCTCCCCCTTTCTAAAAATTATTTTCAATTTAAGGCTTAAAAAAATTTGTCGTTCATTATCAAAATTTGGCATTCATTTATAAATTGGTCATTCATTTTCAGTTAAAGGAATTTTGAAAACTTGGTCACTAAATTTGTAATTTGGCACAAGCATAAATAATCAATCTTTCACCAAAATTTACCCTTCTTTTCTCCCCCCTTTTCTTATATCAAAAGGCAACAAGTAAAGCTTAAGAGAGAGATTTTGTTAGTTTAATAAAAGGAAGCAATTGAGAAAATTGGAAATACCATGTCAAATAAAAACTTCAAAGTATTTAAACATACTAGATAAACATTAAGTGCAGTCATTCATAGTTATAGGAAACAAAGTCAAGCTAAATGAAAGATGTATGAGAATGCATATGCTAGTCTAATCCTCTTGAGGAGGAGGCGGCAGAGAAGGATAATTACCCATAAATTAAGCCATTTGATCCTTTAATGAAAGCATCCTAAAGCCCAAACTATAAAATGCATTGTTAACCTCAACTTCAAAACCTAGAAATTCATCTCCAAAAGAATAAATGGAACATAGGAGAGCGGCGGTCTCAACGGAAAAATGAGCAGCTTGTGAAGAACCAACCGAAGGAGCAGGTGGAGGAGGAACATGCTTGGGAGGAGGAAAAACCTCATCGTAACCTCCTGAACACATCGCGCTTGTGCATAGAAAGCAAATGATTTTATTAAGCAAATTTAAAGTGTGATTTTACTGCAAGCATACAGATCAGTTATAATATTTATAGTGTTACAATAGAACACTAAATTCTTCCAAGAATCGAACCCAAAGGAGTTGGCGATTTAAAATTTTCTATACAAAAGTGCATCCAAGAAAGGAGTTTATCTAGCTACTCACTAATTGCTATAGTATGACAAATAATTAATGAAGTTAATTAAAACTAATTACTTATCTAAGACAGAAAATGACTAATTTGTAAATAACTCAAGATATAAAACTACTAAATACGATAATAGGCAGCGGATGGTTGATTTCCATGTTTTTCATTAACCCTTGAATTAGGGATATAAATCGCTCACACTCCCAACTTGGCTTCATTTTACCTCTTGGTCTCAACTTTACCAACTTAGACAAATTAGTTTGGTTTATCTCTCGATCTCACCAACTAACCCGGGACAAAAGAATTGGTGCCCAATAAGATATCCTCTCGGTCTCACTTATCTTGATATTCCCTTAGGGTCGTCAATCCTAAGTTTTTAGGTTTATTTTTTTTATTCAATTTTGTGATTTAGTCCCCGAACTCAAAAACTAACCAAACAACATTTCCATCAACCAGCCACCTAGGGTTTAGTTACCCATTACCATATTAAAGCTAACAAACATGAAAGAAACAACTATGGAAGCCATTAACTTAAACTTAAATAAAAAGATGAAAGCTTTGATTTTTAACATAATAAACTTAAATGAAAGTAACTAACACAAAGATAAAGAAACAAGAACACTAAAGATGAGAGCTTTAAGAAATAAAAAGAAAGAAAACTCAAATAACATTAACTCAAAGATTAAAGAGTGATGACAACTAAGTTTAAAGTCTTTAACATGTAAATAAAACTAAGCTACAACAAAAACTAACTTAACTAACAACTATGAAACTAAGTAAAACCAGAAATAAATATAAACTAAAACCTTCAAACTATAAAGAAGAAAACTACCCTGCTCCTAAGCTAAAAGATGAAAGAAACCCTAAAACTAGCCTAAAACTATAGCCTACTTTTTTTCAGCCAAGAGCGACTTTTAGTAACTTATTTTTTACCCCAAAAATGTTCCTAAAGTGCCCTTAAATGTTGGCTTTTGATTAATTCTTCAGGTGGACAAACTTTGCCCCTAATGTCATTTTTTGTCCCCACAGGGCAAGGATGGCGTGAAACCCAGGTGAGGATATCATGATACCCTAGTCAGAATACACAGAGGGAGTTGTCACGAGGTGGGTATTGCGATACCCTAAAAGGATATCGCGATACCCCTATAGCTTGGTCCCAAATCTTCTCCATTTCGAGTCTGTCGATGGTATGGCAATATCCTAGCTCTGATATCGCGATACCACTACTTGTGGCTTGAATTCCACACTATTTGGGCCGCTTACATGTCCTTACAAAACTCAAACACACATTAGTGTCCTCAATGACACAATTGGCCATTTTGGATCAAAAAATGAGGGAAAAGAGGCGATTTCATAAATCTACTTGTACAAATTAAAATTACATAAAACTACTAAAAAGACACTAAAACTACTTGAAAACAAGCTCGTTAAGTGACAAACAAAGCCCAGTTTAACACATCAATTTGTGGCAGATCACCTCCCTCAATTAATTAATTAATAATTCAAAAAACCATAAATTAATTTTCCAGGTTATTTTCATTTAGTGGGAAAACCACGTTAGTTTTCGAATGTTTCTATTTCTCCAGCTTTACCATCTCTATCTATTTTTGTTCTTTTGATTTAACATGCAATTCATTTCTTGTTTCAACGAGCTAGTGGGAGGACCGATTGGACATATGCAATTAAGGTTAAGGCTCAAATAATTTATAATTAAGTTTCAACTTTTTGCCTATTAATTATAAACTCATTTAGTCGCGAAGTCATTCCACTATAGTATCATGGTTGAGCTCTCCCTAATGATATATCATTACGAAAGCAACTTGATCAATGTTCATCCAATGACCTTGTCATAAGTGTGTTACCCTCATAAGATATCCTTAATCTTTTTGAGATAAATCCACTCTCCCAATATGATCTTATTTTATCTCATGGTAACCATTACATTTTCTTTCATGAAAAGTCAAATACTATCAAATAGTAATCAAGTCATTCATCACAAAGATGAATGACTCATGATAATGTTTACTTTTCATCTATCATGTAATGCCAATGAGAGGGTATCATTTACCCATATCTCGGGCTATAGATTTCACTGTTGTGAATGATGCTACAAATTGCAGAAGTTGTATACCTAACGCACCAACTTTCGGTTCCTAATCTATTTGACTCAGGCTTTCACTTACATCAAAGTATACAAGTCATGCATGCATAGTTCATCATCCACTCATGATTAGGGCATGGCACACTTTGAACGTTAAAAGTGAATAAATCTATAAATAGATTCAGGATATATTCTTCTTGGCCCAAATTCGATGTACTGTCAGTCCAGTCAATCACATCTGTGTCTGTATCTTCTGGGAATCATCCGCTTCGATGTCCAAGACAAGGCATCTCCCCAATTGGACTTGATAGATGACATGTTAGTCTTTCAATCGGTTACTATTAGTTGTCTTTTCGTATTACGATCCTGCCACGTAATATCGCTTACTATTAGTTTAACATTAGACAACCAATGAGCCAATATTTGCTTCTATTTTGCTTTGCATGCAAAAACCACATGAGGACATTATACAATGGATATTAATGTAATCCATGAAATATTTTATTAATCAATCTATTTGAAAAAATTACATGTTTACAAACGAATATACTACACTTATGGCACTATATCCAACATTATTTTCATTATATCTATGCTTGAACACAAGTTAAGATTTTGGTGGAAATTAGCATGCATGGCTAGTAAATGTGATTAAATTGAAATGAAATAAGCTCAATCGACTAAATTCATAAATTGATATGTGACTATTACAAGTTATGAATATATACATATGTTGATTGATATCCATGTGAACTTAGTAAAAATATAAGATACAATTAGCATGTCAATACGGTCATATGCGCGCTTCTATAACACCCTATACCCGGCCCAGTCACTGAGCTCGAGTAACAGGATGCTTTACCAAATGTCACAAGTTCACACACATTCCATACAGTCTCAAATACATACAACCATCGTCACTTTTAAATCTTTAGATGAGTAAAGAGTCTTAAACACTTTAGACAACATTTGAAAATAATTTAAAAACATGCTTAGGAACCATTTGATAAAATTATAAAGAACCTACGTAGGTATCGATACGCCATCATAGCTATCGATATTTTGGAAGATAAGTATCGATACTAGTAAGAAAATTTATACCAAACTAGCATTCTGTCAAATTTTAAACGAAAGCATTTTATCGATATATAGGCAAAGGTTTCTGTATTTTTACCCCGAGTATTGATACTTATGATCGTGTATTGATACCAAATTAGGCTACTGACTTCATAAAGATACAATTCAACTCCGAGGTATCGATATTTATGTCTTGAGTATCGATACCTCTGCTCAGATTCGCAAAAACACAGCAAAACAGAGTATTAACATGCTCAACATATCTCTATTCTAACATGCATTAATCATCACAGTATCAAGCATCAAATTTACCCAAAACACAGTCCAACGTAACCTTTTTACCTTGTTGATCCATATCATGGTGATAACAAATAAAAATAGTAATAATTACCAAGCAAAATTTTTAGAAGTTCACAGTCATATTAAACCAACAAGAACATAATAATAACTAGCCAAAGTTCTAACCATATTGCCTTTATTTCCACATTTCAACAAATAATAATAATAATAATATCACCTACTTAAATACTAAAGCGTAACTTGGATCACTTCCTTAGAATTCTGCACTGTTCACACCCCAATGCTAAATATCTACAATGGTTAGAAAGGTTGAGTGAGCTTAAACAGCTCAGTGAATGTCGGAATAACCACAAGGTATACACAATATTTGAGGTTAAACAAGAACATACTACAACACACTCACAACCATATTCCAACCAAGTCAAAATAACATATTCACGCTTCATTAAAAACAGAACTGGCATATACTTTTACATGCAATTACACTCAACTCGTATATATATAATTCACTTAACGATAATTCATCAAGACAAAACCACGTAATCATGCTTTAGTAACCCACAAGTCTAGCTTTTATATTCACATGCATTTACACACAACATTTTCATATATTAATCAATTAATGATAATTTGGCAACTTGGAAATATGAAACATAAAAGTGGGCTCTACCACCACACATTGGATGCACAAATCTCCATCACACCAATAACTCAAAGAGTCTAATATATCTCATAAGTGTAGCATAAAGCTAAATACTCTCTAACACACCAAAATATCCTGGGGAATGGAGCAGAGCTCGCATTCCTTTATCTCTCCAAAATTGTCTCGTGCCTCAATGCCCTAAAAACACAACAAAAGGGTAAGTACTCACAATTCTATGGCATGCCAACTATATCAAATGGTTTCATGAGATCACAAGGCCAAATTATCCGCAAATACACACAATTAATTATTGTTCTCATGCACTAAATCTATGTTCATCAACATCAAATTACATCACAAGTTGTACACATAACACACTTATCGGATTCACATTTAATTGCATTGTAGGTGCCACAATTATGCTCATTGAGTCATCACATATTCGTTCACATATGAATGCATTAAAAATCAGATTATCACATGCCACATACCAATATTCACTTACTTTACCTATCACATAAGCATCACATTCCACAATTCGACACATATGTACTTATTATTTTCTGCACACTTTCACTGCACATTTATATCACTAACACAACATCATCACTATCATTCGGCATGTTTAATATGCCCACAAATAACACATTCACAAGAGTTATTACAACATATATCACATGCCACATTATCACAACTTAATACTCAATCCACTTCACACAATCACATGATTTTCAAATTAAACGAGAGGTATAAGAAAGCTTATACTTGGAACTTAGAGTAGGGGTTTAGGCTACTTCTAAGTTCCCAATTAACACTATGAATTGTGTCTACTAGAAGCGATTTCAAACACTCACCGTACGCGCTTTTGCCTAGTTGTGGAAAGCCTAAACTAGTTTTTTCTTACCTTTCGCCTTACTCGAAGAAAGTCCTAACGACTCCAAAGCTTCACACCTAATAACCACACAATAAACATAATTAAATTACAGGTATAGACACACCTAATCAATCAAAAATGCATGTCTAGATTTCTTCCTCTTGGAACTGAAATTTTTTACTTAGAAATTCGAAACTCAAATATCTTAATCTTTACTCATTACCTTTGCCTAAAATCAATTCCAATCATCTAGTTATTTATCTAAGAATGATTCTCAACCCTTAAACTACACAAAACTATACAGATTCGTGGTTCCGATATTTCGACGTATAATGGCCCTTTTTCATGAAAACTCAATAAAACCTTAGAATTTTTAACAAAAATTTAAAGTGAGATTAGAAATCTTCTAATCATATCAAAACAAGTTGAAAAATACTTTGAAATATTATTTTCATTCACAATCTTGAATTTCACCATTAAAGCCCTAAATTTTGGCATTTACACAAAACCTTTGATTCAGTAGATAAAAACTCAATTTAAATAGCTAGAGTTCATCAAAAATATTAGGAAAATTAAACATTACCTTCATTGAGAGTAAAACGAGCGTTTGATTGAAAATTCAGAAAACTCACAAGTCGAACAATGATAAAATCAATGGTGTTTCTAGTGTTGCTCTTTGAATTTAATAGGGATTTGGTGTTTAAGATTTGATGAAAACCAAAGGATTAGAGTTTGGAAGATCAAAATAGATTAATGTAGTTTGGGAATTTCAAATGGCAGCACAAATAAGTGAGGGGAGTGTGGAAATAGGGTGTTTTTTTTTTAAGTTTTGGGATTTTTACCTTTATGGTACTCTTGATTTTAACTCATTCTTCAAAACAATCCTCATTTTAATATTGCAGATCTTTTCTACATTATTTTCAAAAATTGATTTAACTTTCAAAAAGGCATAGTCAAATATATATTTGGTTTGCCATACATCAAAATTTTCAGGCACATTTTGAGCTAAAATCCCTAAATTACCCTAAAAACTTCTAGGCCCAATTGCGGGATGTGACACTTGTGTACAAGATAGTTGACGATGTGGAGATTATGATGTGTTATTTTGGGATCCAACATTTATTGCAGATCATCGAGTATTTACTATCTATACGGAGACCTTAGTATGGTGGAGGTATGTATTTTAATATGTTTAAACATTTGATGCCTACAGGCTTTGCACTACGATGTGTTGGTGTGGTGTAGTTTATACTCATACGAGCTATCTTAGTGTGGTGTAGTTCACTCGCATGTCCGATTTTGTTTTACTATCACTGAGGCCGTTGAAAACCATAGTTGCCGATAAAGGTTCTCAATGTTCGAACCAATATCTACATAAGCATCATCCTCAGTCAAAGTGAACCCCTGCAGCAACAATCTATACCCGCTACAGACCGTGTAGACACCAATACTCTTCACAAACCAAACTAGATGGTCCTCTTAGCCATGTAGCGAAATGGGAACATTAAGAATCATATTTGCCTCCTCCACATGAAATACCGACAGGACTAGGTTCTCATTCCAAAAATTTCTATTAGAGTTAATAAGATCAGCAATCCATTATATATTATTCACTTTACTTACACACACCTTACAAGGAACTTGCATAGAAGCCAACAATCATTCTAGACAATAATACAATTCCCAGAACCTACCTCCTATTGGATCATGTTCTCTAAAAGCCCCTAGTCAACCAAATACCACGCCAAATGAATAAAAGTTGATTTCCTAACTCAGCTCGTAAAAATTCTTTATTCGTAAAATACTTGCCTTTAAAACATGAGAAATAAAAGAACTAGAATTACAGAAGAGACGACATCCTTGCTTAGCCAAGAGAGCTATGTTAAATTTTGCTAAATCTTGAAACCCAAATTGCCTACCTCTTTAAGATCACATAGTGCGGCCCACGAACACCAGTGAATCCCCTCTCTTACCATGAGATTTTTGCCATCAATATCAAATTAAAATGGATTCCAATTCTTTGCATAATAAATTCGGTAACAGAAAACAATCCATAATGTAAGTGGGAATAGCCTGCAAATCAAACTTTATAAACACCTCATTACCTCCCTAAGAAAGTGTCGTATACTCAATCTATTGATCTTACTCCGAATCCTATCTTTTAAAGCCTAATAACTTGATTTCTTATTCCAACTTATCATAATAGGAAGGCCACCAAGTACTTTTCCAGATAAGCCAAATTATGAACCCCAAAAGCTCAAGCTACCAAGTGCCTATCAGGCGTAGTCATATTAGCACAAACAAATAAGCAATTTCTCAAAATTCACAATTTGTCCAAAACATTGTTCATATTCATTGATGATTCCCTTAATCACATTGGTTCCTTCAACCAAAGCCTCACCAAAGATGTTATTGTCAACGACAAAAAAAAAAGGTGCGTTATCTAAAAGACCACCTCGACCAACTCTTGCCTTTTGTAAAGCCCCCTCCTAATGTGCAAGTCACAACATAGCAGTAAGCTCACACTACAAATCAAAAACAAAAAGAGGTTTAACCTCCTTGTTATGGCGCTCTAGATGGGGTAATTCTTCCTCTAGCAGACCCATTAAGCACAACTAAATACCCAATCGAAGAAACATATCACGTTACCAAATTGATCCATCAACCTACAAAACCCATTTTAACCAGTAAATCTATAACAAAGTGCCACTCAATACGATCATAGATTTTACTCATGTCTAGTTTAAGAGCAAATGACCCTCCTCACCTTATGCACAGTTTTTTTTTTTGTAATTTTTTACAATTTTTAATATTTTTCATTATTTTTTATAATGCTTATAAATTTTTAGAATTTTTAAATGATAAGGTCACAACGGTATCATCCTCAAATATACGATGATTTATAATTCGTAAGATATCCCAACCAGTATTTTTAATGTCCAAAAATTTAACCGGTGATCAACAGAAACGTTAAGTCCTTATTTGGATAAAAAAAAACTTTTAAAGACCAAAGTAGTATATATATATATATACACTTCAATGACTAAATGATGCACTATGCCCTTTACCAAAAAAAAATGATGATGCACGAAGCCAATATTAAAAACTTATCAAACAACTGTAAATCAACTAAGCAACTAAAATGTAATCAAAATTGCATAATATCAAAATTAATGCACACCACATGCAACGCATGTAAATGAGGAATAATATATAAAAGCACAAACATAAATAATTTTTTGAACTAACATAGTTCAATTTATTAAATAAAGGAAAAAGCATTGGAAAAATTTACAATACATTTATTTTATAATATTATACAAATTCTTTAATTATGATCTGAAATATATTACCATGATAATACTGAATTATCAAAATAATTTATATAGTTTAATTATGTTCATTATTTTACCTTACATGAATTTAATAAATTAAAATATTTAAACATGTAATATCATTTGAAATAAATTCGTCGATATAAAAATAAAGCATTAGCCTTTATCATATGTTCACAACATTATGAAATAGGGGATCAAAAAAGGCTAGGAACAACATACAACTTCTCATATTTTCATTTTCAGCACGTAAATTGCTCTAAAGATCTAAAGAATGAGAATCACAAGTTTATCGGCATGGAAATAGACCAAAACTTTTCAGGAGAGGAAATTACTATTACAGTTCAGGAAAACAATTATTATGCTTTGCTTATTGCACACAACACAGCTGAATTCCTGGATTTCCACCTTCCTTTGTTGAAACGAACTGCTTGGAATTGGCATCTAGCCGATGGATATTGGGACTTTCAACTCAATTTTAGCAATTCAGATTCTAATTTGTTGAAAAGTCAAACTGCAACTCATCTATGAAATTATGAAAGCTTCAATGGACTTCAGTAATAGTATTGAATCATGATCATGAACATCATAATAAGCAAGGCTTTCACACGGAGCAGAGGCGTTTTTTGTATGTAATACCTCAAGCAACCATCAAAATTCCTCAGTTAGGAGACAAATACTGAAATTTGGAAGGTGGGGCTGATATCTAGCCTCTTGACATCCAACAACCATAAGTCTTGAATGCCACGATTTGTCATTAAATTTAGGAAGCATCAGCATCTGTGAAGGGGAGCAGGATATATGTCCAGAGGTTGATATCGTAAGCGATCATTATGAGGCAAAGGTCCCTCCTGTGTATTTTAACAAGTGTATTAAGTGAAGTCAAGTTTGACTAAAACAAGTGAGTTGTTAGACAAAGGTACAACAGTCAGTTAGGACGAAATGAAAAAAAAATGCATAAACAACTTAGCCAAGGCAACTATATCCCTAAATGATAAATCCAGAAAGGGCTGGACAGTTCAATTCACCACATAAGCTGATGTTTTAAGGAATAATGTCCATATAAAACCAGCATTAGACATGCTAAAAACACTCGTATCACAATTTTTTTCCAACACTCGGATCACTAAAATTTTATTTGTCCATACCTTTTCAGATCTGTAATGAATTATAATAGTTGATAAAATGCAAATTAAAATACCTCATCCAAGTTGATCTGGAATGGCTTGACAAAATCCTCAAACATCACTGGATAGAGTCCCTTAATTTTCTCCTCAACTTCCTACAAGAAGAAACAACTCAATATGCTTAGGAGGGTCATAACAAAAACCCCAAGCCATGTTATAAGAGTTCCGTAGGTGATACAATAGCCAATAATGGATACCGAAACTATAAATTCCACTTGGATGGATGTAATCTCCAAACCTTAATTATGTGAATGTCATAATTCAGCAATCATGGCCCACTAGACTAGTGCAGAGTGTGTTTGGATAGAATTACCCTTTAGTAAGGGCTGGCCAATACCATTTGGAATAAATTGCATAATCTTGACATTCTGAACAGCATTTTTTTGATGTACGTTTCCACAACCATTTTGAGATCTCTTTCTACGTGTAATTTCACATACTCTAATTTGGAAAAGCTAATTCATTTTGAAGAAAGGAAAGTTTTTCTTGCCTAATCTCCATTATTTGAAAGAAAACAGCAGAAGATAAAGCAAAGATCATGTATACGATATGAAAAGTAACTGCTAAACCCAAAGATACATCAACATGTCAAATTTGCAGTAAAAAATGTGGTTAGCTCCCATTTGGTCTTCCTTTTTTATCAGGAGTAGCTGGCCACTTAAATTTAAATGCCACATTCTCACCAAATCATCAGCAAAAGTTTGGTCCTCATTCTCAACAGGAACCTAATAAGTTTTGAGGAAAGGCCAATTTACTTTCAAAACTGAAAATTTTTAATGTTTATCAAGGATGAAATTATGCTTGCGAAAAGCATCAAGACCCTAAAGGGTCAGATATCTAACCAATGTATAAGCCAATTACTTTGATAACTAAGAATGTAAAACTGATCTCAGCAGAAAGGTTATAAGAAAATACACAGACAATAGTTGCCAAAGTATAGGAGGTGGTCGTAATGGAAATTCAAGTACTTATCTCAAGAGGTCTACAGGAAAAAATGCAGTACGATAAGCCTCTGTCTCATGAGGTGCTTTACTACCAGATCATGCTATTAGTTCCATAACATGAACATATATATATAGCAATATACTCACACGCCTTATGTTCCTATCTTATAATCGCCTTATGTTCTTATCTTATAATCTTACTTCTTTGCTTTCTGCTTCAAATGTTGTACGTTGTTTACATGCAAGTAATTTCTGGGATAGGATGTCAACGATACACTTTGAGAATGGGCAACCATGGGATTTTCCATGATCATATGATAGAAAAGCATACATGCAACATGAAGATGTAGCTACTGAACTACATCAGTGAATCAGCAGTTTCCACAAAACTTAAAAAGGCAATAAAAGAGACCAAAAGAAAAGTATAGAGGATCAAGGACAAAAAAGTGAGTTGATTAAAGGCCTCAACTGAATATGATTTATCCTAAGAGTTAAACCCAAGAACATTAAAGAATAATCACGGACAACACAGCAAAATTGTCCAACTTTAAATCAACCAATATATGGAATAGGTGTATTTTAGCATACCAATCCTGTGATTCTTGACTTTTCCAACAGTTCCTTTGCAATCATATCCAGTATGTGCCTGTTGTCTTTCAAAGCATTTATTGCAAGCTCTTCAGTCTCTTCAATGTACTGCATGAACAACAAGCATCATAATTTCAATTGAAGTTAAAAAGTCAGAAAACTAAACACATCCTTCATATTTATACTTAAAAGGAAAAAATAACGCATTTCAATGCCTGTTTAACAAACAAAAATCGTACACTCACAGATACCTTAAAGGCATGCACATCTTTTTATTGAGATTTATAGGTGGTGTCGAATATCTATTTTGAAGTGAAACCAATTTGTTGATAAAACTAAACATTGTCCCTAGTATGGTAGCACTTTACATGTTAAGAGTAGGAATTTTTTAAGCCAAAACTCCATCCTACTTCAGATAAATATCAAACAGTTCATCAAATAATCAAATGATTAAGCTCCACCAGAATTTCATATTCATCCTACGTGAATATAACAGCAGTGACTATAATTTGCAATCAGACCTCATTGCAGCAGGGGTAGACATTCTTTCTTCATCTTTCTTATATACAAACAGATGTGCGTGTGTTTAGATTAAAATATGTATGAATAGCTATGGCTTAATTCAAGCCAAATAGCTTGCTCACTGCTTCAAAGCTACTTCATGCCAGTTC
This sequence comes from Gossypium hirsutum, assembly GCF_007990345.1. Lineage (NCBI taxonomy): Eukaryota > Viridiplantae > Streptophyta > Magnoliopsida > Malvales > Malvaceae > Gossypium > Gossypium hirsutum. The sequence continues at coordinate 45,857,090 of NC_053449.1, read as the reverse complement.
TTACATGTAATTACATGAATGCATATAGTTAAGTGGGCAATTGCAAGAACAAATGCAGTACTCATTTTGAGGTAGCTGTCACAAGATCATATGTTCTGTGCATGCATTTGACAATACCAATTCATCATGCAGAAGAGTAATCATTTTGGCTGCAAAGAAGTAAAATCTAAGAGTAAGATAGACGATGTTACCACTTATCAAGCCTGTCAACTAACTAAAGATTTGACAGTTGGGGGGGGGAGATTAAAAGATATTTCACCATATTTTGTTCTTCACCGATGGGAATCAGATTATAAAGAAACAGATATTTGTTACTACTGTGCAGGTAGTAGCACCTACTACTAATAGACTAATGGTACATTATCACAATATCAAACAACAGTTATAAAAAGACAGAGCAAGCTAAAATTACCCTTGTCAACTCTCGACTAAACAGCTCAGATACTTCAAGTGTCATATTGGCAGGAATTACATAAGGATCATCCCACTAGCACAACAGAGTAGGGAAAAATAATTAGTTAAAAAGAAATAGGATGTTTCTATTAAAATTTACAACTTGAGAGTTATACCCTATATTTTATTAATTCACCATCTGGGCTATCTGGTCGATCTAACAGCCCCACTCTTTTGGTTAGTTGAGTAAGCCCTAACCTTGCATTTTGTGGACTGATTACCATTTCCCTTGCAATCTGAAGAGACACATTCAGTGAGAAAAAACAAGATTTGAAGGGTACTTTTCAAATAAAAAACAAAGACATAGATCATTGTAAATTTAAGACACCCCGAAGTGCAATTAGTTTAGATACTTACATCCTTAAGGAAAATTATGACGTAAAATAAGGCACATCTAAAATTATAAATAAAAAACTCTTATTAAAGCTTAGCTCATACTTCAGACATGATTTCTTGGAGAAGAAAACTAAAACAAAATTTCCCTCTTAATGCCTGAAAGGTGAGTTGTGCCAATGTAAAATGCCATGAGGCTAACCCTGGGTAAGAGCAAAAGTTCGAGACTAAAAGGTTGAACAAGAGTCAAAAAAACAATACAAACACAAAAAAACCAATCGTTATATGTTCTTACAGAAGTAAGCATCCATGTTCATGAGTCAATTTGATCTAGTCCTTAGGGCATTTGTGTGTAGTGCACCAAGTTGTGACTCAAGACATGCTATGCTTATGCAGCTGGAAAAGCTTCTAAAATGACTATCAAGATAAACTATGAATAAAATCAGTGCTTAAGTTTGAGAAAACAAATTCAGAAAAGAACTAGATCATGAAATCTTTGTTTGCTCCATTTCCATAACACTTTCTCAGTAATGCAGAGTGGAACAAAGGTAAACCTAGCCCACTAACTTAGACGTCAGATATCATCAATTTTAACTCCTATGGCAGCAGGTACCTCAACTAGCTTCTCAACTCAGATTAGTTTGAACCAGTGCAAGAGAAAAGACAGGGAGCCAGATAAATAAATTAAGGATTTTGAAATTCCATTGAACTTCAATAAAACATTTCTTCATCTCTTCTCAAAGCTACCTTTTTTTCTGATTCCTTCTAACTAAACCAAATCAGTGCAGACACCTGCCTCAAGCTTCCTTAAGGTTCCACACAAAGTACACTATCACTGAGGCAGAAGATACTGGCAAAAGACAAATTATCCTGAACTCATATTCAACAGATTTCAGAAGAAAGCTTTGACTCCAAAATTCACCAAATCAAAAAAAAAAAAAAGGAGAGAGAAGGGGGGGTGGGGGTTAGTGGCGAGAACATGCTAACGTGACAAGAGTAATATTTGTAAATTTTCCTCAAAATGAGCAATGCATTTGAACTATTCTATCAAAAAACAAATGCTATAAGGCAAACACCTTTGTTATCTTTTCCAAATCATCCCTTCCACCATCAGTTATGTCATCACCAAACACAACACGTTCAGCACAACGTCCACCATGGGCTACCACCATTTGCATTTTCATGTAACCAAATGTTGTATAACCTTGGTCAACCATGTCTTCACGGGGGTAGAATACAGATATTGCCGTTTCCTATTCATGTTGGGAAGAAGAAGAAGATAAAATAACAAAGAAAGGAAAATAAAAATAAAAAGTACATAACAAACCATCAAATAGAAACCAATTGAGGATAAAACATTTGTACCTTGCCACCAGGCAGGAGCTGAGAAAATGCATGCCAATCAAATCGAGGAAACAAGTGAGCTAAAACTATGTGCCCAGCTTCATGAACAGCCAGAAGTCTCTTCTTTTCAAAAGATACCTATATTATGTCAACCAAAAAAACCAGAAAAATAAGCTAAAACATTCTATAATACAAAATGATCAGCTTCCTTTCATTGTCAAATTTCCAATAATCAACAGGAAGTAATTTAAAGGGCAATAGTAGTTATTCCACCAGCTTCTACTACTCCACCAAATGATTACACTAGGAGATTTTCGTAAAACTTGAAAATCCTTTTTCAATTTTTTGTTACATGCTTTTAGTGCTAGCCAATTTCAGGATTCTAGGTGATCTTTCACTGAAATTTTATAACCAGTAATCATATCTCTAGATATAAAAATGCACCCTTGGAACAGAAAATATGAAAATCGAACTTCTTAAAGTCTGGCATATTACAACAAAAGGTTGCAAAGTTTGTCCGATAGCACTATTTAAGAATAGTAGATTTCAGCACTTACACTTGCTTCACATTTTTGTTGCTCTTCCTCTGTAAGGAGTACACCCATACCTTCAAGCAACTGTTTATCTAACACATCAATAATATCTTGCTGGGAGATCTTAGAATGCCCTTTTCTCACCTGCAATACGATATAAATGTAACAGAAACCCAAGGCCGAAGGAAACAACAAAAAATAACTTTCGCTCAGATTGCACTAGAGGTCACCACAGTAGTCCAAAGGTTTTCAAACAAGCTCCAGCACTAAGAAGCATGGACACAAACACAAAAACAGGAAACAGGCGTGTGCTACCATGTGGTTTGTACATAGAATGTTGGATTTAGTTCCCGTGACCAGGGCTAAATTCCTGGTAGCCTCACACACACACAACAACAAAAACAAAAGAAAGAGGCATGGACATAGCTACATCAATTAGGGCATGAACATGGTACAATATTATGGTTATATACACGTCTATATTATTTAAAATTTCACAGTTTGACAAAAAGAGAAAACAGAAAACAATATACATAATTGAGGGTATGTCACTATTAACAAATGCTTAAAAGTAATTTTGTTATCATGCATAAATTCTCCATTGGGTTGATCTTCAAATTTATCTAAACCCAATTACTTTTTTCATCTAAAACCTCCAGCCCAGAAGGCGTGAAATCTTTTGACTAAGAAAGCTCACTTGTACCAAAACTTTTAAAAACTTGTGCCTCACTAGTTAAACTCATCTTTTCTTTCATAGCAGCTGTCACAAGCTGCTTTTGAACATCATTGTATCGCCTTTCACTCCTTTATTGCATCAACTATGCTGTGTTCAGTTCTACCATGAACCTTAGCTATGAAGATTGATGCACGAGGCAAAGCCAAGGTATGACTAAACAGTCATCACAATCGCTCTCTCTTTTCACTAATATGGTGGCAATAATTATTTCTTGCTTCACCAGCATATAGCATGGCCACACTGTGTCTTGTCTCATGCTGGAAAACAAAATAATCTTGTTATTTAACAGCTTTGGCATCTTTGGTAGTATATACATGTATCCAGCCATGTTAGACATTTAACCAGATTTGACATGGAAATGTAAATTGAGCCATGTATTTCACAGCTTCATAGAGGGGCTAACCTGAAAACTGGGATTACCAAACTCAACTCCTCCAGTGTCCCAATTTACAATTGACTGATTTAAACAACATTGACAACCTGCTCTCTTTTACCAAATCACAGCTCTATTCCTACAGACTAACGAATATGATCAACTTAGGAGACAAAGCATCTACATATTTCCAGGCAACAATCAGTATGACATCCCTAACAATTAAGCAACTGCAAACATGAAACAGCTATATCCGAAAGAAAGCTGTCATGAGGGCTAGATACATAACTGAGAGTAGACTAAAAACATATACTTCATTAGAATCATATGTCAAAGCAATTATTTTTGGATTAATGACAAAATGAGTACTTACCGACATTATTGCTGCTTCATTGACAAGATTTCGGATATCTGCCCCGGAAAAACCAACTGTGCGAAATACAAGCTGTAGTGGGATGAGATAAGACAACAGTTAGCCCAAAACCAAATTAGATAGCATTCAAACTCAAACACTTAGTATGTCTAATTGAAAACTGATAAGCCATATTGTGCACATTACTGCACCAAAAAGGTGGCACTCCATTTTTCTAACGAAGAACTCTGATCTACACTAAAAATTCATATTCCTTCTCTCTCTCTCTCTTTTTTCCATTTTCCTGAAATACCATTTTCATTCTAAAAGCTAACATATTTTTTCTCCTCATTTTTACATTTATTTAAAAATTGCATTACTTCAAATTATTTGTCTATTTAATCCTTCTAAACAGAGTGTGGATTGTGCAACTGTGCAGTCATATACCAATAGGGTCTTAATAATTACAATAATATGAGAAAACAGCAGGCGAAAAATCTTGTTCAATCAAATTACACATCAACCTTTATTTCTCAAAAACAATTACACAAAGACATACTTGTTTGGTTGTCCCTTTCACTAGAGTGAAGCAACACAACCACCCAAATAACTTCACCTATATATATTGGTAAAAACAGCTGCCTAACTCATAGGAGTTAAAAAATGTTTACATAATACACATTCTTCAATGATTTTTCTCAGTGCAGTAGATGCAGAAGACAATATAAAATCCAGCAGAACCTTTCCAACTGAAAGAAAAATGGTGATAATGCTTGAGTTATTGGCAAGCTCAGTAAAGAAAAAGAAAGAGTGATTTTGTAAATTTGCTAACTACTAGAATTGTTTATCCCCTTAAAATAAACTTCAGCTTCCATTGCCTTCTCACCAAATATCACAAAAAAATAAAAGCAGATCAGAAAATATTGTAATCAGACCAAAAAAGATACAACATGAAGATTCTAGGTATATTTGACCAATCTCAGCAGCTTTTGAACTCATTCTTGAGCATGCCAAGAGTTGTGACTAGTTATGAAGACTGATATGCTTCAGGAAGGCAGAACAAGGAATCATTGGTGATGTACAAGGTTAAGAAAATGACATCAAATGCATAATTGATGGATAATAGAGCTTACTAGTGGACTAAGTGGTATGTATTTAACGTCAATTAGCTTTGGACAATGCCTTGTCCTTGTATAGAATTGGGCCTCTTTGCTTAATGCCAGTTAGTTTTAACCTTGTACGTTGGGTGCTTTAACACATAATCAGACTTTATAAAAGCATCAAACAAGTGTTACATGCAATGATGATGATGATGATGATGATGATGATGATGGTAAGAAAATGCTATTTATTCGTCAACAGCAGATATGTTATCCCTTTAATCTATAGGTGCATGATACATGAAAAAAGGGTTGGATGAACTTGAGCAAATTTAGGAAAACACATGAATAAGAAGTTAAGAACAGACCAACCACTATACTTAGACACATGCTCAAATTACATTAACTTACCTGTTCAAAGTTCACATCTTCAGCTAGCAGCTTTCCTGCACCATGCACACCAAATATTTGCACTCGTTGCTTTGCATCTGGCAAACCAATGTATAGACGGCGATCAATGCGTCCAGGGCGAACAAATTCAAGGTCCAATTCATCTGGCCTATTGGTGGCGCAGATGAATATCACTGCTTGTCTGAGTGAAAACCGATCAACACCAGTTTTTTCCTTCCTATATGATGTAAAGTTCAATAAGAAAACTAATTTGCAAGCATGAAAAGGCCTGAAAAAAGTAGCTTAGTCTGCAGAGTCTACAAAACAACAAAATACAGAGCTCCTTTCAAGAATTAAAAATATGACCATTTTAGGATTCAAACTGATTTAACCTTTGACCAGATGCTCTAGTACAGCACCAAAAGAGAGTACTTATCATTGTTCAATAAGTAAAAAAAAAAAAAGTGAGGAAAAGTGAAAAATATTAACTAGAAGTCCAAAAATGCACATCAGCTGAACAAACTCTACTAACTCAGTCCCACCACCCTGAAGGCCCAGAACTCATAACAAATCAATCTCTGTTAAAATGATTAGAATGTGTAGAAATCAGAGTATTTTATACTAAATAGAATATAAATCAGAGTTTTTATATACAACCTATGACACTACTTTAGGAAACTCTAAGTTAGGAAAGATACTAAATAGGAGATATGATCCCTTAAAATAAGGGATTTTAATAAAAAAAATATCTACAAAATATTCCTAAAATATTTACAGAATATTCCTACACTCCCCCTCAAGCTGGAGAATATACATTGTATAATCCCAGCTTGAATAGGAATTTATTGAACACAGGTTTAGGCAAAGCCTTGGTAAGAATGTCTACAATCTGTCCTTCTGAAGGAATGTAAGAAAGAGTGGCTGTCTTTTTGTTGACTTGATCAGCAATAAAATGCCTATCAATTTCAACATGCTTTGTTCAGTCATGTTGAACTGGGTTCTTGGCAATCTGAATGGCAGATTGATTATCACACAAAACTTCAAAGTGATCCTCCTGATTTGTGCCAAGTTCTTTTAGTAATTTAAGTAGCCAAATTCCTTCGCATATCCCCAAAGCTAGTGCTCTAAATTCAGCTTCAGCACTACTTCTTGAAACAACAAATTGTTTCTTACTTCTCCAAGTTGTAAGGTTACCCCAAACAAAAGTGCAGTACCCACTAGTGGATCTTCTTTCAGTGAGATCTCCAGCCCAACTAGAGTCTGTAAAATCTTAACAATTCTGTCTTGTGTCTTCTTAAACATTAAGCCGTGTCCTGAAGTTTTCTTCAAGTACTTGAGAATTCTATTTGCTGCTGCCATATGCTCTTCAGTAGGATTAGTCATGTGTTGACTTATCACATTTACGGGAAAAGCTATATCTGGCCTTGTCAAGGATAAGTAGATTAGTTTCCCAACTAACCTTTGAAATTTCTCTCTGTCTACTAAGGACTCATCTTCTTTATTGAATCTCAAGTTTGCCTCCATTGGTGTATCAGCCGGCTTACAGCCAAGAAAACCAGTTTTTTTGAGTAAATCAAGTACATACTTTCTCTGGTTGATCACAAGTCCTTCTTTTGATCTTGCCACCTCCATTCCTAGGAAATACCTTAGCTTTCCCAAGTCCTTGGTTTCGAATTCCCTGTTTAACAACTTCTTCAAATTGCTAATCTCTTCCTCATCATCTCCAGTAAGAATGATGTCATCCACATACACAATTAGGATAGCTTTCTTATTTGTAGAAGTTAGCTTGATGAAAAGCGTATGATCGGCAAGGGACTGCTTGTAGCCATTTTGAAGAATGACTTTAGTGAACCTCTCGAACCAAGCTCTGGGTGATTGTTTTAACCCGTATAGAGACTTGTTGAGCTTGCAAACCTTGTTGCTACCTTCAATAGACTTTGAGCCAGGTGGCAATTGCATATAGACTTCTTCCTCAAGCTTGCCATTAAGAAATGCGTTTTTTACATCAAGTTGGTGTAATTTCCAATCGCAATTCACAGCCAAACTTAGGAGTACTCGAATAGTGTTAAGCTTTGCCACAGGTGCAAAAGTTTCTGTGAAGTCTATCCCATATGTTTGCGTGAAACCTCTGGCCACTAGTCTAGCTTTGTATCGTTGGATACTGCCATTGGAGTTATACTTTACAGCAAAGATCCATTTACAGCCGACAGCCTTTTTTCCTTGAGGAAGGTCTGTAATGGTCCAAGTAGCATTTTTCTCTAGTGCACAAATTTCCTCTTCAACAGCCCTTCTCCATTTTGGATCCTTTAGAGCTTCAGCTATGCTTGTGGGAACCTGTTCTTTATCCAAAGTTGCTGTAAATGCTTGAAAAGACGGCATCAATGAATTATAACCAGTAAATTTTCAATAGGATGCTTGGTGCACTGTCTAACCCCTTTTCTAATAGCAATAGGAAAGTCATCTAGAGTAGTGGACTTACTGATTTCTTCTTCCATTTCAGCAGCTGGACCCAAATCCAATTCTCGGCAAGAATCAGATTGCAAAACAGTCTCAGGGATATGTCTTCTTTTTCTTGTGTAGACACGAAGCTGTTTGGGTGATGGTGTTTTTTGAAGACTGTCAATTGGAGTAGGTGTATTTTCAGGAAGAGTGTTTAAAGTGGGTGTAGGTGAATTAGTCATAGGTACTACAGGAGAATCAATGGGAGCATTCACAGGTGACAGATCTGCAGGTAATGGCGAACAAGATGGCAATTCTGAAGGTTGAGAATGAAGATTAGAAGGAGATACCTGTTGTGGCTGAAAATCACTCCATGTTTCCCCCTGAATTTCAGCCTGAGTGAAATAGGAATCCTGCTCATAAAATGTTATATCCATAGTGGTGAAAAATCGTTTAGAATGAGGATGATAGCATTTATAACCCTTCTTAAGTGAAGAATACCCAACCAATACACATTTTAAAGACTTAGGATCTAACTTGGACTTATTAGGAGCAATATTTTGGATAAAAACAGTGCAGCCAAAAATTTTAAGTGGCAGAATGGAGGAGATAGGCTTAAAATGAGGAAAGTGCTGCAAAAATATAGATTGAGGCGTTTGAAATTTTAAAACCTTACTAGGCATCCGGTTGATTAAATATGTGGCAGTTAATAAGGCTTCCCCCCACAAATATTTAGGAACATTAGTGGTAAATAGAAGAGAACGAGTAACTTCAAGAAGGTGCCTATTTTTCCTTTCGGCAACGCCGTTTTGCTGTGGGGTTCCAACACAAGAACTAATCTGAACTATGCCCTTTTCCTTAAAAAAATCACCTAAAGACCTAGCAAAAAATTCACTGCCATTATCAGATTTAAAGAGCTGGATTTTAGACTCAAATTGAGTGAGAACCATGTTATAAAATTGCACAAAAACACTAGCAGTTTCAGATTTATCTTTCAGCAAATAAGTCCAAGTTATCCTACTGTGATCATCAATAAAAGTGATAAACCACTTACAATTATCAGCATTCTTCACCCGAGAAGGGCCCCAAATATCACTATGGATCAAAGAAAAAGGGTAAGAAGGCTTGTATGTAGAAGGAAAATAAGATGATTTAGTATGTTTGGCAAGAGAGCAAACTTTGCAAGAAAAAGAATTAGGCCTTTTATTAATGAATAGAGCAGGAAACAATTTTGCAAGGTATTGGAAACTAGGATGGCCTAAACGAAAGTGCCATAACATAACAGTATCAACTTTTCCTAAAGCGGTAAATGACTTGGAGATCTCGATTTTAGGAGAGGTAGGGAGGATGTAGAGACCATTATGCAAGCTGGCCTTACTAATCATCTTCTTCGAGTTCAGTGCCTGCAAAGTACAATCACGATCATTAAAAATTACAGAGCAGTGCAAGTCTGTGGACAATTTACTAACAGAGATGAGATTGCACGCCAGATTTGGTACAAAGAGAACATTTTTAAGTGCAATCTGTTCATTGAGAATAACAGTGCCATGTCCCTCTATTTTGCACAAGGTACCATCAGCCGGTTTGACAGCTTTACCAAAGGTATGGAAAAAATTGTGAAACAATGCCTTGTTACCAGTCATATGATCCGTAGCACCAGAATCGAGGATCCAATTAGGAGTCAACTGGGAGGAGAAAAATGCAGTAGAAGAAAGGTTACCTTTTGGATCTTTTATGACCAAATTACCTTCACAAGACCCTTGAAACTTTCCAAATAGTTTTTGAAGTTCAGCAATCTGTTCTTTAGTGAAACTAGTGACAGAGGTGGCAACGACAAGGCTTGATTTATTATCTCGAGAGTGCTTGGACTTCCAGTCCTGAGGCTTACCATGAAGCTTCCAACACTTCTCCTTAGAGTGGCCGGGCTTTTTGCAGTGATCACACCAAGGTCTCCCCCGTTTGGAAGAGGGAGATGATTGATGGGTCAGTAAGGCAGATCTTTCAGAAGTGGAATATGGTTCATCAGACAGCATCACACACCTTCGGCTTTCTTCCTTCTTGACCATAGAGAAAGCCTCTCGAAGGGAGGGAAGAGGAGAAATAGCCAGGACCCTGCCGCGAACCTCGTCCAGGTCCTTATTTAAGCCTTGGAGAAATTGAAAAAGTCTTCGTTGAGTAACAATTTGCTGATAAAGAGCAGCATCTCTTGGATCTACCCAATCATAATGTGCATACAAATCTAATTGTTGCCAAAGAGCAGTAAGGGTATTGTAGTAGAGAGTAACAGGCATGGTTCCTTGTTTAAGGGTGGCTGCTTGATCTTCAACATGATATAATTCAGCAATGTTATCCGTGCTAGAGTAGGTTTCGCGGACTGCACTCCAAATTTCAGCGGCTGTGGTGTAAAGAAGAAAGTTTTTGCTTATACTCGGGGTCATGGAATTAAGGAGCCAAGTCATAACCTGACCATTGTCACGCATCCACTTAGCAAAACCAGCATCAGTCACAGCAGGCTTCTTGATTTCACCAGTAACGTAGTCCAATCTTTCTCTGCCCAAGAGAAAAATCTTAACTGATTGGGACCATTCAAGAAAATTGTTGCCATTCAATCGATGGCAGGTGATAGTCAGACCAGACGAATCTGATGGAGCATCGGAACCAGAAAAATTTTCTGGATTTGAAGTAATCTCCGAAGTAGGAGAAGGAGTTTCGGACATGGTCTAGGTTGAAAAAAAAATCGTAACCTAAGCTGATACCATGTAGAAATCAGAGTATTTTATACTAAATAGAACATAAATCAGAGTTTTTATATACAACCTATGACACTACTTTAGGAAACTCTAAGTTAGGAAAGATACTAAATAGGAGATATAATCCCTTAAAATAAGGGATTTTAATAAAAAAAATATCTACAAAATATTCCTAAAATATTTACAGAATATTCCTACAGAATGTTTATTAATCTAAAAAGAAAATGAAAACAAGACACTTAGATGAGATGAGCATGGAAATTTGAATTAAACAATAATGAGTATTACTAAACATTGTTTAAGAATTCTAATTATTCTCCAATAAATCCGAAGGCAAACAAGTAGCTACGAGAGCAAATACTGGCATATGCAGTGACAAAAACTAGTACACTTACTCCCCATCAAGCTGAGCAATAAGTGCTTCAAATGTTGCCCTTCTGCGTGGATCTTTTCTTGCATGCCTTCCAGCAATAGCATCAATTTCATCAACAAACACAAATGCAGGTGCCTGGAACAAAGGATATGCATGTAATTCTGATAAGCAGAAAACAACTAGAGTAAGGAAATCAATAATTATTACAAGGGAATTAGAATGAGAATGCCGGCATATTAGAACTGCTACTTGAAAATAACAATGCTGTCAGTACTCAGCAAGCAAAATTATGAATACAGACAGAATAAATTCCAATGTAGCATTTGGTTTCATTTAACCAATGTGTTCAACTAAAGCCATATCAGAATGCCAACAGAACCTTTGGAAATGAAAGTCCTCATGGTCCTTAAAAGATCAAGAAACAATTGGCTGAAATTTTAAAGAGAAAAAAAATAAAGGTAACTTCCTGACATCCATTATTCGCACTAATAAATCCAGGAGAAGGACCATTATAACCTTTAAGGGAGGATGCTCAGTTTTGATCAGTGTCCCTACTTCTTACCACGAAAGCTGTTCTCATTGGTATTACAGTAGGCCTCTCCTTTCCATTAATAATATTATGTTCTTCTATGGCCAAAAGAGAGATGAATATAGAGTGTGATAAAGGTATTAAAAGAAGAAAAAGCACAATCAATTGCCAATAACCAGTTCTAACTAATCTTAGGAGATTTTACTGTCTAAATTCTCAAGAATTTTTTTTAAAAAAAGACCAAATGCTCAAGAAATAATTACTAAGTTTTATGAAGTCTTCTATCTCTTATCCAAGGACTCATAAAAGGCAAAGAACTTTTTATCATTATCCATCAACATTAATCAAGTTTTTGCCGCAATCCAAACTGTCTTTCTTTTAGTAACTGAGACTACTTAAGGTAATTATGACACTAAATTATGAATAAAAGGCAATCATGAATAGAAAGAGATTATGATGCTAAATCGTGATGCAGTCATGGATTACAAAATATTGTGTTATTTAAAATTTTGGTGGTTGGCGCGAATACTGGAACCAAGCAGAGTAATTGTAGTCCTACAAGGTAGTAGAGACAATGTGGGGATTAGCAACTAGTGTATGATAAAATTTAATCATTTTGAGAAAATGCAGAGTTCAGATGGTGCAAGCTGTGAAAGATGGCAGAGCAGCGCATGTGTTGAAAACTTTGGAAGTCACTCTCGATGGTTGTTCTCATGAAAAGGTGGTGAATGAAGAGTATTTGGTAGAGTGTCATACAGTGCCAAAAAGAATTAACTGTTTTCTCTTGTTTCTAGAACTTTTGGAAGAATAAAAGGCATCTTTCTTCTATTTTCCACATTAACTCAAACTTTTTTTTCTGATTTTAGAAACTAAAAACATCAATTTTTTTAACTTTCTACTTATTTTGGAAGCATAAAAGATATCTTTTTCCATTTTCCATGTTAACTTTTTCTGATTTTAAAAATTAAAAACATCAATTTTTTAACTTTTTACTTATTGTTAATTAAAAAGAAAAAAGAGAAGGGCAAAATTACAACAACATCAGACAACCACTTTATTCTTAATTATTCCAATCATGATTTTGCATCGCCACTCTTTCTTAAAACATTTGAGAAGCTATTCACGGAGTATATTAGGGGTGAAAATCGAAAGAGATATTTTAGGACTGCACCTGGAATCCAACTGATTTAAGTTTCAAGACAGTTTACAGAAACTTCAATCAAGTCAAACCAAGAAAGCTTTAGTAGCAATTAGTTTTCATGCTTTCGATGTGTAAAGTAGTTCCAAATCACCAGAGCAACCAGATTCCACCAGCAAAAAATGAGCTCCGAAATGTCAATAAATAAATGAGCCAAAATGGAACTGAAAATTAACAATTTTTTTCAAAATTGAAGAGAGGGGGGGGTGAAGGAGGACGCTTACATTTCTCCTTGCTATAGAAAACATCTCATTGATCCTAGCTGCGCCACTTTTTTCACTATCTGTAAACTCTGCACCAGAAGCAAAAACAAAAGGCAACCCACTTTCTTTAGCTAGTGTTCTAGCAAAAAGTGTTTTGCCTGTCCCAGGAGGTCCAGAGAGAAGTACACCCTATCATGACATACCAATGACATGCTTACCTTAGTATCCAATCAATAGTAGAAGACTGAGAAAACATCCATCGAGTATAAAAAGTTTACCCTAACAAACTGAACGCCTTTTTCATAGTATTGCATAGGATTTCCCATGTAAATCATCAGCTCATCAAGAAGATCCCAGACATCACCACCCAATACCACTTCTTTGTACATGGATTTTGTTTCACCAACATCTCCAACTGGCTGAATAAGTACAGAATGAAATCAGAATTTAAGAATGTGAAGAATTTGACAGCAGGGAAAAACAAAAGGGAAATTTGAAAATTTTACCAGAATGAAGTTTTCCGCATAAGCCATATCAAATAGTTGGTTATACTTTTTGTAAAGAAAACGCTTAGAAGTGATATGGAGAAGCATTGCAGACTCCCTAATTAACCATAAAATTAATAATCCAGGAACCAGTGCAATCACAACTTTCATAAAATAATGGATCTGTCGCTTCTGAAGGAGGTCTACTTCAACTCCAGAACTTGAGATAATCTCAAATAAGTGAGGATCAAGGGGAATATCAACCTGCCAAAGAGGTATGGCAACAAGAAATTTTATGAAAAGGATATGTATATATAACTCTGTTTCAGAAGCAACAAGAAAGAAACATCATACTTACGATATATTCTAATGGAAAACCTTCTTTCATTGTTACATACAATCTTTTCAAGTCCTCAGTGAACACGACAGCAGCAACCTGTTTTTAAAAAGAATGCATTATCAAAACTTCCTCCACTGCTATTCTGGTATCCCACAAAAATCATCCAGTAATAATTGTTTTAACAACAAATAATTATGTTAGCACCATGCATTTTATCCCCTGAATTTCGTGTCACAATGTACCTCCTCCCTTTCTTTTATGTTGGATTCACACTTTCTAAAATTTAGAGGATTTCTATATAACCATCTAAATCCTCACCCCAAAAAGCAAATAAAGGGAATATGGTTATGAAGATGCACGAGCAAGTGCAAGCGCATTGGCAATGCACATGCTTACATATGTACATGACAGATGAGCACACATGTCTGCATACAAATATATGTGTACACAGACACCACATATTCAAAGGTTGCAAGTACCATATTGATAAGCAGCATTCCATTTTCTCAGAAAAGTTGTACATGCTGGTACAATGCATTTCGATATACCATTTCAGTCTTATGGCATATATAACGAAATGAATTTCAGACATTTGTTTATATGCATGAAATGAAAACAGGAAAATTAACTCAAGTTACATAATTCAAAATAGTTTGAATAATATTAATAACAGAGAGAATATAAATGATATTCTCTTTGATTATAACAATACCAAAATGTAAATCAACACAGTATCATAGTCCTCTAAACAATAATCAAAACAAAAAATCTTAAACAAAAGTAATAATCTTAAACAAAAGTAATTGAGAAATTTGCCACAAATAAAATCTTCTTGCTTAGTAAAACTGAATATACAGGTGAAGACATTTTAACTTTTTAGTGGGCAAATGCCCACCCATTCAAATCACCAAGCACCTAGAAGATATAACTGGAAGTGAAAAATGTGGAAGCTCTTAATTTCTAGAATAAGAAAACCATACAGCGCTCATCTTAAAGACAGAACGCCAAGCTCGGTTTGAGTAAACACAAAAGGTATATGTTTTATTATGCATGACCACTGGAAATTATTGACCCATTCTGCCCATGTTTCTACAGTATCAGTTTTTATGTAGGTCCTCTTTCCCTCCACATGGGCTTTCATTTTGCCAATCTCTCAACAACTCCTTACCTTTCTGAGAGGAAAATTGAAGTCATTTTACTGCTCTACAACACAAATCTCTAACTATATAATTCCTGGTGTTTGCAGCTTTTGCCTTTTGGTGTTATAGGGCAGCTATTCTCAAGTGATTTTATGAGATCTGTAGCATTAGATTTCGAAAATGAAAAACAAAATAAAAAACCACAGAAGATTTGCTCTCACTGAAACATAATGCTTTGAAACAAGCCAGTACAAAGAAATAAACTGAGACTGAGAGGTACATAAAACAAATGGAATGTACCAGCATGTACTCTCATCTAGACAACTATGGTATTAATGTGTGTATGAATTTTGATGGTAACAATATGAAATTCACCAACGAAACGCAAATAAATTCCAGTTAGTAGGGTATGGGAAACAATAAAAAAAAATTCAAGCAATGGAATTCAAGAAGCATGCTAGTTATTTCCCAAAAAGTGCAAGAATAAACAAGACGGGACACCAGCTTACCTCAGAGGACTCAAGTTTTTGAAGAAAGTAAGTGTAAGGTAGTTTAGGACGATAAAGCCACCATCTCTTAGATATCCATAGAGCTCTAGTTCCCTGTGTTTCTGTTACCTTTTCAACTACATCCTTGAGAAGGCTATTTTCCACCTCTTTCATGTCAAATTCAACCACATACTTGGCATTTATGGAATCTAATTGCTCAGATAACTTTTCCTTTCTCAGGATCTCTTTCCAAGCTTGAAGCCTGTCACGCCATGTTCCCATGCTATCTGGAACTTCACCTGCCGGAGCAAGCATGAATAAAACAGGGTGTCAATAAACACAAAGGGAAAAATATTCAGTCATTATAGATAGATAAAATTCAAGTCAAATACCAAAAAAACCGACATGACTTTAAGAAAAACACTTGTCATAAATTAACCACAAGTTATATACCTGACATGCAGAAAATACTAAAGCAGGAAGCCAGTTACTACTCATGTACTGGAGACGAACTAAGGTAAAATACTCGAATGAAAAGTTTCCATTGAAAAAAAGAGAAGACTCAAAACACAATGCAAGAGAACTTTCTTCTATAGAAGCAAATAAAAGCCTTGCATTAATAATTGATGGCTATGTACAAGCATACATATTAACTGACCTGAAATGCCTAACTCTTTTCTCAGCTCCTCCTTTTCTTCTGCATTCAATCGTGCATCATTGTCAATAATTTGTTTCACATTCTCCTTAGAAGACTCTGGATCATCGTCCCACGCATTTTCTCCAACATAAAAACTATCGTGAATAAGCATTCCATTCGGTCCTTCAATGAATTTCTTCAATTTGAGGCCTTTGGGAGTTGTCTTCCTCCATAAACCCTTCTTAAACCTGTAATTACATGAAAGCTAGAGATATAAGAATTAATCGAAAGGCCTCCATGCTGCAAAATCTCTGTGTTGCTTTACCATTTTCAATGTTTGTATCACAAGAAAGAACTCAAATTAACAAAGCTCAGAGACAATAGAACTGGGAAAGAAAATTAGATTATAGGCACACATGAGTATTTATAGGCCAAATAAATGCTTCATAATAACCAACAATAGACTAAACATAAGATGCAGGTTACTTGTTACTCAAAAACAGTAGATATAGCTAAAATGATTGGGAATAGTATATGTGCAGAAGACATCACTTGTATTCCCTTCAAGAATTTAGTAAATTAAAGAAGAACACATTCTTTTTAACACAACAAATCACTTACTTCCACAATTATGTATGAGTATCTAGACCTTTACTCAAAATGATACTGTGCATTGTCCGAAAATAGATTCATAGACAGATTTTGAGCAAAATCTTTATATTATAAAAGATTGATATTTTTGAAAATCCCTAGACACACATGAAAGTAACCAACTTACTTCAAAACCAAGAAAATAAATAAACAATAAGCAGAAAAATCTAAAAGGTTCAATATCACGAAAATTATATAGAAGGAGATTAAACTTCCATTAAAACGTGAACTTAGATGTTGGTTGAGTAAAAAATCATGCAGCAAAGCACAACTAGATAGTCATGCCTGGTATATTATTAGAATATAAAGAAATTAGTAAACTGCAATTGTAATTGCACGTAATAAAAGAAATGCATTTACTTTCTAATATTATTAGGAGATGGCTCAGGAATCAAAGCCTCCATATAAGCCTCTGTTAATTGTTTTCTTTCTTGATCTTGTTGAGGAGCTCGCACAACAGCATACAACTTTTGACAAGAAATTATTGCAACAAAAATATAGAGGATCAAAGCAGCTATCCGTTTGAGCTCCCAATTTTTTAAATCCTGAAAAGAGTTAACCAATTATCAGCTTAAAAACAATGAAATGGTCCAGGAAAAAAAATAGAAAAGCAGAAAGCTACTGTAAGTGGTACACCATGAACTATATCCTGAAACTCAAATTCCTTGAGCAGGCAATAGGGTAACAATTAAAGGGCAAGTAGAAAGGCACTCTAGCACTATTCCCAATCACTATTAAAGATTGCTACAATATTGTTACGTTGGTTTATTTTCAAGGAAATTTTAATTTTTTAATTCAAAACCATGACCTGAAGATGCACTGAAAATCATCGGATTTGTTGCCTATCAACTACATTTGACCTTTTACGATCATGAAAGGGGGAAAAAACTACATTTGTTCGGCAGTGAATTTACTATTTACAGAATTCCTAAGTTGGAGAACAATTTTATATAAAAGCAAATGAAGAAAGAATTCCAAAAAGAAAAGTCGACTGAGGCAAATTTCAAGGCATGGTGGCAAAAAATCCAGAAAGACTCCTTATAAAAGCTTGTAACAGCCTAATGATGCACATTCCTTCTAGGAATATGTTAGCCTTTGGTGCTCTATTTGGTTAGCATACATCGTGTCAGTTCAAACAACAGCAATAGACCATTACCGGGCATAGCCAAAACTTTCGAAACTAGACAGAAGAGAAACTGGATTGTAGAGACTAGTCATATCTTTCCATGGATAATATTTGTTTACGACATTTGCAGGCTTTGTGATAATGATAATTCAGTAGCTTAAACCATTATGGATTTCAGTAGTTATTTATTAAACTATTTTTAATTTGTAATTCATTAGTTATAATTTTTATCTAAGAAAATGCAATAGCCAAATAGGAAAAAGAAACAAAGAAACTAACCTTCCAACGATCCCACCGGTTCCAGCTAACAAACTCGGGAAGCAACTCAGTCCGTAACCGATTGAATTCACCCTCGCCCTTCCTGAGCCCTTGGTTAACTCGCCCCACCAACTCACCAACCCTCACATTCGCCTCATCCAAATCAAACCCCGTTTCCTTCTTAACCGACTCCCCAAATTTGAACCAGAACTTCTGCGAGCCGAGGCGGAGCCAAGAGAAGGCATTGGAGCCAGACCCACTGGGATTGGCAGACGAAGAAGAAGCTCTAATATTGAGCCTGCGCCTTGTAAGGAGCTGATAGAAAGTGAGGGTTTGAGGGGTTTTAGAGGAAGAAAAGAGAAGAGGGGTTTGGGCGCAGGGGATTGAAACCTCCATCCAGAGTTGTTCTGATGGGGGGGGAGGTTGAGGGGTTTATCTAAACTAAATGTGAAGAGTGTAAAATGGCACTCTATTTCTTTTTTAATTGGACCGTTGTCTAGTCCGTTGACACGTGACATGCAGGGGAGTTTTTTTTTTAACTATAAAAATAATTACTTTTGTTTGTCTCATACTATATTTTAATTATTTATATTTAAAATTTTATATTTTAATCACTTACATTATTATTTTGTTACAAAGTGGTCAGTTTACCATTAAGCTTCGTTACCTCCCTAACAGCAGTTCTATGTGGCAATCTAAATGGGTTTTAAATACCAACTTAGATTTCCTACGTGACAATCTAAATTAAATTTATTTAATTAAAACATATTTTCATCTCAGCTAGATATCTAAGTTGGCATTTAAAATCCATTTTGACTACCATGTAGGCTACTGTTAGGGAGGTAACAGAGTTTAACGGTAGAGTGACCACTTCGTAACACAACGATAACATAAGAGACTAAAACATAATATTTCAAATAAAAGTGACTAAAATGTAATTTGAAGCAACTGTTTTTTTATAGAGTATAGATATGCAATCAACACTCTGTATAACAGCCTCATTTGTTTGTCTAGATTTTACTTGTTATAGAGAGATAATCGTTGTAAAAATACCATAGAATTCATGTAATGAATTTTTAACAAATAAAGAAAGCGAGAATTATTTTCAAAAAAAGAAAGAAAGTGAGAATCAAATCAACAAAATTAAAAGACAATAACATGTGCATATATTATTGCTTTTATGCATCTTTTCTTTTACATTCTTTCACATAATTAATTATAAAGTTCTTAAATCTAACAAGTTCAATTAATAAATATGAGTTATGAAATAAAATTAATTAATTTATAATAAGTTACTAATTTCAAGTAATCAATTCATAAGTTTACGATGTTCCAAATTCATAGTAGAATATTTAGTTAGGGAACTTAATAGTTTCTTAAATTGATATATTTAATTCCACTCATTGAAGATTGTCTTTAGTTAATAAAATATAATTAATATATTTCTTCGCGAGAAATTTAATTATTTTATTGAAATAATATTTTAATTAATGTTATTTTTATTTAATAAAATATAATTATGGATGTTGTTATTATAAATGAAAATTTGTTATAAACATATATTAATCTTATATATACTCACTTGAGTTGGGAAAATTAGTATAAAGATATATTTAAAATAAAAATAATGGAAAATAATATATTTATAATAGAAAAAAAAAGTAAATAATAATAATGATAATAATAGTGAAATAACTTGAGATAAAAGGAGTGAAGAGAGTGAATAAATAAGGAAAATAATAAATGAAAATTAAATTATTAATATGACTTTAATAATATATATTGTTTTATTTTCTTTAATTTTGGTTGTAAAATCTTTCAAAATTTCAAAATATTTTATTAAGTCACTCAATTAGCTATTCAATTTGTTAAAACATAACAATAGTAATGAAATGATTGTTAACCCTTTTTTTTTTCTTTTGTTGTATTTTTCTACATTGGATGTAATAAAAAATTATTACATACTATGAATCTTATTACATGCATACACATTTAAATTAACATAGATGAATATAGTAAATTGTAGATATTAAAATAAAAAATATAATATTTAAATAAAGTTTTGATTAAATACTAATTCAATAATTTGTGTGAATTCAAATCTCATCTCATATAAATAATTTTTGAAAATTATTCAATTCATACCGGACCAATGGAATAGTAAACCATTCAATTCATACATCAATGCAAACATAATCTAATTTCATTCATAATGTCCCTTAATCGAGCCCTCGAGGCCCTAAAAATACTATAGAAATAGTTCGAGACAAAATCGAAAATATTTGAAAATTTTAGGAAAAAGTCAAAAAATTTGGACTGTAAGGGTCACACGGCCGTGTGGACATTCGAAATAGGGACACACGACCGTATCCCAGCCGGTGTTCATGCTCATGTAACTCATTGACTTGGGTCACACGGCCAAGCCACACGCCCGTGTGCCAAGCCGTGTAACCCTCGAAATGGCCTCACACGCCCGTGTGCTAGGCCGTGTAACTGTCTGACTTGCATGCCTTGAACCTATAGGGGACACATGGTCATGTTGCATGGTCGCGTGTCACACATGGCTGAGACACACGTCCGTGTCTCAGGCCGTGTATCCCTAAAATGAACTTTAAAACACAAGTTTACCATTTTCAAGTTTGCTTGAACCTTAAGAAACTCAAATACCAACCAAAATACCAACACAAGAAGACATTAATCGAGCCAAAAAACACACCAAAACCAACATAATAAGTGCCTAACCAATGTACCTTCATTGGTACCACAAGTATATACAATTATACATCAAAATAAACATCAATTCAATTCATCGATTCTTTCAAGCAATACCTAATCAAAATACCTATCAAAGGTACCACAATAACAACATTTCATTTATATATACCATTCAGACTAGCATAAAAATTATACCTCATTCTCATGTAATATGTAAGTTGATTATTTGCACAAAATATCATTCATAATATTTACATAAGCCAAACAATAACCAAAACCACACAAGAGCCTATACATGCCATATAATCTGAATTAAACGTTCCAAAAACTACCGAGATGAGCTGGATAGTGTGACTTGAGTGCTGATCTGATCGTCCAACCTTCCAAGAATCTACAATGACATTAAACAACATAAGTAAGCTTAATGAAGCTTAGTAAGTTTGACGTATTAAACGATAAATCTTACCAAACTAATTATAATAATTCTAACAATAATAATCATTCATGAGAACTTCTGTCATTCACAATTTCAATCAATAAATTCATCTATGTTCAGATCAATATGGAATAAGTAACATATCTTCTAAATTCATTAAACATATTACCTTACCGAGATTTTCCATTCGAAGAACGACTTACGGGTAAGAGTACATCATTAGATAGACCGAACACACCAGACAGAAGCTCATAAAAGCTTATCCAACGTAAATATGCCAAACAGAAGCTCATAAGAGCTGGTCCACTTGAAACATGCCAACATAAGCTCATAAGAGTTGATCCATTCGAATCACGCCAAACAGAAAGTATAACTTGAGAGTTCGTAACAAATGCTGTGTAAAGACCACATTTTGACTTGGAGTTAGGTACAGTGATGGACTGGGTCAGAAAATAGTGGAGAAATTTTAAAATTTACTAAATAGAGATTTTTAGTATTAAATTAGAAAGTATTTAGACCTGATAGGAGATTAGAAAATATTTTCGAGATAGAAAAGATTTAAATAGAAGCTTAGACTAAATTGAAAGAGTATAAAAATTGTTGTGGTGGAAGTAGGAATTTAAAAAGTTAGGAGATACATAGTGGTAGTAGAAAGGAAGGAAGGGCTAAAAAGAAATTTAACTAAGTGAAGTATGAGCCATTCTAGGAATTATAAAAGATGAGTTGGGATAAAATAGTAAATAGCCAAGTAGATATTTTAAGGTGTAATGATAATGAGTAAAAGTGCAAACATGGATGGCTTGATGACTTATTAGCAAATTGACCATTTAATAAAAAAAAGTGAGATATTTTTCGTGGAAATGTGTAGAAAAGTGGAGAAAAGATGAAAGATATCATCTTTTCCAACATACCAACTGTCACTCACCCCCCCTAAAATCTATCCAACTTTTCTTTTATTTCCTTCCATGTCCTTCCTCCATTGTTGAACCATCTAAGCTCCAAACTTTCATTTTTCTTTGAAATTTCTTTAGTAAAAGCTAAAAAGAAGAATAGTGAGCAACTTTATTTCATGAGTAAAATTCCATAGATGAGTTAAAAGGGAGAAATACATGAGTTAGGGTTTTGGGTTTTCAAAAAAGGTAAGGATGATGAAAAAATGAAATTTTTTAAACACTTTTTTAATTATATAGCCTCATAAAACGACGTCGTTTTGGGCTTAAGTTTCAGATGCCAAAACGGCGTCATTTTGACGCGACCCGAGATTTGACCCGAACCACCCTTAGGATCCGCGTGTTTTTCTTAAGGGGATATTTTCAACTTTAGTCCTTCTACCTTTTGAGTTATTTTAATTTAGTCCTAATTTCACTATTCTTTCTTTTTAGAAATTATGCTATTCAATTTTAACTCGCTTTCAATTAGGTCCTCGGTTCGCTGATCTTCTGGAGAAAGACTTCGTGTTCGGAGGATTGGGATAATTGCCCATTTTGTCCCTGTTTGTTTTCGCGTTTTCATTTTAGGTCTTCATTTATTTGTTTGTTTATTTTTTCTTTATAGTTTTTGCTTTTAATTTCAATTTAAATATTCGTTTATCTTATTTTACCCTTTATGGACTTATTTTATTTTATTTTTTATTATTTTCTTACCTTTTTTAAAAACATTTAAAACTTATGTTATTTAAATTCCTCTTTTATGTATTTTTTATGTTTTATCATTGTTATCATTATTATTTATTATACTTTTTATTATTCGTATCAAAATTATGATTATCACTATTATTATAAATTGACATTTTTATCATTATAGTTGCATTATTATCACTCACTAGCATAGCATCTTTATTTTATCTCTTATTTATTTGTTCATTTATTTATTTGCCTATTATTTTAATATCGTCTCTTTGTTTACCCGCTACCATGTTATTTTATTTTTGCCAACATACGTACTGAGTATCATGTTAAAAGATACTCGTCCATTTTATTACTAGGTCTAGATAAATTAGAAAAGCATATCGTTAAAGGGTTGCGTTCGCTTTACCATATGAATAGGAAATGTTTTTTTTTAAAGAACAAGACAATGTTCATCATTTTTGGAATTAGAGGAGTCGTGCACCTAACTTACGGAGTATGTCCTCTTTCTAAAACCGAAATCGTTGAATATCTATTTTAAAAATATAAAAATAATAAGATTTAAGTAATGACCAAATGGCGATCATTCTTGTTTTCGAGAATTCAATGTATCATGTCCTAACTCACGGGGCATGGTCTTCCTTATCGATTAACTTGAAATAAGGCCTTTTCCATTTAATTTAATTTAGTTAAGTCATATCTTAATAATATGTAAAGAGGATCGTGTTTTAAATTCTTTTCAAATTTTTAATTTTCGACATTAAAACATCAATTAATCAACTAGGTACCAATTTTGGGGGTCATGAGGGTGCTAATCCTTCCTCGTGCGTAACCGAATCCCGAACCCATTTCTTGAATTTTGTAGATCGAAAATCATTGTTTTAAGTCAAACCTTTTAGTAAAATAATCAAATTGCGAGGTGATCCGATCACACCTCATAAAAATGATTGGTGGCGACTCCCATCTTCTTTTGTTTTAAAATAAAAAGTTGATTTCAAAAAAGAGTTTCGACAGTGGTGATAATGAAAAAGGACTAAATTGAAAGAAATTAAAATATGTTATTATATTATGAATATGTGGAAAGTGAGTTTAAATAAAGTAATGTAAAAATTATAGTGTTGTATATGGTAAAATAAAGAGAATTTACATGTTATATTGTTATTATTGTGATAAGGACTAAATCGTAAAAAATATAAAGTTATATTATTTTTTGTCAAGTGAATGAATAAAAAGATTTAATAATAAGAAAAGCCCATGTAAATGATTCTTGAACTATTGGGATATTGATGACATGCAATTAAGGAAAAATTAGCGCGCTTATCGTATTATTTCGCACTTCGATGCTTATCGTTGTAAAATTTGCCATTTGGTGCTTATCATAATTATTTTGCACTTCGGTGCTTATCGTTATTTGCACTTTGTGCTTAGTGATATATGATATGCATTAACAATGCATTATTGATTTATTTCTGTATATCCTGAGTGTTCAAGTAGTCTACATTGGGCTACAGTGTTGTAATTCGGCTATTATCAATTATTGGGTTACGGTAAGTAATGGTAAGTGTGATTTTTAAGAAAAATATATTAAACTTTAGGAACTAATTTGATGAAAATTATATGTCTATAAAATGAATAAAATTTTATTTTTATGTTATTATTAATAGTAGATTTAAAAAAAAAATCTTGAAGTACTTACTAAGTAGATCCGGTTGGGCTAATATCGAGGTCGTGTGCATCCCATCTCATCACCATTCCAAGAGGCAAGGTTGTATGTATGACTTTTGGGGTTAGTATGGCATGTATATAGGTTCTTAGTATAGGTGAATGTTAGATGGACTAAAATTAAAACATTGAAAACCTTTTTATTTTGGTGATCTAATGGTATATTTTGTTAGATTTTGAAAGAAATTTATAATAGCTTAACATATGCATGCATATATGATGTTATTATATAGATTTTGTGGTGAATTTTAATGAGTTTGAGGGTAATTAAATTGGTTTGGAAGTGTTTGAATACTTTGAATTAGTGCAGGGGGCTTTTTAGCAATTTTTCCAAACTATTTTTGTGTCACCATAACTAAAAGGTATCAATACCTTGACCTAAAAATCAATTTTTTTTAGAAACAAAGAGCAATTTTGGTATTGTTTTTGAGGTAGGTATCGATATAAGCCTAGGTATCCCTAGGCTTAAGGTATCGATACCTTCATCAAAACTTGAATTTTTGGAGTTCTAGATGCTATTTTGGTATCGTTTTTATTTAACGGTATAGATACTTTTCATAAAATATCAATACTTTTTTTAAGTATCGATATTTTGCCCCTGTTTTAAGTAAAAATAATTTTTAAATCATTTCCAAACGCAAACAAACATCCATTAATAACCTCAGATATTTATATTAATAATTTTTGAGTTAAATAAGTTAAAACACTATGTATGAATGATTGAATTATAGAATGTCTAGCCAAAGTTGCTTTGGCGCCAAATGTAATAGTCTCACATCGGGTCCATATAGTTGGATCGGGTATAGGGGTGTTACATGCTGAACCTCCGTTTACTTGGGTAATATACAGATATCTTCCTCCAATACCATCTCCACTCCAAACTCCCGTAATACACCAAAACACAAATGTACTCTATCCCGCGTTCAATTCAAATCGAGCATCAAATTCAATATTATAACTCAGATAATGATTCATTTCCAACAATGGAACATATATATTATATCATGTAATTCCAATCACTTATGTATATAAATATTAAATTTTAACCATACGAACTTACCTGGACTGAATTGTAAAAACTACAGAAATTCAGAAACTATTCCGCTATTTTTTCTTTTCCATGAGTATCTACGAGATCTTGATCTAAAATGTAAAATTACTCATTTATTAGCATATATTTCATTTCCAATACATTTTACAATTAATATTATTTTATTTTTTAAATTTACACAATTACCTCAAACTTTTATAATTTTTGTAAATTAGTCCTTTAACCCAAAATTCATCAGATTAACCATTCTTATCAAGTCAATATTTTATCCAAATATACCATGCCCTAAAAAAGTCCCTAATAAACATCAAATTCACTATTAAACCCTAAAATTTTAACATTTTCACAATTTATAATCCTAAATCAAAATTCTAACAAAAATCACTTTACAAATTCATCAAATAGCATAATCAAAGATCCAAACACTTGGTATTCATAAAAAAATTCAATATTCATCAATGGAAACTTCCAAAATTTTTAACAGAATAAAAAACAAAGTTACGTGCTAGTTGGACCTAGTTGCAACGATATCAAAAATATAAAAATTACAAGAAACTGAATTAAAATGGAAATTCATGCAAGCTTCTATGCTCAACCGATTGTAAAGCTTCCAAAAATGGTGAAAAATGCCTTAGGTTTTCTACAAGAAGATGATGATAATTTTGACTTTTGTTTTATTAAACATTAATTTATTTACTAAATTACCTTATTACCCTTAATTAAAACCTTTTAAAACCACAATTTAAAAACCCATTATGGTTCATTAATAATCAAATGGGCTAATTATTATTTAAGCCCCTTTTTATTCCATAATTAAGCTATTAAGTCTATAGAATTCAAGATTTACTAAATTTTGCACCTTTTTCAATTTAGTCAATTTCTTTTAATTAACTATCTAAACGTTAATATTTTTAAACCAAATTTTAATAAGACTATAATGACTCTATAAAAATTCTAAAAATAATATTTAGAGTCGATGTGACAGAAATTTGTGGTCCCAAAACCACTGTTTCGTCACCACTGAAAATCAGGCTATTACAATCCATTCCATCCCTATTCCACGCACCACAGTGTTACATCTGCCTGGTTGAAATTTAAGTGTCAAATCAATTATTCTATACGAATCCTATTACGTATGAACATTGCATACTCATTTAGAGGGTTGGGCTTTGAATTGCCTATTCAATTCCTCTCGTAATAGCTCTCACTTTTTTGAAGACAAAAATATCCTTCCACCTTCGCTTATCATTCTGGTAACACTAGCAAGAGATCTTCTTAGGTTTTGCATAAAATGCATCAAGAGAGACTCTATTTTTGGGTTTTGCGTGTGGTGGAAAATGTGGAGAAACCGGTGTCAGAGGTGAAGCTTTCCCAAGAAATGTGCACGTCTCCTACCGTGCATCCCGGCGATTGTAGGAACGGAAAGGCTCCAATCAACAATGACATGAACGTCGAGAAGGGCGAGACTTCTTCAGCTACTGTCACCGTGGCAGTACCTATAGTTGATAGTTAGTTCTTGTTTTCAGCTATTTTTTATTGGCATATGTATATTATTTATTTGAGTTAATTTGGACTTGCATTTGAGTTTTTAGATATTATTGATTCTTGAATTTACAAGTGTCGTTTGAGTGATTTTTATTCTTTATTCTTGAAACATTCATTTTAGCTTTTTCTTTTCAATTCATGAGTGTCATTTTGACTGAAATTGAATTTGGTTGTTTTAAAGGTTCAGTGCCAATTGCTTTAGACAAGGGGAGGAGTTCATTCTCTACATGGACTATTGGCCAAAAATAGAATCCAAATCCTAAGACTTCTACACATTGGTGCAAGCTTTCATCAGAGTCGGCTCTAGTAAGTTTAAACATTTCTAAAGAAAAATTATCTTCTGTAGTAGTTAGTATTTGTTTAATTGATTGTTGACATATAAAGCATTCTCTCTTATATTATCTTTTCAATCATAATCTTCTCGGTATATTTAAGCATTTCATGTTTGCTAAATTTAGATTTCCGAACTAGTGGCAATCTTTCTAAGTTTTGACTTAAATCAAAATTCTAATAATATTTGTAATGAGTTTAGCATTTTTGTGAACCGCAGAATCCTAATGTTCCCATTTGCACATCAAATTTCACAATTAGATTGAATAGGCACTATAATTTCCAATTAAAGAACCAAGCCATTTCTTTGCAAGATAAAACACACTAAGGCATCACTTCCGTTTTACACTTAATATGTTGCTTTTGTTGGATTGTTACAAAATTAAGAATGCTTCTGCAACGAGGACTTTGACACTTGACTCATGTGATTTTGGATTCTATCTCTCTTTAGATGCTTTAGCTCTTTAGATTTAGGGTTCTGTTTGCTTTCTTCCTCTCTTTTTTTTTTCAATGTTTTGTTTGGGAAGCTATTGTTTTTATATTCCTTTTTTTTTGGGAGATAAACTCCCTAATATGTAATTGCAGTATGAGTACTCATAATTTGTCCACATGATCAACAAGAAGGAAGTGGAATAGCCATTTTAGAAAGTATTGGTGACGTTTTATAGTGCTTTAAGTTACTCTAGTGGTGATGCTTTATGCATCTATGCTTGTTTTGTTATCTCTTTAATTTAATGCCACTTAATCTAGATATTTCAGCAGCTTATGACCGAGGTTGCTTTTAAAGGTTCAGAGGTCCAGAATTTCATAGAAAAGGTTTTGCAACTAGATATGTCGGGAGATCCATCAACTGTTACTGGGGCTACTATTTTGGCATCACTTTCAAGCTTGAGACCAGATTTATCCCACTGGAAATCTCCTTCTCAAGGCGGCAATAAGATCTGGTACATCCCAAAGGTGCCTACTGAGTCTGTTGTTCATGATGCCACAGATGTTGATCTTGACGGCTTCGAAGGAAATTTAGCTGCTAACATAGGGATCGATAAAGCTTAAGAGGTTGGAGCAATCACCAAAAATCTTCCTCTGAGCTTCAAATGTTTTGGCAACCATTTCTTAGCTTTATGTTGTTAAATTCTTTTCTTTTCTTGAATTCGAGTGAAGGGGGTTTGAAAAATAATTTGAGATGTAGGTTATTTTGCAACTGACCTTTTCGAATATGTATAGGGCTATCAAGAAAGCCTACCAGTTTTGCTCATAAATATAACCTTATCTATTTATGATTTCTTGGTTGCCTGTGCTTAAGAAAGGTAATTTGGAAATAAAATTTGTTTATTTTTGAATTAGATTGAAGCCGTGATAGCACATATTTCTTACTGATGTTGATCTAGTTATTTTATGAAAGTTTATTTTCAGTGGAAAGTCCCTTTTCTAGTAATGAAGGAAATTGGGTTTAAGATTTCTATATTAGGATGGAGCTTTAATATCAAATATGTTAAATATAAAAAAATAAAAAAAACATTTTAATATAATTCAATATAAAATATTATTTCCAAATTTCAAAAAATATAAAATAAAAAAATAAAATATTTTAATATAATTTATTATAAAATATTAAATTAAATTAATATAAAATATTTAATAATAATCCTATTATAATTAAATAATAGTCACATTAAAATTTAATAATAATAATCTATTTAAAAGAATTCTGCTGAAGGTAATCTAATTATTTCAATTTTTTTATTATACCATTACAATTTTATTCTATTCAACCAAACATAATAATTCTATTACAGTTGTATTCTATTTCGATTGGTCTTTTGCACCGCTGTCTTGCGGTCTGGTTTATTTCTCTGTTAATTTTTCTCTTAATTTCTCGGATTTCCTCTCTGTTTCTTATCAGACGTCGCATGCCTGATCTCTGATTTTCTGGCCATCGATACTAGAACCAGTAAGTGTTAGATAGCCCGATGGATGCCCCGATTTCGATTAACAACGCGCTCATGTAAGAATTCAAGTTTCCTCAATTAATACTTGTAATCTTTGTTTATTTCTGTGACTGTTCAGTTAGATTTCTTCATCAAATAGTTTAATTTTGCAAAAATTATATGCAGATTTAATTTTTTTTATCTATCCATTTTATTCGGTAAAAGACCTGCAAATTCTTTGAAGAAAAGAGGGGAAAAAAAGAATTCCTTATAAACTAAACGAGAATAATCTGGAAGTTTACTTTTTTTTTTTTTGTCTTTTGAAAAAAATAGTCATCATGCATTTATTTTTCATCTCTTCTTCAAATTCAAAGAAAACTTGGCTTTCTGTTGCGTATGAACTTCTTAAAATTTTTTGAACACATTCAAATTTGAGAGAAGAGATGGATTTGAACTCAACCTAAATACCGACTTATAACTCTTACTTGTACTTGCTGGGGTATGTTTTAAACTTAGAAAAAAAAAATATTTAAGTTTGATCGGTGAGATATCTTGTTTCCTTAAGCAAAGCATTTTTTTATTTCAAAAGGAAGAAAATCGCGCGCGAGCCAGGCCAGCTCTGAATATGAAATCGTTAGGTGATCGAGCGATTAAGGAATGAAGGCTGCCGTGTGTGGACATAGTTAGGAAAGCTGGCTGAATTTTAATAATGCACAACCGACTTACTCCTCCTATAAATACTAAATAGGTTCCTCATGGCTTTGGCCGTCGTTTGCAAGAACTACATGATGTGTCCCTTTTTGTTGTCCCGTTTTCAGTATTCAATGGAGCCGTCAAAACGACATTTCATTTTGAGTAAAAAGCCAAAGGTATGTAGGGAACTCTAAACTCTTTTTTACAATTGTGTTTCGTCTTCATTATATTTTCCAGCTTGTTCTAACACATCATCAGCAGTCATAGGTTGTAACATGTTACCCAAAGAATTTAAAGCAAACATGAAATTGTTGTCTTGGCTAAAATTGCTAAGATCCTCAACTTTAGATTTAGAATGAATTTATGTACATATTTTAAGGAATGTGATGTAAAATTGATATATTAACTTCATGTAGCAAATTATCTATGCAAAATCCATGGCATATAGGTAGATTTATGTAAAAGTAGAATCCTTTAAAGACAAAATTTCCCTGAATGGTTGATATTACATTAAGAAGTATTTTATGCCATGCATTTTTTTTCTACTAAAAACAAATTTTAGGGTTTCCAACTTAATTTTTTAAAAAAAATTTATTGTGAACTTTAGTTTCATTATTTTTTGGTAATGTCTTTGCTTTAAAATTATGATACAAAATTTAGTAATTAGAGATTGATATTCGTTTTGTTACTTAAATTTGCTCTAAATTTTGAATTATGTTGGGAATTAGAGAAAGATTAAGTCAACAAAATACATGAAGAGTTTTGAAAGGTTGAAAATGGATATGAAAAAGACCAGCAAAGTGCAGCAAAGCATCAAAGAAGGGCAAGGTCAAGTTGAAGCAAAATTCAATGCTATCGAACAAGAATGCAAGCAGCTTCGCGACGAAATTGATCTAATGATCCGATGCAGTGCCAACACTCAAATCCGACTCGGCCTGATGTTCAGTATCCTCAAGGCAAGACAACAAGCCGATTTTGGCACTGCTGCTCAATTAACTGGAGTACTCCGGTAATGATTTTTTTTTCAATGGATAACTTTTAATTAATGCAATTTTGCTAAAATTAATTTCAATTTCTTTCCAGTGAAATTGTGGGCAGAGATAATTAGTACAAAAGTGAAGAATCTGGAGTCCATGCTGATGTGCAGGGCAAACATGTGGTTACTTAATGGGCTAAATGTGAGGTGTTAAATGTAGGAAGTCATGTTGATTAGATTTCAAGCTTTTTTTCTTGTATCATTTTTAAGCTATGGAGTTGAATAAAAATATTAGACTTGGAGGGTTGTTCGTCAACACAAATTCGGGCATTGTATAATAAGTGTAAAAGATCAAAGTGTGAGTTTTATTTATTTGTGTTTTTTGGTTGGAAGGAAGGAATTTATTGAATAGAAATTACAGCTTTAAGGCATAAGAAATGACACGGGGTGACGGTCTAGTATAGCACCATAACCACCTCTATGAAGACATCAAAAGTCGGATATTAAAAATCCAAAAACTCTACGAGAATTAAATCCCAGGCATTTTTTCGAAACTGATCTACACAAATTAAATAATTATAAAAATAATTCAAGAGTAAAATTATATACAAGGATGACTTGAAATTTACAGTGTTTGTTGGTGCTGTCTGACACACTGGCAGCATCGCCACTCATCATTAGCCAATCATCGATTTTTTTTTAAATAATTTTTTTGGGCAGTACCAATATATATTTTTAAAAATACTCATATTTTTCATAAGTATTCATGGTGGGAAAAGAAGAGAAAAAAAAGTAAATTTTTTTTTTATTTTGGTGCCGCCACCGTATTAAGTGACACTTTTTTTTATCCGCCTACCATTATTAAATTTTAAAAAAATAAATTTTTGCTGTCGCTGATGCATCAAGCGGCATCTGTTTTTACAAAAATTATTTTATATGGTTAGAAAAAAGCAAGGAAATCCGGGCTAAAAAAGGAGAAGCTCCAATGACAAGGTGCAATAAAAAGAAGCAGAAGAAAACAAAATGGAAAAAAAATATACCTAAAAAAGTTATTTGCAAGAGTAGAGAAAAGAAGTGAAAACTTTAAAATCTTCACTCTTAAGAAAATATATTGAGAAAGAAAAGTGGAAAACTTAAAAAATTTTGGACACAAGTTAACAAAACCGAGAAGGTCAAAAAGAAAGTAAATGGATTGATAAAAGTAATAATTAACATAATTAATGCAATTAAGTCTAGAAAATCTGGAACGAAAAAACATTAATTTCTTCTAGTACACCACTTAACGTAAATAAATTATGATAATTATGTTAATTATTACTCTCTCTTTTTTTAAATCTTGAAAAGCCTTTACCTCTCCCTCTCTCATTTTTCATTTTCGTTTCAGAAAAGGGTTTCCCAGTAAAAGTTTTCAACAATCCTCTCCCTTTCTCATTCAAACTTACTTTTAATCTTCTTATTAATCATTCATTAATAAACTTAAGAAATTTTTCAAAGTTAAAAAAATGGGTTTCTTTGTTATCATGTCTTCCTCTTCTCTCTTTCAAGCTAAATTTTTCTTTTTGTTTTAACTTCCTCAAGCTATACCTTCAATCTTCATAGCTCATCATTTTTATAACTTAAAAACCAAAGAAACCAAATCTAACCTCCTTTCATCTTCAGTGGAAGACCTCATTTTCCTCTTCTGACTTTCCTTTCTTTCTTTTACCATTAATTCATGTGTACATTTGCTCTTTTACCTAGAAAATTTGGAAGTAAAAAACATTAGTTTCTTTTAATACTCTTTTCCATGTATATATTTATTTTCCATTTTGTTTTCTTCTGCCACTGGGGCTTTTATTTTTAGCTTGGATTTTTTCTATTTGTGTTTTGGTTCTTACAATTTCTTTTTCTCCTCTTTCACTATATTTAAGATTTGCTTTTTTTTTAATCATAAAAAATAATTTTTTTTAAAAGCAATTACCGGTGCTACTTGACACACCAACAACACAAAGAAAAATTATTATTATTTTTTAAAATCTGACAACGATGTCTCTTGACATGACAGAAAGATCAAAACTTAAAAAAAAAAAGTATAGCCTAACATGGTGATGACACCAAAATAAATTTTTTTTTTCTCACCGTGAATACTCGTGAGAAATATAAATATTTTGAAAAATACATACAGGCGCCATTAGATACAATGACAACACCCAAAAACTTTTATTTTTTTAAAAAGTTAATGATTGACTAAAGACAAAATCAACATAGATGAACATCATAGATTTCAGGTTATTCTTATACATGATTTTACTCGTAGATCATTTTCATAATTATTTAATTTGTTTGAGTGAGTTTCGAAAAAGAAAGCTTAAATCCTAGTGAAAAAAAACCCGTAGGACCCCAAGACTCCATTTGAGTAGCGGTCAACCTACTCGGATATTTTTAAATTTTAATATATATTAATAGCACAAATAATAAAATTCAAAGCAAAAGCATGAACTTTTACTAGCTAAATGAGCCTAATTGAGTAAGCTTAAACAATTGAATTGAGCCTAATAGAGAGTAATTGAATAAGTTTAAACAAATAAATTTTTTTTATCTCAAATCCAACTTTAATTATTTGGAGTGCGGATTTCACTATTCATATATATGATTTATTTTTTTTTCAAATTTAGATATTATTCGAATTTAAATTTTAAAATTATTATCTCTTGCAAATTTGGAGTATGTACACAAAGATCCCAGATATCAATCATCTGAATTTGCATGATTTTTTTAGATAACATATTCGAACTTAGATATTCGAATTCACTAAATTTGATTTTATATATAAATAAAAAGAATTCTAGTAGATTTTAATTTGAATTTTGATGGATTTGGATATCCTAAAAATGATTGCAAATTTTGATTTTCTTTTTCAAATTTGAATATCTGAAGAATGATAGTATTTAATTCAAATTCTGATTTGAATAGTAATACTTAGATAGTATGAGGATAACAAACAGATTTGAATTAATTTGGGTAATTTAAAGGGTTAAATAACTTTTTTTTTGTGTTTAATTTTTTTTGTCTAAGTTAAGCCATGAATTGACATTGCCCCACATTGAGGCATGATTTTTTTTATCCAAGTTAGACCTTAAATATGATAATTTCTCTCACATTGGGACTTGAATTTTTTTGTTCAAGTTAGTCATTGAGAACCCTAAAATTCATACTTCAATGTGAGAACAATTGTCAAGTTCAGGCGCAAATGTGGGAACAATTATTAAGTTCAGGATATATCTGAAAAAAAAACCTTCAAGCCCCAATATGAAAATTGTCGAAACCATCTTTTGAAAAACAAAATTTTTAGGCTGTCGACCATTTAAAAAAATTAAAATTGGGAGTCGCCACCAATCTTTATTAGGGTGTGATTGGATCACCTAAAAAAACGGCTTTGGTCTACGAGTTTTAGAAAAACGGATCCGGGAGTCAGTTACGTATGAGGAAGGATTAGCACCCTCGTAACGCCCAAAATTGGTACCTAGTTAATTAATTAATGTCTTAAGGTCGAGAATTTGGAAAAACGTAATCCTTAGCAAAACTTAAAAGGCTACGTATTAAGACCCTTATTATTTCAGAGAAAGAAGATACCACACCCAATACGTTAGGGCACAGCATTCTAATTTTCCCCAAAAATGAATTGGGCCAAAATACTTGTGCAATAAAACTTTAAAAGAACATCCACTTATCCAAGATTTAAGAAATCACACCCAATACGTTAGGGCACGATTCCTCTAAAATCCCAAACTCGGAATATTTCCTTTACTTTAAAAGAACATCCACTTATCCAAGATTTAAGAAATCACACCCAATACGTTAGGACATAATTCCTTTAAAATCCCAAACTCGAAATATTTCCTTTATTATTTTTAAAAAATCTTCATTTCGAGAAATCAATGCGTCACATCCAATACATTAGGACACAACGTGTTGAATTCCCAATAATGAATTCTTATTTTTTGATTAAAGAGAAATGCTCGATTGTTAGACTTAACGAAGAAAATCGGAACCCAATACGTTAGGGCTCAATTTCCTTGAAAATCCTAAATTCAAGCATTCTCTCAATTTTGAAAAGTTTGAAATCGAGTAAAGAATGATGTGATGCTATATTAAATATACAATGCAATAATAAATATTACAATGGCCTAGAAATAATATAAATAAATGAATAAATAAAATCAATATACATAATAAAAATAATCACATACAAAATATCAAATAAATCATAAAAATAATTCTTTTTAACATATAAACGAAAACATGAATTAATAATCGAATGAAGAAAATAAACAAAATATAAAAAATAAAAGGCACATAATATATACATTGAAATTAAAAGCCATACACATAATTTACATATGTAACTTTGGATTAAAATTTATAAAAGCAGAATATATAATGCATTTGTGAAAATAAAATATAAATTATAAAGTAAGTGTTAAAAAATACATATATTTGAGCATTTTAAAAAAAAAAAAATATATTCATATATATATACAAGTATATAAAAAATTGGTTAAAAATATTAATATGTATACATACATATATATACAAAGATAATTATAACATATATAGATTATAAAAAAATAATTATATATAAATAAAATAAAATAAAAATAATTACCTCATATTAAGAAAATAAATATGCGAAAATTATTAGTTTTAAAAAAATATATAAATACGCACATAGAAACAAGTATACATATATATATAGCTAAAATAATAATAATTACATATGAAAATAATAATAATAATTACATTAAAAAAATTAACTAATTTTAAGAAAAATATAAAAAGGATTAAATTGAACTACAAGTAAACAAATCTGGGGTAAATCTGTAAATAAATAAAATTTGGAGAACTAAATTGAATGAGCGAATTACATAGAGGGGCTGGAAGGGAAATTTTCCCTTCTCCTCTAAAACGGTGTCGTTCAAAAGGATTAAATTGGAATTTAAAATAAATAAAAGGGTAAATTAAAAAAATAAAGAAAACTTAATTACAAAAACATTAAAAGGCGGAGGGGCTAAATAAAAAAATAAATAAAATTCGCAGTGGTATCACCTTCTCCCTTTTTAAAATCGTAAATAAGTAAAAAAAATAATCGAAAGGAAAAAATAGTAAGCCACCTTTAAAAAACTGCCAATCGTTCTTTTTTATTCTTCCTCCTCTTTTTCTCCCCCTCTACAACGAAGGGAGAGGCCTCTATTTATAGTTAAGCCTCCCCAAATCCAACGGTACAGATCAACGGTTGAGATTAAAGGGTATCTACAAATTAAATCTCTAAGATTACAAAATCATATCTTCTAAGATTACATATCATATCTAAGATTGCATATATCATATCTAAGATTGCATATCATATCTAGGATTGCATATCATATCTAAGATTGCATATCCTCAAAAATTATGTTTCCATATGTGAGCCCGGGCTAAAATTAGGTATTACAAAAATAATTGCCTATTCAAGTTCTAGTATGAGAACAATTGTAGCCTAATGTAAATAAAAAAAATTCAAGTCCTAACATAAAAAAAAATTTTCAAATTCAAACCTAAATAGTAATTTAACCCTAATTTAAAGGATGCTTTTGACCATTCCTACCATCTTTAAATGTGAAATTATATCATAATTTAACTGTGCTTTAAAATTTAGAGTTGAGTTCAAACTCAAACTTGTTCTAACCAATTCAACTATCTTGATTGTTACCTTTAGGATTTGAAGTAGGATATAAAATGAATTTTTATGGACTAAATTTATTTAAAAATCATTTTCTTTTTCAAAATTAAAAGTATTATACATTCACCTGTTTAAGTTAACGTTACAAGTCAATCAAATATCAATTTTAATGAAAAAAATATGAAAATATCATTTTATATTTAAAATATATTATATTATTACGAAATACTTTTGTCTTTTTATGCTTTTAATAAAACCAAGAAAAATTTGGGTTTAGAGATTGAACCTATGCCAGTAACATCTATAAAACCTCAATTTTACTACTTCAATAAAAATTTTGTTATTTTTTTTTGTAAATTTTAATATTATTACACAATATTCCACCCACACCGTTTGTATATCTTACTAACTTTAAACCCCTATCTAAGTTTATGCCACGAGTCAATCGAATACCTGTAACGATTCAATAGTCAGGGTGTCGGAAAGTGCATTCTCGAGTCTCCATTCCCATAAATCGGATTCGTAAATATTTTTATATTTACAAAGCTAGTTGTGTAGTTAATTAGGTTTCGGTTAAGTGAATTTACTTGAATTGAAAATAATTAGGTATAAAGACTAAATTGCATATAGGGTGAAAATTGAATTATAGATTAAAAATTAATTAAAGGGGTCAATGTAGTAGTTATACCTATATTATAATAATAAAATTAAAATATGAAATCTTAATAATTAAGTAAATGTATATATATTATAATAATAAATTAAAGTATAATAAAAAAAATTAAAAGAAAGGGCATGCAAATTAAAGTAAAAAGAAAAGAAAGAAAAAGATAGAAAGGGAGAAAGGAGAGAACCCACAGCAAGGGCTCCAAAATTTCAAAGTGCAATTGGTTAGTCAATTTACTCCTTTTTTCTTGTAATTTTTATGTTTTTGGAATCTCGGTACCTAAGGTTACCCGACCCATGTTGAAATTTTATCATTGATTGAGTTTTTAAGTGTTGTCAATGTTGAATAATTTTAGTATTAGAGATTAAATTGATAGATTTTTAAGTTAGAAATGGAAAATGATTAAATTGTAGAACAAATTGTAAAATTTGAGTATTAGAGACTAAATTGTGAAAAATTTGAAATTTAGGGGTTTAAGTGAAAATGGAGAGTTAAATTTAGTTTAAAGTGGAATTTGTATGAAAATATAGAATTAAATGTGAGGAATAAAAATTAGTCTCGGTTTAGGGACTAAATTGGAATTTAGACAAATATTGAGTAAAAATTTAAATATTCAATATTCAATATGAATTTTTATTGTATTAATGAATTTTAATTGTTTTAATTCTGTAGCTAATGTCGTACCGGAATCCTCGACTAAAAAGGGGAAAGATAAAATCAACGTGGAATAGTTCGGAATTTACAGTTTGTATTTCTATAATCCGAACTTAGTTATTAATCGTTATATTTCAATTTCATGCATATGGTAAGTGTTAAGGTGAGTAATTGACATTTTGATAATTGATTGAAATGAATTGAATTGGTAGATACATATTGAATGTATTGATTATTATAGATTGAATTTAATTCATGTGTATATATGTGATTATATGAAAATCAGTATTGGATATTGGTTATATCTGAAATGTGAAATTAAACCCTATTAACTGTATTGGGCTGAGTCGGATATAGATGATATGCCATAGGATAAGAAGAGTTTAGGGATTTCTCCGACTTCGAGTCGATGAGGCACTGGGTGCCAATTTACTTCAGTTTAACCGATGAGACACTGGGTGTCAAATTTATATAGCGCTGGGCGTATATTACTTCGGATTATCCGATGAGGCACTTGGTGCCAAACTGGTGTGTTGGTTGGATCTGTATATCTGTCTGAGTCTGAGTCGTATTAATAGGGGTAATTAAATAAAACAGTACTATGATTGAAATTGGATGATATTGTATGTGAATTGAAAATGGGATAGTGATTTGAAACATGAAAAATGAGATACATGAGTTATGTACTCATAAATTGGATATGGAATGAATAATGTTATTGTTTAAATGATATGTGGATCAAATTGTTAAAAGCTATTATATAGCAAGTGATGAGAATTGAGTATGGTATGAAATGATGTATTCATGAGTTGAGTATTGAATGGCTAATGCCATTGTACAAATAAATGTGGTTTGATATGTGAATAACTATTTACATATCAATTGTATGAATTGGGGCATTATTTAACAAATGAAATATGATAGCATATGATAGTCATGCTACTAGACATTAATATGTGCTTGAAATTCAATTGTGTATATTATATTATCTTGTCTTTAAATATTCAGATTATAGAAATACCACTGAGTTTTACTCAACGTACGGTTTTGTTTTTCCATGTGCAGATTAGGTACTTCACTTGTGTCGGCATGTACCTATGATGTCTAAATGATAGTTATTTTGTGGATGGCTTGTAAACTAGGCAAAATGGATTGAATTTGGTAAGTTTATAATTTGAATTTGAATGATGCTTTGATGATATAAATTGATGATAAAAATGTGGTACCAATGAGGGTACATTGGTTAGGCACCTGGGATGATTATTTTGGCATATTTTGAATGTGTTTGATCGTGTTTTGGACAGGTTAAACGAATGGTTTTTGAGTTGTTTAATGCTCAAGCATTTAGGAATTGATAAATTTATTGGTAAAGGCACATTTTAGGTCTACATGGCGAGACACACGGGCATGTGACTCGGCCGTGTGAGACACACAGCTAGCACACGGGCGTGCGAGGCCATTTCAAAGGGTACACGGCCTGGCACACGGGCGTGTGGCTTGGCTGTGTAACCCAAGTCAGAGAGTTACACGGGTTGGGACACGGCCGTGTGTCCTACTTCGAATGCCCATACGGCTGTTTGA
Organism: Gossypium hirsutum; assembly: GCF_007990345.1. Classification (NCBI taxonomy): domain Eukaryota; kingdom Viridiplantae; phylum Streptophyta; class Magnoliopsida; order Malvales; family Malvaceae; genus Gossypium; species Gossypium hirsutum. The sequence goes on along the minus strand of NC_053449.1, from coordinate 45,817,239 downwards.
ACCCTGTAGTTAAAATTTTTTTTAACTTTTTAAAAAAAATTTCAATTGTTCCCGATTTAGTCTCAAACTGTTTCTGAAGTGTTTTCAAACTCTTAAAGGCTTTAATAAGGGACTCTATGCATGTTATTGTTGAATTATTTTATTATTTTTGAAATGTTTAAAATGAATGATTAGATTACGGTTACTCGGTAATGTCCCAAAACACTGTTTCAGTGCCGAATATGGGTTAGAGGTGTTACAATACCAACTCATCATTTGAAAATTACTGAAGTAATAAATATAATAACATAAAAAGCTATTTTTTCCCACAAAAATCATTTTTTATGCGTCTGTAAATGTAAAACCGCTCAACTTAATTCAGTAACAAAATAAGCAAGAAATCGAAATACTAGATTCATCTTAAATATCAAAGTATTTCGAAATAAAGACTTTCGCTTTTTATTTTCAATATTTGGAGTTGATACATTAGTTATAGATAGATCATATCTTGTAATTTTTCTCTACTTCTCTTTTCTCAATCGGCCCTCCCCTTTTATCCTTTCTTTTGTGCTCCTTAAAAACTAAAGAACTAAACAAATGGATTTCTTTCTTATAAAATAATGATAGACGTAATGATAACTTTTTTTTGTCTTTTTTTGTCGCTCATTTTTTATCAACATAATTTTTTTTCATATTTTGTTTTCAATTATTGTTGGACTCTAGACTATATATAGTTTAGATAACTCGTGAAAATTTTCGACATATTTGATTGTGATCTTGATATAGACAGGGCGCTCCTTCGTCTCAAAATCTAAATAGAACAATCTTTATCATTTGAAGCAATTCTTTCGGACAGTTTTTGAAGGTGTTTTTTTAAAAATCTTTTTATATTAAATAAATTTAAAAGAATAGTTGTTGATTGAGTCTTAGCTCGATTGGCATGAGCATTGTTATTAATGCAGGCGGACGTGGGTTCGAGTCTTTTTTTTTTAAATAGTCTTGCCAATCCCTTGACTCCACTTGTAGAGTCTAAAAACTTCATTAACAATATACCAAATAATTTCCCTTTTATAAGTATATGTTGTATGTAAATGTTTTCCACCCACAATGTGCGTGCGCAATAATGTAGTTATATATTTTAAGTGATTGACTGAGTTGGCGTCATGAATCAATCAAATAACAACTCAATTGGGTAATGACGAAAATATACACATAATAAGATTTAAATTGTAGCTTCCAAAACATCAATTTTTTATTTTAATAAATTTTTATAATTTAATAATGAAAAATAATTATCACTCTAGAAATGTTATTTTTAAATCAATTTTTGATATATTAATTTGAACAAATAATATTTTATCTCCTTTTGTAATGTTACTTACTATTATTGACTCACAACTCGAATGGGTCTAGGTTAGATTCTACATAATTCACACATTGAATTCGCATATCGAGATCCCACATTGGGCTTGCGTATTGAGCTCGCATGACACTAAGTGTTGTTACACATTGAACCGTGCGATGTGGGTTCGTACGTCACTACATAGGTGTATCTACATTGTATAAACATATGTTAAGTTTAGAGTAGGGTACGTGTTTGTATGCATAAAATTTACTTAGAATATCATATCAATAAATAGTAACTATATTATATATATACAACCTTACTATCTAAAGAAGATAGAGAAAAACACCCAACACCTTTACTTTTAACACTTATTTTTTTTCATGAAGAACAAGAGTTGGTGATAAATTTAATCTGAAATAGGTGTGAATGAAAACTAAAATACAAATGATCACTTCATTATGATTTAGTCAAACATAATTTGTTTAACACCATTTGCTTAAAAATGAGTGCATTAATTAAGCTATAACTTACAATCTCAAGACAAATAACTTTTATATCCCTTATCTTAAACCTAGCTTGGGTAATTTAAAAGCACAATTCAATGTTTAAAAAATATTTTATATACAGGAGGATTAGTAACTGAGTTTGCTTTGATAAATAACTTAAAAAAATAAAAGAAAATATTTTATATCAATATTTTTATATTTTATGATAAGATAAATATTCTTAATAAAATAATAATTAGCAAATAAATTTAGGAAAATAAATTCTCATCCAATTCCAAACCGATAGATTTTGTTTTTTTGCTAAGGAGTAAAAAGGGTTTAAAATAATAATAGATTTATGGCAAAAAATAAAAACACATAATTAGTATTTTGATTATAATGATAAAATTAATTGTTTATTATGCATAATGATTCTTCAATCAAAACTTTGTTGATTATATGAAAAAGATAAAAACAATCCCATACAAATATATAAGAAAATCATAGGAACACCCTTGTAAAAGTATAAATAAGAGATTACAAACACCAAACACAATTTTTTGCAGGAGAAATATGGATTGATACAGAGAACAAAGGTTTCCAACAGATACTCGCTTTTACGTATTGAATCAGCCAACAATCATTCCCTTCTGGGAAAATCTTTGGATGGATCTACCTTATCTTATATATCCCCATAAAATAATAATTCTGGTTTTTGGTGAAAGTTTCTTGCAGGGTATACATAATTCAAAAGTCAATTAAGGACATTTTGGGCGAGTATAAACTATGAAATTCATTTTAGGAGCTTAATTAATTACCTATCCTGTAGTGCAGAAAATGGTGAGAAGATTCACATAGGTTTAATGGAAGTTAAGCCAACATTTGTTGTTCCTTTGACGGATTGAAGAAAGTGGATGGAAACAACATCTGGTCAATAACATTTAGGGCTTTCATGCGATATATACAAATAGCTCTTTCCCTGTGAACCAATATTCTGCTTATAATTGCCTTTATATATACATTACTAGTAATTTTTTCTCTCGTTTCTCTCTTTGCAGGTTGCTATTTGGCAAACAAAAAGGCTTAAATGGATAACACAAGGGCAGCTTTCGGACCGGCAGCGGTGGATGTAATAAACATCCAAGATAACGGCGGATCAAGCTCCAACTCCAAGTACATGTGGGGAGGATTTGGAGTAGGAGTACTTTTGGTGGCTATAATATTCATGTTATTCAAGAGCCTAAAATCGGGTTTTTTGTGCAACTTTTCTTGCAAGGGCAGTTGCCACGTCACCTCCTCCAAGACTTGCAATAATGTGTGAAATGCAGAATATATTTGGCGTGCCTGCAATAACTTCGTACTTGTGCTTTTGTAAATGATTTGTACTTTTGGAGAAGCGGTAATATTTGAGGTTGGCGAGTTTATCTCCTTATTGTTTATTATATGGTAATGGAAAAATAATTTATCATTATCATGTGATTTCAGGTATGTTTTTTTTTCTTGAATAGTTAGGAGTGGCATTTGTATGCTATGATGTATTTTATATGTGTTTTATGGTCTTTTATATGCTATTTTTGGTTAGTTTGAACTCTTTTATTTGGTAAATGTAGGCTAGGCCCTAATGATAAATGTATTATAGGGTTCAAATTGCTACTGCCTTATCATAGCTAACTATTCCTTACGTTAACTCAACTTCTAAACTTCAATCTGGTGAACTAAGATTAGAATATCTTTAAGATAATTCTAAAAATGACTAAATTATTAGTCACTACTCCTTTATTTAAAAATGTCTAAGACTAAATTATCTGTCAATTCTTTTTTCAAATTTATTAGATTAGGCCACTTTTTTTGGAGAATTACGATAATAGCATTTTTGCCACGCACTAAAAGTGACAGCACTAATTTTTTTATTTTATTTTTTAGTGTCACCTATTAATGTGAAAATAAAACTTACAAAACAAGTCTTTATATAAACCCCAAGTCTCATTCCCCTTGTTTTCTTAGGCAATGTGATATTGAGATATGAGTATATATAGACTATAATATATTTGCAGTTTATTCCTAAACAATATGAGATTACTTGCTTTTTTTATTGGACATTTTTTATAACGATAATATTTGTATAAGAGTTTATAATGTTTTATTTTGTTAGAGTTTAATATTATACAAACTTTTGTCTTTAGTTTCTAAAAATTAAGTGTAGGCTTTAATCTTAGTTGAAAGAGTAAACAATCTCACATTGTTTAGGAATAAGCTGCAAAAGGATTATGAGTCTATATATACCAATATCCCACATCCCACATCGCTTAAGAAAATACGAGAAATGGGACTTGGGTTCTATATAAAAATCTATTATGTAAGTTTTATTTTCACATTAATAGGTGACACTAGAAAATAAAAAAAAATTATTGGTGTTACCATTTTTAGTGTTGATATGGTAAAAAATGCTTATGGAAGCATTTTACTACAAGGTGGAAGTGTTTTTCTGATTTTCACTTGAAAATGGAAGCGTTTTTCTGATTTCACCTGAAAATGTTTCCAACAACATTTTTGTAAAATCGGTCTATTCTCGTAATTCTTCTAAAAAATGACCTACACTACAGGAAATTAAAGTTTTAGAGGCGTTTTTAGTGGTGTTTGGATGGAAAACGCTGCAAATACTATACATTAGTGGCGCTAACGGAAAAACGCCGCAATAGGTCAAGCAGTAGCGGCATTTATGAGAAAAACGCCACAAAAGATCAAGTAGTAGCAATGTTTATGAGAAAAACGCCGTAAAAGGTCAAGCAGTAGTGGCGTTTAACGCCTTAAAAGGTAAGTAATTTTGATAAAAACGCCGCAAAAAATCATTTTATTTTAAACAAAACAGCGTCGTTTTGCTCCCAGTATTCTCACCAATCATCCAAGTGACCCTAAACCCTAAACCCAACTCATGCACTCTTTCATCCTCTTCTATTTATTATTTAACTAGTTTCTTTATATTAATTAAAATATAATTTATTTTTAATTTAATATTTAAAATATTGAAAAAAAATTAATGACACGTAGAAAAAATTTGAAAGTAAAAACATAGAAAAATATATGTTAAAAATGAAAAAAGCTATAATACTATTATTTAAAATAATTTTAAAGATTTTTGGGTATATGACTGATTGTTTTTTAATTTATATATTAATTAATTTCTTATATAATTGTAAAAGAGATAATATTAATTTTAATATATTAAAATTATCATTAAGTTTAAATTATTTAAGAGATAATAAATAAAATTTATATATATTAAAATTAAAAAAATTACTAACCCATGCATCTCTAGAGAAACAAAATTAATAAGTAAATTGAAAAAGTTATTTAAATTTCCTGAAGAGAAATTTTTTTTAAAGCTTTTTAGTTTTTTTTTTCATATTTTGAAATTTTTTGTTTTAGTTTTTGTTTTTGTTTTCTTACATAAAAACTTATATAAAAATTTCAAATTTTCTCTAATTATTTTAAATATTACTTAAATTTTTAAAAATTATTTATTTAAAATTGATATGAAAGATATAATAATTCAATATAAAAATTGTTCATATGTGATTAAAAGAGTCAAGCATTACCGGTGTTTATGAAAAAAACCCCGCAAAAGGTACACAAAAGCGCTGCAAAAAAATCATTTTATTTTAAACAAAACGACGTCGTTTTGCTTTGCTAAAAATCCCTTATTTCCCTCAAACCATAACCCTGAAACCTTTTATTTTATCCTTAAACCCTAAAATCTCTTATTTCCACCTAAAAATCAAAATCCCCAAATTCCTAATATCCCAAATCAAAATCCCCAAATCTTCATCCCCATATTGTCTCCCTTCTCCTTTCTTTTTCCTTCTCCCTGCTATTTTTCTTTTTTGTTTCCTTTGTTTTCTTCTGAATTCTCAGCTTCTGCTTCTGTCCGCCTTTCTCTTTTTTGCTTTTCTTCTATCCTTCTGATATTGGTGAGCTAAAAAGACTAACTCATCTGTGAGTATCCTTTTGATACGAGTCTGAAATTTGAGTAGACAAGGAAGAAGAAATTCGAAGAAGAAAAGAGAGAGAGGATGGAAGAACTCTGGAATGAGAGAATTAATTCAATATTTTCTGGATAAAACGTTTCCATGCAATACATGCAAAAAATAAAGGAAACTAACAAAGTGACGTGGACTATTCTGTTATAACAAAAAAACGCAAAACGCCCCGTATGACTAATTCTCAAAACTCCCCGTTTCAATTAACCCCGCAAAAGTTTTCTGCTAACTTTTCAACTCGTAACAATACTCCCTGCCCCGAGAACAGCCTTGTCCTCAAGGCTGAAAATGAGGAAATTTGGCTTGCAGGGCAGAAAATGATTCCCAGGTCGCATCTTCTGGAAAAGAGTCAGCCCACTCTACTAATACTTCAGTCACAGCTTGACTTTCTTTCTTAACTATTCTTCTGTCACTAATGCGAATAGGCTCTTTTGGTAAGGCACCATGAGCATCCACTAGTGGTAACTGTAATTGAGTTGGAGTAGACCCCACATGCTTCTTTAATTACGAAACATAAAATGTAGGATGAATACGAGAATTTTGTGGAAGTTACAGGGTATAAGCCACTGCCCCGACTTTCTGAATCACTGGAAAAGGACCATAATACTTGGGAGACAGCTTCTGGTTAGAGACTTTCTGAAGCGATTGTTGCCGATAAGGTTGCAACCGCAAATAGACCAAGTCACCCACTTGAAAGCTTCGCTCAGATTGATGCTTGTCTGCAAAGTGCTTCATGCAGTGTTGAGCTTTCTTGAGGCAAAAATGAAGTAACTTTCGAGCAGCCTTCGGTGCCCGTAAGCTTCGATCTACAACTGCCATAGGAGAAACACCTGCCAAATAGGGCATGTGTAGGTGGGGCTGACCATACAGAGCCTCGTACGGGGTGAGCTGGATAGAAGAATCGTAAGAAGAATTATACCACCATTCAGCTAGAGGTAGCCATTGGAACCAGTGTGCAGGCGTCTCTCCGATCATACAACGCAAATAATTCTTAAGGCATCGGTTTAAAACTTCAGTCTGGCCATCCGTCTGAGGGTGGTAGGCCGTCAATAGTAAAAGCCTAGTCCCTGACTTCCTGAAGAGTTCCTGTCAAAAATTACTAACAAAGATTCTATCTCTATCCGATATGATAGAATCGGGCATACCATACAGCTTGTGGACATGACTTAAATATTTAGAAGCCACATCTTTAGCTGTGTAGGGATGAGTCAAAGCCAAAAAATGACCATATTTAGTGAGATGGTCGACCACGACAAGAGTGGAATTCTTTCGATTCGAAACCGGTAACCCTTCAATAAAGTCCATACTAATCACAGACCAAGCTCTGTCAGGTATTGGTAAGGTCTGTAGGAGGCCAGGAGAAGCCACTGATTCCCCTTTGCATTTTTTTACAAGTGATACATTCACGGATCCACCTTTTAACATCCGTAGTAAGGCCCTTCTAGTATAATTGACTCGAAAGCCGCTTCCTAGTTACATGCACCCCAGAATGGCCCCCAATAGCACTAGCATGAAAATGAAGAAATAACTCCCGTCGTAATTGTGAATCCTTCCCTACGACTATCTTTCCTTTCCTGAATAAAAATCGGCTATCCCAAGAATATTTTTGGTCAGGATTCGGATGCGGCTGAGTGCATTGAATAATTTGCTGCAGTCAATTGTCTTGAGTATAAGATTGCTGCACCTGTACCAAGAGGTCCGAGATAACTGAGCTTACTAAAATCTGATAGTACTGACTATGTTCAAGTTGTGGTTGTCGAGAGAGAGCGTCCGCAACTTTGTTGTTAATCCCTTTTCGGTAGGAAACTTCAAAATTGTAGCCGAGCATTTTAGCTACCCAACGCTGCTGGAAAGGAGTAATAGCCACTTGATCCGACAAAAAAACGCAAACTTTGATGATCTGTACGAGTTTTAAAATGGCGACCAACCAAGTAAGCATGCCACTTTCGAACTGCTAGTAAAACTGCCAGCATTTCTTTTTCATAAATGGATAATACTTGATGTCGCACCCCAAGAGCTTTGCTAAAGAATGCTATCGGCCTACCTTGCTGTTGCAAAACTGCACCAATGCCCCCGCCGCTCGCATCTGTATCCACAGTAGATTCAAGCTAAAAATTTGAAAGTACCAACACAGGAGCTGTAACCAGGGCTTGTTTAAGTGCTTGGAAGGCTTCAGTGGCTCGGTCGTTCCATCCCCAACAATTTTTCTTTAATAAATCAGTTAACGGTCGAGCAATTTCTCAATAATTCCTTATAAACCGTCTGTAGTACCCTATGAGACCAAGGAAACTACGCAGCTCTTTCACTGACTGAGGAGTAAGCCATGAAGATATGCAATCAATCTTAGTGGTATCCATAGACACCGTTCCATCATGCAACACATGACCCAAATATTGAATTTGAGGGGAACCAAAGCAGCATTTTGATAGTTTAGCATACAATTGTTGTTCTCTTAAAATAAGAAGAACTATCCTCAAATGTAGTAGGTGCTCAGACCATGATGCCGAGTAGACAAGAATGTCATCGAAGAAGACTAGCACAGATTTCCTCAATAATGACTTAAAAATAGAGTTCATGAGGGCCCGAAAACTGGAGGGAGCGTTTGTAAGACCAAAGGGCATTACGAGAAATTTGTAGTGCCCTTCGTGTGTCCAAAATGCCGTTTTATGTACGTCTGGTTCCACATACGGATCTGATGATAACCCGATCTTAAATCTAGTTTAGAAACTACTCGAGTGTCCCCTAATTCGTCCAATAACTCCTCGATCACAGGAATAGGGAATTTATCCTTGACTGTGTGCTGATTGAGTTGCCTGTAATCCACACATAATCGCCAGCTTCCATCCTTCTTTTTGACCATGACGATAAGAGAGGCAAATGAGCTGGTACTGTCGCGAATAAACCCCGCTTGAAGCATTTCCTGAATGAGCTTCTCTATCTCTGTCTTCTGAAATGCTGGATATCTGTAGGGCTTAATTTTGATTATTGCTCTTTCATCCGTCAGAGGAATTTTATGATCATGTATTCTTCTAGGAGGCAACCCTTTTGGAACTTGGAATATGTCATCAAACTCCAGCAAAAGTTTTTGAAGCTGATTCCCCTAGCTCGTGTCCCCCTTGGTAGAGAGTGCCACCTGCTCAGGTGAGCTTAATACAGCTGTATAAGGTCCCAACAACTCCCTAATTACTGCAAAACATCTCAAGTTGCATTCTGTATTCGTAGCTGCTAACGAACTAGGAATTATGCCTTGAAGAACGCATGACTCCTCAGCTAAGTTGAACTGCATCTTTAAAGAGCTGAAGTTCCAAATTATGTCTCCCAACGCCAATAACCATTGCACCCCTAATACCATATCACATCCTTTCAATGATAAGACTATGAAGTCATTTTCAAACTTATGGTCCTGCACCTCCCACTTGAACCCTTTACATAAACCTTTGGTAAACAAACAATTTCCATTGGCCACCAAAACTTTCAATTATTTCTGGCGTATCACCGATAAGGATACTCTATTGACCAACTTAATGTCAATAAAATTATGCATACTCCCCGAGTCCACCAGAATGATAACCCAGTTTGTTCCCACTCGAGCAGCCACCCTCATGGTGTTGTGCCCTTGTAAGCCCGTAAGAGCATGTAGCGAAATTGTAGGAGATTGAAGACCATCTTCCTCATTCCCATTTCCATCGAATTTGTCAGAACACTCCTGAAATTCTTCCACTTTACCATCTGAAAAAGGTTCCAAAAGAAATTGATACAATTTGGATTTCATGCATTTGTGACCTGCGTGGTATTTAACCCCACACCAGAAAAAAAGGCCCTTTTGTTTCCTTTCAGCCATCAATGCTGGAGAAATAGTTTTAGACCCTGAAATGTTTGATGGTATAGTAGAAGCAGGCTGTGAACTTGCCGCTGGTTTTGTGGGAAAGGAAGAATGCCTTGAAATAGATGAGGTACTGGTTACGGTCCTTGGCGAGCTGACTCCCACTGTTGGAGGACCCTTTCCCGAATGGGAGACGTGAACTTCAATTTTTCTAGCTAACTGAAAAGCTTCCATTAACGCTGCAGGTGCAAAAAAATCCAAATAGTGACCTATTTCGGCTTTCAAATTCCTAATGAAAATATTAAGAGCATATGATTCTGGCAGATGCAATTGATTAAGCTGGCGATTATGTGTGGATTACAGGCAACTCAATCAGCACACAGTCAAGGATAAATTCCCTACTCCTGTGATCGAGGAGTTATTGGACGAATTAGGGGACGCTCGAGTAGTTTCTAAACTGGATTTAAGATCGGGTTATCATCAGATCCGTATGTGGGAACTAGATGTACATAAAACGGCATTTTGGATACACGAAGGGCACTACAAATTTCTCGTAATGCCCTTTAGTCTTACAAACGCTCCGTCCAGTTTTCAGGCCCTCATGAACTCCATTTTTAAGTCATTATTGAGGAAATCTCTGCTAGTCTTCTTCGAAACTCAACTTTGAACTCCTGTAACCGATTCTCCATTTTAGTCTCCAGATGAGCGATTTCCTCTTGGATTTTTGAAATATCCTGCTGCTAACTCCACACCTCCTTCTGCAGTCTGGTCGATACACCATCGCCGACCATCAAGAGAGATCGTGAAAGCTCTGATACCCTTGATACGAGTCTGAAATTTGAGTAGACAAGGAAGAAGAAATTCGAAGAAGAAAAGAGAGAGAGGATGAAAGAACTCTGGAATGAGAGAATTGATTCAATATTTTCTGGATAAAACGTTTCCATGCAATACATGCAAAATATAAAGGAAACTAACAAAGTGACGTGGACTATTCTGTTATAACAAAAAAACGCAAAACGCCCCGTATGACTAATTCTCAAAACTCCCCGTTTCAATTAACTCCACAACAGTCTTCTGCTAACGTTTCAACTCGTAACACCTTTTTATAATCACTGAAACCTATCTTTTATAGTTGAATGTGTTTGTACATGCATGTCGAAGTTCTTTAATATTTAAATCAAAATTTCTTCAGGTCGTTGAGCTTTAACAATTTTAAGGGTGAGATTCCAAGGGAGCTTGCAAATCTACCCTAGCTTCGCTATCTCTACCTTCAAGAAAACCGTTTCACTGGTCGAGTTCCAGCAAAGTTGGGCACTTTACAAAATCTTCGACACTTGTAATATTCTCTCTCCATTTTCTGTACCACTCTGATGATTTTTTAATAATTATTGCGCTAAATGGTATTTTTTGTTTTGCCAGGGATGTCGGTAATAATCATTTGGTCGGTACCATTAGGGAGCTTATTCGTATTAAAGGAGGCTTTCTAGTTCTACGTAATTTGTAAGTTATATTTTAATATTTGAATGTTTTATGAAATGATTTATGTTTTGCCATATTCGATCAAATGCGCAGTTTTTCTTAAGGTTGCAAATATAGGTATTTGAATAACAATTATTTGACTGGAGGAATTCCTGCTCAGCTGGCAAATTTGAAAAATTTGGAGATATTGTAAGTTCCAGTAACATATACATGTCTGTGTGTGTTTATGTATATAAGCAATCGGTACCATGCTTGGTATTCCGATTCCTATTTTTCCTTGAAGCATCCATGTCCAACATTTGTGTTAAACACATTTAGACTTAGACATGTATCCATATCTGAGACATATATCCATATGTCCAATATTGGTCATTGAATTGTTTACTGTCATTGTTAATGCTTGAGTGAAGAGTTTCATTTCTATATTGACCCAAATAATCAGAAGTTTAGAGGTGTTGTATTTGAATATTTAGTTTTCTGTGCAGCATAAATAGGAAATAGTTAAATGTAACAAGGTGTTTTACTATTTAAAATGTTAAAAACTATTTTTACAATTAAATTTCAATAATAATTTTGGTCACATTTAGTCTAAATTGTAAAATTATTTTAAATTCAGTCGAATTCATGTTAAAAGCTTTTACACTGTTATCTATTATCTGCCATCCAGTTTTCTTGATTATTGCATTTAAAAGTCCTTTATTTTCTGATTTTGTCTCTATTAGCTCAATTTTTATTATTTCATTTAACAAAATCCTGTCCCTTTTCTTTCTCAGTTTTTTCGCAGACCTTGTTCTTCTATTTTAGCTGCTTTTAACATTGAGAAGATAGCTTTTTGGTGTGTTTGCTTAGCTTTAATCCACATTGTCTCAGGTAAGACAGTTCTGCTTTCTTTCTTTCTTTGTTTTTAATTTTCTTATCTAAATTCTGGGTTTTCATTGATGTTTCAATTAAGTACATTGTGTTATTATGCTGGTTGTGGTGACAGCTTTGGTGTAACTGGTTTTCAGTTCACTAATTTTGTTTCTTATGTGATTAAAATAGCGACATATAGATATGTTTGTGAATTTTTTTGTTTCGTTTGTCATGTATTTCTTTTGTTTATTTCATTGATTTGATTTCTTGGTGGTGACAACTTTGATTTGAAATTTTCTTTTGTTTGTGATAGTGGTTTAAAACACACAAATTTAAAATTGGTTAGAATTGCATGACTATTTGTTCTTAGTATTTATTTATATATCCATCCATGCAATGTTCTAATCTCATATCTTGAATTGCAACACACTAATAGGTACGAGCCCAATACCATTGATCTATCAGATTACAAAGAGCTAGAGTAAGTATGCTATTCAAAAATGCTACTTAATACTCATTATTCTGGACTTCGTAAGAGTGCCTTGCAAAATTGATCATAATAACTTTTATGATCCAAGATACTGATTTTGCAAACATGGATTCTTTATCTTAATTTTTATATACATGTTTCAGGTACTGGTTCACTGAGCTTTCGGAGCACTTGCCTGACCTTGTTGATAAGGTAAATAAATATACACACTATGAGGTATCAAGGATTCTCTCTAACATAAGAGAATTTTCCATTTGTATTCTAAGAAAGGAGTCATTTCAAGTAGTGTTTAGTCCCTTGTTGACTAAGGCTAGTATAGTTGAGTTTTTACATCAGCAATTTCTTGATATAGAGCACGATTTTGCAGGGTTGTTATTGAGCTCCAAATTATCTATTTCTTTCACATTTTTGGTTAGACCGAATTAAGCAGGCCAAAGTTTGTAAAGGTAATAGTAGTGAATTTCACCCTTATATTTAAAACTGCTGCTTTCTCTTCGATTGATATTTGATGCTTGGAAATATTGCGATATGCTTAATACCCCACATTTTATCTGGTAGATACTTTGAGAATGGAGTTGAATTTCAATAGGCTATTTAGTTATAAATGGAGGTGAGAATGGAGTTGAGAATGGAGCATGCTATTGTCTTTCTCTGGATATGCTACTTGCAAACTGTTAAAGCCTTCATTGTCCTATATTTAAAGGCTTCATTCTCATATTTTATTTGCAAACTGTTTGGCTGAATGTTTAACCTGTATGCTGTTTGCAAACTATTTGGCTGAATACTCTTTCCTTTTTTGCAATCAATTCGAAAGGGTTTTGTTGTTTCCATTTTAGTCTATAAAATTTCAAGTTTATTATTGTACATATTTTGTGACATTCAAATTAATTCTTACATTTTAATGATTAATTTAACTCAATAATTAGGGCTTAGCATTAGTTGCACTATTTGAACTCGTAATTTTGCTATTTATACTCTTTTATTTTTCATTTATTTTATTATTTTCGCTATTATGGAGTTTAATATTTTATTAAAATATTAACATGATTTTTCAATATTTTGACTAAAAATATTAATTTATTATATAATTAAATACTCTCTTTTTGACTGAAAATATATATTTAATACTAATTAATGTATATGTTTAATAATATTGAAAATTATAATGTTTGATTTTGATATTTAATATTTTTAAATTTTTTTTAAACTTAAAAATAATTTTTTATCAATATAATAATATTTAACATTATTTAAATTTATTTTTATATAAAAATCAAATTACTAGTCTTTTTTCCAAAAAAATGATTTAAAAGCTATTTAAAATGAAAAATTATTTTTGTTAACCATCAAATTATAACCCATTCTTATACTAAATAAACAAAAAAATAAGCTTATAAGATGGATTTATCGTACTAGTATTTTGTGGGGGGTTCATATTAAAAATCCCATGTTTACACCTATATATCGTTTTCTAGTATTTATTTACTACCAAATTATCTATTAAATAAAAAAGAGCAAATAGTGGCTAAGGTCAAACACCCTTTTTTAACGTGGCAAGGGAAAGAGAAAATGATAGTAAACATATAATTATTAATTTAAATATTAACTCAAAATAGATGAAAAATTAATAAATATTGACTTTATTAACGTATAATTATTAATTTGTTAATTTTTGTCTTTTTTAAGTATAGTAAACATAAAGGTGATAAAAAACACAAATTTATAAATTAAAAGAGTATAATTAAAGGGTTAAAATTTAAAGTTAAAATTTAAAGATGATAATCATATCTTACATAAACATTTAAAGTTTATGATTATCATAACTTACATAAACATTTAAAGAATAAAAAAAACTTTGGATCATAACATACATAACTTACATAATACATAACTTACATAACCTACATAACTTACATAACTTACATAATACATAAATATACATCATATCATAACTTACATAACTTACATAAATATATATCATATCATAACTTACATAACTTAACTATACTTGTAAATAAACAACTTACCTGAATTAGTTTACACCCATTAGATACTTGATACTTGATACTTGATATGTATTATCTATTTTAGTACAATGACATGATTTAAATCAATTTAGAACACTTAAGTAACCGTAATTTATTGTCAACTTTAGACATCAAGAACTACGAAATGGATAAGAGTTGGATGACTTTGTCAAGGGTAAGCAACGACTACTGAAATGGAGTACAAAATTTTCTAAATTTTGCATTTCAAAATGCAACCTAAGAGAATATGATTCTTTGCCCGTGTAAGAAGTGTGGCAACATCAATTGGCATATTCGTGAAGTTGTCTACAAACATCTAATTGTTGATGGCTTTATTCGGGGGTATAAAAAATGGATTTTCCATTGAGAGTGTACACCTTGTAGAACCTCTTCAACAATTAACTCGGCTTATCCCATAATGCTTACCATTAGTCTATTAGAGAAGATGACATAGAAGGTATGTTGCAGGATGCATTTAATATGCGCAGTCATGGTTTGCAATCGTTTCCACATGAAATTATTGCATCCGATGATTGTGATATTGGTGGAAATGCTTTTACCTAAATAGGAAGAAGTGTACTTAATGAATAGCCAAATGGAGAAGCGGCGAAGTTCTACAAGTTACTTAATGAAATGAATGAATAACTTTATGAGGGATCAAAATTTTCAAAAATGTCCTTCTACATTCGTCTTTTTCACTTAAAATGTTTGGGAGGGAGGGTGGACCGGAAACTCTTTGACACTACTATTAGAGTTTTTGAGAGATATGTTTCCGTTTGCAAAAATCCCTCATTCTTGCAAAGATATGAAGAAACTGGTAAAATATTTAGGCCTTGGGTACGACGAAATTCATAGTTGCTCAAATGACTGCATGTTGTATTGGGGTGATTGAAAAAACCAATAGTCTTGTCATGTTTGCGGTAAATCTCGTTGGATGAATAGGAATACAGAGGATGTGAATGAGGATGAAGGTGAGCCACAGTCAAGAAAGAAGCCAATAAAGATTTTGCGATATTTTCCAATAATACCAAATCTTCAAAGGCTTTTCATGTTGTCAAAGACAACCGAGTCTATGAGGTAGCATCATGATCAACGAACCGGTGATGGATTATTAAGGCATCCTACAGATTCTTTAGCTTGGAAATTATTTCACAGTAAATTTCTAAGCTTTGCAAGCGATCCTCAGAATGTGAGGCTTGGGTTAGCATCTGATGGATTTAATCCTTTTAAAATCATGAGTACTTCGTATATTACTTGGCGTAGTGCTTGTTCCTTACAATTTGCCTTCGTGGATTTGCATGAAGCAATCTTATTTTATCTTATTTATGATTACCCTTGGAGAGAAAGGTATCGGAAATGATATTGACATTATATGCAGCCACTTATTGAAGAGTTGAAACAGTTATGGGCAGGTGTTGAAACATATGATGTTTTGAGAAAAGAGAACTTTTATTTACGTGCAGCTTTGTTGTGGACTATTAATGATTTTTCGGGTTATGCCAATTTATCTGGTTGGAGTACCAAAGGACGTTATGCTTGTCCTTGTTGTGCGGCGCAAACATGTTCGAAGTGGTTATATAATGGGAAAAAGTTCTCTTATATGGGGCATCGTCGGTGGTTAGATGGAAATATAGATTTAAATTTCAGAGGACTCTATTTGATGGTACTGAAGAGTTTAGAGAAGTTCCTGAGCAGATCATTGGATCTAAAACCTTGTTCATGTTAAACGATATCAATTTCAGTTATGGGAAGATAAATCAACCACCCAACACGCAAATAATAAGAAGACCGATAGAGGCATATGTTGGCGATGTTGACCGGCAGATTGATGATGAATCTGATGAAGAGGATGATCCTAATGAGGTAGACTTGTGGAAAAAAAAGAAGTTTTTTTTTGAGTTGCCTTATTGGGAGCATCACATTTTGCGACACAATCTTGATGTCATGCATATTAAAAAGAATATTTACGAGAACATCATTGAGACAATTCTGAATGTCGATAGAAAATTAAAAGACAATATTCAGAGTCAACTTGATCTAGTTGACATGAGAATTCAGCGTGATCTTCATCCCCAATTACTTTTGAATGGAAAATCTCGGTTGCCGCTTTCTATTTTTGCAATGTCGAAGAAAGAAAAAGAAGTGTTCTGCATGGTGTTGAAGGATATAAAGGTCCCAGATGCATATGCATCTAATATATCTCGATGTGTGAGTCTTAAAGATTGAAGACTATATTCTCTAAAATCACATGATTATCACATTTTGATGCAAGATTTACAGTTAGTTGTTTTATGGTGTTGTATGTCAAAAAAGGTGACGTCTTGTATAATTGAACTTCCAATATAATGAAAGTTATTTGTGGCAAAGTTTTGATTGTTGAAGAACTTGAGAAAGTACAAGATCGAGGTGCCTTGATTTTATGCAATTTGGAGAAGATCTTTCCACCTTCCTTCTTCACTATTATGGTGCATTTGCTAATCTATCTCCCTCATGAAGCAAAACTTGGTGGACCGATTTTCTATTGGTGGATGTATCCTATAGAGAGGTACTAATTTATTTGTAAAGTTTTCATGCATTCATGAATATACCTTTAGTTACAACTTTTGATAATGTTGTATTTCGTGTTTAGGTTTCTATGCAAATTGAATTCTTATTGTCGTAATAAGCGTTATCCAGAAGGATCAATTGTTGAAGGTTACTTGGCAGATGAGTGTATGACTTTCTGCTCTAGATATTTAGAAGATGTTGAAACAAGACTAAATAGACGAAGTAGAAATGCTGGGCTCACTAATCATAACTTATTCGAAACTTATCTATTTTGAAGTTATGGAGAACCAATCAGTAAAGTTGAAATAGCATGCTTAGATGATAGATCTTGGGTACAAGCACATTGATATGTTCTTTTTCACCATGATTCAATTGAGCCATTACGCAAGTAAGTTTTAGAATTTGATAAATATCCATCTTTTTAATTTGTTTATCTTCTAACCAAGTAATCCATTTTTTAACATAGTGAGTACAAACAAGTCTTGAGATCTCGTTCACACTCCCGAAGATTACAACATCGAGAGATTGATAAGTTATTCACAGAATCTTTTCATGAATAGTTAGGACAAACGATATGCAATTGAAGCTTTTATTGAAAAATAATAATATTTTCGTATAACATTTATAATTAATCAATTTACTTTCGATTCAATAAGTTTGGAGTGGAAAGGACGTCAATGACGACGTTAAATGGCTTTCCCAATGTCGGAATAGAGTAGTAAAAAGATATAGCCTTCCTCATCAATGGATTCAGGTTTCATACAAAATCTCGCAAAAGATTGAGGAGGACTCAAAATTGTGGAATAGTTGTTAATTCTTCAATTACAAGTTATGTTAGTGCTAGCGACAGTAATCCTGTCGAGGGAAATGTGGAGTATTACAGACTTCTTACTGACATTATTGAGTTGGATTACTATGGCAAACGGAAGGTTGTCTTATTTCAATGTGATTGGGCTGATGTTAATACTGCTCGTAGAATTAAAAAAAGATCAATTTGATTTTACAATGGTGAACTTCTCTCGATTAATTTACACTGGACAACAATTGATAGACGAGCCGTATGTATTTTCTTCTCAAGTCAAACAAGTTTTTTACTCGAAAGATCTAACTGATGAGGGTTGGTACATTGTACTCCGTAACACCCTTAGAGACTTGTTTAACATGGGTAATTGAAGTAGAGATGACATCGACGAAAGATCAAAAACTTTGCCTTTCCCAGAACCAAACTTAAATGAAACTATCCCTGGTATTAGTACTCAATTTTAATGGGTTCACCAGGATGTGGATGAAATATTTACGAATCATGATGTAGTAAGATTTTACGAATTTTTAATTATATGTAATATTATAATTTAAATCTTGATCTTGTTAAATATTTCAACTATTTTATATGTGCTATTATTGTTTTAATTAGTTACTAATATTTCAACTATTTTATGTGTATTGCAGATAAAATGCCTAAAAGAAGATTGCGAGATCTAAGTATTGTTCAAAATCCTTCAAATTCGGAAGAAACAAATAGTAAACAACAGACTGCTATTGGATCTTTGAATGTTCCGAATATAGCTGACGAACCTACAGAGATTCAAAGTAATGTTAACTTTAATTTACATGCGTGTTGACTTTTATTATTGATTTTTGTTTCAAATTATTATATAATAATATACCATTTTTTAGCTGAAAGTGGTGGGATGCGCAAAAATCGAGGACGTACGCTATTAAATAATTTATACGAGTTAAATTCTGTCGAGCGTGTCAAATTAGCTAGAAACAGTCATGATCAGCCTATTGGATCAGAAGCTTGAGTTTTAGCAGGATACTTGGCATTATAGCACGAAATGCCAATCTGTTGCCTATCAACTACGAGTCATGGCATCATATGCCTGATAGTAACAAAAATCAAGCTCTCGATAGTATTAAGGTAATAACGTGAATGTAATTTATAATAATTTGGTTTAAGTTTCATTTATATTAACTTTCTAAACTTGTGTTATTTGCAGGAGAGATTTGCTTTAGAGGTCTCAAATAATTATGTGAAGAAGGCATTAGGAAAAAATGGAGAGACCATAAAAGTGCTTTAAAGAAGGAATATTTTAAGAAAAATATAAGCCTTGAAGAGAAATTACAAAATGTCCCGTCGAGAATACTGAGGTACCAATGGGAAGATGCAGTTAGATTTTGGAATTCAAAGAAAGGAGAACACAGTTGGGCCGAAAAGTTTTGCTCGTGTAGTTGATGATGAGGTATTTTGAATTTATTAATTGTGTCCAATATTAATTACTTTCTACTGAATAATATTTTTCCTACTATATTGTAGAAACTGTCGTTTGGTCAAAAAGTTGGATGACTTCAGCTTTTTGACATTACACATAGAAAGAAAGATGGATCTCCTATGACTACTGAAGCTACAGAAATTATGATATATTTACTTAATAAAATTTGAATTATTTTAAATATTTGTCTTGTTTAATTATAATGGTTTAATTCGTCGTTTGTAATGCAAATAATGTTAAGTTATGTTGCATTTGTTTTGATTATATATTTCTTTTCTAACTCTTTGATTGATTTATTAGGAGAAACTAAAGGATAAAAGGGCGGAGCATGAATCGATCGCTTCGAGTGATAGTTCTGTGAATCTTGACGACATTGATAACCAAATTATTACTGAAGTTTTGGGTCCTAAAAGGCATGGTCGGGTTCAATTTCAAGGATATTTTGTTAACTCAACCCAATATTTTGGATCCAGCTCATAGTAATACATGCCTTCGGGGAATCAGACTCAAGCTGAAGGCTCAAGCTGAAGTTTAGAGGTTAAGAGACTAGATGACTCAGATGCAAACGAGCTCAGTTGAGCAAATTGCTCAACTTAAAGTGGAGGCAACATCGAGAGAAGTAGAGGCTCAAAGAAAATATGAAGAACTCCAGCTACAACTTAAAGTGGAGACAGCAGTAAGGGAAGTAGAGACAAGCAGAAAATATGACGAACTCCAGCTGTAACTTCAGAATATGATAAAGATGTTTCAGCAGTCGCAGAATCTGCTATCTTAGACGTTTGTTTTCTTATTGTAAGAATATTTTAACATTATAACTTTTGAATATAATAAATTTTGTTATTTCATTTATTTATTTAGATCATATACATATTTCTTTCGTTGGGTTTGAAGTATCATTTAGATTTGTAGTTTTTGGTTGGATTTGATGTTACAGGAAATTATGTTGACAATTTTGGTTCTATATGAATGAAAATGGGTTGTTAAAAATCTGTTAAAATTAGTAGCATTTTTTTCACAAACGCTGCCAAGGAACATGACTTTTAACGGCGCTTTTACTAAAAATGGCACTAAAGAACATGACCTTTAGTGGCGTTTTTAGGAAAAGCGCCGCTAAAGGTCATGTCCTATAGCGGCGTTTGTGGAAAAAGCGCTGCTAAAGGCCATGTTCTATAGCGGCGTTTTTCCACATAAACGTCGCAAATTTTAGCGGCATTATCTATAGTGGCATTTTTTGTGGTGCTTATCAAAACGCTGCAAATAGTTTTAGCAACGCTTATAAGCACTGCTATAGGCCCCAAAAAATGCCGCTAAAAACCTGGTTTTGCTGTAGTGCTAATATGATAAATTTGAAATTTTTTTTGTCATTTATTGTTCAAAATCTAAGTCTAGCTTGTAGGAAGATTTATATTCTTTGTATTTTCACTTAATTGTGAGTAGGGGTGAACAAAATATGATTCGATTCGAAAAACTCGATAAAAATTTAATTTTGAATTAAATAGTTCGAGTTATTTGAGTTGATCAAGTAATTCGTGTCAACTCGAGTAAAAAATTAAGTTTTTCGGTTTAACTCGAATATGAATTACACAATTCGAGTTATCTAAAAATCCGAATAAGAAAAGGCAAAACTATGTTGTTTTGATAAATGTTAACTTTTTTAAAAGTTAAAAGTCAAAACCATTAAGTTAAAAGTCAAAATTACGTTATTTTGATAAATGTTGACCCATTAAGTTAAAAGACAAAACAATTATATTGTTTTTATAGTTAAATAATCTTGTACTTCGTGTACTAGTTAAATAATCGGTCCATGTAAACGCAACATTGAGTATACATAAGAGAATTTGTTAACTCGACTCGAAATTTTTTTACTCGATTCGATTCGAAAAAAATTCAAATTGAGTTCAGTTGCTAAAATAGGATTCGTCAACTCGACTAACTTGAAATTTTTTGACTCGATTCGACTCGACTCGATCGAATACTCAGGCCTAATTGTGAGAGAGCTTGAGTGCTTGCAAACGACTGTGTAATTATTCTTTTAAAAGTTAGGTAAGTTGGATTTAAATAATTTGTTGAATTAAAAAATTATTCACAGTATTCATTCTTTGAATAAAGGAATTATAATTTGAATTTCGTTAGTAATCTTTATCTAATTCTTATCTATTTAACTTACTTTGCAAAACAAAAAAAATATCAAATCATTTTTAATGAAAATGATTACTAAAATATGAATTTTTAATGTTATTGGTATGGCAAATTTGTAATCCTTGTGCATATCATGCTAACATACAATCATTTATCTTATAACTATAAAAAAAAATCAAAGTCAAAATTAACAAAAAAAATTCATAAATTTTTTAAAAAAATTAGCATGGAGTACACGTGGATTGTCATTCAGGCTGTCGTGTTTAAAAATTTAACATTTTAGTTAATATTCTTGTTTAAAATCATTTTGACTACTTTTCAAAATGTTAATAGTTAAATTTAACTCTTCTTAAAAGATTGATGACCAGATTTAACTAAAAAAAAGAATAAGAATCAAATTGATAAAAAATATAAACGTTAAGAGCTAAATTTGATATTATGCTTATTAAATATTTTATGATATTAGTAAAAGTAACCTAATCATGTATGTATCTTAATGCTTTCAATTTTATGAAATAAATATGAAAAATATTAATATAAAATTAACAAATAATTATTATTCTATTAATGCTTAAGGGTAAAACAGCATCCAAACTTTGGAAAAAAAAATTAATTATGCCACTTCATGAAAAACACACATAATTAATTTTTCAAATTCTGAAATTGTATTAATTAAATCTTTTGATCAACATTTTTTATATTTGACTGTTATATCACTGACGTAGCTGCTAATAAAATTTATAAAAATGTTAAATGAAATTAATAAAATAAAAAAAATTATTAAAAATCATTTAAAAATATCTAGAAATGAATTTGGACATATGATTGTTCAGATTCATTTTAAATGATTTTTCTAAATTATATGAAGTTTGAAAAAATATTAAAATAATTTTTATCAATGCTTTAATTTTGATGGTACCTTTCAAACTATATAAAAATAATTTATAAAATAAATAAATATTTTAAAATTTTATTAATTATACTAGTAAAGTTTAAAAATGCATAATGCCAAAAATAACCTCTAACGTTTGACTGATTAGTCACATTAGCCCCCAATACAACAAAACATCCTTAAGACGACACTTTTGGTCCGACAGTTTCCTAAGTGTCAGGATAGACTTACCGACATACGTTTTGGCCAACTCTTTCTATATGGGTCGAGATATGCATGCATAAGACAACACTTAAATAAGAGTCAGCTTTGTCTAGCACTATGCCAACTTTTGTTATACCTTTTCCAATTATATAAAAGCGCTGCCATATGAAAACCCTAATACGACTCTTTTTGGACTACGTGACCCTTTTTTTGTGTCGTTTAAATTTGTACCTTTAAGCAACTTTTTTAGGTGTTTGCAAAATTCAATCATATCTTGACTTTTAGGAAGAGTTGGGAAAATGCTAACTTATCCCAATTTTTATTTTTCGTTGGCAAATATTTTATCTAACCCAACCTTTTTTGTGTTGCCTCTGTCTGCTCATGATTTATCCCAACATTTTTTCAATACCTACTTTTTATAATTTTGTCCAAAATTTGACTGTGCATATAATTTTACACATCATTAAATTAATTTTCCAAAAAAGTCATTTTACATTATTTTAAATTAGTTATCGTTTAAGGACCCGTAGGGGTAATATCCCTAAAATTTGTTGTTTTCTTTCTATTGAGAATTCAAGCCTTTAGCGTAGCTTTGTTGTCCATTTTTCACTTTTTATTGTAACTGTAGTTATAGCCTTGCAGCTTCACATGGTTGCCATTTTTCATTTTTATCGACTTCATGAAAGCCAAAATCAAGGTCAACCCACTTTTTAATTCACTAAAATCAACACTGTATTGGCTTTTCGTTTAACACCCAAATCCCCCATCGTCGCCTGCAACTTCGAAGACCTTTCCTTTTGTCTTTTGTTCTTCTCTACGATTTTTTTTTAATAGTGAGCTGCTTTAAAAATGGTGAAAGAAGTGTTGAAGCAAGTGGTTTACCTTTACGGTGACTTGGATTTAACCATTATTGAAGTCCGGAAGTTGCCTAATTTTCCCCGGGATCGTAAAATCATGACCAACAAATTTCCCCTAATGATGTCCACTCAGCAAAGGGGATCCCTTTGAGTAATCAAAGAAGGAGAAGCCTTTGCGTTGAAAAGTGTGTTATGGAGGTAAAAATGATTTGCTTAAACTCTTTAGTTATTTGTTTATGTCAATGGTTTGTGGGAATTTTCATTTAGTTACATCGAACTTGACTTTGTGCTACTTGTCAAATTTGATATATGTGCATTCTTTTTCTTGTCATGTACACACTCTTATTATTGGTTTGTGTGGATCTCTATTGGATGAGGTCTTAGTTTGAAGTTGGGCATTTGTCTTATATGCTCGATGAAATGTCTAAATGGTATTTGCAAGTCTAAATAGTTAGGTTATTGCCTTGTATGTTGCCGATGAAATAACTAAGTGGGTATTTGCGAGTTTAAATACTCATGTTATTTCATATTAATTACTTTAATAGGTGATGGATAAAAGTTGGATGGATGCTTTGAGATTTAGTGCCAATCACTTGGCTGGAATAGAAAGATTTCTATCATTTGCAATTGGAAAATCACTCTTTAATGGAAAAATATATTATTCGTGCCATTGTTGCAATAATAGGATATTGCACAAACCACATATTGTGAGTGAGAATCTTCATCTTCATGGTATAATAAATTAATGCAAGCATTGGATTTTTCATAGAGAATCCATTGAAAGGACATTGGTGCAAACCAGCCAAACGGTGGGAACTTCTCCGTCAATTGGTACGTTGTCACAAGACAATAAAGTTGATATAAGAGATCTCATAACGGATTCTCTATGTATCAACATCCCAGTTCTTAATGAGATTTTTGATGGAGTTTCAAGTGAGTTTCAGAATAATGGTCAAGAGTATGATGCTAATGAGGCCTAAAGAACTACGAAGAGAGCAACTACTCTTCTAGATGATTGCGATATTCTGCTCTATCTTGGTTGCATCTAGTTCTCATGCGTCTCATTCCTACTTCGACTTTACCACTTCAAAGTACTTTTTGGATGGTCAACAAAATCTTTGACATGCTTATTGGAGTCTTTAAATGAGGCATTTCCAGATGGAAATATAATCCCGACTACATACTATGAAGCAAAGAAAAATATTTCTACACGAAATCTTAGGTATGTGAAGATTGATGCATGATCGAATGATTGTATGTTATACTGGGGCAATGCTAGTAAAAAGGTCAGCTGTGATGTTTGTAAAAGCTCAAGTTGGCAGTCTTCTGAAGAGTTGGATGTAGGTAAACAGGTTGATGGTACTTGCCGCTGTCCTAAGCCCGACAAGGTCTAACGGTACTTTCCCTTGATTCCCAGACTTAAAAGATTTTTTTCAATCCTCTAAGATGTCACAATCAATGAGATGATATAAAGAAGGACGAACCAAATGTAACGACCTAAAATTGTATGAGCGCTAATTGAGATCGCTATGAAAGGAAATTTTATTCTAAAGGTTTTTGAAAATTTGGACAAAAATCTCAATTTTATATTTTTTTAAAAATAAAGGGAGTCGCCACCGATCCTATTTCTAGGTGTGGCCAAACACCTATTAAATTCTCTTTTTAAAAGAACAATTATTTTTAAAATTTCTTTACAAAAAGTTAATTTCAGGTCTACTTCAAAAACCAGAGGAAATTAGAGTTCGGGAATCAGTTACGCACAAGGAAGGTATTAGCACCCTCATGACGCCCAAAAATTGGTATCTCGTTAAGTGCGCGTTGCTTTAATTTTCAAAAATACGAATTCAATTTAATATTTGATCATGATCCGATTGAAAAATGAGAATTTAGTAAATTACACATTATTCTATTCCATATATATTTCAAAATGAAATTTTGATGATTTACGAGTAAAAATAAAGATTTTACTTTTGAATAAGAGAATTTTTGAATTTTTTGATTTTTAGAAGGGCGTTCCATATTTAACAAAAATCAATGATATCTATCCAACATAGCAGCGAAATCAATGATTTAATGCTAAATCGGTTCGTTGCCTTAGGTATTAAAATTATTTAAATTAAAAATTAGGAAATATTTCTAAAAGGCTATAAAAAATACTAATTTAATTAAAACGAGACAATATTTAAATATTTGGACTAAATAAAAAATATATAAAAAAGATCGAGAGTTTACCAAAAGCCCAAAGTTATGGGCTTGATCCAATGTACTACACAATTTGGGCCCTTTTGATTTTATTTATATTTATTTTCTTTTTTTTTTCGGGCCGCCTCAGGTGTTGGGTTGCTGCTGCCTAGCTTGCTAAGCTTGGACTGGATCTGGGCTACTGGG
This sequence comes from Gossypium hirsutum, assembly GCF_007990345.1. Classification (NCBI taxonomy): domain Eukaryota; kingdom Viridiplantae; phylum Streptophyta; class Magnoliopsida; order Malvales; family Malvaceae; genus Gossypium; species Gossypium hirsutum. The sequence continues at coordinate 45,791,419 of NC_053449.1, read as the reverse complement.
AATAGGTCTGCTTGTTGTTGGGTTGGATCGGGTCAGCTGCTGGCCTACTGTTGGCCTGTTGGGCCTTGGCTGGACTGTTGCTGTTAGGCTGGCTGTGGCTTGCTGCTGGCCTGCTGGACTGCTGTTGTTGGGTCAGTTGGCCACGGGTCGGGTCGGGTTGGGTTCGGTAGTACGAGTCGGGTTGGGTTAAACCCAACTATTCTTTTATATTATTATTTTTTTCCTTTCTTTCCTTTCTTTTTTTCTTTTCCTTTCTTTTTCTTTTCTTTTCTCTACTTTTAACCTTAGCCGCCTCTTTCAAATACTCGTCGCCGCCATTTACCTTGACCGGCGATGCAACGGTCCCCGGTGTTCTTCCCTCTCCCTCCTCTTTCTCTCTTTTCCTTCTCTTTTCTCCTCTTGTTTATTTCCTTTTTGAAAGCCTCGAAGACCCAAAGGTGTCGCAAACCACTTCGGTCAGCCGCTCAACACTCGCCACTCGGTTCCCTTCCACCCTCGGTGGTCGCGGCAGTTTGAAGGTAAGCCAAGTTTTCTTTTCTTTTTGAAGCTTTTTCTTTCTGTTCTTGGCTGTGTTTTTTTTTCATTTTTGCTTTTCTTTTTGCTTCATTTGCTGCCGATTTTCGAAAGGGAAAATGTCCTTTTATTGTTGTTGATTTCTTACTTTCAGGTAGCAGTTGGGGGATCAAAATGTAAATAGTAAAAAATTGGGGGTTAAAATTTAATTTTAGGAAAGTTAAGGGACAAAATGTAAATAGTAAAAAGTTAGGGGTTAAAATGTAAATTTTAAAAAGTTAAGGGGTAAAAATGTATATTTTTAGTTTTTGTATTTTCTATGATTTTATTTTTTATTATTATTCTATTAATATAATTATTTTTAAAATTAACATAACATAAAAATAAAAACATTAATGGGCTAAAGCCCAAACAAGTCCAATTATCTAGTCACAATAGGCCCAATCATTGGGCCCATATGAGACAAGCCCGAACCTGTAATTTGGAAAAAATAAAAACACGAAATCTGAATCGGACAAAATTCAGTGATTACAGCTGCCCCTCTTTGCTCATCGCTGTGAAACAGGGATAGAGTAAAGATTTAAAAGCACTGAATTTTGTTCAATTGTCCAATTTTCTCCTTTTTTTTTTGAAAAAAAAGAACTTGACTCATGATGCAATTTTTTAAAGTAACGATTACTTCGAAAGAAAGAGATCCACTTGACAACGAACTAGAAATTAAAATACTTCGGCAAGAAAAAAAAACTGAAATGGATTTGGACGGAACCAGAATTTTAAAAACAAATAAAAGACTGAAATTTAAAATTCCTCGGCGTGCAACCCGAGGCTCAACTCATCTCTCGGATTATGGGTTGATCTTTGAAAAACAAAAATATAAAATAGCTCCACGTGCGACCTGAGGCTCAACTCACCTCTCGGACTATGAGTTGATATTTGAAAAAGAAAAATTAAAAATAGCTCGACGTGCGACCCAAGGCTCAACTCACCTCTCGGATTATGAGTCGATCTTTGAAAAATAAAAATAGAAAAAATACCTCGGCATGCGACCCCAGGCTCAACTCACCTCTCAGATTATGAGTTGATTTTCGAAAAACTGAAATTGAAAATATACCTCAGCGTGTGACTTGAGGTTCAACTCACCTCTCAGATTATGAGTTGATTTTTGAAAAAACAAAAATTGAAAACACCTCAGCGTGCGACCCGAGGCTCAACTCACCTCTCGGACTATGAGTTGATCTTTGAAAAACAAAAATTGAAAAATATCTCAGCATGCGACCCGAGGCTCAACTCACCTCTCGAATTATGAGTTAATTTTCAAAAAAATAGAAATAGAAAAATATCTCGGCATGCAACCCGAGGCTCAACTCAGTTCTCGGATTATGAGTTGATTTTAAAAAATATAAATTGAAAACACCTTAGCGTGTGACCCGATGCTTAACTCACCTTTCGGATTTTGAGTTGATTTTTGAAAAATGAAATAGGAAATGATTCTTGAAAGAATCAGAGTTTTGAAAAAGATCATCAAGTGAAACTCAAAAGCTTTCTTTTCTATTGATTCAGCGCAGCTACCTCCCAAAATCCCTTATTCTACTGAGATACCTATATATGTCATGTATGATGTTATTATGATATGCACGTGCTTGTCCTAAATGCTTTTATGCCTACATGATCATGCCATGCTCCTCGGCTGTTTGTCACGTGCCCCTTCTTTTTTTGGTCATGGTTTTTGTGGGGCCCACATTCATTGCCTCAATCCTTGACTTTTCTCTCAGGTTTTGTTCTTCTCCTCAAGTTTTTGTGATTAACCCACATTTCTTCGTATATCACCCTCTTGCCCCTTGTTGGACTTTGTCCTTGCTTCGAGGCCCTTGTACTTATCAAGTTCTCATCTGGGTAATGCTCAACATTCTTTTTGTTTAGAGTATGTCACTTTACTATTTATCATTTAAATAAACCAAATATGAGATGCCTGAAAATGGCAAAGTGAGCATGAAGGAAATACCTCACGTTCATATTTTATTTCAAGAGTAGCAAAGAAAGAAAATTGACAAGAGATAATTCAATAAAGAAAGCGTCTCAAATAAAGGAAAAAAAACAAATTTAATATCCATGAATGCCCTAGATATCCAACGCATGAACTTTTCCACGTTTCTTCATCAAGGATCTTTTCTAGCATGGCTTCTTGTGTAGAAGATTTTGAGCTTCTGAGAATGTTTCAAATGTTTTAACTTCATCATTTGACTCCCCGTTCAAGTCGTCTTGCTCCTTAGGTCTGAACTTGCTTCATTAGGACGCCTTTTTGAGTTTTTATCCTAATCATTTTTGTTTATCAAGATGCCCTTTTTGGGTTTTCATCTTGATTTGATTTGATTGATTGATTTTTTAAGCATAATATTTCTTCACAGCATCTGAGTTCACTGGATTAGGTAATTCTTTCCCATCCATCTCAGTGAGAATCAGATCCCCTCCTGAGAAGGCCTTCTTTACAACATACGACCCTTCCCAATATGGTGTCTATTTTCCTCGACAGTCTTTTTGTATTAGGAGGATCCTTCTTAGTACAAGCTCTCATTCATAGAATTCTCTTGGCCGTACCTTTTTGTCATGAGTCGTGATCATTCTCTTCTTGTACATCTGTCTATGACAAATTACCTTCAAGCGTTTTCCCTTGATAAGGTTTAGCTGATCATATCTAGCTCGGACCCATTCCGATTCTTCTAGTTTTGATTCCATCAAGACATGTAGGGATAGGATCTCAACTTCGATGGGCAGAACAACTTCTATTTCGTAGACCAGAGAGAAAGGAGTTGCTTCCATAGATGTCTGCACCAAAGTGCGGTATGTGTACAAAGCGAATGGTAGCTTTTCGTGCCAATCTTTATATTTCTCAGTCATCTTCCCGATAATTCTCTTAATGTTTTTGTTAGCTGCTTCTCCTACTTCGTTCATTTTCGGGCAATAGGATGAGAAATTATGATGCTTTATCTAAAATTGCTCACACACTTTTTTAATCATCTTGTTGTTCAAATTCAAAGCATTATCTGAGATGATTCTCTCAGGCAAACCATATCGGCATATGATCTCATTTTTTAGGAATCTGCAGACTACAGTCTTCATCATGTTAGCAAACAAAATAGCTTCTATACAATGTGTGAAGTAATCTATAATCACAAATATGAATCGGTGTCCATTAGAAGCTTTTAGGGAAATTGGCCCTATAACATCCATGCCCCACATAGAAAAAGGCCATGGAGAAGTCATGACATGAAGGGGAGAAGGAGCTACATGAATTTTATCACCGTAAATTTGACACTTGTGACACTTTCGTGCGTAACTAATGCAGTCCTTTTCTAACGTTAGCTAATAATAACCAAGTCTCATAATCTGCCTAGCCATAGTGAAACCATTGGCATGCGTTCCACAAATTCCTTCATGGACATCTTCAAGTATTCTTCTAGCTTCAACAGCATCCACGCATCTTAGGAGTATTTGATCTTTTTCTTTTTTTGTATAGAATATCCCCATCAAGAACAAATCCAATCGCCATTCTCCTGATTGTTCTTTTTTCATTCTCGTTTGCTTGCTCGGGATACTTTTGATCCTTGATATACTTTAAGATATCATGGAAGCATGGTCGTCCATCTGACTCCTCAATTGTAAAACAATGTGTAGGGACCTCATATATGCTCATTTGTAGAGGCATGATTTCAGTTTCTCTGTTTGCTTTGAACATTGAAGCCAAGTTGGCCAAGGCGTCAACCAATTGATTTTCTTTTCGTGGGAAGTAGTTAAAGTCACTCCTTTGAATTCTTTGACCAGTTCTGTAATGAGATCGTGATATTTGACTAATTTCGAATCCCTCGCTTCCCAATCTCCACGGATTTGATAAATCACTAATGTTGAGTCCCCGTACACTTCCAAAATTTTGATTTTTCGTTCGATAGCTGCACGAAGTCCAATGATGCAAGCTTCATATTCCGCTATGTTATTGGTACAAAAGAAATTCAATCTGGAAGTGAGCGGGTAATGATTCCCTTCCAGTGACACTAAGACTGCTCCTATCCCGTGCCCCAATGTGTTCGATGCACCATCAAAGCTCATTTTTCATGGTTTCTCTTTTGATGGTTCACCTTTCTTTTCAGAAATGCACATCAAGTCTTCATCCGGGAAATCAAATCTCAAGGACTCATACTCTTCCATTGCTCAACTTACCAAGAAGTCAGCTATTGCGCTTCCCTTTATCGACTTTTGGCTCATATACGTGATGTCATACTCAGACAATAAGATCAGCCATCGTGCCATTCTCCCTGAGTGTGTAGGTGATTCCATCATGTACTTTATTGGGTTTAGCTTTTAAATTAACCATGTCATATGATACAACATGTATTGTCTGAGCCTTCGAACTACTCAAACCAATGCACAACATAATTTTTCAATTGATGGGAACTTTGCCTCATACTTTGTGAACTTTTTGCTGAGGTAGTAAATCGCATTTTCTCTTTTCCCCAACTTATCATGTTGCCCCAGTACGCAACCCATTGAGTTTTCAAACACGGTCAGATACAATATTGAGGGCTTTCTAGGGGTCGGTAGTACTAGCACCGGGGGGCTAGACAAATACTATTTTATCTTGTCAAAGGCCACTTGGCACTCCTTGTTCCATTCTCCCGGATTATGTTTTCGAAGTAGTCAAAAAATTGGATCACACTAGTTGGTAAGTTGAGCAATGAATCGAGCGATGTAATTCAACCTTCCTAAAAATCCCCTGACTTCTTTTTGTGTGCATGGAGGTGGCAGTTCTTGTATGGTTTTTATCTTATCTGGATCAACCTCAATACCTCTCTCGCTGACAACGAAACCTAGCAATTTCCCCGAGGTAGCCCCAAACGTACACTTGGTTGGGTTAAGCTTCAACTGGAACTTTTTTAATCTTTCGAACAGCTTCTTGAGATTCTTAACATGCTCTTTTTCTTCCCAGGATTTGGCAATCATATCATCGGCATAAACTTCTATTTCTTTATGCATCATGTCATGGAATAGCATCTCCATGGCTCTCTAATATGTTGCCTCAGCATTCTTTAATCTGAATGGCATCACCTTATAGCAGAATGTTCCCCAAATCATCATGAATGTGGTTTACACCTTATCCTCGAGAGCCATCTTTATCTAATTATAACCTGAGAAACCATCCGTGAAAGAAAACAATGAATGTTTTGTCGTATTATCCACCAACGTATCGGTGTGTGACAAAGGAAAATTATCCTTAGGACTTGCTCGATTTAGATTGCGATAATCCACGCACATTTGTACCTTATAGTCTTTCTTCGGTACTAGAACTATGTTAGCTACCCATTCTGAATATTTAGAGACTTGTAGGAAGCCAGCATCAAATTGTTTCTTGATATCTTCTTTTATCTTTAACAACATTTCAGGTATCATTCTTCTTAACTTCTATTGAACGAGTTTGCATTCTAGTTTCAGTGGGAGCCTATGGACCACCACATCTGCGTTTAACCCTGGCATGTCCTGATAAGACCAGGCAAATACATCTTTGTACTCATGGAGTAAGACGATCAAATTCCTTTTGGTGTTCTCTGAAATAGAAGTCCCAATCTTTACTTCTTGTTTCTTTTCTTCATTTCCCAAGGTTATTATCTCAACAGGTTCTTGATGGGGTAGAATTTGTTTCTCTTCTTGTTCTACCATTCTCTGTAAGTCAGGAGACGAGACACAATCTTCAGCATTTTCCTCGGCTTCGATTTCTCCTAAACAAACAGCCTTCTCGAAATCGATTTCAGGATTTGTAATGAGATTGTTTATGCCATTGATATCCAAGCACCTGAAAGGTGAATGGAAAAGAAAACTATAGAGGAGCATCAAAGTATTGGAATAAACAAACACAATGTTATGGAATGATATGAGATACATGTAGGGAAAGGCTATGAGAAGAGGGAATAATTACGAAACTAATGGAAATGAAAAGATCATGACAATATACATCTTAATTAATGTTTATTAAAATGATAAAGAGCAAACATAAGCTCTTACAAAAGGAACCCCACTATTTAGGGACACAAAAAATGGGAAATTAACATTGGGCATTACTCTGGAGAGGACTTAGAAAGTATAAGAAGGTCTACAGCAGTCTAATTGTTCAAAACATATTTTGGAGGATAATGGCGTATCATTGGAACATCCTCAAATGCATCACCCTCATTGTCAACAACATTTATGCTGATGTTCTTAATACCCTTTTCAATCAATAACAAAGCACTTTGTAGATTGTCTTACCCTGGGTACATCATTCCTGCAGATGCAAAGGTTTCTGGCAAAGGAAGACACGTTATTGGCTCCTATTCCAATTCCCGCCCTGAGACTCTTGCGATTCTTCTTTCTTGATTTTTCTGTAATAGTTTTCTTCTCTCACATATATCTGGTTCGAACCCCAAATCGTATTGAACCTTATGGTGTACTAGTTTCAACGCTTTAGCTATCCCTTGTTGATATCTTCCTAAACATTTCTTCTCTCGAACTCCCTTTCCCACAGTCAGCTTAATTCCCATTTTAGTATTCCTTGACAATTTGGGTGCGGGAATCTTATTACCTTCAGCAATAAATGTGACATTGATAAATTTGAAAGAGCGAAAGGAACATTCCACGACATCCATGCTTCAATGTAGGGTGTATTAGCAGAGATAGATGTGACAATGTCTTCCTCACCAGCAACAGTAATCAAACGACTATCCATGATAAACTTCATTTTTTGATGGAGAGATGAAGGAACTACCCCAGCAAAATGAATCCAAGGCCTCCATAAAAGGAAATTGTATGAAGGCATGATGTCTATGACTTAGAACTCGATATCATATGCATATGGGCCTACCTCTAGTGGAATTTGGATCTTTCGTATAACCTCTCGTCGTGTCCCATCAAATGCCCTTACTATGAAGTGACAAGGCCTTAGATAAGACATATCAATTGGCATCCAGGAAAGTGTGGCCAAAGGCATGACATTGAGTGTAGACCCGTTGTCGATGAGCACATTCGGTACTATGTAACCCTTGCAACTGGTTGTGATGTGTAATGCTTTTACAGAGCCTCTACCATTCAGCTCGTCATCACTAAAAGAGATGAAATTATCCGTATTTAGATTATTTACCCACCTATCAAGCTTTTTTACAGATACATTGCTTGCCACATAAGCTTGATTTAACACTTTTAGCAAGGCATTTCGATGTGGCTCTGAGTTCAAAAACAGAGATAATACCGAGATTCACGCCAGCTTATTGTTTAATTGCTCCACAATGCTATATTCACTATGTTTAATGAACTTCAAGAATTCAGGTGCTTCCTCCTCATTCATGGGTCTTTTAACTTCCTGCTCAGACGACATTTCAACATTGAGCTCAACCTCATGCATCGGTGCTTTTCCTTTCTGGTTCAAGTTAGCGGCTTTCCTCCTTGGTTCAACCATCTCAGGGGAATAGCACCTCCCACTGCGGGTAAAATGTCGTAGTCCGCTAACATATCCATTTGTAGCCTTCGAATTTTCACCTTCGAGTACAACAATATTGACATTATATTTCCATGGTACTGCCTTATTATCCGTGTAAGGGAAAGGAGATGACACTTCAATTACCACTTTTGGCTTAACTTCCTCCTTCTTTGCCTCGTAATAAATCACCAAAGGCCGATCAACACTATAAGGGATTGCTAATGATTGATTATTAGAGATGTATATTTCCCTCTCTTCGACCTCCTCCATTCTATCAAAGATCTTGACCTCCTTGTTATCCATCATGTCTTGAAGTAGTTTTCTGAATTCCTCACAAGATTAGATGTCATGCCCTTCGACGCCATGGAAGTCACAAAAACTTTGAGCTTTTGTATTTTCTTCTTTGAAGATTCTGTTGGATGGATAGACTAAACCCATTTTAACCATTAACTCCCACACCTTCCACAAAGGTGTCCTTATTTCGGCAACACAGCTTTTGGTTTGCCACTCGTCTTCATTTTTCACCGCATTTACATTCCCATCAGTATGGTTAGGAAGAGGGTTTCCAACCACATTACTAAAACCATCAAATCGCAGAATGCCAGTATCGATGAGACCTTGAACCATTCTTTTAAAGGCAAGGTAATTTTCTGTATAGTGCCCCTGATTTCCAGCGTGATACATGCAACTAGCGTTAGGATCATACTATTTTGGGTATGGGGGCTTCAGGGGTGCCATATAATATGGGGATATTAATTGCTTCTCCAACAGTTTCGGGTATAATTCTCCATATAATACGAGAATTAAGGTGAACTAAAGTTTTTCAGAACTGGGTTTTGCTGGTCTTTGTTCATTTTTAAGTTGGCTTCCTATAAGCATAGTGTTTGATGGGAACATGGTGAATGGTCTTTGGTTATTCATGGCATAGACGGGGTAAGGAAGAGATGCTTGATAGTAAGGACCTTGGGGAGATATGTAGAAGTTTGAAGGTAGGCGATAACGAGGTCGTGATTGGGCTGGGTACGAATTGGAGGTATAGTGGCTCTCAGTTCCAACCATATGGGTTTCTGCCTCCTTTTTCCTTACGGGTACTGCCCTTTTTGAAATCTTAGGGCCTTCTATCCTCCCACTCTTGATGGTATTTTCTATCAGCTCCTCGGATATTACAATATCTTCGAAGTCACTAACTTATCGTAAAACGACGTTTTTAGAGTGTTGATGAAGAGGATTGTTATCTCAGTTTTAGCTAAAGGGGTTCTATTTGAGTCGAGATATCCTTCCATCTTTGCGCATATTATTTAAAAGTCTCCGTCGGCTTCTTTTCCATCATCTGCAAAGTTAATAGATCAGGAACCATATATGATACATGCTTGTATTTCTCACAAAATATTAATGCTAAGTCCTTCCACGATCGGATCCTTTCTCTACTGAGCTGATTATACCATCGAAGAGTCGGTCCGACCAAGCTATCTTGGAAGTAGTGTATCAACAATTTATCTTCATTCATGTAGCCAGTCATCTTCTGGCAAAACATGACAAGATGCGCCTTTGGACATCTTGTCCCATCATATTTTTCAAAATCTGACGCCTTGAATTTCGGGGGTAGAACCAGATCGGGCACCAAACTGAGCTCTTTAGCACTCAACGCAGAGAAAACTTCAGTATCTTCTATCGCCTTGGGCCTTTCTTCCAGGATTCTATACTTATCTTAAGCGTCATAATCATCAATTTTCAACTTTGTTATTTCTACAGGATCGTCTAGATCTGGAACAATTGGATTTGAAGGATTAGCCCCAGGATTCAATACGAATATCCCTTGCCCTAGATGAGTAGGTGGTGCAAGATGTTGCTCCAAGACCGTAGGTTCCCCTTGGGGATACCTGCTTTTTATTATATGGGCGTGAGGTGGAGTGAATCCTGAGGGATAGAGTGGATCCGGATGATTATTAGCTTTTGACTGGGGCTCTATGATGTCGGGACTCTACATAGGTCCTTTTCCTTTTACCAAGGTTGTCATCATCTCCATCATTTTGGCCATTTGGTCCCTTTGTTCAAGTGATTCCTCTCAAGATCTTACCATCAGATCTCTCGCCTTTTGCTGTGACTTAGCCAGCTGCTCTTGCAACTCTCTTTGGGCCATTTCCATCCTTTCAATTCTCTAATTGAGTTCAGCATCCATAGCTCTAGCTCTTAGACGCGTTCTATAAGAATGACGTGATTCCAGACTTGTAGTGTTGTAATTGTGGATTATATGGTTTTAGCCTTAGTGAATGATTAGGATGATATGTACATACAATGAATGAATGAATGAGTGAATGAATGACTAATGAATGTTAGTCATGCGCAAATATGTGAAAAAATAGGTGTTGATTTCAAGATAGCCCCATACTTGGGCATTTCATTTATCGAAAGAGTCAATTACAAAACATTTTTCCATCTTTAACTTAACAGTTACACAAATTTCCTAGCTACATCGCCTTGTTTCCTTACACGTTCTAGGAACTCTACATGCTCAATTTTTGACTTGGAGGGAATTGGCAAATGAGAGCTTATGCTTCATCCTACAATTGTACTATTTGCACAGCCGCCTTGCAAATTTCATTGACCAAACTGCCGATACGCATATCCTTTTCTTGGAGAGCTATTTCGTAGGCACGAATGTTTCTATCATGCTGATCATTCTTCTCTTCTAGGGCTTTTAAGAGCTTATCCAAATGTTGCTGATGAGCTTGTAATGTATTTTCTAAATCTCGTGTCTTTCCTTTTAGCTATTGACGCTTAGACTGACTAGTCATTAATTCTGCAGACACGGTTTCAAATTCAACACTCTTCTTCCTTAATTCCATCATAGCACGTGCAACTTTTTTCTCTTCCTTCTTCGCTTTCCCTCTCTAGAACTCCATCGCACCTTTGATGTTGGTTAGTTCATATTTCTATTCTGTCGATGATTTGCCCAATCCACTATTCCTTATGGTGCCTCTTAATTTCCTGTTTTCCAAATAAAGATCCCTTAAGTTCTTTCTTGTTATCTCATCTTTTTCTTGGACTTTTTCTGTTCTAGACTTTTCAATTTGAACGTCAATCATCAGCTGGTAGTTTTCCTCTTAAAGAGAATTAATATCCCGTAACAGCTTGGCTTTTTTATGTTCAAATTCATGTCTTGCCATCTCCAGCTCGGATGGCATTTCTTTCGAGAACGGATTCTAGAAAGCGTAATCAATCGGCAGGGTTAGTTGATTCTTCACTCATTGTTGGCTCCATATGTCATAATCTAGAGTGATAGTATCAACATAGAGGGCTAACTCTATTAGGTAGAGTTCCCTCCAAGCATTTGCAGTATCTCAGACCTTTTTCATGTAACCCTCACCCGTAAAGGCAAGCTCAGATTGTGCCAATCCACCGGTAGCTGGTATGAATTGTCACGAAGCGAATTGTCTTTGAACCATCAATGGAGAATATCCAACTCCACCCCATAATCCTAGTAAAAGCACCCAACCTTGGTTTCTACACTTGTATAAAAAGACAGAAGGACGGATCCAATGTGCTCTCCAAGTTATATCTTCGGCACGGAGGTTCTGAAAAATCGAGACCCAGTGCTGTTCAGTGACATCCTTTGGCCAATCTTTTTCGGAGTGAATGTATTTCAAAACATATGGAAAGGTGTGCACTCCACTTTCTAAAAGTGGCTAAAAATCCAAACATTAAGTAACTGAGCGCATTCGATAAAACAGCCTTCCCTTTTTCTCCTACAACTACTCAGAGATCTAAAAGTCTCGGCCAAGATAGTCGAGATGGGGTTGATTCATTGTCTCAAATTTTTGAAAAAATCCACTACCGCAACTTCTATATGCTTGAGAACCTTTGAGAAGACTATCAGCCCGTAAATGGCCAAAGCAAACATATCTGCTCTTTTCAAAATATCTGGATGATTCTAAACTAACTTTCGAAGAGAAAACCACAGAACACAACTGACTTCATTCTTCTTCCTTATCTATTTTTTAGCCCATGTATCAGTCATCCCTGTCAACTTCATTAGCTTTTTCTTGAAGGTCATCGATTTAGACTCCTTCACATATATCTTGTTGAGTTGTACATTGTCAAAGCGAAGTAAAGCAGAATACTCCTCTATGGTCAGAGTCATGTCTTCCTGATTGAAAGTGAAACATTGGTAGGTTGGGTCCTAGAATTAAACCATGGCTTAAATCAACTGCTCGTCCACATTGATTATGATCAAGTGAGCTATATCCCTGTACTTTTTAGTGAAGATGCCTCTAGTATCCGGGTCCCACTGTTTCTAGATCCTGGTCAAGTCTTCGAGGTCATTCTAACGAGTATTCGAAGTCATGCTCGGGAAGATTGGAGATATATCTTTCCTTTAAACTGTCTCCTTTTGCTTTCTGGGTCCTCAAAGACCAGTCTCGGACTACAACATTTTTCTCGGTTACTTGCGTAATTGACTCCTCCATTAGAAACCCATTTTTGGCAACCAATCTCTAATTAACACCTTCCTAATAGGATGTCTATGATGCATGATAAGAAATAAAATGAAGAAAAATAACATTGGTTAGTAATCACAACAAATATAAACGGGGGAAAACCATGATAAATCTAATAAATTAAGTTATTTAATCATGTATTTTTTTTGAGAAACTAACCCACATTTTTACCCAATCATGTTTTACGAAGTAAACCTACCTCACATATTTACCAGATAATCTATCCGATTCAACTTTATTAAACAGTCCTAATTCTCTTGCAAAAAAAGTATAAATGTAATAAAAGGTAAAAGACGTTTCTCCCATGTACTTATTTGGTGACTATTCAACGGACGAAGGTTCGACATAGCTCTAATTGAGTGGCCTGTACGGTTCACTATATGTGGTTTTGGTTTTAGTAAGGTACTCGAATTGTCCACACTGTCACCTACTAAGGCTAGTACGGAGCCTCGGTCATCTCCCATCACAGGCTCACGAGCTCAATTTGAGGGATTACATTTACTTATGCCTATGCGGAGGGACAAGTTAACTTATGAAAGCATAAGTCCTATGTAACCCGGAATCATTTCACTAGCCTGTGCAGAGGGACGAGTTAACTCACGAAGGCGTAGCGTTTTGCTTCCACTTAAACGGACAGAGCTCGGGTAGAGAGCTCATGTTATGTAAGAATGCAAGTGTACGGTGTGTGGGAAGAAACTCACAAACCTTTTTTCTTTTTTTACTAAAAAAAACTAAAATAGTAAAATTTAGAGCTGAAAAACAAAAGGGTAAAACAAGTTAGAAAAATATTTACAACATGATGCAGATGCATGACTTTTCAAAAAAAAATTCAAGAATCACGATTAAATGTTAATTTGAACAAAGAATTTTAAAAATTTTGACAACACGCGTTTAACATCAGACTCGAGTCTCTACTTTTATCCCCAGTGGAGCCGCCAACTGTAGCGACCTAAAATTTTACAAGCACTAATTGAGATCACTACGAAAGCAAATTTTATTCTAACGGTTTTTAAAAATTTGGAAAAAAATCTCAATTTTATTTTTTTAAAAAAATAAAGGGAGTCATCACCGATCCTTTTTCTAGGTGTGATCGAACACCTATTAAATTCTCTTTTTAAAAGAAAAATAATTTTTAAAATTTTTACAAAGAGTCAATTTCAGGTTTACATCAAAATCCAGAGGAAATTAGAGTTAGGAATCGGTTACGCATGAGGAAGGTATTAGTACCCTCATGACGCCCAAAAATTAGTATCTCGTTAAGCGCGCGTTGCTTTAATTTTCAAGAATACAAATTCAATTTAATATTTGATCATGATCCGATTGAAAAATGAGAATTTAATAAATTGCACATTATTATATTCCATATATATTTCAAAATGAAATTTTGATGATTTACGAGTAAAAATAAAAATTTTATTTTTTAATGAGAGAATTTTTGAATTTTTTGATTTTTAGAAGGGCGTTCCGTATTTAACAAAAATCAATGATATTCACCCAACATAGCAGTGAAATCAATGATTTAATTCTAAACCGGTTTGTTGCCTTAGGTATTAAAATTATTTAAATTAAAAATTATGAAATATTTCTAAAAGGTTATAAAAAATACTAATTTAATTAAAACGAGACAATATTTAAATATTTGGACTAAATAAAATATATATAAAAAAAGATCGAGAGTTTACCAAAAGCCTAAAGTTATGGGCTTGATCCAATGTACTACACAATTTGGGCCCTTTTTTATTTTTTTATTTTTCTTTTTTCTTTTTTTTTGGGCTGCCTCAGGTGTTGGGTTGCTGCTTGGCCTGCTGCTGCCTGGCATGCTAAGCTTGGACTGGATCTGGGCTGCTGGGAATGCGTCTGCTTGCTGTTGGGCTAGATCGGGCAACTGTTGGCCTACTGCTGGCCTGCTGCTGGCTTGTTGGGCCTTGGCTGGACTATTGCTATTGGGCTGGCTGTAGCTTGCTGCTGTTGGGTCGATTGGCAACGGGTCGGGTCGGGTTCGGTAGTACGGGTCGGGTCGAACCCGACTATTCTTTTATATTTTTATTATTTTTTCTTTTTTTTCTTTTCTTTTTATTTATTTTCTCTACTTTTAACCCTAGCCGCCTCTTTCAAATACTCGTCATCGTTGTTTCCCTTGACCGGCGGTGCGACTAACACCAGTGTTCTTCTTCCCTCTCCCTCCTCTTTCTCTCTTTTCCTTCTCTTTTCTCCTCTTATTTATTTCCCTTTCGAAAGCCCCGAAGACCTAAAGGTGCCACAAACCACTCCGGTCAACCGCTCAACACTCGCCACTCGGTTGCCTTTCGCCCTCGGTGGCCGCGGCGATTTGAAGGTAAGCCAAGTTTTCTTTTCTTTTTGAAGCTTTTTCTTTCTGTTCTTGGCTGTGTGTTTTTATTTTTTGCTTTTCTTTTTGCTTCATTTGCTGCCGATTTTCGAAAGGGATAATGCCCTTTTATTGTTGTTGATTTCTTGCTTTCATATAGCAGTTGGGGGATCAAAATGTAAATAGTAAAAAGTTAGGAGGACAAAATGTAATTTTAGGAAAAGTTGGGGGCCAAAATGTAAATAACAAAAAGTTGGAGGTTAAAATATAAATTTTAAAAAGTTGGGGGGTTAAAATGTAAATTTTAAATTTTAGTATTTTTTCTGATTTTCTTTTTTATTATTATTCTATTATTACTATTATTAAAATTAACATAACATAAAAACAAAAACATTAATGGACTAAAGCCCAAACAAGTCCAATTATCTAATCACAATAGGCCCAATCATTGGGCCCATATGAGACAAGCCCAAACCCGTAATTTGGAAAAAATTAAAAAACAAAATTCGAACCGGGCAAAAGTTAGTGATTACACCAAAGATGGTATATTGAGACATCCAATCGATGGTTCTGCTTGGGATGCGTTTGATAAGAGGTTTCTTGATTTTGCAGCTGATCCTCGCAATGTAGGCTCATTCCGAACAATGAGTAAAAATCATAGTACATGGCCCATACTTCTTATTCTTTATAATTTAGAACCTCGAGCATGCATGAAGCAATCATCGATGATATTATCAATGATTATCCCTAGTGAGAAAGGACCTGACAACGAAATTGATGTCTACATGCTGCCTTTAATTGATGAGTTGAAGCAACTATGGACAAGAGTTGATGCTTTTGATGCATCAACTTTCGAATCTTTCACTTTACGGGCTTGTCTTCTTTGGACGATCAATCATTTCCCAACTTACACTAATCTTTATGAAAATTGCATTAAAATTATTAAGCTAAACTATTATGAAAAGTTTTGGGTTATCATGCTTAGATGTGATTGGGTGAATATTAAATCTCCAAGGGGTATGAAGAAGGACGCAAATGACTTTATTAATGTGAAATTTTCTAAGCTTATCCATATAGAGAGTCGTGACTTGGACGATCCATACATACTGGCTTCTCAAGCGAAACAAGTATTTTATGTCGAGGATGACAAGAGTGAAGAATGACTTCATGTTATCAGAATAACGCCAAGAGATTTGTACAATCTAGGCGTTGAAACTCCTGTAAAAGATGATTAATATATATCCGTAGTGTTATCATCATATTACAACTTAATAATTTTAGTTTCAGCATCTCTTTATTTATATTTGTATTTAACTGAAAGCTATAGTTTTGTCAATATGTGTCTAGGAAGTGGTGTTTTGCAGGTGGTGTGTGTGTGTATGTACATCAATATGGCAAAAGATTATTCCAGTTTTTTCCATTGTTTGATCTTTACCTGTAAGTTCATATATAGGACCAGAATCTAGCTCGGTTGTTAAAAGCCTGACTGTATATCGAGAAAATCAAGACTTAAAATCAATTTTCTCTAAACTTTTATCTATTTAACAGACTACTCTATGAATATTGCAACTTTAATTTCTGTAAAATATGATCAATTATTTCTGCATTGTTGTTGTAAGAATTATATTTGACCTATTCTGAAACTCACAAAAACTCTGTGTATATATTTTTAATTGCTAAAATAAAAGAATCAATTGTTAAACCAAACAAGATATTGATGGAAAATTAAAAGCTAAACACATGCAAGAATATTGTATGTATAAAGCAGGTAACTTTACGTGAAAGAATGAATTGCATTCAAGCTAGCTTGTTTAGATGTAAATTAAAAAAATCTACTATGTTTATATTTCTTTGCAGCCATAACAGGTCCTCGAGATCTTCTCTTTGAAGAAGAATAAAACTCCTATCTGGAACAACTTGATTAGCGTGCAATTTTTAAGAAAGAGAAAACTCTAATTGAAGAGCTTCCTTTGAAATAAAGTAAGTTAACCGAAGTGGTTTTACTAAGAGACGAACCAGCTCTTTGCGACAATTCCTGTACATATATAGCATGCTACTATTAGCACAAAAACTGCACTTATTTATTAACATATTCTGATGAATTTCTAAGGCTAAGGGCCTTTCCACCATAAAATTATACTAACTTGCTTTGAACAATCACTATAAACAATTTCAAGCAAAAAGCAACATCATAGTTCAGAGCAACTTTAATCGCTTTCAGTAACTCTTCATCTAAAAGGAAAAAAGCATGACACAAACACCATGCATCTTATACAGATTTAATGCCTTCGGCTATGTTTATAGTTTAATGCCCTCATCATATACAAATTTCATTATGTTCATCTCAAAACCATATAAGCCAGCATGACATAAAAACCACTAACCTGATTGTATGATCTTGCAAAATGTAATTAGCTTATTGATTTCCATGAAAACTCTCACACATAAAAAATAATCAGTTGTTAATTTCAAAACCTCTAGAGGTTTATTGGTACAAATAGAAGGGAAATCAGCTAAAATGAGATGCCAACAGTGTCACTAAATCCAACAACTAACTCCACTTTAACTCAAACTAGATGTATCGAATAAAATCCTAATGTTTAGACCTTATTGCTTCTAAGCTTCCAACAAACATACATACAAATTCAAATTACTAAAAATAAATTCACAAAATACAAGAATTTATATTCCATACATTAAAAAAAATGGTCACATTTTCTATTAAGCTAAAGTTTCCACATTTTACATGGCTCCAATTTGAGTATTCAATAAAATGTAAAACATTTCAAACAAAAGAATAAACTAGATAAAAATTCACACATAATTTCACCTAAATAATCGATTCTTTAATATTAAACAGTAAATTACTAGGAAAAAAGTACAACATAAAATGAACTAAACCTGAAAAAAGAAGAAGTAAATATTTGGAAAATGAACGTACTAGCAGAAGACTTGATTGTGTGGATCTTAAGAAGCAAAACAAGAACACTAAACAAATGGGTCATGTCCCTTGCTAATCTGAATAGATTCATCTTCGCTTATCGTTTTAAATTTTCCAAAATATGAAATAAAATAAAATAAGAGAACGTAATTTGATTTTTTTAGTGTGAGAACCAGTCGGGAAAGTTTCTTTTTGCAAATAAAAAGAAATAGAAAATCTTTGCAGCAAAAAAGAAAAAAGACCCAATGGCAAAAAAGAAATAGAACAAACTATATATACTTATGGTTCATACCTAAAACCTGGCGTAAAGAGAAAACCCAAAATAAAAAGCAATAATAAGAAAATAAAAAACCAACCCTACTCCAAATTTATTGTCGACTTAGGCTTTCCCGGCAATAAATCTTAAAAGCAAGTAAAGAATTCATCTTTCCCGATTCCAATCTTCTATCCTTTTCCTCCTCCTCAAAATCCAAGAATTTTTCGGTACTCTGCTGGTTCCCTCTGGTGCTTCCTCGTTAACCTTCATCCATTACCACTTTGTTTTTTTTCTAGTAAAATGGCTGGAAAAGCGCGAACATTAGGAGGTGTACGACTTTCCTCAAAGGGTTCTTCCACAAGTTCAATTACCTTGAGAAGTTGGTGAATATTGTTCTGCGCTCATTGGTGAGTATTGTTAACAACTATTGTTTTGTTATATAATAGGTTGAGAAGGAAGGCTGTGAACCCTCGTGTTTGGAGCAATTTAGATTCCAACATTTACGGACAATTTGTTATTTATTTTATTTTATTTTATTTTGAAATCAGCTTTACTATTTTTCAAAATAGATTTTTCTAATGAAAGAGAACTGCAGGATGAAGCATACAAGAGGTTTAAACACTCTATGCCAACACTTAGGAGATTTTTCGCACCTCAAGATAATGTTGCCTTAGAAAACGAGGTGTATACACAAGTGTTCAGCCCTGACAAGTATGGAAAAGTGTTAGGATATGGATGTGGGATGACCAAATACAGGTTGTTTGGCTATGGTCCAGTCACCCGAGGAAGCCAATCTATATAGGCCATCAGAACATTGATTGAAGAGATGGGCGCTAAACATGCCGAGCAAATACAAAAAATTCAAGCCGAACAAGCAGTTCAAGAGAAGGCTTTACTCAAGGAAGCAGGATCTTGATTTTGTGTGGAGGTCGTAGAGCGAGAAGCTCGTTTAATAGCCGAGGTAG
The DNA here is from genome assembly GCF_007990345.1 of Gossypium hirsutum. NCBI lineage: Eukaryota > Viridiplantae > Streptophyta > Magnoliopsida > Malvales > Malvaceae > Gossypium > Gossypium hirsutum. The sequence continues at coordinate 45,772,427 of NC_053449.1, read as the reverse complement.
AAGAAAGGTTTATGAAATTGACTGAAATTCGAGAGGCAAAGTTCATGGATATGATGGATGCTCATGAGAAGAAGTATAAGGCTCTCTTTAACGAGTGTATGAAAAAGGGAAAGTCAAGTAAGTACAAGACTTTTCATACTTAGGTGACTATTTTATTACTAGATTGTCAATAAGGTTGCCGATGGTTTAATAGATATTGATTGTTTTTATTTGGCTATTTGTTTGTATTGTAATTGAATGTTAGTTTCTTATTTGATGTCTTCATTGTTTGCTCAACCAATAATTAATGGATGTACTAATGAAAAATTGTTGATTTAGCTTCAACTTATGGTTCTTTGGCTATTATTGAAATATTCTTCCCACGTGTTCATGTTGTTTCTCATCTAACTCATATAAATAGAAAATGTACATTGTTATTTTTGTAGTTGAATTTCAAACTAGAGGACTTGATGATGAGGCCTTTAGTTCGGATGATGATGAATGAGACCTAGGCCTGCTGCATATTATGTGTGTATATATATGTTATAGTAGTTGATGAATGCAATTGTCCCAAAATTTTTTGATGTTTCACAACGCATTTACTAAATATAGTTACCAAGTGATGTAATGGACAACAAGCTGACAACAGGTTGCTAACGTGTTGACTACTTCTATTAGGATTTTGTATATGAAACTAATAACTGCATTATTCAGTGGTAAATTTTTATTAATATGACCATTTTATGTTAATTAACTGTTCAATTAATATTGTTTCAAACTTTTCGAAACCTAATATATACAAAGTTGCTCATATTTTGCCAAAATAGGCTCTTCAAAAGTCGGGAAAAAAAGTTGTATAAAACATGGGACAGAGCCAACTATGTAAGGTGTTGGTACAAACAAGGTTTATCCCAACATTTTAAGGTTTCCTTAGACAAGTCCATCACAATCTTTTTTGAGTCAATTTTGATTGCATCTAATACAACCTTTATAAAGGTGGCGTACGCACGATCTAACTTGACATCTTGATTGACCCTGAATCAGCCCTTCTTGTGTCAGTATAAACATACACTAACTCGAATTTTTTTAGGTTGGCTTTGGTTGACACATGTGCCAACTCTTTAAAAGTCAGACTAAGTGTGACCTAACTCGACTATTTTTATGTCTCCTTTGACGAGGGCATGAACCAACTCTTTATAAGTCGACATATGAATTCTTTATTCTGACTTTTTTTTGTCTCCTAATTCCTCCTATGCCAACCTTTTTTAAACGTTGACCTTGACTAGGTCTTTACCAACCCTTAAATAAAGGTTGACCTTGGTTGAATTATGCCGACGCTTTTTCCAAAGTGTTATGGTACCTATGCTAATGGTGCTAACAACGATGTTTTCAGAAGAGTTGACACATGTGCCAATTCTTTAAAAGTTGGACTAAGTGCGACCTAACTCGACTATTTTTTGTCCCTTTGACTGGGGAATGAACCAACTCTTTATAAGTCGGTATATGAATGTTTCCGAATTTTTTCGATCGCCTAATTCCTCCTATCTCAACCTGTTTTAAATGTCGACCTTGACTAGGTCTTTACCAACCCTTGAATAAAGGTTGACCTAGGTTGAATTATGCTGACGCTTTTTCCAAAGCGTCATGGTACCTATGCCAATGGTGCTAACAATGATGTTTTCAGAAGCGTCGACGCATGTGCCAACTCTTTAAAAGATGGACTAAGTGCGACCTAACTCAACTATTTTTATGTCACCTTTGAAGGGGGCATGAACCAATTCTTTATAAGTCGGCATATGAATGCTTTATTCTGACTTTTTGGGTCGCTTAATTCCTCCTATCCCAACCTTTTTTAAACGTTGACCTTGACTAGGTCTTTACCAACCCTTGAATAAAGGTTGACCTAGGTTGAATTATGCCGACGCTTTTTCCAAAGCGTCATGGCACCTATGCCAATGGTGCTAACAACGATGTTTTCAGAAGTGTCGACACATGTGCCAACTCTTTAAAAGTCTGACTAAGTGCGACCTAACTCGACTATTTTTATGTAGCCTTTGACGGGGGCATGAACCAACTCTTTATAAGTTGGCATATGAATGCTTTATTTCGACTTTTTTCGATCGTCTAATTCCTCCTATCCCAACCTTTTTTAAACGTCGACCTTGACTAGGTTTTTACCAACCCTTGAATAAAGGTTGACTTAGGTTGAATTATGCTAATGCTTTTTCCAAAGCGTCATGGTACCTATGCCAATGGTGCTAACAACGATGTTTTCAGAAACGTCGTGAGAATCGTCGAGAGTGCCTATGCCAACCTTTTTTGCGTTGTTCTACGTAAAAAAAATGTCATTATAGGCCTATTTTGTTGTTGTACCTTATTTTTTTTAAACACTTTAGTTGTCATTGTTCCATTTTTAATCAATTTGATCATTTTTTGACGGAATTGATGACTTGTCTCTTAGTTGACTAACGATCAACAACATTTGATGGCGTGGTGCTCAATGTGTACAAAATTGTTGACGTGGCGCTATTTTATCTTATACCCTCGTCAACAGAATAATTACAAATAATTAAAAAAATTAAGAAACTATTGAAAATTAAAAAATAATTAATTTTAAAAATTAAAAATTTATTGGAAAATTTTTAAAAAATCTATGCAAATTAAAAAATATTTAAAAATAAAATACCCCTTTTTCAACTTTTAACCTACGGTCCCACTGTCAACTTTTTTTTTTCTTTTGATTGAACCTATCTTAAATTTTCATTAATTTTCTAATTAAATAGAACAAAAACTTTTTTTTCTTTAATATTCTATTCTCCCTTCTTTGTCCATCTAAAGCAACCCCAAAAAAGTAGCCACTAAACCCAGAAACTGACGTTGAAGCATTGTGTCAACTGCCACTAGTGGTGGTTAAAAAACTTCAAACTCTTGCCTATTCTATTTTTTACCCTTAGAACACGAATACGAGGTCGATTCTCTAAAAAATGCTTCAAACTACACAAATCCATGCTTGAACGTTCGAACTTATCCTTGTCCAATCTCAAAATCCAACTGTTGAATCTATTAGATTCCAATGTATGTTGTTTTCCTTGACCTCTCCTACATTTGTATCGTTCATATGATGACTCTAGACCTTAGAATTAGCCTCAACGTTCCTTTTCTTTCTTCTTTCTTTTATTTTGTTTCTTCTCTCTATTGTAGGCTCACTTGGTCCTCTCTTGGAGTTTTTTTTTCTGTTTTTCTTTTTGTGTTTTTTTTATTGAAATAACATAATCCCACATCTAAAAAATATATGGTTGTGGAGTATTTATACTACTATAAATAGAGGTTGTTTCTTCACATTTAAATAATTCCAAAATTTACCATTTTCTTCATAAGAAAAAATTTCCCTTTTCTTATTTGTAATTTTTCACTTGTATCTTTTGTAGTGAAATATATTTGGTAGTGTCTGAGGATATTGGCGTAATTTTCTGAACCTCATTAAATTTCCAGTGTTCTTTATTATTTTTATTTCTTTCAATAATTTGTAGGGTACAATTGTAGTGGTATATTATGCTATTAAATTACATTTTAGATATATTCCGTCTAGGAGGTTGGGTTTTAAGGGGAACTGTTTGTGATCCCTCTAAACTTTCTTGGGAATTAAACCTAGTATGGCTTTCTAGTACAACAATTTACTCTTTCTACCCTATTCGTACAACAAGTGATATCAGAGCCAAAGGTTATTCAAAGTATGCTCTATGGTTGTGGTTTAAATTGATCTTCCTCATTAGAAAGGATTTTCTTGGGCATATTGAAAAATTATGGTTGAAATGGTAGAAAATTCAAGAGGATCTACATTTACAACATCGTCAATATAGGTGAGACTGACAGTGGCAAATACGAGAATAATAGTAGAGATTTTCGATGGCACAAGTCATTTCACCATGTGGTAGAGTGAAGTTCTAAATGCTCACTTTCTGCAAGGTCTAGACATTGCCATTGATGGAAAGAAACCAAATAATGTGGAGGAGAAAGATTAGAAGACTATAAATCGTTTAGCATGTGGTACAATTTGATCAAGCCTTTCTTGAGAGTAAAGATATGCTTTCTCAAAAGAGACTTCTGCAAATAGGTTGTGGTTAGCACTAGAAGAAATTTTTTTGAAGAAAAACAGTCAAAATAAGCTCTACATGGAGAAAGGCTATTTTGTTTCATCTATGTTATGGTTACCACTATGAAAAATCTCATCACCAATTTTAATCAATTGGTCATTGATTTGGTGAATATGGATGAGACTTTCGAAGATGAAGATTTGGCTTTAATGTTGTTGGGGTCACTTCCTAAGGAGTTCGAGTTCCTCAAAACTACTATACTTCAAACGAAGGTTGATGTATCTCTTAGTGAAGTGTGTGTAAATTTATAAAGTTATGAACTAAGAAATTCAGAAAAAAAACAAAGAAATTCAACCGAAGATGTAGAAGCTTTGGTAGTCTAGGGTCGTTCACACACCTGCAGTAAATATTAGAAAGGGAAATCCAAGTCAAAGGGGAAACTAAGTAAAGATGAGTGTGCTTTCTATTGAGAAAAAGGACAATAGAAGAAAGATTGCCCAAAGTTGAAAAACAAGGATAAATCTAATAAAGGGAAAGCTATAGTAGTATCAAATATAGTTGAGTGTGTTGATGAATATTCTAATCTCTCACTTGTAACATCAGTAACTGGCCATTCTAATGCGTGGATGTTGGATTCAACTTGTAACTATCATGTGTATTTATTTGGATTTGTTCTTTGATTTTAAAGAACTAAAGGGTGGGGATGTCTATACATTAAATAATACTCCTCTTACCATATATGAGATTGGTTCTATTAAATTGAGAAATCATGATGAATCAATCATAACTTTAAATGATCTTCATTATGTTCTAGATTTGATGAGGAATATCATTTCTATGAGAACCTTGGAATAAAAAATTTCGAAGTGAGAGCTAAAGAGGGTGTGATGAAGTTTATTTCTGGTGCACCCATGGTAATGTAAGGGGTCTACAAGAATAATAACTTGTACCACTATTTGGGTCGTACAGTTAATGAGACAATTACTATGACATCAACTGAAAATTGGGAGTTAGAAACACTTAAGCTATGTTATATGCGCTTGGGGCATGCAAGTGAAAAATCCTTAAACTCACTCATAAATCAATAATTATTGAAAAGAGAAAGAACCTGTAAAGTATATTTCTGTAAGCATTCCATCAAAGGGAAGTAGATAAGGGTGTAGTTTGGGACTGCAATCCATGATACTAAAGGCATCTTGGATCATGTTCGCTAATATGTCTAGGGTCCCTCTAAAACAAGATCTTTGAGAGGAAAACATTATTATGTAACTTTGGTTGATTATTATTCTCAAAGGGTGTGGGCGTATACAATGAAGACAAATGATGAATGTTAAGAGCTTTCCTTAAGTGGAAAAAGGTGATGGAAACTCAAACAGGCAAAATGATCAAACAACTTCGTATAGACAATGGTGGCAAGTATAGAAATGATCCATTTGCAAAGATTTGTGAAGATGGGGGCATCATCAAGCACTTCACTGTCAAATCTACACCACAACAGAATGGGTGGCAAAACGCATGAATCAAACGTTAATAGAGAAAGTTCATTTAATGCTATCTAATGTTGGATTGGGTAGAGTGTTTTGGGGTGGGGTTATAACATATGCATGCCATTTCATTAATTGCCTACCATCTACTACAATTGAAGGAAAAACACTTTTAGAGAAATGGAGTGGAAAGTCTGTTATAGATTATGATTCCTTACACGTGTTTGGTTTTGCTGCATACTATCATGTTAAGGAATCGAAGTTGGATCCAAAAGCTAAGAAAGCAGTGTTCTTAGAGATCACTTCTAGCATAAAAGGTTTTCGCCTATGGTGTCTAGGAAAAAAGAAAATTATCTTCAGCAGATATTCCACCTTTGATGAATCTGTTGGAAAATTGGTTTTGGAAAATGATGCAAAAAATAAATTTAGGGAAAAACCAAAGTTTTAATTTTTTTTTCCAAAACAAGAACTTGGTTGTGATATCTAAATTAATAAACACTTAATCAAAATTGTACCTTTTCGATTCGTCTAGGATGAATGCTTCGATCGAATAGTCTTCTCCACTATCCACAAGCTCATGTGTGCCGAGTGAAGACTCGCTTCGAATTAGAAAGTTTTTCACAAAAATTACCAGTGGGGTAATTTCGCAATTTCTTTAATCTTTTAGTTTAAGTTGTAAATAAGAAAAATATCTTTAGGAATTTTCTGAAATAAATTCTTCAGAGAATTTTCTCTCTACAATTTTCTCTTGAATTCAAGTGTGTGAAAAATAATGACCCAATGCCCTCTTTGTATACGGAGAGTTTAGAGAGTTCAATTATGATTAAATTTAATCACTTTAATAGTAAATTAATAGAATATTTATCTATAAGATAAATATTAAATTTAATTTAATATTAAGATAATCACTTTAATATTAAATTAATAAAATACTATTAAGATAAGTATTAAATTAAATTTAATATTAAATCTATTAAAATATTATTAGTTTTGGAATAGTTAATCTTAAATCAAATTCTCTGGTAGAGTCCTAGTAGGAGTGTAATTCTTCCACTACTTAACCACCAAAGACCCACCGCCATTGACCATTTTTCGACCACCGAAATTTTTTCGTCATAGCCACCGACACCCCGAGCTGGTTTAGTACAGGCCAGTGAAAGCTCAATCGGTTTGGTCTAGCCACTAGTTGAACCGTTAGCTCGGTTTCACATACTAGACCCGGTTCGACCAGTTTTTGGGTTTTATTTTCGGTTTTGGGCTCCTGGGCCAATTGTCTGACTTGAAAATTAATTTCCAAAAATATCATATTAATTTTAATTATTTTGATTAATTTAAATTTAATTAATAAAAATTAATTTTTCCCAAAAATCACTTAGATTTTCCAAATTAACTTTTCAAGAAAATCCTTTAATCAAAATTTCTAGTTGAACAATTCTTATGACCGCCTAATTTAATTCCACATCGAATAAATTGACTCAATTAAATTATTTACAAAGTCATAGAATTTAGTTCTAATTCAAATACAGTCCGATCGAGCTTTTGTTGAGCTAGCAGAGGGACCAATCTGACATATACAATTAGGCTCTAGTAATTGCAATTATATCCAAAAGCATTGTTCCAATAATTCGCAATTACTTAATCATGGAGTCAGTCCACAAGAAGTATCATAGTTGAAAACTCCTATTGTATACTATTTATGAAAGCAATTCATCCATTTGCTTTGTCCAATGACCTCATCATGTGTGTGTTACCTTTATATGATATATATTTTTGCCTTTGAGTTAAATTCGTTCACTTAATAATATCATATTTTATCTCATTATGACCATTGTGTATTCTTAATGATTAATATAATCACTATCAACAAATAACTGTGATAAATTACTCGTTCAATAAAAAGTAACCCTTGGCCACCTTCCATATTTATAAATCTACACAATGTCAATTAGAGGATATTGTTAACTCTTTAATTGAGCTATGAATTCCACTGTTTCTAGTAAAACATGCCATACACAATTCACGTACCCAACATATCGACTATTGGCTCAATCATCTTTAGAGTATAAGCCTCCACTTATATCAAAGCACATGAGTTACATACGCATGGTTAGTGACTAACTCAGGATTTAGGTAAATCACACCATGAATGTCGCAAGTGAATTAATTCACAAACGGATTCAAAATTAATTCATTTTATGTCCAATCCAATGTTTCATTCTGCCAATGAATACATCTATCTCTCTAACCGTAAAGCCAACTGCTCTGATAGCCAAGACTAGTCATCTCCTCAATTGGAATTGTAGACGACATAATAATCCTTCTCAATATTTGAATAAAATGTTCACTTTGATTCTTTTACGTGATTACAGACTCATTTAGATTATCTACTGAAGTAAGTTGTCTTTCTCACAGTGTAAACGTTCTTATAATGCCACTTATTATCAGTTTGAACATAGAGAATCAATGAGCTAGTATTTGCTTGTCACAATTTCGCTATGCATGCAAAATATGAAAGATAGAAATACAAAAGACATAACAGTTAAAGGTAAAATTTATTTATTCATCGTTCAAATACATAGAAAATAATTACATGTTTACTACAATATGAACACATTTCCCAACAAAATCTACCATGTTTTTAAAGGTGCAAAAGGAGCAGTCAAATGATACTTATAAGCAGGTGGAGTTTGAAAGAGTGGTGATTCTAGCAAATGAAGTTAATGATTCTCCTATGGTAGAAGGAGACTCTAGTAGGGAGGATCTAGTGGAAGAAGGAGGCTTCAGTGAAGAGTAGGCTCATATCCAAGAACTCCCACAACAATTTGAATTAATTGCAACCAATAAGTGAATGAGAATAATTAGAAAACCTGTTCGCTTTGCTGAGATGGTGGCTTATGCATTTCATGTTGTAGTTGATGACATTTTAACCACTTTTAATGAAGCAATTCAGATTTATGATGAAGAAAATTGGAGGATTGCCATGAATGAATAAATGCAGTCCCTTCATAAGAATAAAACATAACAACTAGTTAGTCTATTGAAGGGAAAGAAGACACTTGGGTGCAAGTAGGTGTTTGTAAAGAAAGAAAATAATTTTTTTCATTTCAATTAGTTAATAATTTCAAATTAAATAAAATTAATTTTAAAATGGTAAAAAGTAGTAAAAAAAGAGGAACCGAAGTAGGAGACGTAAACCCAACATTTTCACTCTAACTTTTGACTTTCATTCCTTAAACCCTTAATAGAAATGGTCTATGAGTGAATCAAGATTTGAAGAAAGAAATCATGAAATCTTTTGGCGGTACTTTAAGTTAATAAATTGTAGGACTATCAGGTGAGTTGTGTGTGGGAATATTGGTGGTTCGCTTTGTTAATATCAATTGAAGGTGTGGCACCCCAAACCCGACCAGGACGAACTAACCCGGATTTGAAACATTACATTAGCCATCTAAGTGACTCTTCGGCTAACAACCACCCAAGACACACCCCGACCTTATAACACCTCAATCGTATCTGAATATTAGTTATTCATACACGCGAAAGCAAATTATGAGCCAATTTTAAACTTTTCCTAGATAATTTAACTTAAGGACATTTTTTTCATTTTACCACCTATGGTAAAACTAAACCGATTTTAGATTTAAATGTTTACCGACCTTCTTTTAGACAAAATTATGCAAGCCTAAAAATTTTAGCTTAAATTGAGTTCGTTTGCTATATCTAATTCATGTTTTACTATTATGGATTAAATTGTAACAAATACAAACTATTAGGACCTATTATGAGTTACAAATTAAGTGTGTTTCTATTGAATTTTACCCATTACAAGAGTAATCCTAAAATTTTACCAAGTTTCCTTATCATCTAGGGCTCTAATTAGACTAATCAATTTTCAGGACTAAATTGCAACTTAAAAAAACTAGAATACCAATTTAAAAAGATAAAAATTCAAACCCCCAAAAACCTACACGGCTGTGTCCTGTAGACCGTGTGTCTTTAAATGCCCATGTTCGTGTCGTGAACAACTTTTAGGCAGACCGCACACGTCCGTCTGGAAATCCCACACGCCCCTGTACAACCCCTCACACGCCCATGTGAAAACCACTGCACCAATCCATGCTTAATTCACAACCAATCATTCACCAATTGTCAGCCAAAATAATTAAGCATTTTCAATACCAAAAATCAATTATTCATAACTTGCAATTATCAATTGATATAGCAAAAATCACACATAAATATATATTGACATACACTTCTCATGGCTTAACCGAATGATCTTACATTGGATAAATGGATCTCTGAACTCCCACAAATATCAAATACAGTCCACCAAGTTGAGTGGGCTGAAGCACGTGCTCCCTTATAGCGCCTTAAATAACCCATTGAGTGGAGACTAATGCTCAATAGTCCCTTACTTACTCCAAATAAATCAGTCCACCTAGAGCCATATGCTGACAATTTCACAAATAATGGTGAGTACCCACAAATCCTATGGCATGCCAACTATATCCAATAGATCCATCATGCATGTTGCCAATATATTTAGTCAAACATAGCATATAAATCAGTCATTATTATACTCAATTTAATGTGACAAAATGATTATATATAACTTGTAACATAGCCATTTAGCATCCAATTAAATCAAGCAATTCATTTACCAATTTCCCATATTCAATTACCAATTGTAACACCAACATATCATGATCAAAATTTCAATACACATGCTTTAAATCATCCTTCAAATTAATATAATTAAATAGCACAACACTACCCAAAAGCTTACTTACCATTTTCCAATACAAATTCAATTTTTGCACACTTAATATCAATCTTGCAAAATCAACCATTCAACCATAATTAATTAATTGAAATCATTAATTAAGCTTCCAATTAAACACAATTGAGGGTCAATTTACCAAATTGTCCTTAGAAACACTCACCACACAATTTTATTCTTTCACAACAAGTGATCAACTAAGCAATTTCAAGCGTCAATTTCGATTGTCTCGGTCCTCTTTTGAGAATCTTGAAAATCTTGATTCAAGAATCTTGAGCAATTTCAGAATATTTTTGGTTACTTTTGAGAATAATTCCGGGTGAATTGAGAGAGTATTTTAAGAAGAAAATTGGTTGGATCTATTATCTGATGATAGATCTTTAAAACCATGCAAAAAAAAAATTTATAGCTCTGTAGTCTGATGTAAATGGTGTGAAAAGTATGCATTGTGTTTAAAACTGAAACAACCTACCAGAAATTTAAAAATTGCGAAATTTGGCTAATGGCCACTCCCACATTTCCCTTACTTTACTGTTTAATTCTTTCCCTCCAAAATTTTGAATTTTAAGGTTTATTTTCCGTATAAATACTCTAAAATTTCTCTTATTTTACAATTAAATCCATTTTAATTAATATTTAAATTTAATGCAAATTAACCCCCACTAAAAATTATTTAAATTTTTTTTCCACCCAAATTAATTGTTCTAACTAATAATTATTTAATTACTTTAAAATTAATTTTTCCAAAAATATTTTTATTTTTCTAGATTATTATTTAATCGATTTTAGATTAAATTAACCTCCTAAATTAAATTAAAAATTACTAGAAACCTTATAAATTTCTAGTTTCACACTCGAAACCTGAAAAATGTACTGAAACTTCTAGGCCCGATTTAGGGATATTAGAGAAGGTAAGTTGATTTCATTACTTTCTTTGTGATTTGTGTTTTGTTATCTGCCAAAATTTTTTATAAGGGTCGTTGATTAGACGTTTTAGTAGAAATCAAAACCCAAGGTTAGGGAAAATATGATTTTTCCTCTAGGACTTGTTAAAACCTAAGGTTTCGATTGTTTCAAACCCAATATTCATGATTTCCTTAAACCCCAATCCTTAGAGGCTAGGGAAAAGTATTTTCGAAGACTCCTAACCTTAAAAATTTATTTTGAATCCTTAATTTTAAAGTAAAGGAAATTGGTTTTAGGGGTTTGTAGGTGTTGAATTGGAGATAGTTCGATAACGTATTTAGGAAATTAACAAATTTTGATAATGAATTTAGGTTATTTCAAATTTGGGTTTAGGGCTAGTATAAGGGTGGTGTTAACAATATGGCAAAAGTACCAATTTGATTTTTGGTGTTAAACTTGCTATCTTCTAGATAAATGAAAAAAAATCATTATGAATTCTACTTAATTTAGGGTTTAGCTATGTTCTTGATCGATAATATAGGTGTATTATTAAACTGCTGACATGAAAGGTGTGCATAATATTAATGTGTTCTCGAATATTAAAAGCATGTTTATTTCTGCGTCATATATGTTATAATATGTCTATGTTTGCATGGCAAATGTTTTCATTAGGAATGTTAATATGTGCATAAGGTGATTTTCACATGGGTGCAATATTAAAATGTTGACATTAATTTAAGCCTTGTATTTTTATTTAAAATGCATATAACTGCTGAAGATGAATAATGGAATACAGTGAAAGGAAGGACACACGCACAAATTATAGTGAAAGGGTGCATATAACTGTTGTATATCTTGTGTTTTTATTTTGGGAACAACGAGCAAGGGTAGATTGGACTAGAATGGGGGATCACAATACATCCTTTTTCCATAAGGTTGCCTTGTCACAAAAAAGAAGGAATACACTGAAAGGACTGGAGGATAGGGATGGAGTATGGGTTAAGAGGGGAGATGGTTGAACTAGCAACAAACTACTTTAAAGAATTGTTCTCTTTTAAACCAGTGAAGGAATGTGAGTAATTAATTAACGAAGTTCAACCTTGTATTTCAGGAGATATAAATGCAAAATTAATTGCGAAATTCAAATTCGACAAAATTGTGGAAGCTATGTAGATGATGGCACCCCTCAAGGCTTCAGGGAAGGATGGATTCTCGACTTTTTTCTATAAAAAATATTGACATATAGTAGGGAATGATGTTGCTAGATATTGTTCGGATGTGTTGAATGGTCAAAGGGAGGTAGAAGAAATAAATAGAACAAATTTGGTGTTCATTCCTTAAGTGGCTAAACTGAAAAATATGGGTCAATTCAGACCAATAAGTCTTTGCAATGTAATTTATAATATTGTTTTGAAAGTGGTGGTCAACATATTTCGAGCAGTACTCAATCTTTGTATTGAGGAAACATAAGGTGCATTCGTACCGAGTAGGCAAATTACGTATAATATTTTAGTGGCATATGAGATGTTACATTCTTCCAAGAAGAAAAAATGGGGTGCTCTAGGTTCATTTGCTTTAAAATTGGACATGAGCAATGCTAATGCCAGGGTTGAATGGGTTTTTCTTGAAAAGATGATGCGCTGATTAGGATTCTGTGATGAATGAATAGTGTTAATAATTGGATGTGTTAATAGTGTCTCTTATTCAGTGGTTCAATGCTATTCAAGGAACAAAATTCCGACCTACGAGAGGACTAATGTAACACCTCAAACCCGATAAAACATATCATGGCGTTAATAATTGAAGCTTATAAAGCATATCATGGCGTGAGTATATCATGGTGTTACATCCAATTATTAACACTATTAATTCCGACCTACGAGAGGACTGATGTAACACCAGTCTTGTGAAGACACAATCTCGAAACAAGTGAGTCGTAGTCTCCTCCTCCACACTGCACACTAGACAGATAGCAGTCATCACCAGTTTCTTTGATTTCAATGTGCCTAATGTCGACATCATATACTCACGCAATAAAGCATTTTTTTGATGAATGAATAGTGTTAATAATTGAATTTAACACTGCAATAAAGCATATCATAGCGGAGTATGGGAAAGGATGCAAGACGTAGTTGTTTTTATTAAAGCTTATATCTCAGAGATTGAACAGTTAGGGGAGGTTAGCAACTTTATAAAAAGTATAAAAATATATAAAAATGTTAAATTATAAAATTTTTAAAGTTTTCCGAAATAAAATTATTTAAATTATCAAATCAAGTTTATGGCATTAAATTATCTTGTTTTCCTCTTATTTTGGTTTGAAAAAGTTTTCAAATGTATGAGTTCTAACTTGGAATTTAATCATATTGTCAATAAGATTTTAATTTGATTTGTTTAAATTTGTAAATTTAATTCAAAATAAATTATTTGCTTGATTAGACTTAAATTTCATTTCATTCGCTTTAATTTAAAAAAAATTTTAAAATCAATTAACATTATAAAATAGGACTTGTCAATTCGACTAACTTAAAAATTTTTACTCAATTCAGTTGAACACACCCCTAGCCAAACCTGTGAGCACAATTTAGTATTATATTTTTCTCAATCTTATACTTATATTTTAACATTTGATGCATGATAACGAATAATTTTATACACTACCAACCAATGAAAGAAATTAAAATACATCATTTATTTTATTTTTTAAAATAAATCACCTAAGTTCTTTTTGGATGATTTATTATAATCTAATTCATTATTTATTGATTTCCCAAGGCATCTACTTAGACGAATTCACTGATTAATCCTCCGTGCTCTGTAAACAAGAGAATATATGTTAGTAACAAGTTTTAAAGCTGCTCCACTAGAGCTATCCATTATTCTTTTTTATGAAATCTATTTCACTTGCGTATAGAATTATAGAATATAAATGATTAATTACATATTTGAAAAAAATAGAATATATATAAAAGATATTCTTTTATCATATACTATTACTAATAAAATCCATGCGTATATAATAAATTTATCAAGTTTCTTTAAAAAAAAAAGATCAAGTATTCCAATTCCGCCACACCGTTGGTCCGTTTTTCCAGTGATAGTTCTCTTGGAGAGTTTAGGGGTAATCAACTGTTCCTCAGTGTTTGCTGTTGCATGTTATCCTTTGCTATTATTTCACTGAAAAAAGGAAGAGTAAAACATATACTGTCAACCTTTGTTGTTAATATATGTATATATATAATGTTTGAAGGATACGCAGAAGCAAATTAAGCTAACCGTAGCAATTGAGTGAAGTGCGCAGCCTTAGCATAATCTCCGTTTTTTCGTGCCGTCAATATATTTAACATGACAGCGAAACGAATTTGAGTGAGGGCACTTCGCTCTATCATCAACTTTGATTCTTCATGTAGTGCTTCACATTCAATTTCCATAGCCTCCAGTTTCTCTCCAACTCGGGATTGCCCTTCTCTGATGCTATTTTGCACCTTCCTAATCTCTTCCAATTCTCCCTTCCATCTTCTACATTTCAATTCTGAATCATGTTTCCTCGCTTTTTTCTTCTACCAATACAATAATTACAAACTGTTAGAAGCTTCATCCGACATTGACGTTTTCAATCACCAGCAAACAAAATAATTCCTAAAGAACAAAACATTACATATATACGCACCTTGTGCTTAGTTTGCATATTCATACCAATCTTCCTATGCAGGATTAGATCATAACAATGTGGTTTGGGAAACATCCTACGCAAAAAATCAATGAATGAAGAGGGCAATCGATGGTAGAGTAGATGTGTTATATATACAACCATTTATGTTATACTTATTTATAGATAGGTCTGGGGTTTGAGCTTCTGTAACTTAAACGCAAGGTATTTAGTGCGACAAGAAAATGGACCTACTCGCGCGATCGCCCGCTTTTTAACTTCTATTTTACCCATTCACTAGATTATTCAAGATGGAGTTAGTCCATGCTTTTTATACTTTATATATGACTCATATTGGTCCTTTTTTAAGCATCTTATTCACACTTTTTTGTTTCTTTTTCAAAAGAAAAAGCAACGTGAATAAATAAATAAATAAGCTTAAAAAAAATTAGGTTATGGCATCTTATGGGTGAAAAAATTAATATAAAAAATAAATAAAATTTTCGTTGAATTGATAAAATTAAATATAATAAAAACTATTAGCCTTTCTACTCAACTCTTCTTTAAAAAAATAATGAAGTATGGATTACAAAAGCTGAAAAATGCTTAGAATATATAATAACACGACATAACAAGACGGGGAAATTTTGTGATAGTTGTTTAGGTAAAGCTTTTTGTTATATTTAACCCCCCAAAAACTAGTGTTTGTCATACTTCAAAATAATTAAAAGAAAAAAAAAATCCCAACTTTGGCTAAGAAAATTTTGATCTTTAGCTTTAAATTTATTTGTATCAGTAGGACATGGACAACATAAATTTTCAAAGAGAGGAAACAACTTAGCTACAAAGGAAGAATCAAACAGGACCAACTTCAAATAACATCCTATGGAAAAACAAAATAAAATCAAAACATATCAATGTTTCGGCAATCCAACCATCGGTTGAGCTAATCCTACTACAGATTCACTGGTCTAACCGATTCAATTTAAAAATTATTAAGATTTCATATAAATAAAAATATTAAAAAATAAAAATTCAGTTCAACTGTCGATTTAATTGATTTTTAGTCAATTTAATTGGCGTTATGATTCAGCCGATCCAATATAATTTTTCAATCAATTTTTAGTCTATTTAACCTAACCAATTTATCTGATTTGATTCAAACACCATTGATGTATTTAAAAAATAGTTATCATGATTCACCAACAAGCCAAAAAAATAAAAAGCTCCAATCAGATACGATAGGCTTCCAAATGAAGCCATTTTTAGCTGCGAGATTAACACCATTTTTGGTTCAATCGCACCATTGCTATCCCATTTGATAGCAAACCATCGGTGCAATCAATCTACATGTCCATCACTAGAAAACCTAATTTTCACTGCTATAGAAAGGTCTAGTGAAACTCATTGGAGATCAACTTCCACTTTTATACTTTTTCTTTTGTCTTTAGTATTGTTAGTTTTATTAATTTTATCTTTATGATGCTTTAAAAATTGTAATTTCATTTATAATATTATTTAAAAATTAAAAACCATTTAAGTAATTACTTTAAATATATTTTTATATGTTGATTGAGTAGTTTGATTGGCATCGATATTGTTATTAATATAGAAAGACATGAGTTCGAGTGTATTTTTATTCTCACTTTATTACTACAACTGCCAAATGCACATTTAACTAATTTCATACGCCACCATCGTTTTTAACCTCACTAGAAGTGAACACATTACTTTTCTAAAGGATACCTAATCAAATAGTCGCAGAATCAATTATCTCTAAAAATAAAATTTAAAAATTTTAAAACTCAATTCAATACACGGAAGGTATTGGAATTATTCTGTAAATATGTATGGTAGTTTTTGTGTATATCTCTTTTCTTTTAATTAGGAGATTAGATGCTAAAGTTTAGGAGATAATGTTTTGGTTTAATTAGGAGATTAGATGTTAAAATTTAGGAGATAATTTTTTGGTTTCTATCTTTGTATTTTACCGTTTATATATGTTCTTGATTTTGGGAGGAATAAAACATAGAGAGAAAATTCCCACAATTCTTGTGATTTTTTTCAGAAGGTAAATGAATATGAATATGAAAGATAAAGTGAACTTCGATGACAAGGTAAGAACATTCACAAAAGTTGGAGGGGTCATTGGATGGCAAACTCATGAGTCACGTTAGAATCCAGAATCTAAACCAGTGAGCTGTGCGATAATACATACAACAATTTAGCGAATTGGTCGCATCACCCCCAACTCACTTTCTCTTAAGATTTTCTATGCAAAGTCAATCCTTAGAAATTTCACTCTATAAATTGGTTTTCAGGCCATCAAGTGTTCACAGCAAACAATCTTAGTTCTCTCATAAATTGTAGTATATTGAGTTGAAAATATAATCATGGCACCTAGCCGTCGTGGAATGGGCGATGAGCGGCTGAACCAGAAGATCCAATGCTTGAAGCGAAACATGGCGAAGATAAGCATGGATCAACTACGGATAAGAGAGGAACAAATAAGTGTGAGACAAAAGTTCGCCATCATTAAACAACAGTGTCAGCAATTGAGGAAGGAGATTAATTTGATTTCCAAGCAAGCATCAATGAGCCAAATTCGTTTAGCTTTCATGTTCCAAATCATCAGAGCACGCAAAGATGGAAACTTTTCCCAAGCTGCTAAACTCACTCACTCCCTTCGATTTATTGTCTAACAGCCATTTACTATAGTATGATATGGCATATATAACATGGTATATGTTACAAATATAGCCCTACTCATCTTGTAGTTGAACCAATCTATTTATCATTAAGCTAACAAAAAGCTTTAATATAACTCAACAAAATTACTTCAATTTGTATTCAATGTTAAAGAAAATTTTATCCCAAAGTAATTTAAATGTTTGTTGCAAATGTTAATGCAATTCGATGGTAGATAATGTAGATTTTTCTCAATCCTCAATATATATATATATGTTCAAATAATAGTTTTTAATACAAATTTTAAACTATTTATAAGCCTTCAAACCCTTAAAATAAAAGATATTACGTACTTAAGCACATTTAAATCCATAATCTTTATCACCTTTTGATAGCCTAAAGCACTTACATGTTTAGGATTGCCAAGTAAAAGTAGGAATACATAATTCACATGAAATAGAATTATATTTAATATAATAAGTGATGCTTTATCAATAATCCAGATAAATCTAAAGAATATATGTTTCACCTTCCAAATCATAGTCAAAGAATTGTAGAAGCTTATAATTCTAGATTCCATGAAAACAGTGATATTAATCAGAATGCTTCAAAACCAATCTTCTTAGGAATCAATGAATATCTTAATAATGTTACACAAATTTAAATGATGAAGCACCTCTAAAAAAATTAGCTCACAAAGGTTTGATAAAAATGAACCATAAATAAAGCCACTAAAATTTCGAAAAGAGAGAAAACAACTTTAATTCTTGATATTATTTTTCATGGACTTAAAGTCAACTGCCATGGCTTGACAATATCTTCCTTGTAGCTTTCGGTGCCTAAAATGGTGCCAACTAATCTTTGACTATTAGAGCTCATCTTCAATTTCTTTTTTCTTTTTAGAGAATCTAACTCTAATCTTGAAACATATGGCTTATGGATTTTGAATTTAAGAATTATTTTGGACTCATACCGTTTCAGAGTTACATCAAATCAACATGAAAACAATTCTTTTAAATAAAAATTTTTGAAAAAAAATTATGGACCCAATTGAATGAAAATATTATATTTTTTTAAATTTAAAAAGTTAATAGAGGTACATATCAAAAGATCGGTGACACTACACCAAAACAGGTTTTTAGCGGCGTTTTTTTAGGCCTTTAGCGGCGCTTTTTAACGCCACTAAAGATGAAGAAGCGCCGGAAAAAATGCCGCTAACGAAAACGTCGCAAATGTTTGCAGCGTTTACAAATAAAAACGCCGCTAAAGAACATGTTCTTTAGCGGCGCTTAAGGAAAAACGCCGCTAAAGATCATGTTCTTTAGCGGCGTTTTTTTCTAAGCGCCGCTAAATAACATGTTCTTTAGTGGCATTTTTTACAAACGCCGCGAAAGAACATGTTCTTTAGTGGCGCTTTTATACAAAAACGCCACTATTTTGGGGATTTTTTATTAAATATTTCATTTTTTCTGCCCTCCTGTAGCAAAAATTCAAAAGCAACATTTCAAAAGCAACCAATAGCAATAAATTTATATAATATTTCAACATAAGGGAATAAAATAATATTAATATCAATAAATAAAAGTGAATTCATATTGTTTTTGTAAAAAATGTTAAATGTTAAATGTTAAAATGATAAAAATATTTATGTCATACACTATGAAGGTGGAAGTTGCGACTTAAACATCTTCATCATAATCTGAAGCTGCTGCTGAAGTTCGTCGTACTTTTTGCTCTGCTCTGCTTCTCTCGCTGCAGCCTCCGCTTCCCTCGCTGCAGCCGCTGCTTCCCTCGCTTCCGCCTCTGCTTTAAGTTGTAGCTGGAGTTCTTCATATTTCCTTTGAACCTCAATTGTAGTCGCTTGCATCTGAGCCATTTGGTCTTTTAACCTCTGAACTTCAGCTTGAGCCTGACTCCCCGAAGCCATGTATTGGTGGGAGCTGGATCCAAAATATTGGGTTGGGCTAACAAAAGATCCTTGAAATCGAACCCGACCATACCTTTCAGGACCCAAAACTTCAGTAATAATCCGGTTATCAATATCTTCAAGATGAACCGAACTATCACTAGAAGCAATTGCTTCGTACTCCGCCTTTTTATCATTTAGTTTTTCCTAATAAATATATCACATAGTTAGGAACGCAATATTATATATTGAAAAACATATGCAACATAACAATAGTCGCATTAACTGCAATGAATTAAACCATTAGAAAATAAACACTATAAATAACTAAAATAAGTCAAATTGTATTAAGTAAACGTACCATTATTTCAGCAGCTTCAGGAGTCATGGGAGATCCATCTTTCTTCCTATGTGTAATTTCAAAAAGTTGAAGGCGTCCAACTTTTTGACCGGACGACCGTTCCTACAATATAGTAGTATAAATATTATTTAATAGAAAGTTATACATATTCGACAATATTAAAAAATTTAAAAATACCTCCGCCTCAGCTACACATGCGAAACTTCTCGACCCGGCTGTGTGGGTGAATTTTTGTTTCTGCCTGCTGCTTATTCCAACTTGTTCACGATCCTACGTTATGAAATTTTTTAGTACGTAAATAGAAAATACTATAAACCAAAATAATTACAATAGTTTAGAAGGACGTCAGACCTCACCTTTATTCGAATGCCAAAATCTAACCGCATCTTCCCATTGGTACCTCAACATACCCGGCGGGGCATTTTGCAATTTCTCATCGAGGGTTGTTTTTGTCTTATAATAATTTTTCTTCAAAGTACTTTTGTTGTCTCTCCATCTTTTTCCCAATGCCTTCTTTACATAAGCATCCGAGACCTCTAAAGCAAACCTCGCCTGCAAAAAACAAAAAACACAAGTTAATAAAGTAAATATAAATGAAACTATTTCCCAAGCATTATAGATGACATTAACATTTTGTTACCTTAATATTATCGAGGGCTTGGTTTTTGTTGCTATCGGGCATTTGATGCCATCACTCGTAGTTTATAGGTAACATATTCGAATTTCGTGCTAAAATGCCCATGTATCCAGCTAAAAGTCGAGCTTCTGATCCAACAGGCTGACCAAAACTGTTTCGTCCAACTTTGACATGCTCGACTGGATCTAACTCGTACAACTCTCTAAGTAGCGTACGTCCTCGACCTCTGCGCGTCCCACCATTTTCAGCTACAAATGGTATATTATAATATAAGAATTTGAAAAATAAATCAACTATAACAGAAACACGCATGTAAATTAAATGAAAAATTACTTTGAACTTCTGTAGGATCCTCAGCTGTAATCGGAACATTTGAAGATCCAACTGCTGTCTGTTGTTCAGTACTATTAGTTTCTGTCGAGTTTGGATTATTTTGAACAATGCTTCCCCTTAGAATTTTTCTTCTAGGCATTTTATCTACAATACACATAAAATAGTTAATAACTTAATAGCTAATTACAACAATAACAGCACATATAAAACAGTTGAAACATATAATAAGACGAAGATTTAAATTATGATATTACATATAATTAAACAATCGTAAAATCTTACTACATTATTATTCGTAAATATCTTCATCGGTATCCTGACGAACCCATCCAAATTGTGCACTAGTACTAGGGATATTATCGTTTAAGTTTTGTTCTGGAAAGGGTAAAGTTACTGATCTATCTTCGATGTTATCTCTACTTCCACTGCCCATATCAAACAAGTCTCTAGGGATGTTACGGAGTACAACGTACCAACCCTCATCAGTTGGATCTTTTGAGTAAAAAACTTGTTTGACTTGAGATGAGAATACATACGGCTCATCTATCAGTTGTTGTCCTGTGTGAATCAATCGGTCAAAGTTCACCATTGTAAAACCAAATTGATCTTGCTTAATTCCACGAGCTGTATTAACATCGGCCCAATCACCACGAAATAAGACATCTTTCCATTTGCCGTAGTAATCCAACTCAATTATGTCAGTAAGTTGTCCGAAATATTCCACATTTCCCTCGACAGGATTATTGTCCCTAGCACTAGCATAACTCGTAATTGCAGAATTGACAACAATTCCACAATTTTGCGTTCTCCTCAACCTCTCGCGATATTTTGTATGAAATCTGAATCCATTGATGAGGAACGCACTATATCTTTTAACCACTCGATTTGGACCTTGGGAGAGCCATTTAACATCGTCGTTTACGTTCTTCCCGCTCCAAACCTATTGAATGGAAAGTAAACTGAGTAATTCATTTGTTATGAGAAAACATTATTATTTGTAAGCGGAAGCTCGAACTGCATACCGTTTGGCTTAACCATTCATAAAAAGATTCTGTAAACAACTTATTGATATCTCGATGTTCTGTTCTTCGGGAGCGCAAACGAGATCTCAATATTTGTTTGTACTCACTGTGTTAAAAAAATGTGATCTTTGTTAGAAGATAAACAATTATTAGTTTGATAAATATTTATCAAATTTGTAGAACTTACTTCCGTAAAGGTTCCAATAAATCGTGGTGAAACAGAACATATCGATGTGCTTGTACCCACGATAAATGATCTAATTCTGTAATTTCAACTTTTCCGATTGGTTCTCCAAAACTTTGGAACAAATAAGTATCGGCTAAGTTATGGTCCGTGAGTCCAGCATTCCTATTTGGTCTGTTTAACCTTATTTCAACATCTTCCAAATATCTTGAGCAGAAGGTCATACATTCTTCTGCCAAGTAGCCTTCAGCAATCGATCCTTCTGGATATCGCTTGTTGCGGCAGTAAGACTTTAATTTGGATAGAAACCTAAACATAATATACAACATTTCTTAATTATTGAAACTAAAGGCATAAAGGTGAATGAAGGAAAACTTTAAAAATTTTAATTAACACCTTTCTATGGGATACATCCATCGATAGAAAACGGGTCCGCCAAGAATTACTTCGTGCGGGAGATGGATTATCAAGTGAACCATAATGGTGAAGAAGGAAGGTGGGAAGATTTTCTCCATGTTGCATAAAGTTAAAGCGGCTCGATCCTGTACCTTCTGAAGTTCTTGAACGTCCAAAACTTTGCCACAAATGGCTTTCATTATGTTGGATAGTTCAATTATACAAGACGTCACCTTCTTGGACATACAACATCGTAGAGCCACTGGCAGTAAATCTTGCATCAAGATGTGATAGTCATGTGATTTTAGCGAATATAATCTTCTATCTTTAACACTAACACATCGAGATATATTTGATGCATACGCATCTGGAACCTTTATATCCTTCAACACCGTGCAGAACAATTCTTTTTCCGTCTTTGACAATGAAAAAATAGAAGGCGGCAACCGATATTTCCCATTCGGAAGTGGATTGGGATGAAGATCAGGTCGGATTCCCATTTGGACTAAATCAAGTCGACTCTGAAGATTGTCTTTTGATTTTCCGTCGACATTCAAAACTGTACCCACAATGTTCTCGCAGACATTTTTCTCAATGTGCATAACATCAAGATTGTGTCGTAGAAGGTGATGCTCCCAATAAAGTAACTGAAAAAAATACTTCTTTTTTTCCACAACTTCGCCTCATTAGGATCGTCCTCTTCATTAGAGTCATCATCAACTTCATCATTGGATCTTCTATTTCTTTGCGTGTTTGGCGGTTGGTTCATCTTCCCATAAATAAAATTCATATCTTCCAACATGAACGATATTTCAGAGCCACTGGTCTGCGAAGGAGCTTCTCTGAACTCTTCAGTACCATCAAATACAGAACGCTGAAATCTAAATCTATGATTTTCCGGTAACCACCGACGATGCCCCATGTAAGAGAACTTCTTCCCATTGTATAACCATTGCGAACATGTTTGTGCAGCACAACAAGGACACGCATAACGACCCTTGGTACTCCAACCGGATAAATTGGCATAAGCGGGAAAGTCATTAATGGTCCACATTAAAGCTGCACGTAAATTAAAGTTCTCCTTTCTCAGCACATCGTATGTCTCGACACCAACCCACAATTGTTTTAACTCTTCAATAAGTGGCTGCAAATAAATGTCAATATCATTCCCGGGCCCTTTCTCTCCAGGGATAATCATAGATAAGATTAGGGAAGATTGCTTCATGCAAATCCACGGAGGCAGATTGTAAGGAACAAGCACTACTGGCCAAGTACTGTAGGCAGTGCTCATGATCTTGAAAGGATTAAATCCATCAGATGCTAGCCCAAGCCTCACACTCCTAGGATCGCTTGCGAAGCTTGTAAATTTATTGTCAAATGATTTCCAAGCTAAAGAATCTGCCAGATGCCTTAGTAATCCATCAACGGTTCGTCCATCATGGTGCCATGTCATTGACTCCGCTGTCTTCGACGACATAAAAAGCCTTTGAAGCCTTGGTATCAACGGAAAATACCGTAAAATCTTGGCTGGCTTCTTCCATGACTGTGCATCATTTTCATCGTCGTTCCCATCTTCTGTGTTTCTACTTGTCCAACGAGAGTGGCCGCATACATGACAGCACTGTTGGTTTCTCCGATCGCCCCAATACAACATGCAGTCATTTGGGCAACTATGGATTTTGTTATACCCAAGGCCTAAATCTTTTATCATCTTCTTCATATCTTTGCAGGACCGAGGGATTTTTGCAAACGGGAACATTTCTCTCAAAAACTCTAACAGCATTGTCAACGAGTTTCCCGTCCACCCTCCCAAACACTTTAATGACGTACAGTTCTTTGAAAATTTTGATCCCTCATACAGTTCTTCGTTAATGTCATTAAGTAGCGCGTAGAACTTCGCCGCTTCTCCATTCGGCTCTTCATGACGTACACTACTTCCCGGTTCGGTAAAAGTATTTCCACCAATATTACAATCATCAGAGGCCATAAAGTCCGCTGGGAATGATTCGACACCATGATTGTGCATATTAAATGCATCCCGCAACATACCTTCCATGTCATCCCCTCTACCAGACTGATGGTAAGCAGTATCAGGATAAGTTACATCCATCCTTGAAGAGGAAGTACTAAGCGGGCATTCTCCATGAAATAACCATTGTTTATAACCCCGAACAAACCCATCAACAATTAGATGCTCGTATACAACTTCACGATAATGCCAGTTTATGTTGACACACTTCTTACACGGGCAAAGAATCATGTTCTCTTGGCTTGCATATTGAAATGCAAAATTTAGAAAAGTTTGTACTCCATTTCGATAACCGTCGCTTACCCTTAACAAATTCATCCAAGACCGGTCCATTTCTTAGATCTTGAAGTCTGATTTTCACCAGAAATTGCAATGGTAAGTTATGTAAGTTATGTAAGTTAAATGTATTATGTAAGTTAAATGTAAGTTGTAAGTTATTATGTATTATGTAAGTTGTAAGTTAAATGTATTGTGTAAGTTGTAAGTTAAATGTATTATGTAAGTTGTAAGTTATTATGTATTATGTAAGTTGTAAGTTATTATGTATTATGTAAGTTGTAAGTTATTATGTATTGTGTAAGTTGTAAGTTAAATGTATTATGTAAGTTAAATGTATTATGTAAGTTGTAAGTTAAATGTATTATGTAAGTTAAATGTATTATGTAAGTTGTAAGTTAAATGTATTATGTAAGTTGTAAGTTGTAAGTTATTATGTATTATGTAAGTAATGTAAGTTAAATGTATTATGTAAGTTGTAAGTTATTATGTATTATTTAATAAAATAATATATAATTTAATAACATTACTAATATAATTATTAATAATATTTAATAAAATAACATTTTATTTTAATAGTCAATTTTAATATTCCACATATTTTTTTATAATTATTAATAATATTTAATAAAATAACATTTTATTTTAATAGTCAATTTTAATATTCCACATATTTTTTATATTTTATTTTATCTTTTATGATAACATGATAACAAAAATTAATTATAAGGTATACTCTTTAATAAATGGTTTATTTATAGCAATCTTTTGGTTACGTAAGATATGTATGATGTAAGTATAGCACTTTTATGCATCTTATTTATAATTATTTAAGTAATAAATTTAAACAAATTTTAGTAAGTAATGTATTTTAGTAAGTAATGTATTTAAGTAATTAATAAATTTAAACAAATTTTAGTAAGTAATGTATTTTAGTAATAAATTTAAACAAATTTTAGTAAGTAATGTATTTTAGTAAGTAATGTATTTAAGTAATTAATAAATTTATACAAATTTTAGTAAGTAATGTATTTTAGTAATAAATTTAAACAAATTTTAGTAAGTAATGTATTTTAGAAATAAATTTAAACAAATTTATGTAAGTAATGTATTTTAGTAATAAATTTAAATTTTAGTAAGTAATTTATTTTAGTAAGTAATGTATTTTAGTAATAAATTTAACATTCAATCGCATAAATGAGAACTAACGTCGATAATTTATTAATTGACAAGATCCTTGAAAATCGATAATTTGTTCACTTTAAAACGAATCCACTATTTGCCCATAATTTATTCACTTACTCAAATATATAAACTGATTTAAGAATTTTAATCATTTGCGTAATTATTTTTGTTTGGGTAAAAAATACGTACAAGAATTACAATCATAGTTTATACCTTGCAGTTATGGAAAAATTTGGCAAAGTAACATGCAAATTGAGCCAGCAACATATAAATAAAAAATGATAAATAAACCAATACCCACAGCGTAAAAAAAATTCTTAATTAAAACTCCCTTTTAAAACTCAAAATAATAATTAAAGTAACAAAATCCAAAATTTAAACATTTGGAGCTGTTTTTTTAAGAAAACCGAGGTGGGAAACATAGGAATAAATACCTCAATTTCCTGGACTTCGAAGCAAACTACTGCAAAAAATAAAAATAAAAAGGAAAACATAAGTAAGTTAGTTCCAAATAAACAGGAAAGAATTAGTATAAAACTTAAATATAACAAAATCCAAAATCCATCATGTACAACGCTATTAAACTTTAAGTTATTTTATGAGTTTTCTTCCAAAAAAAATCTAAACAAAATAATCACAATATGTCATGCGTTGATAAATTATAATGTAGAATTAAACCAATCATGATTGGACATATGTCATGCGGTGATAAAAATAATTAATGTTATCTTCAATACTCAATTTTGAATCATATATGAAGTTTTAAAATTAACTATAAAGATTCATAAAACAATTATATGGGGCGGGTGACAGTTTATGAACAATCTTTCAAGTGAGATTATTCAGCCGTCCATCAATGAACTTAGTCACTCCCTTTATCCAACTTTTAACCAAAGGAACATGTACATGTTAAACTTCTTTAATTGTAGGCTTCTTTTAGTTATAATCGACATCAGATTCAGTCGTTTTGAGGCTCTTCCAAGTTGGTTCATTCCTAGGCTTTTAACAAAATCTAACTTTTTGAAACCCCATATTGTACATGATTCATCATTTTCTTCATCCCTTGCCAACATTGTTTCCAAAAGAAAACAAACCAGAAAAAGCAAAATCTGCTAAAGAACAGAACAATATCAGGTTGTTTAATGTATTAAAGGCAAACTAGATTCCCCAATTTGGTAAGAAAGGCATATATTCTCGATAACACAATAACCAAGACTACATATATACTGACATATAAAACAGTTTTGCTTATTGTCCTAGTTGCCACATATGTTTAAAAGGAACCCAGATTAAACTCTAGAATCCACAGCCATAAAGATGATAATACATTAGTTACCCATTAGTTACCCATAGTTTGAGATATTCAAATTTAGTTACCCATTAGTTACCCAAATACTACCATTAGTTACCCTTTTATGCTTCTCCAAAAATCGCTGTAATGGAGAAACAGCAGGCTAAGATGAATACTTTTGAAGAATGCCAAATCTTCCTTATTAAAGGAGATGGAAAGAAAGTGACCCACAACTTGCCAAGCTTAGCTTAAACTTTGCTTATTGAAGAACACCCACAATCCATCATGTACAACGCTAATAAACTTTAAGTTATTTTATGAGTTTTCTTCCAAAAAAAAAATCTAAACAAAATAATCACAATAAATAATTATATATTCAACATGAGTTGTGCAAAACATAACTCAAACCAACTAAAGGAGCATTTGTCATTGGCGAAAGCACTTTTTTTATAGCTTCAACAAATCATATCCGACTTTCCCAAAATCGGAAGGTCTGTCCCTGTCTTCAATCTTAACAATTTCATTTTCATGGCCACGCCATTGATGCTCCTAGTTTTATTATTGGCTGTGTTTTGTATTCGGGCAACCCCTAAATAGACAAAATTTTACCCCGAACAAACCCTTCTATTTAAATTGCTAAATAAATAATTCACAAGTTCCCCAAATTCCCAAACAAGAATGGTGTTTTAACCTAAACCGCAAACCCTAAAATTTAATTTTTTTTTCTAAGCCCCAAATTCAAAAAACACAATGCACCCAAAACCCCAAATCAAGACGATGTTCTTCAGAAGGATTAAACGCATACCTTTTAACCAGATATTCTGCAACTACTGTCAAGAATGGCGCAATCGTTGCTTCCTCTTTGATGATTTCTGATTTCTCCTCCCCTTTCTTCCTTAGAATATTTTCTTAGGTTTTTTCCCCTTCCCAATTAGCGTTTTCACTTGCAGAATATTTTCTTTCTGTCTTTGTCGACGAGTGAGTAAAAATGCTAAGTTAAAAGCCATCTGCAGAAACGGCATCGTTGAGAAAAAATTTTAAAACACCTTTGCGGCGTTTATAGACCAAACGCCACAAAAAATTAAACCTTTTAACAGAAACGGCGCCGTTTTCTTAGTCTGAAATTGCATTTTTTGTGGCGTTTAATAAAAACCGCCACGTATACTTAAGCCAAACGTTGACGTTTTCAATAAATTATTCTAAAATTTTTCCAAGTTAAAAATCTGTTCCGGAAACGGCGTCGTTTAGCGATTATATTAACACCGTTTTGTGGCATTTTTGGTAAAAACGCCACTAAATATTACAGCTGTGAACAGAAACGACACCGTTTTCGTGGTCTGGAATTGCATTTTTTGTGGCGTTTTTAGAAAAACGCCACTAAATATTACAGCTGTGAACAGAAACGACACCGTTTTCGTGGTCTGGAATTGCATTATTTGTGGCATTTTCCTAAAAACGCCACTAAAAGTTTAACTATTCATTCGAAAACGGCGCCGTTTTGAATTTTTTTATTTTTTTATTTCATTTCTTATGTATTTGGTCCTATATATATATATATTTCCAAAATAAATAATTATACCTAAATATATAACCATCCATATAATATATATCAATATATTTTTTAACTTATTTATGAATTCTATTTAAAATAATTTTTAAATATATCAATTGGTACTTTAGATTGATTTTTTAAAATATTATTTAAATAAATTAATCTAAACTAACCTAAAATCCTTATTTGACCCCTAAACCCTAAATCTTTAACCCCTAGATTGCAACTTGTAACCCCTAAACCCCTAGCTAACTCTTACATCCCAAACCCTAAATTTGTACCCCCTAATCCTTAAAATAGCACGACCATCCAAAATAATCCCTAAATCTTTAATAAATATCATAAAATAGTTATAATTGATTAAACAATAATTAATACTAAAAACTTTTTGTATAAAGTTTGCTGACCTGGCATGAACTGTTTGTGTTTTTAGCTTGGAAAAATTTGAAAGGCCATAACTTTTGGCTCGGTTGTCCGATTGAGGCGAATTTTTTTTATTTCCAAAGGCGGTTTACCGAAGTTTTCGTCGAAAAAGATCCTCTTTTGCCCCTCAATTTTGATTTTTTCGGTTTAAAATTGAATTTTGGAACATTCAAATCGTTATTTTCCTCATTTATTTGAAGTAAACACCGGATATTTTTTTACACAATTGTCTTATATCATACTGTTATAGGTATAACTCAGCTCATTCCACTTTTGAGAAGTTCCCTAACATTTTCCATTTTATTCAATTTAGTCCCTAAAACATAAATAGTCATATTTTCAAATCTAAGCTTCGTTTTTCAATTCAATTTCAATTTCATCATTCTTTCAATTCAAATTCACAAAATTATTTAAGTATATATTTAAGTGTTATTCATGAATTATTTGAGCATTACTATTCAAATTAGTATTTTAAATAATAATATACCGAAACCAAATCATATACCGAACCGAAAAATCCTAAACAAATTTATTATTACGACCTCTTTTACAATTATATATATAAGAACATATTTAAAATATAATTTGTCAATACTAATTAATCTAAACCCTAGCTAAACCTTAAATCCTTAATCAACTCCTAATAACCCCTAAGTGCTAACCCCAACCCTAACCCCTAAACATTATATCTCAGCCCTTACACCATATCCCTAAATCCAATATTATATATATACTCTTGATCAATTATAATAATAACCTTAAAATAGTAACCCCTAAACCGACTTAAAATCTTAAATTAATAATATCATATATATACCCCTAAAACTTAAAACCCTATATTAACTATAGTGATACGCTTAATTAAATATTTTAAATTTAAATTAATACTTACTATCTCTTTTAATTACGATAATAATTTCAAATTTTTAATATATAAATTAAAACTTTAAATAATACTTTAAAATTTAAATTATTTTAAATAATACTATTTTAATTTTTCCATGTGTTTTATTTCAAATTATTTATACCTGTTATTTTTTATTGAAGATTTTAAATATTCTATTAGAAATATGTTTAATTTGATTCAAATAATATAAATAATAGTTCAATTAAGATAATTTTTTTTTGCGGTGCATAAACAAAAACGCCGTTAAAACACCTAGATTAGCGGCGCTTTACAAAAAATGCCACTAATGCCCCCCAAAGGACACAAAACGGCACCGTCTGGGAGTATTATTTGCGGCATTTTTTATAAGCGCTGCTAATGTTCACTCTTTAGCGGCGCTTTACAATAAACGCCACTAAGTCCCCTCCAAAGGCCACAAACGGCACCGTCTGGGTGTATTATTTGCGGCGTTATTTATAAACGCCACTAATGCTCACTCTTTAGCGGCGCTTTACAATAAACGCCACTAAGTCCCCCCAAAGGCCACAAAACAGCACCGTCTGGGTGTATTATTTGCGGCGTTATCTATAAACGCCACTAATGCTCACTCTTTAGCGGCGCTTTGCAATAAACGCCACTAAGTCCTCCCCAAAGGCCACAAAACGGCACCGTCTGGGTGTATTATTTGCGGCGTTATTTATAAACGCCGCTAATGCTCACTCTTTAGCGGCGCTTTACAATAAACGCCACTAAGTCCCCCAAAGGCCACAAAACGGCACCGTCTGGGTGTATTATTTGCGGCGTTATCTATAAACGCCACTAATGCTCACTCTTTAGCGGCGCTTTACAATAAACGCCACTAAGTCCCCCCAAAGGCCACAAAACGGCACCGTCTGGGTGTATTATTTGCGGCGTTATCTATAAACGCCACTAATGCTCACTCTTTAGCGGTGCTTTACAATAAACGCCACTAAGTCCCCCCCAAAGGCCACAAAACGGCACCGTCTGGGTGTATTATTTGCGGCGTTATTTATAAACGCCACTAATGCTCACTCTTTAGCGGCGCTTTACAATAAACGCCACTAAGTCCCCCCCAAAGGCCACAAAACGGCACCGTCTGGGTGTATTATTTGCGGCGTTATCTATAAACGCCACTAATGCTCACTCTTTAGCGGCGCTTTTCCTTAAACGCCACTAATGCTCACTCTTTAGCGGCGCTTTTAATTAAACGCCGCTAATGCTCACTCTTTAGCGGCGCTTTTGCTCCAAACGCCGCTAAAAGTACCGCTAAAAGCTTGTTTTGGTGTAGTGTGAGATGAAGTTTATTCTCTTAATTTTATACGTCAATGATATTTTACTTGCCACAAATGATTTAGGTATATTATATGAATTACAAATTTTTTCTCATAACTTTGCAATGAAAGATATGGGGAAGTTTTCCATGTGATAAGAATTGAAATATTCTATGATTTATCGCAAGAATTATTAGGATTATCTAAAATAAAACTATATAAAAAAAGTTTGAGAGATTTAATTAGCATAATTATTCAATAGAAATTATTCCTATGCAAAAGGGGATACGTATAGTCTTAAAAAAATACCTGAAGAACAATGTGAAACGAAAAGGAACGAAATCAATTTCTTAAAGTTGTGTTATAGGCAGATTGATGTATGTTACGACACATACATGATCCATTATTAGCATTGCAATTAGGATGCTTAAAAGATATTAAAGTAATCCTAGAAAGTGAAAAATTACATGCTCATAATATAAGAGATTCAATTAGTTGGAAGTGAATGAATAGTTAATTTATATTTTGTCGAATGTCTTAATAATAGAAAATTCACTTTTAGATATTTATTTCTGCTAGTTGAATCAGCTATATCATGAAAAAGTATTAAACAATCATTTATTACATCATCTACGACGAAAACAAAGTTTGTAACATATTTTGAGGCTACAATTCATGTATTATTGCTGAAAATTTTTATTTTAAGACATGGGATTATCAACACAATTATTAGTCTACTAAAATTTTATATGATAATTTTGCAATAGCATTTTTCTCCAAAAACAACAAAATTTTCTAAAGGTGAAATTTTTAAAAAATGATGTAAAGCATAAAAGAATGAAACCAATCTTTTATGATTCTGTTATGGTCAGTTTGATGTATGTTCAAACCTGCACAAGATCTAATATTAGCTTTGCAGTTAGGATGCTTGACAGATATTAAAGTAATCCTGAAATTAATCACAAGATGATTACAAAAAGAAAAATTACAATACTTACAATGAACAAAAAACTTACATGCTCATGTATAAAAGATCTAATCAGTTGGAAGTGATTAGATGTTCGAATCTAGAATTTGCTAGACGTCTTAGCATTAAAAAATCCACTTTTGACTATTTATTTTTACTTGTTATAGGAGCTATATTATAGAAAAGTGCTAAACAATAGGTTATTGTGTCATTTATAATGGAAATAAAGTTTGTGGTATGTTTAGATGTCACTATAAGTGCATTATGGCTGTAGGAATTTGTTTCAGGATTTGGGATAGTCGACATCATTATCAAGCCACTAAAATTTTATTGTGTTAATATCACAACAGTATTTTTATCCAAGAATGCAAAATATTTTAAAGATGCATAAACATATGGAATTAAAACATTTTATTGTTAAAGAGGAAGTTTTAAAACGAGTGTTTATAGAACATAATAGAACCAGTCTTATGATTGTAGATCCATTAACTAAAGGCTTACAACCAAATATTTTTAAAGAACAATTACATCAAATAAGGCTTGATTATATTCATGGATGATATTTTGTGATAATATGAAAATTTAAACTCAATCATTGTGTTTTTTATATAAACTTAACATATTTTTTTTGTTTATTATGTTTGTCATACAATTTATTTAAAATTATTTAAAATAGGAAAAGGTTATAGTATATTGTTGAGACCATGATATAATATGTATGTTACTCATGGACATATTATAATAAGGCTTTATAAAAGTGGTACATATTTATTTTGTTATGCTTACTCAATATTTTTACTATTAAATTTTATATTTTATCACATTGGGACAAGTGAGAGTGTAAGGTTTTGGCTTACATTATGGATCAAAGTAAGATTAAAATTAAGTGGTTCAATTTAAAGTGATTGATAGCTTAATTTGATGAATTAAATTAGTTACTTAATAACAAATAAATCATATATATATTCATTCAGTTACTTGATGAATATACCGAATTAAAAGTTTATCATATATAAATATATTCTCCTTTTATCTATTACGATTATATCTCACAGGCTGCAGATCAAAACTTGTAACCATTGCATATAGAATATCCCATGGAGGTAAACTTATTAAATGGGGCTCATTTGACCCTCTTGAACTAACCCGATTCACGGAACATATGAAGAGCTCCATCTACTTAAAGCCTTAGTGGCCTAGTGAAGCACTTCAGTAAAACTAAAGTTACCAATGTAATTAATGTAAATCTTAAGGGATAAAAATGTATAGAGTTTAAATATTTTAGGACTCTCATATTGTAGATAGACACAAATCTTGACCGTCGATGTAACTTAATCTGTATTGTCAGATTTGGGGAAACTCAACTATAAATAGAGGCCTTACCCCTCATTTGTAACCACTTAATTGTAAACCTTCAAAGTAATAGAATACTTTTGAGAGCATTTACTCAAATACTTAGTGTGCACTATAACAAATCGAGGGATATGCGATCGACTTTGGAAGGTCAGGTGACCAATCTCGAGGAATCCATAGGTGGTATAAAGGAAACACTCAAGGTAGTTGAGGGACGCATCGATGAGTTAAACTCGATGAAAGTGTAATTCAGGGACTATGTGGTGAAAGCTCTCAGTTCCAGTCAGGATGTGGTGAGAGAGACCCTCAATGTCGCCATGGATGACCAGACCAAGAAGCTGACAAAGAAGAATGATACTTTTAAAGCCATGGTAACAACTTTGAAGGAACAAATTACGGAGCTCAAAGGGGAGCTCACTATCTATAAAGTTGTTCTAGGTAATATGATGTTGGCTTTGGGACTGAAGCAATACAGAATGAATGTTCCTAAGATGAAAGAGCTTAAGGGGACGATGTCTACAAGAGATGTGGACAACTTTCTCTAGGGAGTGGGACAATACTTCTGTGCGATGGACATCAAGGATGATGCCACTAAGGTAAACACTGTTGCTATCTATTTTTCTGATGTCGCTATTTTATGGTGGCATCGTAGTCCACGGATGAGAAACGAGTTAGGGCCACAATCGAAATTTGGGAGGAGTTCCAAAAGGAGTTGAAAAAGATATTTTACCTGTAGTATGTCGAGAAAGAGGCTTGGGTTAAGTTGTGCCAACTTACCCAACAAGGCACTGTTCAGAGTATGTTTGAGAGTTTAGTGAGTTGATGCTTCAAAACTTGGAGTTGAGTTAGAAATAAGCATTTTGTTGGTTTGAAGACGGGTTAAAGCCTTAGGTGAAGCAAGAGTTGTGTCGACAAGGTATCACGGAGCTTACTGTAGCCATGGTTAAGGCAGAGCCTTTTGTCGAGCTTGGTCTGAGGAAAGACAAGTTCGAGTCTTCTAAGCCCAACAAAAAACCAAAAGGGCTAGTGAAATACTTCCTTTGTAATGGTTCACATATGGTGAGGGATTGTTTGAAGAAACCTGCGGTTTCTGCCATTAAAAGGGATGATGGGCTAGATAAATTATCAATGAAACTTGGTTAGATTGTGCGTGTGGTCGAAGCCAAGAGGATCAGAGGAAAGGTGATGGTCACAAAACTAACTATAAATACGACTAGGGCAAGCACACCTATCGAACAATAGTATAGCTATGGTGAATAGAGAGTATAGTATCCACGAGGACTAAAAGTATTAGTAATTACTGATTTTCTATTATTTAGCCGACAAATTGGAGTGATTTTTTTAATCTAAAATTACTAAACTAATCTAACTAAGAACACAACAGAGAATGAAATAGGAAAATAATCGAAGATAACCAATGAGATAGACAATACCCAGGAAAGAATCCACTTGGACTTCACCTATTATTATGAATCTGAATTAAATGATTTATTCACTTGTGTCTTGATCCGTAGAAATCTCTAAATTATGTTAATATTCTCTTTCGAGAGTAAGAACAACTAACTATAGGTTGATTAATTGAAATCTCTTTCTAATTAAAGCCCCTGTTGTCGCATTAACTCGATCTATGAATTCCCCTATTAGATTTAACTCTAATCCGGTAGATTTATGTAGTCTTATTTTTAGGATTGCATGCAACTCGACTTAATTATGCTAAATCTACACTTAAACAAGGACTTTTGCTCCATTAAAATAAGCACATTAAACATAAATTAATATCCCGAAAAATTAAAGCAAGAAATAAGCATACATAATTGAGAACAAGAATCAAGTATTTATCATGTAAATTAGAAATCAAATAATAAGATTCATCATAGGTTTCATTCTCCTAAGGTATCTAGGGAATTTAGTTTATAATCCTGAATAGAAACATCTCAAAGTTAGGATAACCACAAGACATAAAGAAACTCAATAAAACTCGAAAGAAATTAAATAGAGATCTTCGATCTTGAGGGAAATCCGCTTCCAAGTTTATTCTAATGTCGTTCTTCGAGTGCTTTCTTCGATCTTCTCTGATTGCCCCTTTCTCTATTCTTCTAATTGGTATTATCGAAACCACTTTTTTGAAAAATAAAAGTTTTAGGTTGTCGACTTTTTAAAAAATAAAAATTGGGAGTCGCCACCAATCTTTTATTAAGGTGTGATTGGATCACCTAAAAACGACTTTGGTCTACGAGTTTAGAAAACGAGTTCGGGAGTCAATTATGTACGATGAAGGATTAGCACCCTCGTAACGCCCGAAAATTGGTACCTAGTTAATTAATTAATGTCTTAATGCCGAAAATTTGAAAATATAATCTTTTAAAAAAACTGAAAACGTTGCGTATTAAGACCCTTCTCAATTTAGAGAAGCAAAAATGCCACACCCAATGCGTTAGGGCACAACATTCTAGTTTCCTCCAAAATTAATTGGGCCAAAATACTAGTGCAATAAAACTTTAAAAGAACATCCACTTATCCAAGATTTAAGAAATCACACCCAATATGTTAGGGCACGATTCCTCTAAAATCCTAAACTTGGAATATTTCCTTTACTTTAAAAAAAATTCACTTACCCAAGATTTAAGAAATCACACCCAATACGTTAGGTCACGATTCCTCTAAAATCTCAAACTCGGAATATTTCCTTTATTATTTTTAGAAAAAAATCTTCATTTCGAGAAATCAATACGTCACATCCAATACGTTAGGACACAACGTGTTGAATTCCCAATAATGAATTCTTATTTTTTGATTAAAGAGAAGTTGCTCGATTGTTAGATTTAACGAAGAAAATTGGAACCCAATACGTTAGGATTCAATTTCCTTGAAAATCCTAAATACAAGCATTATCTTAATTTTGAAAAGTTTGAAATCAATAAAAAAAATGATGTGATGCTACATTAAATATACAATGCAATAATAAATATTACAATAGCATAGAAATAATATAAATAGATGAATAAATAAGATCAATATACATAATAAAAATAATCATATACAAAATATCAAATAAATGACAAAAAAACAATGCTTTTTAACATATAAGCGAAAACATGAATTAATAATCGAATGAAGAAGATAAACAAAATATAAAGAATAAAAGGCACATAATATATGCATCGAAACTAAAAATCATACACATAATTTACATATGAAATCTTGGGCTATGAAACTTATACATACATGGTGCATTTATGAAAATAAAATGTAAATTATAAAGTATAAAAACATATATTTGCCAAAAAAAAAGGAAAAAAACATCCATATATATAAATAAATAAATAAATTGTTAAAAATATTAATATGAATACATATATATATACTAAAATAAATATATACGTATAGATTATAAAGAATAATTACATAAAAATAAAGTTATATTATACTACAAAATAAATATGCGTATGTAAAAAAAATATACATATATTTAAAAAAAAGATAATTAAATATGGGAAAGAATAAAAAAACTAATTAATAGAAAATAAAGAAAATGAAAAAAAAAGGCTAATTTGAATTGTAAATAAAAATTCTGAGGCAGTAAATAAATGGAAACTGAAAGGATTAATTTGAACACGCGAATTACATAGAGGGGCTAGAAGGGAAATTTCCCCTTCTCCTCAAAACGACGCCGTTCAGTTTAGGACGAAATTGAAAACGGTAATAAATCACAAGGAAAAATTTAAAAAGAAAAAAAAAACTTGATTGCCTAACCCCTAAAAAGAGGAGGGACTAAAAGGGTAAATAACCCAAAAATTGAAAACGAACGGATCCCCTAGTATGGGTCGGGTCGCGCGTGCGGGTCACATAAAACGGTGCCGTTTTGGCACTAAAAGCCCTTAAGTGAAACGGCGTCATTTTATTTATGCTATAAAAGCCAAAAATCACCAAAAATTTCATTTCTTCCTTCCCTTTTTAAAAAATCTGAAGAAAACACTCTCAACCTTCCCCCTTTTTCTCCAAGCTCCGGCCTAAGTCCGGTCAACGGCCGATCATTGGCCACCGTGCCGGTCGCCGGCCTCCAGCGACAGCGCCGCCGTGTGCGGTTGCCGAAAAGCCAAAAATTCCAGATCCGCCCCTTTTAAAACCTCTAAAACCGAATCTAGGCTTAAAACCTTCCAAAACTGAACCAAAACACCCAAAAAAAACAAAAAAAACCTTCGGCTTTCGATCGTCTATCCTAGGAGACGAACCTCGGCCGTCTCAACGGCGTTTCAAAAGCGAGTGGAGATAAGTTCTTTATTTTTTTGTTTATTGTATTTTAGCAAGGTAAAAAAATAAAAATATAGAATAGGGTGATGCTAAAATATCAACCTTTCGGTTTCTTGATAGATCTTTGTACTCTTGATATTCTCTTTGCTGTGAAAATAATAGCTTTTTAGTATTGATTTTCGAATCAGGATCCCCCCATTACAATCTGTTAAAATTACTTTTATAGCCATTGTTAACAAGAAGAAAAGAAAGAAACAAAAGAGATCTTCCAATATCTATTTGATTTGATTTTGAGATTTTCTTGCCATATCTGCTTTGCTTCTTTCCTTGTTGTGCAGGTACGATTGCGAAGATCCGGGGCTACGATTCGTGGCACTTGGGGTTGCGGCAGTCGAAGCTTAGAAACCCTAAGGTTTTCCATCTATTTCGGGCCATTGTGATTTGGGCCACTACCTGTTTTGGTTTGGGCCTTGTGGCCCCTTTGTAATCGGACTGTTTATTTGGGCCTTTTTACCCGGGCCAAAATCGGGTATTACAGGTATTTAT
The DNA here is from genome assembly GCF_007990345.1 of Gossypium hirsutum. Lineage (NCBI taxonomy): Eukaryota > Viridiplantae > Streptophyta > Magnoliopsida > Malvales > Malvaceae > Gossypium > Gossypium hirsutum. The sequence continues at coordinate 45,733,954 of NC_053449.1, read as the reverse complement.
AGTCTTTAGAATGCTCAGAAAGCCTAAATATTGGGTTTTTCCGCATATTTGGGAAGCAGAGTGTGAAATAGACACCGGCTGGCACACAGGCGTGTGTCAAGCCCGTGTGGCTCACACAGGCGTGTGCCAAGCCCGTGTGGAAATGCTCAGCCCGTGTGGCTCCTAAAAATAGACCTTTTTGTTCGATTGTGGCTCATTTCGCTCGTTTCGCTTTCAAATGCTCTTCTAAGTATAGATACATGAATTTAAAGGATTAGGAGAATCAAATTCACTAATTTGTATAATTAATCATCCAAAAATGTATTAAGAATGAGATTAAAATATGTTACTTTTATAGCTTATCAAAAGGTAATAGAGAGGAACAAGATTTCGACCAAGAAGATCAAGACTGTAAATTCCAATGAGGTCCCAACTGTGGGAGTAGCACAATAAGTTGAGCTACAAATTGTTCAATGGAAAGGCAAGGAAGACTTCGAGATAATTCACTTAGATGATTTCGACTTTTTTCTTGGCTTGAATTGTTGGATCTGATGCCTCGAGTGTAGTATATTCGTTTGTACACTTGTAATTTTTTTTGAACAAATTGACTAATAAAATTATTCATGAATTATATTAATACCCTTTGTATATTTTCCTCGCGTGATTTTTGCATGCTAAGCAAAATAGAAGCAAATATTGACTCACTAGTTGTCTAATGTTGAAACTAATACTAAGCGGTATTATATAGTCAGATCGTAATACGAAAAGACAACTTATATAGTAAGCGAATCTAAACATGTCCTTAGTCTAATCGAAAATGAACAAATTGATTGAAATATAAACATTAATAAACATATAATAATATTAAACTAATTAGGGGTATGTGATTATCATATAAAATTAAATATTATATAACTATGTAATATTAATATTAATAAAGTATTACAATATCCATATACAAGTATATGCGTATCATATAATATTAGTAAATACTAAATAAATTATGCAAAGCTTAATATTATATATTAATAATTTATAAAAATAAATGTTATATATAAAATTATTAAACAAAATCATTTTAAACTAATATTCATATTTCAATTATTTATGATAATGATAAATAATTATTAATACACATATATTGATTTTAAAACGATATTAATATAAATACTAATAATATATATTATATTATAATCAATTATTATATATGGGTCTAAAAAATATTATATCAAATGTTTATTATTAAATATTTCCAATTAAGTCTAAAAAATTACTGAAATTTATTTAAATTTATTATATAATTTCGTAACCATATTATTAATAAAATATTATTTAAATTTATTAATAAAATGCATACAACAACTTCGTGCATCGCAGGAGTAAATAAAACTAATTATATTATATAATCATTTAATTGCGTGATTTGAAGATGTAACTTATATTATGGAATCTTTAAAATATTTTAATTTTTCATAAAAATTATATTCTTTTGGATATGTAATTCTTTTATAAGAAAATTAGAATTTTTTATTTAAAATTTGAAATATTTGTATAGTTTTTTTTTTTGAATTTTTTTATAAAATTTGAAATATTTGTATAGTTTTTTTTTTTGAATTTTTTTATAAAATTTGAA